>NW_027460280.1:37975128-39262628 GCF_050947875.1 Dermacentor variabilis | reverse complement strand
CAATGTTGAGAGCCGCATTACAATTTACGGGCTCGTTTTCGGGACGAAAAAGTACGACTTTTGTGTTCTTGGAGTTTCTTCTTCTTCTTCATCATCCTCATCATCATCATCATCATCATCATCATCATCATCATCATCATCTTTTATGCCCATTGTAGGACGAAGGCCTCTACCTGCGATCTCCAATTGCTCCTGTCCTGAGCCCAACCGATTCTAGTCTTCTGCCGTCATCGACTGCGCTTCCCTTCTCTTGGCACCCATTCTGTAACCGTAATGTACACCGGTCATCTAACCTACGCCTTACATGGCCTGTGCAGCTTCATTTTTTTCTCTTAATGTCAATTAAAGTAACGGCTATCCCCGTTTGCTCCCTGATCCACACCGCTCTCTTCCTGTCTCCTAACGTTACGCCTAACATACTTAGTTCCATCGCTCTTTTCGCGGTCTTTAACTTGTTTTCGAGCTTCCTTGTCCGTACCCAAGTTTCTGCCCATATGTTAGCCCCGCTAGAATGCATTGATTGCGCACCTTTCTTTTCAATGATTGTGGTAAGCTTCCAGTCATGATCAGACAATGTCTATCGTATGCACTCCAACCCATTTTTATTCTTCTGTAAATTTTCTTCTCATGAGGGTTTCCTGTGATTAATTGACCTTGGTAAACGTACTCCTTCACACACTGTAGAGGCGACTGACGATCCTGAACTATTGTTCCCTTGTCCGGCTATTCATCATTATCTTTGTCTTCTACATGTTAATCCTCAACCCTACTGTTACACTTTCTGTGTTAAGGTCCTCAATCATTTGTTGTAACTCGTTCCCAGTGTTGCCGAAGAGGACAATGTCATCAACAGACGGAAGGTTGTTGCTGAGATATTAGCCGTTGATCCTCACTCATAAGCCTTCCCAGCTTAATAGCTTAAATACTTGTTTCAAGCATGCAGTGAATAGCATTGGAGAGATTGTGTCTCCTTGCCTGGCCCCTTTCTTTAAAAGTATCGTTCTACTTTTATTGTGGCGAATCAAGGTAGCTGTGGAATCTTTGTAGATATTTTCCAAGATATATATATGTGAAATTAAATTAAGGGGTTTTACGTGCCAAAACCATTTTCTGATTTTGAGGCACGCCGTAGTGGGGGACTCCGGAAATTTCGACCACCTGGGGTTCTTTAACGTGCACCTAAATCTAAGTACACGGGTGTTTTCGCATTTCGCCCCCATCGAAATGCGGCCGCCGGGGCCGGGATTCGATCCCGCGACCTCGTGCTCAGCAGCCCAGCACCATAGCCACTGAGCAACCACGGCGGGTGATATTTATGTAAGCCTTCTGTACTCCTTCATTACGTAATTGCTCTATGAGTGCTGATATGTCTACTGTATATAATGCATTTTCGTAATCTCTGAATGTCATATAAAGAGGCTGATCCTACTCTGCAGGTTTCTCGATTACCTGATTGACACGCATGTGAGCCACTGTAGCCAGCTTTCGTGAAGCCAGCCTGTTCTCTTGGTTGAATAAAGTCAAGTGTTGCCCGTATTCGGTTGGAAATTATCTTGGTTAATATTTCATACAATACTAGAAGTAAGCTAATTGCTTTATCAGTTTTCATTTCCTTAACGCCACCCTTTTTGTGGATTAGGATAATGTTGGCATTATTCCAGTTTTTTGGGATCCTTGAAGTTGGGAGACAGTTCGTATTAAGCGCCACAACTCTTCAAACATGACGTCTCCTCCACCTTTGAATAAAGCGATTGCTATCCCATCTCCTTCTACCGCGTTTCCCCGTTTTATGTCCTGCAAGGCCCTTCTAACTTCATCGCTAGTTATAGAAGCAGCCTTTGTAACCTGTTCATTGCTACTCTAAATGGAGGTATCGTGGCTTCTCTTGGTACTGAACAGGTCAGTATAGAATTGTTCCACTACGTTTACTATATCTTCGAAATTGCTGATGATATTTCCCTGCTTATTCAGTGCATACATATTGGCTTGTCCTGTGCCAAGTTTTCTTTTCACTGATTTCATGCTGCGTCCGTTCTTTGCAGCTTCCTCAGTCTTTCTCACGTTATAATTTCGAATATCACTTACTTTCTTCTTGTTGATCAGATTTGACACTTCCGCGAATTCTATCTCGTCTCTTGAGTTGGACACTTTCAATCTTTATCGTTTCTTTACGAGATCCTTCATTACTTGGGAGAGCTTACCTACTGGTTCCCTTGGTGCCTTACCTCCTACTTCAATTGCTGCTTTTTAAGCCAGTCTAGTTACGGTTTCGTTCATTACCTCTACGTCATCTTCATCCCTCTGTTCTAAGGCTGAATATTTGTTCACAAGCACCAGCTTAAATTGGTCTGCTTTTACCCTTACTGCGTCTACGTTGGCCTGTTTCTTCTTGACCAATTTTACTCTTTCTGTCTTCATATTAAGGTCACTCCTAGACTTCACTAACCTATGATCACTGTATTATAACTCTGCCTAACACTTCTACATCCTACACGTTGGTGGGATCGGCAGAAAGTATGAAATCTGTTTCATTCCTTGTTTCACCATTAGGACTTTTCCAGGTCCACTTTCTGTTGCTACGCTTCCTGAAGAAGGTGTTCATTCTTCGCAGCTTATACCCTTCTGCGAATTATACGAACATCTCTCCTGTAGTGTTCCTAGAGTCCATGCCGTAGTTTCCAACTGCTTGTTCACCGGCTTGCTTTTTTCCCACTTTTGCATTGAAGTTGCCCATGACTATTGTATATTGAGTTTTCTCATCGCTAATTCATCGTCTTGATAAAGCTGTTCTATTTTATCATCGTCGTGACGGGAGGTCGGAGCGTAGGCTTGTATTTGATCGAAAGTGAAAAATGGGCGAATTGGTATGGAAGCATGGCTAAATTCAGAGCGCGATCTACTGGGACACAAGCTACGGCACAAGGCGTCGTGTCCTGTCTTTTCTTGTGCCTTAGCCTCTGTCCTAGTAGTTCGCGCTCTGAGTTTAATCTAGGCGTGTGCTACCTTTATTCTATACCTCCTATTTAGTTTTATTACGACTACTCCTGCCCTCTCAAAAATGCTGCAGAATTCGTCAATGTTGCCCGTTATGTCTTCGTGTTCAGTAATTCGAGGACAGCATGAGCTCTGTGTACAAGTGTGTATAGATCACAGTCTATACAAAATAGTCATATTTCAACTACACAAATAATAAAGGTTGTATTTTCATCAATGTTTACTAAATCATTAATGTGAAGATTAAAAAGCAGCGGGACCAGGATATTGCCTCGTGGCACGCCATGTGTTAATTTTTTCCTGACTAGATGTGCAGTCATTAATTTCAACTCCTTGCTGCCGATATTGCAAGTAGGTCTTTGTGACGGCCAGAAAGTTTACGCGCGTTTGCTTCATTTGTGGTATCTTTTACTCAGGGTGTCTATGTCTGTCGCTTTCTGCTCGTGGCTGGTTGACATTATTCGGATTTATTGCGGCATACTCGTAGTTTATCCGAATTCTATGCTGTTCCAGTTCTTTGATTAGTGTAACGTGGTTAATTCTGTCACATACCTTGGAGTAGTCAATAAAAATTCCGAGTGCGTATATTCCTTTTTCTAATGCATCCAGTAATACTTCTCATTCAAATGTAGAGCGGTGTCTGTCGAATGCACCTTCGTGAAACCGGATTGAGAAGGCGCCTTAATATCGTGTTTGTTAAAAAATGATGCCATCCGTTTATGTATTGATTTTTCCATTACTTTGGAAAATATGTTTGTTTTGTCACAGCCTTTACAAATAATAGAAACTTCGGCCACCTGAATACGCCTGGATTCCTCTGTACAGCTACCGCGGTATCGAATGACTACCGAGCGCCTCAAACTATCGCCGGTGGTCAAAGTGTCGATCGTAACAAAACACGTGGACACGGATGATCAAACCCGAAGAAGAAAAAAAAAAACTAGCCGATTTTCGCAGTTGTGTACCATTCGGACGCCCGCCGAGTGAAGGCCACGTGAAAGGCGAGTTATGCGTGCCCCGAATCACAATGGAAATACGGCCCGCCCGGGCGCGCCTAATCAGCCTCTGAAAGCGGCATCTTCAGTCGTAAAAGATTGAAAGGCTCCGTCGCTTCTTGGACGAGGCGGCGGCAGCGCTACTCGTAAGCCCGGCCACGAGGAATCTCCTCTGTTATGCGCCGGGCGACGGCGATGCCCCGCTCTAAGCACGCCTGCACCTTTTATTCCCACCCACCCTGATGGCCGTCTTCTCTCGTTTGTCCCCCGTCACTCCGTTTGTCTCACTGCCCTCATTTGGCTCCTCACTGCGCTAGGCGACGTGCGCCGCCACTTGCGCAACGTGCCTCATCTGTCGGCGCGTCTCTTATCTCACAACCCCGCCGGTCTTCCAGCCTCCCTGAATCCCAATATGCCGACACCTCGCCGCCCTTTATTTCCAAGACCAGTCTCCTGACACCTCCTCCCAGCTCCAACACTTCCTTGCCGTTCTTCTCCGGCCCGTCTAATTCGTCGTTTCCGAAAACACTTTGCCGCGAGCGCGGCCTCTTTGCCATTCACGTCCATCCTCGGTGGCGCACCGACGCACGCCGCGCTGCCTGCCTCCTCTGGAGCGACCCAAGTTCGCCGGCATCAGTGGACGCAAGGCCGCGAATTCGATGAGCTGCGACGGGCGTATGGCGATCACGTAGCGGCCGGTTAAATGCGCGCTCGGTTTTTTGTTTGCTTCCACGCCCCAGCCACCCTCCGCGGCTCTGCTCAACGCCGGTGCTTCCTAGCCGCCCCCCCTTCACGACCCGCCGGCGTTTTCACCGTCTTGCTCACCATGCACCTTTGTTTGTTTTTCGCGACTCAGTCGATCCGCGCGCAAACGCGTCGGCACGGGTTCGGCGCCGCTTCCGAGGTGGCGTAGATTGATCGCGTCAGCGCGAGGCTTTGGCTCGCCGTGATGAGGAATGAAGCTGCGAGGCAGCGCGCCCGGCCGGCAGCGAAGAGGCGATAAGGCTTTTCGACGCGGCATTAGCGCCACCTAAGAGGCGCGCCCCGACCCAAAGCTGCGTCCGTACAATTGGCCTCAAACAAACCGCAGTAGCGATAGCGTCGCTGCGCTCCAACGTGTTCCAGGAAAGGGCGCAAAAAGAAAAAAAAAACGAAATAGATGGGAGGCACAGAAAGCGGGGATGTCAGGTTGTACAGAACTACATGAATAATATTACCAGTTCTCGCAACGACAAACAGCTCCAGGACTACATGCAATTATATCGGCCGATCGATTGGATGATTAATTGATTGATCGATTAATTTAGCGTTCCTAATGAGCAATCGGTGCGCTATGAAAAACGCTGTATTATTGGGGTCTCGATTAATTTAGACTACATAGAGTTATTTAATCTGCCCAGAAATCTCAGTAAATTACAATTATCAAATTTATGTTAATTTCGATTTTTTTTCTCGATACTTGCCGGGGACAAACACTTGCCGTTTGCGAACTAACAGGGTTGTCAAGTTGAAAATTTCCAAATCCGAAGCGTCTGTTCGTAAGAGCGCGCTGAACTTAACGTTAAATTGCCAGTGGAGGAAAGGAGCGCCGTATGAGGTTTGCACAATGCCGTTGGAGCCTTTACAACGCCGCTTTGAGCAACGAAAGCACAAACTTAGAATTGCTGCTGTAAGAGAGCGACTCATTATCTCTGTTTGAAACTTTGCACGCATATTCAGGAGAGCCACTGCGCTTAGAAGGAACCGTTGAAAGTATCCTTCGAGGTTCATGAGTGTTAATTTTGTACCGTTAATTATAAACCGTCGAGCATCCAAAGCAGCCGGCGCCGGAACAACAGCTGCGGCTCTGCCCCGTGCGCGGGCGCCCGAGGATGCACGAGGGCTGCAAGAGAGTTCCGCGGGAGCTTGCATACACCAGCCGCTTTTTCGGAAAAAAAAACGCTCACGGTTTTCAGGGCGCTGCCTCTGCCTCGCCCTGATTCTGCAAGGTCGCACGTGCTTTTTTTTTCTTTTTCTAAGCGAAACTTTCTAAGCATATCCAGCGAGCGCTACACAGCCGGCAAGATTTTACACTGTTGAACAATAACGAAGCTCGTACCGCGTGTTGTCCGTAGTATCTCATGGGGGAGGCGTGACAATTTTTCTTACTAAAAGTATTTTTTTTTCTAGTTTAAATTAAAAATTATGGGGTTTTGCGTGCCAAAACCAGGATCTGATTATGAGGCACGCCGTATGGACTACCTGGGGTTCTTTAACGCGCCTAAATCTAAGTACACGGGTGTTTTCGCCCGCACCGGAATGCGGCCGCCGTGGCCGCGTGTCGATCTCGCAACCTCGTGCTTAGCAGCCCAACGCCATAGCCACTAAGCAACTTCGGTGGGTTTTTAGTTAATATTCGCGGAGAGAGAAAAAAATGGGGCGAATAATTTGCCACCTTTCTCAGCTACTAAAAAGAAAGACCAGGTTGCTTCAGATTTGCTACTCAAGAATTGGCGAGAGGAAACGATATACCTAAGAAAAAGGGCTCGGAAGTGTTGCTCGCAAACACACACGGTTGCGCTCACTGCTCTTTCAGAAGTGGTCTTTGAAGCGCGGTTCTTGTGTGCAGTGACCACGTCAAGTTCATTAATGAGGAACAACTACGGCACCTACTCTTGCTTTTAGTGTCATTTGTCAGGGAACGATTTTTTGAAGCGTGCTCTGACGAAGGGCCGGTGCATCACACTCTTTTAGAGGAGGCATAATTGCGTTTTGACTGAGTTGCTTTCTGCGTGAATGACGCTCCACGCCAAGTTCTCAGTATCGTCTGTTCTGTAGGTGCGGTCCTGTCGCCCAATCGGCGTAGGTAGCAGGCCGAGAACGCCTTGGGTCGTCACAGGTGAAAGTGAGAGGAGACGTTGATTCGTACCGTCACGACCACAAAGCTTTCAACCCGTCGCGCTGGCTTAGCGGCTGCGGTGTTACGCTGCTAAGCAGGAGGACGCTTGATCAAATCCCGGCCGCGGCGGCCGCATTTCGATGGGGGCGAAATGCAAAAACGACCATGTCCCGTGCATTGGGGGCACGTTAAAGATCCCCTGGTGGTCAGAATTAATCCCCAGTCCCCCCACTACGGCGTGCCTCATAATCAAAGCGTGGTTTTGGCACGCAAAACCCCAGAGTTGAACAAAACTTGAAGCGGGCACTGGTCGCCATAAACGATAACGAGATTAAGCTTTCGTGAATGCGACGCCCAACCACAAGGTTAAAGAGTATACGAGCTCACGCTGCATTCGATGTAGCAAAGAAGGGTCGAAGTGGCAGAGAAGATTCGAGAATTCCGCTGAATCCCATTGCACTAATGTAATGCCAGAGTCAAGTTGCTGAAGTTGCCTGACTCATCATTTTGTGATAATGTCCCCGGAAAGCTGGGCGCGATTCCCGAGGGCGCTGCACCGTTGACACTTTGGTTGTCGATTATGCCGCAATGGCCCGGCAGCTGCTGAAACCTGAAGATGCATGCATTTCCGCCGACGTAACGGTAAGTTTCCATTTTGGAAAACGGCTGCTCGGGAGGACGTTGGGCTGATTAGATTCGCCGTTGAAATCGCAGGATGGATGGCCTACAGTTGACGTAATGTTAGGTCTAATCAACAACGCCTCGGGCAGCCGATACTCCCAATTTAGTCGATATTGTGCCATCGGACACATTGAATCTAATCGAAGCCAACCTGATAGGTATGACCGTTGGCATATTACAACGAAGCTGCATACCTCTGCCGTCCAAGGAAATTTTCGTGTCGTTGGCGGTGTGGTGAGCAAAGAACTCCCCATACGTGGGCCGGGCCGATCCCGGCCCACGTATTTCGCTCGTATTCGTATTTTGCACGTGGGCCGATCCCGGCCCACGTGCGGTTCGCTTTTGGGGCCCACGTACACAGCTTCGCCGGTCATCCTTCTTCAGAGTGAAAGGGCACCGAGTTTCTTTTTCTTTGTTTTTTTACACCAGCCGACAGGTCTCTGTATACCGTGTTCTGCTTTCTTGTCTTCCTTTCCATTTTTTTTTCATTTTCCTTTCTTTGTTAGTGGCAGTAGCATCGAGTGACACTCTTGCTTCTTGCGCAGCACTTCCGCTTCACCTCCTGAGACGACGGGAGACGAAATTCAACATGAAGCACACAAAAATTGGAAAAAAGATAGTACAGAACAAAATTCATGGGTTTCATTATAGATACGATATGGGAGCATAAGTTTGATTACAAGTTGAGCTACTGAAGTGTCTACAATAACTAGAATTAATTAGAAATCACTGATTGCCGGGGACTAAATTCAATATAGATAAGAAAAAAACTAGAAAGAATAGTGCAGCACAAAATTCATGGGTTTCGCTACAGATAGGGTATCAGAGAATAAGTTTAGTTAGAAGTTGAGTTACTGAAGTCTTTGGCATAATTAGTATTAATTAAAAATAACTGATTACTGCACACCAAAGCACAGAGTCGTAGACTATAGAGACCCGCCACGCGAGCACGTCTTTGGCGAAATTCCTCGAAACCCGGATGTAGAAAACAGAAGTAATGAAGTCGCTCATAACATCACACAAAAGAAGGTGGCGTGATATTTAACCGGATAATTAATGGAAAACTGTTGCCTCCGAGTTCGGCTCGTGCGTTGCGTTCGCCTAAAGTTAACCTTAAAGAACACCAACGCCGGGGTGCGAGTGCCACTAAAAGACACTTCAGTCAAAGATTAGGGTCCCCTAGTATTTTTTTTTTATATTAGGTTGGACCTTCTTTTATCGCATAGAGCGTATAGCGCAATATAATCGGTTCGCGTGGATTACGCGAAAAGGCGGACATGCATGGGAAATGTTCTCCTGGTCACTAAATTATAAAAAAAATCTACTAATGTCATTTTTACTGATTCACTTTAGTAAAGGGAATCAGTAAAAATCAGTAATCAGTAAAAATATACCCAATCGTAGCTAATTGCTACGAAGGAAACCGATACGAGTTTCTCGAAAGAAAAGCCTCGAAATTGAAGAAAAATTCGTCCTAATCCTGGACAACACCTTTCCTGCGCAGCCGCTCTACCACGTGGGCTAACCAGGCGGCTAACAGATGGCTGGCCGCTTGGTAAAAAAAAAAAAAAAACAGAAAAAATGAAAAAAAGAGGAAAATAGATCAAGTTTAAAAAATTAAACAGGCGACATATGCAACGCAATTAAAAATTTATTTGCGCAAGCGGAGGGGCATGGGCGTCAGCGCAAACGTGGTGTCCTCGCAGGCAAAGCTGAACGAGTGCCCAACGGGGATGCCGAACGCTTCAACAGCCCCGCGGCGAAGCCACTGACGGTGGCTGCTAAGAATACGATTCTCGTAGCTAAGCGTGGCCTGTCGCATGCTGACCACTTCTCGTATGGCATGTTTTCTCCTCGCCTGTAGAGCGTCCTTCATCGTACGACTTATGTAGCGGCCACGAAAGAAAGTCGAACAACATGATTAAGTATTCAGTCCCCGTAATAACCACACAGATTGGTTCCAGGAACGTGTGACGCTGACGTAATATGTATTAGGCTATGCTATATATACACGAATGTTCTTTCTCTTTCTTTTTTTCTATTTCAGTGCTCTTTTAAGCACCAGACGCCGAGGTGCTCTGAACGAACGACGCCTGGTCATTTGACTGTAATTTGTGAATAATGCACTTTGTTTTCTCAATAGCAATTGCACCACTGTATTTTTTTTTTATTCATCAAGTACAAAAAAGCTTGAGGCGTTCGCTAAACACACCGACATGTCGTCGACGTAACCAGGTGTCAGCAGCATCGTACGTGACTTTCGGCGCTTCTGCGGCGCGAAAAATGGTGCCTCCGCCGATGCTTCTTTCGGCGCGTGGGTCGGCGACGGCTTGATGGTAGATTTGAAGGGTTTCACAGCCGACGGAGCGCGCGTGCCTAAAACAACTACCTGCTCGGAGAATGTGCCCGAATATTCACTCCCACGACGACCTATACTAGAGCGAAGAAGAATGTCAGGCATTTGTCTATGCTCGCATTTTCGTGACTCGTGCAACTACTAAACCCGCATTTTACTTTTATTTTACTCGTTACTTTCACGCTTTCTTCGTCCTTCGAGCGAAGCGCGGCATGTATCTTTACCACATTCTAGAAAAACGTCACCAAATGGTTAAAAAAAAAAAAGACGACACATCAGTGCGTACCGAGTTTCCAGAGATGGCGATTTTGCCTGCAGCACTGCAGGCTTGGGCAAAAGCTATGCGAATAAACTTGAGGTCTCGACTTCAAGTGACAGTGAGACGACATTTTTATCTGCTGCGTTTTAAATTGCAAAACTTGTCAGTGTTTTAAAGTCTGTGCTTAGCTGCTGCATCTAATGTTTTCGTAGTTTTCTGAACTTACGAGATAGAACTAACGAATGCGACGTTGGAAACGCCCAAACGTTAATGAACGACGGAGAAGTTAGGAAAAATTTATATATATATATATATATATATATATATATATATATATATATATATATATATATATATATATATATATATATATATATATATATACAGAACAACCTATGATGGTACCAAAGCAGCAGAGACATGTAGCCCTAAGAAACGCACTTCTTGTCTGATTCCGCTTTACTATTCCAAAAGCAGCAGCTCGGCTTTGAAGAACACAGTATCTGTTAGGCGATCAACTCTGGCCCACATAAGGTTCGTTAGCGAGCCTTCACATCTCCCTGTGCAAATGTTTTTGCATTCCGCCCCCATAGAGTACAACTATACACCATAGACTATTGTATAAGTGGACCCGGGTGTAGCGAAAAAAAACGTGGCTCATCTGCCTTGCCTTTACTTTTCGTAGATTAACGTGATGTTTGCCCCGTTTGGCGTTCCACTCTAGCCGGACGTGTCAGCAACTTCGCAACGTTTGCTTGACCCTCGCATGCCACAAGGACTTCGACAGAACAACGATGACGACATTTCCTTCCATTTACCGCCCCTGGCGCGTCGAGGCTTCGATCGTCAAACCGGATCGCCGTCGTCATTTATTCACAGTGATATAAGCTGGCTTCGTTAAGTGGCCACTTTCAGTGGGCACGTGGGCAACGTTACAGGACGGTTCACCTGCCTCGCCTCTACTTTTCGCAGGCGTGTTCCGCCTTATCCTTTACACGCAAAAAAAAAAAAAAAAAAAAAACAAGCGACATCCTTTGTCTTCTTTTGCTCCCACACCCACTATAGTGCTTTGGGTTGTTGCCTGCGTGTGCTTTTCAATGTTTTTCTTGCTGTTATACTCTGGTAACACTGAAACAAACTCGGTACCTGGTACCATGACAATCTGCACTGTTAGAACTTGATTGATAAGCTGCCTCATGATCCTACTGAGCAGATGACTGCCCTCTTTCACTTGCTAGAATGTTTACGAAGGCGTGCAATGTAGCCTCAGCTTGTTGCGGACGTTAAAGTCATCGATGATAGTAAAAAAAAAATATTGAAACAAATATATTTTCCATTGAAAAGAGGCCGGACACCCGCGAAGACAGAACTAAATCGCGGGATAATGTTCAAATCAGGGTGACAGACTCGATGAACAGTTCCACCACTCGGAACTATTCACTAAATGTTCGGGTAGATGAATCAGAGAACAGATCACGGTGCCAAAACATATCTTTCGAGGCTTCCCTTATTCGCGCGAACCATGGGCAGAGTCTGAGGCGCGTGTAATTGACGCTCTTGCTGGCGCGCTGGAAAGCCCTTTAGATAATGCAGTCAAACTTGCTCATCACTTAGGGCGCTTTGAACCTAAAAGAAAACCGACCTATGATGGGTAAATTTTCAAATGACATTGTAAAAAAAAAAGAAACAGTACTTCTCAGGCGTAGTAAGGTCAAAGATAAAGGCATCATCGTCAGTAAGGATTTCCCACCCGCCACGCGTATCATTGGGAGTAAATGTATTGAATTCGCTAAAAAGCAACCTGGAGCGCCGCTTTTTCAGCTCCGTTACAAGAAGCTTCTGATTAACGAAAAAGAGTACGTGTACTATGCTACTGATGACTTTTTAGTACAGTATGCGCAGAATTTACCGTCATGCGAGTAACACACCACGTTCAAATAAATAAGAAATGAAGAGGGGGATGGTGGGCGCAATTTTTCACCGCTTCATGTCTTCTTTAGTAGTAGACAAAGCATTAATAACAAACGGTACCTTCTAAACTCACCTACTGATGACTTACTAGTACTCACTGGAACATGGCTGCACCCACTAATAAGTGACAGTGAATTATTCTTGAAAAAGTTCTCTCTTTTTCGTTGTGACCGCGCCACGCAGAAAGGTGGCGGTGTTCTCATAGGAGTATCTGACACACTTCGTTTCAGCAGATTCAAGTTTGCAGTGAACGTGAGACTATTTGGCCCTTGTTGAAGTAAAAAAAAAATAATTGTCGCAGCTCGTTATCGCCTACCAGCATTTTCCACCAGACTTGGAAACGAATTACATTATGTTACTAACATGGTTTAGCTCGCGGTATCCCAAGCTACCGCGGCTACTGCTCGGTGATTTTAACGTCCATAATCTCACATGGGACTGCGATCCACCCAACATGAATCCTTCGTCCTCGCTTGGAAAAGAGTTTCTCGGCATGTGTTGTTTTTCTGTTTTTTTTTTTTGCTTTTTCGCGACTGGTCAAAGAATCCATCAGGACAACACTTCCTGCCGCCAATAGACTCGATCTGATAGTCGCCACTCGTCCCGATATTGCTTTCCATACAGCGATCATCATCATCATCATCATCATCATCATCATCATCATCATCATCATCATCATCATCATCAGCCTGGTTACGCCCACTGCAGGGCAAAGGCCTCTCCCATACTTCTCCAACAACCCCGGTACAGCGATACTGGCGGGTTTTAGCGATAATTTCATCTTAACGTCTGAAATCAAATTATCGCCGCCTAAAGAAAAAAAAACAACAAAAGCAAACCAATTTGTGATTTCAAACATGCAAACCTTGACGCAATCAACAGATAATTGTGTGAGTTTACCGACGCGTTTATGATCGACTTTCACAGTCGTGGGGTTCAAAACAACTGGGATTTATTTACGGTTGAAGTTAACGCCTTACTTGATAAATATCTACACATTCGCCTCGTAATTTCGAACAAATCCGCGCAATATAGTACAACATCCACATAAAGCGCTCATCAAAAAAAAAGAAAGAAACCCGTCTGCAGATCAGCCAAACGTTGTCCTTGTAGCTATCGTTGGAATGCGCCTTAACTAGCTCCTAATGCATTTCTATCTGCACTCCTTTGCGCAAAATCGCACTTCTTTAGAAAGCATTCTCCCATCCATGGTCGCAACCGACAATAAAAGATCTGGCCCGTCATAAATCCAAGAGACGATAACGCTATAAGTCTCGTGGATAACGCGGGAGACCGTTTACCTTCTCTGAACAGTGCGCATCTGTCCTTAACGACCTTTTTGTTCTTCATTTTTATCAGTGGCAAGCGTTTTGCCACCGCTTACACACTGCCATTATTCCATTTCAATGTGTCCGATTATAGTAAATCCGTGTGGTAAAAAGATCTAATTAATAAATTGAAATTTTCCTCTTCTCATGGTTACAACGCGGTCAGCCACAAGTTTTTGAAAAGCACAAGCGAGCATAGTTCCGTTAAAGTATCCAAAATCTTTCAGCAGTCACTGGACATGGGTTCGGTCCCGGCGGAATGCAAGACGGGAATGAAGGCGATTGCGCTTCATTGAAAACACCTAGTGGGCACTCTCCAGACAACTGTCCTCCCTTCTCGCTCACTAAAGTGTCCCACGCAGACATCTTGAGCATACCTTATTTTCTCATCTTGCTAACTTTCTCGAATTTAATTCCTTCCTCGCGCGCTCGCCACATAGCTTTCACAAATCTTATTCAAGTGAAACACAGCTAATATCGCTTACACATCACCTACACGGCGTTCTTCATCGTTCTTCTCTTGCGGATTGCATATCTATAGATTTTTATAAAGCGCTTGATAAATTATGTTCATAACCTGCTATTGTATTAATTGCGCAGGCTTAACCTTGATCCCCAATTACTTACTTGGCTTGAGCGTTACTTACTTGGCTTGAGTGAGTGAGCAGTCGTTCCCAGTTCGTTACTGCTAACAGCGTTGACTCTCCCTCTGTCCTTGGACTGCTGCTATTTCATATCTGTATAGTAATGACTTGCCTTCTTGTATTATATCTCATATACATCTCTTTCCTGTCGGTTGTGGAAATATTTCTAGAAGTAACTAGTAACCATGACACCGCCACTCTTCAATCTGATAATGATGCAATCAGCGCATGGGGCAAAAAAATGGCACATAGAATTAAACACAATCAAATGCAAGTCAATGCGACTATCCAGACGTAATAACACCCTACCAGCCTATTATATCGGTAACATTACACTCGATTGTGTTTCATTTTATAAATACCTCGGTGTTCACGTCTCCTCTGACCTTACCTGGAAGACACGCATTGCACACGTAATGAGCAACGCTAACAGATCGTTATGTTATCTCTCACACGATTTTTCACGTGCGCCATTCTTTAAAACTATAATGCTCTATAAAAAACTTGTCTGGCCTAAACTCGGACCCACCGCTTCAGTTTGGCACCCTGGTCAGAGTAATTTAATTTATGCAGTAGAAATGGTGCAGAACAATTCCGCGCGATTCATATTCTCCAACTGCAACAGCACCGCAAGCATCACCACAGTGACCACAGTGAAGTGTAACCTACCGTTAGCATTGCGGCGTAAACACTTGCGCCTCTCTCTCTTTTTCATGAGATATATCGTCATCCCGTACAATGAAACGAGTTTCTTCCGGCACCACATTATATATCATCTCGGCTCGATCAGCAGCACAAAGTTGGTATTCCACCTTGTAGATCCTACGTACTCCTTCTTACACTCATTCCTCCCACAGACATTTGATGAGTGGAATCACCTTCCCGTAACTGATGCCTCTATAAGCGATACTAACCGTTTAAAGAATCTTTACGCGACATTTCGCATCGAACTTTCTTGTTTCCCTTGCCTTCATAAGTATTGTTCAATTTCTCTTCTTACTATCAATTGTGTACTGTGATTATTAACGCCCCTTATGCACCTTGGTTTACGGAACATATGTATACGTCGGATTACGTAGTTTCAACAATTAGAAATAATATTTATGTAGTCTGGTTAGCGATCCACTAAAATTGTATAACTATACTGTCATATTTTGGTTGTTTGCTTATGCTGTTGTGCATAATTCATGTTCAACTAATTCCACCCTCCCCTCTCTAATGCCGTTGGCCCTCAAGGTATAATAAATAAATAAATAGAAGAAAGATTAGTGTGGTTTAGTGAATATATAGATAGAGAGAGCCCGTGGGCCTTACGCTCCGCAGCACAACGTCATAGCGGCTTATCAAAATCGCGGTCAAGTGCAGAACACGTATATGCTTTGTGCTACACTACTCGCTGTTGTGTAGCACCAAGCAGCTTCAACTTTGGCGTTTCGTACTTTATGCTTGTCATATTATGAGCGCATTACGTTAAGGCCACCGCATGTTCAAAGGTTGCGCGTATACAGAGATACAGATTATTTCACGAGCCATCTTCCATTCAGTGTTCCGCATATAGGGGAGCTTATAGCTCGAGTGATGAAGGGCTTGAAAATATCTCCCTCAGTGCCTCAACTGTAGTGTCTAACAAAAAACGTCATTTTTCTGTCTACTTATGCCTGTCTGATGCACTAAACAAGGCGGCCGAAGAAGTTGGGTTTCAACCTATGGCGCTAGGAGACTCGCGTTTTACATCAGCAGTGATATCCCCAGCCTTCAGAAGGCAAGGCACTGTCTATGAATTTATAGCTTAGACGGGCGCTTGCGCTACGCAAGTCGTTAACTAAATTACCCATCGAATGGCAGGAAAGGCCGCTGCGAGTGTTTAAGCTGCCTTCGCAAGCCGGCTGAGTCGGCTGCGCGTAGAGCAGAGCTTTGGCACCGCAGATCACAGCAGCGGTAGGCCCTTGCAAAGTCATTGTTCGTGCACATGCCTGCCTGCCTGCGTAGTCAACAGAAATAAAAGCAATCGGAGAATGTCCCATGATGGCTCCGCATCACAAAATGGATGCCGGTGTCCGACGACGCCAGTGTTCCTTATTTACGCGCAATGAACGTAACGCGACGCCTTCGAGAACTTCGAGGGTTCCAGCGTCTGATACGATCCAGTGAGGCATACTTTCGGAATGACCTTCTGAGCAGGGTATTCGCAAGAGAAAACTTGATCGCGCGCTGGCAATAACTTTCTGTCGACGGGCAGCCCATGAAATTCTGTATGGATACAAGCGTAGCCCGAAGGCTGGATGACCTCTAAAAACGCTGGAGGGCGCTAGTGTCTCCGCGGCGATACGCAGTTTGCGTCGTTCTCCGGACTCATACGCCTACAGCGTGGTTTTAGTGAGGGCATTCCGCGTGACCTTCCGGCCCCGTCGAAGCGAGGAAGCCGACGGATAGCACCGTGATCGCAAACAGACATCGGCCACGATACTGCTGCTTGCATTCAATGCGAAGTGTGACCCCTCTTCTCCTTGGAGGCCACACTTAGAGAATCCGATAAAAAAATAACATTAATAAGCCCCGTTTACTCTGGCTTTAGTGAACATTAATGAAGCCTATGAAATCACGATGTCAACGGGAACGCAGCTATAATTCAGCGATGATTACATTTCAAAAATGACCTAGCTAGTTCGAGCTATCTTTCCCTTCCTTTCCACTTGCCTTAACAGAAATTAGGCGGATAAATTATATATATATATATATATATATATATATATATATATATATATATATATATATATATATATATATATATATATATATATATAGCTGTGTGTGTGTGTGTGTGTGTGTGTGTTTTAGGAGCTCTGAACTGCGATTTCGTAACCGATAGCATGAGAACTTTTCAAATCGCTTCGGCAGTGTCCCAACAGCCCACCAGCCACTGCGAACACTATAGTGAACCAACTCTCGGCAGTGTGTCATCAGATGGTATCTTCAAGCATAAAAATAAGAGATGTCAATTCTGCGTAACGTGCTAACGTCATCTGTGTGTGTGTGCAGTGCAAGTAGAGCGAGAGAAATGCTAAAATAAGCCACAACAAAGCAAGCTGGCAGGCCGTAAAATGACAAAGGACACTTCATGGTGGATTTGAATTCCAGTACAAAAGAAACTGCGGCCAGCTTGAACGTCCGGCTTCACGCAAGCTCTGCCACACAGACGAGAGGATTAGTCCATTGTTGCGTTTCCGAGAAGCAGTGCGCCGCCAGCGCATTGTTAACAGTTCATCCCTGTTTCCTGAAGGGACGCGGAAAGGTCGACTGGCTCGTGGGTTAGCTGGAATTAGCAAACATCAAGTGGCGCTCTCCCGAACACTAACTTCTCGCGCGCGACGGCTTGCAAACAAAGGAACCCTAGATCCGCGTTGACAATTGAAGACGGGCTTAAAAAGCAAAGTCATGTGCCGAATAGTGGTGATGGCGGCTTCGTAAAAAATATTTGGCAGAATTCGTCTTGCGATGAATGTCGACGTTAATGCGATTAGCAGTGAAGCAATGCAGCGACATACCGCATTGCGGCTGCCGAAACGCGTCATGCATAAGGCGCGTACTGCAGCCGGGCTCCTTCCTAGGGCTCATGGACGCGTTGTGCCATCTAGTGGCCGCGAAGTCCGCGTGTAGCCTTCGAAATGCACGGCGCGCCGGTGCATGAGATTTCATCCCCCCGCCTCGCGGGAATCGTTAACCTAAAGAACATCTATGACCTAACCTAAGGAACGTCTATGACCAAAGAGAAGGTAAACTAACTGGTACCCTCGATTGATTAGTTGTCGGTCGTTGCCTCCCTTTTAGGTGCAACTGTGCTCGTTCTCGTTAATGGTTACTCCTCGTACAAATTGTGTTTCCTTTTGCTCGTGCGAAGCTTGCATACGATCTTAAGAGGAAGCTTTAGCTCGGGCACAACTCTGACGCGGCATATTCAAATACATGCAAAACGCAAAAACATTTTTATGAGATAACCCCTGGACCGATTTTGATGAAATTTGTTGCATTTGAAAGAGAAAGTTAAATCCTAGTGACTGTTGGAAGCGGAGTTTCGATTTAGGGCTTGAATTTTCTTAATACGATTTTCAAATATTTGACCGTTTGAAAAAAATAGAAGCACGAAGTTTACAAATTCATAGCTCTGCATCAAGAACTCATATCGCGGTTCTGTAAACGGCACCCATTAGATAATTCAAAGCGGACAACTTCAATATGTCATTTTACATCTTAAGTGAATTTGTTACGTTGCTTACAACGGTTTTGCAAAAGTTGTATTTCCCTATGATTAAATTTTTTTATATTCATGTGTAACATATGAATTTGGTCCGCTTTAGATGTGCTATTAGATGCAATTCACAGAATTGAAACCAACAGTCACTATATTTTAAGTTTGTCTTTTAAATGCAACAAACCTCGTCAAATTTGGTGCAGAAGTTGCCGAGGAAAACGAATTCTCCTTATACATGCATTTAATATGAGCCCTCGAGCTAAAGCTTCCTCTTAACTCGCTGCATTAAATACCATGTATGCAAAAGAAGAAAAGTGGCGCAGCGTGCGAGGACGTCCAGCTATATATAATGGGTTTTAGGAACCTGTGTTGCTCCCAATGCCAAATAAAATTTTAGGTCTTTTTTTTATTTACTGAACAACCCGTTGAAGGAGCTTATGTCCACATATTTAACTGCACTACCTTCTGGATCGGCCCGCATATTTCGATATGTAGATATCGGCAAACCGAAAAGTGCGTGAAATATCCAAGGAATGCTGATCGCAAATAAAGTCGCAGCAGCCCTGCAGGCCAGACGTTTACGCCGTAAATTTATATAACAATGACATCCAATACTCCATCAGACGGCAATAGGTGGGAAGAATTGGGCTGCTCTCAACGTGCACCCAAAAAATTCATCGACGATTACGATGCTCCCTAATGCGAATGTTGAGCGCAGCTGCTTAGGTGTTTTGAATTCGCGACATATTACGGCAAAGAATTTGATTCCGAATGACAACGTGCTGTCGGCGGCAGCACTGAGCCTCTGCTCGGGCAGCTCGTTTAGCAGCAGCGGCAGCCGAAGCATTTCCACCGGCTGCGTCGCTCACTGTGCAGAAAGAAAGCGTGAGCACGGGAACACCTGGCTCGCGCGGAGCGCATTCTTTAGTGACGGCGGCACAGGAAAACTAGTGTACGTGCAGTGGAATCGAAGCCCAGGCCAGCGCGTTGTTTTCATGCGTGATATCTGTGGACGCGCTCGCCGCATGCCTAGTTGCCGCCGTGGACAACGTCTCGCGCGGCGCTCCGCTTTCCTCCTTACCCAATCTCTCCTCCTTCTCTTCCCTCCTCGAGCTCTCTTCGCTATCGCCGTCCTTCATTTCCCGCTGCCTTCCGCGTTCGCTCGGTGACGCCGAGGGACGCCGACGCTCAACGCAGGAACGAGCGCCTAAGCGCTGCGCTCTAAAAGCGGTGATATCCTCCCGGTGTAAACTTTAAGTTCAGAGTAAGCTAACAGTATAGCGACCAATACGTTCCTCTATCGGGGTGGCTGACACGGACGAGGCGTCGAGTGAACAAAACTGAAGGTAACATTCAGAAAGCATTCTATCCTCAATGTGCGTGCCACAAAAGACAGCGTATTTTAACGAAGCAGGAGCGTGACTGCGTCAGTGTGTCGATAGCTTGAGCCACACGAACAAGTGAGACACCTGAACTGGTGGAACGTGTAACTCCAACGTGTCGTCGTATAGCCTTCCATACTCCCTTGTTGTCCGTCTAGAGTTCCAATTTCGCGCAAATGAACCGACTGGCTCGGCGACAGTAGCCGCAAGCACAGGCACTGCCGTGCTCAGCAAACCGTCTATCGTCGTGCGCGAAACCGAGCAACGGAATGCCTGTTGGTGCTCACCCTATACGCGTGCCATCGTGTTGACTCTTCGTGAAGTTACAGCCCCTTTGAGCATTGCGTTGCGATACTGCGCAACGGGTTGCGCAGTATCGGGCATGTAATTTATCTTCTTTTCTTTTATTTCTTTTTTTTAAGTCTCAGCTATTCGGCAAGATAGCACCAGCACCCAGCCAGCAGCCACGGCCAGAAAAGTCAGTGAGGGTTGGCAAAGAAAGTTTCCGTTTAATAGCTCGACTCACACTTGATGCGTGCTTATACTACAGGTGGCTCTCTCTCATAAGGTACTCTTTCTGCTTAAGCGGTGACGCCAATATCGCGCATATGTTAGCGGAAAAGCGCGACGTGGCTAGCAACACAGTAATTTGCTCTTTTACGTGTAGCTTTCAATTCAAAGTATTTTCTTGCTCTCTCTATATATATCTCTCTAGTCTGGCAGCATTGTGGTTACGAGGCATCTTCCAACAAGTGATGACACGCAGGTGCTCACCAACAAACGCCACAGCGATGCTTCTGCTTTCAATAACACCAACTACGTCAGCCGCACTGTCTGTAACGCGGCAGACATCTTGACGAGCGGTTTAGACGGATGCGCTGCTGTATGAGGGAAGCCGTCGAAACCGAGCGACGCACCCGGTGATGCAATAGGGGACAACTTGCCGTTATTTTTTGCGGCGTTTCTTTCCCACCTAACGGATGCGTGTATATATATATATATATATATATATATATATATATATATATATATATATATATATATATATATATATATATTGGTCCCGGAGTAACTGCGTGGGTTGCAACAAACGGACCTTGGTCTGCAGTGGCTCAGAAACTAGCAATTTGCAAAGCGTGCCTATGTCGCCTGCGAACCGCGTGGCCAAGTACGAACGTTCTTCGATTTTTGATGAACTACAGCCAGCATGCGTCGTGGTACTGAATCGCGCAGCGCCGAAAAACGCTCTCGAAAACGCTGCACGCTCAATAGTTCCAGCGCCCTTCAATAAACACACACACGGAATGTGCGATCTATGCATCTACGAGACAGGCAGCTATTATGCCAGACGAGGCCGTTGCGCTCTTCAATCACGAGAAACAATAAAGAACTTGCCCTATAATTTTCTCTCAAGAAAGAAAAAAAACTGTGAAAGATGCCTAGCACTCTGAGGAAGTGCGGCAGCTTCCACAGCAGCTTCTCTCTCTACGCGGCCCTGCATTCCTTCCTTCCCCGCTTAAGAGGGAATTCAATCAAACCAAATCCAATACTTTTTTTTCCTTCTCATATGCATTGCTTTATTTTTGCGGAACGCGTCGGCAACGGAACAATAGCGGGAAGCATGCGGGCATCGGCTCTTTCCACGAGTAAGGCTAGACCTTGACGGCGGTTAGAATGAATGAGCTAAATATGCAGGCGCAACGTTCGCGAAAAAAAAAAAAAAAGGACAACGTTGACCGCAGGTTCGAGATCGGAGAGAATGGGGGGCATCGAGAGAGGGCAGCAAATGAAGGTGCACCCCCGCGGTAACTAATAAAGGATGAAGCGTCAACGCTTTCGATAAGCGCAACAAGACGCACAGCGAAGTAACGGATTGGAGGACGTCGGAAACAAAGAGCGCGCTTTAATATATTTCGTTTCATGTAGCCAGGAGAGCGAGTGGTGAGGGGCATGAATGTGGGGAGTTCACCTGGTCATTCGTTTCTGCGCATTTTGTTTGTTCGTTCGTTTGTTTGTTTATTTTCTTTCCTTCGCTTTTTCTATCCCGGCACTCAGGGTAAACTTGCCTCGTTATCATCAATCATCAAAGCCAGGAAGCCGCACGCAAAGCGAACTTCGCCCCAGTTGCGCGCGTAACGGTGCGCAAAAAAAAAGGAAAAAGAAACACGTTTTTCTTGCGTGTTTGGTTCCGTCGCTTGGGGGTGACAAAAGTGGCGCCTTGCTTTATCAGTTCCTAGGCTAAGCGGACGCCGCGCCCGCTTTCACATAACGCGAGTGCGCGTGCTCGTCGCCTTCTTTGTGCGTTCATCTATCACCTGAGCGAGAGAAGCAGAGGGAAAGGGAAGAAGCTTCTGGCCACAGCTCTTTTATTTAGAGCCGACTGCCGAGGCGCAGCAGTTTGGCCATGACCCTCATACTATCAAGCGGCCGCCTTCGCATCATGCAAATGTGCTGCCCGCGGGGAAGCGTGAGCCTGCTCCCCAGCTTCCCCTTTCCTCCTCTCCTGCAGCAGCACAGCGTGGTCGTCGGTTCACAGAAACTTTGTATACTATTAACTTTGAGTAATTACTCCAACGCGACGCAAGGATTTGGCGCAGAGGACGCGAGCCTTTAAATAGCGTGTTCTTAATAAGCCTTTGTGCGAGCAGTGCGACATGCTTGCGCTTCACTTCCCGCAGCGAATTCGGAAGAGTTAAGAGTCTTTGTGTCATACTCGGCGAGCGCCGCTGTGAAAAAAAAAAAAAACGACGCGCAAGGTCATTACTAGAGTTACTGCACATAAATTGAATGGCCTGCTTAATCCTCTTGGACATACTATCGGCGACTGGCAGATGTTACTAACATATCAGCAGTTTTTCTTTTTCTGTATTTGTTTTTAAAGCAAATTTATCGAGCGATTGCCAAATCCAGAAAAACAGATAATTTAGAAGGGACGAACTTACGATGCTCATTAATAACTCGCTGGCTTCTGTTACTTTTACACTTTCTTCTGCGCAGGTGACGTCATTGTTCATAAATGACCAGCTTCCGGACAGTCATCGCTTCGCGCTTCGGGGAATTCTCGGCAACAATTGCGCCGCCTGTCTCTCCTGCACGTGGAAGCAAAGAAATCCCCTATTCGCCTTCGTTAGACAACAATTAGCACTGTTACCATTAATTAGTGACATTTCCCTTGAACATATGAGACAGGTATTGCTTGAGGGCCTTGCTTCTGGCTATTAGGAAGCCATTAGCGGGTCCAGGGGGCAAAAAGAAAGAAAGAACGAACACCGGGTGGAAACCAGTGGCAGTGCAATAACTTTGTTCTTCGGACACTGCGTAACACTGGGAACGCCTTTGAGGGTTGCGTGACAGCGCCCACAATACAGTTCGTGTGTACGTGCGTGTGTGTGTAGTTTTTTTTCCTTCTCTCTCTCACCTATCGCATCCCCTTGCTCCTCCCCCAGTACAGGGTAGCCAACCGGAGATAATCTCTGGTTAACCTCCCTGTCTTTCCTTTGTCTTTCTCTCTCTCGCTCTCTCTCTTGTTCTTCGGGGAAATAGACGCTTTCACCGCTCTCTGCTGTAAGCACGAGTGGTTGTGCCCACCTCATTCTTCCGCTTTTATGGTTAGCTTTCCGAAAACGCGTTGACTCATGTGCTTCACCCCCCTCGCCCCAAGCATTGTTGTCAGCGCCATAGCTCGTCATAGTGCGCGCACACACACATGAACAGAGAGAGAGAGAGAGAGAGAGAGAGAGAGAGAAGCACTGTGCGTGACCGGAACGCGACTATTGAGCTCAGCTTTAGGAATTGTACGCCGTAAGTAATGCGGGTGGACTAAGAAGTTTCGCCGTCTCGTATAGGACGACTGACACCAACCCCGCCTTTGTTGCGGTGTGCATGTCCCATTTCTTTCTGTTCTTCTTCTGTCTGTTTGCTTGCTTAGTACGATCTTTCCTCTCTCTCTCTCTCTCTCTCTCTCTCTTATTGCACAACGTACGTTCAGTGTACTGCGACAAATGAAGTTTTCTGTGCAGCGGAGCCATCTGAATGCCCCGCTGTACGTTCTCTAGTTGTCCTGCGCCTAGCAGGGCTAGTGTTAACGTCGAGCACCGCTCATACTGGTCGAGGAGCCCGGCCTGCAGCGTCCAGTGTAGAGGGCGCACGCTCACATCCCCCGCACCTGTGGCCCAGCCTCTAGGAGCGTAAAAATGTAGCGGTCCAAAACTTTGCGAGTGGCTCGCAATGTGCGCAGTTAAGTGTTTTTTTTTTTTTTCGAAACACGCAGAGGCAGGAAGAAATTTTCTCCCTCAGCCAGCATGATTCGTTGACAAAAACAGCGTAGGATTTTTATTCGAAAGTGAATTTTACAAGTTTGCCGCGTTATTATCAAATATAATCCTTGTTGCTTCGGGGAAATGTGAGAGCTCCAAACTTTTGTTGGATATTATTAGGGAACTAATCTCACAAAGGGGACTTATTACTTGATAATGTTTAATCTCACAACGCCACAAAAGGACTATTGGAGACGCGGTAGTAGAGGGCTTCAACGTGCCCCAAAAGTGCGATATACACCCGCGTGCATTCTTGCATTTCACCACCATCGGAAGAGGGACACCTCAGTCGGCATTCTAAACCACGAAGCCGTGCTCTGCAGGCAGACTGTCTTCCAACCGGGAAAAACCGGAAATTCTCAGGGATTTCGAATCGTCTGGAAATACTCAGGTAAAACTCGGGGAATTTGTGCTTATATCAGGGAAAATTAGCTGTAATTTTATTGGAAGGGAACGAAAGTTGTGGTAATGCTGGCTCGCATAACAGACAGGGATCGTAACGAATCGTCTTTTGATGCCGTGTCGTCGGCTGGAGGAGTTGCCAGTGTACAGTCAAAAACCGACTTTCCGGACGCCCGATAATTCGCACGGCTTCGCGGCATCACCACGTACCCCAATAGAGTCAATGTACAAGAACGTCTGAAATTTCGGACGCAAGAACCCTTCACCGTCTGATCTTCCGGACTTTTTGCCATGACCGCAGGTCCGAAACGGCATTAATCAAAGCCACCACTGCCACCGTTTTTGTTACCTCGCCGCCTCGAACTGGTGCTCTCGCACGCAGATCTGCTGACAGCCTTGGCCACCACCGCGGTAAACGCTAGGGGCCTAGCTGCTTCGACGTTCGCTATTAAAGCTTCTTGCCGTTCGGCGCAGTGTTTTTCATTGAAAGAATTCGCCGCTGTCAGCAATGGCACCGACTCCTTCTTTGTGCTCCTCGCGATTGGCTGCGAAACTGGGAAAGCACAGCGCATTGCATAATACTGGTTCTTGAATGTCAACTTCGCCTCAGTATAATAGTGTCACGCGGTGAAGCATACGCAAAAGTATTGCGGTGAAGCATAACAAGCGTGGGAAGGGGCAATTGTCACGGGACAGTATCTGTTCCTTAATTATACACGCGTCCACCTGCCATATCCTGTCACAGTACTTGCACTGATATGCCTAATAAGTGTACTGGTAGGCCTTTTCGCATGTGCCTGTGGTGATTGAAGCCCCTAACGGCAGTAAAAGACACGCATTCATTTTTTTCGAACTGCCCAATTGTTCGGACGTGTTCGCAGCCCCTAGGGAGTTGACTATACATTACTCATGTGATATTGCGCAACAAAAAACGACGCGTGTCGTTTTTTGTTGCGCGATATCACTTGAGTAAAGGATTACCAACTTGCCCGGAATGCTGCTCTCATTGACTATACAACTGACGAAGAGGATGCTTCAAATGGTCCGTGGGGCGAACGCGTGGTGGAAGGAGGACGAGAACAGAGAGGACATACAGATTGAGGAATGAACGGGATAGGTAGCGTGCCGCCGCTTCTTTCAAGGAGCTTGAGCTCAAAAAACAAAGTGTTGGCTGACGCCGAGATGCAGGTGTCCCTCATCCCAACCAAAATAAACTCCCTAAAGCAGTGAAACACAAAACTGAGGTGTCGTACGCGGGCTGAAAGTATGTCAGGACTGTTGAGATTGACACACCAGCTGTTGAGAGAGAATCTCACTTGTAACAAAGTTCGGGCCTCATATCAATGAGTTTGCTATCAATTGATAAACATAGCTCATATCCCCTTCAGTCACGGCAACCACATTTGTGTATGCAGCCTATTTTAGGCATTTCTGTGTAGTGGTATTAACGAATAGAGCACAAACATTAAGCGTAGGGCAAATTGATAACCTAAATTAACCTAAATTACTTCCATTTTGCTTCTGAATGATATGTATAGTTACAGAGTACCGCTTTGGTGAAGATACTACCATGTTTTACGTGACACTTGACCTGGGACATGTCGGTAGCAACTTTGAAATATACATTTTTTTTCTTTCTTGAAATGTTTGAGGCCAATGAATAACGTGTGCATGTAGTTAGAGAGGGGGTTATTTAATCATGTTTATGAATAAACATAGCATGACTGACTTTACAATATTAAAATATTTAGTTACTCTGTAAGTGTAATGGCTCATCATAAAATGGTCAAAGAGTCATTCTAGTACCTTGATTTGCTTTCAGCTGAGTCTGAAGCACCACTTATGTTTCACACATATATCGACAGTCAATCATAATTCGTGAATGAAGGGGATATTCGAAAAGATTTGTTTCTGTATGCATCTCCTTTTTATTCGTATTTGAGAATGTTCGACTCGACTTACAATTAGTTTTATTTTTTAAAATATATTTTATTCGCTGTGCATTTTTATTTCTGATTTCTTTTTGAATAAAATAAATGCCACTCCTTACTATTCAAACTGGATTAAGTCTCTTCTTTTATTGTTTCTAGCATGCTTACTAAGTCATTTTTTTTCCATTTTTTAAAGTATGCTTACTAGTGAGTGACAGCATTGGGTGACATGGTGTCAGCCTATCTCGACGTAAAACAAAGTTCTGTGTCACTCAGGGAATTTCGCAAAGGCACTCAGGGAAAACCTGGAAAACTCAAGGAATTTGGGAATGCCAACGTGGTAGACACCCTGGAAGGAGAGCGCTGCATCACGCAAGCGGCGGGTGCACGAGGAAGGGGGGGGGGGGGGGAGTGCGTTAAGTGTCGCGGCTAAATAGACACCCACATATACGCAATAAATGTATTACTCAAAAGGGCCCCCAACGGTTCCCTCCCCGCTAACGTTCGCGATACAGTGGGAAGCTATGACCAGCGAATGAGCATCCGCAGTGTAACACACAGAACGAAAGCTTTTACCTGCGTCCAAACGTTCCTTTGGGCTATTGTGTTCTCCTTGTGCTAACCTTTTAGACTCTCTTCCCCACTGCAGGGTAGCCAGCCGAGCTCAGGCTGGTTAACCTCCCTACCTTTCCCTTGTCACTTCTTTTTCTCTCACATGATATACAAGGTCCCATTGCATGTCAGGATTGCCGGCATGTTTACATTGGTCAAAAGGGAAACACCGAGAAGCGACTTATAGAACGCTATTTTGATACCGACAAAAACTGTCCCTATAGAGTTAACGCTCAGCACACCATATTAATGTGTCGCGCTTTTGACTAGATATGGAGAAAGAAATAGCCAAAGAACAAAAGATAGTGTGTCACTTTTATTTTTGATCTACTAATCAAAATGATTGCTTCCATGCTGAACCCCAAGGACAATCCATCCATTCGACGCACACTGATCGCGGTACCTGTCGATAGCGCGCCTTTTTATCTACTTTCCAACTTTGTGGTCAAGGTTCACATGCGGCAGCAGAAATCAGCAGAAACTTTTCGCCTTTGTTTGTGTCCTCAAATGGTCGATGCCTTTGTTCTCTCATGCTTATGTATTTATTTATTTTAATGGTCATGTGCGTATTTCCATCACACGTATTTTCGTGGAGCACTTTTTTTCCTGGCTCAATCGCTGTTTTAGAGCCATACTACTCACTACGAAGTAGTAGGCAGAAAGTTAAGTGTTATAACGATATGTAAGACTATGAGCTTGAAAAAGACAAGTCCACTTGTTGGAACGAATTGGCTCCCGCTTTTACCTTGGTCTCGTTTTGCTCATCGTCTTGAATTTCCACCTCCCGCCTACCTCGTGTTTTCCCTGGATTTATAGCGATATGTAAGCCATTTTTATCATGCGTTAGAGTCGTTATTGAACAGAATGAGTAGGAGCTTCACGTAAACGCGTCTCGCCGTAAGCACATGCACCGAGCCACCATTATAAGATGTTCAATAATGTCGCGGTCTCCGCCCTACTCGAGAGGGTGTGTGTGAGGTTATTCCTAGAAACTCGGACAGCACTGATAACTCATTAACCAAGCGGCTGCTATATCTGGGAACGGACAGCTAATTTCGTGCCTTGAGCGCGGAGGCATCGCGTTTATTAACCGCGTCTTATACGGAGCGAAGCCAGCGCGTTGGCGTAAACTTCGAGTGTCCGTCGTTTTCCGAAGTCGCCTGAGCCACGGTCGACCGGACCCCGCGTGGGAACGGAATGTGACCGCAGATTTTTGCAGTGATTCTTTTCATTTCTCACTCTTTTAGCCCTTCGTCATTGACTGCCGCTTAAGCACGCCACTGTTATCACACGCATCGGCCACTAGGCGCAACGGATGATACGAAACGAATGGAATTCGGATAAGAGTCCACAAAACACGACTCTTTGTTTCACCTGTTTGCAGTCCTCAGCGCATCGCTTGGGCTCTTCTACCTGAGATGTGGAGAGAGAGAGAGAGAGAGAGAGAGAGAGAGAGAGAGAGAGAGAGGGGAAAGGGGAAAGGCAGGGAGGTTAACCAGAGAGAAAGATCCTGTTTGCTACCCTACGCTGGGGAGAGAGGGGAGGGGGAGGTAAAGTGGGATCTACTTGTGAAAGTGGATCTACTTTGTGAGATATGGAATTTCTGATTTGACAGAGGGGGAAAAATATCTGTTCGTTCTAAACTGAAGTATAGAGTCCATTGTACATGCGTGTGAAATTTGCGCTTTATATTCCTAATGATGGAAACGGGAAGTGAAAGGGGAACAAACGACAACTTGCCGCCGGTGGGAGCCAAACCCGCCACCTCATGGTGGGTGCTACGCTCATTAACCTGCTGAGCGCCGTGTCCTGTCTTTTATTGTGCCTTTGCCTGTGTCCCCAGTACGCGCTCTGAATTCAGCGGTTGAGCGACAGCGGCGGCCATAATTTCTTGCACTTTCTCGGGCATTCGTGTAGGCGCACCGTATACCGAGGCCTGGACGGGGTCAGCCAGCGTCACTCAGGACCATGGTGGTGGTTGGGGGTCACCCTCCCCGTCGCGTGCGTCATTTTAGGAGCAGGGAACAGACCAATAATCTTTAGTACGCTCCCTTATGTCATCGAAGGCTGCACAGTATTTAATATGCGTGTCATTTGGCCCACACAAGCGGCAAGTGATTTCCAGCCCGCGCGGAATCATTGACTAAGACTTATTTAATATAATTAATAATTGATGAGTTGATCAATTTGTTTCGAAGAGGATAGCTCGTGGTCTAACAGGAAAAATGGGAATGGATTAAGAAATGGTTGAAGAAGGGTGGAATGCGGAATAAAGCCAGCCTTGCATGTTGTACTCTCCTTCGAAAAAAAAAAAAAAAACACCATGAAGTAAGCCCTCTGAAAACAGAGCAAACATGAAACGCGCACAGAGGATTTCTGCATGTATAAAATATCTGCATATATTAAATAAAGGAAGCAACTCTGTTCTCGAGCCAGCTTCTCGTTCGATAAGTATACGGCAAAACACGAAACCAATAAGAATCCGTGGAAGTGAGGCGCGCTTCATTGGATCAGGGCAACGTGTTCACGATCAGACTCGTCGAATATACGCCGGTTCTGCAGTAATGAAAGCGTCAGGAGGCGTCGGCGACACTGGCGCCATTGTACGACGAGTAGGAAACTTGAAAGTTGATACAGCAACAAGAACCATACGGCCTCGCAAGGTCCCCATGGCAGGGCTCTCTGCGCCTGCAATGTTCTCCGGCGTTGCGCAAAGGACTCGCGCACGCTGCTGACTCGACGCAACGAAAGTCGGATGGTGTTCTCCTGCTAGCACACGTCGCAAGCTCAGGACGCAAGCTGACTGCGACCAGGCAATTCTCCGTTCTGTCGCGGCAAACGACAGCAAAACAGCAAAAAAGGAAACGAAAGAACGGAACTACAGGAAATAACGAAAAAAAAAAACGACGAGCGGAGCTGCGAACGACTGGTGGATTGGACTCAAGAATTCGCCTATATAACAAACACTCCTCGCCGGTAGCGCGCTGTCGCTCTGTAAGCAGCACATCGTTGGGCGCCATCGCGACGCCCGCCTAGCTCCCGGAAACTATTCCGCAAGGAACCTACCAGCAGAGCCCCGGGTGAGTTTTTATGAGATATGTGTAGTTTGAAACTAGTTGGGCTCATATACTTCTCGAAATACCGGTGAAACAAACTAGAAACACACAAAAACAGCACTACGTCGCCTCCCTACTGCTTTCTCGCTCACATTCGTTTCGCTGATGTTTCAGTGTCCTTGCTACATTCCCAACAACAAACCATTCAAGGGAAAGCATTACGTGCGTTAAAGATTGTTGCGGTAGAGTGCGGGGCGGCTACCTCTTATTAGTCTTACTCCGTGCGGTTCCGCCAGCCTTGCAACAGCACAAGAGCAGAACATATATATATATATATATATATATATATATATATATATATATATATATATATATATATATATATATATATATATATATATATCCGCAGCCATGAATCAACCTTTGCGCAGTAAATTTAAGACTACGTTTTTGGAGGTATTTGGCCGTCCCGCAGCGGAGAGATTCGCACCGAGAACGTCTCCGCCAACGAGCGCAGCAGCCAGGCGAGAATTTCACGAGCTATATTGAGGAAGTCATCGATCTTTGCAACCGCATAAGCCAAACTATGACTGATGAAGATAAGATTAAGCAAAGCCTAAACGGCATTAAAGAAGACGCTTTTCAGATGCTCCTGGATAAGAATGCTGCTACCGTCGCAGCCTTTGTCCCATAGCTACTGCCAAAGCTTCGACGAATTACGCAGGCGACGAGCGCTCGCCCGCCTAACTGTTCCGCAAGTGGCATGCCTTTAGAGCTTGACGAATGCTCCCGAACACGCCGATGATGGGTCTCTCTTGCCCCGCATCAACACCTTCATTAGTGAAGACGCTCTCCCTACTTCCTCTCACCCAGGAGCTTTTCCAACCTTTGTGCTCGGCCAAGCAACAGACCATCCGCGAACAGGTTGCAGAGGTTCTCCCGCCAGCCCGCCAGCAGCCTCAGGTTACCACACCGCTGACGTACGCGGAAGTCGCGTCGCGTCGCGTCCTAGACCGACGACGCTCTTTTACTCGTCACCACAGCTGCCCTACTCCATGCCACAGCTGCCCTATTCGATGCCACCGCGCCCGGCCCATGCGCCTCAAGTGACTCCTCAGTACCTCCGGCAGCAAAATTCCTAAGGCACGCGGGACAACCGGCTGATATGCTTCGCCTGCGTCTCGTGGGACATGTGACGCGCTTTTGTCGCCGCCGCGTCCGGACGTCGTCGTTGATTCGCACGTGACTACAGCCCACCACGATGTCGATCCGAACCGGTCGCCGACCTTCTGGAACGCTCGTCAGGACTTGAACGCCCGTCGTTCACTGTGTCGTCGCTCGATACCACCGTTGCGTCGTCGCCTTCCTTCAAACGAGGGAAACTAAGTGCTGCAGTTCCGGAAGCAAGAATTTATATCCATGTATGTAGCTATAAAAAAGGACCGGTTGTAGTGTCACCAGCAGAAACAACGGATATGTTTTCTTTTTCTGAGCGACATGTTTGAGAAGAAATCTCCAATGTGCGCTTAACCAGTGCGGTTCTTGTTATTTTCCGACATTGTTGGCTCACTTTCTTCCCTCCATAGCAATGTTGCAAACACTTTCTTCGTCTTAAATTCGTGCCATTTTACCTTTCTTTGCAAGAAAACACTTTCGAGAGAATCAGGACTGGCGGTGCACTGAATCCCTCGACAGAAACACGAAGAGCGGAAACGCTAACGTTGCGCGATGTCAGCGACTACCTGAAACAAAACACAAGCAAGTAAACAAACAAAAAGAGAAAATGCCTTCATAAAAGTAAACGTTCTGAGCAGGAAGTTTTCTACGTCGGTCTTCGATCTCCTTCGGCGTTTACTAAAAGCAGGAGGAAGAGTGCATTACTCTGGTTACTCGACCGCCAGTGAACGTGTTTAGTTCCTCTGTTTGTTTCTTCGGGTTATTGCACTTTCGGCTGCTTGGCTCAAGCAGGTGGCGTTTCAGTCCTGGCCTCCCTCCTTTCGTGGCGCCATCTGGTTTTCTACCTAAAAACTGAAAACTGAAGGACGTCCAGAGACGCAAACTATTTGGAGGCGTGAGGACAGTGGTGCGACGTGAATTCCGAGGAACAGAGAAAAAAAAAGTATATAAAAAGTACTTGGAGAAGGCTTTGTGTGCGTGGCGCTTGGAAGTGATGCGGATGCACTCGCTTCCTCTGGTGTGTTTTCCTGCGTCTATACCTTTGCCCACCTCTTGCTTTGCGGGAAGCGAATACACCAGCACTGAAACGCATCAAGGCCTTTGTGAGCCCCCCTCCTCCTGCCTGTTTTTTTTTTTTTTTTAATGCGAGTGCGTGTGCCTGCTCAACGAGCGTAAACAGGCGCTCGAACAACATGATATTTCCTTGATTTACCGCAGGGCGCGTCTTTAACGCGCCGAAGTGCAATCGTCGCGGCTGCCGTGTCAGTGACAAAATATGATGGGCCAACGGAGCAAGCCTGCTCCGCCCGGATAACAGTAGGCGTGCGGTACATTGCGTCGCGTGAAAAGTGTTATCCATCACAATTTAATGCGCATAAGAGTGATGTCAAGTCAAGCCTCACAAACGGTGGTGCTGCAGTAGTCTTTGTAAGTAGTACACGTAGACCCTTCTGCTTATGTACGCTCGAAAGGTATGGTGTGACTGTCGTGCTCAGGGCAAGTATTGATTAGGTCTCATTTTTGTGCTTAATTAAATTGTGCGTTTATTTTGTGGGCCTCATGCAGCTGCTTACCGCTATGTCGCTACATTACCATTGTTTTGTCGTATCTTAATTAATATTGGATTGTTAACCTCAATGAGACCTGTGCTTGTTTCCCAGCAGGCCCACTTTAATAAGTACATGATCTTATACTAATATACCGAATTCATTTGAAAATAAGTAGCGGCCGTCACTCAAGAGACACCAACGTTTGTTTTACACGCAAGCAAATAACACGACAAAAATTGACAGTGACTTAAGTACCTTTACGTCATTTGAATGCGAAAGCATCCAAATCCACCTTAATCTACCTTAATTCACTTTCATTTACCTTCATTCACTCTACTTCACCTTAATTCACTTACTCTTGCAACCTTACATCACCTTACTCTAACTTCAAAACGTTACTTAATTCACTTTGATCTACCTTAATCTTACCTTGCGCTAATTTGTACCAACATTACTCCATGTTATCCCGCCTTTATGCACTTTAATTCACCCTAGTTCTCTTTACTTTACCTTGATTCATTTTGCTCCCCCTTAAGTAACCGTACTTTAACTTGTTCTAACTTTATTTCACTTTACTTCACTTTACTTCACCTTAATTCCTCTTAATTCACAACAATTCACATCAGTTACCCACACTTACCACTAATTAACGTTGTTACACTATTTACTGTCTGCTGTATTACTACTCAGATCATAGAAGACGCTGATGACGTCACCTTGTCCCGTCACGTGCCCAATGATGTACGCATTTGGCCACATGCTTAGCCGGCCAGGTGGCTCCAACGTGAGTGCGCAATGGCGCACGCAACCAAAACCGCGGAGCCGCCGTGGCATCGGGGGAGCGTGCGCGTCTCGCAACCCAGAGGCCCGGGTTCCATTTCCGCCCACACCGTAATTCAGTCAATTTTCCTTTCAAAGGCATTAATTTGCACTGCTTACAGGAACCTCCCTGAGAAATGTTACGCCAGTCCAAGGATGTTGTGACGTGTTTTACTCTTTACGCCGTCGGCGAATTGCTTGATTCCGTCGGATTTTTCTGCCTCATGGGACATGTAATTCTTTCGCGTTAATGAACCCGAGTGGCAATGAAGCTAAAGTGGTCCTGATATTTGAGCCACCACAAATAGCAGGCCCTCTCTCGGAGGTGACTTACCAACTTCCTGTCAACAGACTTTACTGAGTTACTGGTTGGGATCTTATTGACGATCCCGCTCTGCCCATTCGAATATCGAAACCAGAAAGATGTTAGAAAACTGAGAAGAAAACTGAAAAAAGTACAGCGATTCTTTTTATCCTCAATACCGCAGATTAAGTAACCTCAAGGGAAGAGAAAATTGAAGGAAAGACAGGGAGGTCAACTAGACGATTTGCTACCCTACACAGGGAAAGGAAGTAAAGGGACGAACAGAAAGAGAGGTAGAAAGAAATAAAGAGAGAAAGAAAGAAAGTAAACTTAGAGTGTCGCTTCGCCCCGGAGGTACAAATAAAAAGTGCAATATACTTCACTGACGTCTATCGATTTCCGAAACTGTAGTAATACACGTTTCACTTTCTGGGCTTGTGAGGCAACGGTTCGAGTACTTTTCTCACGTGAATCACCTATTAGCCTGGATCTCCTGGATTTAAGATCATTCACGGTGACCTCACGGAAATAACACGCAAAGCGAGCATATGGTTAAGCTGGCTTGCTTTCTTGGCGACACATCTTCTCATCCTGAAGTTTGGAAAACAATTCTTCCGCGTGTATTTTCCCACTTGTCGAGTGCATCTTGTCGGACACTGCGCGGCATGTTTTGGAAAGAAAATTTATCGCCTTCTCTCCCTCTCTTCCGCCGTGTGCTTCGTCTGCTGTCGCTTTAGCCCTAGAGCTCGCATACTCTGGCACTCAAGAACAAATCCGCACTCGAAAATAATGCTATGATTGAGGTGTGCAACTGCCATTGCATGTAATAACCGCGATTGTGTCTGCGACATCATTCTTCAGCCGCCGAACGTCCTTGCGGAACGCGCAGTAGCAGCGAGGCCTATATTCCGTTTACTAGAGACACTTACGGTTCACTGTTTGCGGTAAATTATTTCGGCGATGGAGAAACACACCGGGTCTTGAGCACTGAATCGCTAACTTGAGGAAGTCGTGTTGCAAAAGCGAACAGAAGCACAAAGAACGTTGTGGCTGCCAAAGGCGCGATAAGTGGACTCGGTCGCGTCTGGTACTGAAACGGAGAATGGAGCATGTTCCCTAAGCCGGTCCCTTCGCTGATTCCTGCTGCCCCAGTACCCCGGTGGCGAAATGGCGTTTGAAAGGTACTGGGCACATTGTCTAAAATGACAAGGAGAATGCGAGGACGAAACTCCTTTTTGGCACTGCCTTGCGTTGAGATACGAAATGACAAGAAAGGAGGCTACTGAAGTGCGTTTATACATGGCCATCAGCGTCGCAAAAGCGATCGGTACATTGAAGATTCAGCATAACAACTGCCCCCGTAAGCCACACTTGGCAGACTGCCGTGCAGCTTTCGCACTTGTCCGCTCTTGGGACCAATGGCCGCAGAGAAGCATTGGCTTGGCCAGAGAACTTGACGATATCCACTCTGTACTTGAATGCTGCAGCACGCAACCCCTATGCATTCGTTTTCCGCACGAGACTGCTCTCGAAAGCGCTGGAACGATAAAGCGAAAGTTCTTTCATATTTATGCTTTAAGGACTCTCGCGGCACAAAAAAAAAAGAACTAAGAAATTCAATCGACAGGCTGACTGACTGTTTGACTTGAGAGTGCGCGCCGAACTTGAAACGCCTAAAACGCCGTTTGAATAAAATAAGATGCGCAGAGCACATGGCAATATCTTCGCCTCAGTGCGAGGGATGAGTGGCTATGGCTCACGAAAGATTTATCTGTCTTTTTTTTTTAGTCGCCTCTTTCGGAGCTCGAGAAACGCGTTGCACGATTCCGCCTCGTTCATTCAGCGCAGGGCGCGCGAACGGCGCTCAGCCATGGTAGACTTCGGTATAGCGTGCTGGATAAGCGAGTGTTTGTCGGAGCGTACACTACAGTCACAACCCTCATCCCCCCCCCCCCCCCCCACCCGCATGCGAGCAAAAAATAAAAGACGGTAATGTTCGTACACACGTCCGCTCAGCGCTAGTTCCAACGCATGGCCAGCGATAGCGCTTGCTTGCTCGGAGCCGTAGAGGTATGCGCAATCAGCGATATTTCGCGTCCCAAAGGAACATATTGGTCATGAAAAAAAAAGACACTGTAAGGCAGACAACTCATGATCTTCGAAAGGTAATAGATTTTTTTTTCCTTCTTTCTCGGCGCAAACAGAGAGCTCAACTTATGCGACTTTTTTTTTTAAGTGATTGCCATTTGTTGGTAACCTCACCCACTTGCGGCACGCATCTGACCTCTCTCACATGCCCAGTGACCCAAGTTGTCTACTTGCTTGGGCCACTAGGTGGGTGCTGGCTGCTGTCTCGCCGAACAGGCAACATGGGCCACTGGATATATGTGCCCGAATAGACAACTTGCTGCTGGCTGCTGTATGACCTAGTAGACAAGACAAATTGCTAATCGCCACTATAACGCCGCCAATAATTTGCAAAGGATGGATGCGCCACCGATTTTCTCACATTCGGCCCCACTCAACACCTGGCGGTGTAGTAGGCCAGGAGCATACTTTGTAGCGGATACACTGCAGGGGGTATCGCTTCTCACCACTGAGCACAAAGTGACGCGTTCGGCTCAGGCCCACGGCAGGGGCGTTTCGTCAGGGACGTCATGCAGAACGCCGTGAACTGCCCCTTCGGCGCGTGTACATCTCGTCTACGGTGTCCTTGACGGACCACAGTGCAGATTTGAGGCGCAAAATTCCCCAAAACTCCAATCCGTAGAGGCAGCTAAATCTACCCTTCAAGGTTTTGGGCTCTCAGCAAGAGAACGCCGTAGTTCAGTGGCAAGCCGAGCGACCACAGTCAGACACACTCTGTGCTACCGCACCTCAATTTTCCGCCATCTGCGTTGCAGCATATGTGGCATGAAAGACAGTGAAGACCGTGGTGACGACCTCGTAGAAAGCACAGCTGCAGTACATCCACTGTTTTGTTTATCTGCTTCGGAGCTAGAGTATAGTCGTTCAGGGATAAATATTCAGATATGACTCCCAGCTGTAAAATCAGGAACGTTCAGAAATGAAGGAATCTCTCTCTGTTATAGACCCACATTGACGCAACAAGTGGCAACGCTTATTTCCATTATTGTTCAGGGTGTTAGTTACAAACGTAACAATTCCATAAGCAAGTTAGTTTTCATTATGAGTGTACACGGACCCCATAAAATCTTGGAAATACAATATCCTCATGAGATCCGATAAAACTGCAGTGACTGTAATATACACTGTAGAAATTCAAAGCAACGGGCCATTGCACCACGCCTATGCAGGCATTATACGCATATTAATGTGGCTATAGTTGTAATAGTTGGACGCTTCTAAGGCTCGCTGAGCACTTTAATTTGTATCGTGCGCTCTTTTGTGCTCATGGATGATTTCGTGCGTCAAGCTCAGCTGCATGATTTTTTTTTTCATTTTATTGCCGGCTTCTACTTGTCGGATGCGTATTTTCTCGAGACGGCACCGAAAACTCTGTCAAATCGTCAAGTGGCAGAGAGGATCACTAGCGGCGGCGGCGGCCACATTTCGTTCAGTTCTGTAAGAAGTGCGTCCGCACGGCGCTGAGTCGTATCCCTGCAGCGCAGCAGTGATAGCGCCTCTTCCCGCTATGGCTTGAAGAACCCCAAACAGTGGACCCGTGTGCGAGCGTCACCGAACGAGGCGACTCATGACATCCAGAACGCAAAGGCGGCGGTTTCCCACGCCGATTTCGACAGCAACCGCCGTCAAAGCGGTTCTGTGAAAACGATTTTTCAAAGGAGGGCTTCGCCGTTGACGACGCTTCTTCGGCGCTATGTGCGACGAAGGCATTGCGTCAAGCCCTTTTCACGCAGGAAATGAAGGGGTTTGGCGAGCGCGAAGAATGATGGCAGTGCGACGAATACGTGGCGGGGGCACGGCGCTTACCTGCTCTGTAAGTTCCCCGGTACCGCTTAGGCACGTACGCCGACGGGTTCACGTGAACGAATTTTGCGGCGAGTTGAGGAGGCACGGGGACGCTCTTTTACGTACCCCCGTGGACTCGACGTCGTTTGCGATATTCAGACGTCTGCAAATGTGACGTGCATAGCCTCTAGCATACTCGTCGCAGTGGGTGACGACACGAAAGGTCTACCCTGATGCGCTTATATTGCCTTTTCCGCGTTGTCGTTACGCTTGGACCCGCAGTAGACGCTGCTGGTGGCGACACCTTGTGAAGAGCATTGGATAACAACTTAGCTCTTCCGAGATCCTCAAGGTGGAGAAAGTTTCATGGAAGAGAAAAAAAATTGTGGATTCCACGCATATGTGGGAATCGGTTATAAGCGAAGCTTTCTTCACTTCCATTCCATATTCACTTCTATGTACCTCAACGCTACTCTATCAATGCACGCTCTGATCCTATTTTGTTCGCTTAACTTCTTTTTCCACACTCGGCTGCTTCTGTGGCCGACTTCCTCACTTCTTGCCTATTGTTGGGCACATTCATATTGTGGCACATACCCTTTCTGGGGCACTGACTAGAAACATTCATATGCCAAGTTGCACACACCAAGTGACCCAAGTTGACTAATCGGGCACACACACCAAGGGACCGAAGTTGTTTATCGGCAAAACGGCCAGCTTATCGCCCAGCAGTAGCAGCCAAAAGCAGCGGGAAAGTCAAAGCAGAAGGCAAAGAACGTTTCACCTCAAAAATCACCACTCGCCCGAAAGTAAGCGTTCCTGCTCTTTGAGTTGTCGATTAATTCGGCTTCGCGCAGCGGTCTGCTAGGCTGTCAGACCACCTCGGAGAGGCGTTGGTCCCGGGCTCGATCGCAGAACCAGGGCACATTTTTCCCAACTGGGAAACTCCTTTGCGAGGAATCTGTGTGTGTTTTCTATTTTATCTTCGTGCTGCACTTGGGAGTGAGTGGCGATTTTTCCCTGCTGAAGGGATAAATTGAAGCTGAAGCTACAAGGAAGCAGCATTTTGTTCCTTGCCGTTTACATTTGCAACACCGGTGCGAATAGTATTCGCGTAAATGTAAGCTAATTTATCAAAACAATCCGGCTGAAAATCTGCTACTTTGATTTTATTTCTTGACCGTCAAGCGAGAAGAGATCAAGAGGAACTAAAAAATAATAATAAATCAAGCCGTCAAGCCACCCTCATTTTAAAGGCCTCCATCATGAGAGCCTTAATTATACGAGCGCCACGCCGTGCGCGCATCCAGGCGTTATGTCTCCTGCATTTGACGAAAGCGCGCAGATAAGGTCACAAGGGAAAGGCAGGGAGGTTAAGAGCCCGGTAGGCTACCTTGCACAGGGGAAGGGGGAAAGGGCATTGAAAGAGGAGAAGGAAGAAAGGCGTTCACAGCTTGCAAGCGGGTAGAAATCGTAGAAAGATCACTGTTCCTTAAATTACATATGAGGCGCCATCAAAGAGCAAGGAGGATGTTTTAGTGCCCGGGTTGTGCAACGAAAATGTCGAAAAGCAGTGGAATTGTCTTGTCCTACGGGCTCTTGCTCGAGGAAATGAGGTGCGTAGAAATCATAGTGAAAGACGGCTGTTTCTTAAACTACATGTGAGGCTCCATCAAAGAACACGGAGGATGCCTTAGTGTCCGGATTATGCAACGAAAGCGTCGAAAATAAGCGGAGTCGTCTTGTTCTACGGGCTCTTGCTCGAGGAAATGATGATTCTTTATCGACTAGGTAGAACGATCGCAAAGACGGCAATGATTCTGGACGTGGAACTGGCAATGCTCGTAGAAATATTTGCAATGTACATATATATGTTTTGTTTTACGAAACGTTACCAATAAGTCTGAATGAACGCCAATTTTCGAAACAGCGTAAGAAATCTAGATGTTGCCAGTATCGACTTATTTTTTCGATGCACATGAAACAAGCAACTTCTCTCGGTGAACATTCATCTTGAGATCAAGAGCCTGAGGCAAGGTCCGACCTCACAACTCGACTCGAGAAGAATTCAATTGAAAAAGAAATAGGTTACATCCTGATAATCATGGTGTTATTCATTTCAACTGCGCATTATGGACGCAATAAAGGGTAATCAAAAGCCACTCTTTCCAGGCAGATTTCTGTTGGGGAGGAGAAATTCCTTCTCTGAGTTTCGTAAGAATTAAAAGGGGCTAGTTAGATTAAGCCGACTTTTTGCTCGCACCGGATTCAATGTCATCACATGCAATCGGACACAGCGACAGCGTAGCTTTTTCAGTAGGTGATATATGACTCAAGCGCCGCATTTGATGTTGGAATGGTAACAACATGCAAAAGGACATTAAAGGCAACCTGGCGGTCTTTTTTTTTTTTCCAGCATGAAGTAAGCACAGCACCTTCCTAACGCGCACAGGCAGACAGAGAGGATGGAGTGACAGCACGCACATAACATGTTCTCAGTGGGACGAGACAGTTTTAAAACATATTAAGCATGGCTATGCAGGCTCTCTTGCCAGCGGCGCACATAGATGACGCGAAGAAAGTCACTCATCGGGCAGCGTGATTATTACTTGGACACGCAACGGGCACACTGGTTGCACCAACAGGCAGAGTTCCGCAGTTTATCGAAGCTCTGCTGTAGAAATGAGGCACATCGACGAAGGCAACACAATCTAAATTATACAATAAGAGCTTCAGCATTAAAAACTACCAGAGTGTCTCCCTAATGCAGCTGACAGGTAACAACAGTTAGCAGTGGCCTATTGTTTCGAATTTACACTGGATACGTCAATGTCCACCCTTCGGCCCAGAAAAACGTGTTATTCTGACAAACTATCGTCTTTAATGACCACCGTCTGAACACCACCATTCTCAAGATGAGCAAACAAAAACAAAACAAAAAATTAAAAATAAAGAGCTCGTCTGATTTGTATTTCAAGCCAAACTGCAATCGCCTCGGGTACTATTTACGTACTCGGCAACTCTTAGAGCCTCCACCATGCCTTCTTGCGTACCACAGCATGTCTCTTAATAAACGAGTACGATTAATGGTGAAATTTCGGGATCTACATCACGAATCGACAGGAAGGAGGGAAGAAACACAATTTATTGTGTTTCTTCACTCGTCCGTGTGTGTTTGTAGTACCAGTAAGGAAGTCCTGCTTGCACTCTTACAGAGCGCTATTCTGCTGAGTTAGATCCCTGCCGATTCGTAAATGGTAGGAGAAAAAATGATCAGGGTCAATGAGCACTTCGCAATAATAATAAAATAATGAGGCAGTACAGGAGACTGGTGTCGAGTTCGGACTTCGAGCCAGTCGACTCAACTGTTGTTAGTGGCACCACTGTTAGAAAGACTTCCGTCATTACGATTGAAAGACCACAAAAGCGACAGAGAAAAAAGGGCGAGTCGACAACACAACACGTGCACTCCCTCACCGGTGCAGGGGGATGGTGCGTCCGCTTGGCACAGAGGAAGGAAGCGGGGCACTGCAGCAGCTGACACCGGCGGCGGGTGCGGCGACCGCGTGCTCGCGCGGGACAAGCGCGGGAGACGGCGACGTCTGCGCGCGCTGACGGCGCCCACTGGACACTGGCGCACGGGCGCAGCTCACCGCACGATTTGAACCCCGGGTCGGCGCGAGGCGGGCGAACCTTGCTCGACGCGAAGGAGGAGGCGGAAGGATGCGCGACGCGCAGGCGCGCTGCGCTCGTGCGACGCGCACGATTCGGTGGTGGGGAGAGGCGGGTGAGAGTTCTTTTTTGCGCGCGCTCTGCCCGCGTCCGCCGAACGCGCGAAGTTCGCGCGCGCCGCGAAGGAAGCGCGCATGGCCGGGCCCGCCGAGAGGCGCGCGGTAAGAGGGTGATGGACGGGTTGGCGTAGGGAGAAAGTGACAGCATTTACTTTTCTATTTTTTCTTGCGTTTTGATTGGGCAGTTGTGCACACGTGACTGTGACATAGCCAACATATGACGGCCTTACCTCTCTCTCTCTCTCTCTCTTTGTCTGGAAAGAAAAGTTCAAGGAGAAACTCCTTTAAATTAGCTTTTGTCTATTCAAGATAATTTTATACCTGACTCGAAAGCGCTAAGCTTACTTTGAATATTTACAATTCTTTTCTACTCGTTCGAAACATGGAAGTATTACCTCCTTTGTTCGATTTCACAAACTGGAACACTTGGTCGCCTGTTCGAACGTATAATTGGTCTAATTAAATGTTAGCTATTTAAGTCTTAACGTTGACTCACGTCGTTGTTAATGCACGCTACTTTAGTCATAATGTCAAAGTGACGTATAATGATATGTCAGTGGAATTGTTAGCTTGTAGTGTTATGCTCAATTAGCATCGTTTCACAGGAATTGAAGAAAAGTCGGCTGATTCCGCTCCTCAAGCCTAGCAAGGCGTCATACCGTGATGCTGCACTTTCCAGCTGCGTTGGGAAACTAATGCAGGGGATAGTTATAGCACGTTTGCATTAGTGCGTGGTTCTACTAGGTTTATAATTACAGAGTCTACTTAGACGTGATGGTCAGACCTTTTAGTGGTACTGTCTGTGCGCACCGCGGCTTTTATCAGGGCTTGCACCTGCGGCAAGGGAGTACGCTTCCTCCGTGCCGTTTGAGTCACCCTCAAGTACACCTACCTTTATCACCTTATCTTAATATTTTCCTCCCTTTCCCATTCGCTCAGTGAGGCTAGCCAAATGTCTTTGATTTATCCTTCTCTCTCTCTCTCAAGTACACCTCGCAAATTCCAGCATGTAAGAAAAAGTGTGAAACGTCAACTGCACCCAAGCAACTTTGTCTACCGTTCCTGTATGAGAATGTATTTATTTATTTAATTATTTATTTATTTATATTGCCCACAACGCCTAAGTGGCATTACAGGGGGGGGGGGGGCACATACATACTATAAAGAACCTGGAAGGAAGCAGGATACAAGAAATGCTTGAGTATGGCATATAAGTAAGAGGGCAGTATTAGTCCTCAGCGCAATGCAAGCGAGCGTACACCTTCAAAGCACCGCAGCGACGCTGGCATTATCGGTAATATGCACAACGGCTGATGGCAGACGATTCCAGTCACGGATCGTTGGGAGGAAAAATGAATTTCTGAACAGTTCAGTTCGACTCTTGCATTTGCGTACCTTGTGCGCATGGTCCAAACAGCTGGATACATAATGAGGTCGTAGAACGTATCTATCGCGGTCTATGCCAGTCCTAGAATTATAGATGGTGTGGAAGAAGTTTAGTCGCAATTTTTTCCTTCTTTCTTGGAGCAGCTCCCACCCCAATGTCTGCTTTGCAGCAGTCATGCTAGACTGTCAGCTGTAATGATTTAAAACACATCGGGCTCCGAGATGTTGCACTTTCTCAATTTTATCCTTCGCAAAGTTTGTTACAGGATCCCAGACTGTATAACCATATTCTGGGATAGACCTTACATATGTTTTATATAACAGATCACGAGCGAAAGAGCTTGGTGTTCCGTCGGAAGAAGCCCAACATTTTGCATGCTTTTCCCGTGATGTGGTCAACGTAATAGTGACAAGACATGGACCGTGTAAGATATATTGCTAAATAGTTGAATTCTAGAACGCTGCCCAAGCAAGATTCATTTATGTAGCAGGTACAGTCTTTATGTAGCAGTACAGGTACAGTCTTTTTTTTCTTGTGAAATGCATGTGAACTGTTTTCTACGTGCTTAGTTGCATGTTCCATTTCTTGCACCATGTATATATTCTATCTAAATCATTTTGCAAAATTTTAGTATCATATCGCGGTACACAACGCAATCCTCAGCAAATAATCTCAATGATTACAGAACGTTTGTAGACACATCGATTATAAAAATTAAAAATAACAAAGGGCCTAGTACCGACCCCCGAGGTAGGCCGGAGGTTATATCAATAACATCCGATGTCAAACCATTCGCCACTACATATTGTGATTGCAGTGTAAGGTACTCCTTTATCCAAGCGATTACTTGAGGATTAGTGTTAAAACAATGCAGTTTGTAAACTTATAAATCATGATCTACGACATCGAAATCTTTTTAGAAGTCGACAGACACAGAATCTACACAATTCCTTCGATCCAGTACTTCACACGCATCGTGAACAATTTCAGTTAATTGCGTAACACAATATACACCATGCCTAAAACTATGTTGTTTAGGGTCAATAAGCGAATTAGTGTTAATGTGCTTCATAATGCTAGTGTATCAAATGCGTTCCAGGGTTTTACATGATATGCTTGTTAGAGATATGGGTCTATAATAGCATGCATGTTGCCGGGGCCCCGATTTATGAACGGGCACTACACAGGCCTGTTTCCATTCATTTTGAAGGCAGCCTGTGAGTAGTGAGTTCGCATACAGCACTCTTAAATATGAAGAAATGAACTGCGCTCACGACTTCAGGAGGCCGCATGACAATTCATCCGGGGCCGGCTGCTTTGGAGGGTTCCAACCGTCATAGCAGTGCTCTAATACCATTTTCATCAGTCACTATGTCTTCCATCTGTTGTATGTTTATATATTTAGCGTAATGTTGTAGCTCATTCGATACTTTTGAGGAAAAAATCTGAGGCAAAGAAGTTATCGAAGGAATTGTCTTTATTAAGATTGTCTGCTATTATTTCACCGTTTAGCTCAAGCAGCGCAATAGAGACCCTATCTTTCTCGTTACGTATGACATGCTTCAAGGCCTCCTTCGAATTGATTTGCAACCTCATCTTAAAAGACATAAAAAAATATTCGCTTTGATTCTCTCGTATTCTTTTGTAATTTCTTGGCAGTAGCGCGAACTCTTTCTTTCAATGAGGAAGGTTCTTTTTTTCTTGAACTTAGCATAAATTATTTGCCTTTTATTTACCAGAGAACGTAATGTTGCATTCAACCAAGGCTTACTTTTAGAACGCCGGGTCGTCTGAACCCATGACCGTACATATTGGTCCCTTAGTTCCAAAATTTTTGTTTTATGTCAGTGTTGAAAGTCGGTGTTGAATTATTCTTTGGCATAGGGTATGTTCACTTCGCATTGTACCACTTCATGGTCACTTAGACCGGGCAATACCAAAATCGAGGTTACACAATCGGGCCGATTTGTTAGAAATAAGTCCAAAACGTTACTCTGTCTTGTTGGCTGAGTCACCATTTGTGTTAGACGAAACGTTTTTACTATATTAATCGTTTCTTTTGATGGCCCCGAAAGGTGAGAAGTTTGACAAACTTGCTGTCTATAACTGAATGTGGGAAAATTAAAATCCCCGCCAATTATCAACTAGTCTGTTCGGACTGTCTCTATTGTTTTCGCGAATTCAAGCATAATATCAGTTGAGCTATTGGGAGGGCTGTAAAACGAGCAGACAGTTATTGCCGTGCCATTTCGCAGTCTTATGCGACACCACATATCGTCACACAACGCACCACCAATATGAAGCCTAGAGCAAGAAATACTACTGTCAACTAGTACAAAAGACCCACCTCCATGACTATTCCCACCTTTTCTGAAACATGTGTAACCACTTGGAACAACTTCGTCGCCTGCGATATGGTTGTCAAGCCACGATTCAGTGCCAAGAACTATACAGCCGGTTTGGTCACGAAAACGAGGCTGCGAAATTCATCCGTTTTATTTTTTATACTGCCACAATTTACAACCAGGAAACTAATGTTTCGGGCCGCATTTACTGCGCATCAGGTGCTTTGGACAACATGCTCAGCTGCTTCATCGTAGGCGTACCGTTGATCATCTACAACTAGAGCATCATATGTCATTGTTACACGTGCTCCGTTAGCACGTTGATTCTTCCCAAATTCCCACAGTAGCGATCTTTCTCGGCGCACTTCTTCCGAAAAATCTTCAGGGTTGCTGAGTGCAGTTCCTTTAAGCTTTTTCGTGTTAGTCAGGATCAGCTGTTTTTCTTTAAAGGATGCGAAGTTTACAATAATGGGACGTGTCTTGCCAGTACGACACCTTCGAAGGCGGTGCGCTCTTTCGAATTTAGCGTCATTTAGCTCCAACCGATGAACGACATCTTGTACATTTTTTTCAGACTCGGCAGGCAATTCTTTGCGTTCACTATCTGGTATACCGTAAAATATCAGATCACATTACCTGCTTCGGTTCTCCAAGTCGTCAACTTTACTGAACAGATTTTTGAGCATGTTTTCTGTATTCTCGCATTTATTTCTGCAGTCCTTGACAGTTCCTCTTAAAGCCGTAATCTTTTGTGACGCTACTGAAATGGATACTTTTAAGCTCGGGAGTTCCGTTAATCCGTGTTCCAATGATTCAATTAGAGTTTTTATGTCGTCTATAGCAACGTTATGCGCTGTTTCCATGGCATCCAGCTTTGCCTTTAACGCTGCCTGTTCTTCCAGAAGTAATTTTAGGTTTTCTTCGGAAAAGGGCGCGGGATTCAACTCTACGTCACCACATAGCAATAATAACAGAAAGTAGAATGCATATCTACGAAACAATACAAAACGTCGCCGCATGCTGCAGTATATATCACAAGACATTACAGCAGCATTTGCAGCATGGGGTGGAACCGGCTTTACAAACGCATAGAATACACAGGATTCTTTTGTGCGCTTACCAACCTGCATCAGAAGAATGATACACGTGAACGGCGCCGGCATGATTGTGCCTGTTCCATGCCCTGATGCTGTACTGAAGTTCGTGTCCTTATGTACCCAGTAGACAAGGCGGCTGTCCTCACAAGGTTTTCAGAGCAGCATCAGACATTGGTTGGAGGTGGCAGCCGGGCACATTTTGTGGTTGAAATCCGCTGGTTTCTCTGAATTTTCTTCGGAGAATGGTGTCGCTGCAGCTGTAGAGCATGCAGAGAATTCCTTGTTGTTTCCACGCTGCACTTGCGCAGTACTCTAGTTGATAGCCTGCATCAGAAGAATGATACACGTGAAAGGCACCGCCATGATTGCGCCGGTTCCACGCCCCGAATTGCACTGACCATATACACATCTAGACTGAGGTCTCAACTACATAGACCAGCTCCGGTGGTGCTACATAGTTTCACCGATAAAATGAGTATAACATAACGCTAAGGTTCGAAGCTTCACGCAACTAACGCTGGCGCAGAACTCACAACTCTGCGGAGTGCTCTCCAGTTGATCGACACGAGAAACCAAAAAAAATTGGCATCTCTTCTCTCTTTTTAATTAATCTCATAGCTGGCCTTACAATGCATGCCCTCAGTACTTCGATAGGAACATCAACACGAGTTGACCTTAGAATTCGTGAGACATCCTTAACATGTGAAATAAAAATACGAGACATGACCTGGCCATAGCAGCATCACTGGAAATGATTACGCATACAAGGCTGCTCGAACATAACATGACCACTGGGGAAGACAGACGCTACGAGGCAGCTTTGCCACATAGCAGGCATATTTTTTCTTAGCTGGGTGGTTTACCCTAACTATAAGGCGCACAAGGCTGCACAAACTAAGCCCGCACAAACTAGACTATGACATCCACCCTTCCATCTCTTCCGTGTGCGCTGTGGCTAGGAGTTGCCTTCACGAACGCCTAACACTAATTGGAATGGCTGACAGTGCTGCATGTGATGTCTGCGGCTCCAAAGAAAACACCCACCACTTATTGTAGCACTGTCCTAGATTTGTCCTACAAAGATAATCCCCTACCAGCGCCACTGGGACGACTGGACGATCGTCCGCTCTGAGCAGACACTGCTCCAACACAGGCCTCACGGCACGTCGGCCCACACAGCAATGAGGGCACTTAGTGATTTGTTAGAAAACAACAGGGCCTGTGCGAAGACTTCTAGGAGAGTGCATTGCGTTGTTCGCACGCGTGCGTGTATTCACCGTGTCTTCCCTTCCTAACTATGCCATTTTTCTGCTTCCCTAATTCCCTCTTCCAGTGTAGGACAATCAACCAACGAGACGCTTTTCTGGTTAACATCTCTGGATTGCCTCTTTTTATCTTTCTCTTAACCGTACATAGCTGCAGAATGTCTTAGATATTGATGCTGTTAAACTACATCATCACAGTATAGAAGACTAGGAAAAAGAAAGACTAAGACCAAAGCGTCAATTAAACAAAAGCCGGATCATCGAAACTAGACGCCAGCCTTAGTTGAGCCAAATAAGACACCAGCCACTCGAACGCTTTCATTTTTTCGATAAAGACTTGCCTTTAAGGCATAATTGTTTGTGTGTATATGTGTATCATATGTGTGCTGTGAGGCCTGTGTTGTGTACGAATTGAAGCAGTGTTTTGTGGAATCTGTTATCATGTATCCAGCGGTCATGGTTGTGACACAGTGGCGAAGGCCGGTTTGCAGTAGGAGACGTGAGCGTTCCGATAGTAAGCCTGGACATGTCCATATTAGGTGGTACGCATCTGCTTCCGTCACTGGGGACTGAGCAGTATGGACACGTAGCACACAGTGGTCATCCTCATCGCCATCATCAGCCTGGCTACGCCCACTGCAGAGCAAATGCCTCTCCCATACTTCTCCAACTACCCCAGTCATGTGTTAATTGTGGCCATGTTGTCCCTGCAAACTTCTTAATCTCATCCACCCACCTAACTTTCTGCGGCCCCCTGCTACGCTTCCCTTCTCTTGGAATCCAGTCCGTAACCCTTCGTGACCATCGGTTATCTTACCTCCTCATTACATGCCCTGCCCATGCCCCCCCCCCATTTCTTTTTCTTGATTTCAACTAAGATGTCATTAACTCGCGTTTGTTCCCTCACCCAATCTGCTCTCTTCTTATCCCCCCTTAACGTTACACCCATAATTCTTTACGTAGCTCGTTGTGTCGTCCTCAATTTAAGCAGAACCCTTTTCGTACGCCTCCATGTTTCTGCCCCGTAGGTGAGTACTGGAAAGACACAGCTGGTTACACACTTTTCTCTTGCGGGATAATGGCAACCTGCTGTTCATGATCTGAGAATGCCTGCCAAACGCACCCCAGCCCATTCTCATTCTTCTGATTATTTCAACGCACCCAGTGGTAAATGCGACCAATTCCACGTTGAGATCACAGCCGATGTAAGGGCCACCCCGGCCCGAAGCCTTCTATGCACAACTTCCTCCGCCCTGGTGAGGTGAATGGGCAGGGGGCAGAAACACGATGGGATAATAGCGCGCGTGTGCTGCCGGATAAATTTTTTACGGGCTCGGAACGAGTTAAGGGGTTCCGGTGAGAGGGGAATAGACGGAAGATCTGGATTAGAAGGGCAGTGTGCCTGTCGGGCAGCAGCAATGTTGTGAGGGTTAGCAGCATGGCCTTGAATTCAGTGTACCTTAACGCAAGTAACTGTTTTACTATTCATAGTGTGTGCCGTCTCTCAGATCTCCATCGCCTTGTGAACCTTCTTGAGTTCTTGAATAGCCGATATCGTACCAGTGAAGATATCCAGTTGTTCAATTTCAGGCAGCTTATAGATGTGGCATGTTGCGCAGCGTCGTGAATAGCTTGAAGTTCCTTTGCTAGAGCGCTGGTTTCCGTAGATAAATAATGCTGGTGACTGCTGATCAAATTATGCGTAGTACTGAGCAATGATGCCCTCCCGCCTTCTGCTTGGATAGCCGCCTCCGTATAGACTTTGCAGGTGCTGGCGTATGATGCATCGATGATATTGTGTTCGTCAATAATACCTTTTGTTCGCTCCATCGTATAACTTCGTTGGTTTATTAGTTGTGATGCTGGTGAATTCCCAGGGAGGCATTGGATAGGGCTGATTGTCAATCCGAGAGCCGCGTTCAAAATGAGCATGCAACGCAGCGACAGCCGGAACAAGTTGCTTTTCTGATTTCACGTGCTTTCTCACGTTGCAAAATTAGTTCTGCAATTGTATTGAGCTGGCCATGTTCCTGTAAGATAGGTATCGGAGAGATGCGGGGTAGCGCTGTGATTGTGCGCATAGCATGGCGCTTAATTGTCTCCAATTGTGCCAACTGCGCCAAAGTCAGCCGTTGAAATTTTGCCCGAAATAAAATTCGTGGCTGCAAGACTGCACGTACAAAGTGGTCCTTTATGAAAAAGAAGATGCGAGCGTGTGGGCCGTGCTCTGGATGGATGGATGGATGGATAGATGGATGGATGGATGGATGGATGGATGGATGGATGGATGGATGGATGGATGGATGAATGTTATGAGCATACCCTTTGGAACAGGGTGGTGGGTTGCGCCACCAAGCTCTTGCTATTATACTGCCAAATGTCCTGCCTAGGTTAAACAATAAAAAAGGAAAAAAAAGCACCATGAACACCCACAACCAAATTTTCTGATTCCCTATTGCGAATTATGCTTTTGTACGTCTACTTTTATTCCACCAATCCTCCAATCGCCTCTTACTAATCCCTATCGCGGACATGTTTACTTTTCCACTGCTCTCGCTGAACTCAAGGGCTTCAAGGAGGCCAGTGGTGCCTAAATCGACCGCTGGCTAGACGTCTTCACATTCTAATAAAACAGGTTCCATAGTTTCCCTAGCTTTACCGCAGCAAGAACATGCTTCTTCTTCCTTCTTATATCTCGCTTTATAGGTGTGTGTTCTAAGGCATCCCAATCTCGCTTCGAAAAGTAATGAGCTTCCCTTTGAGCTATCATAAATTGTTTCTTTCCTGATTTCGTTTTTTCCTCTTAAGTAGTTACTCATGGCAGGTTTCTTTTCCATTGCCGCCACCCATGAGATTATTTCAGCCTCTCTGACTTTCCGCTTGAGGTTCTTTGTTGCTGTTGCCCACCCTACAGGCCGCATACTTGCTGGTAAGCTTACTAGTTCTTTTCCTCCACTCTGAATCAATGTTTTTCCTGTACCTCTGCGGAGACTGCTTAGAGCGCCAGCAAGTGGCAGCAAGGAGAAGCACGTCCGCTTGTGGCGTCCTCTATTGGCGCCCAGAATAACCAGGCGTGGCCGATAGGCCCAAGCGCCTGCTAGAATAAGTTGGAACCACTCCCCCACCCCCTCATCGCATGACTGTTGCGCAAGGAGCGGGGCCTGCAGCGCAACGTCTGCTGCTAGCAAACCGCGTTGGGTACGCAAGCGCACTGGAAGTGTGGAAGCACGAACATACGCGCGGTAGTTATTAGGTACTCCTGGCGTACCTATACATTAATGCGTAAGCATTCTGTGGCTACTTCCCTCGGAACTCCGTCTGTCAGTCCGTTTGTCTGTCTGTAAAGCGTGACACGATGTACTGTATGCATAGGTTTACATGAGGTCCTAGGGAGGTTTGTATATATGAATGCCTTATGGCTACATATGAGTACTGAGATTTATGATTATGGCTATGTATCGTCCCAAGCAGCAATGCGCCGCCTGTGACAGCACAGTTGCAGCGGCCGTCGTATGCGGAAGTTTTGGGGCGAGCCCCTGTCCGCGCTCCGACCCATTTCATCCCCGCCACGTCTTACGGCGCGTCATACGTCCCACCGCTCCCATCAGTGCAACCGATCCAACGTATGTAGGATCGGCGCCCGCTCGAAAGGAAATCTGACGTCTGGCGTACCCCGGACAGAAGGCCTCTGTGCTATCACTGCGGAGAAGCCGGTCACGTATACCGCCAGTGCCCATACCGCCACCTTGGACTGCAAGGTTTTGCCGCGGATTCACCAAGGCCCAGATATGGCGAAAGGCCTAGGGCGATTGAGGAGTACCTGAACCAGCAGGGTAATGCCACTGTTCCCGCGGCGGCAGTCGCGCTCGCCGTCCCCCAGGTGATCTTCCCCAGCTCCTAGAAGCCCTCCAATGACAGCGAAGGGACGATCGCCAAGCTCTCGCCGGGAAAACTAAGAACAGCGACCTTCGGGGGCGAGGCCGCTGATAATCGCCCTTCCGAAGACCTCCCATCGACGCAATCACGGTCTATTCAGCACGATTCAGCGATGACAGCAGCCGAACTCACCGACAGACTCTCGCTCGACATACATGTTGCGCTGGACGGCCGCCACGTTAGTGCGTTATTGGATACGGGTGCCCACTACTCGATCTTGTGCGGAAAGCTAGCGACGGAACTTAGAAAAGTTATCCCGCCTTGGTCTGGAACGCAAATTCGTACTGCTGGCGAGCATATCGTAACACCATTGGGCATGTGCACGGTCAGAGTACAAATTCGTGGGTGTACGTTTCCAGCCAGCTGCCTTATACTCCGCGATTGTTCTCGGGACCTCATCTTGGGCGTCGACTTTCTGCGAGAGTATGGTGCCATTATAGACCTCCGGGAGCGCACAGTGACTTTTTCGACAGAGAGAGCAGCGAACAGTCACGACAATTGCCGACGTAACGCGCTTCGGGTTTACGCCGACAGTATAACTTTATCACCACGCGCAAGTGTCCTGGTAGCGGTCGTAGGCGACGATCTGCGTGACGGCGAAGCTGTTGCAGAGGGCAATTCCTCCCTTATGCTGACTCATGGTGTATGTGCAGCCCGCAGTCTCATTATGCTTCGAGGTGGACATTCTGCTCTCCTCGTGACGAACTTCAGCCAGGAACATCGGCACCTGTTTCGTCGTACTACTATCGCTTTTGCTGGGCCCATAGCAGACGTTGCTGAATGCTTTGCGTCTATGACAAAGGACAACCCAGCTCAGACACTCAGCAATATCGACATCAATTCAGACCTTTCGGAGGAAAAGCAAAAAGCGCTGCGCGAGTTGCTACTTCGGTTCAAGGAGTGCTTCGCATCTACTTCTAAGGTACGCCAGACACCCATCACGAGACACCGAATAATCACGTATGATGATTCTCGTCCCATACGACAACTGCCTTATCGCGTATCGGTGAAAGAGCGCAACGTGATTAATGCACAAGTGAAAGAAATGCTTGACGATGACGTCATACAACCATCCCAAAGCCCTTGGCCGTCGCCGGTGGTCCTTGTCAAAAAGAAAGACGGAACGCTTCGGTTCTGTGTTGACTATAGAAACTTGAATAACGTCACAAAAAAAGACGTTTATCCGCTACCGCGGATCGATGATTCGTTAGATCGGCTGCGGCGAACCAAGTATTTTTCATCCATAGATTTGAAGAGTGGATATTGGCAAATCGAAGTTGACGAACGAGATCGCGAAAAAACTGCCTTTGTTATCCCGGATGGACTGTACGAATTTAAAGTACTTCCATTCGGCCTGTGTTCTGCACCGGCCACATTCCAGAGAATGATGGACACTGTTCTGACGGGTCTGAAGTGGCACAGTTGTTTAGTATACTTAGATGACGTCGTCGTGTTTGCGGCGACCTTCGAAGAACATCTGAAGCGTTTAGAGGCGGTACTTGAGGCGCTCCGCTCCGCTAATCTAACACTAAAGCCACAAAAGTGTTACTTCGGTTACGAAGAGTTGAAGTTTCTCGGGCATGCCGTGAACGCCAACGGTGTCCAGCCTGACCCAGACAAAGCATCTGCTGTTGCTGCTTTTCCGACTCCTCGTGACAAGAAAGCAGTACGCCGCTTTCTCGGTCTGTGTGCGTACTATCGTCGCTTCATCGCTAATCTCTCCCGGATCGCCGAACCACTCATACGCCTCACGTGAGAAGACACACTCTTCGTTTGGACGGATGAGCAGGACGCAGCTTTCACCGAGTTACGGAAGCGCCTGCAGGAATCACCCGTTCTCGCTCACTTTGACGAGGACGCTGACACCGAGGTGCATACCGACGCAAGCAACATCCGTCTTGGCGCTGTTCTCGTTCAACACCAGGAAGGCGTCGAGCGAGTGATCGCTCACGCCAGTCGCACCCTTTCACGAGCCGAAATCAACTACTCCACTTCCGAGAAAGAGTGTCTAGCGGTTGTGTGGGCCATCATGAAATTTCGGCCTTATCTCTACGGTCGCCCTTTGAAGGTGGTGACAGACGACCATTCCTTGTGTTGGTTAGCCAACCTACGAGACCCGTCTGGGCGACTTGCTCGATGGAGTCTCCGTCTGCAAGAGTTCGATGTTACCATCGTCTACAAATCGGGCCGCAAACACGAAGATGCGGACACGTTGTCGCGCGCTCCCGTCAAAACTTGCGATAAGGACATGGACGAAGACGGCGCATTCCTTGGGGCCCTCACCGCATCTGACCTGAGATGCACTCTGAGATTTCGGCACTCTAAGATTCTGCAGCAGGTACTGAGTTGCCGTTGTGGCCGTATCTTGCATAATGGTCGATGGAAACGTCGATGTTCCTTCCATACTGGTCTGTGGGGGCGTAGATGTTGTTGCGGAGAGGTGATCAAGCTCCGGAGGCAATCCTGGGATTCTCCTGCTGGCCCGGTGAACAGGGGTGTCCACTAGTATAGGGCTGGTACTCCTGCTACCAGGAGGGGTTTGTGCCATCGGATGAACCGTACCCCGCACCTCCACCAGTTTTGTCACGAAAAAACAATTGAAGATGTACCCGGCGTTGGCGAGACAGACAGTTGTACAAGATGGCGTACACAAAACTCAAGCCGGCGTCCACAGCCTCTGCTTCTTCTTCTTAAATAAAGCTTGGAGAAACGCCGCCTGCGCACGAAACTTGAAGTTTTTTTTTACAGGTCTGCGCCGGTAGAATGGGAATAGGCTCCTACCAGTGAACAGGCGGCGCCACTGACCAGCAGCGGTGCCGTAAGGCTCCTGAATGAAACCAAAATGTAGCGACATACTTTTATGTTGCCGCCGCCCCTGGTGCGAGGAGAAAGGAGACAAGGTTTTCTTCTGCCGATTGGTTGAGCGCCGTCACGTGGTATCTTTCGCGCCCTTTTCTCTTTTTTTTTCTTTTCCGCGTCTCAGCGCACTCACCACCGTCACAGTTGGCCGTCGAGTTTCCGCGGCGAGGCTTTTGCAAAGGATTTCGGATGTTTTGGCTAAGTTTCGTGGCTAACCGCGTCATTGAAAAACTCAAGTTTTGTTTTGTTTTATGTTAGGGATTGATTTTAGGAGTATACCGGAGGTGCAAACGCGTGCGAACCAAGCTTTCTTTGTTGACGGGGTACGGAGCTCAGGCATGGGTATGCTTATGCACGGGTGCTATTCTCGATGCTCGTTCAGATTTGTTATCCTGATCGCGCTATCGTCAAGCAGGTGTATGAAGCTATGGAGTGCATAGGCTGTGTTTTGTCATATATGGTGCTAGAAACGTAACACGTGTTATTGTTGTAGTACTGAGAGTGCGTAGCTTTGTCAGTCCATGCTTTTGTTAGGCGCTGCAAATATATTTTGCTAGGACAAGTTGTTCACTACCAGTGCAAATGATTTTCACTATTGTGAGTATAGGCTTTCTACGCTTCGCCGTCTCGGCAGGATAAAGTGATGCACGAGTTTGTTAGCTCATATTGACTTGGAACGGCGCAAAGGGGGAAAGTGCTCATTGATGGAAACCATTTCTATGGGAAACTTTTGTCCTTGCAACACGCTTTGTTCACAAATGAAGTGCAGGTTCCACTGTGATGTTTGCGCTTGAGAGCCAACGGCACCAGTTTGTCGTAAAAGGGTAGGACCAGTTTCACTGCATAAAGAGATACCAGCGTCATGACGAAACGACGAGAATAGCTGAGATGTTCCGCGTTGACCACGCGCTTTTCTACATGACGGTCGCGTTATTCAGGCGAATATGTCACGCACCTTGCGTTCGGTCTTTATGGTACTAAGATGATTAAACTATGAAGCTGCACAAGGTGGACACACGGCAGTCCATTGAGTACAACCAAGAACACACGTACGCACTTGGAGCAGCGCAAACGCACCCGAGTTTTTGAATCAGCAGCTACATAGTCCTAGGGGTGGGCAGCGCAACCCGGACGAAGGACAAAAAGAAGCGCACGATGCGAGCGCAGACTAACTGGTTTATTTTTTCAGAGAAGTGATTAAATATACAGAGAATGTGATCATGTGATGAAGTGATGTGTACACGTGGTGAAAGGGTGTCAGCCTATATTGCCATTCAAGGGCTCCGTTCCTTTATCACGCAGAGAGATTGTCACGGACCCGTTCGCCGTCGGCGCGAAGTCGTCGGCGGGGTACACAAGCCGGGTGGTCGTTCCGTACTCAAGCGAACACAGCGAAGGAGTCGAGACAAAGAGAGAACAAAAATATTTATAGACTGACAACGACACACAGTTTAAACTAAACACACAAAAGATACACAAGAGCACTAACACACATGCACTTAATCTAGATCAATGATTAAGACAAAATAAATACAACGAACAGTTAACAGTAAATATGGAAATTAACACTACACAAAACACACTTAACGGTGGTCAGCGAAACAGTCTTGAAAAGAAAACAAATAATGGCATACACATGGCTTGGCAGCAGCAGCAAGTCCATAAAGCGTGGCGTCGACGGTATAGCTTTCCCGAAGAAAGCTGGCAAGCCGATCTCGTTGCGGTGCATGCGATTGCTGGGCTGGCTTACCAGGGAGTCGAGGTCTGACGTCTTCCCTCGAGCAGGTTGAGCTAAGTTGAGGGGAACTACCGTGAGCTTTGTTGCAGACGTTGGTTTATCGCCTTTTACGTCAACTAGTAACTCGCAGTTCAGATGTGACTCGGCGGCCCAGGCGATACTAGACGGCACTAGCTCCTTGACGCTTCCCAGCTGTTTGTAGGCTCAGCTTCTAGACCGCTTAGATCAGTCTAAAACGTGCGCTTAGATAACTTCTCCTTTCCCTAGTGCCCTGTGTTGCGGAACGGCAGATATTGGTGACGATCAAGTCAAGTTCACCCAACTGTATCCCGGCTCCTCCCAAGGTCTTGGACGCGCCCTTTTTAATTCGGGGCGAGGGAACGGGTGATTGCTCCCTACATTTAGAGGCCACGCACTTGTATTGCACCACACACGCAGACCCTTGAGTCCGTGGCGGGACTCTATTGTTCGTTCACAAACACAGCAGAAACGACGGCAGCCGGCCATACGGGGCCGTCGGCACAAATGCACTGTCAGCAAATCGTGGACACAGGATTGCATAGAGACGCCACAAATTTCGAAGTATTCGGACCCTTGCCTTCTTAGCAAGCTTCTCAATGCACGCGCGAGGCAGAGAATACACAGGGGTTCCTACAAAAAGCTGTCGGGGCGTCACGGTCGCGCCAACAAGAACAAAAGAGAATCTCTAAACCTGCCTTCGACTCCTTTCGGCCGCTTGCCCGAGTGGCCGGCAATAACTGTCTTGCAATAACCTTTTGGCGCCCGTTGATCGGTGCTTCGCCGAATCGAATAATGCCGCACAGTGACAGAGATAGAAGTCTGGCTGACGCATGCGCCTGAGTTGACGTGCACGAAGTAGGCTTCCACATTCTCGCGGTTGATTTGATTTCCATTTTTATACAATATTTCGGTTTTTTTAACAAAGGTTTGCATGGGCAATTTCGACAATGCGTGGTCAGATTCGAGCCTGTTGCATTCCTAATCGCACCTTGGTGCTCCGTAAGGGGGATGTTAAGGCAGCTTCCCGTCTGCCCGAAGTACTTTTTGCCGTACGAAAGTGGAATAACGTAGACCACTCCTATCGAGCATGCCACGAGCTGCCCCGTGTGTTTGACGCGGCACATGTCATTGGACGCCTGTTCAGGTCTATTGAAGCGATTGCAAATCTTGTTTAACGAGTCTTTAGCTGAAAAAAAAAAGGACTTGAACGCTATATTTCATGGCTGTCTTTTTTAACCAATGCCCCATCTGATGTACATAAGGGATGACTGCAAACTTGTTTACCGTTTCGATCTCTTTCTGGGGTGCTTCCCCTTTTTTATTTTCTTCACTAGCCCTTCACATCTTGATACAATAGGTTTTGGAAAACCGGCCTTCTCTAGACGATTAAGCTGTTGCGAAACGCTAAGATTGGCGAGGTGGTGGCCTGACTTTCTAAGTGCGGAACCTAAGCACGTCATAGCAATGCCTCTTTTCACTAGTTTTGAGTGTGCTGACGCGTAGTTTATAATTGGTTTGCTTGTCCTAGTGTTATATTGCGAAGAAATATGTTGTGCTGTCAATCTTAACTGTGAATCCAAAAATTGAATTTCATTATTAATCCGCAGTTCATGAGTAAATCTGAGACCCATTCCTTCTTTATGAAAGGCTGCGAGAATAACGTCAACATCTTTGGAACTTAATAATAATAATATTTGGGGTCTTACGTGCCAAAACCACTTTCTGATTATGAGGCACGCCGTAGTGGAGGACTCCGGAAAATTTTGACCACCTGGGGTTCTTTAACGTGCACCTAAATCTAAGCACACGGGTGTTTTTCGCATTTCGCCCCCATCGAAATGCGGCCGCCGTGGCCGGGATTCGATCCCGCGACCTCGTGCTCAGCAACCCAACACCATAGCCACTGAGCAACCACGGCGGGTATCTTTGGAACTTGTTTGAGAGTGGATAACTACAAAGTAGTCATCAACAAACCTAAAGCACTTAATCATTGTTCCTGCCAAGACGCTCCCGAGCGCTCTGTCAACACTGCCGAGAAAGATCTCGCTAAGAATTGGTGCGACCTGAGAGCCAATGCAGACCTTCTGCTTCTGAATCATAACTTCATTATCCCAGATAACGAGCTTGGAATCTAAATAAAGAACCAAGAGTTCGAGAAATGACTGAACCGGGACGCCTCTCTCATTCCTAAACACATCGTTATCCAGATAGCAATATTTGATTGTCTTCCTCAGCCGATTTCTAGGAAGGGAATATCAATCTGTGGCGTCAACGCTGAAGGCTATGCATGCTGGATGCTCCACTTCTTTTAAAAACCTAACGACTTCTTCTGAGTTTTTTTACTTTTAATGGGTCTTCTACCTCAAGCCCTGTTAAGTTCGTCTCAAGATAACTAGAGACTACGCGTTGCCAAGTATTTCTCTCAGACACAGTTGTGTGTAAAGGTGGCTCTAGTTTATGCGTTTTTATCGTAAAAAAAAACTTCCAAGGTTGAACCCCTGACTTTTGTTTACTGTACTGGATGGACGCTCCAGGATCAGTTCCAGGAAAAATGTTCTTGCTCGAACTTTGACGTTCTTAGGTTCAACGTGTGCCTTCTTGAAGTTTTTGTTAGAGCGGTTGAGGCTTTCTCAGAAAACAGGCCTTCCGTTAGGAGGACGAAGTACCCTTCTTTATCAGTGGACAATATTGATTGATGATATTGATGGTATTAATGATGATGATGATGATATTGATGATTTCTGTTCTTAGTACTCGACACTAAAAGGAATTTATCCACCAAAATAGCCTGGAAAGCCCTCTTCTAACTGGAAGCAGGCAGCCAACCCGAAACCACGAAACAAGCGCGCAGTTACGGGCCGGAAAAGCACAAAAAACATCCGCATCTGCCAGTTTCGTAGCGTTCCATCATCGCTCCTAGCACAGCACACAATACTCAACCCTTAAATGCGGTAAAAATTCGTGCGCAAACACCCAACAATAATTTTTAATGTCTCACCTCGTCTAACTCTATCGGCGCCTGCCGAGCGAACGACCAAACTGCGAGAGCGAGCTGCAAGAAGGTCAGGAGAAGGAAAGGCCGGGCGAACGTGGCTACCTTTTCGTTTGATGTTTTATTCAGGGACCTTCCGGTGCCGCGCTGCTCAGCGCCGCCTGTAGCGAGCGGCGCGACACTGGGAATGTGGGAAGACCGCGAAATTCAAACTCCGTGCGCATGTCGCCGAAAGCCGTACGTATAACCGTGATTCGCCGTTTTTTGTTTACGTGAAGGTGCACGCGCAGTACGTCCTCGGTGATGTCGCAAACACTTTTTGCGGGTTTAGGCATGTTAAAGGAACACGACAGAGAGTACTTTCATGCTGCTGCGTTAACCAGTGGATGACAAGCTCTACGCTACTTCACATGTTCTCTCAGTGAAAGAAGTCGACGGCCTAGATGTTCACGCCAAGTGCCGTCCGCAGCTGGGAAAACAACTATACGAAGTCATGCTGCACGTGAGTAAAGCTATACCGGGGCGCTAACATTGAAGTCACTAAAGTGACACCCTGAAAACGTTTTGCTTCCAATAGGTTGACCGATTTTTAATCGACGCGTCGCTGTTGGCGATGCATGCCTCATTCCGCTCCGGCGCGTTTTATGCCACGTCCTATCATTTGATGCCCATGTCACATTTTTACAATACAGCTCGTTCTGGATCGGGTACAACTGCACGGTCAGTATGGATGGCGATTTTGCTCGATATGCGTTCAGTCGATCGCGATCCGCGCATCGAGTTCGAGCTTCACGATCACGATCGCAGGCTGTCGTCAGCGCCGTCCTGCCGATTGGGCTAAACTAACTCGATTCGAATTGTTGGACCATGTAGCAGTGACTATGCTTTATCGAAATTGAGAAATTTGATCTGGTCGTGTGCGATCTTGACTGAAAATGACTGTGTGACACCACGGTGCTCTAACGTGCTTCGTCGTTGTCTAGCACGGCGCCAAACGAAAGCTTTTGCGGATTCGAAGCAGTCGTAAGCGCTCTGTCATCACTCACTGCTGAACACAGAACCGGGACCTACTTGCCGGCGTAATCGGCGCAACTACGAGTCGCTTCGCGCGGCAAGTGAGACAAATGAGCCCTTATTTATCAGGTCTTTTTATTCGTCATATCATTCACGCCAGCTTGCCGCTCCTTCTAAGCGTCCGGAAAAAGCGTCGGGTTGTTGTCAGAATGACTTTCAGTCGTGCTTTTTCTCCAATGGTGAAATGCTTAGAGCATAACCTGGCTGATTGGTTTGGGACCCATTCGGAGCCATCTGCAGCTGAAAAATGAGATTTGTTAACCACGCGATCTGCATTTATATGGCGCGAATGTTGCTTTTTCATCATGTACAATGATCGAGGTTCGTTATCCCCTTTTTGCAAAGTCTGATTTCGCTTGGCAAATCCTTTACTTGCATATGTGCTTTGCTTTTGCAATTCGATTTCGCAAATGTAAAGTCGCAAGAAAAATCGCACCACGTGAAACGGCGCCTTTGACGCCAGCGACCGAAACGAGTGCAGTCTATGAATCAGCGCTCGCCAGCATAAAATAAGCTTCCTCGGCATAAAATATTGCTTATGACGCACGCCAGTGTAATCCTCATCATACCAAATGATAAGGCTACAGTAAGCAGTCGTCAAATCAGCACAGTCGTGACAAATGTTTTAAATGTTGAGCAGCTGACCCGGCCTTGACCGCTGGCATGGAACAAGCTCTCAAGGATCTTGAGAGACGGAGCAGGCGATAAAATCTGGAAATTCAAGGTGTGACTGAGGATGACGGAGAAGACCTGCTGAGTAAAGTAAATGGAGTCGCCGGAAGATTACAGGTTGCTTTGTTGTGCATGCAAGATGTCCTAGCCCTACATAGCTTACCTGGAAAGCCCGGGAAGCCGCGAGGAATCATCGTACGTTTTGCACGCCAGGAATTGGCCGATGCTTGGCTCACTAACAAACAAAACCTGAGAAACAGTGAGGATAGGGTTTACATGGCTGAAAATTAGACCCTCCGTACAAGAAAGCTTCTCTACTTTGCTAAAGAATGGGCAAAAAGTTCTGGCTATAGGTATGCTTGGTGTTCTAATGGGAAAGTCCTGGTACGTAAAAATGGTGGCGATCCTGCGGTTGTCGTAGAATGTTCTGATGACCTTTCTGCCCTAGCTCATTAATAAGAGATATTTTTGAGCTCAATAGAACCATTATGCACCTAGGCTATAAAACAAAGACAGAATGGTTCTCTACACTACGCGTACAAAAAAAAGAAGAAGATTAAGCTGTATACATCTAAATGAGCAATCTGCGAATAATAAAACAACAGAATTGGAAACCTTCTTTTCAGAAATATAAAGCTTGTGCGATGTAGTTATGCTTACTGAAACAGGGTACACTGACGCTAGCAATATTTTCAGTTACCTAATAAGAAAATTTGCTATTTAAACAGAAAATCACGGCGTGGAGGAGGTGTTTCCTTGTTGGTAAATGAGTGTATATCATGTGATCTATCTCGCAACTTTTCGTGTACGAATGAAAATATTGAGGTGCTATGTGTTGAAACCAATGATACGTTATTTCCTGTTTGTTACCGATCACCTGATGGCAGTTTGAATGCTTTTTTCATGTTTATGGATAATCTGTTGTCACTTGCCAGTGAAAACCAAAAATGTGTAGTTATTGGTGGCGACATGAATACTGATATGGGTTCTGAAAACGCAACGACGCGCGAGTTAGTAAACACATTTGTCCAGAACGGTTGCATTAATGCCATAGAATCAGCAACTAGAGTTACAGCTACAAGTGAAACTACGCTTGATCTCTTTTTGACAAGTTATCATCCCTCATGTATTAGCAGTAGTGGTTTAGCGCATTGCATAGGTTATCACATGCCAATTTGTATGTACATTGAAAGTGCACATATTGTGATACGCAGCAACGCATCTGACATATTGTATTAGGACATTACTGAACAAACGCTGCAGGCATTTCAGGCAGAAATAAGCGAGGTAAGCTGGGATAATATCCTTCAGGAAAATAATACGGAAGTCGCTTACACTAAGTTTATCACAATGTTTGTTGACGTGTATTCAAAACAGTTCGTCTGCAAAAAAAAGTAAGCACAAAAATTTCAGAAAGCCTTGGCTAACAAAATACCTGTTTAAGAAAATAAAGAAGCGTGACCAGCTTTATGGTAAATTTGTAAAATACCGTGACCCTGCTGACCTGAAGGCTTTTAAAGAGCATAGAAATAAACTAACCAAAGAGTTACGAAAAGCAAAAGATGCATATTATTTCCAGATGTTTCTTTCTTCCTCTCAAAGCCATAAACTTTGGAATAACCTGAATTTCGTATTGGGGCGACAAAGAAGGAGCGAGTCTATAGAACAAGTTGCTTACAAAGGACAGAAGTTACCACGGCAGGAAATGATCGAACAGTTTAATAAACATTGTGTATCGCGATACCTATGTTACTTCTGCAAAACTTCCTGACCTTACTTTCCGTCCAAATCAGAACACGCTCTTTTTCCAGCCTACAGATGTTCATGAAGAGCATACAGTATTTTCCAGTTTTAAAACCTCGTCATGTATTGATCCTGATGGGATACAAATAACACCCGTAAAGTTTGTGCTACATGAAATCACTGAGCTACTTGCACACATACACAACTTATGCATCTCAACTGGTGTTTTTCCTGCAAAGATGAAGAGTGCGAGAGTAACAGTACTCCATAAGAAAGGCAACAAGCCAGACATAAATAATTGCAGGCCCATATCTGTTCTCCCTATCTTTCCTAAGCTTTAGAGAAAATAATATTTGTACGTTTAAACTCATTCTGTAATAAGCACAACTTAATTAGCAAATCTCAGTATGGGTTTCAAAAAGACAAGTCCACAGAGTTAGCCCTACTGCGTCATAAAGAATATATCCTTCCCAATTTTGAAAACAAGCTCATAACTCTCGGTTTATTTGTAGATTTCAGTAAAGCGTTAGATTATATTATCCACAATATTCTTTTTCATAAGCTCAATCGTTATGGAGTTAGAGGACTTCCTCTTGAATTTCTTAAGTCGTATCTTCAAAATAGACGCCAATATGTACAGATAAATAACTTCAGGTCCCAAGAGAGGTTTATACTTTCTGGGGTACCTCAAGACAGCATTCTGGGTTCTTTGCTTTTTAATCTATATGTTAGCGATATTGTAAATATTCCATTCAATGTAAATTTTTTAATTTACGCAGACGACACCAGTATATTTCTAACATCACGTTCTTACACCGAGCTTATCACAATATCAAATGGAGTGCTCCTGAAACTTAGTACATGGTCTAAGCAAAACTGTTTCTGGGTCAACCCAACCAAAACTAAAGCTATAATTTTTCCCCCAAAAGGAAGCACCTCCCCTTTACTACATGGCATAGCCTATAATAATGCTCCGATTGAATTTGTAGAACACATCAAAATCCTAGGCGTGCATTTTTCTTCATCGCTGCTACGGAATGACCATGTAAACTTTGTAACGCAAAAACTGAGTCAGATAACAGGTATAATAAGCCGAAAACGTTACCTTCTTTCTACATCAGTTAAAGTACTATTATATCAATAGTACTTTAGCCTCTTATCTCAATTATTGTCAGCTCGTATGGGGCACTACAACTGATGCGAATTTACACAAATTATTTTTACTACAGGAAAGGATAGTACGTGTCCTCGCAAATGTTCCGTACGGTTCACACACCGAGCATTTATTTGACAAGTTTAAAATTATCGCAGTGCACGAAATCTATAGGCGTCGACTTTTGCAGAAATTTTATCACATGAACAGGAAAAACGATCTATCCCTTGTTAAATTATCATGTTTAGAAGAATGTGTCCCCTCACGTTTCACAAGAAACATAGAACCCGGAACAGTGCACCGGTTTAGAACTAATTACAGCTCACAAATGCTAAAAAACAAGTTACCAAGGCTTTCAAATGCTTACAACAAATCTGGAATTGACATATGTGCCCTTACCCCATCAGAATTTTCTCGACTTAATCAGCGGGACTAATATTCATGTTTATACGATCAGCTATGGAAGAAGTGCAGATTAGATGAGGTTACAGCATTTTGTTCACATTTATATATATATATATATATATATATATATATATATATATATATATATATATATATAAATTATTTTTTTCACATGTCATGTGTGAAACGTTTTGTAACTTCCCCACGCGCAACTCCTCACTTTTCACTTAGTTCTTCTCATGCATTCTTGCAAACTGTGAATTTTTCAATTGTTGAAAACACGCGGCAGCTACGCGCTGCTCATGTCTTGTGGTCATAGGGGCCAGGGTGTTTTTTCAAGTTGCACTTGCCGCTTTTCTTCTCTGTCTCTCTCAATCTGTTGGAAATAAAGATATATACAATTCAAAATACTAGCATAGCATCCAAGGAGGCTATGATACAAGTTACTCACCGTGATGTCAGGATACTACTACATACGAGAACCAAAGATTACTCATCGCGGTTGATGTGACTGGCACCGCTCACCATTGACGATATAAGAAGGCTAACTGCTGGTGTCTGTTGCGTTATATCCATCTCACCCGCCGTGGTTGCTCAGTGGCTATGGTGTTGGGCTGCTGAGCACGAGGTAGCGGGATCGAATCCCGGCCATGGCGGCCGCATTTCGATGGGGGCGAAATGCGAAAACACCCGTGTGCTTAGATTTAGGTGCACGTTAAAGAACCCCAGGTGGTCAAAATTTCCGGAGTCCTCCACTACGGCGTGCCTCATAATCAGAAAGTGGTTTTGGCACATAAAACCCCAAATATTATTATATTATTATATCCATCTCCAGAAGAGTCGTGGTAACGAAGATTGTTGCGATACTGTCTACAGGCTACAACAACTATAACCATGGTGTAAATACAGTGGCTGAAGCATAACCATTGCGACAAGTTACCGGGATGGATAGCTCTGACTTTGGCATAACCATTGCGTCAAGTGACCGGGATGCATAGCTCTGACTTTGGAGTATGCCATCTGTCTCCGAGCACCTCTACTGCAAAGCTGTGCCTGCGCCATGCAGCCGTGCTTTCTGCTAGAGAGAGGGTGGTTTCGCTTCTTACCGACGTTCGAGTTCGATTGCGCCATGCAGCTTTCTAGAATCTCGGCACTGGAAACAGTGCACAACGCTGCCGTACCCATGAGTGTCCCATTAGCTTGGTCTCCCGTTCACGTCTAGACATATCCGTTTGCGCCATACCATAGTGTCTTTCATTAGGCTTTTCATACTTTGTAGTTTCGATTGTACCACTACATGTTATCTTCGAGAGTGCCTCCTTTTCTTCGCAGACGCCGATAGCCGTATGTGCAAAACTGCAACCAGGAAGTCAGCAATTTGTAAAAGCTTTTTTTTTTCAAGTTTATTTTCTGGCTACTTTTGGGTTGTACGTTGCGTGTACTCCGCCTTTTAGGAAATGCATCTTCTATTGTCGGTCGGTGCTTCCTGTCTCTGTAGTGTAATGCGCGCTACACGATGCATGACGAAAAAGCTGCTGCTAGCTGGCGGGCGGAGACACAGATGAATCGGCACGCAAGTGACGCTGGATACACAAGTGTTTATTTATTTATTTCAAAGTACCTTACAGGCCCCAAGGGGAGCATTGGGTAAGGGGGCATCACTGAACATATGACAAGAGAAAACAGATATATGAGCGCTAAAAAATCTGACAGCTAAAAATGTTTATAATGATCACGTGCTTGCAAAACAGTGTAACAAAAAAAAAACGATAAAACGATACAAAAAGTTGCCGGGAAAAGAATGAAAAGTACAATTCACGGTAACATGAAAAGCGATGTATCCCTCGCGCAAGATAGCGTACATAGCGCGAGCACATAAAGCAAACAAAATTGAAACGACAACAACAACAACAAAAAGAAAGACATGGCCCATATGCGACACGTATTACATGACGTGACATATGTACAGATCAATATATTTGTTATGATGAAGACTGCAGGTTCAGTAGTTGTCTGAATTTATCATTGCTTATTTGAGCGACAGTGCTGTTAGGCTCGTGTAACCGAATCGCTCGTGGTAGAGCCCAGAAGTTAAATGCGTTAGTGTTGCCGTAAATCTGAGTGAGGCTTAAATCATTATAAATTCGTCGTGATGTGCAAGACGCGCGTTCTAGGGGCAAGCTTGATGGCTTCATTTGGTGAACACATCTATAGAGCAAGGACAGGAGTGCTATGTCACGTCAGCTACTTAGTAATTGGAGGGAAAGGTCGAGTTTTATTTGAGTAATGCTTGACTGGGGGGGTAGCTGTAATTTCGGGAAATAAATCGGCTAGCTCGGTTTTGGATGGCTGCTAACATGCGGATTAAGTATTCATGGTAGGGAGACCATATAGGGGACGCGAACTCAAGCTGAGGGCGTACAAATGATAGGAATGCTAATTTACGGATGTTAGACGGGCAGTTACGCAAGTTGCGACGAATATACCCAAGATTTGGAAGCGTTTCCGCATATGGTTCCGATGTCAAAGGCCCACGAAAGGGTCCATGCAATATTTACGCCTCTCTCTCTCTCTCTCTCTATATATATATATATATATATATATATATATATATATATATATATATATATATATATATATATATACATATACACATACACACACGCGGTGGAGCATAAGGACGGCGTTGGTCATGCAGGCTCCCTAAACGTTGGAATGTAGCTCCGGGCGAAAAGTCATCCCGTTCGTATGCGTCATATCCGCGACGCTCGTCTTGCTGGCGCTTGCGGCAAAAACGTGCTGTATGGCCACGATAGCCGCAGTAGTAGCAGATGGGACGAGGACGCCACTGCGGACAGCTGGTTTGGGTAGGTGCGCTGGTAGTCATGGAAGCCATGTGGGCCGGCGTTGGTTTTTGAGGCATCGGTGGAACGATGACTGGAGTAACGGCGGTTACTTGTGCGTACGTTGGTGGGGCCCGAGGGGTTAGAAGGTGCATGTACGCTGCACCAGCCATAGACGCCAATTCCTCCTTGACAACGCCTCGCAGATTGGTATCCGATACATGAGAAGGCATAGGCCCTGCGGCGAAGCCAAGAGACTGTAGCTATTCACGGATTATTGCGCGGATCATTGCTCGTAACGTGGGGTCGTCGGCGGTAGTGGTTGCAGTGGTGTCTAGTTGCAACCGTACTGATTCGAGTTCGTCGAGGCGCTGGCAAGTGGCGACGATATCAGCGACGGTAGCGGGGTTCTTGATGGCTAAGGCATTGAAAGCGACAGCTCCGATGGCTTTGAGGATATGGCGAACCCTGTCTGATTCGGTCATGGCCGTGTTCACGCGTCGACAAAGAGCAAGCACATCCTCGATGTACAACGTATAAGATTCCCCGAGTTGTTGCTTGCGAGTGTCGAGCGTCTTTTTTGCGAGGGCGGAACGAACAGCCGGTGTGCCGAAGATTTGGCGGAGCTGCTGTTTGAAAGCACTCCAGTTCGTGAAATCAACCTCATGGTTGAAAAACCAAGTCTTCGCTACTCCAGTGAGATAAAAGGCGACGTGACGTAGCTTGGACGCGTCGTCCCAACGGTTAGCCGAACTTACTCGGTCGTAGTCATCCAGCCAATCCTCGACGTCTTCACCGCGAAGTCCAGCAAATAGATGGGGATCGCGCTGGTGCTCATTGATAGTCCAATAGGGAGAGGCTGAGGTAGCCGAGGCCGAGATGGTTGAAGTAGAACTGCCCGTTGGCTCGTCCTGCGACATACTGGCGGACAGCTGGCACAATCGGCGACCTGATCGAAGCTCCAGGAGGTTCAGCGGGGAGTCAGAGGACGGAGGACCCTAAAGCACACTCGACCACTTGTGATGCAGCAGTTATCCCGACGTTTATTACGCGTCGGAGATGAGGCGAACCGACCACGCCCAAAGCACGGATCACACAAGCCCCACAAGCGATGATGAAGAAGAACGCCATATGAACCCCACATGATGATGATCATGTACAGATGACAAAGTGTAGCTTATAAAGGCCCCCAATATATATATATATATATATATATATATATATATATATATATATATATATATATATATATATATATATATATATACACTGTTGCCTGAGATACTACATTTGTATTTATATAATAGGAAAAGCTATGAATTGATGTTTTTCGCGTGAATGTCATTAGTTGGCATTTAGACGAGTTAAATTTCTTTTGTTAGTCTTCACACCAGTTGGTAACGAGATAAAGGTCCTCTTGAAGAATGCGATGCTCATCAAGGCTGCGAATCGGTCGATATAATATACAATCATCGGTGAAAACACGCATGCAGGATGAGATATTATTGGGCAGATCATTGATATAAATAAGAAAAAGCAAGGGTCCTACTACGCGGCCCTGCGTTACACCGGAACTGACATATGCAAGTGGTGAAGTAAAATTATTAACGACTGTAAATTGCTGACAATTTGTTAGGAAGTTACGAATCCAGGAGAGCGTTAAGCAGTCTAATTTCAGAACGGATAAGTAGGAAATTAAACGGCAGTGAGCTATACGGTCGAAGGCTTTGGAGAAATCGAGAAAAAAAGCAATCTGTTTGAAGATTATGGTCCATGTTAAAATGCAAGTCTGTAGCGAATTCTAGTAACTGCGTCTCACATGACAAGCCTATCCTCAACCCATGTTGGTTAATAAAGAAACAATTATTTGATTCTAGATGATGATATATGTGAGATGCAATGATATGTTCAGGCATTTTTCAGTAAATACTTGTCAATAATATTGGAAGATAGTTTTCTGGGGAATTCTTGCTGCCACTTTTGTTTACTGGTATCACTTTTGCAATTTTCCAATCTAAGGGCCTGATGACAACAACTGGCAGAAAATAACACATAAAAATTTGCTAGATAGTGTAACTGCATTCTTTAAAATTTTTGAGTTAATATTATCGACACCAGAAGAAGTAGTCAACTTAAGGTTATTTATGAGACCTGTGCTTGTATCTGTACGCCCACCCTGCGAAAATCCCTTGCTGGGATTGCAGTATCACCAAATAAATAAATAAATAAATAAATAAATAAATAAATAAATAAATAAATAAATCCTCTGTTACATCGATGGATTGCATGTACTGGTAATCTAGATCAGTGACTTCCGGCAGATTTGAATGTTCTTCTATTGTGAATATGGATGAAAAAATGCATTAAAGACGACTGGGCATTCCTTGTCATTGATTGGCGCTTGATTACCATCACTTAGGGAAATGTGATGCTAGCTACTATTAGGTGAAATTGCCTGCCAGAATTTTTGGGGGTTGTTTTTAAGTAGTGAAGGTAGATCTTGCGAGTAGTATTTTTCTTTAGCGTCTCCTAAAGACGAGCAGTAGTCTGTCAAAAATGAGCTATATTTATCCCATACCACAGGCGAGTTTGTACGCTTTGCAGTTGCGTATAGCCTTTTCTGCTTGATTCTTAGTCTTCGAAGGTACTTGGTGAACCAAGGGCACCGTCTATCGCCTGTTATTCTGATCAGGGGGATATACGTTTCTACTAAAGCACACTTTTCTTTAAACAGAAGCCAGTTTTCGTCGACTGACCGAGCAGAAAACGAAGCTAAAAAGGTGCCAGAAAGAAATGTGTCAAGTTCTTTGTTAATATCGTTATAGTCTCCTCTGTTGTAATCACGGATGATTTTGTTTGAGACGCCTGTAAATTTCAAGGGGATCTTAAGGGTAAGTTGTGGTAGCTTGTGATCGCTGAAACCGTCTAAGCACACAACTTCACCAACTGTTTCAGGGGCGTTAGTGAAAACTAAATCTAATATGTTAGTGACACGGGTGGGCTGGGTAATCATTTGGAATAAATTGAAATCTAACATTAAAGAAATGAATTCCATTGATGTATGAAAACAGGATTATAGGTTATCCCAGCCGATCAAAGGAAAATTAAAGTCGCCAAAAAGATAGACGATATCAGCTTGACATAGCTCAAGAGCTTTAGAAATACTATTGCGCCGTTAGACAAGAAAGTGCTGGTTTGTATCGGGAGAACGATAACAACATCCTATCAGTAGCTTGTTCCTGTAGGATTGACATTCAGCCCATATTATCGCAATACAGGAATCTACATTAATAACTTGTTAGGTAACTGTTCTTTTGATACCAAGGAGTACACCACCACCTCTCTTTTCGGTGCGATCACAACTTAACATGTTAAATGTGCTATCATGTGGAAATATTTCATTATCTGTTATTTCAGGGTGTAGCTATGTTTCAGTAAGAACAGGAATATCTGAACTGCAGTCATCAAGGAATGAGGCAATATCCTCGCGTTTAGGCAACAGACTTCGGGTACTTGTGAAAGATATTGATAATGAAGGTGCGATGAAAAGTGGCTTTGACTTTCTGCGGTTCACATGATGCAGTGTGGTTTGCTGCTATTTCCCACAAGGAACAACGATTTTGCGAGCGCTATCAAAAATATAAATGGCGTCCCCAATGTGTAGTCGATCGGTGGACAACGTAAACGGCTTAGCTTCTGTTTTCGCAAAAGCAATTAGCTTCTTTCTTGCCTACCGTGTAGCTGGCGCAAAATCTTCGCGAATTGAAAAACCAGACCCTTTTAGTTTGCGTGCAGAAAACAAGATACGACTTTTGTATTTGAAAAACGACATTTTCGCAGTAATAGGCCTCACCCTGCCTTCCGTAAACTTCCCTAATCGGTGCACCCTCTCAAACTGCGCAGTCGTGAATTCCGTGCCCAATCTTTGGGAGCAAAATTTTATCACTTTTTTTTTCTGAAGCAGCCCAGTTTTCTTTAGACTCATCTGCTATACCAAAGAAGATCAGGTTGGATCGTCGCATACGGTTTTCCGCGTTCTCACGTCTAGAAGATATTTTATACAGCTGATCGGAAACGTCACGCAATGTTTCCTTACACGTTCCTGAATCCCCAGCTGGTTGAGATGGCATAGATGCTTCCAAGGCTACTAGCTTTGTATTTAGCCGTTTAATTTCTTTTACAGCGCCAGTGCGTTCTTCGTTCGCCCGTTTCAAGTCACTGTGCAAAGCCTTCTCATTTTCTACATGTTTGCGTGCAGTTTCCAAAACAGCTGTCCCTTTTGGAAATTTTTACAATCGGCTTGCGTAGCAGCCACAGCGTCTTCAAGCTTATTTATTCGTTCCAAGGCAGCAGTGAAGGCATCGGCCTCAACCTTCAACATTGGATCGGGATTTTGCTCTACGTCACCCGTGAGGACAAGTAACAGCTCAAACAAAGTAAACTACATTTTTGATAACAGCATAACCGACCGCCTAAACGCGTCAGTCCGCTCTGTCGGCGACGACATCGCTATGATACAATAATCGCTAGATTTAACTGAAACAGCACCTGCCAGGTAACTAACCTGCAACAATGGCATTGGTGAGGAAGGCATACGTGAAGCGATGTCGTGCCCGAAGCGGACGATGGCTGGCTGGCCTTTAAATCCCCCGTTGGCTGTGACGACTGTAGCAAGGTAAATATACCTGGTAGCGAAGCTTCCATAGGAGCCCATACGTTCAAAACATGGCGGTCCATCTGCGGTTCATGGGGCTTAGCGCCATCTGTATGTGGTGGGAACACTTCCGGCGGAAGAAAAAATAATGTGACGGCATGTCCGTTAAAAGCAGAAGTGACGTCATTTTGTTTTCGAAGGCGCGAAATTTGTTTTGTTGTCCTTCCTTTGGAGCTATATATTCAAATTCAAATGCCCCGCCATTCGACTTGATGGGCGTTCCGAGCTTTCAGCGTGGAAAGCGATGCAGGAAAAGGCCAGCCATACGGTTGTCGAAATCGAATCCCTGCACAGAACATACTTTCTTTGGAGGCCGACGAAAGCTTTAGGTGTAGAGTGCTGATCCTATTGTCGGATGCCAAGCCCGTCGGCCAGCGCAGTCACACGAAAACAACTACACAATTATCTGGCGGTCGTAACTCACTACTTTTGACTGAACAGATTAAGAAGCTATGAAGCTACCCGCGCCACCAAATTCACACAAACTTCGACAAGCAAGAAAGCACAAACTGTGAGGGGGGCGTATTTCTACAGGTGACCTTTACGAGTGCGCCTTTCAGCCCATTTCAAGACGTGCATTGCATTGCGAGTGATAGTGGCGTCAACGCCCCCTGTAGCGATAGGCGCTGAAAAGAAATGCATTTATTAATAATAATAAAATGAAACTTGTATTTTCTTAACTCGTCACGAATATATAAAATTGACTAGGAATCTTATTTTCGTTGAATGAATCTAATTGTGTCTCGTTTGAATTAAAAAACGCGTTTTTCTTTCCCAATGTTTGTTCCCTCCAAACATAGTCGCGCTTCAATCGCTTCTCCCATAACCCCCCATGCTGATGTCGGTGACAATCTGTACTGAACCGCTTTTCGCCCGAAGCTTCGCGACCTATTTGAATCGACCTTGACTGTAGTATCGGTTCCAGGTTGCCAGACGAGTAGTCGAGCACGACCCATATTAGGCCTTGCATGCGTAGCCAAATCACAGGCTGGGAGCGGTCCAGTTTCGCCTTGTTGGTTGGCCCCGAAGGTGATGTAGCAGTAGGCCCATGTCGTGCCAATCTGCAACAATGGCATTAGTGAGGAAGGCATACTTGAAGCGATGTCGTGCCTCAATCGGACGATGGCTGGCTGGCCTTTAAATCCCCCGTTGGCTGTGGCGACTGTAGTATCGGTTCCAGGTTGCCAGACGAGTAGTCGAGCACGATCCATATTAGGCCTTGTATGCGTAGCCAAATCCCAGGCTGGGAGCGGTCTAGTTTCGCCTTGTTGGTTGGCCTCGAAGATGATGTAGCAGTAGGCCCATGTCATGGCAATCTGCAACAATGACATTGGTGAGGAAGGCATACTTGAAGCGATGTTGTATGGTGTACAACCACTATATCTGGTTGTATGAGGCGCTCGCCCGCCTCCTTGCTCTGCGGCAGGGTTTTTGTTCCAGCTATGGATTTGACGGCATCACTTGCGGTGGTGATGCGCTCACACCGCCCAGCTACGTGTCGACGGCGCCAGCAAACGTGTTTCGCTTTCGCTTCGAAGCCATCGCGGATGGCGCTTCAAAATGGCCACAAATGCATACATTTGAGATATATTAACCTTCTCCCCATCCTAATTTCACGCATCAAAGCGAGAAAGGCTGGCTGATATATGCGGTGACTACGCCGAGATGCTTGAATACGTGCTTATCTCGCTGTGCGTCAGCAGCCGGGCGCTGCTTTGAGTTGAACTTCTTGTAATGCAGCTCCCGTTCGAGCTAGAGGTTTGACACTGGTGATCGCTTGTCATGAAAGGTTTAGACCTCAGGTTTAGCCACTTAGCATTACTTTCCGTCAAAAAGAAGTTTTTGAAGCCGATGTTCGGGCCACCGGCGGCGGCGACGCAAGATACGCACGCAAGAGAGAAACGTTCCTCCCCTTTTGGTTGCCACAAGAGGGCGCGACATGTGGAGTGCGTGTGAAGGAGGAACTCACCGGCCTGAAGGGGGAAAACGGCTACTTTCTCCTTTCTCGCTCCCTTTTTTTTAAAGTGTTTCTGTGATTATCTTGCAAGTACTTTTATATCACTATATATGCTTCGCCTTTATAGAGAAATTGACGTTTTTACTTTTCTCGGTTTACTTACGTCGGCTCGCTAAAGGTAACGCTACTCAGGAATGCTTCTAGCAGATGCGCCCGCGCATAACGGTTTTTGTAAAGATGAACGCAACTTTTAGCGAATGAGTATCCAACCGTTCACCCCTTTTTCGTAACCCCTGATAACTTTCAGAAATTCTTGCATTGCTAAGAAGCCTCGCATAGCCACTTCGAAATGCTAATCACAGGCTAATCTTGTGTGGCGAGAATCTGTAGCTACAATAGATGAAATGGAGACAGCGAAAACTATGTGTGTCCATCGCAGGTCGTCGCTGCTTCATTATCCGCCTCAAGTCCATCGTCGAACGCTACGTCACACGGCGAAATCCAAGTTCCGCTCCAGCTGTATTCAGCGGCACCTTCGTATATTTTCTAATTCAGGTTGCTTAACTAGAATCTGCAGCAATCCTTTGTCTAACGCCGAAGCTGAACCAAACGCGATGGCATGCTTGAATATATATTCGTGTGCTCCACAGCCCTTTCGCATTTTATCACTGCTCCGTTTGCATACATCCTTTTCGAAAACCAGCGCTCGTTTACTCAAAAGTGAAGTAAGAATCATCACTTCGCGCAACCATCTTAGAGGATTCTAGATTTGTATTTGTTTTTCACGGTCATATTATCTGAGGAAATGTGTTTTACGACGCACATCATACTAGTTCCAATTCATTTAGAAACTAATTTCGAAAACTAGGATGGCTGCTGCGCATATGGCGCGGCCGCGCGGGCCATATATATTGAAAGCAAGCTGCGAGTGGGAAAGAGTGCGCCGAGTGCTGATAGGTTCATGTGCGCTTTGTTCGCGGCTTATTTCGCTTTTAAGTGGCAGGCAGCATGAAGGTCAATTCGCTCGCAGCTGCTGCCGCACTTCCTCACTTCAATGTTTCGATAGTGAGTTTCCGCGGTCATCGAGTGAGATGCGTTCACGTTTGCTTGAGCGTGTATGGTACCATGCTTGTTACTTTAGCCAGTGAGAGAATGTTTGAAAGGCTTTACGGTTGCTGAAACTACTGTCCTTACTTCGTACAGCTGCCAACTAATTTGCTATCGCAATCGATGCTACGTCGTTCGGGCGAAGCTGTGACCTTTATTTGCAACTTTAAGACGCTTACTTTTTAGGCAAACTGCGCTCTATAAATAAGCCTAACCTTTACAAACACTAACTAAAGTGACGTTGCTTACGAATAATGACGAGAAATCATTTAGACAACATAAAATTGGTGCTATTGAAACCATAGGCTCCATGTTTAACCGTTCCATTTCATTTTCCATTCTTTTCGCCCTTTCGAATTGGCTAGGATATAACTCGCATGCCGCCGTTTTCTCTGGGATTGACCAGTCGGCATGATAAGAAAAGAAGAATGGAAAATGAAATGGAATGTTACCAAATGCTCAGCCATATCTTTGCCTCGTTTAGGAAGAATTGCTAGGATTCACTTTAACAACATAAAAGCAGTTGTTATTGAGGCACATATTCAACAACACAGAACCAGCAGCCTCAATTCTCTACTCCCGGTTGCTTCGGGCTGATAATACATGGGACGCCTCCTTGCGAAAAGGCTTGCGTAACGTTTTCACGCACTTCACGCTAGTTTCAATATCGCTATTGTTTCCATTCACAAAAGTGTCCACCTGCAAAGGTGACCACTTGAAACACAAACACCGCATAGATCGTTCGGCATGCTCGAATAACTCACCTTGTGGCTATGTCATTGGCGTGAAAGGAATAGGAGAAACAAATTTTGTTGAAACATCCGTAAATCTACCCCCCCGCACATGCTACCTGAAGTCATCAAGGTTGCCCGATTCGAGACCCTCGTTATGTAATGAACTAGAAGAAAGGGGGTTAACCGAGGGACCTGATATTTATTAATGATATCATAAGGCGCCAACAAACAAAGACACCATAGGGGAACATAGACAACATAGGGGAAATTACTTGTACTTACTAACTGAAATAAAAAAATGGTAAATTAATGGCAATGAAAGTGGATGAAGAAACCAGCAACATTGATGCCTTCAGGTAGCATGTGGGGGTTTATTGGCCAGTTGCCTTCACCCGAAAAGATTACGCACTCGTGATGCTTGCGGCACAAAGAATGTTCCACATCCGCCGCCAAGGTCTGTGAGTGGGGCTGCTGGCTAATGCCCCAACCACTGGCACGCGCCGGAAAGCTTCGGCGCGCGCCGAAGAGCCAAATGCGTCAAAGCGTCGGTCGGGAACTCGGCGAAGCGGAACGTCGCGCAGCGATTATGTGTACTGCCGATGCTAGAAGTTTGGCGACGCGCGGCGAAGCTGCGCCGGCGTGCACCAATGAGAGGCTGCGACGAGTCGCAGGCGTCAATCAATCGGAGGCTGCGGAGCCTCCGGCTGCTAGGCCTGTAATGGCCGACGATGCGAAGTGCGCCGACACCAACGATCGTCCGAGTTTTTTGGACGCACGACGCGCGCGACAGTGTTCCTGAAAGACAGTGTTGTAATAGTAGGCCGACAACGACACGACCGACCGACCGACGACCGTGGGTCGTGGCAGTCCGACGTGGATCCGAAGCGACTTCGAACGACGCCGACTAATCCAACCTGCCCACTGGGTTCCCCCGGGCTCGGTACGATCGTCTGCTAAAACAGCCAACCGAATGGCGATTGCCGCAACGTCTGTGCTTGTTGTATGTGCATTTTGTTGTGCTCAAAACGAATGGAAACACGTTTACGAGCTCCGAAGTCTGGATAATCAACACTCGCCTATCGCCGATGTTGTTTACGTTACGCGTAGGCCTAGCGCGTCCATCGAGTTCGTAACTGGCGAGTGAACGAACTCACCTGAGAAACTCTGTCGAAGGAAATGAATTTTCAGGTCCGTTTGGTGCTGCAGTGATTTAAAATGTGGCACTCTTGACTTCGTTTGACCTGGGATGTGGTGAATGAACCGTGTGGAAGTTGGGTTGGTCAACCGCGGCGTGTTTCGTGTGGTGTCGGTTGACTCAAGTTTAACGGGCAAGCTCTGCGCTGTTTCCAGTGGTAAAGATAACTTCCGAAAGCGAAAGACACTAGTAGCCGAACTATTAGAAGTACTTACATAATCAGCCGTGCCGCCTGTTTCAGCTGACACTGCGCTCTTCTATTCGGCATGTGAATCCAGTTCAGTACAAGTTCACTGTACTCATTCACTCACTTCTTTCTAGTGCGTCCGTCTTTTGGGCTAGTTGGGCATAAATCGCTCGTGTAGCAATCAAGAACACTGACGCTCTGAAGCATACGTGACAACGCAGTCATGTTTGAGTCAGTGTGTCGTTATAGTTGAGCACTGCAAAAAGATATTATCTGTTTGCAACGTGTGCCCTGTGTGCAGTGCATAGCAGGACCTGCATCATGCAAGACCTATGCGTGTAGCAGCGTATACCACGATTGCTTCGATGCCCGCTTCAGAAGCAGCAAGTACTGAGTCAATGAAACTGTAATTGATTTTTTATCTCACTTTTTGCTTATGGAAAGTGTAGATGGTGTGAGTGCAGTGTGGGGAAGGTGAAAAGGTGTCATCAGTGTTTTGTGCAGTCAGTATGCTTAAACTACTGGAATCCCTTCAGCTTCTACTAAAATGTTTCTTGCTGCGATACTATAAATTGTAGTCAGGACAAAGATCTACTCAAAACCAAGTTACTAATGCATCTGCGCAGAATGTGTTTGATTAACAAGTTAACGCTTCCATAACAACAATATGCCGATGCACAGCATATGTGCTTACAATAAATACATTCCGTAAAGGTGAACGACTGAGATCAAACTTTGTAGTAGCACCGTAAAAAGTGCTGTCATGCGTATCAGCCACAACGAAACTGCTGCACGTCCAACCTTCTTGCTTGGAGGCACTTCGATAAAGACTGTTCGGACCCTCCCCATTCTGGGTGTAGCATTTAGCTGTTCTCTCAACTTTTCCGCATATGTCACCAGCACTGTATGTAAGCACCGGCCCTTTCTTGGGTTTGTGTCCCGTGTCTCCCTTCCCTGATGACCTAAGGTTTTCCGAGCACTCTACACTTCTATCATTCTGTCACGACTTGAGTACTGCTCATCAGTATAGTTCCCGTACCAAACTCGCGACGCTAACAAACTTAAGCTTGTTCAGCGCCGGACAATACGCACCCTTTACTCCCGTCTTTTCGGTTGTCACAAGCTCATGCCAGCCTTCGAGGATTGCCTCAAACCCCTCAAGTAGCACACCCTGCAATACCAACGCAACATTGCACTAATCTATACTGCAGGGTGTTTGACGACTCTCTGGACAGCACTAATATTTCTTCAGTTCGTCTGAACAAGTGGTCAGCACAGCCTGAGCCCTCATCACGCCTCTATGGCCCGACACCACAACTCCATGATTATATCTCGCATGCAAAGCTTTCTCTCCACCTCCCTGGCGATTTGGATTCTCCTTCCTTGGAACCAGACTGAATTAGCACTCCTGTGTGTTGTGCACCTGTCGAATGTGTGCGTGTGTGCCGTGCTGTGTTATTGAGCAAGTGTGTGTGCACGTAGAGGGGAAGGAAGTGTCTTCTGCATCCTGCCAATTCCTGCTCTAGATGGCTGGTTATCAGATGCTCTAACATACAGGCATCAGCCTTCTTTTTAGTCTAGTGTGCCGAGTTACCACTAAGATTATTATTATTATTATTATTATTAGAATCATCACTTTGACCACGTTGATTGTGTTGAAGCCAGCGTGACACATAATTCAAAATATTTCTGGAGCTTTATGGGCTCTCCCTTCTAAAAAGAGTGCCAAAGATGTACGTTTTCTTCATGAAAATAGTGGTGTTGTCTCGAACACTGCTGATGCCTTTGCAGAACATTTCTGTTTGCTGTATAGTGTGAAATATGCTTCAAGTAACCTTCCTTCTCAGTCTGGCACAGTGTATGCTAACAGTCAATGAAAACCTCGTTTCCAAGTATATGAAGTGCCTTAAACTTTGCCTTAAACTTTCCCTTTCTTGTGGTGTTGATGGTATTTCCTCCACAGAGCCTAACCCTTTGAGACGCTGTCTACACAATTGGGCACAGCAGGAGCGTGCATCAATAGCAAAAGCACTGATGAAAGTAATGGTATTTAAAATGTGTTTCATACATCTTGAAACACTTATTATTAGAACTGTGCTGAAATTTTGAATAACGTGCAGAATGTTTTAACAAAATGAGTGGGAAGGTAGACGGCTGGGTGTTGTTACTCTGTGTCAGTACGTTGCATGTAGCGGGTTCACTTCTTTCATTGTTTTTTACAATGTCGTGCACCAGGCATAATTGTCAAGTGGCTGGATAAGTGCTTTTCAAAACACGAAATAGTACATGTTCTAATATTTTGTGTTCCTGTAGTGAGTTTTCGCATGGAGTCGAAATTTTGTAAACTTGACAAAACTCGCTAAACAATTGAAAATTCTTAATATTTGCTGCAGCTGTACACTTTCTACGATTCTGAGTATGCAAGAGATGTGGTGAAAGCAACTTTTCAATCAACGGGATAAAGTGGTGTCTGAAAGGGTTAAGCCGTATAGAAGCATACTTGTTCCTCGTTCTCACAAGCATCTTCAATAGTTCCCTAAAGTCTAGTACCTCTTCTAGCACTCGGAAGGTAGCATGAGCATTGCCCATGCTCAAATCAGGTGCTGGATGTGCAGTTCCTAACTGCCGACCTATATCTATCCTCTTCAGTGCGTCAGGTGTTTGAATCGATATGGGATTCCTCGCTTTCTGTTAGTGCTAAGAGCATTTTAATAAATGAACAGCATGACTTTGTGTGCCGACAACTTAAAACTATTTCAGACTGTCAACAGTGTTCACCACTGCATCGACTTCCAAAAAGACATTTTTTTCACTCTCAAACTGGTGCAGAAACAATAAGTACTCTTAAGTGCTTTCAACACTATGGCATTAAGTTATATGCACAAAACGCACCATGTGAAATTTTGATACACCCTACGTGATGCTCCACTCCTTAGGGTCGATGAAATGAAAGATCTTGGTGTGTACTTCGACAAAATGCTAAGCTTCTCTTCACATAGATAATTACACAAGATGGCCTTCACGCTCTTGGAATTGCATGCCGTATATTGCACGATTTCCACTCACCTGTTGTGTTTCTGAAATTCTGCTGTGTGCCTCCAACTACTAGAGTATGCCTCTGTAGGAGGGGGGTGCAATGAGCAAATCTAATTCTGACCTCATTGAACGCATCCAGAATAAATTGATGTCTATCTTCGAGCACCACTTTTGCCATTCTGGCAACCACAGTTGAGCCTTCTCAAATATACTTCAACTCGCACCTCTAGATTCAAGTCTTAATTAATCGCACCTTTTGTTCGTGTATAACGTGGTCCATGACATTATACATTCCTTAAAGCTCGTTAAGTGCACCAGTACAAAGGCTCTCTAGCTGTTCCTGGGCACTACAATGAAAATTTGAATGATTGATTATTATCGTAGTATAAAATTGTGCTTTTTAAGTATGTACTAGTATACTATTTTAGTGTAGTAGCTTTTGTGCAATTAAAAAAAGGGCATGAATTAAGAAGAGAGAGAGAAAATGATAAATGAAAGGTAGGGAGGTTAACCAGGACTGAGCCCGGTTGGCTACCCTACACTGGGGAAGGGGATAGGGGGACAGAAAGATTAAAAGAAGAGAAAGTCCACTGGGGATATCAGTCGGTCACTCAGTCCGGATCACAGACGCTGACTCACTCCGGTCGCTTTCAAATATCGCAGCAGCGCTTTTGTGGCCTTTTGTAGCTGCGATATGCGAGGCCATGGTCCCAAGATCTTGTTCAATGTGAACGGCCTTCCATCTAGTTGATTGAGAGCTGTGCAGAGGTCTTGCCTTTCATTTTCAAAAGATGGGCAGTAGCACACTATGTGTTCTGTGGTTTCCTCGACACCGCAGGCATTGCACTCGGCGCTATCAGCCATTCCAATCAGTAATGCATAAGCACTGGTGAATGCGACGCCCAAACGTAAGCGGCACAGCGCTGTTTCTTCATTTCGCGGAAGACCTGGTGAGAGCCGCAGTTGCATAGAGGGATCGAGGGAATGCAAGCGATGCTGAGTTAATTCAGGTGTGTGCCACTTCTCCAATGTAAAAGAGTGCGCTAGCTTGCATAAGTGTTGGGCTGCGTCGGTCCGCGATAAAGGTATTGAAACAAGGGTTGCTCCTTCGTGTGCTTTTCTAGCCGCTTCGTCAGCGAGGTCGTTGCCGGAGATACCGCAATGACCAGGCAGCCACTGAAACACGACGTCGTGTCCTTTCGCTATCATACGATGGTGCATTTCTCGTATCTCCGACACTAGATGCTCACACGACCCGCGACGAAGAGATGATAGAAGACATTGTAAGGTCGCCTTCGAATCGCAGAATATTGCCCACCGATTAGCGGGTTGGTTGTTAATGTAATCAACGGCACCTCGGAGGGCAACAAGCTCCGATCCAGTCGATGTTGTCATGTGAGAAATCTTGTATCGGATGCTAATTGATCGTGATGGTATAACCACTGCGCCGGTGGAGCTGGTCTGAGTGGAAGAGCCATCCGTATATATGTGGACTCGATCAAAGTAGAGAGTGTGCAAACAATCCAGAGCTGCTTGCTTCAAGGCCAAGGTAGGCAGGTCGGTCTTCTTTCTTATCCCTGGAACCGTAAGACGCACTTGAGGTTGTTTTAAACACCACAAAGCTGAGGTTGAACGTGCTGAGGGTGTGAAGCCCGATGGTAAGGAGGCACGATGGATGCTGACCTTGTTGGAGAAGGGCGCCTGTGGTCGACGTTCTGCCATGAATTAGGAAAGTGCAATAATGTGCTATGTGCCTGATCATATGCATTGTGCTATTAATTTCTTCTGAGTTTTAATAATGGCTGGCTACTGTATGCAGTGTCGTGCAATAAAATATGCCACAGCAATTATTGCGTGCCTCGCAGAACAAATTGAATATATCTTTCTCAGTCAAGACATCATAGCAGGCTGAAAACAATAAACTGCAATTTTACTTTTTGTGGTGACGAAGTGTATAAATTGTGAAAATAACCTGTTTATATATTTCTTATACTATGCAAATGAGCTGCTCCCATACATTCGAATAAGTGCTTCAATAGTACGACTTGGCAAAGGGCAACGAAAGACTCCTATTAAAACCCTGTAATTCTCAAGCTTGTATTATCTGACGGTATGTCATTTCATTAATGTAAAGAAAGGCAAACTTGATATGTGGAAACCAGTTACAATAGAACATGGCCCTTACACTGTGAAAATGTTTTGTAGCAATACACTCAATGTGAAGGCCTCCAGATGCGGTGTTGATGCATCAAAACAACCTAGAATAATAGAGGTGCTCCATGGACTAGATTTGGCAGAATCAAGAATTGGGGGGAGACAAGATACGAATTACATACATTTTAGCTATTCTAGTTTTTTTTTTTGTGAGTGCTACAGGTGTTTCAATTCTGTCTTGCTGATTTTCTCAGAACCCACTTTTTCACGTTTATCTCATGCACCAACAAGCATAATTATATTGACACGAATGCTTTATCTGTATCCGGTTACCGTATTTCACCGGCTAAAAAATGTTAAAACGTTATCGCTCGGTGCAGGATGCGCCTGAACGTATCGGAAGTTTCGCTAATGTTATCGATGGTTCTGTCTGTTGTCGACGAACCTTGCTGATCTGATTGCATACGAGACACGAATTGTGTTGTAGTTTCTGGAAGGCGCGCGGGCACCAGCGAATAGGCTGTAACTTTCGACGACTGACGTATGCAAACCGACGCGCTTGACCCGCAGATGAGATTTTCTACGATTGCCGGCATTGCTCGCCGCTATCGTTGCGATTGAGCCGGCACTATTTATTTACCGTCGCTACTACGTGGCAATATTTCCAACACAGATTTTTTTTCAGTTATACATTGCACGCCTAATTCTTACATAGTTGGCTGTGCAATAAGCTACCAAAAAATGAAATGGTACAGCAGTTTTTGATATATGGCATCGTCGTGCAGGTCTTTGCACAGCGATCTTGCAGACAGACGACGCGCGAGCGCTGATGTCGATATTTTGTACACTATTGTTACTTCAAAAATAAAAACAAACTGTTGCGGCAGGTGTATATTCATTATTCAAACGTGTTTTTTATATCTAAAAGCACATACAGATCACTAACTTATTGTTTCAAGCTTAGTTTACAGCAGGCTGATTTAGGCCGCACTTTGACGGATGAAGACGGAATAGTCCAGCAACAGTGCGCTGCAACCGAGGAGCGAGCTTCGGCGCGCCTCGGAGCTTGTCTCCAGTGGTTGCGCGCCCTTTCCCTCCAGCCGAAGCGAAGCGACGCGTTCGCTTGCCAGCGCGCGCCGAAGCTTTCGGCGTGTGCCAGTGGTTGGGGCATAACACTCCCAAGGTTAGTTGTAGCAGTAAAAATATAAATACCCAAGAAAGTGGATGGCAAAACGGCGCTGCGGTAGCTCACTTGGTAGCTCACTCGGTAGCTCACTTGGTCACTGCACGCGCAGCGCAAATGCGTGGGATCGTTCCCCACCTGCCGCAAGTTGTTTTTTCATCCACAATCATTGCTATTAATTTATCATTTCTTTATTTCACTTAGTACAAGTAATTTCCCTTATGTTGTCCTTGGTGTTTTTGTTTGTTGGCTTCTTATGATATGATTAATAAAAATCGGGTCCCTCGGTTAACCCCCTTTCTTCTCGTATTGTGTCCTGGCATATACGCTTCACAAAAAGCTGTAGCTCCAAGTTCCAGTCCGAGCAGACCACCCAATTATTAGGCACATCCCTTCCGGCAATAAACATAATTGGTTCCAGTATGCCACATAGCACAGCTCTAGTTGATGATGTCGAGAGACAAATCTTGAATACACGTTATTCACTTGTGGCTGGAATGGCAACGGTGTCCGCTAAGCTAGCTTGAACGGGAGCCTGCAATGAATACACGTCGTATTTATTCTTCATACCTTGCCTCTCTACACACACTTCTGGCTAGGGGTAAATCTATGGTGGTGCAGTGAACTGATGGCTAGTGAGTTTGAAGGATGGATGGATGGAGTAACATTACTGAAAGGTCCTGCGTTTGAAGTTTGAAGGAGGCAGAATAACAACTAGCTGTTTAATTAAAAGTGGCAAATTCACTTAAAAAGCGGCAGCAAGGATAACGATACGGGTTGCTCAAGCCTGTTTGTAGCAACTTCCTGCGCCCTCCACACCGTCCATCAGCCTGGCTGCTCAACTGCCTAACACAGTGTCCGAGTAACAGTGGCATTACTGGATTAAACAATGTAAGGCCGAGGACGCTTCCTGATGACATTCATGCAAGATTCCATCGTTTTTCTGTTATAGTCAAAGCTATCATGTAGGCCCTAACGAGGGAACTCACGCCACAGAAGCGAGCTTCAACCAAATTAAAGTGCTTAAGAAAAGTCGACCGACGCTTCGAAGCAAAGAAGGGCTTGTGCGTTAGAAAATTTTGCATTTATTCATAATGATATCGTCGTTTTACTGTTACTAATGTATGATTGGCCTAAATACACAATTATACGAGTGTTTAAGAAATATAAAACGTCAGTCGTGAGAAGGCGGCCAACTTAGCAATGGTAAGTCCACGTGTCCCGAAAAGTCGACCCGCCCCTTTGAGGAGGTTTGACATACATTATTTATCCATTATTTATACAGTACTTATTCTAAATCGCTCTTATGTCCACACAAAGTTATCTTCCACCCGAAGAAAACTGTGCAACAAGACAAGCTGAAGGTCATGAAAAAAAGGCAAACGAACCGGACACAGAAGTAACAGGCCTCACAATCGCTGAGTCGACACTTTCGGTCGTCTGCCCGTCTTTGTTCTTGTACTTTTCTACCGTTTATTTCTCTGATTCTCTTCCGACAGTGTAAGAGTAACACTAAACAAGACAAAATCAATACAACGCCGGCATCGTGAATTCGTTCTACTAAATTGCAGCAGGGCAGTAGACTGACATCATTGTTCTGTGGGGTCGAGCTAGCCTTGGGGTGCGATGCAGAACATAGCTCTCGAATTTGGCTCGTTCTCCTCACTGAAGTCACGTTCGGTAAAATCCCTTAGCAAGCAGTTAGAGTGTTGTGTCGGAACATCTGTAACAAATGCGCCAGGCTGTGTTGTTTTTTGCTCTTAGCTGCAGCATTCTCGTTTAATAATTTTTTGGAACAAACGACTAGAGATGCTTGAGCCAAGCGACAGAGAGTTGGGCACAATCTTAGAACACGCTCTTGGTGATTAATATCCCCAGTTATGCCTTGCCAAATGTTGCTGGATCGTCATCGAGCAATATCTAAAAGCAAGACAAAGCTCGATGTAGAAGTGTTGAAAAAGAAATACCGCACTATGCCTGCTTAGCGAAGCTGCTTAATCAAATTGTATGCGAATATTACAAAATTACGAATTGCTACTAACAAATCAGATATCGAATAATTTCCTTTTCTGCTCCTAAAGCAGAAAAAAGATGTATAGAGAAGAAATTCGGTCACATTAATTAGCTTTTTTTTTCTACGATACACACCTGGCTATTTGGACGTTCATTTAAATGGTCAAATTGCGAGTCAAATAGTAAAGGTCATCAATGTTTATAAATGGGGCAGACACATTGAGATAATCGTAGTCACGTGGCACATGCGGTCGTAATCGAATATTCGAAGAAACCTAACATTAAGCTCTTGAATAAAATAGCTCGGTCCGAAACCAGAATTTGTTCATTAAGTTTTGAATGTTCACAAACCCCTAAATTATTTCTATCTTTTTTTTGCACCATTAAAGGAAGCTCTTATCGCGTTAAACGTTTATCATTTTGAGAGGCGAAGATCCTTGAGCCACGGTCATGTATCCCGAGCTGGCACTGAAAGCAACGAGCTGCATTTCACGTCGACAGATCTCTGCAATAGCAGCTGTAAAGGGCTGCAAACCGGCTTTGCTGCGGCCGCCCTTCCCGTTACGCTGGTGAATTTTTGTCAGGCCACCTCCTCGTTTTAAATTTCCCCTCGCTCGCCATGGGCGGAAGAAAAAAAAAATCAGCTCCCCACACAACCGCCACTGGGGTTCGAGCTCACGCTTCTGCGGCAGCGTTTCATTGGGAACTGTACGCACTAACCACTGCTCTGTCGCATAGTTTTGCGGGAGAGGTAAATTTGTAACAACAATAATGCGTTGAGGTTAACTTCCAAGCAGTGGGGTAGCGTTGGTGCAACTTAGAAAAAATTGAGAAGATAAAAAATTGGGAGACGGGAACCGGAACTCAAGCAGTGCAGTCGGGCACAGTGACATAACAGTCACAAAAGCACAAGACACCGGCAACCTTCGTAGTATTTAGTTCAGTTTTGGTTTAAGGCTATTCCTACTGAAGTTCTATTTTTAGAAGCGCCTTATTTCTAGAAGGGCCTCTCTAGCTACTGTCTCAGTCCGTCCTTCCAAGAGACCCACGAGGTCTTCTTCGTCATACTTGAAAAGTGTTGAAAGTATTGTGTTGAAGCTGCGACAAAATTAAGCGACAATTACATTGGTTTTCTTGGGCATTTCTCAAGGTTCTGTAGCACGTACGCCCTACACCCTTCGTGGGCTACAGCGGCCATCCGTCATCGTGGAGCCTCTGCAGCGAGGTTTCGCACGCAAGTGCTTGCGGTCCGCAGGTTCGCAATGGTGGTTTTCTTTCGCCATCAGATCTCAGACAAAAATGAACTCGGAGTCACTCAGCCATTCGAGCCTTTGCTCCGTGCTCGATGGGTCGCGTGACTGTTTCCTCAAGTGCCCGATTAGGGTTGGGAGCTTAACTTGGTTCGCGACGAAACTTTTGATGACAGCGTGGCACCCGTCAATCACTGCACGTAGCCGCTCACTCGAAGGGGTAGCCCGTCATAACGCGAGGTGTCGTCGCCATCGCTTCCTCGCAAGCGAGCCACGCAAGCCCACGCAATCAACATGGGCGCCCGTTAACGAAGCACCGCGCACTCCTGTTGCCAGCTTGTTTCGGCTGCCGCTCGTTCGTCCTATCGGTCACGCACAGACCGGTGTTCGCGTGCGTGCCCCACCAAAGTTGATGGCCGCGCACGAAAGGATCCCATCTCGCTTCAGCGCCCTCCACGCGACACGTTGCTGTTAAGCACGTTGTTGGTCGGTCGCCGCAGTAAAAGCGACTCGCAACTTTCCACGACCGTCTGGTGACGCCACGTGGCGCCCGCCAGTAAAGCCGAGAGGGCGCGTTTCATTACACCTGCTTACCATTTATTTGTAACCGTGAGCCTCTAAAGTGATATTTGACTAGGCAATTTGCTGTCTGCAAGACGCCACTTCCTCTGCTTCAGACTGTAATCCTGGGAGTTCCCCCCGTCTTGAGCAGCAGTTACCCACTTTTACGACATTTTGTTTATGTCCGGCCGGAGTGATTTGTTTGGGTCTACTTTTTTCTTCTTTGTGCTGCTCTACGCCTTCTCTGGTGTTACACTTTTTGTCAATGCGCTACTGCTTGTTAGATGTTTCGGAACTATTTACGTTTTTCGAGTAGGACAGTGAGCAGAGGCTATTTCCTAGGGCCACGAAAAGGTGTCGTTTTCCAGCACTTTACGATACCTCCTAAGTCATTTGTAAATAATTCTGTAGAAAGGTACGAGCGCAACTTCGCTTTCATATTCTTTTGCTCGTTCTTCCTTTCTTTTCTTCTTTTTTTCGGCGGCAACCAACCAAACTTCGTTCATTGTTTATGGGTTTGTTGTTTTCAAAGGTTTCCTACACCATAATTTGTTTGTTTAGGAAGATTGGGGCGTAAGTGCGACTGACAACTGCGCACTCACGCGAAGTCGTACTCTGTAGCGACCTCTCTCGTGTGTAGTGGGACGCTATTTTACATGTTCATCGACTGTTTCAACATCGTAAGCGGATGTGCCAAAAAAATGTGTGAGTAGACATAGCCTTGCTTATAGATAACCGCTTACAGGCAAGCTTCCAGATAGAGTAGGTGCGTTTCAGCAAACCCACCGGGTGCACTGCCTTCGTGTGTGCTATGGAAAATAAGCGTGGTGACAGTAAAATTCTTTCGTCGTACTGAGATATTGCACAGATTATGCATGAGACATAGAGGAAAGTATTGTCCAGTGTTCATTACACGGTATGGCCTCAGTCATTTCGCGAGCAGACGCTTAAAGTTCCGCTTCTTCCATGTCCCATCGTTAACCTGTGGCAGCTAGAATTGTGCGACTCCTACGTGAGAAAGAACAAAAGAGTGCATTGGCTGTTAAAGTGTATGCAATCAGTGTATAGTATTGGCTTAGCCACTAGCTGTTAACCATTTTGTCTGTCAGCCAGAGACATGACATGACAAGAACTTTATTTGAGTCCTGAGGGACTGAGATCTTGGGGAGAAAAAACCAAAGGCTCCCGAAGATCAAGTCGGTGGCTCCGCCCACGATGGGACTGGGAGATCAAGTCCCGCCGCAATGTCGTGGGCCCTCTGGACAGCCTGGAGTTGAATGTAGAAATTGCTGCTCTTGAGAGATTCCTGCCATTGTTCTTTCGTGATGGGTGGAGAGACGTTGAGGGCTGCGCACAGCCAGAGCATGTGGTCAAAAGAGCATGAGTCATGACCACATTTGGTGCACGACTGTGAGTGTTCAGGATCTATCTTGTTAAGGGATCGAGGAGTGGGATACGAACGGGTTTGCAGGAGTCTGATTGTGGTAGCCTGAGGTTTGTTCATTTTGGGGTGAGGGGGTGGAAATGTTCTCCTGCCTAGTCGATAATGGGAAACAATTTCGTGGAAAGTACATAATGGATCTTTGTGGATGTTGATCTCGTTCCAAGCCTGGCTACCCGCGACAGCGCGATGCGTGAAATCGCGCGCTCTCCGGTGGGCCTGCTCGTTAGGATTACATTCAAGCGGGGTAATTGAGCCATCTAGATGGGCTGGGAACCACGAGATTTGGTATTCTCCTTCGCTGCTCTCCCTAGTCCTTTAAAGTGCTTTAATCATAATACTGTTCGCCTGTTCAGACATGATGGCGGACGAGAAGGATCTAACCGCCGTGCGCGAGTCCGAGAAGACGATAGCGGGAACTTTTGAGCTGTGAAAAGCCACAGGGATCGCCGCTTCCTCCGCCACAGGGGGCAAACTTCATATAAACAGAGGCTGCATTGACCAGGTAGCCCCCCGCGTCTACCACCGAGACAGCGAACTTATCCCCACTGTCATCTCTGGCAGCATCGACAAAGAGGGTATCTAGTTTCTGCTGATTGATCTTTTTAAGGATGGATTTGGCTCTCGCGAATCTTCTACCCTCGTTATGCACTGGGTGGATGTTTCGCGGCACGGGGTCAACCATGATGCGGCTTCTGGTTTGCCGGGTCAAGCTAACTTTGGTCGCCGGTTCATGTCTGGGTTGGATTCCCGCTTCTTCTAAAATCTTAATCCCTGGCTTAGTGGATGAAAGTCTCATTATCTGAGCCGCTGTGTGAGCTTCTATTAGCTCATCGATGGTGTTATCGAGTCCTAGCTCCAGCAGCTTCTCAGTGCTTGTGGACTGCGGAAGGCCGAGCACGCGCTTGAGGCCGGTTCTGATTAGGGAGTCAAGCTTGGCCTTTTCCACGTTACCTCAATTAAGGTACGGCGCGATTTAGATAACATGACTCAGGCAGAATGCCTCATAAGCTCTGAGCAAATTGTCCTCTTTGAGACCGCCTCTCCGATTTGAGACGCGGGCTATAAGTCTTAGGACATTATTAGCCTGTCCAGTGAGCCTGTTGAGGGCCGTCGAGTTACAGCCCTTGGCATCAATGAGGAGACCTAGAATTTTGACCGAGTCCTTCCTCGGTATGGGATGACCATTTTTAGCTCGAATTTCTATCGGGAGAGTTTCCAGAGGCGCAAGATTTCTGACCCCCTGTCTCGACTTGCGGTATAACAGTAGCTCTGATTTAGCGGGGGAGAGTTCAAGGCCCGTGTTTGAAAGAAGATCTTCGGTCGCCTCCAACGCGCTTTGTAACGAGTGTTCGAGCATGGCTAGCGATCCGCCCGGCGCCCAGATTGTGATATCGTCCGCATAAATGGCGTGACCCACGTTCGGGATTGCAGCGAGGCAAGTGGAGAGTTTGTGAATGGCTGTATTAAATAAGATTGGGGAGAGGACCGAGCTCTGCGGGGTGCCGCAGGTGCCTAGTTCGTAGGGTCCTCCCGTGACCATGCCTAGTCGGAGGCGTGCCTTGCGATCCGCGAGGAAAGATCTGGTGTAATCATGAAACCGCTGGCCCAGGTTGAGAGACGAAATCTCCGTCAGGATGTGTTTATGCGCGACCATGTCGAAGGCCTTGGAGAGGTCCAGTGCGAGGATCCCTCTCACGTCGCGAGTAGGGTTATCAAAGATTGCTTTCTTAAGCAAAAGCATAGCGTCCTGTGTGGACAACGCCTTTCTAAAACCGATTAGGTTGTGTCTAAAGAGCTCCTTGTTTTCACTATGTTCAGTGATCCTGTTATGTATCGCGTGCTCCGCAACCTTGGCGATGCATGATGTAAGGGAAATAGGCTACGGAATATTTATATGTGGGGGTTTTCGTGCTTTGTGTATGAGTACCACTTTTGCGGTACGCCAGTCTATCGAGACCTATCCACTTTTCCATACCTCATTTATTTTGGCCGTGAATATCTCGATTGCCCTATCGTCTAGGTTCCTGAGGAGTTTGTTCGTGATTCCATCAGGTCCTGGGGCTGATCTGCCATTTAGATTGAAGAGAACGTGTCTAACTCGTCCCCACGGTTTCCGAACAGGACAAGCGCATCTGCAAATCTGAGGTTGCAGAGATATTTGCCATTGATCCTTACTCTTAAGCCTTCCCAGTTTAATAGTTTGAATACTTCTTCCAAGCATGCAGTGAATAGCATTAGAGAGATTGTGTCGCCTTGCCTGATCCCTTTCTTTATAGGTATCTTCCTACTTTTCTTGTGCAGAATTAGGGTAGCTGTGGAATCTTTGTAGATATTTTCCAAGATATTTACCTAAGCCTCCAGTGCTCTTTGATTACGTAATGTCTCTATGACAGCTGGCATCTCTACTGAATCTAATGCCATTTCGTATTCTATGAAAGCCTTATAGAGAGGTTGATTGTACACTGCGGATTTCTCGATTACCTGATTGATTACATGGATGTTATCCATTATACTGTATCCCTTGCTGAAGCCATCCTGTTCCCCTTGGTTGATTGAAGTGTTGTCCTGATTCTATTGGAAATTATCTTGGTGAATATTTTATACAATACTGGAAGTAAGCAAATGGGCCTATAATTTTTCAATTCTTTAACGTCTCCCTTTATGTGGATTAGTACAATGTTCGCATTCTTCCAATTCTCTGGGACCCTCGAAGTCGTTAGACATTCCGTATAAAGGGCCGCAAGGTTTTCAAGCATATCTCCCCCATCTTTGATTAAATCGACTGTTATTCCATCTTCTGCCGCTTTTCGCAGTTTCATGTTATGCAAGGCCCTTTTAACTTCTTCGCTAGCTATAGGAGAAGCCTCTGTTACCTGTTCATTACTACTTCAAATGGAGGCATCGTGGCTGCTTTGGGTACTGCAGCTCAGTATAGAATTCGTCCGCTGATATTACTATATCTTCGAATTTGCTAATATTACCCTGTTTATCCTTCAGTGCATACATCTTGGCTTGTCCTATGTCGAGTTTTCTTCTCACTTATTTCATGTTGCGTCCATATTTTACCGCTTGCTCAGTCTTTCTCACATTATAATGTCGAATATCCCTAACTTTCTCCTCGTTGATCAGTTTTGACAGTTCCGCGACTCATCTCTTCTCTTCAGTCGGACGCTTTCGTTCTTTGTCATTTCTTTCTGAGCCTTTATGCGACAGGTTAAACGCATATTGTGAACAAGGAGAGTGAGATTGTAACGCAACCCTTTCGGTGAATTTATTGCGGTTGTGGTTGTATAGTAAAGCGTTGGGGTTACAGCCCCTCCCCCCAGCCGCTCTCCCCTCCATAGGTTCTTGGTTCGAACGAAACTAAATAAAAATTAAATAATTATGGGGTTTCACGTCCCAAAACCACGATCTAATTATGAGGCACGCCGTAGTGGGGACTGCAGATTAATTTTATGACCAGCAGGGGTTCTCCAACGGGGACCAAAATCAAAGTACACGTGTACTTTTTCATTTCGCTTCCATTGAAATGCGGCCGCCGTGACCGGGATTTGATCCCGCGACTTCGTGCTTAGCAGCGCAATACCAAAGCCACTAAGCAACCATGGCGAGTCTAACAAAACGAATGATGTGATGTTTGTTTTCCTGTTTTATTTACGTTGCCGAGGTGTTGGAACGTGACGTTCCAATGATGTTCTTAGCTGATAACCGCTAAGCGCAGTAAAATGCACTGCCACAAAAGACAGTGTGACTCTGATGATTTCACGAACTTTGTTGCGAACTTTATGGCTGTTTGGATATCGCCGAAGTGAGTATTTCTGCTTGTCAAACAATAATGTTGAAATGTGCCATCGTGTTTTGGAGACACTGGAGACCACGTCCGCGCGAAGACGCTTTAAGAGGGTTATTTTAACCTCGAGCTGGGGTCTCGTGACGTATTCTGTGACTCGAGATGTTGCCCAAGGGTCCCCAGTGCACTCACGGCAAGCACAAAGGAGCAGGCTCTCTTCCAAGGACCCAACGGCTGTCAGCGACAGTCGATGGCTGTTAGGTGCCCCCCGCAGTCTCACCGTGGCGCTTGCAAGTTCGTACAGAAGTGGGTAACAAGGAGAGAAAGTCAGAGGGAAAAAAAACTGGGAAAACTAGCTTTTTCACCGGAAGCACGAATCGCAAGTGACAGCCCGCTGCGCCTTCGAGTGACCTCTTTATTTTCTGAAGCCCTTCCTTGTCCTCCGCTTCTCATTATATTTTTCTTTCCGGCACTTCCCGTATCGCCACGGGTCAAAGAATTTTTCCAGAAGCAGCCCACATGCCTAACAATATCGGGTGGTGCACCATAATAACGCGTGAGATACTCAGATAAGAAGAAGGTAAATACTCAATGATTCACTCATCTTTTAATGGCTTCTCAGCCAGGAATAACAATAACGTCATTGTTTCAAGCACTCTGCAAGAGACCCGCTTTCATACTGCGGATTTCGTTTGTTTTGAAAGGAAACAAAATCGGGGGTGAAGATGAAATTTGCCATCGCGTCCGGTGCTCTAGCGATTTTCAGACGAGTGCTCGCTTTCTAAAACTTTTCAGCAGCCAACAGTTCTGATGACGTCATGCATGGTCTGGTCATGAGGTTTTATTTCTTTTCAAGCATTTTACAAATGTTGGCTGAAGTTCGAGAAAAGCAAGAAGCTCGCGGCGTAAAGGTCCTAGGAGACGGGCTTTCCATTCAAGGAAATCAATATCGCGTGACCTTTCAGTCCCATATATATGTTCTTTTTAGTTCTTTCTCTTTTATTCGAGCTATTCAAGAGGAGATATAACTTCCGCGAAATTGCGGCGCTCAAGTTTCACATCTTGCAACCAACATTTTTTTCTTCTTCTTTTCCTTTCAGAGAATAAAACTAAACTTTTGCTGTTAAACATGGCCTCATTGTAACTCATTGCATGACCAGCCAGGCCTGCTGTAAGTGGACACTCAAAACTGCTCCCGCAGAACGGCTACGCTTGTCACTTTTGTCCGATTTCCTAACAAATTTTCGAAGTCAACTCCTCGTTAGTGCAGCTCTTTGTGCGCCAGCGTACACGCGTGGCCGTTATAAGAGCAAACCTTTAAAGACCCTTCTGCGGTGTCTCCTTGGTGTCTGTTGTGAAAAGAAAAATCATGAGCCATCCCACTCTGTGAAGGTGGTTGACGAGTGAAGCTGGAAGTGGTCGGCCACCCACACAGCCCTTCCTAGAATGGATTAAATGTAGCGAAGCTGTTTAGCACGCGACACAAGGGTGACACAGAATTTTGAACATAGGTACGAACACATTTATCGTCCTGATCGGTGGTCATCGAGATGATAGGTACGCATGCACATTCTCGTATCGCCTCTGTTATTAAATAAAGAAGCATTTCCATGTCTAACCACCGAGAAGTTTGTCCGTCACGTAAGACAATGACTGGCTCATACGGTAGTAAGCGATGGTTCATATCACCGTAAGCAGGCGAAAAGAAATTATCTCCCTAGAGTCTACTGATCTTGAAAATGGTGCCTATTGATAACTAATCTGCCGAGAATGCAAATTCAAGTGATGAGACGTATAGCCTATTGTAGAGAACGAATTGATTTTGCATCAAATTCGGGAGCTGAGTTTTTGCACATGCAGATTTGTTGAGGGCTCAGGAAAAAATCCAGGGAACCCTAGCCATGAAGAGCTTCGCTGTAAAACGGTGTTTGAGTGCTTTGTCATTGCTTTAAGCAGCCTCGCTGCCAGCACGAGCACTTCTGCCGAACATCTTTACGAAGCCTCCGGCATATTTCAACATTTATATCCTTGCAAAACCGGCACATCGCTCGTACACGCTCAAATTGGCGCCTAGGGGTTCGTGATTATGCGCATCTGCACTACTTAGCAGGCAACCTGTACGAACCTTAGTGGCTCACGAGTATTGATGGTATGTCAGAATATGGAAAGAGCGAACAAAGGCGCACGTAAAGGCCCTTTTATAGAAATATTTAATAGTACTTTTAATCAAAGGTCGAGCATCAAAGTTGGCGTAGCAATCATCTTTGATATACGGGTAGATTAGGGTCCTCCCCACTGAGTCACCACAACTTTTCCCACACCACTGATCCAAACAGCAGCCAATGCTCTAAAGACGTCTGTCTCGGTATTTGGTGAATTTCCGACGTCGACTTCGTAAGAACGTCGCTCGCTCACGCAATCAACCTGAATACCTTGGTCCGAATAGAAGTCCCTGCTGTGACAATCGCGGTGCTGTCGAAATGGTCGGGCCCATTCTATCCCGAATTGGGAGTGTGTAACAAAGTGAGCACGCTATGCCATAAAAAAATGCTTGACAAAGGACCCTTGACCCTAAGATCGGTATTGGGTCTGGTGTACTGCGCTGAAAGCAACGTCAAGCCCTCGAGCTTATGGTCGTTTTCCTTAACAAGCTCATTTTAAAACACTGTCACGAACTTCAAAATAATGCGTCAGCATTCTTAGGGTGCTTCACGCAGATTCCGGGGCCAACTATGCATCTACCTATCTAACCATTTTCCCGCCTACCTCGGTCACTGTGTAGGCCCTGGTCGATTGGGTAGCCCATCAAGCTACTCTGCTGAGGGAACAGTGTTTGAAATCAACCGTCGAACCAACTTGCCTCACTAAGTATGTGGTGAGGTGTGCATACATGCCGGTCTTCCACGAACCTCTTTCACGCCGACATGGTTCAGATGCGGGACTCGGTAGGCACCACTGTTAGAGGAAACTGACGCCGACTAGCAGCACTGGGCATGTGCTGATCTTGGAATGGACGTCTTTGCTGCCAGTTTGGGTCGCTGGGTATGTGTGTGCCGCTCTTAAATGAAGCTCTTTGACGCCAACTTGGGTAACTAGGTACGTGCTTTTGGGAATGTGCCGCTATACAATGACGAAAATAAATTCTGTACATTTCTTCAATGCCAAGCGGAATCGAACCCAAAGCCGCAAGGGTTCCTCAAGGACAGCAACCCGACGCATTAGGAGGATGCGCCATGAATGTACTGGGGATCTGTCGCTGTTGAAGGAATCTCTCGCCAACTTTGGTCACTGAGTACGTGCCGCAAAAAAAAAACGCGAGCGAGGAGTTTGGTGTCCGCATGACCCGTTTCTCAACGCTCGCACACACCGGCGCGCCATGCGTTTTGGAGGCCACGCGTAGACTTCTCAGCGGTGGCGCTAATGGCGCCGAGTCTTCTTAGCGAAGCGGGAAAGAGGAGTTCCGCTGCAGTACGCGCCTCATACATAACACGTTTTGACGGTGTAATACGCTGTGTCGCTATATTGATTGAATGCTATAGACGCAGGATTATTGACATTTCATAATTTTTCAATGCATTTGTGCAGGATCAGTGCGCAATCGCAGCTACCAAATTGAAAACTATCAGGGGCCCCTAACAAAAACCAGACAGGGGATGAGTACATTAAGCAGCACACAATAATGGCTGATTATCACCAGAGTAGGAATTGGCCTCCCTGGTACAGTACTCGGCCACTGCCTTAAAATGACTCACTCGATCAACCAATGGCCCTCAGTCCCTCGCAGCTCTGAAGCACCTGATCAAGGCGGTGCTCAGACCCATAACGCAGCGAAAAATGCTAAGAATGTCTGGACCCGGACAGGCCGCCAATGAAAACTGACCCTGGCAACGTTTAACACTTGAACTCTCTCCAGTGAAACTAGCTTAGCAGGAGTCTTTGAAGAACTATCAGGCATCGTTTGTGCTATCATTGGCCTTAGGGAGGTTTGAAGAACTCGTGACCCTTATACAGTGCTGACTAACGGACATGTCCTTTGGTATGGAGGTCTCCTAGATATGAAGCAATACTGGGTAGGATTCCTAATCCATGAGGACATAACGGGCAACATTGACGAATTCTACAGCATTAATGAGAGGGTAGCGGTAGTCGTAATCAAACTTAAGAGGTATAGATTAAAGGTAATACAAGCCTATGCTCCAACATCCAGTCACGATGATGAGGAAGTAGATCAGTTTTATGAAGACGTTTGAATTAGCGATGAGAAAAGTGCGCACTCTGTATACTGTAGTAATGGGCGACTTCAATGCAAAAGTGGGGGGAAAGCAGGCGGGCGAACAAGGAATTGGCAACTACGGCGCTGATTCTAGGAACACTAGACGAGAGATGTTGGTATATTTCGCGGAAAGGAATAAGCTGCGAATAATGAAATGAACACCTTCTGCAGGAAGCGTAGCAACAGGAAGTGGACCTGGAAAAGCCCCCCCCCCCTAATGGTGAAACAAGAAATAAATTTTATACTTTCTACCGATCCCAGCATACTGCAGGATATAGAAGTGTTAGGCAGAGTAAAATGCAGTGATCATAACTTAGTGAGGTCTAGGAGTGACCTCAATATGAAGAGAGAAAGAGTAAAATTGGTCAAGAAGAAACAGGCAAACCTAGACGTACAAAGGGTAAAAGGAGACCAGTTAGGCGGGTACTTGCAAACAAATATGCAGTCTCAGAACAGAGAGATGAAGATGGCATAGAGGTAATGAATGAAACCGTAACTAGGCTGGCTTCAGAAGCAGCAATTGAAGTGGGAGGTAAGGCTCTCCCAAGTATCAAAGGACCTAATAAATAAACGACAAAGAATGAAAGTGTCCAAGACAAGAGATAAGATAGAATTCGCGGAACTTTCAAAACTGATCAACAGGGAGAAAATAAGGGATATTCGAAATTATAACATCAGAAAGACTGGGGAAGCAGTAAAAAATGGACGCAGCATGAAATCAGGAGAAGGAAACTTGGCATAGGAAATAAAAAGATGTATGCACTGAAAGCAAGCAGGGTAATATCATCAGCAGTTTCGAAGATATAGTAAAAGCAGCGGAATTCTATACTTACCTGTGCCGTGCCCAGAGCAGCCACGATACCTCTATTCGAAGTAATAATGAACAGGTTACAGAGGCTCCCCTATAGCAAGCTATGAAGTTAGCAGGGCCTTAGAAGTCATGAAACGGGGAAAAGCGGCAGGAGAAGATGGAATAACAGTCGATATAATCAAAGATGGAGCAGATATCATGCTTGAAAAGCTTGCGGCCCCTTTACACGAAATATCTCATGACATCAAGTGTCCCAGAGAACTGGAAGAATGCCAACGTTATACTAATCCACATAAAGGGAGACGTCGAAGAATTGAAAAATTATAGGCCCATTAGCTTACTTCTGGTATCGCATAAAATATTCACCAATAGAATTTCCAATAGAATCAGGGCAAGACTTCTGTCAACCAAGGAAGGGATACTCTACAATAGATCACACCGATGTCATCGGCCAGGTAATCGAGAAATCCGCAGAGTACAATAAGCTTCTCTAAGCTTCTCTATACGGCTTTCATAGATTACGAAATGGCATTTGATTCAGTAGAAATACCAGCAGTCATACAGGCATTACTTAATCGTGGAGCACAGGAGGCTTACGTAAATATCTTGGAAAATATCTACAGAAATTCCACAGCTACCCTAATTCAACGCAAGAAAAGTAGAAAGATACCTGTAAAGAAAGGAGTCAGACACGGAGACACAATCTAAAAGTATAGGGTTTTACGAGCCAAAACTGCTTTCTGATTATGAGGCACGCCGTGGTAGAGGAATCCGGAAATTCAAACCAACTGGGCTTCATTACCGTGCTCCTAAATGTAAGTACCACGGGTGTTTTCGCTCTTCACCCCCATCAAAATGCGGCCGCCGTGGCCGGGATTCTATCCCGCGACCTCGTGCTTAGCAGCCGAACACCATAGCCACAAAGCAACCATGGCCGGTACGAAGACAGAATCTCTCCAATTCACTGCATGCTTGGAAGAAGTATTCAAGCTGTTAAACTGGGCAGGCTTAGGATTAAAGATCAACGGCGAATATTTCAACAACCTTCGGTTGGCAGATGACACTGTCGTGTACATCAACATTGTGGACAAGTTACAACAAATGATTGAGGACCGTAACAAAGATAGCGTAAGAGTAGTGTTGAAGATTAATATGCAGAAGACAAAGATAATGGTCAAAAGCATGACAAGAGAACAAGAGTTCAGCATCGCCAGCCAGCCTCTAGAATCTGTGAAAGAGTACGTTTACCTAAATCAATCACTCACAGGAGACCATGATCATGAGAAGGAAACTCACAGAAGAATAAAAATGGGTTCGAGCACATACGGCAGACATTGTCAGATCCTGACTGGAAGGTCACCATTATAATGGAAAAGAAAGGCGTAGAATCAGTGCATTCTACCGGTGGTAACACATGGGGCAGAAATTTGGGGACTGACAAAGAAGCTTGAGAAAGAGTTGAGGACAGCGCAAAGAGCGATGGAACGAAGATTGCTAGGCATAACGTTAAGAGACAGGAAGAGAGCGGTGTGGCTCATAGAGCAAACGGGGACAGCCGACATTCTGATTGACAGTAAGAGAAAAAAAATGGAGCTAGGCCGGCTACATAATGCGCCGGTTAGATAACGGTTGGACAATTAGGGTTACAGAATGGATACCAGGAGAAGGGAAACGCAGTCGAGGACGGCAGAAGATTAGGTTGGGTGACGAAATTAGTAAATTCGCTGGCGATAGTTGGAATTGGTTGTCGCAGGACAAGCGTAATTGGAGATGGCAGAGAGAGGCCTTCGTCCTACAGTGGACATAAAATAGGCTGATGATGATGAATGGTGGATTAGCGGGATTAAAATACATCCTGAAAGATGTACAGGAAAATTATGGCTACGAATAAGAATGATTACAGCTCCCTTAAAAACTAATCAAAAAAGCAAAAACAATATCAACCAGATAGATTACCTAATAATTAGATTTTAAGACATCGACAACATTATTACATTTTGAATGATTTTAAAATAGAAGGCAACGTGTTCCAAATTGATATACATGAAAATCTTGCTGTCATTCAGCCATAATCAATTCATGCTCTAGTTAAAAGCAGATTATCATTTTTGGAAGACCTGGTGGTGTTGGTCTTCATAAGACTAAGATCAATAAAACTGGGAATACATAATTCATTATAGATCAGACGAGACATGATGGTCTGTAATCTATGACTAACAAGCTTGCGTAGAAGTAAAAATTGCGATGATGAAAAATGGGGGCTGATGGAGATGAAAATGGGTTGAAGGTGATGAGTCTTAAAAATAGCTAGCTTTTGCAAACATACAAGGTGTCCAAGGCCGACGAATACGTATTGCCCCACGAGGATATGCAGTACGAAAGATTGTTATGCATAAATGCATAATATAAGTAAAAATTAATTTTTGTTTCAAAGTAAGACCGAGTTTTGATGATTTTGAGACACGAATGTCGAAAGTAACTTTTTCAATCACGGACTGAGTATGCTGAACATATTATAAATGTTTATCCAAGATGATTCCAAGAAATTTTGTACACTCAGATGCATGAACGAGGTGTCCATCAAGTGCCACCGCTAAGGAAGAAAGGCTTGGCAGTGTAAGGATTGGGGTCGGGCATGAAATAGATGCTAGCTGGCCCATGCCATCGTCCATCTCATCCACGCTGAGGACGTTGTTGAAGGGAAGGACTTGTTCTCATCGAGAACGAGGAATATGGGATTTATTTACAGTATCTACATGAGAACGTTACAGTTCATTAGTCTAGCATGACTGAAAGAGAATGCACACACAGCAGCCGCGCAACAGTTGTTTATAAACACTCTGTCCTCCCTAGATCCCTAGGTGAGGGAACACGGCCGTTCAACCATCGACCAATCGGCGCGTCCTAAGGTATCGTCGTCGACCCGCCTTTGAGGGGGAGGGTTTACACACTCACTTCCACACAGGTTTCGCTGAACACACCAAGGTGAGAGTGTTCTCGCAGACAGAGAGCTTGACCCAAGCATGCGCCTCTTAGTCCCAGTGTTGACCACGCAGACAGTGGCTGCCGCGTCTGTCCATTGACTGACCCCTTCTGGGACCCATGAGACCTCACCGCAAGATATGTTCTTCCAGGAGTTGCCCCGCTCCAAACAAACCGAGACAGCGACGGCGAACCCACTAACAATACTTGGTCCGCCGACCGCGTCTAGACATAGTGGCGCCGATGGGCTGTTGACGCGGTGCATTGTTCTTCTTACAAAGCGAGTCGCCGCAGCTGGCTGGGAGAGTTCGGAGGTCGCTTCTCCGCTAGATCGCCACCCCCGCAACTGCGGCGGGCTGGGAGAATTTTGTAGGTCGGTACCTCTGCCGGCCGATCGTAACAGCTCCTCTATGTCCCGGAAAATCTCGACTTGCCAGTGCTGATAACCGCTGGGCAGGCAGAGATATGGCTGGTGGCAAAGGGGGGGGATGCCTTGGCTTGCAGCGACCAGCTATGAAATGATGACACCACCCCAAACCATCCAGCAAGAACAGGTAACTGCAAAGCGAATCCCACAACACGGCTGTGCGCCGAGATGACGTATCTTGGATCTCACTTTAGACCTGTTAGGCTTCAAAGAAAACATAGGTGCAGAAACAACAAATGCTGCATTTCGCTACGCCAATTTTTGAAGGAATTTCGTGCTGACAAATTGAGCAATCATGGACGGAGTCCTGCTAAATGAGAGGGTACCTTCTTGGCTTAACAAAATTAACAATAACAACCCCAAAATTTAGGCCGGATCCTTAAACGCAGAATTCAAATTAGCCTGCTGAAACCATCCGCATTGCTATGCAACTTTCCCTTCTTATATCTAACGGAGAAGTTATGCTCTTGGAGAGTGAGGCTCCAGCGGAGCAAGCGGCCATTTTTGTGTGACATTTGATTGAGCCACGTCGGAGGACAGTGGTCGGTCTCGAAGATGATCCTCGTTCCGTACAAGTAACACGAAAACTTCTGGGCTGCCCAAACTGAACAAGCACATTCCTTCTCTGAAGCGCTGTAGGCTTCCTCTCTTACAGTTAGTTTACGGTTGGCATAGAAGATAGGATGTTCCTCATTATCGTCGCCGACCTGACTATGTACCACGCCCATACGCCTGGCGCTTGCGTAGCAGTGAACTATGAATTCCTTTGTGTAGTATGGCGCGCGAAGCACAAAACGAGAAACCAATAGCGTTTTCAAATCTTGGAAAGCGTTCTCTTTGTCCTTATCCCAGTGCCCTTTACTTGGTGCTCCCTTTCGGAGGGCGTCCATTAAAGGACATGCTATTTGCGAGTGATTCGGAATGTACCGTTGATAGTACTCCACAAGTCCCAAAACTGAACGAATATCTGTTTTCGTGCGCGGCTGAGAAAAATTCCCAATCGTAGCTATATTCAGCACGGCCGGCAGTCTCATGCTATGACCGACAAAATGGGCCAGATAAGAAACCTGCGAGCAGCCAAACCTGCACTTTTCCACTTTCATCGTTAAGCCGGCTTCCCTCAACCGTGAAAACACCTGTTTGAGATGCGACAAGTGCTGTTCCCAGCTGTCCGCAAAAATTGCTACATCATCAAGATATGGCAAGGCGAACTCCTGCAAGTCTTTTAGGACAATATTAACTTTAGAGCAGCTAAACGGCGCGTTCTCCAGCCTGAAGCTGAGGGCGAGAGGGCGAAAAGTGCCTACAGGTCAGATAAATGCGGCATAGTGGCTGGTACTTTCTGAAAGGGGAACTTGCCAGTATCCCCGCACGAGATCTATAGTTGAAATGTATTTAGCAGCACTAACTCTTTCGATGCGTTCCTCAATGTTGGGTACGGGGTACAGCTGATCCCTAGTGATGGCATTTAACTTCCTGTAATCAATTGTTAGGGGTTTCTACCAGTATCAGCGGTGACGTGTAGTCACTCTCAGCGGGCTCAATAACTCCCAACTCTAGCATGCGCTGTATCTCTGCCTCCCTAATCTCTCTTTGTCTTGGAGACACCCTGTAAGGCTTTGATCTTACGGGTTCGGTTGATGTCAGCTCTATTTCATGCGTTATTAGTTCGGTTCTACCCGGCCGATGACTGAATCTGCCGAGATAATCCCCTAACACCTCTTTTAGCTCATCTAGTTGCTCGGGTCTTAAATCGTGTGAGCTTATACCGAATGTTTTACTAGTTCTTCTAGGCCGATTTCAGAGTTGGAGGTCGCCCTATACTCCTTAAACTTGGAAATAGTGCCATCCTGCTCTTTGATGGTATAGTTAACGACTCCGCTCCGCTCTACATACGGCTTCATCGAATTGCAGTGGTATATTCTCACCTCCTTCCTGCGACCGGGCATTTTCAGAGCATAGTATCTGAAAGTTTGTAGAACACTTTAACGGGTCTGTCCGAGTGAACTTCAAGTTTGTTCTTTCTTGAAGGTTTGAAGATCATTACCTGGTCTCCGGCTTTAAACGTACGAAGCCTCGCATTCTTGTCGTAATAGAACTTGGCGTTCTTTTGAGCTACTCCCATGTTCCTTTCGACTAGTTCTTGGGTTGCACTTAGCCGTTCAGCAGATTTAGCACGTATTCTACCATTGTTGGACTCTCTCCTCTTTCCTCTCTTAACATTCTCAGTGGAGAACGGTGTGTCCTCCCATACACTAGTTCTGCTGTCGAGAACCCTGTAGGCTCATGAGCAACCATTCGCAAAGCAAACAAAGTGGCCGGAAGACAATTCTCCCAGTCCTCCTTGTGCTCGTAACAGGGCGCCTGCAAAACTCGCTCAAACACTGAATGCCACCTCACTGGACTATTTGACTGAGGGTGATAGACGGAACTGTGCATCAACTTTATCCCGCACTTTAGTAAGAATGTGGAAGTCAGTGAGCTGGTGAATACTGACCCTTGATCCGCCTGAATTTCGGCTGGAAACCCAACTCGTGCGAATACTGACAAAAGCGCCTCTACTACTTCGGTGGAGCTGAGCTCTTTCAGAGGGATTGTTTCCGGAAAGTTTGTAGCCAGACACAGCATGGTAAACAAGTACCTGTAACCCGACTTTGTCTTTGGTAGAGGCCCTACCGTGTCTATCACAAGTCGTCTGAAAGGTTCTGAAATTAAGGGCACTACCTTTAGTGGAGCTTTCCAGGTTTCTCCTGGTTTACCCGAGCGCTGGCAAGCGTCGCATGATCTTACAAAGTTTTCTACGTCTTTGAAACAGCCAGGCCAGTAGTATTCCATAAGCAATCTTTCCTTCGACTTGTTTATGCCTAGGTGGCCAGACCACCCATTTCCATGACAGAGACTAAAAAGGTCCTCCCTGTACTTAGTAGGTACGACTAACTGGTCTCTCTAATCTAACTGGTCTCTCTAATCCTGCCTTTTCGGTCTCTGTAGTGCCGATTCAACAATCCTCCTCTCTCCTGTATCGTCGCGTTGCGCCTAGCAATGCCTTCCTTAGCTGTGTGATGCAATTTAACTAAGCTACCATCATTCTGTTGCTCGGCTGCCCTTCTGTCCACACGTAAGAGCTGATCAAAGTTCTTTGAGGCCGGTGATAGTAACGACCCTGCCTCGCTTGCGAGTGCGTCATCTGGCTCTTCCTGCAGGCGTGAACTTTGACACCCTAGTGATACGCTCTCATTGAGCTGGTCAGCTGGCAGGTTTTGCCGTTTTTTCGTCCCTCGAGCCTAGCTCGGATTCGGTTACTGAAGTTACCTCTTTTGCTACTTCCGCTGGAGCAGCTTTTGCATTTTCAGCCGAAAGCGACGCGATTTAACGAGCTTGGGCTCGCGTCAGCGCCTGTACTATACCGTCTCCCAGTTTAAGCCCTTTGTCACGCAGTAACTGATCCAACCGATTCGAAAAAATGTAAGGGTACTGCAGCTACAATAATTTTGGAAACTGCAGCCTCAGTCACGAGCTCCCCGAGTGGCCCACTGATTTTGACTTTGGCGATAGGCAGACACACGCTGTGTTTTTATACAACCTGTTTGATCCATGCTACTTCTCCCGTGAAGTCATCTACCGTCACGTAAAATGGATGGACAATGTCCATAGTGGCGGCACTGTCTCGCAGCGCCCGGCATGGTTTGCCATTAACTTGCAAGTTGGGAAGATATGGGCTGAAAAGTTCCATATTCTCGTCTTTTTCATCCGCGTCGGAGAAAACTACGCTAGGCTTCTCGCAGTTTACAGCGATATGTTCCAGTTTGTGGCACTTATAGCAGCGGATCGGTCTAAAAGATTCCAATTTTCTTTTCTGCTTTTTCTACTGTTTTCCCGTTGGACTCCTCCTCGCTCCTTTCTGAGGGCTTTTCCTCAACGTCTACAGGCTCCGGTCGTCTAGTCTGCCAACCATTTTTTAACGGAAATGGTTTTCGCGGTCCATTTGGACCGTCCGAATTTCTGTCCTCGGCGTTCAGCTTTCTACGCGTTGCGTACTCTTCGGCTAATTCAGCCGCCCTCTCCACAATGTTTACATTTCCTCTGTCTTGCACACACAGCTTCACAGATGGTGGGATGCTATTTTAAAACTACTCTAGACACATGCATTCAATGATCCTGTCTCGGCTCTCGTACGCTTCTGCGCTTTTCAACCACTCGACTAGGTTTGACTTTAAGCCATATGCAAACTCCGGATATGCCTCACTATCCTTCTTGCCCGTGATTCTAAACCTTTGCCGAAAATCTTCGGCTGAAAGACGGTACTTCAAGACTAGCCTTAACCTTCGCATAATCATATGCATCTTGCGCACTGAGTCTGGCAATTACTTCTGCAGCCGCACACAGCAACATAGACAGCAAACGCTGTGGCCATGTACTCGGAACGAAGTTCATCTTCTCGCAAGTCCTTTCAAACTTCCTAGGAACAAGCCTATGTCATTCCCGACTTCAAATGGCTTTAACAGCTTGTCCATGTGGTATGATTCTACCTTACTTGATCGTGCCAGAGCCCTTTCACTTCCTTGAGACAACTCCACACGTTTTCTTTCAAGCTCAAGTTGAATTTTTCTCGACTCGCATTCCTTTCTGTCCCGTTCTTCTCTTCTCTGTCGCGGTTCTCTCTTTTCCTAAAAAGTTCCAACCCAATTTCAATGCCCTCCGCACTGGCCTTTTCGGAAATCAGCTTCAATAATTTCCATTTTAGCATTTCCTTATGTACCTCTAGGCACCAACAATCAACAATTCGTCTCTCGGCAGAGTCCGTAACTCCATGATTGCTGCTTTATTGCCTTGGTCCTGCTCGCTAAACATACCTAGGTAAACGCAACCTAGCTAACAATCAACAATCCAGCTTCCCTGCTGTTCTAAAAAGAACAACCACAAAACGAAGCCTAGAGAGTCAAAGCAAGAACCAAGCACTCAGCGCAGACACAGCACTACGTCGCCAAGTCCGTCTCACCGCTGTCAGTCAGTTGTAAGGATTGGGGTCGGTCATGAAATAGATGGTAGCTGGCCCATGCCGTCGTCCATCTCATCCACGCTGAGGACGTTGTCGAAGGGAACGACAGTATCTACATAAGAACATTACAGTTCATCATTTTAGCATGACTGAAAGAGAATGCACATTCAGCAGCCGCGCAACAGCTGCTTATAAACACTCTGTCCTCCCTAGATCCCTAGGTGAGGGAACACGGCCGTTCAACCTTCGACCAATGGGAGCGTCCTGAGTCATCGTCGTCGACCCACCTTTGAGGGGAAGGGTTTACACATTCATTTCCGCACAGGTTTCGCTGAACGCACCGAGGTGAGAGGGTTCTCGCAGACAGAGAGCTTGACCCGAGCATGCGCCTCTTAGTCCCAGTGTTGACCCCGCAGACAGTGGCCGCCGCGTCTGTCCATTGACTAACCACTTCTGGGACCCGTGAGACTTCGCCGCAAAACATCTTCCAGGAGTTCCCCCGCTCCAAACAAACCGATACAGCCATGGCGAACCCACTAACAATACTTGGTCCGCCGACCGCGTCTAGACATAGTGGCGCCGATGGGCTCTTGACGCGGTGCATTGTTCTTCTTCCAAAGCGAGTCGCCGCAGCTGGCTGGGAGAGTTCGGAGGTCGCTTATCCGCTAGATCGAAACCCCTGCAGCTGCGGTGTGCTGGGAGAATTTTGTAGCTCGGTACCTCTGCCGGTCGATCGTAACGGCGGTAACTGAAGGGAATGAAACACCATGAATTTTTTTTCGATGGATAGATACGTAATGCGTTCGTTATGCACCATGAATGAATGTTCTTTAGATATACATGTAGTAGATGTTGTAGGGTAAGTGTATTCTTATGTGTGGTAAAAAATTGTGGTATAGTCAGCATAAAGGAGAGTCAGTGTGTTTCAATCTAAGCAGTAAATCTTTAATGAATATCAGGATCAAAAGGGGCCCCAAGATTGATGGTTGGGAAACGCCTATGTTAGTGATTTTTGGTGCTTAGAGACAATCATTTACCTGGACAACCTGCGTCCGATTAGTAAGACAGCTCTAAATCAGTTGTAGAGGTTCTCCAGGCATGTCGTAACAATCATGCTTATGAAAGAGGATGTGGTGTTAAGTTTTATCAAATGCATTAGTGAACTGAATAAGTACAGCTCCAAAGAGCAGGCGCTCATCTATTGTTAGTTCTACTCTGTCAGTGAAAGTGATTAGTGCGACTTCAGTATAGAGGCCTCGTCGGAAACCAAATGGATCATCAGATAATAAATTACATTTAGATAAATATTTTGTTGAACGGTTGTAGATCACTTTTTAATTAGTTCACTAAAGATTAGTAAAATGCAAATTGGGTGATAATTGCTAATGCATTCGTGGTTACCTTTCTTAAAGATGGCCATTATTTTTCCTGCCTTCAGGCTTTGAGGAAACACAGCAGCTGAAAAAAGTTTGTTCATTAAATCGACAAAGATTGGCGAGAGTTCTTTCGATACAAGTTTAGTTTTGGCAGGGGAAATTTAATCAAGCCCTGCGCCAGTAGTCTTCAGTGATGAGAAAGAAGGAATGAAAGAAAGAAATAACAGAAAGAAAGAATGGGGATTGTACGGAAGACAGGGCAGTGTGAGTTCATACTGAGTGTTTTTATCTGTATCAGCTGGGATGGTGAAGTGAGAGCTGGAAGCGTTAACTATGTCATTAGGATCCGCATTCCCCTTTTTATTGAATTTTGTGTTGGCTTGGTATTATTTAGGTTCATTGATGTTAAATTATTTAATTACTATTTCTGTCTGGCATTTTTGCTGTCTTTCCTAATCTTATTTTGATAGTACTAGCGTTTAGCGTGATTCAGTGCAGCACCGAGTATATTAGCGTCGATACTCATCGTGAGACGAGTTCCGCCATTTTTTTGTGTTTTTTTTTTCTCAGAGCTACCCTTGCCCCAAACAGAATACGTGGCAGGCGATAGCACGTTGGCGAATCTCTACATGCATTTCAATGAAGAACTCTCTTTCTTACTCAAGCTAGCTTATAATTAATCTGTAGCCCTCAGCTGTGGAGTCCCTCATAATACACTATGTAGCTTAATTTAGCAAGCTTAGTTCACTTCTGAACGAAATTCGCTCTTATGGCGCATTCCACCGCTCATACTGTATCCCACCAAACTGTTTGAAATGGGCTCTTGCCAGGGCTCGCTCCAGTTTCGATGGCACCAACAAGGTCGGCGCACGTCTTCGCTGTAGCACTTTCAGAGCATTTTGCAATGATCCTCTTCGCCTGCCTGAAAAAAAAAACGCGGTTGCAATTTTATTCACACACAGCCACACATAAAAAAAAACTCACTGCTTTCAAGAAGGAAACAACGTTCTTTTTATGGTAGTGATATCTCGTTTTTAAATGGCATCACTGCTTTTTTGAGTGAAGCTTTACTTGTGAAGCCGGACGATAATTGGTGGTTGAACAGTCCTACTGCGGAGGGAAAAGCGAAACTCTCTTTATGGCGTTGGACTGGATAGGTGCTGTAGTTGGTGGTGGTGGTAGTAGCTGGAGTGCAGAGAGAAGAATGCGGATGGTGGGGAGAAAAAGGAGGAGAAGGGTAGTAGCGGTGCCGAGAGGAGAGAGGCAGAGCACCTCTCTTTAGGACCTGTTTTTAAGACTATTCCCTTTCTTCTTACCGCCGAAATGAGTTTTCTTTGCCAATCCCAAATTTCTTGAATCATACCATTCCCAAAACTTCGCTTCAAACTCCGGTCATGTTCCGGGCAGCAATCTGAGCGATTTATTAACTGATGCGCCACTAGTGATGCCGCAAAATGAAACCTCGCTTAGATGTGTCGTCGCTTATTACTTTGAAATGACAAATCCGGATGAAAAAAAAATAATCGACGATTACGAAACTTTCTAATGCGAAATTTGAGCGCAGCTCTATACATATTTTCATTTCTCGACATATTGGCTGGCGCGGACAATCTGTCTCGTGCGGCACGTTGCAAACGGAGCGAAGTGTCGGAAGACTGCCTCGCTAATCGGGAGATCATGATAAGCAGTGCGTGGGTGACGCGTGGGCGCGATTCACGAGGCCGCGATTCACAGCAGCCGCCGTAGACAGACCTCCGCTTCATGCAGTGCTGTGTTTCCATAAAGACTACGCGCGTTACTCTCGCGCCATCTCGTAGCCATCGATATGGCGCGAGATGGCTACGAGATGACTACAAGATGGCTTATAAGCCTGTCTTGCGCGGTACTACGCTTTTCTTCTCACGCTTTCTCTATACCCTCCTCCTCCGCTTTCCCGCTCACGCTCTCTTCGCTATCACCGTCTTTCATCTCCCGCTGCGCTCCGCGTTCGCTTTCATCCTTCCCTGTGCTTGTTCGCTCGGTTACGAGGGACAACGCCGACGCCGATGCTCGCCGCAGGAACGGGCGCCTAAGAGCGGCGCTCTAGAATTGCTGTTTCTTGCTGCTGTGCTGGGAAAGTTACGCTTTATAATTGGTTCTGTTGTCCATGGGTGATGTGACATTCAGCAAACCTCCATGCTTTCACCAATCACGCTGTCCGAATTCTGAAGCGTGGGGCTCAACAGGAGTTTTGAAACTTTTATGATTGAGGAAATGTGATCCTACCTACACAACTCTCGTCTATTCTGTTTTGATGGCAAGCCATCTGACTCATGCCTTTTAAACTCGGCTAAATCACCGCGATTTCTACTGTCCCGACAAAGTCGCAGTTCTAACCTCTATCATTTCTTGTCGCTTCAAACATCCCCTGCAGCATATTGATTGCGCCTACTTGAATTTTTCAGATGTTAAGACTTCTTCGAGATCTCTTCGGTTCCGAACAGTATTGTAGGTTTAACCATTGTCTTACTAAAGTTTTCTTTCAATCCGGCTCGTACAGAACCTCTCAGACGTTCCACCACTTCGCATCTCAACCCTTCTGATCTCTACTTTTTCCACACCGCATTTTTTAACTAATGCATACGAATAGAGTTTTCCTCGCTCGTGTTTCGTCCTTTTCTTTTAGGATTTTGCATAATTTACTTACCGTATTACAGGCCCTTGTTATGAAGGAAGCGATGCTTGTGAAGAACGCAGAGGCGATGTTCAACTCGCGGATGCAGAAAAAAGTACACATCAAAGCCACCTATAATACAAGCGTTTCCTTTCGCTCAATTCAATTTCTTATCATCCAGCCCTCAGGGCCAACTGGTTCTGAGGTAAACGTAGGCTTAGCATCATTTGGATCACTCATGGAACGCCGAAAATGAGAAGAACTGGAACAAAGTTATTACTGTGAACAACGTCATGAATTTTGACCTCCCCTGCTCGGCCGTAGTTACATTTTTATTGGCAAAGACGGATTAAATTGTGTTCTAAAGCTGCTAAGGACTTGACTTGGCAAGATTCAGGAAATTTTACTGAGCTGAAATTGCACAAATAATGAAATATACTTTGAAATCCATGACTTCACAATGATATGCTGGCGCTGTTGTTTCGGCGGGATATTAAGAAAGTCGTAGTTTCGCCCGAAAGGCGAAGCATCGGTTGCGATAGCAAATTAGTGGACAGCTAGCTATCTGGAGTAATGATAGCAGTTAATTATCGGCCGTATAAACTTGTAAACATAGGTATACTAACTAAATTAACAAGCATGGTGTCACGCGCGCACAAGCACGCATGAACAAATCTCACTCGATGAGCGCAGAAACTCGCTGTCAGAACGTTGGAGTGAGGAAGCGCGGCAACAGCAGTGAGCTAGCTGACCTTCGTGCGGCGTTTCGCACCAACGTGAAATAAGCCGCGAAAACAGCGCGCTGCGGACTCTGTCCCCGTCGCAGATACGTTTCCAGATACAGTAGCCCGGGCGGGCGCGCGCGCCCGCCCGGGCCGCCGGAGTGAAACACGCCGCCCACCCCTCCCCCCGGATCCTTACGCGCGACGGAAGACGGCACGCTTCGTCCCTGCTTTCTTCACTTGCATGCGCGATGTGGAACCGCGATCGCCGACTCACCCTCGCACGCTTTCGCTCGCACAAACAGCACACGGCGCACGGCGAGAATTTTATCGCCCTTGGACTTTATACGGAACGACAGGCGACGGTGATGGCAGAAAGGCGCCTGGGGTGTCCATATAATTGCTAACGCAATAAACATGGAACTTTGACCATCATTTTATATACTAATAATCAACCAATTACCGCTAAATTACCGATAAAACAGTTTTGAAAGAAAATTCCTTATCAATCGAAACTAGTGTTTCTCGTAAACAACTCTTTAAAATTCAAGGCAATCGACAGAGAACCTACACAGTTATTCACCTCTATGCGGATACTAATATTATAACAGAACGTGCTCAATAGTTTTCGCGCTGTTTCCAGACTAGTCGTCATGGGCAATTTTTCGCCTAAGGCACCGCGTTTAGAGAACCATATGGGTTTGAACAGCAGTGCTGCAGCGCTTTGAAGCATCATAAAATTTCTCTCTCTTGTGATTTAATTATTCGGTGTTCGATGTAGTTCCATGGCTGGCTTTCTCTCAATGACATCTATATCCACTGTGCTGTTTCCCGGTCTCGAATTTTCAGCCGATGTCGACGCGTCCCTTTATGATGTAATAATTTCTGCTGTGTTTCGTGGCACATTTCCTACACCGTGAGTGAGTGTTCTTCAAATGTTACGGACACTTTGTCATACGATTTCAATGCCCCTGAATGAGAATGAGAAACGATGAGCCTGTTGAGAATTCGGGCGATCGTTGAGATCTCCCGCCCTTGTTTTTGAGCACTGATAAGGTTTGGAAGCTTCTGCCGGAAAGCTGATTGCGGCTAACGATAGTCGACATGCAATCTTGTGTTGACTGTTATTTGCTGCTACATGATCTAGCGTTTCTTCGTATGACTCGTAGAAAGTCGAATTAAGATGCAAATTTGCCAGACCATAATCAGCGGCGTGTACTGCTCCAGCCTGAGCTTCAGCCATCACTAAACGTTCAATGTTGAACGCAAGGCTCAATGTTATAGCGATGGTGATAATGTGGGCGTCCACTTTGAAACTGGGTGGTGACAAACCTCACCAAGCTCCTTCTATTAATTTTCTATTGTGTTCTTGCTTTTAAGTATACCTTCATACGTTAAGTTATATTTACTGCCGTTTACTGACGCCTGTATTCAAAATCGACACAGCGCGGGGTACTATTAAAAAAAATGTTATCTTTACATAACACGTGCAACGTAATGCGCAGATTACGCACCGAAGCTTAATTTGAAACAATTATAACACTATACAAAGGAACACGTTCCAATATAAGGCGCTGACCGACTTTAGGAATGGACCGCGAAACAGTGCACCGCACCGATGATAAAGGCGGCATGAAAAAAAAAATCCTGATTTGCGCTGCGTATTTGCGCTAAACGCTGATTGTCCTTCCGGCTTCGTAGACTGTTGCGGAATTAATTGTGATATAGATTGTTCTTAGAACTTGGAAATATATTTTTTGATATACGTTTAGTGGAGGAAACTTGAGAACAAGGATGTCTGGCTGCCGGGAACTAAGAACTTTGCCAGTAAACACCTGATAACTCGCAGCGTCCTCTGCAGTCCCGATAAAATGATGAAATAACCACTGCACCGAAGTATCGTAATATACATATGGCAAGTATCGTACGGGACACAATTAATCCGCTTGTATCTTGCATTTGTACCTCTATTACATTTCGCCTCAATAGCTTGTATGTGCGTCACGGTAGATTTGCAAGATATTTTTACCCAGCCCCGCTCTTTAGTAAGACGCCCACCGAAAGCACCGCAATGTCACGTAGAAGAGGAAGAAAAAGAGCAAATAAAGCAAAAGTGGCCGCCGGGGCTCGGAAAAACACCCATGTAATTAAAGCCACGGTGTACATGCTGCTGTCGGCACAACGGACTGATAGTTTCAACGCAAAACGTGTTCCAGCACTGAAAGAGGCTAACTTCCACGGCCGTATACGTGGTCTCCATTCAAATGCATGTCATCTATGAATGATACGGATGAAATTTTCGGGCAGTAAAAAATACCTTATTAGCCCGCAAGCCGCACGTCGAAGCTGTGAACACTCTGAACGGTAGCCTATGCTAACAACAAATACCAGCGCATATAGCAGGCTAAGTACACGCTTCACAGCGTGCGTTCCTTTTTCGCGCATTCCCGAGAGTGAATTTGGCGTCTCTACCATTTACAGCTCTATTGTTACTCGGTCTTGCATGTGGTCAGCGGGGAAAGGGCATCAGATGCTTTTTTGCCCACAGGGGGCGACTTGACCGTGATGCACTGCATAATGCATTTGCGCGCGCGGACGAATTATTCGTGTAGATAGCGTGCTTTGTCTAACTGCTGCACTAAGTCGTAGACAGGACGGAAGCTTTCAAATGCCAGTAGCGGAGTCTTTATGCATTCAGCGGGCCTATATCTGACACCGCCATTTCATTGTTTTTGTGAAGGGAACGAAGTGCGCGCTTCTACAGCCGTTGTCCTTGCTTCTGACGGCTAGAGTGCCGCCGCGAAGTGATGTGGGCCACGGATGCCAATAACTGTGGAGGCAAAGTGCGACTGTTTACTGCTAAACGCGGCGACGTTACACTCGCGGATCTGGGTTGGCGAAATGAAACTTAGACGTCCACGTGGTCGCGATGTGTCATCTTGGATGACACGCTAAGTGCAGCGGCCGCGACAGTGTCACTTGCGTTTCTATCCCCGGCTTGCCTTCGCTTCGCGAAAGTACCCTGATAGAATTCGAAGCGTATGCGCGCCTTTGCAAATGCGTTCTTCCCCGTCGTTTCTCTTCCTTCATCTTTCCCCAACTCGCTCGCAGTCAATAGACAGTTTTAGCTGAGCGTTGCTCGTTGTTCGCTGGGCTCACGTTTCCCTCGCTCGCACCGCCTACATCTGCGTAGCATTTTATGCGACGCTTTCTTCCTGAACACTCCCGGACTTTCCTGACCGTGACTGCTGGCTGCTGCTGTTGTCTTGCCGAATCGCTCACACCTAAAGGAACAGTGACAATTTATTGGTTAATGCGTTAGCACTACGTCGCACCTCTTTCAGGTTCCGGATCCATGATTTAAGACGCGTTCACCACATTGCAATGTGTTGTCCAGGAGCTTATTCAACACACGCCCTGTCTCTTCGAAGAACGAGGTGCAACTGACGATGGTCCGCAGCATACCCCCGTCAGTTGCACTATTTATGTCTTTCGCAAATTCGAGGCTGACAATAATGCTTTTGCCTGGACGCTGTAATGATGTATTGTTGTTGTTGTTGTTGTGTGGGGCAAAGCCAGCGTCAAGCAGACATCATTTAGTATTTCATTCGCTAATCTGTTTTGTTTACATCAAGTATGGCGTATTTCATGTGCTATACCTCATATTGTACTTTACGTTCATACCACAGTTGTAAGCGTGTATATGGGTGAATAAATTTCCTGGTCATCTTGCATTAAACATTAGTTAGAAATTAGCGCCTGTCCCGCTCACGTCCCTTTGTGGATTTTGTAAATTCTGCGCTTAAACAGTATTAAGTATGGATTACCAAGTAGACCGAACCAACGCTTTGCGCTGCTACGTCAAAGTCGACAGCTCCACGAAGACAGGATCGAAGTCAAAAACGATGCAGGCTACTTTCCGGTCCAGGCAAGATGGCGGCTGAGCAGGACGCCTGGAAACTCGACGAGAAGGACGTCTGCGCCCAACAAAACTTAAACACGCTTATTTAATGGCCATAATGGACATTAAATAAGGCCTCAATGTAAGATGTATTCTCTTTTCAACTTTTCTTTTGTCACCGTGAGGTGGCGTCACGTCGCAGAAGTGTCTTGCAGATGGCTAGAAACGTGATTCATTACTTGGCCTCGAAGCTTTCTCGGCTGTCTCCTTAGCTGTCTACGTAGACTGCCTGTACTGTCTCCGATGCGGCGACGTAGACTGCCTGTACTGTCTACGTAGACTGTACTGTCACCGATACAGGCGACAGCCTTCTCACCCTGGTCAGTAAGAAGCTAGTGGCCGTTCAATACCATCTCCAGCAATCCGAACCACTTGCCATTCTGCTCGAAATTATCCCACAGGCAACAAAGAAGAAGGGTGCCATGTTTGTTCTAAGCGTCTACTGTCGGCCGAAAAGCGCGCCATCGGTCCTCAGACTGGTTTTGGAGCAAGCCACGCACGCAGCAGGCAACCACCCATTCTAATTGTGGGCGACTTTAATGCAGCCCACCCCCTCTGGGGTTATACGTACACTAACCCCAGGGGTTCTATAGCATTAACGAGAGGGTGGCAGGTCTTGTTGTGAAACTTAATAAGAGGTATAAAATGAAGGTTGTACAGGTCTACGCCCCTACATCCGGTCATGATGACCAGGAAGTCGAAAGCTTCTATGAAGACGTGGAATCGGCGATGGCTAGAGCGAAAACTAAATACACTATACTAATGGGCGACTTTAATGCCAAGGTAGGCAAGAAGCAGGCTGGAGACAAGGCAGTGGGGGAATATGGCATAGGCACTAGGAATAGCAGGGGAGAGTTAGTAGAGTTTGCGGAACAGAATAATATGAGGATAATGAATACCTTCTTCCGCAAGCGGGATAGCCGAAAGTGGACGTGGAGGAGCCCGAACGGCGACACTAGAAATGAAATAGACTTCATACTCTGCGCTAACCCTGGCATCATACAAGATGTGGACGTGCTCGGCAAGGTGCGCTGCAGTGACCACAGGATGCTAAGAACTCGAATTAGCCTAGACCTGAGGAGGGAACGGAAGAAACTGGTACATAAGAAGCCGATCAATGAGTTAGCGGTAAGAGGGAAAATAGAGGAATTCCAGATCAAGCTACAGAACAGGTATTCGGCTTTAACTCAGGAAGAGGACCTTAGTGTTGAAGCAATGAACGACAATCTTGTGGGCATCATTAAGGAGTGTGCAATGGAAGTCGGTGGTGACTCCGTTAGGCAGGATACCAGCAAACTATCGCAGGAGACGAAAGATCTGATCAAGAAACGCCAATGTATGAAAGCATCTAACCCTACAGCTAGAATAGAACTGGCAGAACTTTCGAAGTTAATCAACAAGCGTAAGACAGCTGACATAAGGAAGTATAATATGGATAGAATTGAACATGCTCTCAGGGGCGGAGGAAGCCTAAAAACAGTGAAGAAGAAACTAGGAATTGGCAAGAATCAGATGTATGCGTTAAGAGACAAAGCCGGCAATATCATTACTAATATGGACGAGATAGTTCAAATGGCTGAGGAGTTCTATAGAGATTTATATAGTACCAGTGGCACCCACGAGGATAATGGAAGAGAAAATAGTCTAGAGGAATTCGAAATCCCGAAGGTAACGCCGGAAGAAGTAAAGAAAGCCTTAGGAGATATGCAAAGGGGGAAGGCAGCTGGGGAGGATCAGGTAACAGCAGATTTGTTGAAGGATGGTGGACAGATTGTTCTAGTGAAACTGGCCACCCTGTATACGCAATGCCTCATGACCTCGAGCGTACCGGAATCTTGGAAGAACGCTAACATAATCCTAATCCATAAGAAAGGGGACGCCAAAGACCTGAAAAATTATAGACCGATCAGCTTACTGTCCGTTGCCTACAAAGTATTTACTAAGGTAATTGCAAATAGAATCAGGAACACCTTAGACTTCTGTCAACCAAAGGACCAGGCAGGATTCCGTAAAGGCTACTCAACAATAGACCATATTCACAGTATCAATCAAGTGATAGAGAAATGTGCAGAATATAGGCAACCGCTGTATATAGCTTTCATTGATTACGAGAAAGCGTTTGATTCAGTCGAAACCTCAGCAGTCATGGAGGCATTACGGAATGAGGGTGTAGATGAGCCATATGTAAAAATACTGGAAGATATCTATAGCGGCTCCACAGCCACCGTATTCCTCCATAAAGCAAGCAACAAAATCCCAATAAAGAAAGGCGTCAGGCAGGGAGATACGATATCTCCAATGCTATTCACAGCGTGTTTACAGGAGGTATTCAGAGACCTGGATTGGGAAGAATTAGGGATAAAAGTTAATGGAGAATACCTTAGTAACTTGCGATTCGCTGATGATATTGCCTTGCTTAGTAACTCAGGGGACCAATTGCAATGCATGCTCACTGACCTGGAGAGGCAAAGCAGAAGAGTGGGTCTAAAAATTAATATGCAGAAAACTAAAGTAATGCTTAACAGTCTCGGGACAGAACAGCAATTTACAATAGGCAGCGAGGCACTGGAAGTCGTAAGGGAATACATCTACTTAGGGCAGGTAGTGACGGCGGATCCGGATCATGAGACGGAAATAATCAGAAGAATAAGAATGGGCTGGAGTGCGTTTGGCAGGCATTCCCAAATCATGAACAGCAGGTTGCCGTTATCCCTCAAGAGAAAAGTATATAATAGCTGTGTCTTACCAGTACTCACCTACGAGGCAGAAACCTGGAGGCTTACGAAAAGGGTTCTACTCAAATTGAGGACGACACAACGAGCTATGGAAAGAAGAATGATAGGTGTAACGTTAAGGGATAAGAAAAGAGCAGATTGGGTGAGGGAACAAACGCGAGTTAATCACATCTTAGTTGAAATCAAGAAAAAGAAATGGGCATGGGCAGGACATGTAATGAGGAGGGAAGATAACCGATGGTCATTAAGGGTTACGGACTGGATCCCAAGGGAAGGGAAGCGTAGCAGGGGGCGGCAGAAAGTCAGGTGGGCGGATGAGATTAAGAAGTTTGCAGGGACGGCATGGCCACAATTAGTACATGACCGGGGTTGTTGGAGAAGTATGGGAGAGGCCTTTGCCCTACAGTGGGCGTAACCAGGCTGATGATGATGATGATGAACCCCAGGGGAAACATGCTTCACAAAGTTATTGAGGACATGGATCTCACACTCGTCAACGATCCAAGGAATAGCACGAGGCTCGGCACAAGTGTTCAAAGAAACAGGAACCCCGACTTTACCCTCACGAGAAGTATCCCCCAAGCTTGCTGGACCAGTCTGGAGGAGTACCTAGGCAGCGACCACGCGCTGCTAGCCACCACTCTCCATGGGCTCGAATACAAAGCCAGGATAGGCACTGCTCGCCTCATGGATTGGACCAAGCTGCCAGAGATAAGAGACGAAAGAGCTGCGAACGAACAGAGCCAACAGCTTCAGTCAATTAAGGACTGGATCACTCAGCTTCACCAGGATGTGAAGGCGCACACCAAAATGCTTCAAACATCCACCACAACTCCGGGCATTGACGCTCGCTTGCTCCACATGTGGGAAGCCCGGCGTAGCCTGCTGAAGCGTTGGAAAAGGCAAAGATTAAATCGCAAGCTCAAGTTGTGAATAGCACTACTCACACAAGAGGCTGCCGAATACGCTACCATGCTATGCCGAGATAATTGGCTATCCCTCTGCGACAGCTTGAGAGGAAGACTGAGTACTTCCAAGACGTGGACGTTATTGAGGTATTTAATCAACCCGGCCAGCAGCAAAACGGAATCCCACCACAATATGGCCCGAGTAATTCACCAATTTACTGGAAACGAGGCGGACCTCCTTTTGACTCTCAAAGCCCAGTACTTCCCCACACAGCCATCGGAACCTCTACCACCCTACACCAGCACCCCCAACGAGCTCCTAGATGAGGACATTCATCTACATCAAGTAACAGCAGCGATAATGGGCTTGAGACGCCACACAGCCCCGGGAATGGACCAAATTACCAATAAGGCACTTGTAAATGTTGACAGCCCCTCGCTGCTAGAGCTTACCGCTCATCTTAACGAAGTATGGAGGGAAGGAAACCTACCCGAGGACTGGAAAATAGCCGAGGTTCGTCTGATACCGAAGCCAGGCAAGCCACCAGCCATTGAGAACCTACGACCGATCTCCCTCACTTCGTGTGTAGGAAAGCTCCTAGAGCACATCGTTCTCAACCGGCTACAGCCATTCCTGGAGGACTCGAGGAAACTTCCAACAACGATGATAGGATTCCGTCCACAACTCTCAACTGAAGACATCCTACTTCTGCTGAAAGAGGAGGTGATTGTACTAGCGACACGCAACTCACCCACGGCTATCCTCGCCTTAGGTCTTAAAGGGGCGTTCGATAACGTCAAGCATACAGCAATCTTCAGAGGCTAAACGCGCTGGGCTGTGGGGCCAGGACGTACTCCTATATCAGAGATTTCCTCTCAGATAGAAAAGCCATCCTAAAGGTCGGGGACAAAGCCACAAACCCCTTCCTACTTGGCGGGCGCGACCCACCCCAGGGCGCGGTGTTATCCCCTCTCCTTTTCAATATCGCCCTAACAGGCTTACCGCCGCTACTCGATAACATACCAGGGATCCGGCATGGCCTATAAGCCGACGACATTACCATCTGGTCGTCCACAGGGTCCATCGGGGAAATGGAGAACCGCTTGCACGAAGCTGCAGACGTGGTGAGCGACTATGCTAAGTCACGCGGGCTCAGCTGCGCCCCCCAAAAGTCGGAGCTACTCCTGGTCTCACCGCGAAAGAAGCACGCATCCGACTCCCCCACAATCAACATACAACTGGAGGGACACACCATCGTTCAGTCTCAGAGCGTAAAGATATTGGGAATGGTTTTCCAGTCGGATCGCACCAATACAATATTAACTCAAAAGCTTAAGAATACAACAACCCAAGTTACGCATATGATCCGGCGAATAACGACCAAGACAAGAGGCATGGGGGAGGCGGACACGCTTCGGCTTGTCCAAGCCTTCATCGTGTCTCGAATAACTTACTATTCCATACGCACTACTCAACGCGACGGAACTCAAGAAAATCAACACAATGATCAGACAGACATATAAGCAGGCGATGGGTCTGCCAATCAGTACGTCCACAGAACGCCTACTACGACTAGGTGTGCACAACACGGCCGAGGAGCTGATCGAGGCACATTTATCCAGTCAGCGAACAAGGCTGGCGGTTACGGATGCAGGGAGGTCCATTCTGTTACGCCTGGGGCTCTCTGCCCCTCTGAGCCATCCGCCGCCTCAGACTGTGAGCTTACCCCGTGCCATCCGGAGCAACATCACCGTACGTCCTTTACCTCACAATATGCACCCAGTGCACCACGCAGAGTGAGGGGAGGCCTGCGCCCTGGCAATACACAAGCGATACGGGACTTTACCCTCTACAGCCTACACGGACGCGGCTTCTTACTCCAGACGCGCAGCCACAACAGCCACCGTAGTCGTCAACAAAGAATATCGGAGCAGCATTTCGCTCACACGAAATAATCCCCTCCAAGCCGAGGAAGCGGCCATAGCCCTCGCGCTCTCCCAAACAGAGGTTGAAGTCATAGTGACCGACTCCCAACAGGCGTGCCGCAACTTTGCTAGCGGCAGAATTCCTACCAGTACACTCCGGATCATCAATCAAAACGCGCCAACGAGATCAGTCATGATCATCTGGGCGCCAGCTCATCACGGCATTCCTGGCAACGAGGTCGCCAACCACGTGGCTCGAGATTTCACCCACCGAGCCGACGCCAAGGAATTTTAACCGGAGCGCATGCAGCCTCTAGTCTCGTACCAAGACATCACACAACACTACAAGCTAACCCGCCGAACATATGCACCCCCACACAAGTCACTACCTAGAGAGCAGGAGCGATTCCTCTGAGCTCTACAGGTTAATACATTCCCACACCCAACCAGAAATCACCTCATAAACCCTACACAATTCTCTCCGCAATGCCGCTTCTGCGCAGAGCCCGGGTCCCTCAGGCACATAGTAGAGGGTTGCAGAGCGGCACCATTAAATCATCCGAACCCTTACCCCACTAACGAGCTTTGGGAGAGAGCCTTGACCAGCTCCGACCTCGAGGATCAGCAACGGCTGATTGCGAGGGCCCAGGACGTGGCCAGAGCTCAAGGCATTCTGGAATGAAGACGCCTCTCCAAAGCTGCATTCACCCAATAAAAATGCTTATTCTCTTTATCTCTCTGTCTCTGATGCGCTGGAAGCTTTTTCATTTTCTAATTTTCTTCTTTTACCATACTACTTTTAAGTGCTGTTCAATTCTGCCGAAAATATATCGTGTATCTAGCCGCGTTCTTGGCCGCTTGCGTACGGGAGACCCCGAAACCACGACGTTAGAACCACTGAGAAATACTTTGCCGTGCCGCCTGCCACGATCATCAAAACCTGTATACCGCGGATAATTCAAGCATGTTTTCCGGCATTTGGGATATACTAAATGGATTTAAAGTTACTCTACCGACGTGAGTCGCGCTGACTTTCTAATGAGAGCCCCCCCCCCCCCCCAGCCCCGCCCGAAAAGAAAAATGCAGCGCTAAAGGAAGAGAAAAAGTGATGAGAAGGCTTGCAGTGGTACGTAAACAATAAGAAATAAATAAATTAAAGTCAATAGTTGCAAAGTTCACATACAGATTTTCTTCAAGTAATAAAAGAAAGTCGTAGTTTGCGTCGAGCTATTTCTTCTACATTTGCACTTACATTCGTTCTCGCGGGTTTCCGTTTGTACTCCTGTTGAATTAAATTTTAAAAAATTATGGGGTTTAACGTGCCAAAACCACTGTCTGATTATGAGGCACGCCGTAGTGGAGAACTCCGGAAATTTCGACCACCTGGGGTTCTTTAACGTGCACCTAAATCTAAGTACACGGGTGTTTCCGCATTTCGCCCCCATCGAAATGCGGCCGCCGTGGCCGGGATTCGATCCCGCGACCTCGTGCTCAGTAGCCCAACACCATAGCCACTGAGCAACCACAGCGGGTGTCCTGTTGAATTAGTCATGCGAAAAGTGCAAACTCAGTATACTGTAGTCAAGGTCGACTTCAACGCAAAAGTGATGAAAGAGCAAGCTGGTGAACTAGCAATTGACAACTACGGCGTTGAACCTAGAAAAACTCGAGGAGGGATGTTGGTAGAATTCTCGGAAAGGCATAAGCTGCGAATAATGAACACCTTCTTCAGGAAGCGTTGGAACAAAAAAGTTACCTGGAAAAGCCCTACTGGTGAAGCAAGAAATGAAATTGATTTCATACTTTCTGCTGATCCCAGCATAGTGCAGGATGTAGAAGTGTTAGGTAGGGTAAAGTGCAGTGATCACAGGTTACTGAGGGCTAGGATTCACCTCAATTTGAAGAAAGAAAGAGCAAAATTGTTGAAGAAGAAACAGGTCAACTTTGAGGCAGTAAAGGTAAAAGCAGACGAATTCAGGGTGGTACTTGCAAACAAATATGCAGCCTTAGAACAGAGAGATGATGATGACATAGAGCTAATGAATGAAACCGTAAATAGGATGGCTTCGGAGGCAGCAAGTGGGAGGCAAAGCACCAAGGCTACCAGTAGGGAAGCTCTCCCAAGTAACAAAGGACCTAATAAAGAAAGGACCAAGAATGAAAGTGTCCAACTCAACAGATAAGTCAAGACTGATCAACAAGCCGAAAATAAGTTATATTCGAAACTATAACGTGAGAAAGACTGAATAAGCCGTAAAAAATGGACGCAGCCTGAAATCAGTGAGCAAGAAAATTGGCATAGGAGAAACCAAGATGTATGCACTGAAAGATAAGGAGGGTAATATCATGAGCAATCTCGAAGATATAGTAAAAGTAAACACTGATACTTTCTCGACCGGGGGAGGTGGGCCTTCACCGTAGGAATAAGGAAACGACGACGAAGGGCGGGCATCGTGATGATGAGAAAAGTAGAAAAGAATGTATTCACTTCACTGGCACATGGTTGTGACTCTGTCCGAGTCTCGAGCGTTTCTGATTAACGCGGGGGCCAGGACGACCTTAAATAACCCTTTGGAGTCTTGTGGTCGTCGATGTCTTCTTGGGGAGCCTGTGGAAGTATCAGTGCTTTCGTCAGGTTCTGCCGTCGACGAGCTTCCGCCCTTCGGGTTTTCTTCTCTTCGCATATTCCCTTTGTGTCTGCTCAAGGAATAAAGGGGAGTGAATGGTTGCAGCGCCACAGTTGCCTCTAGTAATTGTATGAACCTCTATGGAGGGAAGTGTACTGCATTCCACTGCCGGCATGAGTGTTGCGCGCACGCGCACTGGCGTTCCCGCTGAGAGAATTATGAGAACACACATGGGTCTCACCGGAGCGGACTTTAAACGCTAAGCATATATCTCTAACGGGCAACCAGCGCATAAACGTCGTGTGCTAGCAGCAGCGTCGTAACACACAGCCCATAAGCTAGCGGAGGAAAAATTTTTTTTTCAGTCGCACATGCTGGCGAGTTCACGTCTGCAAATTGGCCGCTCACCTTAAGGCACATGCCTACGGCTCCTGACCTAACTGGGCACCGGTGTACTGGAACGCCGGAGCGCATGCGCTCCTCGCAACGCGCATGGCCATGGATAGAGCTAGGTTCAAAGCAGCGGGCTACGTTAACACAGCCGCCAGCTCAATTGTTGCCGTTTAGAACAGCCGGGCCATTTTCCTTGCCTCCCTACACGCTAAGGAAAGTTGCATCCTGAACGGTGTTTCCTTGTGTCTGCATAGCTCATCCATTTACACTCACAGGAAAAGGTGTTTGAGCAAGCTAATACACAGCCATATGAAAAGGGTGACCTTTTTTTAATTGCAGTTCTTTTTACAGTGGTATCTTTTATTTTATCAATACCCTGGTCTTTAGGATGTCCACCGAGGTAATCCCGAAGTGCTTTCCGAGACATTTAGAAAAAAAAATCCGCGCAGCTCTCCACCTCGATTCCAACAGGGGACCTACTGATTTCCAGACGTAAATGTTACCTTTTCGCCGCTCATCTTTTTTATTTCTTTCTTCTTTGCCTGATTTGAAAGTTGACTCATTATCAGCATACGATTTCACAGAAAAGGCAAGTGAAAAGATATGCATAACATATACTAACTAATGCAACCTTGTGGGGATTTGGGCAAATCGACGGGCCATTGCTCGGGCCCATTCACTTGTTCTACCATCCCTACGCCTCACTCCCTCCTCGCTCCGAACCAGTTGTCAGCGGTGGCGCTCCACTCACAATGGTTCGCGTCATGGAGGAAGGAAACTTGTGGTTCGCGGTGAGGTCGGGGCTAAGACGTCACGAGGGGCTTCTGGCGGCTACTTTCGTGGCGGTAGCGTGTCTCTTCTCCCTTGTGACTGCGCTGGCTACGTACATGCTTCCTGTCGTCCGCCGACACCTTTGTGAATAGGACTTCAGCTCACGCAAGGTGCCTTTGCCCGTGCGGGGAGCGCGTACCTCGTGTTGATCCTGTCCAGAAGCTAAGCCGAAGCACGGGTTCTTCTGTTGTGCTCTGTTGAGGTCGTACCACGCTGAGCCGCACTCATTGGAGGCCAAAGCCGAAGCAGATTGCCCGAGCTCTCGCGAGTTGGCCCTTTGGTTATAGCGACAGCAAGTAGCACAGGCGCAGGGTCTTTTCCTAGCGGCGTGTCCCAGCTTGAGCCTGTGCTCTCGCAGCGACGTGATATAGGTGCCCCTGATTGTATTTTTCGCCCTTGGTGCAGGACCCCCTTCGTTCCCCGCCGTCCCGGGACCGGGCGTTTGTGCAGTGTCGGGAACCGCGGGAAGCAATAAACGGTATCAATTAACTCAGGGCAATACTGCGTTCTTGCGTGCATCGTTCGGTAGCCCCTTGTAGCCTGAGCTCGCGCGCCGCGGCGCTAGAGGCTGACGGCTGACGCGGCCCTGTGGCTCGCTCAGCTCGAACCCGCGGTGGTCGGTACTCCTGTGAGGCCCTAAAACCCAACTACCTAAATCACATCGAATTTTTTTATTGTGATAGCAATTATATGGACACTCCAGGCGCCTTTCCGCCATCGCCGTGAGGTTCCGTAGGAGTGAAAGCGTGTGAGGGTGACCCGGCGAACGCGGTTCAATCTCGCATGCGCGAGCGAGGAACGCGGCCCGGATTCGTGCCCTCTCCTGTGGCGCGCGAGGCAAGGGGTGAGACAAGGGAGGAGGAGCGTTCTTCTTCGGCGTTTTGCTACGGTGCCTCGATTTCCTCCTCAACCGCCACTCCGTACTTTAATTTGAGCCCATGCTAAAATTTAATTTGAGCCTATACTGCCGGTTCACTAAGGCCCGCGCAAGAGTGGCTACATGTGGATAGTTTTCCTTAAGTAACACAGAAATGTCCCGTAGTTATTGCCTGTGTTTAAATTTCACGATTAAAACTGAATGCATTGCATGCAGCTTACGAAGGGATGAATGGTATCACAAGACACAGCACTAATTGGCAGAGTATTTCAGTAAAACATGGCCGAAGAAAAAAGGAAGTGCTTCTGTCTGTTAACAAGGTTCAAGGATTAGCGGGTTGCTTTGTTATGGTTACATCTTGATGGGAGCAAAAGGGCCATGCAGATAATAAGACCACGGTATTTTGAAGTTACAACGTTATAGATTATTAAATTTTATCCTTGACATTATTCTTCACTATGATAGTGGTTGCAGGTTTCCCTTCGTGAACAGATTTGAGACGCTATAAACTTCCTTGAATACTCGGAATATATAAATATAACAGATGTTTAGTTGCCCCCGCTCAAGTTCATTAATTAACAGTTCTTGATGGGCAATTTACCTTGAGGAACCCGTATGGGTTTCCTTTGTAGCAATTGCTACGATTGGGTGGACGTCTCATTTTCCGTTTATTAATGACTTCTCTTCATCTGGCAGGTTTCCGCAGAACTGTTACGACAAACTCTTGCCTTTACTTCGAGTTGTTGACAGGTTCGACTTTCCTCTGTCATCTTCTAGCTGCCTGGTTAACTCAGATGGTAGAGTGGCTGCCCCGGAAAGGCGGTGGTATCGGACCAGGACGAATTTTTCTTCAACTGCGGGGCTTTTCTTTCGAGGAACCCGTATGGGTTTCCTTTGTAGCAATTGCTACGAACGGGTGAACGTCTAATTTTCCCTTTATTAATATGGACTAATTATGGGGCTCGCCATGAATGTTAGTCGTAGGGTTAAAATCGAAATATTTTCTCTGATCGCTTTCGCTCATTGCTTCCAAGCGTAATTGCAAGATTAAATGAGATTTATTCAGTTTTTGATGGATTTAGTTCGATACTACGAGTATTTCATACTCCAAGAGACAATTGGTTGCAGTGAATTATCCAGTTCTATTTGAGTGGCTAGTGTGACTGTATACTATACGACAGTCATCGACAAAAAGCCGAATCTGAATGGGATATTGAACAGAGAACTGGAGGCCTCCGTTAACATAAACAAGAAATAAAATGGCTTCATGGACCGACCCCTGAGGCACTTCAGAGTAATCAAACTTTTGAGAACCATACTTGTCGATCACTACGCTTTGCGTTTTTGTAATATTCGGAACCAAAGCACGGCAACAATTATGTTATTTTTTTAAGTGAGTTGCGCGTTGGCTTTGTGCATTCAGCATTGGAAACTATTGCGAGAATGAGTTGGGCGTACAGGAATTCTGTAGCACGCTAATGTCAGTACAAGCACGCTACTTCACTGCAGCCTGCGAGAGAGCCTTTCACAGTGGTACGTTTCGAATGTGCATTTCGCATGCCGCGTTCTTCTCTCTTTCACTTCTCTTTGCGTTACACTGTCCCTTCGCACTTTTCCCGGTCAGTAAACTATAGCCATATTCTGCCTTTCTTTCCCGCCTTCTGTCACTCGCGAACGAAAGAAAGCCACCAGTTGTTTCCTTGTTCCTTTCTCTCGCAGGTCTTTCGAGTAAAAAGAGAGAAAAAAAAACGAAGCGCCTCTTCGGCGCGACGACTCCCCAAGCGCGAGGCGGCAGAGGCCAACCCGGCGTCGACCGGGTGCTCTGCTTCGAGTGTCTGGGCGCGGTGCGTGACTCTCTGCGCTCGAGGGCGCTCAAGGAAGGAAGCTTCCGCGCCGAACGCGAGCGCCAGTGGAGATAAATCTGCCCGGCTTCCGCTAATGATGTCCGGCTCACTGACGAAATGTTTTCTCTGGCCGCGCCGTGCAGGCCACAGCCACGAGGAAGGGGTTTTCGCGGCGTTGTTGTGACCCAACGACCACATAATCTCCTTCGTTATCGGGCACACCGACCGCGCCACTGGAGATCAAGAGAGCTGACGGCTGGCACATACGTACGAGCGCGCATGCAGAGCCGACCCCGAAGTCGCGGAAGAGGCACGAACGAATCTTTCAGAGATCAGTGCTTACGCTCGGCCTGAGTGAAATGGTTCAACGCTATTGTGGCTATAGCTGACACCACGCGATCCCTGCGCGAATTCACAGAGCCGTCGAGGACATCCCGCAATTAGCCGGATACCGTGCGCTCGCTATAGACCCGAAGGACTAATGAAACGCCGATCAACCACGAACTGCGCTTACGTTACGTGCAGATCAATTTGTTAGCTGGTCTCGGCAGATGCTAATAATAGTGTCAACATCGTTCTAGTCATAAAGTTTCTCACAATAGTACCTAGAGAGAGATATGGCACCACCGTCTATCCGAGCAAACAACGCAGAATTTGTACCAATGTCGTGAGATTGTTACAACAGCCATGAAGTCCAAAGGTAGTTAAAATGTGGAATCATTGCGGCCGATGTCTATGCGAAGTGTATGTGGATAAATTACACTGCTTGTATATAATTTCTTCAGCAACCGCTCGAACCTGTTGTACGACCATTATCCGCTCTGTTTTCCAGTGTCCTAGGAGAATCGTGCGTGATAACTTGGTCGCAATCGGTGTAAATGGGGCCTCTGGTAGTGGTGGTGTGAGGGGAAATATTAACGTTCCTTGAATAATCGTGATCGTCGCATACATTGCACCGACATTAAGAGGAAACAGTGAAGCTGGGCAGGTCGTGTAATATGCATGTGGCCGATTAGTCTATTATCGTTGCAGAATGGGTGCCAATGAAGGGAAGCGCCGTCCAGGACGTCAGATTACTGGGTGGCGGGATGAAATTTTAACCATTTGAGGCGTAACTTTGACATAGCTAGCGCAAGACAGGGGTAATTGAATATCGCTGGCAGAGGCCTTCGTCCTGCAGCAGACAGAAAAATATGGTGGTGATGATGATAATGATCGCAAATATTTGCTGTATACTAGTAATCTGTCTGTTATAGTGCGTTCGGCGGAGGAGGTGATATGTTTTCGCGATGTCCTCCGTTAACTACGCGAATAAGCGACAGGCTATGGGTGATGTGTAGGTAAAGTTTAAAGCGCGTGAGTCAATTACAGTTTTTGCAGCAAAATACATATTCACAAGCTTCGGAGAGCTATACATGTGTTTCATAAACGTCGCTGCAGTTAGGCCGCTGTCCTGGGAGAAATATAATAGCCACAGAGTTCAAATCAGGGAAAATGTATGGGGGGATTTCAATATGACCACTGTGTGTGTGAAAACGTTTATTGAAATGCGGCCCACTGTCAGGCTAAGCCCTTCAGCGACTGTGCCTGCAAAAGTTAATGTGGGGCGATAAATTTCAGCGTTGGTAAAAGAAGTTGTGAACAGCTGCTCTGAAGTGTTATACGGTCATTATTCGCTATTTCCTAGTGTCCCTAGAGAACACTGAGATTACTTTTGATGAAAAAGTGGGTAGAGGTGTGGACATATAAAGTGCAATGTGGGACGAAGCAGTGACCTTTCTGGCTACTAAAGCAGTAACCAGCTTTGCAAAGAACTAGTCGAAGCTGGTTCCTTCCTTTCTTCCTTCCTTAAGTGTTATACCAGGTTCGTGGTATCCATCGTGGGTGGGTGAAGTAGATCCTTTGTCTGCAAGTGTAGACAAGCGCGATAGAACGCTATAACTGTGTTTTGTGAACGACGCAGGATTTAGACGGCTTCTCTTGTGAGAGCTGTAAAAGCCACCGAGGTTACATTTAGCGGAAATGTTGAGAACATTAAGGCTGATGTGCGCGCGAAGGTAAAGGGGATTGTGTGAAGGACGGGTTTTCCCAAAACTTCCATAGCCCCCTGAAGCCAAAACAACATTCCAACTGAAGAAAAAAACTAGAATAACTTGTTCGTCTTTGCTTAAAACTAAATCATGGGGTTTTACGTGCCAAAGCCACTATCTGATTGTGAGCCATGCCGTAGTGGGCGACTCCGGTAATTTGGACCCCCTGGGGTTCTTTAACGTGCACCTAAATCTAAGTACACGGGTGTTTTCGCATTTCGCCCCCATCGAAATGCGGCCGCCGTGGGCGGGATTCGATCCCGCGACCTCGTGCTTAGCAGCCCAACACCATTTTGTCTTTGTTTCTGGCCACGAATTGTACATTGATATAAAAAACACTCAAATGCCACGTAAGTTAAAAATTAGGGTAATAAATAATTGTTTGGTAATTCCTTTTTTTTACTCTACGCAACTAAAATGTTGCTCCAGAATATCAATAACACCAATGTGCGCATTGCGTTGCGTTTCCTACGCTGTGCAGTAAAATCCAAATTTTGAGGCAACTGCTCAGTGGTGGCAGCACTAGGTGGCCAGTTCGATCCCAGTCGCGGTGGCCACATTTCACTGGCGCGGAACTGAAATCCTCTCGTGTACCGCGCCTTATAGCTGCATGTTATAAAATCCCAGCTGCTTGAAAGTAAGCCGGCATTTCTCCACTATGGCCTGCCTCGTAGTTGGGACCCGTAAAACGCCATTATTTATTATTTTCTATACGATACGTTGGAATTTTTTGGAATCTACAAGAGCTGAATATTATTATGAGCGTACAGTTAACGTTTCAAACTGGCGAGTTATAGGCGGGAAACCATTTAAAGTGTGTCCTCTTACTACAGCCGACTTAATTACCAAATGCTACTGCTCGAGACACTGCTCCGCTGGAAATTTGGCTTTTAATCTGCAATGTCAACCAGTCTGGGCTGCGATTTTCTAGCGATGCCATTTTTTGTGCGCTATTTTTTTTTTCACACTTCTCGCCCTGCGTCAGTGGTCAGAGAGACGCTTCGCCCACGTTATCAACCGGATCAGCAGGCCGTGAGTATTAAAAAAAGGAAGGAAAAAGAAAGAAAACGCAGTTCTTCCAGTGCTTGCTGTATTATGGCCTATCTGGGTGCCACATAGTAGGCGCATTCACTTTCTAAACAACGGTGGCGATTAACAATTTTCGATGCCTTGCATGTCTGACCCACTATGCGCATTCAATAACGCTTACTCATTCAATAGCGGCTGACCGATAGCGCTTATTTCAACGAATGTGGCTCGGAGAAACCATAGAACATTTTTGTGCGATTCACTCTGCTTTGAAGATGAAAGCTGGCCCTCTGCACCGCCCTAAGCCACCTAGAAGAGGACTGCACAAAGTCCGCCTGCGAGCAGATTCGCAATGGCCCGCGGCCGAATTTTAACCAGGGTGCGGAGAACTCCTTGCGCCTGCATTGAGTGGACGTCGAAATTACCAACAATCGCATGGCGACGCGTCGCGCCACCGCCGCTTCGCCAAGTGGTGGTTGCCAGGGGTTCTACTCCGACTAAATCACAAACCAAACAACGCACTCGTGACATCATTGGTGACGTGTCCGATAGGAGGGTGAAGATAATTATATGCTTGCAAGCCACCCTGCCCCACGACGTGCGGACGTGGTTCGTTCGGACGTGAATAACAGGGGCGGCCAGCGTGCCCATCGCAAACGCGTAAAGAACAATACACCAGGTCCTGCGAATTTCTTTTGTCCTGCTCTGTTCCTGCTTTTGTATGCTTAAATTAATTCCGTTCTCATAAAACACGGGTAGGGCACTCATTTAAACAGGAAAGACACTCTGTAGCACGTTCAGCCGTGTAGCACCATGCATTGAACACCGACGAATTGAAGATGACTGATTTCTCAGTCAGTCAAACGAGTACACAATTCAAAGTTGAATGATTAGATTTTTATTCAGGCATCTTTTATTGCGAGATGACGCGAAGCGCGGTGAAAATGTCAAAATATATAACCAGTTTTTATTCACTTATCTAATTCGTGCGTACGAAGTGAACACAGGTGTCAGAATGCCCAATTAAGATAAAATGTTTAGCGGTTCTTATAGTCTCTGAACGGAGAAGCTACGCGACAACCAGTAACTATCCCTGAAAGCTGCTCAATCTGCCTTTGTTCTGAGGGTTTCGCAAAATTTCGCAACGAAATGGGCTCGACTTCATGCTGTGAAGGTGGTTGGCCAGCAAAGCTGTGGTATCACCTGATCCGATGCATCAATGTGACGTAGCGTTGAACTGGGTCCTGCCAAGCCTAAGCACGACGCCGCTGTGCATATTGACGTTGCTGTTCCTTTCGTCGCACATCGTATTCGCGCTGCTTTTCGGATGTCCTAACTAAGGGTGGCCTTTCCATTGCGCTGTCAGGAAGCAAATGAAATCAATTGCTAGGCGAGTTCTTCTTTTACATATGAAAGTGTAGTCACGTCACTTCCTGCTTCGTATGCTACAGTTGCCGCTTCCCGGCAACTGCAGCTTATGCAAATGTAATCTCTGTCGGGAAACGCTTGCGGTGAGCGCTATGCGCGAAGGCGAGCTTTCATATAACATTAGTGAACATCGCTACTATACTCGCCTCTTCGTCGTCTCTTGCTGGTCTCAATTAACATTTCGGTATTGCAGCTGCGCTTCTCCGTACGATTCTTTCGCGCTGTTTCTCGCAATTATACCATACACAGCAGCATACGACGACGAAACAGCAGGGGATTAGTAGCAAATGCTCACGCGTCATTTAGATAAATCTCACAGGAGATTCTCCGTATAATATTATTTTCTTTCCCCTGCATCGCCACCGGTGCCGCCGTTGCCGCGGAAGCGCGGAGGCGAGCGCCATCTGGTAGAGCTGCAAAGAACCCAGCGGCGCGCGCGGCACACGCCTCCCGCTGTGATTGGTTGAGTTCTTGCCCACGGACACCACGACAATTGCATGGGGGGGGGGGGGTTGTAGAGGTATACAGCTTCGCCGTAAAAGAAGTTACTTATATCTGCATCGATGTCACAGAAGCGCCACACGAAAACCGAGCTACCAATTCAGTTTGTGTCGTGGAGGGGCAGTATAAAAGCGTCACAAACGTCACCCCGTAAGGTTCTGTCAACGGGAAGCTAAATGCGCCACAGCGTCACAATGTTTGTCACACAATGTTTGTCACAATGCCGGGTGCGGCCAACGTGTCCAAAAAGTACCCACAAAAATACCGAAATAAGTTACAATAATATTGCGGGTCATAGAAAGCACCACATACTTGTCCCAGTAAGATTCAATACACGCGAAACTAAATGCGTTGCAACGGCCAAGCTGCTTTGCCTTAACTGCTTGACAACGCCTGGCGCGGATACCGCGCCCCAAAAGTGCCCCAAAACGTAAAGAAATTTGTTACAATAATGTTGGGTGCCAAAGAAAGCGCCACACACGTGTCCCAGAATGATACTAGTACACGCCAAACCAACTGCGCCACAATGGCCGATCTGTTTCTCGTTAACTACGAAAGGCTCGGTCCGTGCCGTAAGCCTAAATTTCTTGAAATGCAGCGCAGTCGGTCAAAAAAAAATGTCACCATATAGTAGCCCAATATCGCAGTGGTGCCGTGTCGAAGTGCAGAAGGAACGCAAGAGTACGCCGAGAGCCGAAGAAACCAGAGCTACATCAAAAAAAGAAAAAAATAATAATAAACATACAGACGGGCCGCCGAACAGGCAGACGCTCACATGCGTATCCGGTCTCGCTCGCGTCGGTGGCGTGTCTGGCTCGTCGCTAGGTGACGCAAGGAAAATAAGTCGACAAGTGCGGTTCACTTATACGCAAAATGTTTTTAGTTTTAGCGGGAAAGAACAAAAAAAAATACAACGTTGTCTGTTAACTTCCATTCACATTCATTTTTTTTTTGCTATGCTCGCGTCAGGCATCTCGGTTGGTCTGTAGGCATCAATACCAGCGTGAATATTTCCTGTTGCCAGTTTTCAGTGAATGGACCTCTTCGATCATGCAGTCCGGGACTGTCCGCCAATCGTCTGCGGCCTCCAGTATGACTAGCCCTGACAGATGAGCGGGTGACAGTCACGTGATCCAGCTGTTGAGAACTGTCCGAGCTTTCGTTCGAAATCACCATGACCGGAAGTCACTCTCCTGGCTGCCATGGTCTGCTGTTGGCTACTCGTAGATAGCGCCCTACCCAGCGAATTCATTAGCGTGGCCTCCGAGATGGTGCGATTCCAGATGCCACGTCGCCGACCCAACCGTGAAGCTTGCATAGTGGAATCGCAGCCTGAGTTCACAGAACGTGTTCATAAAGTGCAGAAGGCCTAGGCAAACACGCAGTGCCTGCGCCTGCACGCTCTGAAGTTCTCGAAGCGCCTCAACACCTGGAACCATTATAATCACTCAAGACCATCCGATCACAACTTACATTAGCACCGAAACGCTTAGAGCACATGTTCGTCATGTTTCACGGATGCAGTCAAGCTCTCTTGCGTGGCTGCCAGAACGACGACCACAGGCGTCCTTCTCCAACAAGGTCAGCATCCATCGTGCCTCCTTAACATCGGGTTTCACACCCTCAGCACGTTCAACCTCAGCTTTGTGGTGTTTAAAACAACCTCAAGTGCGTCTTACGGTTCCAGGGATAAGAAAGAAGACCGACCTGCCTACCTTGGCCTTGAAGCAAGCAGCTCTGGATTGTTTGCACACTCTCTACTTTGATCGAGTCCACATATATACGGATGGCTCTTCCACTCAGACCAGCTCCACCGGCGCAGTGGTTATACCATCACGATCAATTAGCATCCGATACAAGATTTCTCACATGACAACATCGACTGGATCGGAGCTTGTTGCCCTCCGAGGTGCCGTTGATTACATTAACAACCAACCCGCTAATCGGTGGGCAATATTCTGCGATTCGAAGGCGGCCTTACAATGTCTTCTATCATCTCTTCGTCGCGGGTCGTGTGAGCAACTAGTGTCGGAGATACGAGAAATGCACCATCGTATGATAGCGAAAGGACACGACGTCGTGTTTCAGTGGCTGCCTGGTCATTGCAGTATCTCCGCCAACGACCTCGCTGACGAAGCTGCTAGAAAAGCCCACGAAGGAGCAACCCTTGTTTCAATACCGTTATCGCGGACCGACGCAGCCCAACACTTAGGCAAGCTAGCGCACTCTTTTACATTGGAGAAGTGGCACACACCTGAATTCACTCAGCATCGCTTGCATTTCCCGATCCCTCTATGCAGCTGCGGCTCTTACCAGGTCTTCCGCGAAATGAAGAAACAGTGCTGTGCCGCTTACGTTTGGGCGTCGCATTCACCAATGCTTATGCATTTCTGATTGGAATGGCTGATAGCGCCGAGTGCAATGCCTGCGGTGTCGAGGAAACCATAGAACACATACTGTGCTACTGCCCATCTTTTGAAAATGAAAGGCAAGACCTCTGCACAGCTCTCAATCAACTAGATGGAAGGCCGTTCACCTTGAACAAGATCTTGGGACCATGGCCTCGCATATCGCAGCTACAAAAGGCCACAAAAGCGCTGCTGCGATATTTGAAAGCGACCGGAGTGATTCAGCGTCTGTGATCCGGACTGAGTGACCGACTGATATCTCCAGTGGACTTTCTCTTCTTTTAATCTTTCCGTCCCCCTTTCCCTTTCCCCATTGTAGGGTAGCCAACCGGGCTCAGTCCTGGTTAACCTCCCTACCTTTCTTTTATCATTTTCTCTCTCTCTCTTCATAAAGTGCAGTTTATGTCGCGCTCTTTTCTTGCCCCTTAAGAGGAAGCTCTAGCTCGGGCGCTCCTATATAATTACATGTAAAATGAGAATTCGTTTTTCTTGGCAACCAGGGCGCCAAATTTGGCGAGGTTTGTTGCATTTAAAAAAAAAAATTTAACCGTAGTGGCTGTTGGTTTTCAATTTTTTATTTAGGTCGTCAGTTTTTTTATTAAAAATTGGCAAATATTGAAAATTTTCTGAAAATGAGACTATCAAGTTTACAACTCGGTAACTCAGCAATCAAAAACGATATCACAATTCTGTGAATTGCATGTAATACTACACCTAAAGCGGACAAAATTGATATATCACACGACTTTCAAAAATTTAGTAATATGAAAATATAGCTTTTGCAGAACCCTTTCACACAACGTAACATATTTACGTAAGATATAAAAGGACATACCGAATTTGTCCGCTTTCAGTGATCTCATGGGGGCCGTTTACAGAACCGCGATATCTGTTCTTGATGCAGAGCTATTAATTTGTAAACTTCGTGCTTCTACATTTTTCAAACTTTAGAATTCTTGAAAATCTTTTTAACAAAACTCAGGCCCTAAGTCGGAATTCCGCTTCCAACTGTCACTAGAATTTAACTTTCTCTCTTAAATGCAACACATTTCATTGAAATTGGTTCAGGGGTTATTTCATATAAAGATTTTTGTGTTTTACATGTACTATTAGATGCAATTCACATAATTGTCATATCATTTTTCATTGCTGAGTTAGAGTTGTAAACTTGATAGTTTCGTTCTCTTAAAATTAGTAATTTTTGCCAAATTTTATTAAAGAAATGAAGACCTAAATAAAAGATCAGAAGCCAAGAGTCACTAGACTTTAGGTTTTTCTTTTAAATGCAACAAACCTCGTCAAGTTTGATGCAGTGGTTGCCAAGAAAAACGAGTTCTCCATTTAGATAGGAGCACCCAAGCTAAAGCTTCCTCTTAAGCGCTGTATTTAAGCTAGCTCATTGCCTGCGACATTTAAGCGGAATTCGTACACGGACATCGCGGTTGTGCCACGTCGCTGTTCACGCAGAAAGCGCCCGCCGATATCCTCAAAGCTCGTGAGACCGTGTACTGAAGGCCGACGCGTATCTAGGACGGAGCACATGTACACCATCTACTAATCCTGCGCGTCAAAAAGGTAACGCTCGAACTTCACAACCGAAGGGATCAACGCCAGCTACCGACGTGAAGTAGTTACATGCAACATGAAAGGCTTCCTCGCACACCAGTGTCACTCACTTGAAAAGCGAAATGTACCTTTTTACTAAGCATACAGCAATGAGCATGACAGATTTCCCGAAACACATAAAGAAAAGCATGCATGTGCACCTGATCGCTGTGTTTCTCTCGTAAAAAAACGCGAATACTAAAGCTGCAGGAATTAGACCATTCGGGAAAAACTCGCACGATGGCACACAGAGCACCGATGTAACAGAAGCGATAGCTGAGTGCACAATATTTGCCGTCTGGAACGAGCAAAGTTCACAGAAGCACACAACATCTTTCACAACATGGCATCAAACGCCGTGACTATCTTCCTAAGATAGTGGTCGTCTGCTAGCTGCTTGCGCTTGTCCGAGCAAGAATGTGCTGACAGTTCCGAGAGTCCGCAAGCACTCCGCGACTTCCGGTCCATAAAAAAAAACGAACTCGCTTCTGGCAGCCCTCGGACTGGTGGGCGGAGCTTCCGAAGCTGTTCGAGAAAATCGAATGCGGCACAGCAGTTCCGAGCAGTCCGAGACTGTCAGGGACTGATAATCAAAAAAAAGCTGCAGTGTCCGCTCTGGTTGAATTTTTTTTATGACCTCTTTGAGTCTGCTTTAGTGGTTGCAGTGGTTGCAGGGTTTCATCGAACACGCAATTTCGTCGGTCCCGCAGCAGACACGATGCAAGCCAACAAGCGTACCGGCTACCAGAACAATTCTGTCTGCTCTGTGGTGCAAGAACTCCGGCAGAAACAGTCAAGCAAAGTTCGTTCGTTTTCCGGCAGACTGAAGGTGAGATGCTGGGAACCACTTTCTTGCTCAGTAGCATCGTGCTATAGTTGACCGGAAACGCGAGCACATGTGCCTAGGAATTAAAGAAACACACTTTGTTCTGGTGTGTTGTAAAAATATTCAGGCTGGATAATATTAAACTTCTGTTAGTTTTGCTGTAACAACTGGCTTGCATTTTGCTGACGCGCTTTAACAAGAATGTGGCAAATTTATGTGCACGATATGACGGCTCCATGAAAGCGCACAAGACAAGCGCTTGTCCAGTTTGTGTGTGTGCGTTTTTTTTTTTTATCGCTGTGTCGCCGTCCCCCCTGCACTGCCGTCACGTTGACCTTCAACCAATACGACAACTTTACACCCCATTTCATATTGATGTGCACCCCCTTACAACTGTTTTATTATCGCGCGAGCGTCGACCGCACGGAGTGTCGGCTGCCTTCTATAGCGGCGAGAGGCGGCGGGATCGGCGACAGTATGCACGCAAGCCTGTTGCCACTTCTAATGCATTCGGCTGCACTGTTCACTTCAGGAGCGCCGCTCGCCATTACACAACGCCTCTCACACGCCGTGAGGTCCGGCGTTAGCATGGTATTGTCAAAAAAACATTGCAAGGTTGTACCTTATATAAGGCATCAATATCCGCCGTGCAGCCAATTTTTGTGTAGCTCCTACGACCGGGCGCAATAGCCAGCACGAACCTTTATTTCGAACGCGGTTCTGTGCCGCAGCGCATAATATTTACAAGACTTTGCTTATTTTTACGGCGTCGTGCTGGTCCTCCGAAGATGCTGACATTTTACGACGCGACAAGCGACGGCCGCGCCAGTTTTTGGCCCATGTGCCACCCGCCGCCTTTGTCGAGCGTGTCATAGTCTGTCGTTGTCGATAACAGTTACCGACCGCAACTCTTACGATTACTGAGACGTTTCATAACCGTACACGCAGGCCTGCAGAGCTGTTTCTGATGTGGCTATGGGGTGTTGCAAGCCCGTGTCAACTGGCGTGCCCTGTGTACGAGTCCTATATAACCTAAAATTTTCGCGCATCTTTCCCGCGCGCCGCTGATGACGAAGCTTCCGTCACGTCGTGCAGATATCCATTTTCGGTTGACCCGCGCTGCGTCTTACAGGCAGTCAATTTAAATCCGAAAACGTCATCTATCTACTTTGTCAGTCCTACCGTTGGACAATTATTGAGTGTTTGCTCATTAACGCTTCATTGAGATGTCTCGAGAATTTCGCACACTTCTTGTCATGCTTTATTCCACCGTAGCAATCATACCCTTGTTCACACTTCATAGTGCGGTTGTTTCGCACTAGTTTAAGCAGGCTATTATTGTCGCCGCAAATGCGTCTAGCTTCCCGCAGCGAGATATTTTATTAAGTGCCGGTGAAAATTTTCTGGGCGAATTATATGAAACAAATTAGCCCTTAGCGCCTGGAATTCATGCATGCCTGGTAGCAAACGACTCTGAGCGCTCTAAAATGTTGAAACTGAACCCGTCTACGTGAGTGAACAACACACAGGATCTACCCAGGAACAACAAAATGTCAGTAAGTATTATTTGCAGCGAAAATAGGAAAGGTTGCAGCAGAAATCTGTGCGTCAGTGCGTCGAATGTTATGCGTGCCAGCAGACGGTGCCTGGGACACACTTGGTAGTGTGACGAAATTTGAGAAGTCTCACAGCAAAGTGGAGTGTTAAGACGCATTATTGACCGCACAGATGCCGACCGCAATCTATAGTATTAAAAGAAACCTAAACAAAAATAAAAAGTACCGATGTAATAACGCACAGGCGCAGTCGCCATTGCAAGATGCAGCAAAAGTATACGCCGAATGCGATGCCCGGTTCGCACCGCGCACACTTCGCTCACCCGAATAGGCTCGCGCAGGGCGAGTTTTTTTTTTCGCTATTTTTTAGGTTTCTCGTGACGCTCTTTGCCGCACTGGGCGGAACGACGTGTGGACAGATGCAGATCTTTCGCCACTAAGCTTCGCTTTTAATAGAACGGCTTTGAGAGGATATTAAATCATGCACATTTCAACAATTATGCTACACGGACACCCTCATGCCACTACCTTGGCATGCTGAACGCATTTCGGTAATGCTTACAGGTCTCTGGAAAAGTTACACACATGGGCGCAAGAGCTGAAGGTAGACTGAAGCTTTCTCGGATAACGTTGCGTTATAGCGATCTTGGACACTCCTCAAAAGACAACAGAAAAAGTTGCGTGATAAAAATGATCAACGGCTGTATTTCCAGAAGCGAAACCTAAATTGCAGCGAAGATTCTGGGTGCTGCCCTGTAGAGAAAGAAACAACTACGTAGGCAGCGATGCAGTTAAAAAAGGTAAGCCACCGTCTCGATTCTATCGCTCTAACTCGGGCAGTATTGATTTCGCGCGACTGGGCACGAGCGATTACACCACTCGGCCACGGCGCACATCTATCGCGACGTGAGACGACGGGCATTACGAAGATACCACGGTCAAAGACGCGACTGAGTTGTAGAAATCATCATTTTGGAACGGGTTTTTCTTCACGCAAATACAAGATAGGCCGAAATGGAAGCTATCTTTCCATACTACATGTCTCCGAGCGCTTTCAATGTTTCCGTCTAGCTTTTTCGAACGGCTAGTTTTTGTCTCCCGAAACAAGGCATCATTTCGGTAGCTTCCATAGGGTCGCATTGTTGAAATTCTAGACGTCGTGGGAACAGAATGAGAAGACCAGATGGTGACATTGCTGCATTACAAAGTGCGGTATAGCTCCTAGAACGCGCCTCTCTGAGCTTTTATGTAATTACGCCTCTGCATTTTTTTTTCTTACCGAAAAATGAGCCCATCCCATTGAAAACGGGGGAGCTTTCAGCAGTGTCCGCTATGAGCGCTAATTATCCAGTGTGGCAGACAGCTGGATATATAGAACTTTATGAGAAAAAAAAATACGAAGGTAGCATCACTAAGTTTATATTTCTTCTTCTAGAAAGCAGATTGCTCGTGCGCATCTGCCATTGTTTACGCCAACCAAGAATCGATCAACTGATAGCGCCCGAAAGATTGAAAGACTTATCGTGCATAATATTGTGCCACGTGTCGCGTTACTCCTCCGTCATTAGGCACTAAATTGCAACATTTTTATAACTCTCTCCCTTCTCTCCCCCATTTTTTTTTAAATGAATATATACCTAGAATATTAGTGTGGAGCTCAGTATGAATTTGTCGATCCAACAAGCCACTGATCCTATAACAGGCTTTTGTTTATAGGAGCCTATTAATAAAGTATATAAAAAAAAACTCCATAAAGAACCATAGAAATAAAAAAAAAAACAGATGAACGAAGGAATTTCAATGCTCCTCATTCTGTGACCCTTTATAGCACTTTGAAGTGTCTCCATCCGGCTGTTTCAGCTGATTCCTTCCTTCCTTTCCGAAAATGCAGTGTGGTAGGGACCCCTCTTGGCGTGATGCATCGCCAAGACTGTGCGTTGTTGCACAAGATGTAACAACTGTCAGCCTACACAAAGCAACGCGCACGTAAGGACGACTCGTTATAGGCCAGCGTCCGTGATCTCACCAACTAACCATGACTGTAGCAATCCTATATGCCCAAGTAATCGCCCAATCACAAACCGCCCTTGCGTTCGGACGACCTTACAATCTTTGCGACTAGATAAGTTAGTCTATACAGTTATGGTGTAAGTGATATTGCATTGATTTATTGAGCCACACTGGTCGTGTCTGCCCTGACATGTTACGGAAGTAAATGGCGCCCATTGATCGCCCCAGCTGCTAGAGCACCGGTGGCTATGGCAACAAGCATGTGCATTTCACGTTGAGTAACGCACCCGGCCATTCCTTTACACGCGCGGCAGTCGTGGCCGGCTACCGCACGCACGCGGAGAACCATACGCGGTTAGTATTCCTTGAGACACCGGTCCACTTGTTCTTTCCCAAAATCGCCCCGGCGCCACATGCACCCCTGCCGAAGCACGCGAACTGTCTGCGCGAAAGTCCAGGAGCAGCACTGATTTTATTGCCTCTTCGTATGCGCCGCTCGGACGCCCAGCCGAAGCGATTCATCACGAACGTGGTATGCTGACGCCATCGCATAGTCGCGCCTTAAATGCACTCTTGGCGCGAGCTATATTCATGCCGGAGAACGCCGGAATAACTGCAGTCCGGTGATGCAATACCCACGTAAAGAGGACGAATATGACTATATATAGCCTTCGCCTCGCTCCCGCCGTCGCCAATTTGCACGCCATGTCGTTCATCTCTGTTGCCATGCGATAACTCCTTGCCGCTCTCTTTGCAAGGCTGCGCAACCTGCGGATGGTGAATTCAGCGCGTTTTGTGCCCTAATCTCGTAGCGCCATGGAAGATAAAGCATTGAAGACCAGCAAGCGAACAAACGCCGAAGCAATGTGCCGCGCAAGTTATTGGCAAAAGAATACCCGAAACCAAGAAAGTAGACGGCTCTAATAAATATTGCAAAACAACTAAATAGATTAGAAACACGCTGACTGAGCAGACCGTTAAGACAGACAATTAAGAGAACATGGAGCCGAAATCTACGCACCAAGTATGTACGAGTGCTGAGTTAGACTTTCGGCCGTGCTCCAGTCGAAGGCAGGAAATCGCATCGTTCAATTTCAGCAGAATTTAATATAAGCAGTCACATTTCCTATGCTGCAATTTCCGGCGTCTGCTTTCATTGTTGCAGGCGCGATACGGGAAGGCGGATTCGGTAACATAATGCCCTTGCTGTCGAAACGCCGTGCAAGATTAACCTCCCTGGTCTCCGTCCGGAGACCAAGCGACTTCGCTTTCGCTAATGCGATTGAGAGCTAACGTGTGTTTTAGTGATGGGCAGCACATATAATCCGCAAGAACGCGCGAAGGTCATCTCGAGCCGCCTGAGATGCTGTTGTGAAGCTCATTCTGCGCCTCATTCCAGTTCATCTGCTTTCGTGGCGATCGCTGCTTGCAGTCACTTGGGGAACGCAAACTGGGTTGGCCAGGCTCGGTTTGCCGATAACCGTTCAAACTTTCTCCACACAATCTACACTTCAGTCTGTAGCGCAACTGCGCACAATTAACTTGTAACTATTGCATATACTTTGATTATTGTTACGATGAACGTGCGACAATAAATGACAACAATTAAAAGGACTAACTGCTCGTTTAGCTGACAATTAACTACTGACAACAATTAAAAGGACTAAATGCTAGTTTAGCAGGAGCCTCAGCTCCTGCTTAACTAGCATTTCACTAACCAAATCGATTTGGAAAGCAGAGACGTTTGATTAGACCGCAACCGCGACTTTTTCAACAAGATTTCGTGCATTGAAAGAAAAATAAGTCGAGTATGAGAGAATAATGGTCGCATCGTATTTACTTATAGACTCATTCTTTTTACAAGACTAAGAAAATCCCCAGACCTCAATATTTTAAAAGGGCCAGATGAGAAATCTAACTCGGTTAAAAACTGAGGTGCCCAAATTCAGTGAATTAAGAGCTCCTTATAGAATTCGTTGATCATCTTTAAACGGACGAAAGCAATTAATTCAACCTCGGTTTACTGACTACAGCGGAAATTCTTAGCCCAAAAGGTACCGACCTGATTCATAGCGAAAAGAACTCATACCCCACTTGCTGCTTCAAACGCTATATCAAGTGCTGTTCACATAATGCAGAATGCGGCAGGTATTTGAAAACAAACAGCTGAGGGAAGCAAAACGCCACTCTTCTGTTAAAGGTGCAAAAGCGCTCGTCTTATTAGATTGAGAGAGAGAGAGAGAGAGGCAAGGAAAGGCCGGGAGGTTAACCAGACGCATGTGCGATTTCCTACCCTGCACTGGGGAAGAGGGTAAGGGGGCTGAAAAGACAGCAAGAAGGGAAAAGAGAGGTAGTCCTAGTCACGCGCACATTTCAAGTACCACTTGAAGGTGCACATGCAACAACAAATTTCAGTAGACGTTAAAGAGCCCCAGGTGGTCAAAATTAATCCATAGTACCCCGCTCTACGGTGTGCCCCATAATCAGATTGCGGTTTTTGACGCCGAGTAAATGCACAGAATTTATATATATTTTTTTCTTACGACAACGATGCCTCGTCGCCAGGGCCAAGGAGGCAGCGAAGGCCAGGGGGTTCCTGGAATGAGGAGACCTCCCACCGAGAGTAGAACCGGGGCTTACCCCGGGATACTGTTTCGAAAATAAGTTTATTCCTCCTCCTTTGTGGATTCGCTTGAAGTGTATCGCGAGCCGTATTGCGGCTGATGGATTAGGGGACAGAATGTACTGAACAACCATAGCGTTTTCTTCATAGGACGCCAAAGAAGTACTTCATTGAGGCTTAAATTATCAATCACCGCAGTTTTGAAGAGCGGGCGAAATGTTTGCTCTTGTACAGCACAGGCCTTTTACGCTTGTTAGCCAAACTTCTAGGTTGAACGGCCTCTAAGCATATGCGTTTACTCGAGACCGCCTTCAATCACGCCCCTGTTTTTACACCGCACGCATAAAAGCTCTCGTCTTCAAAATGCGCTCATTGTGGCACCCGGCGAGACACTCCTATAAAGCACATCCTCATCAAATGCCCACATTTTGGCCCGCATTGACACTCTTCGTGGGCGTCTTCGACATTCATTATCGACAACGTAAGGGCTTGAACCCTGGTTCAGCCCCTGTAAACAAGGTGGAGCGGCGTCATAGAGAAGCGGAATACTGTACACTACAGAAAACCAAGAACATGGGACGATCGTGCTCGAAGTACACTGCAACCATTGCAAAGACTAAACTCCATACCAAAGCAAATATGGCTATAAATATGTAAAGTAAGCGCTTGTTTCGTAGCGACGCTGTAAAAAAGGGAAGCTGAAACACTTTTCGAAAAAAAAAATGAGTTCACTTCGGCATTCTACAGTTTTTAGTCCATTGAACACGAATATCTAGTTTTAAAAGGACGGAAACAAACACAAGCAGCTGTTTTTTTGCAAGAAAACGCGCACCAGAGCCTCAGGGCATTGCGCAAACGCCGCTGTTGTCCGTGATTGGTCGGGACCGCTGTGACGTCATTCATGGGGATCACCAGTCGGCGCGACCGTTTCAGAGCGTAGCACGCTGTTCTGGTCTGGCTTCACGGATGAGTTGTAAGCATAATGGAACTTTCTCGCTGTATCGGACAGCTTGTATTTTCGCCTTACATGTTCGAACAGACAGCGAATACAGAAAACGATGGCGGCAACGACGATGTTGAGTGTGCCAACAGCGAGAACGATGTGTGCACCTTCTCGCGCATTGGAAATATTAGCTGGAACGTATGTTTTATCATGTAGCTGCACGTTGCAATGACAGGAGGAAAAACGCGCTAAAGTATCACTGGGAACTTGCTGCTGGAAGAATGCCGAAGCACTAACTTCTCATTAGATTGTAAACAAGGGTGCAATTCCGCGATGTCAAGCACCTTGCCGCTGCTTGTCTAAAGCTCGGTGGTTTTTTTTTGCGTGTTGATACACGATCGCGAACGTAAGTGCCGCGTTTCAAAGCGCGCACATACAGTGCTGCGACGTACAGTCATGGAAGTTGCTTACCATACACATCCAGATCGAGATGGCCAGGGGGATTATATCTGCAATATTCAGACTATGGTTCGAAGACTTTGCGATTGTGGCTCGATCAAGAATCGGCATGCGGGCTGCATGCTAGTGTTGACACACAGATATTAGGCAGTTTTAGCACCGCCGTGTGGCAAACACGGTAACGTTACGCTAACTGCAACCGTACGTCGAATGTCGCTAGGCAAGCCTAGCAAAGCTAGCGACAACGCCTTTCCGCATTGGTCGTAAGGCTATCCGGCTACGCTAAAGCTGTTACCAGACGTTCATGGCTGCAAATGTTCGCATTTCTCGAGTGCATAAATGTGGGCACCGGAAATGGAATACCGATTGCCCGCATCGTTGTCAAGCTCTGATTATAATCACTGTCGCGGAAATGGTCCAAGCACAGCACAGTTGATTTCGTCGGCACGAAATTCTCTCTCCTCACCGCACTGACGCACTGCGCTGCAAGCTTCTTGTCCTTCGGGAACATGTGAAACACCACATCTTCTCGCCCGCCTGTGTTCGCACAACCGAATGCTGCACAGAACGAGGGCTTCTTGGGCGACCTTGGCTTTAGACCCTCACGCAGCACAGAAAGGAAGCACAGTTCACGAAAATTGCCACAGAAAGCAAACGTCAGCGGCGGCAGATCTCTCGTAGCGTCGTTTAGTAAAGCGCAGGACGGAAAGAAACACGCCAGCACATGCCAACACGCCGGTCCGCCGGCACGCTCCCCGGGAATGACGTCACTCTCGCCGGTTCTCTCCTCCGGCAGCCTCCTCACCCGGCACTCCGGGAAGCGAAGGGGGCGTGTCCGCGGGGGGGATTTAGAAAGCGATTTCCGCCCCTTACATTAACAAAACAAAGAAAAAAAATTCAGAACCGTAAATTAATAGGTCCGTTCTTCCCAACCCCAGCAATTCATGGAATTTGAAAACCGTTTCAGCTTCCCTTTAAAGTGACTTGAACAGCCGTTTTGCGCGGCGGTGTTCGACGGCGTGGTCGATATCGCAAATAAGTTCAACACAAGGTGTCGGAGCCAATAATATGAATTGAAACGTAACTATCAATTATTCTAAAATAAAAGTTACCTCATTCATTCATTCATTCATTCATTCATTCATTATTTACAACATATTTTACAAAATACAAAAGCATTACTGGCTCCATAGCCATTGGCTAGTCCCCGGTCCATAGTCAATTTAGGGGTACAAGAAAACGCAGCACGCGAGCGAACAAAACCAAAGACATAAATAGATAATAATAAAATTAACATACATAACTTAGGCACGAAGGGAAGTATAATCTCGGTGTACTTTTATCCTTCACGCACTCGAGCAAACAAAACAGACATAATACCTTACAATGAAATTGAGATGCATAACTTAGGCAGGAATGTAAATATAAAGCAGCTGCTCTTTATTGAAACTATTGAAAAAAGTATTTTCTTACAGCAGACCTAAAGTTACGGGTTTCTTTTATATGTATTGGCAGAGAACTTCAAGCAAATGCGCCGTTAAATTCCACGAGCCTTTTCCCGTACAGATTATGTCATGGAGACAGATTAAAACGCTGGTTATTTGCAGCTATTGTATTTTGTTAAGGGATTTCAAACAAAGTAATAGGAAGTCGATCATTGGTTTCAATAATACCATGAATGACCTCAGCAATTTTATGTTCATACAATGCATGCGAGAGAGAGAGAGATAATTTAATTGAAAGAAGGCAGAGAGGTCGGCCTGAGCTAAGGTGCTCTAGCCTGCTACTCTGCACAGGGGGAGGGGGAACGGGGACATAAAGATGTGATGAGAGATGATGATGACATACCAAGAAGGATGCGCAAAGGTGAAAGCAAGTTCAGCACACTGATGATAAACATTCACAAATGTCGTCCATGAAGCCACAATCAGGTTTCGCTTCAAGTCTGTAGTCATCAATTCGAGGGAACTTAAAAATAGAGGCACTAGGACGAAGCTGGGCGTGGGCCTCCCCTGCGTGAACAGCACAAGCGCCAAACAAAATCTTTATAGCATATAAAGACCTGCAATAAGCGGCTCTAGCACGGCGAGCACTTGTAGGGCACTTTTAGCGGCCGGAGTCTCGAGACCACCGAGAATCACGCGCATAGACTCGACTAGGTGCTTTAGCAGTTTTTGTACAGTCTCCTTCTCATTGTGTTCATATCCTTGCTTGTCCGTAGTGTCACCGGTTTCATTGGCCCTATAATTATTGGCTTCATGGCGCAGAGGACCGCTAGTGCCCGCTGGCATGGCCGTGGGCCTAGAGGGCAGCAAAGGCCATTCCGTGTCTGTATCAGCTGGAGGAGGTGAATGTTTGCCGCGTGCTCTCGTGGACCTTGAATTATCAGTAGACGCCGTTACCGTCTTTGATGCACGCACAGGCAGAGGTGGTCGTGGTACTTGCGACAAGCTAGGTAGTTCTCCTGAAATGGTTTTGTGATGCTTCTGTCGCGAGCGTTGGTCACTTTGGCGAACAGATTGAGCAGCCTCTATACGTGAAGATTGGTCTCTGGCCATTTTTCGAAGAATACGACCTCTTGTTTCATCTTCGGGCATTCCTTCGAAGTCGCTTCGTGAGAGCCAGTACAGTTGGGACATTTATAGGAGGACGTCTCACAGTCGGTGGTATCATGCTCTCCGCCGCAACGTGAGCAGGTGGCTTTGCTTCTACAAACAGCGCTCACGTGTCCTATCTTGTGACATTTCCGGCACTGAATAGGCCTCGGAACGAATGGTCGTACTCGGTGTATAACGTAGCCCACTTTGACAGACGCTGGTAATGTCGAAGAAGCAAATGTTAACTTGATACATCGAGACTGCCCCAAGCGGTGAATCTCAAGAATGCGCACCGATGACCTCAAAAGACTCTTGAGGTCCGCATCCTTGATTTCAAGCTCCACGTCGGAAATCACTCCAGTTGTTGTCTCCTTCCCGTAAGTAATAAAGGAGCGGACGGGGATTGCGCTTAATTGTGGAATGGTCTTTAACTTCTCAAGTACTACGGAATTTTTTACATCTATTGTCAGGATGTTCTTGCGAGCGTTGATCCTGATCTCGTTAATTTGTCCAGGGGCCACACTTTCCAAGTATTCGGTTAGAAACTGTCTGCTGAGGGAGTTCATGCTGTGTGACGTCGAGAGCGGCACGTAAGAAACCATGAAGGATTCTTGCTCACTCTGATGCGATGAAGTCGCCTCAGTCGGCATACGGCGCATCTTCTTCTTACGGCGGCCCATGACTACGGTGTACTCGCTGGCAGAGTCCATGACTTCTGGCGTTGAGCTCTCCCAGGAATCGAGCTGGTCCGAGCTTCCAAAGGCACGTCGTCCAAAAATGAGCGATGAAGTAGACGACTGACCTTGTTCAGGTGGTCGTGGAACATGTTCTCACTCATCCTTGATGCAATGATTCTCACTAAAATGGCAAGAACGTAAAAAAATGCATAACTGCGAGAGGCCCAGAGCACCAGTGAGCTCTGGGCACTTCTTTCTCTTCCTCTCACAATGCATGCACTAGCAGCACATGCAATGAGCTGTACAAGTACGTACTGGATTGTGTGCTGCAGAAGAATTGATAATTCTTAATGCGCGTTTTTGCAGACGGAATACAGGATCAAGGTAAGTCATAAGAGTGTTTCCCCATGACTCAGTACAACAAAATATGTGACTTTGAATGAAGGAACAGTACAGTATGCGTAGGACAGCATATTCGAAACATTCACGAGCCTTAAGAAGAATATAACATCCTCAAGCAAGCTTGGAACTAACGTGTTTAACATGTTTTCCAGTGCTTGTCTGAATCGGGGAGAAAGCCTAAATATTTGTATACCTTGTTCGTATAAAATGCAACTTATCTGCTCAATTTCCTTTGACAGCAGCCAGCAATGTTGGTCTCACGTCGCGTTATGCCGCCTTTACGTTGGAGGCTATGGTTAGGTGTTCGTACGACTGCGGTGGTGAAAGCCGACGACGTATTTCAGCAAATTCTGAGTTGAAAGGTGCCTGTATCTGTGATGTGTGTCGTCGTCTACGGGCCTTTCAGCACAGAATACGCTACACACTGACATCCACTAGATGTGCTCCCTCTGGATATTAGTGATGGTAAGCCAACACACCCAGCTTTCCATCTTAGTGTAGCAAATCCTCTCTCTCTTTTTTTAGAGCGCAGCACTTAGACTCCCGTTCCTGCTGAGAGCGTCGGCGCCCTCGTCGTAACCGAGCGAATGAGCCCGGCGTAGGATGAAAGAGTAAACGCGGAGCGCATCGGGTGATGAAAGACGGCGACAGCGAAGAGAGTGCGAGGAGGAAATCGGAGGAGGAGGGTATGGCGAAAGCGTCAGAAAAGCGTAGTGCTGAGCAAGACGGACTCTGCGGCGACGATGGCTACGAGATGGCGCCAAAGTAGCGCACTTCGTCTGTTCACCGATGTCGCCACCGATACCATAAATGCAAACAAAGCACTGCATGAACGGAGGTCTGTCTGTGGCGGCTGCTGTGAATCGCATCCCCGCGTGACCCACACTCTGCTTCTCGCGATTTCCCGATTAGCGAGGTAGTAGCGCCAAACTTAGCACCGCTTGCAACGAGCCGCGCGAGACAGATTGTCTGCGCCAGCCAATATATCGCTAAACGAAAACGCGTATAGAGTTGCGCTCAAATTTCGTATTAACGAATATCGTAATGGTCGGTGATTTCTTTCTTTTTTTTCTGTTACGATCGCCATAATAACACTACGGTATGCTCAGTCGTCAGCTGTAGTGGGGGTCACTTTGTCATTTCATTCTGAAATTTCGAACCCTATTTCTTGACAGGAACCAGTGTTGTGCGTATTGACAAGCCTCTGCTAACAAGCGAAAACTTAAAAAAATAATTATACGAGTGTGCAGAAACAAGCATTTTGTGCTTGTCTATATGTCTAGTGGTGACTTTTTTAGCAAACGAACAAAACCTATCTCGTAGGATTAAGTATGCCAGTCGAAAGGGAAATGTTGAAGGTGGAGTGTCACAGAAATGTGCAAACGCACAAAGAATGTTTCAGCTAAGGTGCAGCAAGCTTCAAAAAAAAAGTTTATTTGGCTAAAGAATGCGTGTTTGTTCTGCTGCGTGAGCTTGCATGTCATTGCTTGCTGCGTGCCGCAATCTCAAGGCTCGATGAAGCCAGAAATGTGCGCGAAGCGTTAAATGATAAATTATGCAAATGTATAAAATTCTCGCTCGCAGCTGTAGGCGTGTTACTGCAGACGTCCATATGCATATGTCATCCGCGTACTTTAATAATCTGACTGTGCTTAGCACGTGCTCAAGGAAAGCAGTTAGCTCGTATGGACAAAAAAAGGATCGTATGGAGAGACTGCTGCGTATCCATAGAAACATCCGGTCAGCCACTCCTACCTCTTCGAGAGCAGAGAGGATGGCTTCATGCGTAACGTTGTCATACGCGCCCTGGACGTCGAGGAACAAAGAAGCGCAGAGACGCTTACGGCCTTTCTCATGCTGAACGTAGATGACCAGGTCGATGACGTTATCGATCGATGATTGACCACGTCGAAAGCCCGCCACGGCATCCGGGTAGGCGTTGTGGTACTCCAAGTACCACTCCAGGCATCCTAGGGTCATCTTTTCCATTACTTTCTCCACACAGCTTGCCAAATCGATCTGGCGATATGATGAGAGTTACAACGGCGACTTGCCAGGCTTCAGCAGTGGAACAAGGCGACTTGTCTTCCAGCTTTTGGGTAGCGCGCCAGATCGCCAAGATTCATTGTACAGCTCAAGGAGAGCACCTCTCGCTCGCTCACCCGGGTGACACAGAGCTCGGTAGGAAAGTATATCAGGTCCTGGCATTGATTTACGGCCACACAACGCTAATGCTGCCCTAATTTCGTGGATTGAGAATGGTAGGTCCATGCGGTGATCACGTGGTGGCGGACAAGTACACGAAGGCGTTGGAATGTTGGGAGCTATGAGTTGGCCGGATAATCTGGCGCAGAGCTCCTCTGCGGCCACCTCAATCTCTGGTCTCTTTTGAGGGAGGGCAAGAGCCTTGAATGGGAACCGCTGTACGGGGAATGTGCGGAGACCGCGCACCGTTCTCCATAGTTGCGATAAAGGCTTGCGTGGATCTAGCGACTCACAGAAGGCAGTCCAATGTTGCGATTCGAGCTTGTCTAACCGGCGCTGGATCTTCTTTTGCGTGCGTCTGGCGGTCCGTAAATCGTCCATTATCTTCGTGCGTCGGTACCTCCGTTCAGCACGTCCTCGGATTGCTCGAAGTCATTCTAGTTCCACATCAAATTCCGTCAGTTTCGAAGAGCATGTGAGAGCACGCACAGTGTCTTGCACCGCACTCTTGATTGCCTCTTCCGAGTAGAAAGATGGATTGGCTTTGCAGTGTTCTTGCATGACAGACTGAAATTTAGTCCAGTCCACTCTTTGGATCGCATCCCGTATTTTGGAAGGAGGCAATCCTCTGATCTGGAGGTACGTGGGGATATTGTCGCTTCCGTGCGTCTTTATGTCCGCAAATCACCCAGCACGTCTGACAACGCTTCGTGAGACAGAAGTCTAGTGAAGACAGCTGCTGTATATGGAGCCACGTAGAAAAGTAGGACTTCCATCATTCAACAGCCAAAGTTCATTACTGGAGGCGAAAGATACCGGAGCTCTGCCTCTCGCGTTGATCTTCGAACTTCCCCAGAGAGTATCATGCCCGTGTAAGTATCCAATAATGACCCACGGATCGGGAGTTGAGGACAAGATGTCTCGTAGTCTTTTGTGGCCAAATCGACTTAATGGAAATAGGTAGGCGCTCACAAAAATAAAGGTAAGATTCTTTTTCTCTACTGTTAGGCATATATATTGATTGTTGTCATTTCATTAGGTGGCACAGGCTGATGAATGTAAGTGAGGTCACGGCGAATAAACACCAAAATCTTACTGCTTTTATCAGCAGTTGACGACATAAACGATTAATATCCAGAAAGCCTGATCGTGTTCGATAATTATGGCTCGCAAATGGCGATAATGGGAAACATATTGGCACGCACGAAGCGAAGGAAATCCGAAATGCGCGCTCTGAGTCCACGGGTATTTCAGTGAAAGATAGCTCCTTTTCGGACCTCATCCCTGAAAGACAGTGGCTGAGGAGCCATGATCGAGTCAAGAGTTGCCAGCACCGGACTCGGAGCGTTCAGTACTTGAAGCGCACTTCTGGCAGACGGTGTGCGCATGTTATAGTGTCGTTGAGCGGAAATACGGGCGGCAAGAAACGGAGTGGAGAGGACAGACGCTCACTTACAACTGAAGGTTAATGAAAGGTTTTCCAGGGAGCGGAGGGCGGCACATGCGCAGTCAGAAGGCTGATACAACGCTCATGCATAATCACACGCAAAAATTGTAAAAAATGTTAACGCCCATGGAGACACGCAATTTATCCGTCAAGGCAACTGACGGGGCACTGACACACATGTCAAATTGTGCGTGTATCTGGCCAGTCTCAATGATATCTCTCGCCATTCTGTCATTAGACTTGTTTAAAATGGATGCATTTCTAAATAGCTGAGTGCAACCGCAATCTATGATGTGTGCAGGTAGGTGCATACCATTCGCAACAGCCTTAAGCTGTTACGGGTGGTATGCACCCACGACCGCTGGTGGGAGTCGAACCCATGACCTTGGGTGTTAATTAAGACACAGTTAATTAGGGTATGGTTAATTAAGATAGGTAATCAAGGCACCTAGAACCTACGGCCTATGGTGGGAGCAAACAAGTAATAGGATGTAACGACGCATTCAAATGAGAATGTCAAGTAACGTAATGAATGTCTCGTGAGCGCGCAGGGTTTCGCCTTCATCCTCTTTAGCGCATGCTAAAGCAACTGTCAATTTTTTCACTGTTTTATAACGACGTTGACGTGGCGACGGCGACGTACCCAGATTTTTCTTCACGCTACGAATCTACTATTACGCTATTATAACATTGTTAACTTGACCAAGTATGCATTCATGGGGCATATATAAGGCCTAACGGGACGGACAGATTTTGCTGGGTTACACGCCAAAAAATGCTCAAGCATTACTGCAGGATTGTAGGAAACTAAGGAAATGGAGAGAACCCTCTTAATGTCCTTTTGACTTGAACGGGTTGCGATGTAAACTGAGGCCAACGTAACTTTGCCTCCCATGGGTGTAATGTGGCTCACACAGACGTCTTTGGTGGTTAGAATCCCTGTCAGAAGTATTTTTTGAAGGCTACCAATCGTCTACTATTGCAGTATAAGAACGATTACATGTGTTAATTTTACCAATTATGCATTTAATTTGCATATATAAAGTGTCATGGGACGTACAGATTTTGCTGCGGTACTCGCCAAACAATGATTACGCACTGAAATTCAATACTAAACGTGCCAGAAGTATAAAATATAGATATTACAAGATCAATACATAATGATATAGAATGGTACAGGATAAAATAAAGGCACAAATGGACTACACGGTTAACATAGCAAAATGTTCAAGGCAGAACACCAACAGAGCGGGAAAATTGCCGTTGACATATATAGTGAAACTCTTCCCCAAACGTTCAAAGGGAGGCAGTGAGCGCGTTCATATCTCGCGCTGTCTATCTTCTACGACCGCCTCCTCCGCCGCCAGAACCATCGCCTAACAGCGCCATCTCGGGGCAGCCGGGCGACCACACCGCATTTCACTTTTCTGCTGGGCAGCACGCCGAATGGAATGGCCGCAGCAAAACCTGCCAGCGCGCGCAGCCTCTGAGGCCATGAATCACCACTAAGGAGCGACACTAAACAGACGCCGTAGTATTTGTGAATGTTTTAAAAGTCGCTTATGCAATTTCTCTGATGCATCAGTTGCTCAGATTGGCGTGTAGACTTCGGATTTTAAGGCGAAATTCTTAAGTGACTCGTTGCAATGGCCCATACCAGAATAAGATCGGCGATTGGTCCAGTGATAAAAAAAAAATAGTAGACCAGTGGTAAAAAAAAATTTGGAGGACGCTTAAGCTTCGCGAATAAGAGTGGAACGCGATAGCATTCAAAGATCCCTGGCCGCTTCTCACGCTTCCGGGCAACTGCAGCGTCTGTAACCGTAATGTTTACCGGGGAACGCTGGCCGTGAATGCTATGCACGAAGGCAGGCTGTCTAGTAGAAACGCGGCCTCTTGCGTCGGCCGCGATGCGACGGAGGCGAGCGCCAGCTGGAGCTAATGCAAGGAACCGGACGCGCCGCTCCGTAGCCCCGGAGACACCCGCGCGCCGGCGCGCGCAAATGGCGGACGCCGCTGCTGGTGTATGAATGGTAGAAACGCTGGTCAAGGGGTTTCTTTAAGTTTTCGCGTGACAGAATTAAGTTTTCTCGTACAGTCAAATTACAATCCGAGAGCTGTCATGTCTGTAGGTTGTGCGTAAGTCATAGTTTACGATTTTCCCACGTATTTCATCTTTAGAAATTCAATTCAGTAAATTTCTTGCGTCATGTGGAGGACCTGGGTATAGGTGGTTCGCAAAATTTTTCGCCGACACGGCGTCCGACGCCGACACCGGATCTTCTGCGACACGGGCTCCTTAGCGCTATCGCGTTAATATCATCACCAGCAATGGCGCATACCAGAAAAAAAAACAGAATCTGGAAGGGCCCATACCCCCGGAAGCAAGGAAAGATGCAATGGCTGAATGTGAAAGAAGAAAGAACGAACGAAAGAATGAAAGAGAGAAAGAAAGAACGAAATAACCTTTACATAGTGCATTAGGTGCTTGCATGTGTCGTTGAGGAGATCGACCTGCTGCGCAATACCTTTACTCCCCACTACTGCAGCTCGTTATGTTTTGCAAAAAGTCTGATCGCTCGGATGGGATAATTAATGCCTTACCACTTGTGCAGCAGGCTTTCACTATCAGGTGTTACGGGAGTGTAACATGCTGCCGATTTTTTAATAGTTCAAGTGTTTCTTTTAGTCAAAAGCACCTCTAGTTCGAAACGCAGCGACGGTCCCTGTTACCACGGCCAAGCCCGCGCTCACTTATTCATCGAAGCGCCTTCTCAGAGTCAGTCGCTGTCTCTAAGAATTGTTTCCATGTGAAAATCAGCATTTCACCCCAACGCACAACAAATTCCAAAGGCGTTTCGTGACAACCTTTCTACCTACGTCTTTACCGCGTGGTGCGACACTTCAGTGGTGCGACACTTCAGTGGTGCGACACTTCTGCGTCACCTGCGGTATAGCCTATGAGAACACGCGTTGCCCATGACTACGGTCCACGTGCAGAACCAATATCTGCACAATAACGGTGTTCCATCTTCGTGAGCCTTACCAGGTTTAGCGTTGCTAGTCCACAAGAGCAGAGGTGGACGCGCAGGTCGCTGTATATCTATATATAAATGGGCCGCTGTGTCCCGCGCGCTTCCTGGAGCTGGAAATTAATTAAATGTAGAGCTGCCGGCCACGGCGTCTGCGCTGTGGCCTGAATGCGAGGGGCAGCAATTAACGTCTTTTGGGCACGATCATACTCACAGGAGCTGGGACTATGCTGCTTTACGCTTTGACAAGAGCGATCACTTTCGCTGAATGAAGCAAGAGGCACTGCAATCAAAGGCAAAAGAAAGACAGACAGAAATGAATCAAAATGCGAACTCTAAACCCGCAAGTCATGAGAAAGAAACAAAAAAAAAATTCAGTGCACCCACTCTTCTCTTTTTCGTCTGACGCTATTATTCGTGTACAGCCAGATATTTTGCTTCGGACCTCGCACGGCGCCACGGCGCTGTTTTTGTGCTCTCGGAGCGATGGGTCTTGTCAGTTTCGGTCATGTTGGAACGCCTTCTTTTCTTCGCCGCCACTAAGTACGTGCTTTTCAGCGAAGCAATGTCATTAAAGCGCCTCGTTGTTGTTCTTTTCGTTCTTTCCACTTAAGTCCGACGTTGCATGCGCATTCGTTCCGAGGCAAACGAAACCTGATGGTGCCACGAGCGAGCAGTCAGGCGGCACTTTTTTCTGCTTTGCAGGCTTTCTTTCTGGCTTGGGAAAAATACTTTTAGGTAGCGCGCATTTAGCAACAAAATGCTGGATCGGGTAGTTTTCAGGATGGTCCACAATTTTCTTATGGACATTTTTGCTCTGAATTTATTTTTTTTTCAGAAGTTGATTAACAAGTAGTATTGAATTATACGAAATACAAAAAAAATGTGACTTGCTCCACGCTACGGTAAACATTACCTTGGTTCTGTCCAGCTGCGTGATACTTGCATATTTTTTTAATTTTTGGCACAATGCACGGGCGACACACGGTATAGGTAAGTTAACAATGAGTGATTCCGGTAGGGACAGATCTTACGCGCCTCCTGGAAACCGCCGAGCGATGGTCAGATGTGCGATGACGAAGGCCGCAGTGGAGGCACACGGTGACAGATCCATCGGTACACACCGGTGGGTCTCTCTCTACATCGAAGTTCTTTATACCAGCATGTCTACAGCAAAGAACACGTAGGCTGTTCTCAGTATACGTCTACAATGGCCGAGTTATATATTTTCTGGCTTTCCCTTCATACGTTTCCAGTCGGGAACTCTTCGATTGGCATTTCTGAGCGATTCGCAAGGCCCATACTCCTGTGTATAAAAGAAGCTGTACCCGCCGCGGTTGCTCAGTGGCTATGGTGTTGGGCTGCTGAGCACGAGGTCGCGGGATCGAATCCCGGCCACGGCGGCCGCATTTCGATGGGGGCGAAATGCGAAAACACCCGTGCGCTTAGATTTAGGTGCGCGTTAAAGAACCCCAGGTGGTCAAAATTTCCGGAGTCCTCCACTACGGCGTGCCTCATAATCAGAAAGTGGTTTTGGCACGTAAAACCCCAAATATTATTATTATTATTAAAAGAAGCTGTGAAGTACAGAAGGCTTGCGCTATAGCAAAAAGGCTTGGTGACATCATACTCCTATGAATCCAATTCATTCCAACATTAGAGGGAACGACACTTCTGATGCCATGACGCGCGCAGCTCGCCGAAATGTGCTATCGCTGTTACCCCTATAGGTGCGAGTAATGTGAATTGTTTTCTACACAATATATGGTCGAATTTCCAGGAAAACCTGCTACTTAAAAGGTTCGGAAGCCTCCAGATTTTATGAGGTAAACACCGACATGCAATTCACTATACCGGTAAAAACCAGCCGCTCAAATGAAACAATTCATAGACTTCGGATTGGCACCGCCTGCAGCTACCGTCTTCGTCGATTGTGAGGCAAACGCAGCGTCTCTGAAGAGCAGAACACGCTACCGGTATACAACAGAAGAATGACACGCGGGCACTATTTTCTTTCTTTTCGTTGCGAAGCCTCGCGAGCCGTCGGAAGACATAACGTACTGATGCGCCTCGGTCACCGCTTGCCGATCGTGGAGACCTTAGTAGACCGTATTACATTTCGTCCATTCAACTGTCTACGTACCTTCTACTTCAAAGTTTCGCTGCTGGAAATGTGTGCCTCCATTGAGAGCTATCACTCACTGGAAGAGAATGATTCACTTTCGAAGCGAGGCGTAGTCATGCGTGCCCGTTTCCCGAGGAGGCATAGAAGCACTCCGACTATTTCCCTCAGCTGATATATATATAAGTTCGTGCGTGCCACCAAGAGAAAGCGCGATGCATCGTGCAACGAGTGAATACTCAGCGGGCATTTTCCATTCGGCTACGGGCTCGAAAAGCAAGCCGTGTTCATAAAAGGCTCGATAGTGCTGCGGATCGTTTGCAGACTTGGCGGTGTCAGAAACGATCGTCCCAGAGGACGATTGGTAAAGGCAGCGCGCGCTTTTGCAACCGATCTGGTGGGAGCAGCGAAAATTCCGGAAGCGCGAACTGCCGCAGACTACGGCTTGCCCGTGCCGCGTATTTTTGTGCAGCGAAATGGAAGCACTTCGGCTTAAAAAAAAAATTCTCGCTATCCCGTATACGAGAGTTGATGTAAGCACGAAATGGCAATCGGCAAAGCAGACTACTTAGAGATGATGCTAGCCACAACCTCAAAATGGCTGTAGTGCATGTTCGCAATGGCACACCCCGCCACAACGCCGCACCACGCTATACTGTGCACTGGTTCATATGGACGCTGCTCAGCTAAAAGAAAAAAAAAACCGGTTCAAGGTAGCATGACAGGCAGCTAAAGACGCCATGGAGACAGCGCGCTGCCCAGCTAGAATAAAAGCGCCTGACAGAGGCGCCACGCAGCGTGAGGCCATTTCTCGAAGCGACGCGAGAACCGCGCCGTGGAACTCACGGACCGCTGCCTTTCAAAAGAGCACAGGTAACCCTGTCTCAGCAGCAAAATATTACAATGACGTGTATGGCGCCCTGTGTCTGCCTTTGGAACGTTGCTATGGGAAATGACAAATAAAACTTCAGCGTACTATAAATTACAGCTTGAGTGATAGTGTGAACAAACATTCGGAAGAACTCGGAAACAATATTTTTTTGTAACTTATTTGGGCAGTAACTAGCGTATGTAATGCTGTCCTGTAGAAAGTGTTGGGGGCCAGAGACCGTATTTTATTAAGTTTCGACTGGTTGCACATGCTGATCTCGTTTTGTTCGCGCAACTTACCCGAGGGACGGTTCCGGCTTTTGGCTCAAGGTCTCTTGAAGGTCGCCGACAACGGGAGCTAAACATTTTATGTTTAAAAACGATATCGCGAAGACACTAACACCACCAGCTTAGCAAGACGGAATCCGTCTCGTGTTTCGGCCATAACCTTCCAATGCCTGTAATTGAACATGAAGTTTCACTTTTCCAGAAAGCTATACATTCTAAAGCGACAAGCTGGCGTTTGCCGAAGCAGCCAAGGTAGGCGAGCTCGACTTAAATGGCCATGGCTGGCAAAGTTGGAGCGATTTATAAATGGAGCAAACCGCACCTTCAAGCCACACAATAGCGCATGTGTAGAACAATGTAGAACAATATGCGAAAAAAAAAATGTACGTCCCACTAAAAAGCTCCTGTCAAAGTAATAATATTAATAAGAATATTAATCGTAAAAAGCTTGAAACTACACAAGAAACTCCAGTCAAAGTAATACTAAATATAATATCAGTCGTAAAAAGCTTGCAACGTGCACGAACGCATCGTATGAAATGTTTTAGGGGTCACGCTTGAATGTGACATACCCTACTTCGCGGTACGATATGACGAACCCTTTAGTGATGTGGAGATCCAAGCTAGGCTATCCATAAAAGGGCTAAAGCTTTCGAAATACCTACTTATGGGCTAATAAACGGAAAGTTCTCGAACAGCCCAATTAGCCCGCTCTCAGCAAATAATAGAGTACGAAAAGACGGGACTCTCACCTCGCAAGGACTGACTGCGTACATTTCCAAAATACTCCCGAGAAATTTGGCACACTTCGGTCAATCGTATTACGCATTTGTGTATAAGCGTGTGAAGCCGTTAGACGTTGATTATACGCTCCGTCGTGGCAGTCTTATATGTATTATCACTTTTTTTTGTTGCTTTATAAAGGTGACTTTCTTCGCTCCATGGTACTTTATTTAAAAGAAAAGAGAACGGTACTTCAGCTAAGAAACCGAGTTTTGCTGAAAGTGGTGACCATCCATCGAAAACGTGAACTTGGACAGTTTCTTCTTTGAGAGCAGCGTATTACTTCATTGTTTACGGTGGTTCGAGTCGTGCCTAGGGGCAATGTGTTGTAGCTGAAACCAGGCGCGGGAGTTTGATACGCTATACTATTCCTTCAGATCGGCTTGAAATAAAATAAAACTCGTAGCACATTTCGGAACACAATGACTTCCAGTGAAACCAGCACATCTCGGGCAACTATAAGAGATATCACTGCAATAAAGAGAGAAGAGGTGGAAGGCAGGGAGGTTAACCAGACGCGCGTCCGGGTTACTACCCTGCGAGAGGGGGCGAGGGTAAACAGGATTGAGCCCAGTTGGCTACCCTGAACTTGGTTAAGAAAAAGTAAAAGAAAAAATTAAGAGAACGAAACAAAGTCAAGAGTTGGTGCGTGCATGAGTCGCCGACGTTATAGAAGCGCTGTGCCACATACGTTCACTCAGTCCTATTGCCTTCGGGAATCGCAGCAGCCGTAGTCCATATATGCTGTGTAAGCTTTCCTTTCATTCTTGCGGCTGAAGTCGGAAGGCTAGGCACCACAGCGCTGTGGGCTACGGTGGTGCGAGAAGCAAGCGAGGTCGACGCCGACCGAGTTTCTCGAGTTTATTATGGTTGGTCGGCTCAATCACCGTACATGCTTAGCTCAGCGCTCGCTCAACCACTCCCCTGTTCTGTGTGCACTAGGCGTCGGCACTGTTCCTTTCGTGGGGAAGTTGTGCTGGCTATCGAGTTCAGCGCGACTGATGGCTGACATCATGGACCTTGTCGTTTGCTGGTCGTGCTGTGCATCTTCGCTTGTGGCAGTTTCTATAATGAGTTGTACTCCTGTTGCTTCTTCGGAGCGACCTCACCTCCATATGCTCAATGTCCAGCGCAAACATTCTAGAACGACGAGGTGAGCCGGACTTTCACTAGTGTTCTCTTAAATCGCAGTTCGATTGAACGTCAGCGATGTAGGTTTGGCGCAGACACTTTGGTGCCACGGAGGAAAAAAAAACGAAGAGAGCATGACGGTAGGCAGCTAGCCTCAGCCAGCTGGCCTCCTCTGATGCTGCCCCACCACTTTCTCTCCGGGGCATTTTAGCGCGAGAACTTTAGAGGAGCAGGCGCTTCATGGTTGCCGGACCTTTTCAAGACACTGTTTGGTACGCGTTAGCCGAGGACTCTTGGGGAGTAGGCGTTCCATGGCTGCCGGAACTTTTCAAGACACTGTTTGGTACGCGTTAGCCGAGGACTCTTGGGGAGTAGTAGGCGCTTCATGGTTGCCGGACCTTTTCAAGACACTGTTTGGTACGCGTTAGCCGAGGACTCTTGGGGAGTAGTAGGCGCTCCATGGTTGCCGGAACTTTTCAAGACGCTGTTTGGTACGCGTTAGCCGAGGACTCTTGGGGGAGTAGTAGGCGCTCCATGGTTGCCGGAACTTTTCAAGACACTGTTTGGTACGCGTTAGCCGAGGACTCTTGGGGAGTAGTAGGCGCTTCATGGTTGCCGGAACTTTTCAAGACGCTGTTTGGTACGCGTTAGCCGAGGACTCTTGGGGGAGTAGTAGGCGCTCCATGGTTGCCGGAACTTTTCAAGACGCTGTTTGGTACGCGTTAGCCGAGGACTCTTGGGGAGTAGGCGCTCCATGGTTGCCGGAACTTTTCAAGACACTGTTTGGTACGCGTTAGCCGAGGACTCTTGGGGAGTAGTAGGCGCTTCATGGTTGCCGGACCTTTTCAAGACACTGTTTGGTACGCGTTAGCCGAGGACTCTTGGGGAGTAGTAGGCGCTCCATGGTTGCCGGAACTTTTCAAGACGCTGTTTGGTACGCGTTAGCCGAGGACTCTTGGGGGAGTAGTAGGCGCTCCATGGTTGCCGGAACTTTTCAAGACACTGTTTGGTACGCGTTAGCCGAGGACTCTTGGGGAGTAGTAGGCGCTTCATGGTTGCCGGAACTTTTCAAGACGCTGTTTGGTACGCGTTAGCCGAGGACTCTTGGGGGAGTAGTAGGCGTTCCATGGTTGCCGGACCTTTTCAAGACACTGTTTGGTGCGCGTTAGCACTTCCTCGCCACACTCTATTCGCGCCACACTCTATTCGCGCCACACTCGATTCGCGTCACGCGCTCTGCGGTCAACTCTTTCCCGTGTATTCCGCGTGATCAACGGCTGGAAATTACCGCTTGCGCTTCACGTGTAAGGGCCTATTTTCCATGAGCCTGTCGTTTATATTTTTATGAATAGGCTTCAAGGTGGTCACGGGACGCACCATTCTAGTCTTTCTTCCTTTCTGCGTATTTGGTGCACTTGCTGTAAGAGCAGTTGTCAGCAAATGTGGATGACAGCGTGTCACTGCTGGAACTGCGCAGCTGCACCTTTGGCATGTAGCGTTATAGACAAAACAACTTTTGATTATGTGACCGACCAGGACTTGCTAATTTGTCAGTGTCTAGCGCGATGTCTGAAAACCCGTAAAGCAAGACAGCTAGCCGGACCTCCTGCGGTGCTGTCGTGAATCGCAATTAAAATAACGACATTACGTAAAGGGACGTTTTCTCTGCGCACAACTTTACCAGCGCCCACTTTTGCTGACGAGGAAGGCCTTCATAGCACACAGTGCCAGAACGAAAGGGCCAAGTTCTATCCTGAGTTTCCAATAACCCATGCGCGGGCTACTCAAACAAAAGCGCGTGTGCGCGGCATGCCTACACACACAGGTAAGAACTCCGATATTCTTTAAAGCAGGGATAAATGCAGAGGCAGAGTGCAACGCATGCAAGGTTGTGCTCAGCGCGGCGGTCAGGGGCACTTTCAAGGTAGAACTGCTTCCGAGAAACGTCCACCCGCAATTCAACGAGGGGCGGCGAAAGGCGAGGGCCCGAGCACTACTGAAATCGACCGCCAACGTCCCGGGTCTGGCGGCATTTGTAGACGCGGCCCAGTACGGGCGCAGCGACCGGTACGCGGCCGTCTCGATACGCTGGGATGGTACGATAATTAACGCAGCATCGGTCAAGGGGGTAACGTCCGAAGTGGCAGAACAGGTGGCAATAGCCATGGCAATGAGGGACCCCTAACGTCCTTACGTCTACACAGATTCGCGATCGGAGGCCAGAGCATTCGCCTCGGGCTCAATATCGCGGGAAGCGGCGGCCGTCCTCGGCAGCGAGGGAGCCGCGGGTCATCACATCGTCAAATAGTTTCCAGCCCACATGGGGGCCGACGTGCACCCGAATTTCCCAACGCCAACGAGCTGGCGCACGGACGCGCGCGAGGACTCACGCACCGCGGCGATCGTGGCGGCCGAAGTGGCGGGGAGGGACGGGAGCACCGAGACTTGCTGCTCACCTTGAACGAAATAACAACGCACTATCAGCTGTCGAGGAGAACCTTCCCGCTCCTCCACGCTAAACTCACTAGACCACAGTCATCGATATTCAGGATGCTTCAGACAGGGTCGTTCCCCTCGAGAGGCAGACTGAGCCGTTATTCACCAGAAGTAGAGCCGCAATGTCCGGATTGTGGCGAATCGTACTGTTCGCTAGTGCACATGCTCTGGCAATGCTCCGCGTTAAGCGGCACCGTGTTCAATAAAGAAGACTGGGTGGACGCCCTGCGAAGCGACGACCACCAGACCCAGCTCCGGGCCATCCAGAGGGCTCACGAAAGGGCGGTGTTTGGGATCGGACTGCTGGTACGATCTGTTGGGAACTCGGCGCTGACGCCCGTGGTTGTACCTGGGTCGCAAGCCCCAAGGGTAGCGTTGGCCTGGCGGCCTGGGGTACAACTGGAAGCATCCGAAGGTCCCGGCAAAGCATGAGTCGACTGGTAACAACGAAACAACTTGTTTATTTTAACATCGCAAAGAGTTGGCGGTCAGGTTTGACCGAAGTAGAGAGACGGGAGAGCACTTCACTCAACAGAAGAAATCGGAGCCCTCCCTTTTGGGCGTCCGGGGGCAGCTGTTTTTATACTCTCGCAGTTGAGGGCAAGAAGGAACCCCTCAAAAGACGAGCACGTGAATGTACAATGGGCTAATGGTGACGCACACTGTCGTAGCGATGCCGTAGCACCATGTCGAGCACGATCTCGTAGCACCCTGTCGTGGCGCTGCCGGTCGGACACAATGACTGTAATGAGAGGATGGTCCCTGCTTTGGCATCGCCTGTTTCGGGCACAATGACTGGAATGAGATCCCTGCTTTGGCATCGCCTGTTTCGGGCACAATGACTGGAATGAGATCCCTGCTTTGGCATCGCCTGTTTCGGGCACAATGACCGGAATGCGAGGATGATCCCTAGGCGGTCGCATCGCCGCAGTCGCGCCTGGAAACACCTGGCGATGAGTGTTGCGGCGACGACGATCGGGCCAAAATGTCTGCCGCCCCGCCGCAGTCGCGCCGGCAAAACCACGTGTCGCAGGCGAAACGCAACAGACCGCCCCGCCGGGGGAAGGAGATCCCGATGGTCAGGGGACTGCATCCGCTGTCCGGAGGGATGTCGCTCGATGATGCTCCTAACCGAAGTCGGGCGTCCCTCGACGTTTCTTGAGCGCAGCGCACAGAGAAGGCCTCGTTCTCTCGTTCAGGTTCGCACGGGACACTGCAAAGTGACTTCGGGAGAGTTCACATTTTTGTTCTCGTTCCCGGTAAGCGTTAGAACTACGCTGAAACTCAACCGCTCAGTCAGCAAGCACGGCACAACCCTCACTAAGCCCTGCCAGGCTCTTTCCCCTTTTTATACCACTGCCTAGTTCCTTACAGTAGTCTAGCATCACTCAGAACGCGTCCACAAATTGAAAACTTGCACTAGAAAGCATATCATCACTTTGAAACACTAAACAAAAGCAATATGTTAAAAAAAAATCCTGCCTCAGGAAGAAAAACATCAGTAACAAACAATTTTGAGGCTGATTCCTACGTTAGGGGCTTCGACTTAAGCCATCGGCGTTACCGTTGAGACTCCCCTTTTTGTAACGTACCTCAAAGGAATATTGTTGTAAAGCGAGGCTCCAGCGCAGGAGGCGGCCATTTTTGGGAGAGATGGTCTGCAGCCATTGGAGAGGGCAGTGATCCGTCTCAATGATAAACCTCGAGCCGGCTAGATAGCATGACAATTTCTGAACGGCCCGCACGAGACACGCACACTCTTTCTCGGTGGCGCTATACGCCTGCTCACGACTGGTCAGCTTACGACTAGCATACAGGACGGGGTGTTCTACTTCTCCATTTTCCCGTTGGCACAGTACAACGCCCATGCCTCGCTCACTAGCATCGCACTGAACAATGAACCCTTTTGTATAGTCTGGCGATCGTAGCACAGGCTGGCTTGTTAGGGCACTCTTTAGGGCGCTAAAAGCTCTTTCCTTTGTCTCGTCCCAGACGACTGTTTGAGGCTCTGTCTTTCTTAGAGCATCCGTCAGGGGAGCCGCGATATCAGAGTACCTAGGGATGTACCTCTGATAGTAGCCGGCGACACCCAAGAACGACCGAATATCGGTCTTGGTGCGCGGTTGCGGAAAGTCTCGCACAGCGGCCACTTTTATTTCAGAGGGGCGGCGACGACCCTGACCAATCACGTGACCGAGGTAGACAACCTCGGCCTGTGCTATCTGGCACTTAGGAGCCTTGACTGTCAAGCCCGCTTCGCGCAGGCGGGTTAGCACTGCCCGCAAGTGTGCCATATGCTCAGACCAGGATGCGGAGAATATCGCTACGTCGTCTAGATACGGTAAAGCGAATTCTTGCTGTCCCCGCAACACTTTATCCATGAGACTTGAAAAACAGTATGGCGCGTTCTTCAAACCAAAACTCAACACTTTAGGACGGAATGTTCCCATTGGTGAAATGAACGCCGCATACCTACTAGCCTCTTCTGTAAGTGGAACCTGCCAATAACCCCTGACAAGATCTAGGGTGGAAATAAACTGAGCGCTACTAACTTTCTCAAGGCGCTCCTCGATGTTAGGGATCGGATAAATTTGATCCTTAGTGATGGAATTAAGCCTGCGGTAGTCGACGCAAGGACGAGGTTCCTTGCCCGGTACCTCAACTAAAATCAAAGGGGAGGTATAATCACTCTCACCTGCCTCAATAACACCGAGCTGTAGCATTTTCTTTACCTCAGCCTCCATAATATCGCTCTGGCGGGGTGACACCCGATACGCCTTGGATCGTACTGGCTCTGTGGAGGTAAGTTCTATATCATGAGTAAGTACAGAAGTCCTACCAGGCCTCTCAGAGAACAGACCCTGAAACTCTTGTAATAGCTGGTGTAGTTCGGTTTTCTGCTCGGGCGACAGCGGTGCTTTACTGATAAGGTCACTAATGACTTGACCGGTGTCTTCCCTGTTCGTCACTGAGCCTAGTCCTGGAAGCTCGACTGGAAGCTCTTCAGGAACGTTTACCATCATGCACACCACTGCTTCCCGTTGTCTATAAGGTTTGAGCAGATTACAGTGGTAAACTTGCTGTGCTTTCCGCTTTCCTGGCAGACTTACCACGTAGTTAACGTCCGACAGTTTCTGAACAATTCGTGCTGGGCCCTCCCACTGCACGTCTAGTTTGTTGTTTAGCGATGTGCGCAATATCATGACCTCATCGCCAACCTCAAAACGACGGGCCCTGGCTGTCCGATCATAATAAACCTTGGCCCTCTGCTGGGCCTTTGTCATTGCTTCACCTGACAACTCCTGTGCCCTTCTTAAGCGTTCGAGGAGCTTAAGTACGTACTCCACCACGACTGGGTCGTCGCCCCTACCTTCCCATGATTCTCGAAGCATGCGAAGCGGAGATCGAAGCGAGCGACCGTACACCAGTTCAGCTGGCGAAAACCCCGTAGCCGCATGCGGCGCGGTCCTTAAAGCAAACATCACCCCAGGCAGACACAGCTCCCAGTCAGTTCGATGTTCAAAACACAACGCTCTCAACACGCGCTTCATGACGGAGTGGAGCTTCTCAACGGAATTCGACTGTGGGTGGTACACTGAGCTGTGTAGCAGCTTTACCCCACACCTTTCGAGAAAAGTTGTCGTCAAAGCGCTAGTAAACACTGTGCCCTGATCTGATTGGATTTCCGCAGGGAAACCAACTCGCGCAAATATGGACAGTAGTGCATTAACTATCTCAACTGAGCTGAGTTCTTTAAGCGGCACTGCTTCAGGGAACTTTGTCGCTGGGCAGATCACAGTCAAAATGTGTCTGTACCCCGTGGCTGTTACCGGCAGAGGTCCCACAGTATCAATAACGAGCCGTCTAAAAGGCTCCGTAATGATAGGTACCAATTTCAACGGCGCCCTCGATTTGTCCCCTGGTTTGCCCACCCGCTGACAAGTGTCACATGTCCTCACGAAATGGTCTGCGTCCCGAAAACACCCTGGCCAATAGTACTCTTGCAAGAGACGGTCCTTAGTTTTCTTAACTCCTAGGTGTCCGGACCACGAACCCCCGTGTGACAAGCGCAACAGATCCTGACGATAGCATTGAGGCACGATCAGCTGATCGAACTCCACTCCTCGGCGGTCTAGATACTTCCGGTACAGGACTCCACCCCTTTCCACAAAACGCGCAGTTTTCCTGGCGATACCTTCTTTGACATTGCAGCGCACGTTTTCCAGGCTGCCATCCTTTTTTTGCTCGGCTATCAAAGCCGACCGGCTGACTTTTAGCAACCTATCAAGTCCGTCTGACGTAGGCGCGATGAGCAAATCAGTAGATAGCTCTTCTAACTTTCCCGTGTCGGGCATTTCCTCTCCAGTATCTGGCGCCTTTAACGTTACAGACTCAAGTTTATTCAGTTCGGGCGTGCTCGGAATATCAGCTTGCTGCGCCTCTGACCCTTTTTCGTTGTTTGATAACGTCGGCCCCGCAACTACCGCCTTTGCAGCGAGCTCCCGAACCTTCGATCTGGTTAAGGCCTGAACACTAGCTTCACCAAACAAAAGCCCCTTCTCGCGCAGGAGGTGATCGGACCTGTTTGAAAATAGGTACGGGTACTGGGGTGGCAGCATAGATGACACTGCCGCCTCTGTCTCAAGCGCTCCGAAAGGTCCTTCAATAAGCACCTTTGCTACTGGCAGACACACGCTATGAGCTTCCACGGCTTGCTTGATCCACGCGCACTCGCCCGTGAACATATGGGGTTCTACGTAAGACGGGTGAACTACATCCATCGTAGCTGCGGAATCGCGAAGCACTCGGCACTCTTTCCCGTTCACGAGGAGGTCTCGCATGTAAGGCTCGAGAAGCTTCATGTTCTCGTCAGTGCTGCCTATTGAAAAAAACACAACTTTTGGTGTTGTTTCCGGACACTGCGCCGAAAAGTGACCCGGCTTCTGGCACGTATAACAAACGCCCGCTCGCCTCATCTCGAACCGCTTTCTGCGTTCGGCTTCGGCTGCCGCCGTCTCCTTAGGTTCGGTCGCACTGCTTCCACTCGCATCCGCACTACGCGTGTTCCCCTTTGCTCTCATGGGTGTGAACTTCGGCCTCTCAAACTTCGAGCCAAATTCACCCTTTTGACCGTCCTTAGCTCCGCGAGCCCGACGCGTCACAAACTCCTCGGCTAGCTCAGCGGCTTTAGCCACCGTACAAACGTCTGGCCTATCCAAGACCCAGTATCGCACGTTCTCCGGTAACCGACTATAAAACTGTTCTAGCCCGAAACACTGCAGAACTTTATCGTGGTCACCAAACGCTTTCTCTTCTTTGAGCCACTCCTGCATGTTCGACATAAGCCTATACGCAAACTCTGTATATGACTCACTTCTGCCTTTCTCATTTTCCCGAAACTTCCGACGGAACGCCTCCGCAGACAGCCGGTACTTTTTTAGCAGACTCTATTTTACTTTGTCGAAATCCTCTGCTTCCTCTCTATCCAAGCGAGCGACTACGTCGGCCGCCTCGCCGGGTAACAAAGTGAGCAAGCGCTGTGGCCACGTTTCCCGAGAGAACCCCTGCTTCTCGCACGTTCGCTCAAAGTTAACCAGGAACAAACCAATGTCCTCTCCAAGCTTAAACGGCCGCATCAGGTCAGTCATTTTGAACAATACTCGTTCTCCTGCACCGTGTGCCTGACTTCCATTACGAGCGCGTTCCATCTCTACCTCGAGACGCTTCATTTCCAAAGCGTGTTGACGGTCACGCTCTTGTTGCTCTCGCTCTTTCTGTTCTTTACGTTCACGCTCTTCTTTTTCTTTTTGTTCTTTACGTTCACGCTCTTCTCTTTTTGCAGTCTCCCTCTCTTCAATGGTCTCAAGGCATTCCGACAGCTCGTCATCCTCAGCCTCTAACTCAAGAATAGCCTTTAGCAGTTCTGGTTTTCTGAGTTTGTCTGAGACATCCAGACCCAACTCTCTTGCAAGCTCCAACAATTTCGGTTTGCGCAACGACTTCAAATCCATGGCTGCTCTGAATGCTGCTTTCTCTACTGCTTACTATTGTCTTGCCGCAAACTAACCCGGCAGCAACGACAACCACAATTACCAGCTCTGTTTCTAACACTAACAAAAGCCTGGCAAAGCTCAGAAGAAGAAAGTCCCGCACTCACCAAACCTCGCAGCCAAGAGTCCAGCGCAGTCGTTCCGCTGCAGGCAACCAGTCATCACACAGGGCTCGTTGCACTGCTCCCGGATCGTCGTTGAGCTGCTCAGCATACAGTCAACTGCATCTCTTCGCTGCTGGCCTCCGTTGTCGCGATCTCACCGCTGGCAGACAGTTGTCTGAAGTCGTAGGCGATCTCACCGCTGGCAACCAGATGTTTGGGATCGGACTGCTGGTACGATCTGTTGGGAACTCGGCGCTGACGCCCGTGGTTGTACCTGGGTCGCAAGCCCCAAGGGTAGCGTTGGCCTGGCGGCCTGGGGTACAACTGGAAGCATCCGAAGGTCCCGGCAAAGCATGAGTCGACTGGTAACAACGAAACAACTTGTTTATTTTAACATCGCAAAGAGTTGGCGGTCAGGTTTGACCGAAGTAGAGAGACGGGAGAGCACTTCACTCAACAGAAGAAATCGGAGCCCTCCCTTTTGGGCGTCCGGGGGCAGCTGTTTTTATACTCTCGCAGTTGAGGGCAAGAAGGAACCCCTCAAAAGACGAGCACGTGAATGTACAATGGGCTAATGGTGACGCACACTGTCGTAGCGATGCCGTAGCACCATGTCGAGCACGATCTCGTAGCACCCTGTCGTGGCGCTGCCGGTCGGACACAATGACTGTAATGAGAGGATGGTCCCTGCTTTGGCATCGCCTGTTTCGGGCACAATGACTGGAATGAGATCCCTGCTTTGGCATCGCCTGTTTCGGGCACAATGACTGGAATGAGATCCCTGCTTTGGCATCGCCTGTTTCGGGCACAATGACCGGAATGCGAGGATGATCCCTAGGCGGTCGCATCGCCGCAGTCGCGCCTGGAAACACCTGGCGATGAGTGTTGCGGCGACGACGATCGGGCCAAAATGTCTGCCGCCCCGCCGCAGTCGCGCCGGCAAAACCACGTGTCGCAGGCGAAACGCAACAGCGGAGGCTCACGGGCTTCCCGTCCCAACGTGGGTGCGGCCCGCGACCCCTGCCGACCACTAATCCAAGAGTGGGTGGGGAGGGGTTCCTCAGGACTCAATAAAGTTACCTCCTCCTCCTCTTTAAAGATCCCTTCAGCGTATTTATCCCTAAGTGAAATACTTCCAGCACTGCCAAGATGGCGCGTCATACTTATTTGTTATTTGTTATACAGAGGAAATAAGGAACTTTCTTGTGTATTTAAGACTCTTGCGCATAATTTTGCTTAAACGTTTCGCGTGTGGAATCCCTCTGCATGTGCTATATATTATCTCGTAAGAATTTCAATTCATGAGAAAGCCTGAGTGAGTGAGTCCGTACGCGAATTGGACCTGCCTGTGTGTGATTCTGGTGAATGAGTCGGAGTGGTGCCCGGCTGAGTAGAATTTTGGTGAGTCTGAGTTGAGCCCAACTGAGTAGAATTTTGCTTAGTTTGTGTCCGAGTGAGGCCCGATTGAGTAGAATTTTGGTGAGCCTGAGTCCGATGAGTCCTAGTCAAAAAACATGATTTGTGAGTGAGTCTGAGTCCCATTTATTCTGCCGATCAATGGTGGTAACTGCAGTTGTAATCACGAATCGAGGCTGCATAAGAGATCACTGAAGTTCTGTGCTTGCAGGGTGAATTTTTTAATATACATTTCGGAGCGGCAAGCTCGGGACCCGTAGATGTCATGACGTGTGAAGTCTCGAACTTCGTGACCAATTGAAATGGGATTACAAAGGCGCCCATTTTAACTTACCGATACCAAACCACCCGTGTAAGCATGACTTGGGCAAATGTATGAAGTCCGTAAATGCACCAACGTGATTTACCTGATAGCCGCTAGGCTTTCTTCGGAATTCTTGCAACTACAATGTACACAGAAGGCTCTTCGATCTAGGCACCACAAAGGAGAACGTGTTCATGTTGCAGGCAACTTCAATGACATGTAGTCCTAGTTAGCCGCAACCGCTCTAGAGAACGCTTCCTTGAGTCTCTCTTCTTACCGGCGTGCGAGATGATGGGCAGAGCCCTTGGATATACGGTGAATATGTGCCCGGAGTGCGTTAACAGCTATGGGCGATGGGTGGCGAGGGTACTCATTGCTGCAGTTGCACACCGAGATAGCCCCAGGCATGTCCGAAGGGCCTGGCCTTGAATGGTCTGTAGGACACAAGTGTTAGTTTTGTTAGCATTGGACGGTAGTGGTGTGTTATATCGCAAATATCCTCGGAAGAGCATCCTGTATAGTTGAAGCATAGACGCCACGGCTGTGTCCCATGTGTTACCGGCGAGAAAGCTTATCACCTGGCCGATAGAGGTAAGCCTCTTCTCCAGTGTATATGGGGGGGGGGGGGCTGGGGGGTGGAGTTGGTTCCACAAAACGTCTGTCCATAATAACGACTACGAAATGGTGAGATTTTTTACATGAAGTTGTTTTGGGGTAAATTGAAGGGAATTACCAGGTCATGGGCTTGCCGGTACCTCTCGATCGAAATGCTGAGGCATTGAACATACTGATCTCTCAATAAAATAGAGCATGCATTTCAGTGACCTGTTTGATTTTCTTAAATTTCTTATATTTGGCCTTCCCTATTCTTGGGCAGCGATCTGGGTATGTGACACCGGAGACTCTGGCTTACTATGCCAGGAATTCTGACCAGCAATGTAGAGCCAGTGAGCGCAGCCTCTGTTCTGCGTAATAAAACAATATGTCATGACATAACACTGTAATGTCGGCTCATGGGTATCTCTAAGTCACACAGACTTCTTAATGAAATAGCCCAAAATTTTCAGCGGCTTCTATGGTTTTCTTAAAGTTAAGTTTGGGCTACCCATTCTTGGCCTACGGGGTATGCACCAAATGGTATGTTCCCATACATGGCCAATCCTCTAAATCGTCACCGTACTTCCTCGATCCTACTCTTATGACTCCTTCCCGTTTCCCTACTCGTGAGTGAGCTGGACGACTCCACCATAACACCTCTGTTCTATCCCCTGGTGATTGCTGGTGAGGCATATCCAGCAGATTCGGGGATATCTTCCCTGCCTCAAAGCAACACCTGAAGTATTACAAGCAAGGCCAGATCGGACAGTGAGCTCTTTGGACACTAAAGTTGATCTCTCTCTCTCTCTCTCTCTAGGGCTTGTACGTGTCGCTGTGATACAAGGGGTGTAGAATCCTTAAATGTATTTACATATTGTCACGCGTACTTCTTTGTGCATTCATCTCTCATCACCATTATTCTCTCGACAAACACCGCACGTCGCCTTAGTCCTCATGATGTCGCTGCGTCGATGACACAAACGTGTACATCCGCCAAATTTGGTGTTTGCAATTCCGTATACTGCGAGCGATGTAATGCATATACATAAACATTGCTCGAGGTTATGCGTAGCCTAAAATGAAAATCCAGTTGTATGCCTCTCACTTAGTGTTACGGGATTTATTTGCCCACTTCACTACAGCGTATACTTTCGCATAATTTGGAACGCGTGCGCTGCAAAATTTCATTTTCTTTCTCCCTGTTTCACTCTTTGGTTACTATTGAAAATATATTGCCACCCTCCATCAAAGCCCTACAGAAGTATCTGGGCAACCAAAACGCCGCGCAAGACGAGCAAGGCAACTGTGCGCCTTGGAAAGCGGAACCGCCTGACTTGTCTAACCCGTCCTTGCAATGCTTTCCATCAAGCAATGTTGGCTGTTGCTTATTGAGTTATTTAGAGGAGTTCCATCAACAGTGCCTCTGGTGAAACTTCCACAAGCCTTAAACACACCATGGTTCGTAATTGGTAATGTAGCCTTTTTTTGGTTAGGCTTCAGATACGTAAGCGGAGTCACGCAATAACAACCGCCGGAATGACCACAGGTCTACTTATAACAAGCCGCATGTATGATCTCGCTCTGCCTTTTCTTTCTTCTAGTGCTTACCTTGACAAGCACAGTCGACCTGACATAGTGAACAGACGGCTGGTGTACCTTGCGCTCGTTCACCTGTCACTAGCCAAACATGCTGCGCAGTGGTATCAACTCATTGAGCACCGCAGGGAATGTGGGAGAGTTGTTAATGTTTATCAGCTTAAAAAACAAAGCAATAAAGAAGGGTTGGTATCGTTTGTCAATAGCGACTTGCTTATAACTACGATCGAAACTCAATTTTGTTATGTCGGAGACCACTGAAATCGGTCTACATTTGTTCTTTTGCCAAACTGGCAAGAAAGAAAAAAAAACCGACTAGCTGTCTGTCAAAAAATATTTGTTCAATCATGAAAACGGCTTGAGTAAACATGCAGCAAGTAAATAAGTTGTACTAGGCCAAATACTATAGTGCCTTTGGAGAGTACGCCCTGAGGGACAATGTCCAGCCATTCCAGAGCCAGTTTGGGCGCAGTTGCGGCAGAACGAGCTCCAGACACGAGAAGCAACCGGGAAGGACATTCCCGCTTTTGTTACACACGGCGGTCGTCCATTCTTTGCCCCTAAACGTATTTGGCTCTTACGCCACGTCACCACAGAAACGCGCCGCCCGCAAGACGGTCGTGAGCTGCGTAACAAAGCGAAAGTCGTTCGCAAACTTCCTGCATGGCGCACCGAGGCTGGCGACTATTGGATGCCGTCGCGTCGCTTATTCTTCTCCGGCAAGTTTCTGTTTGCTGCGGGAGAGTATACGCTATCCAAGTGATTATTCTATTCGCGCGCCGAATTCAACGCCACCACTGACAGGTCGGATGCGGATGTCGTCCGCGCACGAAGCGCTTTGCTCGTAACCCGCCTCCATCGGTGGTTTTTATATTTTCTTTCTCCGTGTTCCAGTCAGTACATTGCTTTTGCGATGAAGCGCCCAGATAAAGAAAGCAAGGACTGCGGTCGGTGGCCGCAATATTTGAGGGGCAGGAAATCCGACAGGGCACTTTTATGGACCGCAATGTACGCCACGCGCAGTTTCAAGTTATGCAATGTTTAAAAACCTGACCGGCCAATCGACAATGTTCAGCTGATAAAATGGCTGAATATAGAATACAATTCAGCGGTTGTTTGGATGAAAGAAAGCATTGTAATGTTACGCTTGGTGGAACGAAACCGCAGGTGCTCGCTCCTCTTCCGTGGACCTTCCATTCGTGCTTTCGGCTTTCATTACTAGACATTGAAGTTGAGCACATAGTCTATATACTTATATGCACTGAGGGGGAGACTTTTGCATTTTCATTCAGAAGAAGCCGCGAAGGTAATCATGTAAGCAGTATGATAGGACGCTGATAACTTTTGATAGTTCTGAAACACCGGGAATACTTACTTGCTGACAATAAGCCTAAAGGTCAAAAGTGAACGGAAACACCCATGTGAACGAATAAATCTGCATAATTTAGCTGACTAGGTATTTGTTGAGTAATACTTACGGATCCGGATCTGAACTCGCAAAATTTTTCGTTTGTAAGAACTGTTTGGAATCAGCTATCACATCAGTATAACAATGTGTTCACTGTGATTCATTCACCGTCGCCGTCAATGTTGACCATTGCATGTTTTTGGAGCTACTCTAGAATAATAACTGTTTTGTGAATACAGGGGCAGATAAGTCAATTTCCTGCCACCGTCCTTATAGCACTTTATTTTCCTTGAGTTTGGCACATATTTAATTTACTTCCTTTGTTATCGCTCTTCTCCCCGTCTGATTTGAAGTTTTAAAGAAAGGTCTGGCAGTAAAATGTTATTCTTGTTATAGTGTTCCTCCCCCTTTGCGTAATTTCACCACGACTCTCAAAAAGAGCGGGCTACTTTACACGTTATAGAGCCGCAGTTTTCTTCAAGGCACGGCTAAAGACGACGCAAAGCGTAACGACGATATCTGCAAAACAACAAGCTGCTCATTACGGTGTGGAAAAGAGCATTAAGGCAAACATCTAAAACAAAGCTTCTGCAGCGCTAACGATGAAAATGAGCGGAGATTTAAAAAAATATGGTTGCGAAGCATGAATGCTCAAGCCGTCCGAGCGTAAGGATCAGTGCGCGGAAACGGGAAAATCGCCCTTATAACATCCCGCTGTCGTAAAGGGAGCTTCCGGCTTACGTATTCAAACGTCAGTCGCTTTAACATACCGCATATAGTGTCAGTATCGACCCACTCTGCTCATTCATTTCTGGCGGAGAACATCTGCATTAACCAAGAGAGTGTTCTCAGTGAACCGAGCATAACGCATTCCTTATCTGCATGTGGAGAGTCGTGGCCCCGGCCGCGCCATACATAAGCTATTGTCAGAGGTGAAAAAAAAATAAAGAAACGCGCGTGTACAGGACCAAACGGAGAAAGAGGAATTGAAATTGACTGCCTCCGCTGGACGAGCAGACGTGAGTAGGAATTAGAGCTGCCCCAGCTAAGCGAAGTCGTTAACGTCCGGGTTTATGTATATGTATGTATCCATACGGCGCACGCAACAGAGGACAATTCATTCCAAGAGCGGACGGGCGAGTCATCAAGTGCTGAACGCGCGAAGCTCATCGCGCGCTGGAAAAACCTGGCGCGATAAAATACAGGAACGGAGGACCTTGCTTCATGAAGGCTCCCGCTAGACGCCGGCCGCCGTGAAATTGATTTCACCTAGAATGCAGAGCGCCGATCGAACGCCCAGAGTGCAGAGAAGCTATTTCTATTTTGCGTCATTTGTGCTCGCCTTCTTAATGCACTACGCGATAAGCGGTACAGACTTAATGCAAGCGACGACAATCATCATCGTAACACACTTTGGGAGCGGCGCTCTTTCTTGCGCTCACGTGATTTCTTTCGTTCAGTAGAAGTACGTGGACCACATTGCTATTCCGCTGTGAAGTGCGATACGGTGGTCATGGTTATACTTACTGGTCCTGTTGCACAAACTCAGAATGCATGTTTATGGCAGTAACAACTGCCATGTGGTGGAACGAAGGACGGCTGACCTTAGTAATTCCGAAATGTGACATAATTTATTACGCCAGCGCACTTTCCCTTCCTCGCAAAAAAAAAAAAGAACGAACATCGTCTTCAGTAGTGGTTTGTCTGCGAAGGCCAGTAGTAAAGTGCCCGTCAGAGGCAATAAATTTGCCTTGCTGTTCTGCTATCGTGTGTGCTTTCAGGACGGTAAACAAGTCTTTAACGCCATTCCTTGTTTATTCTCGGTCACCGGAGACAAAAGCGGATGTGTATAAAATCTGCAAGCTTCTAGAAATACAAAGTGCTTCTGAGAAACACAAGCAGCGTATTGCAAGCCATCATTGTGACTCGTTCCACAAAATAACGGCAAAAACAAATAAACAATATATTTGCAGTGCATAGAGTGAGCAACATTTGTTTTGAATGGGCTCGGTGCACATTATACCAGCTATATTACATACCGTTTACTCATTTCTTTTTCTTTAATGGACCTCAATATTTCTCTGGATAGCCTTGGTTTTAGTTGTTATTCACTCGTTGCTCAGCGTCTTCCCTGAGTGCGGACTGTAGCGTCGAGAAACAATTCAGTTGTTACAGTGACAACGTTTTATAGCCCTGAGGCGTCTCTAAGGACTTGTGTATATGGCTTTGTGCATACAACCTTGTTTGATGACCTAGCTTCACGTGGTGCATAAAGCGCGGATAATCAATGTAACTCCAGAACTAAAACAAAACAAGAACAACAACAAATAGTCTTGAGGCGCTTGTCTAAACCAAACCCTTTGGTTAAGAAACAACTGGCCTAGCCACTCAGTTAATACGCCAAGATGCATTCGCTGGTCGGTATTTGTATAACTTCTCTTTTTGCTTACTTTGTTATTCGATGACTTAAGGCGCGCCTTTCAAAGCGGAAAAGAAGACAAAACACGGAAAGGCGAACTGACAACATAATAAAGCTAGAATTCGCATGAGCAGCCCGACTGCGACGGCTCGGGCAAGGTTCGTTCTCATTTACGAAACAGATCAAGTAAACATTTACTCAGTGTTAGGGGCAAACGAATTGCCGCGACAGCGAAGGTTCTGGAAGGGCGCAGTAATGTTTAGGCGCCCCGCCGAAAGCTTTGGAGGACCTTGGTCGGCACTAGGTGCATGAACTAATTCGTGCCGTTAATTGTTTGCCTCAACACATAAGTTTCAAGTCAGTCGCACTGCAGATTGTGAACAAAAGCACTTAATGGGGCCCACGACCCTGAGTACGTTGTAAAAGAAAAGTGGGGAGGAAGGGGAAAAAAAAAACTGCTTGGCTCTTCACCCTTAATTGGGCGAACGGTACTGTGGGACTGTACAATTCCTCCACATTGAAGTTTTCGCAATTATCTGAGCCGCCATACCTCGTTCTTCAGAACACTTATTATTGCATATAAGGGAACAGTGAAGGCTATTAGTACGAGAGCATGGTGGTCAAGTTCGTTAATGTGTAGAAGGTAGCCGGTTTCATATACTCAACGGCGCTTACCCCGCGGCCCCACAGCTGTCCATGTTGGTGGCGCCTACAGCCTCCTGGCTGCAAAAATGCTCCAACTTTTTTTTTCAATCTGCTACACCGAAAAGTCGCCTGTGCTATTCCATCTCGAAAAGGCGTTCGGGCGCCAGGTACCAATAGCGCGCATGCAAGGCATGAAATTATTTACATGCCATGACATGAATGACATGACATGCATAGCGTACATGACGTGACATAAATGTCATGACGTGTCATGTCATGCCATAGTATAAACTTCATCATCATCATCGAAGCACAAGCACTGTGCATTGTATATGCATAATTTATTGTTCTTTTTAATATTTCTTTCTTTGAATGGTCGACCATTTAAAAACATCAAATATTCCCACAAAGGTTGCTTCGTGTGCGCAAGAGGAGGAGGAGGTATTCACTCATAAAACGGTTGCACCCTTTGGGGTGTACATTTGTCCCACAACAATAATCGCCATCTGCCTTGCCTGCGTTTGCTTTCTTGAAAACTCGGCGCTCGCTACTTTCTTGTCGAGAATGCTGCGTCACGCTGATAACGTACATGCCGCTCGTTTCTGGGAAGTACCGAGCTCGCAGCGTTAAAGGAAGGAAATGTGGACAGAACAGCTGACGATTATTCTTGTGTGGCAAATATACACCCCAAAAGGTGTACATTTGTCTACACTCTTCACTCTTAGAAAAATGTACACCCTTTCGGGTTTATCTTGTCCCACAACAATAATCGTCATCCGTCTTGCCCGCGTTTCCTTTCTCTAACGCGGCGAGCCCGGTACTTCCCAGTCACGAACGGCGCCGCGTTATCAGTGTGACGCAACATTTTCGACAGGAAAGTAGCGAGCGCCGAGTTTTCAGGAAAGGAAACGCAAGCAAGGCAGATGACGATTATTGTTGTGGGACAAATATACACCCCGAAGGGTGCAACCGTTTGAAGAATGTAAGAGTGTAGCAGCTCTTTGAAAATGAACTTTACACTCTAAAAAAAGTGTACACCCTTTGGGGTGTATATCCGCCACACAGCAATAATCGTCATCTGCCTTGCTTGCGTTTCCTTTCTTGGAAACGCTGCACTCGCTACTTTCCTGTCCCGAATGCTTTGTCATGCTAATAGACAGCTTTAGCAGAGCGTTTGCTTGCGCTACGCCCCGCACACGTTTCACGCGCACCGGTGGCTGCATAGAATGCATTGATTTCGCTTATCTAACAAGCGCGTCTCCCAGAGACGCCACTGAGGTGCTCTCAGCTTGGCGGTAAAACGATTACGAAAGCAACCACACGCCGCTAAATCGGGTTCCTTGCGGAACGTGGTCAGCGTCCCACGTTCCGCTGCCTCTACGTGTGGTGTGCGCACGCGCGTCAGTGTTCCCGGTAGCGTTTTGCTGAGCGGCTGCGTGCCAATTGTTGTGATAAGCCGGTCTGAGCGGAGCGGACCGTAAACGCTCTGCTAAAACTCTCTAATAACGCGCATGCCGTTCGTTACTGGGAAGCATTCCGGGCTCGCAGCGTTAAAGAAAGGGAATGCGGACAACACAGATGACGTTTATTGTTGTGTAGAAAGATAGGAATAAAAGGGGTGTACATTTTTCTTAGAGTGCGCTCTTAAGCAAAATTACACCCCTTCGGTCGTATCTTGCCACGCAACAATAATAGTCATCTGTCTTGGCCGCATTTCCTTTCTTTAACGCTGCGAGCCCGGCACTTCCAAGTCACGAACGGCATGCGCGTTATCAGCATGACAGAGCATTCGCGACAGGAAAGTTGTGAGCGCAGCGTTTTCAAGAAACGAAACGCTAGGAAGACAGGTAACGAGTATTGTTGTGGCAAGACACGACCCAAAGGGTGTACATGTGCTTAAGAGTGTTCCAAAAACAGGTACCTTGCACCTATCTTTACGTGCGAGAGAGGTAGACAAGTTCTTATCGGGCACGCACCGGCAAATGATTGCTGTCGAGGATATTGCCCTGTGTTTTTCGTATCGGCAATCGTACAGCATCGTCACTGAAGGCTGTCTTAAATTTTCGTATGTCATCGACTTGGACTTGCGTCTCGCGGTTCTGTAGTTGCATGCCGTTCATTTTTCTCGCCAGTGGTCATCATAAGTTTTTCATCACTAATTTGCTTGCCCTTCTTCAGCGGACAGTAACAGGTGCGGACGTGCAGGCTCCGGCCAGCTTCTCTGCCTTCCTGCAAACTACATTTGTCACTGTTTTTCTCTTTCTGCTCTACGCCCTAACCTGGTGCCTTGTTCCCTGTTTCAGTCTCTTTCCACCTCGTGTTGCGAGGACAACTGATTTAGATATTACGCCCAAAGCGCCGTACATTGTGCACAATGTGGCTGCATTCTGTATAAAAAGTCAAGCAAGGCGTCTGAGATAGCATTATTTGCCAGCCAAATTCACCGCTAGGGCCATTTTTCAAACTTAGAGCTGCTTACTGGTTGATGTCGTGCGCTCTATGTACTTCAGCACACCTATTTCACCATAGCTCTGTAGATGTCAACGTTGAAACTAGGCCCAGTGATGCAGCAACTCGCCATCTTTCTGTGACTGCATTAGTAATTCGCGGATTTACTGACGTGCAGTCATTGCCAGAAGTTCCGAAACCGCTAAGCATATGCGAACTGCAGCTCGGAGACTCGCTGGAATCCGTGGGAGCCTCTTGGTGCTTAAAGGCTACAGATACTGGTGGAATAGAGCTTCATTCTTACTATATAATAACCTTCGTACCTCGAGGGCTGCTAAAGGACGATTATCACAGGGCCCAGCGACGGCTACTCCAGAACACGAAATGACTTTGAAACTTCCTTTCCTGTTGGTTTTATGTTCGGCGTATAGTACAGTCCTGTAATAGAGGCTGTGTACCGTTACAGGGCGTTCCCCACGACATCAAAAGGGTCATTAGACGTGCCTTGTAGAAATCGCGAAAAGCTGTAGGCTATGATTGAGTTGTTGCAAACTCGCAGCGTCTAACACATAATTCCTAGGCGAACAAGGATCTGTTTCGATGCTCAGCATGTGTAGAAATACATTCACAGCAACAAAAAAAAAAGCCTTGCTCTGCATAGTCTCCCTGCTCATAGCGAATATTGTGTAATGTAAGAGCGAACAAAGCGTCATGAAAGCGGCAAATCAGTGCATTGTGGAACTGCATTATAACGCGCATTATACTATTACAAGCAGCCGTGCGGACAATAAACAGCGCTTTGACATTTCTCAATATCCTATAGCTGACTTTCTCCAGCGGATGGCTCGCGGCAGTCAATGAACTGATGCTGAAAGTGGATGAAGTACCTTCTCTCTCATTTTCTTTCTTTCTTTCTTAACTTTTTCTCATGTGCGATAGCACTCTACGGGACACTAACCGGCCTTAGTTCTTACAGTCTACGCAAAATAAAGACTGGGAATCCCGTAGGCTGTGCATAACCAAAGCACTGGGTAGACCCGATGATGAGACCAGTACACGACGTGTGTCCTCGCATGTTTTAATGTGGTTCGTGACACAAGCCGATCCCACAGGCTGTGTAATTTGAGGCGTCGGTAGACATTCAGACAGATGCAAGTCCTGGCAAAGCTTTTATTGCGATGGCATCATACAGAGAAAAACTTGTCTTTCGGCAATGTAAGTAAATAAACTCTCAGCAAAGGGGAGGAGATGAGAGGGGGGGGGTATAATTATTCACCCTGTGAACATACTGTTCAAAGGGTCAGCTGTCAACATGAACAGGGTATATACTTCTTTTTCCCGAAGCTACAGTCCAACTGCACATAATTGCGGTTCACAGACGGCGTAATTCGCTCAGCAGAAGAATATAAGTCATTTGTTAGTGTCCTTTTGTTCTCAGATTTCCACTTTGCCCCAACGTGGATTACCTGATCCGCCTTCGTCTCCAAAGCCTCGTAGCAGGTACAGGAGGCACACTCATAGCTCTAGGGTGTGAGCACCATTATCAGCAGTAGCAGGCTAGAAGGCAAACCTTTCCAGTTTTCATGAAAAAGACTCTTTCGATGTCGCTCCACCTCGCTCATTCTGCTGGCCTGAACGTCGCTTTAGCGCAGTTTCCGCGTACCTCGGAGAGTACTGACAGCAAGGAACGCCAGTGCAGCCCGCGTTCGCATTGCACGTCACCGTATATTGTGTGCGAACTGCTCCGGTTGGTTACCAACAACTGCAACTGTGCACCACCAGGGTTCGCTCCGTGCCTTGATCTCCTATGAACTGCGTAAGTGCCGCTCGGGCGCTGCCTGTTCCAGCACAGGATACCGCAATTTCAGCTCGCCTAGCAAAAAAAAAAAATACCAGTATTTCTTTTTTGATAAAATGCATAGAAACGGAAATATGGGCTTCTTTATGCAAAAATCCAGATACGCAGCTCATGCAAGAATAAAGAAGAGAGAAAGCAAGAGAGAGGGAGAGTCAATGCAAGGAGGTTAACCAGATGAGAGTTTCCGGTTTGCTAACCTGCACTGGGCTACGGCAAGTAGGGGTTGGAACCGGGTCAGAGAAAGTGCAAGAAAAAAAAAGAAGAGGCCACAGGGGAAGGGAGAACTCGGAACCTCTTTATTCACATTGTTCAACCTGTACTCATGAACGCCATAGCTAACTTTGTATTTCTAGGTGCCATTTGGTTTTTGGTTTTGTATATACAGGGTGTTTCAGCTAATTTTAGCCAGAGTTTAAAAATAAACCTATGCACTCTAAGACGACGCCACCAAATGCATGTTCCTCACTTTTGTATATAGCGTGTCGCGCTATTTTTTTATTTTTTTGCTTAATCAGATAATTAGTTAAGATTAATTAGCCAACTTCTGAAGCAACTGGGTTAGGCAAAATTCCAATTAGGCAGTTGCAGGACGGTTTGCAAAACATCCGATTAGACAGTTTCCAACTTTCTATCCATTAGGTATTAGTGTTTTTCAGCTTACTGTGGAAGCCCGCGTGGACTACGCCACCCTGGGGGACGCCACGGTTGGTGCACTGTAAAGAAGTGTGGTGGCCCTCGGTGCTCGCAATGAAAGATAGCAGATAGCTGCACATCTGTCGAAACATCCAACCACCGAGGCCTAACTCTTCGAGAGCGGCGAGGATGGCTTCTTGCGTAACGTTGTCGTACGCCCCTTTGATGTCGAGGAACGAAGACGCGCAGAGACGCTTACATCCTTTCTGGTACTGAACGTAGGTATCCACGTCGACGACATTAGCAAACGAAAAGCTGCCACGTGGGAAGCCTCCCATGTCATTTGGGTAGATGTTGGGGTATTCCAGGCACCACTCCAGGCGCCCGAGAATCATCCTCTCTATCACTTTGCCCACACAGCTCTCCAATGCAATCGGGTGATGCGATTAAACCTACAGTGGCAACTTGCCAGGCTTCAGTAGCCTAACTACGCGGCTTGTCCTCCAGCATGTGGGAAGTGTGCCATCTCGCCAGGATTCATTATACAGATCTAGCAGAACATTTGTCGGCCGCTCCCCCCGATGACTCGAGGCTCTGTAAGAAATTCCGTCAGGGAAATTTTCAGCAAGCACTATGCGCAGCGGTTCCATGGCTATGACGTTGAGCGGCTGAGCGAGAGGTCGTAGGATCGTTCTCGATAGCGGAGGCGGTATTCCGATGGAGGCGGAATGCAAGAACTCTCGTGTACCGGTGTTTTGGGCCCAAGTTAAAGAATACCACCTAGTCGAAATTAATACGAAGCCCTCCACTACTGCGTTCCTCATAGCCCACTGTGCTGTTTAGAGACATCAAATCCCTCAATTTATTTCTACTTTTACGTAACAAACACACAAATTGTCAGCACTGGAAGCATGGTCTTGTGTTCGGGACAGTAACGCATTGTATAGCGAAGAGTCCATTGAAGCCTTTCCATCTATATAGGAAACGGAAAATTGTCATCCACCCAAATATGTAGCACAAGCTACAAAGAACACCCATGCGGGTTTCTCAGAAAGAAAGCTTCGCAGTTAAAAAAAAAATTCGCCCTGATCCTGTAGGATCAAACCCGGGACCGTTGCCTTTTCGTTGCTGTCGTTCTAACATCTGAGATAGCCAAGGCGCTGGAAGATCGCAGCACATCAACTACAAAGCTTTCTTTCTGAGAAACCCTTAAGAATTTCCTTTGTAGCTTTGTGCTACAGTTGGGTGGATAATTTTTCTTTCTTTCAGGGACCTTCATCCACTTTGCGGGCTTCCACAGAGCTTCATGTACATATCTATACGAAATGCAAACTTGCACATAAACCTTCTTGGACCCACCGCGTTGGCTTAGTGGATACGGCGCTCTGGTGCTGAGCTCAATGTCGCGGGTTTGATTTCTAGCCCTCCAGGCCACATTTCGATGGGGTCGGAGGACAACGAATTTGGAGGACACTTACGCTTCGCCTTGGAATGCGACAGGATTGAAAGACCCCTGACTGCTTCTCGCAAATCCCGGCAACTGCAGCTGATGTGACCGTAATGTTTACCGCGGGAAACACCGGAGGCGATCGTTATGCACGAATGTGAGCTTTCTGGTAGAAACGCGTCCTCTTGCGTGGGCCAAATCCGGAGATAGTGCACAACTGCGCCAAAAAAAACTGCATTATTTTAAGGTTTCTGTTGTCGTTTCGCACTTTTAATATTTACGTCTGAGAAGATTTAACATCAAAGGCATGCGCTGTCGGTATTTTGTTTCATGAAATTTGTTTGTGGGCTGTCATTCTCAAAATTCCTAGGAATAAGTTTGTCATGAATGTAAGAAAAGGTTATGAGCAACTTTATGGATGACCCGCCGTGGTTGCACTGTGGCTATGGTGTTGGGCTGCTGAGCACGAGGTCGCCGGATCGAATCCCGGCCACGGCGGCCGCATTTAGATGGTGGTGAAATGCGAAAACACCCGTGGTACTTAGATTTAGGTGCGCGTTAAAGAACCCCAGCTGGTCGGAAATTCCGGAGTCCTCAACTACGGTGTGCCTCATAGTCAGTAAGGGGTTTTGGCACGTAAAACGCCATAATTGAATTTTTAACTTTAGGGATAGAATGCTGAGACAATATAATCCCCACATACCGCATGCCATATAGCAAGGCCTGGCATATACATATACTTAAATATATACGGATATTTTCGCTCACGGACAACTCCGCCGACAAATCCGCTGGCGCTGACACTGACACCGGATTTTCTGCGACACGGGGCCCTTAACGCTGTCGCGTTGAAACACACGTGTACCGAGTTTTGGGAGTGTGTTAAAGAACCACAGATGACCACACTTTTTTTTAATGTTACCTCTAAAAGCCCTCTTCCGAAGGTATTATATGGAGGAGGGGGGGGAGGAGTTATAAAATCAAATACATATATACCGACATACATATACATATGTACACAGGCAAGGCAATACATGTTCGCAGGCAAGCCGGGGCACTCGGCTATTGGCGTCCCTCGTAACCCACTGTACAGTTTCTGGGCGTTAAAGAAACAATTTAAAGTTTCCAAGAGAAAAGAAACAAGACCGTGACATGACAATCAGAACAGGAATTCAGCGCATTGCAACTGAGAGATGACATATCGTCACTTACAGACAATCCGTAAGGATTACCGTGTTTAAAGCGGTCAGGGGCGCTGATGACACGCCTATGATTATCATGGCATGACCACGTTCCGGGCACTTTACTCACTAGCAGAAAGAGTTTTTTTAGCAAGTCCAACCAGTCGCGCAGGTGAACTCTAGGTCATATTGAGGGCAGTCTATAATAGGCATCGGAGTTGTCACAGAAGCTTCTGTCTGCGGACGTGCTTCTTGTGATGCGACACTGAAGTTTACATAAATTTGACAAGTGGGGCATGACATCGCGTTTCACTCCGTAGGAGTGTTTGGGTCAGCAGGCGTTTGGTGCGTTGCAACACCACGGACCAGAACACATGGGGGACGGACCCTCCCACGCTTAAGCGCGCGTGGCTTAGCCGTGTCCCGGAAAAAGGGGACCCAGGGGGTTGAGCCGATGCCGGCTGTTTGGACTTTTATGGCCCCTAGGCGGAGGCAACACACCCCTTTGGCCTCGGCTTTACGTAGATGGCATCCCAGGACTGACCCACCGGGGGAAATCGGTAGTTGCGTTTTCCTATCCTCTCTTCCAATCTTCATCTTTCTGTCTCACTTTCCATCTTTCTTGTCTTCACTTGTTTTTACTTCCGATCGTCCTGGCAGCAAGGGTTATCTTTGTGTGGAACAAGCAATCTTGGCTGTACATATTTGGTTATGTCGGAAACGTACGGTAGGCCTCAGCAGGATTTGTTCTTTATAAGTCCTGCTGCGTCTCCATATTGGGCTCCACGGTGGGTGGCTGACGTTTCTGCTGAAATCAGTAGATACACTCATGGATAGTTCTTTTCCTAAACTCCTTGACCGCCCTCGGAAAAGAGTGCACACCGATGAAATGTTCCAAGTTTTCTGTACTATAAAAAGAAAACCTTCCGCGGCACCATGTAATTCATTCTGATCAACCAGAAAATCCGGTGAGAATGACCTTCCCTTTCCTTGTTTCCAAATGTCTGACTGAATCTCTTGGTGCAGGCTACAAAGCATCGAAGATGGCTAGCCGCAATCTCCTTTTGGAAGTCTGCGATTCGAAACAACATGACAAGCAGCCTAATCTGGTGTCATTCGGGGACATCCCACTAACGATACACCCGCATCGCACGATGAACACCACCCACCACCCATGGTGTTTCCGACGGTGACCTGGTGGAGCTGACAGAAGCTCCCATCTCCCATTGGAAAGAAGGAATCGTTTGCAAACTGAGTGTGAATAGTACCTAGCATGTCATGTAACCTACTGACAGTCATCCGTGTACGAGGGCGGACGATAATACACACCAAAGATAACTTTGCGATAACCTAGCTCGACAACTGACCAAATGCTTTCTAGTTGACAGTTCACAGGAATAAGCCGCGACAACGCATTCTTTTTGATGGCTAGCAGTACACCGCCGCCCCGACGCAACGTGTGGCCACAGCAATAAATTGCAAAGTGCGAGACATTCGAGAAAACTTCATGGTCGTCAATGTTTGGATGTAACCAGGCTTCAGTTAAGGCGACGATATTACGTCCACTCGCGTATTGCAGCTTTTGCTCAAGGCAAGACGGCTGAACACATCCTAACAGAAATGAACGATTTTTTTCCAATGTTGGCGACTACGTCTCTCCGAACAGCCATAGTGATTGTACTGAAACGCCACTGTTTGCACGTACAAAACTGGCTAAATCAATTATTCTTTCTCCGGTTAGTTTATACTTCTGTACAAGAAGACACAAATTTCATCAGAAATAGAAATAATGTCGCCGCCGGGTTGGACAGCCTGAGCGCTGTCCCTATTAAGCGTGTGGCGTTTGTTGTAGCCTTACCACTGACATTTATAATTAATCAAATTGTAGAGACTGGTATATTTCCCTGTGTCTTAAACTGGCACGTATAACCCCTGTTCATAAAGGTGGAGCCGTCAGTGATATAGCAAACTACCCACGATATCTGTTCTGCCCATCTTGTCCAAAGTTTTGGAGAATGTCATTCATACACGGCTCAAAAAATTTCTCACTAAATACCGCGTTGTGAATGATTCACAATACGGCTTCCAGAAAGGGAAATCTACTGAAATGGTGTTATTACTAATAAAGAATGAAATTCTTTGCAATATTGAAAATGGTCTTTTCTGTGGGACTGTTCATTGACTTAAGGAAGGCATTTGATTCTGTAAATCATAAAATTCTGCTGTCAAAACTACATGACTACTGTATACGTGGCGTCGCTCATGATCTCGTAAAGAACTATATTTACAATAGAAAACAGTTTGTGAGCGTCGATGGCTTGTCATATCTCACCACGGTGGTAAAACACGGAGTACCTCAGGGGTCGAGTCTAGGGCCCTGAGTGTTTATACTTTACATCAATGACTTATGTGATGTGCCTAATTCTCCCAAGCTGGTCATGTATGGTGACGATACTAATATTTTCTTTTCCGCACCAACTGTAGCCAACCTAAACACAATGGTAAGCAATTACCTAATTAACCTTGAACAGTGGTTCAACTCAAACAAGTTAACTTTAAATATTAAAAAATAGTGTTTTTAAACCTCTCAACAAACAATGTGACTTCGAACTCACCCTAAACTTTCAAGGAATCGCCCTGCAGCGAGTTGATCTGAAAAATTTTGGAAGGTTTGGTTCGAAGAAACAATTTCTTGGAACAAGCACGTTAATAAGCTCACGATTGCATTAGGCAAAGCAGTTGGTTGCCTCTACAGACTCAGGGAATTAATTCCAATTAGACTAAAGAATGCAATATATTACGCTAATTTTCATTCACGTCTTTCATATTGCACTTTAGTTTGGAGTACTACAACGACCACCAACTATAACAAACTGGAGCGGCTCCAAAAGAAGGTACTAAGAAGATCTGAGAACATTAGTGGACACCTGAACTTATTACCCACTGGTCCCCTATTCATTAAACATAATATGTTTAAAGCGACTAGGTTGTACGATTATAAACTATTTCTTCATATGTATAAAAATAAACTCCCAAATTATACAGAACATTCTCTGTATGACTACAGCATACGTAACAGGCTAATGCCAGTACCGCGTACACGTACAAATTACGGTATATATGGGCTGGGTTACTGCATACCAACACTATACAACCTCTTAAAAGCTCACATTAATTTCAGCGCCCCATTCGGCACTTTTAAATCGGAGGTGGGTGACTACCTGATGAAGCAATGAACTTTCTCTTTTCTCCTGGCTGCTACATTTCCTGCAGTGTTTACGCATTCTGTGATAGTGTCCACCATGCATGCTGTGTCTGTATCAAGCAAGTACATTTCTTCTTCATAATGACTGTATGTATTTACACTTGTTCGAATTTGTAAAATACGCTGCCTGTTGCTCTCTGCAGGCCCCCAGGTCCCGTCAAGCTGTCTGCGACAGATTTTTGCCTGGGGGCCGCCGACTAGCGTGTTGGAAACAAAGTGTATTGTGATATCAGCGTCGCAGAAATCAAAAGCTGAATGAAAAGCGACGAACTTGTTAAGAAGACTGCGGGAGTTACAGGTTAGAGCGGTCAAGCGTGGACCACCGACGCAACCGGGTGGTGAAGAATTCCACTCGCGTATCCCAATGTAGAAGTATCACGTGGCAATCTACGTGCGGTCGGACTACCACCAGCACTGTTTAGTTGATGAGTAGCGAATCACCGTTCAAATTCTCTAATACTGCTTAGTCGCCGGGTCGTACATAAAGCGTTTGCCATGCAAGTGCAGCGTTTCATATTTTATCTGGAAGGAAGATGGACCCCGATTTTTCTTCAGCGAAGTCAAACAGTCTCTTTCTTATTTTCGGAGTGGCAGGGCAAAAATCCTCAGATACGAAGGTATGTTGTGGAACAAAATACGCTCAAGATGTGCACATGCAAATGCACTTTCTAGAGCTTCAGTCGAAGTGCAGCTGCCCACACTTTTACGCAGATGCATCAATCACTACTGGTGTGCCAACTATTTCTCGAGGGGGGGGGGCAAACTGCGCACATGATGTGACCTCTCTCTCTCTCTCTCTCTCTCTCTCTCTCTATATATATATATATATATATATATATATATATATATATATATATATATATATATATATATATATATATATATATATAATGTAATTACAATAAGTGAATAAGCCTGGAACGGCTTCTGTAAGTTATATTTCTATTTCACAGACATAGACCTATTTATCAATCACACCTGGAGAAACACGGGGGCCCGATAAGTTTATTTATATTCGCATTTGTTTCTTGCAACTATATAAAACATCAAGATGATGAAGGGACAAAAGGTAATGAGTGCCTCACAGAGGTCCCGGATTCCGCCCAGTAGCAACAGTACAGCGCACGTAAAAGTGCGCAAGGAATTGTACTTGGTGTTTCAGTCTACAGTACAAATGTATTGCTAGGTTAAGTAATAGTAGGATCGAGGTTATACGCAACGAAGTACAATAAACTTAAATTACTTGCCATAATCCCAAGAAAGAAAGACAGCAGATCTGTGCGACCTTGGAGAATTACAACCCGATTTCCAGCGATGCTGCTTCTTTCGAACAGTCGCAATAAAAGTTTCAGTGTCTTGCAATTATGTCGCATAATTTAAAAAGTTACCCATATATATATATATATATATATATATATATATATATATATGTATATATAACTGTTCCGTAGAAATTTTGCCCGCTTGGGGGGGGGGGGGCGGGGGAGCACTTCTTGTTGGTAATTTTTGCAAAGTCGGTTGTTCATCAACACACATGTTACTCCGGCATAACATTTACCATGGTGTGCTCCCTCCCTTCCCTCCCCCAGTCAATTTCCGCTAGATGTGATATCGGTTGAGTTCGCAGTTCTCCCGCGGCAACAGGGTGCGAGCGAGCGAAGCAACTTTATCAGGAATGCCTGCAGAACGATTAGCCTTCCCCTGTAAGGGAGACGTCGCTGTGACTCGGCCATGACGTCTTCCCGGCGTGTGGCGCCTCTACTCCGGCCGTGGCGGCACTACTCCCTTTGGTCGACCGCGCCTGCCCCTCTTTTGGGGTGGCAACCTCCCTCCGGTTTCGCTCGGTCGTTGCCTTTCTAGGGCCGCCGAGATCTGCTGGACGGCCTGGGCTTGGACCTAGTAATCGTAGCACCTCATTGCGGTTTCGAGCCGCGGCGGGATGGTTGTCATCGTTGCAGCTTCGTGCGGGTTCTTGGAACAGTCCCAAAGGATGTGAGCTGCAGTGGCTCTTTCCTTCGGCACACACAACACAGGTCACTAACATAAACACTCGGACACACGTGTCTCATTAAGCGGGTAAAGTCTTTTGTTCGCCAAACGCATTGCCAAAGCTCCGCATCGCTTGCACGCGCAATTTACTGCAAATGTCATAATTAGTCCCCTGCCTTTGAAATGTAACTGCATATTTTCCATAATGTGCCCTCTATATCTGCCAAATATAAACAAAATGTCTTGTTTAGTTCACTGAGGACATCGATCAAACCAAGTCGGAACGTGTTACGACAACTGAAGATAGGGATAGGAAAACGACGGCTCAGTAATTATTTGCAACGCTTCTAGCCCGACCAGAAACAGAAAAATTTTGTCGCACATTGCATTTACCATTTCCCCCTTCCCCTTTCCATAACATATAAACCTGTTGTAACCTACAGCTATGTCCGGACACTCGGAAGCGTAGCTGATAGCGGCCATATCACACGCTCTAAACACTTGAATAAGAAATTTTTTACAAAGGCTTGGCTTGATCCAACCGCATTTAACTTCGTAGAGAAACTTTCGATAGCGCACCACCAATTTGTGCTAAATTTGCTATTAATGGCTTTTATAGTTCTGTCATGGAGCACCGAGCTCAATACTTTCCCGCTCGTCAGACACGCTCATTACAATCTAGAGTGCTTGCATACGTATTTTATAGCCCACCTATCTTGAACATCACCTACACATCACCCAGTAACTTGTCCTTGCAGTCATCAAACGTAACGAAGCTGCCTCCTTCAGTGAGAACACCAGGTGAAATGTGTCACGCATGAAAAAGAAAAAAAAATGATGAGGTTTCAGTCATTATTTGTAATTTTTCTAAATAAGCGAGAAACTTTAAAACTGCGTGACATATTGCACTTAAAACACTGTCTATTCGTTCAAAGAATAAAATATCTGAAACGCAGAGTTTTCCCGGGAGATCAGGAAACCTAGCTAATAACATCAGAGTGATACTTTCGAATACATGCTTACAATTTTTTTTAAAGCGGTATTTGATCAACACTCATTTACCATCGCACATAAACTTGGTGTATTGTTCCCATTATGCTCGCAAAATATGACCTCATTTGTAGTTGTAACTACGCCAGCGCAGCGGTCTAAGTTTTACACCTTTCGTAAATAGACTAATAAGGCTAAGGACCACTTGCATGCATATTCTAGTGGAAAATGAGCACTTAACTCACCCATTTGGAACACTGCCTACACATTACTCATATCATACCTCTCCTATTTCCCAGATATAAATAAGATGCCGTGTTTAGCTCGCCGAGGACACTGGAGAAACAAACTACGAATCTCGTATGATAAACGAAAGCACATGAAAAAACAGGGGTTTAGGAATTATCTGCAACACTGGCTTTTAAAGTAGGAAAATGAAAGTTTCGCAACGCGTTGCACTTAAAATTCTCTCTATTTTCACAGGAATTCAACCGTCTTTCGAGCTGTTGTTTTATGAGTCTGGGAAACATTTCTATTAGCGGCAGTACGACACCCCGGAGCGCTTCAATTAGTAACTTTCAAGAAAGGCTGTCATGAACCTACAGAGAACATACATATCTCGCTGGTCTATCAAAGCATTGCTTCGTACTTCGAATACATATAAATACCGCGCCCCGCATATTTTACCAGAATACCGGCGGAGAAGACTAAATGACTTGTATAACGCATAAAAAATGGTAGAAAGCCATTACTCAGTAACTGTTTTCAGAGCACATAGGCAACCTGCACAGTGCAAATTTTCAGTACAGGGCACTGAAAAGTGTCCTTCATTTTTTCCAAATACTAAATATCTACTTTTTTCCTCCCGCGGGAAACATGTGATTGTGTAACTCTTATTTAGACACAGCCTGAAAATGAGATCGTCAAAGTCAGAAGTGACGCGTGCCTTTAGAAAAAATTCAAGTCAGTGTTCTATTGGTGTTGAAGCGGCTCTGCAGCTTAGGCCAAGGTCATTTTCACGAGCATATCTACGATAAGCCGTGATAACACAAATTCGGCAGTCATACCTGTAAGAGGATTAGATTTTTGATGATAAGATACTGAGACTGCAACGTTATCTAGGCTATCACTGCTCCGAGATAAATAGTTCCAACACTTCATAATACAATGATTCCATGTCGTAAGGCACACCATTCGTTGGGCGCGAATGATTATAATACTTTATCCCGATCTCCCCCTCCCCGCCCGCCGGTTAAATGTAGCAAGCTGATTCGAATACGGATATAGCGGTCCCAAAAAACTGGGCGCGATGCAAGTTGCGCAAGCTGACATTTGTTACGGCGGGAAATGCTCAGCACCAGGCGTTCTCCGCAACGTGAAATTGTGTGGTCAATAGCACGCGTTGTCCGCTACAGTGCGTCCCGAGAAGACACAAAAGACAACCTTCGCTGTCCAAGCAGGGGATGCGCCGCAAGGAAAAGTATTACTTATGTGGTCACTCTGTTACGAAATAAAATTTAGCTTGAGCTGTAGTTCTGTTGCACTTTTCAGCTGTAGCCGAAAGCACCCATTTTTCAAAAGTGTTTGGGGGGGATGACATATTTCGCCCCCCTTTTCGGCATTCGGGAAGAGTAGGGGTGGGATAAGTGCCCCCCTTGCCTCCCGGTAGGTACGCCTACGTCAGTCCCAAGCCGGCATCTCTTTCTTATGCACCTGTCGGCCAATCGTTTTTGGAATCCGACGTTCTACACCCTGAAATCAGTATTTTTAAAGAAGAGGCCTATGCGATACTATCAGCTACTAAATACATTAAGAAAGCAAAGCCCTGAAAGACCATTATATTCATGGATTACCTTAGTGTCATCAAAGCTTTACAATATTTTCATGCTTTCGTCACGACTGGAGTCAACTGCCTCTATTCACTGCCCTGCAATACGTATGCATCTAACCAACAGGTTGTGATATGTCGAGTGCCTGAGCACAGGTGTATAGAGGATAACGTGCTTGCAGATGAAATGGCAACTTTCGTAGCAACGAAACCTAGCATTCCGTCCATATCCGATCCTGTCACAGACTTGAAGCCATTCTTATGCAAAATACTGACGACCTTTTGGCAACCGTACTCCACATCACGCTTGGGTGCCGCGAAGCAGAAGCATAGCGAAAAAAGCACTTTGCTCTAGCATACAAACTACATATTCCCTTACGTCTGACGTTATTTCTTGGCCCAGAACGTTTTTTTTTTCAGACTAAAGCATTGTTTAAGTTCTTAATTTATGTTTTGCTACACGTTATTAGCCTGAGAGGTTCGTAGCCATCCCTCTAGAGGGTATTGCTCCGAGTGTACTGTTTTGAAGAGCACATGCCTCCAGGCCTTTGTGCTCAAGGGTCGCACTCAAGCGGTAGTGCAACTGGCAGCGAGTCACTGTCTTGTGTTATCACTTTGTGGAATATATTTTATGGTCATCGCCCACATCGCTGGTCGGTGACATTACTTTAATACGAGTACTTGTATATTTACGTACCTTACAGCGATTAATTTAGGCCTCTGTACAACCACGATTACATCTGGCACGTCATTCACCTCGTCGTCGACTTCCCCATACCAATTCTTGACGCTTGTGGCCATCCCTGGCCCTTGGGCCAAGAAAAAAAAAACCGTGCATCCCCATCATGAGTGCATTTCTAGCGCACCTCATCCATGGAAACAGTGTTTAAGGCGATTCGCATTGATACGACGGGGGAGGATAGTTCGAGACCGGGTAAGTCGTTTGCTACACATGTGAGCGCCGGCGTACCGCATCGAGGGGGAGAAGAAACGTATAGACGGCTGCCGTCGTGTGCTCGCCACCTCTCACCGGCGGAACGCGAGTCGCCGGAGACATGGTCCGGCTTGTTTGGGTCGAATGTAGGTGCGCCAAATGTAAACGCTGTCGAGCAAGAAATGCGATACGCTACTGTCGCCTTCATGTAAACGCGGATAGTAAGGCTTGTAAGCTACATCAGAGCGCAGATGATTCAGGAGCGTGTCGAACGTGCCGTTAATATTCCGGTTTCGTGAATACTGCAGAAACGGGTCAACTCTGAACAGGAGTGATGACTTTGCCAGCTCACAAAAGCATGCGTCTTCGCACGCAAATAGTTTGCCACAGTGTGAGGAAAACGTTTTCATGCCTGATAGGAAAAATGTAACGTGGTTCTGGGTATTCAAAGGGGCCTTTCAACATAATTTCTTCAAAACTGAAGACAGGTGTTCTCAGTTTTACGCTCACTCAATTGTACACTTGAGTGTGGTGCCTTTTAATGAATATTAATAACGGAGTCATGAAGAATGCAATGTCTATTTTCTCCGTTTCTCGTGAACACAACGTTTCCTCTCAAGTTTGGCGGTTCCAATAGCACTGCCCAGCCTATTGCTCCTGTGTTACTTTTTCTTCTTTTCCTGTGGCCCTCATGGTAACCTTTCAAGATTGTCGACTTACAAAGGTGCCCCAGATGAACAAAGGTTCGGTGACAGGGCATGTGGGTCACGTCAACGACCTCTGCTTCCCTGTTTACTACAAGGCTGGAGAGGCGGGCATGCGGGCGCGAGGTTTCGCTCGCGAGCAACTCGTGATCGTGACCAGTAGCCCAATGGCTGGCGCCAATTGGCTGTCGAGGCGGCCTCGAAAACCGCATCAGGGAGCGAGCGATGCAACGGGACGCAGCGCAATCATTTGCCTCGCATGTTCGCGGCAGCATTGTCTGCAGCTCGTCGTTGCAGTTGCTGTCGTCGTCCTCGTCGTTGCTGTTGTTGTAGCAGCCTTATAAAGCGTGAAAGAGAATAAGCCGTTAGAGAAGGGTCGCAAATAAATAAAGTTCGCTGAGAATAAAAACCAGCTTAAGAGCGGGATGACGAAAAGGCTTCAGAGAAGACCATACTGTTTGCAACCCCCCCCCCCCCCCCCTTGTATCCACATTTGCCACATTTGGGGACGCTTTGCGCAGAATTCTGTCTGGAATTTGGGTGGGCGCGTAACGCGTGTTTGGAAAGTTTTGTCTGCCTCATTTCCTAAAATCGAGAATATACAGTAAGCTATCCGAAGGCTACACTTCGAGATGCCACCTGTTTTCTTTGAACGCTGAATTATCTACACACCTTAGGAGACCTTGCTGGGCAAGTTGGTATTGATTCATTATACCTATATTTAAGGCGCCAAAAAAAACACGCAGCACACAGAGAACGAGACAGAGCACATCCTGTTTCGCTGTGTCCCGTTGTCCTCTCTAGTGTGCTGCGTGTTGTTTTTTGGCGCCTTGAAAATGGGTATAATGAATCTACTCACCATTGAAGCCGGTGTCTCACAAATGAGGCGTTAACCGCGAGGTCCTGAGCTAGAAACTACTCCATCTGATTAGATGAAAAACAGAGGATTGATAACTCATTTCAGAGATATACAAAACCAGGATACTGCTTTTTGTGTCTTTGGAAGTCGGGCATTTGCGAGCACAATCGAAGTGCATTGTTTCCATGCCGTCGCTCCTTGAGATTTAGCTGAAATAATTATTAAGTCTGTGGGACAAAATAAGATTACTCCTGCAAAAAGGCCTGTGCGTGTATGCGCGTATTTGCGTGTATGCGCGTATGTGCGTGCGTGTATTAAACTCAGACCTATGCCTTGAAGGTGTTGAATTTCGGGTGGCCGTTTTACTGCAACTAAGGAATAAATTGTCGCTAGCGCTCGTGAAAGTGTTATCTGCAATGCTACAGCAGCGACATTGTTTCAGCAAAACGTCACAGCCATACTTAATAAACAACGTTCACAAAAACATAATTTTGCTCGTTTCTGTGAGGGACTGTTTGTTACTTCCCACAGCTGACCGTGACGGACAACACGCCCATTTGTGTTTCATTGATGTGCGGAACATTCCAGCACTGGAGCACTTTTCTGATCGATTCATTCATTCATTCATTCATTAGGTGCAATTTCTCAAAATCAATATGGACAAAGAGAGCAGGTGTGGTGGAGAAATAGCGGTTAGTTTTGAATATTCTGGTCCCCGCAGGGGCGTCTGCGTCAGCAGGCGTTTGGTGTGTGGCGACACCACGTACCCGAGCACACGAGGGTTGGACCCTCCCGCGTGTAGCCGTGCGCGGCTTAGGCGTGTCTGGGGAAAGGGGGATCCTGGAGGTTGAGCCGATGCTGGGTGTTTGGACCTTTAAGGCCCCCCGGCGGAGGCAACACAACTCTTCGGCCTCGGCTTCACATAGACGGCACCTCCAGGCTGACCCACCTGGAGGAAATCGGCAGTCACCTTTTCCTGTCCTCCTCTCCATTCTTCGTCTTTCTCTCCCACTTTTCCATCTTTCCTGTCTTCTCTTCACTTCTAATTACTTCCATATTTCCGGGCGGCAAGGGTTAACCTTGTGTAATATATCCAGTCTTGGGTATATATATATTAGGTTATAGTGGGAACGTACCGCTGGCGTACGCAGAATAGAATTTTTCTAATCCTGTGACGTCCCCAGGTTGGGCTCCGAGGTGGGCGGCGGGCATTCCTTCCGAATACACTAATCCTATATATGGCTTCAAATTTCCCCACACTCCCTGATCGCTCCCTGAAGAGGGGGCGCACCGATGAAACCTTCAACTTTCTCTTCAAACCAAAAGAAATATTTCCCAAGTACCACGTAATACATAGTCAACACGAAACCAAGACAGTCCGTACAATATCCCCGTTTGTGGTCGCAAAATGCCTGACAGAAGCAATTGGTTCTGGTTACAAAGTAACTAAGATGGAAAGCGGCGACCTTCTTCTGGAAGTGCGTGACAAGCTCCAATACAGCAAACTGACGAAACTTGTTGCGTTTGGTGACATTCCTGTATCTGTGGGCCCCCACCGGTCTATGAACACTGTGCGTGGTGTCATTTCTGATGACGACCTCCTTGATATTAGTGAGAGCGAGCTGTTGGAAGGATGGCAAGACCAAAACGTGGTAAAGGTGCAACGAATTAAGTTAAGACGTGACGACAAGGAAATTCCAACAAAGCATCTAATAATAACATTTGGAACAAGTGAACTACCTGATTCATTGGAGACAGGATATTGTAAACTACGCGTACGACCGTACATTCCCAATCCGCGCCGATGCTTCAAGTGTCAGCGTTTTGGGCATGGGTCTCAGAGTTGCCGAGGGCGTGCCACTTGTGCAAAATGTGCATCTAAAGACCACTCTTCAGACAACTGTTCTTCCACAACCCACTGCGCTAACTGTGACGGAGACCACCCCGCCTATTCGCGATCGTGCCCGTCATGGAAGAAAGAAAAACAAATAATCGAACTGAAGATAAAACTAAACATCTCTTTTCCAGAAGCGCGCAAGCGTTTTAGTGTCAACAACCAATCGAATCCGTCCTACAGTGATGTGACGCGCCGGGGGGCAGTGCCACATCTTCTGGCGGCCGCGCAAGTCACACGGAGTGTGACGGCGGTTACGCCATCAGCCCCCCTGGCGGGAGCAGTCACTGCTCTTCCGCCCCCTACCACGAAGGGCCAGCAGACTTCCGAGCCTGCTGGTCCCAGGGTCACTGCTCGTGCAGACAGGCCCGAAAAACCCCCGCGCGTGCCCACTGAGCGGGCGTCATCCAGCGCCTCTGACGACGCGATGGATGTCACAAAAACTTCTCCAGCGTCTCAGACGCCGAAGGAACGGCGTGGCTCCCTGGAGCGCGCCAAGAAAAAAGAAATACCCCGCATCAAGGGGCCTGGAAAGGTCCCTTGAGCCAACCTAATCTCTTGACACACACCATAAAACACTTCCAATATGGACACACAGATAATGCATTGGAATGTGAGAGGTTTATTACATAATCTTGATGATATTAAGGAACTCCTGCGCAGGTTTAATCCAAGGGTGCTGTGTGTGCAAGAGACACACCTCAATCCTTCACATATTAACTTTCTCAAACAATATGCCATTTACCGCAAAGATCGCAGTGACGCTCTCGCCTCGTCAGGCGGTGTTGCTATTATAGTTGATAAGAGTATCGCCTGCCAACATTTACATCTGCAAACGTCCCTTGAGGCAGTGGCAATCAGAGCCGTGCTATTTGATAAGTTAGTAACAGTTAGCTCTCTGTACATCCCTCCATGCCATAAACTTTCCACAATAGAATTCCAGAGCTTTATCCTAGAACTCCCCGAGCCTTACATTGTAGTAGGTGATTTAAACGCACATAACACCCTCTGGGGAGATTCTCGTTGTGATACGAGAGGGCGCTTATTAGAAAAGTTCCTTTTATCCTCCAATGCATGCTTACTAAACAAAACAGAACCCACATTCTACAGCGTGGCTAACAAAACGTTCTCATCCATTGACTTAAGTATAACATCAAGTACACTAGTTCCATACCTGGAGTGGGACGTGATTAAAAATCCATATGGGAGTGACCATTTCCCAATTATCCTAAGATTAACAAAAGGCGATAAGTGTTCCCCACATCTGCCACGTTGGAAGGTCGACTGTGCTGACTGGAAACGATACAGAGAGCTCACACATTTGACCTGGGATGAGATCTGTACTCTCTCAATCGATGATATAGTATCTTATTTGACGGCATTTATAACTGATGCTGCATCAATATGTATCCCTCAAACGAATGGATCACCCTCTAAACGGCGTATTCCTTGGTGGAATGAGCAGTGTAAGGAAGCCCGCAAAAATCAAAATAAGGCTTGGAGTCGCCTTCGCGACTGCCCAACTACCGAGAACTTGATTAGCTTCAAGAAAATAAAATCAGAAGGTAGAAGAACGCGCCGCCTTGCCAAAAGGGAAAGCTGGCAAAAGTACATCTCTAGTATTAATTCTTATACAGACGAGGGAAAAGCCTGGAACAGGGTAAACAAAATAAAAAGCCGCGAAACTCATCCTCTACCATTGGTAAATACACAAGGAGACACACTCATTGACCAAGCCGACTCTCTAGGGGTACATTTTGAAAGGATTTCTAGCTCATCCCACTATTCAGACACATTTCTGAGATACCGGCAACAAGCGGAACGACTGCCTCTGAGTCGGAAAGGAAATAGCAACGAACCTTACAACCGCCCATTTAACATGGCGGAATTTAAGGCTGCGCTGAATGGCTGTAACAAGTCCGCTCCAGGAAGTGACAGAATATTGTATATAATGATCAAACACCTACACCCTGAAACCCACAAAACACTACTGTCACTCTTCAACTCTGTGTTCTCTGCCGGGTACATTCCATCCGCCTGGAAGGAAGCAATAATTGTTCCAATACTAAAAGACGGCAAGGACCCAACTTCAGTCAACAGCTATAGGCCTATAGCGTTGACAAGTTGCCTATGTAAACTCTTTGAAAAAATGGTTAACCGGCGTCTCCTTCATTTTCTTGAAAGTAACAAACTATTAGATCCCCTACAGTGTGGTTTCAGGGAAGGTAGATCCACAATTGATCACCTTGTCCGCATCGAGACGAATATTCGCGATGCTTTTGTACATAAGCAGTTCTTTTTGTCAGTATTTATTGATATGGAGAAGGCTTACGACACGACGTGGCGGTTCGGAATTCTCCGTGATCTGGCCGAAATGGGAGTCCGAGGTAATTTGCTGAATGTCATCCAAAGTTACCTGTCTAACCGCACGTTCCGCGTCAGAGTTGGTAATGTGCTATCTCGTCTATTTACACAGGAAACAGGTGTACCACAAGGTGGCGTGCTTAGCTGCACTCTATTCGTTATAAAAATGAACTCACTTTATACTATCATACCACGTACAATGTTTTATTCTGTGTATGTAGATGACGTACATATAGGTTTTAAACCATGTAGTCTTTCCATCTGTGAGCGACATGTGCAGCTTGGGCTAAACAAATTGTCAATGTGGGCTGACGAGAATGGGTTTAAATTAAACCCGCAAAAAAGCACGTGTGTTCTCTTCTCGAACAAAAGAGGTATATTACCTGAACCCGCTATTTATCTTAATCGACAACAGCTCCCACTGAGCCATGAACATAAATTTTTGGGCCTCATATTAGACACTAAATTAACATTTATCCCCCACTTGAAATATCTGAAGGCGAAGTGCATGAAGGCAATGAATCTTCTGAAGCTCTTGTCCCGTACATCCTGGGGAAGTGACAGAAGATGCCTTTTGAGCCTGTATAAAAGTTTAATAAGGTCACGCCTTGACTATGGCGCTATAGTGTATAGTTCTGCTACGCATAGTGCCTTGAAGATGTTAGATTCGATTCACCACTTGGGTATCCGTCTTGCTACAGGTGCCTTCAGGACTAGCCCTGTAGAGAGCCTGTACGTTGAATCCAACGAATGGTCTCTTCATCTACAAAGAGCATATTTATCTTTCTCTTACGCCTTGAAAGTTAAATCAGATATTCAGCATACATGTCATTTTGCAATTAGCGACTTGTCCACTGCCAGGCTATTCCGTAACCGCCCAGCCATCAGGCCTCCTCTGTCCCTCCGAGTGGAAGCACTGTCAGAAGAAACAGGCGTCCCTTTTGTAGAAAATATCCCAATGACTCCTATTCGGTTCCCACCGCCTTGGGAGTGGCAAACTATCCAATGTGACATATCTTTCCTAGAAATATCGAAACGAGCGCCTGAGGCTCACATAAAATCACATTTTCTTGAACTAAAAGAGAAGTATTCCTGTGCTGAATTCTACACGGATGCTTCGAAGTCTGCTGATGGTGTTGCTTACGCAGCTCTAAGACCATCATTTTCAATATCTGGGACACTAAACCCACACACAAGCATCTTTACAGCGGAAGCATACGCTATACTCTCGGCTATTAAATACATCAGGCTCACAAACATCGCTAAGGCTGTTCTCTTCACAGACTCGTTAAGTGTCGTGAGAGCACTAATTAGTTTACAAAAACATAAGAATTCCGTTTTGAATGAGCTGTATAACTTATTATGCGCCCTATATATGTGCAATCAAGTGATTGTCATATGCTGGGTACCCGGTCACAAAGGTATAAAAGGGAACGAAGCAGCTGACGAAGGCGCTACATCCGTTAACTTTTAGCGACAGAGATGGAAATATTCCCATCCCTGCGACAGACCTAAAGCCTTTTCTACGCCGTAAATTAAGGAATCATTGGCAAGGCAAGTGGGATACACAAGTAATGAATAAGCTTCACATAATAAAACCAAAACTGGGGAACTGGATCAGTGGGAAAACAGCACGTTACAAGGAAGTAATTCTTTGCCGACTAAGGATAGGCCACACATACGGTACTCACTCTTATCTCTTGACTGGAGGCGATCCCCCGACTTGTGGTAAGTGCGGCAATAGTCTCACAGTACTCCATGTTCTTATTCAATGCCCTGCAATAGAAACAGAGAGGAAAAAGTATTTTCCTTCTGCATATCATGAAAATACACCTCTTCACCCTGCATCTTTTCTTAGTGATGAACCGCTTTTTAACATGAAATTAGTCTTACAGTTTTTATTGGAAACAGATACTCTCAAAATCATTTGGACAGGAAATTTTTAGCACACGACTAACAGCCCTTCTAATAAAAGGACTCTCTTGAGGTTGTACTATCACTGTTATGTGTTGCCTTGTTCCATCATGTTTTTTAACGAAACCCAATTGCCATCGTCCATGCCCTAATCGGTGTCATCATTTTAGTACCTATTTATTTTACGCCATTTACAGCGACAGTTTTTAGGCCTTTTTACAGCCATGTCACATTTACCATCATAAATCCACTATCCACTGCATTCACAATACATTGTTAAAATTACCTTTTGGCATGGCGCTCTTTGGTCATACTTGGCCCTTGCGCCATTAAACACCACATATCATCATCAATATTCTGGTATTTTTTAACATGGTGGCAAGAAACTTTCAGCCCGGGCGTTATTGCATGCCTTGCTCTTCAGAATGTGGTTGCCGCGACTGCAAATCAAAGTCGCGCCATTGAGAACGAAAGAGAAAGAGGCTGTTTAATAAAAACCAGGGAGGTTTGCCTGGCAGCCTGCTATACTCACGATGAAAACGATGCGGAATGAGACATGGTGGCGGGGGCACGGGCGCTTGCTTTCCGCCCTTATACAAATGTGGGCGTCGCACCTAGGTATCGAACCTGCGACCATCGTGTTCGGCAGCATAAACTCATCCCCTTCGAGACATTTGTTGAAGACTTTATACGGCGCCGGTGTGGCTAAGAGTCTCTCATGGGTTGTCGTCTGACTTAGCACAAGCGATTAGCCCTTCATTATTCTCCTTGTACCGCATAATACTGAGAAAGCGTCCCCGCCTTTTCAACGTCATAGCAAATGTCCAGAAACGACGGGGGAGACAGCTCATTTTGGTGCAATACTGAGGTTTCTCTTCAGAACAAGGGATGTCCATCTACGGTAGCTCGGCGCCACTTTCTTTTGTTATCAATACGATAGGCTTCTCACCGGCCTGTTTCGCAAGCAGCTGTGCTCCTCTCTCGAAATCACTATCGTGTTATCGCACTAGTAGGCGTGTCATCGACCCGCTTTGTAAGGACTCACCCGCAATGCCACAAGACTGACAAGTCCCCGCCTGTTGGCAGACTTCTTGACAGCAAATCAAGGAGTTTCTTTTGTGCAGCAAAGACGCGCGCGGATTTACGTACACCGACGCTCAATTGCCGTCGGCGAGGTCATTGTTCGTTAGGAGCCGCTGTTGTTTTCTGCTTGCTGAGAGGCGATGTCAGGGCGCGAATCGAGCGATGGCGTCGCGGTTCTATGGTTGGCCCGCGTTGGCTCACAGGTGCAAGCTTTTTCGCATTCTATATATTCTATGATCGTTTTATTTATGGCTCTGCCGATGAAAGCAAAATGGCCATCAACGCTTATGTCATTACTTTTGCTTCTCGACACTTTGAATGTGGACACTGCCATTTCCATAATCCTACGCTCTGTCGGTGCGAGATGAACTTTCAAAGTCTGCCATACCACTTTGTCGCACTTCTACATGATTTTGCCGCTTTGCCGCAAGTATGGCAGTTTCTTTGTCTTTCGTCCGTCTCCTTTAACCAAACTCTCTGTATTATTTTTTTTTCTGCTATTGCGTGCCTTTAATCCTGCAGCGATGAATCTTGCGCTTCGTTCTCGCTCAACCATGGAGCTATGTACCCACACGTAACTTCGAGAGCTTTATTCCGCACGTCCCCCCTCTTTGCGCCACAAGCTGCGTTAGGCTTGCGTCCAATCTCTACTTTCCTTCCTTCCCCGAAAGATGTCCTCTCCTCAGCTTCACGATCAGCCCGATATTACACGCCACTTTCACAGCTGCTGCACGCAGTTATGAGAGTAGTGAGAAAGAAAGTACGCAGAGCGATGTACCAAAAATCCTGCAACATGAACATAGGCGCAGCTCCATGTGGTAAACCGAAAACAAAAGACGCGTTAGCAGTTCGCATTCAGTACCAACCAGCAGTGCGAGGCATGGTGATTCCCGTTGCGTCTTCCAGCTATATCGTCCTCGTCGTTTCTGTACGAAGCTGTGCCGTTCAAAGCGGAGACTCATTTTGTCCCTGATTGCGTTGCACAACTCCCGTCGCTTGCTGGCCGTTGCCCTGAAATTTTGTCCTACTCCTCCGCCCCCTCTCCGCTTTTCTCTATATATATTTTCTCCTTCATCTTTCTCCCTCAGGGATGTGTGCGCACAGTTCCGCAGCACACTACGTGATTATTAGCAAGTTGCGAAAAGATAACGTCTGCTTAAACCGTTAAAAGCTTTTCCCGAGCAGCTACTTTTAGAGTTCTTGAAGAAGCTTGTAAGCTGAAATCTGCCTCAAATTGGTTCGCTTAGATGGTGCCTCATAAAAAAATACAGAGCTTGCGGAGACTCCCTGCCCCAAAGTAGACTCGATAAATGACAGGACATATCTTGACAACCGATAGAGCCTTTGCCTGGGATTTGCAATTATTAGCTGGGAAATGAGCCGATCGCGTTCGCTCGTTCGCTCGTTAGTTCGTTCGTTCGTTCGTTAGTTCGTTCGGTCGGTCGGTCGGTCGGTCGGTCGGTCGGTCGGTCGGTCGGTCGGTCGGTCGGTCGGTCGGTCGGTCGGTCGGTCGCAAAGCGCATCCTTTGCAGCACTCAGCGAAGGGGACACTGGTAAGTAGTAGATAGAAGACGCAGACTAAACGAAGGGAAAAATGAGATTTCGTCTTTTAGTGCTACAAGCAGCATGGCTTGCCGTGGTTTATCATTAACTGGCACCGTTTATCTCCTTGCGACCGTGTATTTCGCTCGTTTGTTCGATTGTACGTTCATTCGTTGCTTTGTTCGGTCGTTAGTTATTTAGTTAACTTGTTTGTTTGTTTGTTCACTCGCTTGCCCCTTCGTTCGCTCCGTCTTTCGAAGGTTCGCCAGCTAGCTTGATCGTTCGTGCACTAATTCTTGCACTCGCTCATTACTACGTTCCCTCTTTCGTTCCCTCCTCGCCCACTCGTCGCGTTTTTTTTTTCTTTCGCTCATTCGTTGAGTCGTTCGTTCGTTCGTTCGTTCGCGCACTCGTTCATCATTTTGTTCGTTAGTCCGCTCACTCGTTCGATCGTTCTTTTTTTATCCTTCGTTCGATCATTCATTCTTTTGCTTACTCACTTAGTAGTTCGTTTTTCTCTCTTGAAGAATACCTCCGAAGCGCTTCGCCGCTATCAAAGCGTGACGAAGCAGATTTCGAAGCACTTTCGCATATTTTGGTCATTCTTCTTCAAAGAAAGCCATCCCGCCTCAGTACATTGCCTGCTTAGATGGTTGAGAATGCAATGCAATACCGACTCTACTGGTATTGCAGGTGCGTATTTTATCACTCCAGCTTAACATTCCTGTTCAGTGGGCCTTTATATGAATTGGAGTTGCCAGCCTTTGGGAATTTTGTTCTAGAATGAGAAATGTGTTCCAGAAAGCATTTTTCGGTTTGAACACTGAATATTGCTTATTAAAATGGGAGAAGTAAATGTGTATTCAGCACATAACCGCAGACGTTAAAAAATTATTCTCGAGTTCTTGGGCACACAAAGAAATGTTAGGATTATTCTATGGTGTAATCAACTGTGATATACCCAATTCCACAGATTGGGGTTGCATTTTTGTGCACTTTACTATCCTTGGGTATTGTGGGTTGCATCTTGATTATACTATAATCACAAGAAGTTGCTGGCACATTACACTGAGGCTGAGAAGCCCTTAATAATTTTCAAACACACTGACTCTATAAAGATTCGATCTGTGAAATTCCATGGGTCAGTACAGGGGCTGAACCTGCATTAAACGTCTTTAGTCACCTTTTATGCTGTGAATCCCGTCAACTGTTTGTTTGTTTGTTTGTTTTGACGCCAGCGGAGTTTTATGACAGCCGTATGAGGGTGCCACAGAACATTCAACACCAAAAGCCCCAATAACTCTACGGCGCAAATCTTAGAAATTGAAATATAAAAAACCAAGGCCATGGCGCTACCCGAAGTCATGAATATTTGCGTGCGATCGTGCATGCGACTGTGCGCTTCTACTTTATATAGCAAACTACTTGCGCCTTTGCTTCGCGTCTCTACTTTAATCTCCATAGGTTGCTTTCGCTAAATTTTTTGTAAGAGCACGAGCTGCATACTGCGGGGACGTGCAGTGGAGCGTGATCGTCTTCTCCGGTTTTCAAAAGCATTTCAGGTTATTTTGGTCCTGCGAGAAATGCGTGTGCAACGAGATTAGTTTAAAGTTTCTGTTCTCGTTGCGAAAAATATTCACAGAAGGCGTGCGCGCTGCGCAAGCTTTGAACTCGCACAACCTTGATTTTAATAGCAGTCGACGTGCTGGCCTGTTCTCTTTTGCTGACCACGAGGTTGCGGGTTCAATGCCCGATGGCGATGCCCGCGTTTATGTGCTCGCGAAATGCGAATACGTTCGTGTACCGAGCTTTCGGTGCACGTTAAAGAACTCCAAGTAAAAAAAAAAGGACATAACAATGGAGCACCAACTACGGCGGCTCTGATAGCCTACTTTGGAACCTAAACTTCGTAACTTAAATATCTGGATGTTCCAGGCTTCTGTTTCAGGCTCGGAACTGCGAGCGCATCACTCGTACTTCATCTAAAGATTTCGAGATGAAAGCGAATCCCGTCATGCCTGCTGGTGACACAGGCGACGTTGAAATCTGGGGAGGCGCTGCAAGCGCAGTATTATTCTCTTGAACCAATTAAGAGTTGAATTCAACAGAAGTTTTGTTCGGGACAAGTGTAGAGTGAGATTTTTGCTGTCACTTTTGCGGTAGAATACGTTGTAGGCATGCACGACAACGCCTGTCACGACCAGAGTCTCCCATTGCGTCACATGTGCCAACACGTCCAGCAATGCCGAATTAAAAACCATTCCGCAGCTGCGGCCACGTGGGGCTGCGCGCATAAAAAAAGCTTTTGAAACGCCTTTGAACTCGCTTGTCACGCTCAGGTATCTAAGAGACAGTGCACTTCCCGTATCCCCTCCGTCAACTCCAAATATACCCTCCGATGAAGAAACCAGCAAAGCAGGCCCCGGTAAGATTCTTTTGGACGTGCCTCTAATTTGTAATAATGCTTACCCTAATTTCTTGTCTGTAGGTATACCGATTACCGAGTGATCTTTCTTTTTTCATGTAAACATTTTTGTTTAAATCATATTCAGGTCATGCGAGAATTATTTTTTTCCTATTTGTTCCTTCAATGTGGCGGCGGACACAGATGGGCGAGTAGCCGTCGCAGTCCGTTGGTTAACCAAAATTTGGTTTGTCTTACTAATCTCTTCTTTATATATTAAATTACTGTTCTTAATTCTCAATTTATTTACATTGAAATACTGGTTCTAACAACCATGTTGCAATGACAGTATTGAAGGAGGAGGCCACAGGAAGGCACTTGCTAGGCCAGGCACTTGCTGGCAAAAATGAACCTCTTTCCACTTCGGTTCTGAAGCTCCATGGGCCCGCAAAGAGCGCCGGAATCACTGCGATTGCGCAAATTGGTTTTGCCCCAGCTGCGCCATCCTGCAATAGTGAAACTGCAACATGGGTGTTGGGACCAGTATTTAACAAGTTAATAAGCAAAATTAAGTTCATTAGACAAAGGACTGCGAGGGCTGCTTTACCATCTAGTTAGTCTCCGCCGCACAGAAGGGGCATACAGTAGGAAAAGCATCCTCGCATCTGCTAAATCTTTTCTTTAAAATCTGTCTCTATTGAAATCAATCACCCGACACAGACAGACACAGACAGACAGACACAGACAGACAGACACAGACAGACAGACAGACAGACAGACAGACAGACAGACAGACAGACAGACAGACAGACAGACAGACACAGACAGATAGACAGACAGACAGACAGACAGACAGACAGACAGACAGACAGACAGACAGACAGACAGACAGACAGACAGACAGACAGGACTACAAATCAAAGCAGTGTCCGTATATCTCAATGAACGGCTCACTACTTTCGTAATAGCTCTCCTAGCACATGACTGAGGTCACTAATAGACGTTAAGAGTCGTTTTCATTGGATAGCGCTCAATTATGTCCATTTGAGCATATGCTCCTCTATTTTTTTTTTTAGTGCCCGCGCTATGAGCGGTCAACGATGCCCTAGAGACAATCCTAGCCGTATACCTGAATTTTGTATGCTTCGTGCTTTCACAGTTCGCCCGTTGCTTTAGTACTATTGTTATTATCATACAACTCAAGCGCGACTAGCGCGTGGCACGCGCCCGCGCGAAATCAGGGTCATTGGCCCAGCGCGCTGTGCCCGCGAGCAGCGCACTGCCTGTGGCGCTTGCCGCAAGTCACGTCGGCGCGCGCAGCAGTGGCCACACAAGCGGATTACGCCCGCTGCTGGCTCTACGCGTTGGATCCCCGAGCGGTTTCCCAAACTAGCAGAGCTGCTTAAATAAAAGAAAGCACGGTGCCATAGGCATCACTCTGTTTGCCCTGGGACCAAAGACAAAAGCAAGTGCGCGAAGAAAGAAAACGAGAAGCTGCCAAGTTTCATCGGGACTTTGGGTCACGCAATGAACCGAGGTACGGATGTGACCGTGCCGCATTTCAAGCTCCCGTGCGCAGCTACATTTGAGCGGCTCGAGGAACTGCGACGACGGCCCTCAGACGAAACAAAAGGAAATGAAGCGCGGGGCCTTGAACCTAGACAGGACTGCAGTCCGAAACATATTTATTCTCTCTCGCTCTTTTTCTCTTTTTTTTTTAAGCGAGAGTGGCGTTCTCTCAAATATTTTCTCTGCGAAGCGCCCTATGGCTGAATTTTCCTTTAAATATAGTGAATCATGGACTGAACGGGAAAGTGTTGTGAAAGACGACTTTGTAACTAATAACTTGAACAGGAGGCCGGCCGCCTAGGTTTTGAGAATGCCAGCAACTTGCAGACGAAGACAAATGAGTACCGAGGCATAGACAGCAACTCAATGCGATGGCTCCGTAATTACCCTTGCTCGTTTTCAGTGCACTGCCTGCCTCGGTTTAATAATAGCGACGAAATCAAAAGCTAAAAAGAACGCCAAGAAAATGTGCTACCGAACCTTCTCGACACTCGAGAGATCTGAAAATCAGTTCCTTGCACTCGTAGCTTGAACTCACCGGCACCCCGTTCACGCTCTGTGCAAACAAGTTCGGTCCTGAACACCCTTACTTGGCTTGCGCAGGCTGTAACATAGTGAGTTCGTAAGCTCGCATGTGCTTCCATTGGAGAGTACCCGCGATGGCGGCGCGTGGGCTCTTTACACTGTCACGCGAACTAAGCGTCTCAAAAAGGGCTCCTTTTCCTCTACCAAAGCAGACGTGCACAGTTATAAATATCGAGCTTATAGGCAGTCGTTTCTGCGCATCGTCCAGAGCCGTCGAGCAAAAACAGCATTAATCACTATTCTGTGAAAACATGGTAAAACAAAAATTGCTGGCTCTCTCGTAATCGAGAGCAGATGTAAGCATGAAATGGCTAGCGCCAAAGCAGATTGGTTGTAGATGATACTAGCCACAATTTTAAAACAGGCATAGTGCATGTTCGCAACGGCACGCCCCACCACACCACACGACAACACACGGACCTGTTTTGAACTTTACCTCATTGCAAGTGTCGTCTCAGCCAAACAGCCATCCGCAGTGCTCCGGTCATGCAGCGTGGCGCCGTCTCTCGAGCCGCGGAACTGACGCACCGCTGGCGTTGAACAGGCAACCTTATCCCAGCGCCAAAAGATGACAACGAAGTGTATGGTGCCCTGTATATGCCTTTTGAACGTCTCTATTGGAAATGACAAATAAAACGTTAGCGTACTATAAGTTACACCTTGAGTGATATTGTAAACAAACATTACGAAGTACTCGGAAGCAATATTTTCTGTAACTCCTTTGGGCAGTAAGTAGCGTATGTAATGTCCTCCTGCTCAAGCGCCAGATTATTCGAAATTGATGTCATCAGCGTCTACAGGTTTGTCAAGTACGGACCTCTAACACGTGTAGAAACGCTTCACTTGCCCCTTGTCCATGCGGCGCATCAGTAGCTTTGCGAAGAGCCCGGGTGTGCTCGTGCTAGTAAAGCTATTTTACTTTTGTTTTAATTTTTCTTCGGCTTCCTTTTGACGGCGCCGCAGATGTATCCGCAGTCTAGCAGCAATTATGGGCCGCAGTATAATAATCGGCCAGGTTTTTACATTAAAGCACAAGGGACTGATCAGCGACCGCATGACAGCTGCTCTTCCGTACCCACTCAAAGCGGCGAAGTGTTGCCGGTCGTTTATAAGCTTGATAGCGAGCGCTGGCATCGTGAAGTACGCATTCGGCACGGGCATGCTCAGCGACCATGGTACACTGTCTTGCTTAGAGTTGATAGCGGTGGTATCAGGTTGGACAGAGAATGTCCCGCTGATACCTGGCGACGCTCGGAGCACCACTGTGCTCCGAGCGTCACCAAAAACGTGCCAAAAGTAGAGGCAGCAGCAGGCAGATTGCTCCGACTGCAAAACAAATCGACGGGGATGTGGGGAACATGTACTGAATGCAGCAAGCGACGGCACAAGAAAGCAGAATGGGTTGGGCCGCGACCGCATGACAGCTGATCCTCCGTGCCCAAACAGTAGGTAAGCAAAAATTTCATTGTCACTGTGTAAAGGCCTGGATACATTATTAGACTGCATAGAGGAGTCACTTCTACACAGGAGGTGATAATCACTCTAGCCGGGATGCCCGAATAAAACAAATCAAGCATGTCGCATTCGACGAGTGGCTCCTCAATGTCTTCGTCGCCTTCAGAATTCTTTACTTCCTGCGCATATTCGTCTACGCTGAGCTTGAACAATGTCGCGAAGGCTGTTCTTTTTCTTGCAGTTTGCGCGTATAATTTCGCGTATAAATACGTGCGGTCATGAATTCTAGCACTGAAAAGGAGCCACGTTAAGCATAGCAAGCAGCGTTCCTTGCATATCGTGAGCTGCCCGTACGAGCAGGAAAAATTGCTCGTGTGCAGCGGTGATCATTGCGGTGCTGATTTCGCTATGTGATTTACTCCGGGGAAAAATTCCAGGGGCCGTCTAGCCCCGTTTTTCTCGCGCGCGGCTCCGAACTTTAAAAAATATCACGGATAGTTCACACCCAAGATAGTCCACGTATCGCGAAATTTTAACTTTTTAACATGTATACTACACGGACTACTGTTCTGAAAATACGGTATGTTAATTGAAGCTGTTTTAAACGTATGATACACGCTTGATACTTTTCATTCACAGCTTAAACGTTAGCTTCGAGCTTTGGATAGAATTTTCTTGCTAATGTGGCTAGTATGTTAAATCTGTAGGGCGAATATGGCCATTGCGCTGCGAAACCGCGGAGGTCATCACGAAAAGGTGCCCATAAATACGCAGACTCGAGGTGTGGTGGAGGAAGGCGATAGAGGAGGTCTGTCATAGCGAGAACAAATCGTTTGTCACTTTCACTTTATGGCGAGGGGACAGTGGTTGCCAACCCAACACAAAGGCCAAGCCTGTCGATTTCTATTTATTTGTCGTGCCCCACTGACTTTAAATGCAGTATCGCCAATATACGAACCGTTTATTTCGCTTATGCATGGTTGCTGGTATATTAAACTGTGCTTCGTGACCTGCTGTAGGAGGTGAACACGCACAGGATTGATTGACTGCTTGATTGATTTCAAACACGTGCTGTCAGTCATTTTCGGTGCACTCTGAAGATGCACTTAACAAAGTTGACAATTATGATATAATTGATAGTGCAATGGTCATCTGAACGAGACAATCAAATTGCTATGAGATCGCGGTTTGACGAATAGCCTTGGAGGTCTCGAGTAATACAGTAAGGTGCATGAAAAACTGCATCTTCCACCAAAAAATTATTTTACTGCGAATACCGTTATTCAGCAACAAATAAAACGGTGCATTTGTCAACAGAAAATTTCAGGCATCTTCAGCTACTCTGTATTCACCAAACACTTCTTTCGCACGCTTTCTCCCCGTCATCCAGCATGCATAATAATTTACATGCATTTGAGCTCCTAAATTACGCAAACAAATTAAACAATATATTTTTAAAGAAAAGGATGTGATCAAAAATAATTTTTAAGAGCAGATACTACGATAAACGAAACCGTTGCGTTGCCCACTGGGAAACACAGCGCCATTTTCAAGCAGCTGCAAGCATTAATCGAGCGGCAGTCTAAAAAAGAAAAGAAGTAGGGCATGTTCGAACTACAAGGTTCTTTATATTAGCTGCACCTTTGTTTTCATTTATTAGTAATTTTTATTAAAATTATAATCCAAAATATACCTATTACTTGCCTTACACCCATTCACCAAATATCGAATTGCCCGGTTCTTGGCAAATTCCTCACAGTGGGCGTGTGCCACTAACGTCTAGGCCATCTACATCTACATCGTCACTTGATGCGACCCAAGTGCGTTACAAAACCGTTACGCGGTAATTATTTTTTTCTTGGAAAGCAGCTGATAGTGGGCGTAGCCTCACAGCGTATCGCCCCGGCACCTTCTACAAACGGCGGTTGCTCAGTGTGTCGTTAATGGCACCAATTAGGCCCGTTCACCGACCCTACACAATTGCATGCATGGGAAGAGCAAGAGTCCCTCGGGAATAGCCTTCTCTTCGGCTCACCTCACCTCGGTCGTCGACACAAAGATTTCCTTCTCTCTGTCGTCGTCGTCGACCTGCATTATGCAACAGCCTGATATGCGAACGAAAGGTAGGGCCGGTCTGTGCAATGTTTCCCATGTAGCTCGCTTAAGCTGCCGCGATGGGTCTGCTGGTTCTTTCGCATGGTCGACGGCGTCGGCTGTGAGAGTGGACCGCGTACAATGACAGCTACGCACGCAACTCCAAGAAGGAATAACGAAAGCCGCCGAGCCGATGGCTCTCGGAAAAAAGTAATTATAGTTTGCAGCACATGATACTCGCGTTAATGAAGATTGTGCCCGTATTTCCTAATCGCCCTAATTTGCTGTTCTGTTAACACACATATGCCTTATCCTGATATCAAGTAGCGGAGCCCTTATGCTTTTTTTTTTTTTGATCGCCTGTAAGTATGTTGCCAACCTTAACGTTTATTTCTAAATGTCGGAATGCTTTCCGCCAGGCATAATGAGAAAATAAAATGAAAGAAAAGTGGACTCGCGATCCCGGCCCTGTGAAAGTGGATGTCCAGCGAAGATGTTGCAAAACCACCACTACAATTGCCGAGAGGGATATGCAATGCTTCATTGATGGTCCGGATGCTTGTTTTGAGCTTGTTCTTTGTTGAAACGTATGCTGTTCTGTGTGTTGTATGGGGGATTTCAAATAATGTACGCACCGTTCGCTTCACTTTGCTGAGTGATTGTAGCCTCTGCATTAGGAGGGGGGATGAGGGATTGCTGAAGCTAATTTCTCATCATGGACGGTCACGAAAAAATGCCGACAACTGGGAGGCTAACAGCTTCACTGTAAAAAAACGTGCAGCTCTGCAGCGTGAAGAAACTGTAGCACTGTCTCTGACAACCTTATGTCCGTGACCCAATGGTTGTAGTACAGTACGTTCGACATCAACCCGTCCTTTTTGTTCAACTTTAGCCTGATTTCGTGTGTTCCGGGGCACATCCAAAGCAGGTGTCGGGGGACTTGCCTCGTGGCAAGTCCACTTAAACAAAAAGTGTCGAGTATCTACTCTTTCTACGGGTGCCATACAACTTACATGCTGGCCCTCCATCGTGGTCTAACTGTTGATTATAACACGAAGACGACAACAACGATGACGACATTCTTTTGAAACAACAACCAGCACCTCTACGTCTTCATTTTCAGATCCATAGCTTCCATTGGCACAGAACATTGTGTTCGACAAGAAAGCTTGGCGCGTAAGTTGCTAGATTGCGCTGCCAGATACCACTGCTTAATTTTTATTCGCGCAGGTTTTGTATGGCTCCTTACCCTCAATGTTCTTATTGCAGTGAACCGGAAACTATAGGACATTTAATTTTAGAATGTTCTATTTTTAGAATTAAAAATTACTTCGAGAAGGTCTCCTTTGGCACCTTTGGTTGGGGCTTAGGCTTTCCGTGCTAAGGGCGTTGGCAATAGACTTCTGAAACAGGAACGTAAGTGATGCAATGTGTGATTTTATAAGTAAAACAAACAGTCTGCCATAGAAATCTAAATTTCTTTTTCTCTCGACATGAATGACTAAAGCATTAGTCGCATCTTTTATTTGGTGTATTCCTTAATATTCATAATAAAACAGAGTTAAGATAATTAAGCTCTTTTATTGTGATTATTCATTAGTGTACACTGCTCATCTCTTTATTATTGCTGCGAGGCGGAGACAAGCACGAACGTTGTTTATGCAAGGTGAATGCTGAAGGCACCAGCTGACAGTAGAACATGGCGGCCGAAGTGCCCTAGCGACAACATTAGAATTCGGCAGTGTAATATTTTCCGGTGGTCCCGCCTACAAAACTAAACCTTTCATACTCTAAGAAAGGGAAGCTCTACGATTATGCCTCGGGCTACCTATATTTGTTGCCCACACTGTTCTTTATGGGGAAGCTCATATACCCACTCTAGATTGCAGATTCCGCATGCTTACGGTCCAGACATTTTTAAAAGTTTATGACTTTTTAAAAAGTCATAAGCACTATGTATTTGTCACTGAACCGTCTGAGTTTTTTCAAGTACCGTGGGCGAGATTACACAGTCCTCAGATAATATTGGTGCAAGCACAGTTGCAAAAGTTGGATTTGTCCATACACCAAGTTTTCCAATGAAATGATGCCTTACCAGACCTCTAGATTGAGTTCGAAAACATATTTCCAAATCATGCTAAACTATTACCAAGCAGACATTTAATTAATAGCTTGCACGCCACGTACGTCTCCTAACCACTGACAATGTAATAGCTACTGACGCTTCAGTGTGCAATCAGAAGGCAGGACTGGGGATCTTCTCTGAATCTCTTCAATGGTCTTACTCCCTTCGCCTTCCATACTTCACACCCATATTTCAGGCAGAATTACTAGCGATTATATTAACATTACGAAAACTCCCCCAAATGACCCATTAGCTGTCATTGTGACCGACTCGTTATCTCTATGCACAGCACTTACTGCATCTTTCAATTCAAGAATTCAACGGACATGTCGTTCGATGGTACCTCCGTACTCACGGAAAGTATGTTTACTTTGGGTACCGGGACATCGTGGGTTGCACTTGAGCGAAATGGCTGATTCGCTCGCCCGAGCATCCTTCAATGGCCCTGTCATATCTGTTTTGCCGACATCAGCTTATGGCACCGCGGCTAGGTGCAGAACTTTCTCTATATCGCAAAACTCTTCATTATCCATGCGAACACCGTCTTCTGGATTCCACCATCTTGGCTTCACATGGAATAATAATTGGTGTTCATGAAGGAAAATTGGAAGTTTCTTTTTACAAAATTGAGATGCCGTATACCGCCTCTAAATTTTTACCTACACAAGTCTGGTCTCGCTATGTCTCTTCTGTTTTCTTTTTGCGGTGCACCTGAACCATTCGAACTTTACTTTCTCTCGTGCCCCCGCTTTCTAAGAAAACGAAAACTCTTAGAAAGCTCATTTAGCAAACTTGGGCTATCGCTCAACTCACCAACCATGCTTTCTTTTGGGACGACTTCACTGGGATCAGGGATGATTTTCTTGTAGTTTACAATTTTATTAGAGACAAGAAGATTATCTTACTGAATTTCTAAATAATCAATTATTTCTATTATTTCATTTCTTTGTGCTAACTTATTTTATCAAAATTCTTAACAATATTTTTATTGCACTTCTAAATTACATTTCTTTATTCTCACGCTCCATTTGCTTTAATTCTAACAACACGGAAAACCGCCTGCTTCTTGGCCAATCCCCCATAGTGGGTACGTGCTAGTGTTTGGGAAACGAAGCCAAACTTCTTCGTCATCGTCTTTTGTCTGCACGTCCTGTTCTGCATCGTGGCACTACGCCGCCGCGGTTGAAGCGCCGACCCGGCGCAAACGATTATGGCCTGGCAAAGGCATGCACGTAGGACTTTAAACGGCAGACATAAACAACATCGGTTCTTGGTTGTACGGACGACGGGTCTGGCTCTTCGGGAGCAATCTCGTAGGTCACATCCGAAAGATGACGCAGGATTCGGTAGAGACCTGAATATCGCGACAATATTTTCACTTTGATTTACAAAATTCCTATTTCGTTCTTTTTTCTATAACCACCCAATTCATGGCTTATCCCCCGTAGTGGCTTGAGTCATATTACCTAGAATCAACACACAATGAACAAACAAGTTCGCGGACCCAACCACGAAGGAGTGGCAGGCCTGGGTCGTCTACGCCTATGACCCACAGAGGACGTACTCAGCTCATTTCACCAGCACAAATCCGGGGGCCACTCAGCACATCCTAATGCAACTCTAAGGAATTCACCCAGTGAGACTCGTAGGTAACGTACACGTTCCAAAACCGCTTGGATTTCAAGCGGACGGAAGTATGCTGCTGTGTTTGGAATAATTGCGAGAAACACCGCGAAAGACTACTGAAACGGAGATGCGCGCTTGCAACATCGAGATGTTAACTGAGACCAGCATGAGAAGACGAAGAGGCGAGTAGTTGCAAGAGAAAGAGAGAAATAATTTTTAATGGCAAAAAGGTGGAGAGGTCCGCCTGAGTGAAATGTCTCTAGCATGCTAGTCCACACTGGAGAAAGGGCTGGGGGGAATGACAAAGGACGTGAAGAGGAAGGAAGGGGGCGGTAGGGTGAACATGACTATGATGAGGGCTCCACAGCATACTGTGTCTGTGCAACGCGTACGTGCACACTTCACAACACAGTGCAATCATCTTCGCGGGCAGGGGTAGAAGTTACTGCCGTGTAGCTAGGAGACTGTCTATGGCTCTCATAATTTCTGCCGCTGTTAGCGCAACTGGCGTATTTAAACCAGACAGTAGCAGCTGCGGGGCGTCGATTATTTGTCGCAGCATGACTTTGATGACAGAGTCCAATGGTGATTTTTCAGTGCACTGTCCTTGCTCGCGCTGACAGGCTAAGGCCCGCGTGCGCGGAGGCAAGCGTGGCCATACATTCAATTCCGGGCTTTTGCGGATCGCTTGAAGCAACAGTCCTGAGAGATCTATCGATGCCGATTCAAATACCTTCTGCTGGACCTGTGGAATTTGAGCTAAGGAGCTCTCGTTTTTACCTACAGCTTCTCCACGTCGACGACGCGTTGGTCTCCTACGGTGTCGCACTGACGCTGCCGCCTCTTTCTGGAACATACTAGTCTTGCTCATTTGGTTCAGTATTTTTATCTCCTTTTTCTGTTCAGGACAATCCTTCGAATTCGGCTGGTGGGGTCTATCGCAATTCAAGCATTTCATTTGCTTTACTGTGCTTGAAGATATGTCATGGCTGTCGGCACAGCGGAGGCATGCCGTCTGACCTGAGCAGACAGCGCTGACATGACCTAGCTTTAGGCACCTCTGACATTGCAGTGGTCGGGGTGCATAAGCACGCACGGATGTCTCATCTACCCCACCTTGACATGATCAGGTAGTGTGTCTCCTTCGAAAGGAAGCTTGACGTTCGTCGAGTGACCGAAGCGATAAAAGCCGATGACCTTCACTGTTGAATCCAGAAGCCTTTGTAACTCTTCGTCGCTAATCTCTATCACGACATTGGAAATAACACCTGCTCTAGTGCGACCACCGTGCACAATGAACGACCGGACTTCTACGAGGTGTGTTAGAAAAGTATCCGACCTTTTTTTTTTGCGAACACCTGGTGGATATGAAACAAGCGCGCTTGCATCAGCCGACCTTGAACCTTCGTGCGCATGCGCGAATTTTTTCCCTCCTGCCGATAGCGTCAGTCGCTGGGACGCAGCGTTTGAGTCAGGTAGTGCGCAGTGCTCTCGTCGGTTTTTATTTCAAGGAAAATGGCGGAGCGACTGGAGCAGCGCTACTTGCACCAAATTTTACCAGAAACTGGGCGTCAGCCAAGCGGAAACTATTCGGAAAATTTAGACGACACTCGGTGACGGTGCAATGAGCAGCACACAGATTAAGGAGTGGTACAACCGGTTTAAAGACGGCCGCACGTAGGCGGAGAGCGCTCCGGTCGGCCATCAACATGCCGAAATGACCAGGTCGTTGCCGAAGTGAACGCTGTGGTGGTGCGGGACCGTCGTGTGACTACCCGACAAACTTCGGAACAGGTGGGCGTCAGCACTTTTTCTGCACATTTCCTTATGACCGAAGATTTGGCATTGAAGAGAGTTTCGGCGAAATTCGTTCCGAAGCTGCTCACGGTGGTGCAAAAGCTACTTCGTCTTGAAGACTCACAGAACATGCTGGATTCAACAAACAGGGACCCCGACTTCATGAACACCATTAATCACTGGTGGCGAGTCTTGGGTGTACGGGTACGACCCGGAAACCAAATCCCAGCCGTCAAAGTTGAAGCATTTCACGTCAACAAGACCAAAGAAGGCCCGCCAAGTGCGCAGCAATGTCAAAATGATGCTGACTGCTTTCTTGGACTTCCGCGGTGTGGTACACCACGAGTACGCACCACAGGGTCAAACAATTACCAAAGAGTACTACAGGAATGTGTTCCGTCGCCCACGTGATGCTGTGCGGCGCAAGAGACCGGAATTGTGGTCAACAGGAAATCGGCGCATCCATCATGACAATTCTCCTGCACATTCCTCGCACTTGATTCAGACTTTTTGGGCGAAAAACCAGGCTCCTGTAGTTCAACAGGCTCCTTACTCTCCTGATATGGCCCCCTGCGACTTCTGGCTGTTTCCCAATATCAAGAGGCCATTGAAAGGAGCGCGATTTCGGACAAGAGAGGACATTATGGCTGCAACGACAGCTGAGCTAAACTGCATTCCGAAAGAAGCCTTCGCGGAATGCTTCCAACAATGAATGGCAGCCCCCCTGGGAGAAGGGTGTGGAGTCCCAAAGAGACTTATTTGAGGGTGATTAGGTTTCCAACGTTCAAGTTATGCCAGTGTTTTTTCTTCCGCCAAGGGTCGCATACTTTTCTAACAGACCTCCGTATGTGTCCTAGTATGCCCACGGTTTTCAATTTTTCCAGGGCAGCCTGCGTCGCTGCTTCCACTGTGACTACGTTTTTTGTGATGTTGAAACGCCCTTCGTTAATTCCTCTCGGGGCCACATTACCAGGGTAGTTGCTGAGAATCTGTCTGTGCGCGGAATTTAAATTCTTAGACGCGTCCAGAGGCACAAAAGCATTCTTGTAAGTCGGAGTCGGCGTCTGGGACCTGCTCACTCACATCTTTGGTTGTCTTGCGGTATTTTCTCTTCAGTTGCTTGCCCTCCACGATGGTGTAGTCGTTGTCGGAGTCCATTGCCTCGCTGTTGAAGAAACAGGAACACGACATCGCCATGTCGACGTGCCGAGCCTTACACTATATCACTGGGAGGCGCAGTGCGAAGATGCGTGCTCGACGCAAATGTTGGCGTTCGTCTGTCATCACCTCGGATGGCTTCTCGTTCAAGAAGCACAATTATGCCTCCACTATCACAAAACTATCGCAGCAAGGCAAGAAGCTACGCTTGTTCAGTTCAATTCGTCTTCCTCTCTCGAGTAGTACTACTGTTCACTCATGTTATATGATGGTGCATTTGGATGATGCCTCTGCTTCGTGCAAGATGAGCACTGACGGATGTTTGACGTAGTGCGTGATGTAATTGAACCGTGTTACGTTTGGTGTTTAACGCTAGAACTTTATCTAGTGAGGCGAATCTAGCAGTGGCTATTGGAGGAATTAGCGGCCATTAAATGGGATACAATAGTACTCAGTGAAGTTGTAGTAGTCCTCCATAAAGAAAGCAACAAACTCCTAATAAATAAGGGCGCCAGGCAGGGAGATACGATCCCTCCAATGCTATTCACAGCGTGTTTACAGGAAATATTCAGAGACCTGGATTGAGAAGAATTGGAGATAAGATTTAACGGAGAATACCTTAGTAACTTGCGATTCGCTGATGCTATCGCCTTGCTTAGTAACTCAGGGGACCAACTGCAAGGCATGCTCACTGACCTGGACAGGCAAAGCATAAGGGTAGGTCTAAAGATTAATCTGCAGAAAACTAAAGTTAAGTTTAACAGTCTCGGAAGAGAACAGCAGTTTACGATGGTAGCGAGGCACTGGAAGTGGTAAGGGAATACATCTAGTTAGGGCAGGTAGTGACCGTGGATCCGTATCATGAGACTGAGATAATCAGAAGAATAAGAATGGGCTGGGGTGCGTTTGGCAGGCATTCTCAGATCATGAAGAGCAGGTTGCCATTATCCCTCAAGAGAAAAGTTTATAACAGCTGTGTCTTACCAGTACTCACGTACGGGGCAGAAACCTGGAGGCTTACGAAAAGGGTTCTACTTAAATTGAGGACGACGCAACGAGCTATGGAAAGAAGAATGATTGGTGTAACGTTAAGGGGGGGGGGGGGGGTAAGAAGAGAGCAGATTGGGCGAGGAAAGAAACGCGAGTTAATGACATCTTAGTCGAAATCACGAAAAAGAAATGGGCATGGGCAGGGCATGTAATGAGGAGGGAAGATAACCGGTTGTCATTAAGGGTTACGGACTGGATTCCAAGAGATGGGAAGCGTAGCAGGGGGCGGCACAAAGTTAGGTGGACGGATGAGATTAAGAAGTTCGCAGGGACAACATGGCCACAATTAGCACATGACCGGGGTAGTTGGAAAAGTATGGGAGAGTCCTTGCCCTGCAGTGGGCGTAGCCAGGCTGATGATGATGATGATGATGATGATGATGATGACGACGACGACGACGACGTCAACGACAACGTTTGGTAGTCCTCATATACATGGTCGATGACGCTGCTTCCTCTCGATTCGAACCATTATCAACCGTGATCAACCGTACTCCGGCGGCGGCTGCCTTTGGCGCGGCGGCGCGGGCCCTATCTTGAAAGCGCTCTGCAATGCATACTGAGTGCGCCGTGTACTGATAGCTTAATGAGCTTTGGTTCTCGGCCGCTTAGTTCGCGTTGAATCAAGAGGCAGCACGAAGGTGAATTCGCTCGCCGCTGCGGGCCCTATCTTGAAAGCGTTCGCAAGGTCGCTCCAAATAGGTCGCGAAGTTTCGTGCGAGAAGGTGTTCAGAACAAATTGTCAGCGACATCAGTAATGGTGGTTATGGGAACAGTGATTGAGGCGCTACTATGTGAGGGGGGAACAATCATTGGGAAAAAAAGGTTCTTAATTAAAACAAGAGTTCGATTCATTCAACAAAAATAAAATTTCTGGTCAATTTAATATATGCGTGACGAGTAAGGAAAAGACAAGTTCCTTTTATATTATTATTATTACCAATAAATTTATTTTTTCATTGCCCATCCTAAGACCACCGTTGACGCCGCTATCACTTGCAATGCAATGCAGCTCTTGAAGTGTGTAGAAAGGCACTCTCGTAATGTTCACGTGTTACAATACGCCCCCATCACACGTTGTGCTGTTTTGCTTGTCGACGTTTGTTTGAATTTGGTGACGTGCGCAGCTTCATCATTTCTTGACCTGTTCAGTAGTGAGTTACGACCGCCAGATAATTGTTTACTTCAGCTGTTTCCGTGCGACTGCGCTGGCCGACGGGCTTGGCGTCCGACGATAGGACCAGCCCTCTGCACCTAAAGCTTTCGTCGGCCTCCAAGGAAAGTACGTTCTGTGCGGGGGTGCGATTGCGACAACCGTATGGCTGGCCTTTTCCTGCATCGCTTTCGCTCTGAAAGCTCGATAGGCTCATCAAGTCGAATGGCGGCGCATTCGAATATACAGCTCTGACAGGCCACTAAAACAAATTTTCGCACCTTTGAGAACAAAATGACGTCACTTCTGTTTAAAACGGATATGGCGTCACATTAATTTTTTTTTCCACCGGAAGTGTTTCATCGTCACACAGATGGCGCTAAGCCCCATGAACAACTCGAGTCACTGGAAAAAATTTCAAAGCACCGCATTAGTTTTCCCCGCGCCGCTGACGCGTTCATTGGCCCAACCGTACCACGTGACATTGGGGTGCCATATACCTTCCAAGCGCCGGGCGGGCCGGCTGAGTTAGAGCGCAGGCAGCGCATGTTCCCTACGTTTTTTGTGTTTCGATTGTTGCGCTCGCGTTTGACTGCAAGCAAATCGTGCCTGGCTGCTGCGCCTTCGGATGCAGCAACCGAACTGAGTCTGGAAATACTTATTCCAACCGGGAAAAATGACCGAGAGCATGGTTCTGCGTGGTTACACAGAATCGGCCGGGAGAACTTCAAGCCTACAAAAACACCCGCTTGTGCGAGGTGTAAGTACACCTTGCTTGTGCTTTTTGTTTTAGAAGGTATTTAAGCGAAGTGCACGCGGTGTTAGCGATTCTACGAAAATAGGAGTTCATTGCAGGGATCGTTCGCGTCTTTCACGCTTGACGCGGGTACACGTGTACGCGTTTGTTGCTCAACACGCGGTTATTCCGTGCGCGTGGCACGCGAAGGCACACTTCTCGCGCGAGAATTCCGCCTCCTCACGTGCACCAGGTACTCGCATGATTTCTCTGCGCACGTGAGCGCGCTCTCGCCTCGAGTCACTAAACCCATATGGCACTTGTTTTTCGTAGATCGTGACGATCGCAGTCATTAAAAACATGGTCAATACGAGGCCCACGATACTTCCTTTTATCCACTTATCCTTTGCTCATTTATACATACGCATTTGGAGCTTGAAACCAATGGCCAGGTGATATTCACAACACATGCTTCAAATTTTGAGCTTGTAAGCCGAGCACATGCAATGAAGTCAGCATGCATATGTTTTATGTTGAAATGCTAAGGTGCATACCCAAATAATGTTGTGCTTGATGCATAATAAGAAATACAAAACAACAGAACACCCAGCAGCTTTAGTTTCACTCTGTCACTATGCATGTTACATAAACCGCTCTGAAAGCACAAGAATTTTATACATCGCCTTTGTAGCTTAGAAAAATAAGTGCTGCGTCACCAGCGGGTGTTCCTCCTTTTTTTTTTTACAAAGGCAGCAAATCTTGGAAGTCTAAGAAAGCAGTCATAAATAAGTTGAGAATAGTATCCGCTCATGGAACGCACTAGACAGCCGTGTTCATAAATCGCAATGTAGCAATTAAACTCTCGCTCATTAACAGTGTACAGATGTTCATATATGTTACTGTAATCGCGCAAATGGCTCATATTTACCTTCCACAAGATTTAGTGCGCAAAATGGCCATCGTTGTTGGTTTTTACGCCTGCTGTGCGCAGATCGTCTTACGTCACGGCCAAACACCGGTGCGCTCACGGCAGTCGCATTGTGTCGAGCGTATATGGCAGACGAAGTCGCCCGGCAGAATCGAGAACGCGCGGTATCCGTTTACAAACTGAATTAAATGTATCCGATTTAGCTTGTGAAATTACACAAAGAACGTACGTGCCTCTGACACTGTCAGGTGTTAGTTTCGTCCTGCTTGGAAACATTCAATAGAAGCCGATGGCGGTCCACGATGTTCATGCCCAAAAGCACAAACTTGCCTCATTCTGGCTCGAAGTGACGAAATGTTTCCTTCGTAGCTCGCTCCGCGGAAGGGGGAAAAACGCGTACATAAGCTCCCGATAGCAGCGCTAAGCTGCTGCCTACAATCGTAGCACAGTTCCAGCAGTAAACACGATCGGCATGCAAAACAACCACCGGCTGCATTACTTCGCACAAAATATGATTTTATTTTCGTTCTTAGCAACCATTATCCCCGGGCACAAAGTAATCGTACTTCAGTAAACACTCAACCCGATGTGTCACCGAATATCAAGCTCGTCGAACACGGCGACGCAGTCGGGTTGGAAGGTATATGGCGGTGGCCGCTCAGTGTTGCCAGTCAAATCCCGACCTTTGCGGTACTCTAACATTTTTGAACAACTAAAACCCCTTAAACTTCAAAAAGTAGGGATTCTCTCCTCCTCCGCCTTCACTCTTCCTCGTTTCGCCTCTCTTTCATTCTCCTTCCTCGACCGTGGTGTCGCCTACACCGCTCGAGAGTAGCAGACGAAACAACGAATAGCTACGGTGCCAACATGCGCTCCTCGCCACTCCATAGGCGCTTCTCAAGCGAAAATGGCGCCGAAGCACGACTGTAAACAAACGAAGCCGGCGCGAGGGCCCACGTGATGCTATTAGGCCAATAGCGACGTGGCGTCGGCCTCGCCCAGAGCGCGCGAGGAGGAGGCGGCATTCTTCAAAGCGTGGCACTACTTTACGAAGCTTAAGGGGCTTTATGAACAACCTATGAACCACCGTGTTTTGAACTTATGGACTTCTATGGAAGTTTCGCTACCAGGTATATTTACCTTGGCGATTGCCTTAAGTGACAGACGGACTGATGAGTTTTATCTTTGGGTAGGCATAGAAATGCCTACGCATTTGCAAAGACAGGAAGGGATGGAAACGACCGGATTCGTTTCAGGCATAGCTATAGTGTTACAAGGTAGATATAGAAGTTTTGAGGAAGAGAAAAAAGATTCGGGAGATGTGTACAAAATGCTAGAAACAAAAGCATGTATAGCATACCTGATTAACTCAAGTAGACTAGATGACCATTTGTGACTGTCCCGTTTCAAAGTGGATGCCAATAAATCATCACCACCTTGTGTCCCTGTATTTGGCTCCCCCTTTATCATACGCAGATACACTAATCACATCGCTCGCCCAATGGATGGCTACCAGCGCCCCGACAACATGAAATCATCGGCGACCTAATTATAGACCCCGTTGTGTTGATGCAAAGGTTACCTACACATCAAGCACTGTGTCGTGTCTTCAGTGCCAGAGAGAGAAAGAGAAACCAAGGACAGGAAAGGCAGGGAGGTCAACCAGGAGAGCATCCGGTTTGCTACCCTACGCTGGGGGTGGGGGAAAGGGGAATAGAAAGAGGAAAAGGGGAGAAAGTGAGCACTGAGTGCGTGTGGGTGGGACAATATGCACAGGGACACTATAAATGGTCTCTTAAGCCGGTGCACTTCAAGTATTGCCCTAATGCACGATTCGCTTTTTGTGCCAGTGACGGGTGTGATCACGGTCCGAGTATCTTTGACTCGGTGAACGGTCTTAAGTCCAGTCGGTGTAAAGTTTGCCGCAGAGAGAGGCGCAGTACATCGTAGCGGGGGCAGGTACCCAATAGGTGCTCGATGGTCTCCTCGCACCCACAGGAATCGCACATCGGGCTGTCGGCCATTCCCAAACGATAGGAGTATGAGTTCGTGAACGCTACTCCCAGCCACAAGCGGTGCAGCAAGGTTGCTTCGCCGCGGGAAAGACTAGATGGCAGTTGTAGCAGTAGCATGGGGTCCAGTTTATATAATCGGCAATTGAAAGAACTTGAACTCCAGAGATCTTGTGACTTTTGGCGTGCAAGTAGGTGAAGTTCCCTGGCAGCGTCCGACCTTGCCAAAGGTGTTGGCCGCGTCTGGGTATCTTCGTGGGCAGACCGGGCAGCCTTACCAGCTGGGTTGTTGCCGACGATGCCACAGTGAGCAGGAATCCATTGAAATATGATGGTGTGCCCTCTTTCCAGAGCATGGTGGTGCATTTTCCTGATGTCAGATCTCATCTTCTCGTAAGTTCTGGGACGTAATGCAGACTTGATGCTGTGAAGGGCTGCCTTAGTCACAAAATACGACCCATTTCTCTGTTGGCTCTTCGCTGACGTACATCATAGCGGCATGAAGAGCTGCAAGCTCTGCCGATGTAGATGTAGTCGTATGCGATAATTTGAATTTAACTGTAACCTTCTTGGCTGGAACGATGAACGCGGCAGTTGAGCTGGTACGGGAAGTCGGACCATCGGTATATATATATATATATATATGGATGTGGTCATGACACGTCTGGTGCAGTAATAGGAGCGTAAGTTGCTTCAGAGCCGGCGATGGATGATCGGACTTTTTTTGGAATTCCAGGAATAGCAAAATTCACTTGAGGCTGTCGTAGGCACCACAGGGGAGATGAAGGCTTCGTCGCCGGTGTAAAATATGACGGTATGCACTCTTTATGAGCGTTAATCACTTTTGAAAAAGTTGCTTGAGGTCTCTCTTCTGGTAGGGAGGCCAAATGATGGTCGGGGATCCTTGACAGATGGCGAATGTGCGCTCTGAGAGAGTCAACAGCTACGTGTGTCTGGATCATATGGTCCCCAGCGATGGCAATTGTTGCTGCTGTTGACGTGCACCGAGGCAGCCCTAAACACGTCCGTCTGGGTTGACCTTGTATGCTATCCAAAGCGCGAAAGTTCGTCTTGCATGCATTTGACAACATTGGTAGACTGTAACGTAGGAGTCAGAGAAACAGTACCCTGTAGAGCTGCATCATAGAACGGACTGGTGTACCCCAGTTTTTCCCGCAGAGAAATTTAAAGACCTGAGCAATGTCAACTAATTTCTTCTTTAGATAGACGCAGTGAGGGCTCCATGAGAGGTTGCGGTCAATGATTAGACCCAGAAAGCGATATGCATTAGCATAGAATACAGCTTCACCATTGATTGAAACAGGATACGATGACATTTGTTTGCGCGTAAAGCCAACCAATGCGCACTTTTCAGTAGACAAACAGTAGACAAAGCCGTCATGGTTGCCCTCCGCTGAAGTCTGGCTCGTACCTGAGGGTGAGTCACCGCAGAAGCCCAGATGTAAATGTCTTCGGCGTATATTGAGACGTCAACTGACCGCGGTAGGTACTCCGCTAGTCCTACCAAGACGAGGTTGAACAGAATGGGACTCAACACTCCACCCTGCGGCACACCACGGCAGATGTAATTTCTGAAGTTGGGCCGTCTACAGTCTGTAAGAAAAAGCACCTCAGTAAAATTGCCGCGACATATTCCAACCAATCGTTTCATATCATGAGCGATGAGGACGACAAGCAGAGGTTGCATCTTTTTCAACAAGTGGCGACCTCTGGTGGGGCAATGCTAGTTCTAAAAAGCAAAACTGGAGAAATCATATCGTCCCTTTCGTGGTCCGCCTAGGATCAGCAAACTATGTGAACCCGCTTTTCACTGGCAATGACACTACGAAAAAAAAAAAATTTGGACACCCACGAAAGCACAGGCACATCACATACGGACTCATCTCCACGAGAGAAATATTCCTTCCACTCCACGTTGGTGCTGAAGAAATTCCATCTAAACTAACGATACCAAAATGGCACGCACAGCGCTAGCGCGAGCGAATGGCGAGCCGCTTTTGTTTGTCAGACATTCAGTGCAACCTCAGCGGTGCTTTGCCTAAATAACGCGCACTGAAGAGACTAGTTTTGCGCTATTACCACGCCAACGACCACCATTCTGAGTAAGCCCCGTACAGCCAGCCTGGCGTTTCTTCAATTTCGGTCGCCTTCCGTTAAACACAGACGGCATTCTCTCAAGCGGTGCGGCTATTGCCCTCAAGGAGCTGATTGCATGCGAAGGCACGTGGGCTGACGCAACGTGTACATACGAGAATCGCGACGAGGTAGGCAGAAGCCTTCTGAACTGGACGCCGCCAGGGAACAATAGCTTTTTTTCCTTCTCTTGTTTCTGTTTTCTTCTTTCTTTTTCTCTTTTTTTTGCTATCCTCTGAGAAATAACACCTTAATGGCGCCTTAAATTCCAGTAACATCGTGTTAAATTAGTGCATCAATAGTGCCCTAAAGCTATTTGCGAGTGGCTTCAGTGCCACGTGGATTTTCGTTGAGGATAATTGGAGCATAAAGAACTCTGCTGATCTCCTGTCCCCTTTCCTTAGTGCAGGGTAGCCTACACGGCTCAGCCTGATTAACCTCCCTGCCGTTCCCTCCTGAGTTATCTCTCTCTCTCTCTCTCTCTCTCTCTCTGCTGCCCAGTGTCCTTCGTTTTTCTCTTTTAAAAGCTTAAAAAGAAATATGCGTATCCGACGCGCTATGGGAATAGGTTGAAGCGAATCTTTCACTGGTGTTTACGAAGATGTTTAGCGACCATTTGCAATAGACCGCAAGACCAAGTTGTACACGTTTTCGCCGGGAAACACTTCGCTCAACATAAACATGCGAATCCCACACATGACCACGACAGTATGACAATGGGATGACGGCACTGACATGACGGAGATGGAATGACCACGTCAGCATGACGACAATGGCATGACAACACTGGAATGACGACACTGGAAAGACTACGATAGAATGACGATGATGCAATGACGACGATGGAATGATGACGAAATGACAGTGGCTTGATAACGGAGGCAAAACGACATTCGGATGACAACGCTGAAGGTACGATGACGGTAGGGCGATGACGCTGGAATGACAATCATATGATGACGACGGCATGAAGTCGTGGGATGACAATGTTAAAATGATGACGATAGTTTCACGACGACTGTATGACGACGTCAGAATGAAGACGATGGCATGATGATGATGTAATGACGACGTAATGACGACTACGGAATGATGATGGCATGACGATGGCGGTGCGTTGCCTACGAAATGACAACACAGGGACGACGACATAGTAAAGATGGTACAACGATGACGACGATATATGACGACGAAGGAGTGATCACAAAGAAGTGAAGGTGATGAAATTGCAACGATGGTGTGACGACTACAGCGTGTTTCAGTTGTAGCTCACGTCCATGCTTACGTAAATCGCCTGCCACCGCAGGCAACCACTGTTTGAACCATAAACGGTGCCCGTTTGCAGTATGTCCGGTGCCTGCCAATCATGCACGACGGCAAGCAGCAACTATAGCACCCGAAAAGTGAGTGGAAGTGGTAATGAAAGCTTCGCTCTAAAAAGTTTGGGCTTGCCGCTGCTTTGTTCTGGCTGGCATGTAGGAGCAAGGTCGCACATTAGGGTTCTTATCGTTATATACAACACTTCTATTGCGGACTATAACCAGCGAAGTCATATATATATATATATATATATATATATATATATATATATATATATATATATATATATATATATATTAGTTTAAGGAACCGGAGTATTTATGAGAAAGGGAGTAGATATTTAAGCGTTTATTTGCTCGTCAATTCGGCTTTGGTTGTGGGATTCTCATGATATGATTAATAAAAAATCTACTCCTCGGTTCCCTTATTATTCCTTTATATGAAGTGTGTGCTGTGTGTGCTGTATGTGTTGTGTGGGTGTCAAAGCTCAGGATGAGCAGGATAGGATGTCGCCGACGACTTCACGATGTCGCAATGTCCTCATCGGCGTGACGGAAAGGGCGAACAGACGGGCGGACAGTAGAAACCCAATTTCGAGCTATTCATTGCTGTCGGAGTCAGACTTCGCTAGTGATGAGGAGAGCTGAGGAAGCTTCTTTTGCCAAAGGGACTGCGCTACCGTGGCAATGAAACGCGAACAAAAAATTACAGGCCAGAACACCTTTAGCAAATAACAACTCGGGAGCGCGATCTTGCATCGCGACTTATCCGCAAGCCAAGATGGTACGCGCCTCACAGAAAGCGCACAAGCCGAAGTCGCGGTGACATTACACGAGCTGGCGGAAGCTGAAACGAAAGAACACATTCTAGTCAGTCCTAACTAAATCGCATTTCATTTGACCAGATGGGTGCAGTGCGCTTTCAGAAGTATGCCTTCTCAGAATAAATTTTTTCGTTGCTGAATGCGTGGTGACTGAAGTGGTGAAAGAGAGAGACGCCCGCCGAAGCGTAAATCCCTTTTGTAGCTGCTTACTATGCACGTATTCACTTCTGGAAATGGATTTTCAAGCTGTTAAGTTCAAACAAGCGATTGCCTAATGCTTCTCTGACTGTCTCGTGGTACGTTATTCCGTTCGCTTACTATATAGTCAAGCTTCACGACGTTATTAACAGATGACAGCTTTGGTGCTGAAACAAAATATGAAAACACATGACAGGGCCCCGTCAGAGAAAGAACTGCAAGTCTGACTGGAAGTTTGCTTGGTTGGCTCTTACGCCAGACGAGAAAAAAATAACAATTCTGTGTACACAAATCATGCAGTTCTCGATAAGAGTATATAAGCGTAAAGATATATTCACTTATGACGTTTTGCAACCTTCTTTGTTCCTTTTTAACCCGGAATATGCGATATTCTGGGTTAATACGAGGATGATGGAAGAGAAATTTTAGAAGACTGGACAGAGGCGGGAGGTTGTGAGTGGACGTCGAACTTGACTGCGTGAAATGCTTTTTAACGTTCTTAGTAGAAAAAAAAATGAGCAGGAAATACTTAGGACGCTGACTGTCCCTGTCAATTTGTGACAGTTCTCGGACAGATCTGCTGAGAAATGCTGCTGGGGACACTTATTGGCCAGCTCTAATAAATTACGAGATGAGTGGGTGCAACGACGTATGTCGGCGGTCGCTCGGCAACTATAGTATTCACCACGCGAAGAGATCAGAAACGCGCTAATAGATTCATTTTTCTTGCGCCTATACTGCGTATAACGTCAGATATTGAGTGGCTAGCGTCACCCGAAGCGTTGGCCGTGCTGCAAAGTGTTTTTCTTTTTCTTTTTTTACGGGGACGAGGGCGTGGTGAAGGGAGGGATAGTGCACCAAGATAGAAACAGAAAAACGCTGAGTGTGTCCTATGCAAAATAACAGTTCTGCGTTGATCTTTTGCCGCGCGAAGAGCTGTGCTCACATAGCCAAGACAGTATACCTATACTATACATCTGGGACATGACGCCGACTCCGACAGTGTGACTGCTACCGTAATAAAGGTTGGACATTGTCATGTTGCGCAGCAAAGCAAAGTAAAATAAACTATCCCAACAATTGTTTTTCATGCTTTGCCCTATATCCCGATAGCAAACGGGTTGCTTGAATAGCTGAGACATGACAGAGTGCTTGTTCAGAAGGACAATTCTAGAAAAAACACAATGGACCATGCCGCAAATATATTACGCATATTACGCGCAATTTTATTGACGCTACGCGTCTTGTACACACATTTTTTCTTTAAATTGAGAAAAAGGATCCTTGTAACTCCTCCCTTGCAGTTATACATTGCACTGTCGCTTTTAAGAATATACGGTATATGCATGGAGCGTAGCTTTCTTGTCGTGGATTACTGACGACTAATTTTGTTCATAGCAAAGCTTTCGTGATTGTAGGTGTGTAAGCAAGTAAAACGAATAGAAATAATCGCCAGGCTTTTAATCTCGTATCACTCTTACGCATCTTCACGAACGCTGCAGCACAGCATCGACATCGCTGCGAGGTACGTTGTCCCAATGTGATATTTCATTCTTTTTTTTCGCAATTTCCTTCCTTGTCTCGCTAGAGGCGAGGGAGGAATAAATTACGGGCTTATTGAACTTGTCAGCGCTCTTTGTGTATTTGTATCCCAGTGCGCATATGGGCCGAGCGGAGCGCATAGATTGCTTCTGGTATCTGTGGCGCGGGTTTATTAAGCCGCCGGCAGTGATCTGCGGGATGTGCCGCCGCACGTGGCACTGATGTGGGCCAACCGGCGCGGAGCTACAGCCGCATACTCATAAGGGAGCGCATGCATAGACGGCAGCGCAGCGCCGTCCAAGCGCGTACTGTTGGCAATTGTGACGCCACCACTACGCCGTACTCGCGGCGACGTGCGTAGCAACGGTGTAGCTTTCCCGCAAGGAGCACGCGGCGCCTGAAATACTGTATCTACTGGCATGTTTACTGAAAGCTATACTCCAGCACTCGAGAGGCGTGTTACGCTGACGAACACGGCACGAGCGCTATGCGGAACCATATACGCGTCCTTTACGTGACAGCCTTCTATAGTGTTCGGGGGCGTGTGCGTGCAACCTCCATCGGCGTCAGAGTAAACACGGGAGTGGGTGCCTTTCAGTGCCGTCAGTGCGCCGTAACGGGCAGCCTGCGGCTCATGCGCATTGCTTGCGTGGCGAAATTAGTTTTCCTTCGCTCGCATCACGCGTTGGTGTCCGTGCGTCCGGTGCTACAGATGCATCGGTGACAGGGCGTGCTAACGAAGCTGATGGACATTTCTGTACACGCGCTTTCAAACGCCACGGGCCTGCGAGCGCTCCTTTGCTTCGCTACGTGGGAGACACCCGCTGCGCCCTGAGCGCGTCCTGCAGGACGATAAAACAGTTTTCCAGTCCAATTCGCTGTAGTTTCCCCTCTATGTAAGGATAGCGCTCCGATGTTTGGCGAAGCTTGTTTAACGTGACGTCCATAGACGCAATTACAATCCGCAATTACAAGTGCCCAACATCCAAGTAACCATCACTCTAAGAAGAAAAGGAGGAAATTTAGCATTGAGGTTACTCCTTTAGGGGAGAAATTGATCTGCCACAACCATTCCTCCCTTTAGGGGGTAAGTGCGAGGGGATGAGCTGTTACTCCCCATGCCGTTACTCCTCCGAGGACTAACAGATGCTCTTTTCCGATGCTCCTCAAGGGAGCAACGGTCATTATTTCGAAGCTCCGCAAAGGTGGCATTAATTAAATTAGGCATTTATACCCTGTTATAAAATTACTGAGCTAAAAAAAAAGTGCCCGAAAGTATACGATTCGAACTCACGTCCTCGCGCTCACAAGTCAGATACTCTAACCACTACACGGTTGACGTGACAGGAAATTGAGACAGGTTAAGCATCGGAACGCAGGTGCGGCAATATAAAAGCGACTCGGCATTTTGTGTATGCTGTGCGGGGAGAGTGTAACGTTGAGTGTACTTGCAACCACAAGCGAGTGCGAAAGGAAATCTGCCCAAGTATTCTTAGGGTGATTTAAACGGAGGCACTACGCGATGTAAATGTGTAGTGAGCTCAAACGGGGCACCTAAGACGACAGAGAAGGACAATTTCTCTGTCGCTTAGTGTGTCCCGTTCAGCTACACATCGCTTCACTTAAGTTCGTAATCTTCTTGGAACGGAAGGAACTTAGGTACTATTGACCAGCAAAATGTGGCAGTCTATCAATGACACACTTATGGTCTGCGCACGAAGGGCATGGCCCTTCACATTCCAGCTTTTAAATTTCACGATATTTTCTCACGAAGAGGCAAAGTGCTGCTTTGCATGTAGTTCAATAGACAGTGCACGAAGTTCTATCTATTTACGATTTATAGGCAATACCGTTTTTGCCGCATCACTCCACGACACGGACGAAAACAGCGGAGCGCATGGGTAACTGTTGCCGTTCGTCCTCCCGTTGCTCTCTTTCCGACCAGGGACTAAACACTTACTCTCCGAAATTTGCACACGGTACGCACATTCATGCAGTTACTCCACTGACGGACGAAAGCGCCCTTTTTAGGAATAACTGACCAGTTACTCCTGTTTTCCCCGGGATTTTCCTTAGACTGCAGAAATCGCTCGCTGTGCCGAACGCAATATATTATGGTAATCCTGCGGTAATTCTGGCGAAAGTAGCCAGCTGCAATCCCCGGGAGGAATGCTGCGAACAGTATTGTTGTTGTGGCAAAAGTGCGTGTAGCAACTTTTGTGAAGGATCATGCGGAATGAATGAATGAAATGAGAACACCAGGTTGGCCGCTCGCTAAACACCTTTGCTGTCGTATACGTGCCAGACTTGGGATGTACGTACTAGCTTGTTTTGCAGCCAGGATGCCTCACATACAGAGCGTGAAACATGCAAACACTCAGAATTAACCGGGACCAATCTATCACCCGAATATTACAATATGTGGAACAAACTGCTTTTATTTTGGTCTCCTGAATCCGCGCTTGAACCGTGTGTAAGCGTGCAAGTTGCACGCATCTCTGTGCAAGGTATTTTGACTGATGTCATCTCAAGCGAGCACGCTGCAAGCCCTGTGTGCATCGATTGCTCGACTCTTACGATCACCATATCACTTAGTTTTCAGTGACTCTATTGGCCAAGTATATCGCTGTCGTTTCGTATTGGATTACGCATGAAAACTCACACCAGCTTCTGTCGGATACGTGTGGCACTGCGGCACCGAGCAGTAAACCGTACTGTGAGAGTGCGCGACTGAATCGCTACCCTGGGAATGAAGCACATTATCTACACCCTAAATCAAGGCTTCAATCGCCCAGCCAACGAGCTGCGTTAACTGCGACGAAGGGGCGAACGCGAATCTCGTGGTGTCACTTACTACGTCACAGCGATACGATGCTATGCTATATACGATGCACTGACTACTTTGCGATCAACCACAGGAAACATCAAAACTACACTCTTAAAAACTAGGGAGGGTATCGCAGGAGTGAAGCGGCCGATTTACTCTTCAAAGCGTTCTTTTACTCTCTCAAAATGGCGAGTGGAGTGAAATGCATTGTTCACTCAATCACCAAGGAGAGAGTGAAATGTACTTTCCCACTCTGCCTTAGAGAGAGAAAGTAGAATGCCCGTTCTACTCTTGCGGCGATAGAGGAGAAAACGTAGCGTAATCTGCTTCAACTGTAGGAGGCTGGCCCCGAACATGGCGATGTATCACTCACACACGCTGAGCAAAGAACTCACCGTTTTGCTTCTAAGAGAACCGGCAACAACAGTTCAAAGGAAGGCGTAGCGAGCGCTTTACTTTTTCACTCGGAGTTCCTCCACCGCACGCGCGCGCGCTCAACATCGCGGAACAGCACAGCACCGGAGAAAGATGATCTGTCCAGCGAGCAGCAACGAAGGCCATCCAAGGGAGACTGTGTGTCAGCCATCTCGCGTCGCCGCGAAAACACGACAGTCGTTCGACATTCGTTGCATATAACTACAAATCCTCAACAGTAAGTGAATTCCAACTTAGGTGCATATTCTCCGTATATGACATGCTATCGCCAGGAAGTCGTCTCGGCGCTCAGCCGACGCGATTGACAACGGACTAGGCAATTAAGCGCGCTCTGTCTGTCGGTGTCAATCGAAAAAGCCAGTTGTCTTGATAACTGCATGGGGTTTTATCACTTGCCGCTATCGGTAAGAGCTTTGAAAATAGCAAACGCTGCCAGAACCATAGTATGCTCAATAAGACGTGAAGCGAGAGGACGCATAAATGGTTTGTTCACCAGCCTATGATTCCGAGCCTATGCGGAGCATGCTTAGCGTGCGTTTTGTGTGTTTGAAGTTATTCAGTGTGGCAGTCTACTGTGTACGGAATGCTGTTGAAATAAGGAGTCACATAACAGAAGGCGTCACTTTGCTGGCGACATGCTTTCGTTATAAATAAGCCGCGCGCTTGACGGTGCCTCGCCCATGGGTAATCTGCGACCACTGAAGTTACGTGCAGCACCAGTGCTAGTTAGAAACTTTGCCACATGCAGGCATTCAGCTGCATGCTGCAAGACGTCAATTGGGCGCGTTATCTTGAACTTACTGAAAACGCTTGAGGAATCCATGTTTTATGGTGAATAAAGTATAAACCCCATATAAGCGATCTTGCGCACGACAGCTACAAGCGATGCGATGGAGATGGCTGTGCGTTCGCTCGTCACCTACAAGTCGTACTCTGTGCGAGCGACGACATTGAGCGACGCCTTCCCGGAGTTGCCGGTATGAGGGCTGCAAACACGCGTCGAAACTAGCGTGAAGCGTGCTTTAGTAAATTAAGTTGATGTATTTTATTGTAAAAAGTAGCATAAAGTATTCCGAAGGTCTTGCAGCAGGTTCTTATCCTTGAACGTATAAAAAATTCAATCGTTTGCTCGTTCCGCGCGACAATCGGTAATATTTGCGCGATGTACAACCAGTTCCGTCTTCGCGCTATTGGCTAGTCGTTCATAGCACTTCCGGGATACGATCCACGATTTCTAGATTTCCAGAACCGTGCGATCTGTTCAAGCGACGGCCCGTTTTGTCGCTAGAAGCCGTCGCTCGTCGCCGTCGCGCACTAAATTGCTCTCATGGTGTTTAGCCCTAAGACTGAACTGTGTTTGCTCATGTATTGAAATGGTGTAAATATATGTCTGATTTTATGTCTCCTGTTGCGGTTTTCGAGCACGGTGCGAATCTGAAAGGGTGCTTATGCCTACGAACTCGGTGAATTGTCAAGCAGCGAGTTATACATCGGCATCGAATATAACGGCTGCTGTTTGGAATTACAATTGCAGGGGCGCTTTGCATACGCTTGTTTTGGACATAACTGTGCATTTGCTAATATGAGTTGTCGTTTCAGAGTTATGTCATATGAACAGCTAAATCACCCTTCCTGTGGGAGTTACAAGCATTATGTGTGCGTCTTGATACTGCATGGCAGATCAAGATGTGTTTACCGCTTTAATATTTTAGTAGAGAAATATAGTATCAAAATATAACGTTGCTTCAATTCCGTGTTACCAGTCGTATGTCGTACAAAAAACAAAGTGCTGGTCTAATAAACTAATAAGTGTGGTCTAACTGCAACTTTTACATGCCTTCAAGAATGTAAAATGCTAGATTTCAAACTGCAGCAGTAGTCGAGTCTGTTAAAAATGAACTACATTGCGCACCTCATCAATGAAAATAAGTTCATGCCTTTTAGTAAGCTTAAGTGCAGGCCGCAGTGAACTTTCTTATTATTGAAATGTGGGTAAGCTTGCCATAGCAAGCCTTGTTGCCATTTCTTATAGGCACATCCAGTCATATCCATTGAACTGGAGGACCATATTTTCATCCCTACTGAGCATCATGTTTGCAGATATAATCCTCAAAAAATTGCTTGAGCAGTGGCACAACCAGAGATGGTGCGGGGGGCACACTGGGCACGTGCTTAGGATGTGTCACAAGTGGTGTTTGCGACAGACCAGACTAATGACAGACCTGTGACATCTGATAATGACCAATATTCTATTTATTAGCAGAAGTATATTAACATTGGTGCCGAACGAGCATGAACTGTCTGTTATTTCATTTTTGTTTAAATCTAAAAATTGAAGTTAGTTTAGCAGTTGGCTGTTGCAGTCATTTAGATGATTCGCTTGCATACATTGCCATGCAATTTGGACAAGGAAAATAGAATGTGGGTATATTGGGTGTACCATTTGACTAAATGTCAACACAATCGAAATACAGTATGTCACACCAAGATGAAAATTCTCACGTGGTCTAGGCAGTCATCTTAACATGGTATACTTATGCAATGTTTCTGGTGAGAAAGTCAAAATCAAGTATGCTCTCTGGAGACAAACACATAGGAGCAAGTGTCGTTGAAAAGTTAGAAATGTGTTTAAAAAAAGCTGATTAGTTGTGAGAAGTGACTGCCATTTGTCTTGCCTCTCAACAGATATATCCATGTGATAAAAAATAGTGGTACAATGAAATTGCATATTTGCTTAGTGACATGATACATACTTGCAATGAGCACGGTACCTGTGTTCACTGTAAAAAGCAAAACCTCATACTTGGTTAGGTGCTTAGATATATTTAACAGCTTTAATAGCTTACATTTAATAGCATGTGAATGCAAGTGTGCAAATAGAAACCACTGTGATTCTGTATTGTAAATGCTGACATGAAGCAGGCAGGTTTTCATGCCTTCCTTTTTATCTATTTTTTACACTTAATTTTAGAATGATGGCTTTTAGGTTCCAGAAAAGGGAAGCATTAGCGGAAGAGAATCCATTGTTTAAGAAGTCATTATTGTTTACGTGCATGCTCATGAAACCAGTTCATTAGAACTGTTTGTGCCTCCCAAAGCGAAAGCAAGGAGCAATTAAGGCTTTTAACTGTGTACACTGTGGTGCACACCTTACGTCTTAGAAGCCAGAGTCCCTTGGCATTGAAAATTATTTTAAAAACGCAAAATTGTGGTTTCCTCAATCTACTTGCAAACGAAGTATGCTAGTAGAGGTAGGGATACGTTCAATGTAAAGAACTGAGAGCATCTGAGTAGAACACTTGTTCATCAATTGGCGGATGTGAACATATAGTGTTAAGCAAAAGCATCTTACTTTCATGGCTTCTGTAGACATTATTCTTCTGGACTTAAGATAGAGTGCACAGTGAGGTGATGTAATAATTTTCCTAGACACATATGTGCTTGTTTTGAGACGAAGATTTTGTAAGTGCGATAACTTTTTACTTTAGCGCATCTTAACCACTTCAGTAGGAAAAAAGCTTTGGTTTCAGGCAGTTGGTTCATTGTGCAAGTATATGCATAATCGCATGCAAAATCCACGTGTATGGAACAGATATGTGGAACAGGATGGTGCCATTCTCAGTTTATATTTTGCTTTGTTTGTCTCTTTCGTGCACTTCCCTGCCAGTACTTATGCTTATGTCGCCTTTGATGAATCATATCCATCACATCTGATTTTTGGTTCACATCTGAAGCCATGCTATACTTTAGTTAGATTGCACATTCAATGAGTCACAGTAATTGATCATATAATTATGCAAGCTGCTCCTCGGAAGTATAGCATTCTTACCGTAATGGGAATGAAAAGCTACGATATATGACAAGAAATTTGATACGCAAGATTTTAATGACAATGCTCCTTGCAGTTTTACTTATTTGCTACACACTAGATAATATTGTAGATTTAATTTTATTTATTTGTGGGAAAGTGTAAGGGATCAATTCCAAAAGCACCAAGAAACTACTTTCGTGAGGAGGCCAACCGAACAGGAAATATAATACGCCTCTGTGCCGGTTTGATACCGGGCAGGATATTGCTGCAGAACTACGACAAGACACACTTAGGAACAATGGGGTGCAGCCCATACATGAATAACTTTATGTGAAATATAAGCAAAGCTAGCCAGACCTGCGGCCTTACATGAGAATCACCAACACATTTCTAAATGCACTGTACTCTCAGTCAGGGACATCCATACGCTGTACAGGACGTTATCAATTGAGCTGCTGTCTTAGAATATGGCACACGAAAAAAAGTTTCTTGCACAATTTATCTACATTACCAGCCCCATGCATAGCAGCTCATCTAGTAACCTCTGCCATATAATTGCATGCATTTTGTGCCAAAAATGCGCTTGCTTACCAGTAATGTGGCGCATATTTCTCTTCGATCATAGTGTTGTTGGAATCGCACCGCTGGCACGAGTTGTTGGGAACTCGGGGCTGACGCCCGTTGTTGCACCTGGGTCGCAAGCCCCAAGGGTAGCGTTGGCCTGGCGGCCTGGGGTACAACTGGAAGCATCCGAAGGTCCCGGCAAAGCATGAGTCGACTGGTAACAACAAAACAACTTGTTTATTCTAACATCGCAAAGAGTTGGCGGTCAGGTTGACCGAAGTAGAGAGACGGGAGTGCACGTTACTCAACAGAAGAAATCGGAGCCCTTCTTGGCGTCCGGGGGCAGCTGCTTTTATACTCTCGCAGTTGAGGGCAAGAAGGAACCCCTCTATAGACGAGCACGTGACTGTGCCGCTCGGGCACAATGGGATGAGAAGGTGGCGTAGCCGTCGTGCCGGCACCGTTCGGGCACAATGGGAAGAGAAGGTGGCGCATACGTCGTGTCGGCGCCGGTCAGACCCCCTCGCTTCACAGTTGGGGGAGCTCCTCTCCCCGGCTGCCGCGCTTCGACAAGCGTGGGCATCAACATGCACATACACACACACACGCACATGAAGACACGTGGCATTAGAACAGGCCTGGACGCGCTTGGCGGGGAGGCGTAGCGGCGGCGCCGAACGGGCCAAAATGTCTGCCGCTTTGAACGAAGCCCCGGCGTCCGTTGCAGCCGCGCCGGCTAAACCGCGCGTCGTAGGCGAAACGTAACAGACCGCCCCGCCGGGGGAAGGAGATCCCGATGGTCAGGGGACTGCATCCGCTGTCCGGAGGGATGTCGCTCGATGATGCTCATAACCGAAGTCGGGCGTCCCTCGACGTTTCTTGAGCGCAGCGCACAGAGAAGGCCTCGTTCTCTCGTTCAGCTTCGCACGGGACACTGCAAAGTGACTTCGGGAGAGTTCACATTTTTGTTCTCGTTCCCGGCAAGCGTTAGAAATACGCTGAAACTCAACCGCTTAGTCAGCAAGCACGGCACAACCCTCACTAAGCCCTGCCAGGCTCTTTCCCCTTCTATACCACTGCCTAGTTCCTTACAGTAGTCTAGCAGCACTCAGAACGCGTCCACAAATTGGAAAATTGCACTAGAAAGCATGTCATCACTTTGAAACACTAAACAAAAGCAATATGTTAAAAATCCTGCCTCAGGAAGAAAAACATCAGTAACAAACAATTTTGAGGCTGATTCCTACGTTACGGGCTTCGACTTAAGCCATCGGCGTTACCGTTGAGACTCCCCTTTTTGTAACGCACCTCAAAGGAATATTGTTGCAAAGCGAGGCTCCAGCGCAGGAGGCGGCCATTTTTGGGAGAGATGGTCTGCAGCCATTGGAGAGGGCAGTGATCCGTCTCAATGATAAACCTCGAGCCGGCTAGATAGCATGACAATTTCTGAACGGCCCACACGAGACACGCACACTTTTTCTCGGTGGCGCTGTACGCCTGCTCACGACTGGTCAGCTTACGACTAGCATACAGGACGGGGTGTTCTACTTCTCCATTTTCCCGTTGGCACAGTACAACGCCCATGCCTCGCTCACTTGCATCGCACTGAACTACGAACCCTTTTGTGTAGTCTGGCGATCGTAGCACAGGCTGGCTTGTTAGGGCGCTCTTTAGGGCGCTAAAAGCTCTTTCCTTTGTCTCCTCCCAGGCGACTGTTTGCGGCTCTGTCTTAGAGCATCCGTCAGGGGAGCCGCGATATCAGAGTACCAGGGGATGTACCTCTGATAGTAGCCGGCGACACCTAAGAACGACCGAATATCGGTCTTCGTGCGCGGTTGCGGGAAGTCTCGCACAGCGGCCACCTTTATTTCAGAGGGGCGGCGACGACCCCGACCAATCACGTGACCGAGGTAGACAACCTCGGCCTGTGCTAACTGGCACTTGGGAGCCTTGATTGTTAAGCCCGCTTCGCGCAGGCGGGTTAATACTGCCCGCAAGTGTGCCATATGCTCAGACCAGGATGCGGAGAATATCGCTACGTCGTCTAAATACGGTAAAGCGAATTCTTGCTGTCCCCGCAACACTTTATCCATGAGGCTTGAAAAACAGTATGGCGCGTTCTTCAAACCAAAACTCAACACTTTAGGACGGAATGTTCCCATTGGTGAAATGAACGCCGCATACCTACTAGCCTCTTCTGTAAGTGGAACCTGCCAATAACCCCTGACGAGATCTAGGGTGGAAATAAACTGAGCGCTACTAACTTTCTCAAGGCGCTCCTCGATGTTAGGGATCGGATAAATTTGATCCTTAGTGATGGAATTAAGCCTGCTGTAGTCGACGCAAGGACGAGGTTCCTTGCCCGGTACCTCAACTAAAATCAAAGGGGAGGTATAATCACTCTCACCTGCCTCAATAACACCGAGCTGTAGCATTTTCTTTACCTCAGCCTCCATAATATCGTTCTGGCGGGGTGACACCCGATACGCCTTGGATCGTACTGGCTCTGGGGAGGTAAGTTCTATATCATGAGTAAGTACAGAAGTCCTACCAGGCCTCTCAGAGAACAGACCTTGAAACTCTTGTAAGAGCTGGTGTAGTTCGGTTTTCTGCTCAGGCGACAGCGATGCTCCACTGACTAAGTCACTAAGGACCTGATCGGTGTCTTTCCTGTTCGTCACTGAGCTTAGTCCCGGAAGCTCGACCGGAAGCTCTTCGGGAACGTTTACCATCATGTACACTACTGCTTCCCTTTGTCTATAAGGTTTGAGCAGATTACAGTGGTAAACTTGGTGTGCTTTCCGCTTTCCTGGCAGACTCACCACGTAGTTGACGTCTGACAGTTTTTGAACAATCCGTGCTGGGCCCTCCCACTGCACGTCTAGTTTGTTGTTTAGCGATGTGCGCAATATCATGACCTCATCGCCCACCTCAAAACGACGGGCCCTGGCGTCCGATCATAATAAACCTTGGCCCTCTGCTGGGCCTTTGCCATTGCTTCACCTGACAACTCCTGTGCCCTTCTTAAGCGTTCGAGGAGCTTAAGCACGTACTCCACCACGACTGGGTCGTCGCCCCTGCCTTCCCACGATTCTCGAAGCATGCAAAGCGGAGATCGCAGCGAGCGACCGTACACCAGCTCAGCTGGCGAAAACCCCGTAGCCGCATGCGGCGCGGTCCTTACTGCAAGCATCACCCCAGGCAGACACAGCTCCCAGTCAGTTTGATGTTCAAAACATAATGCTCTCAACACGCGCTTCATGACGGAGTGGAGCTTCTCAACGGAATTCGACTGTGGGTGGTACACTGAGCTGTGTAACAGCTTTACCCCACACCTTTCGAGAAAAGTTGTCGTCAAAGCGCTAGTAAACACTGTGCCCTGATCTGATTGGATTTCCGCAGGAAAACCAACTCGCGCAAATATGGACAGTAGTGCATTGACTATCTCAACTGAGCTGAGTTCTTTAAGCGGCAATGCTTCAGGGAACTTTGTCGCTGGGCAGATCACAGTCAAAATGTGTCTGTACCCCGTGGCTGTTACCGGCAGAGGTCCCATTGTATCAATAACGAGCCGTCTAAAAGGCTCCGTAATGATAGGTACCAATCTCAACGGCGCCCTTGATTTGTCCCCTGGTTTGCCCACCCGCTGACAGGTGTCACATGTCCTCACGAAATGGTCTGCGTCCCGAAAACACCCTGGCCAATAGTACTCTTGCAAGAGACGGTCCTTAGTTTTCTTAACTCCTAGGTGTCCGGACCACGAACCCCCGTGCGACAAGCGCAACAGATCCTGACGATAGCATTGAGGCACGATCAGCTGATCGAACTCCACTCCCCTGCGGTCTAGATACTTCCGGTACAGGACTCCACCTCTTTCCACAAAACGAGCATTTTTCTTGACGATACCTTCCTTGACAATGCAGCGTATGTTCTCTAGGCTGCCATCCTTCTTTTGCTCGGCTATCAAAGCCGACCGGCTGACTTTGAGCAACCTATCAAGTCCGTCTGACGTAGGCGCGATGAGCAAATCTGCAGATAGCTCTTCTAGCTTTCCCGCATCGGCAATTTCCTCTCCGGTATCTGGTGCCTTTAACGTTACAGACTCAAGTTTATTCAGTTCGGGCGTGCTCTGAATATCAGCTTGCTGCGCCTCTGACCCTTTCTCATTGTTCGATAACGTCGGCCCCGCAACTACCGCCTTTGCAGCGAGCTCCCGAACCTTCGATCTGGTTAAGGCCTGAACGCTAGCCTCACCAAACAAAAGCCCCTTCTCGCGCAGGAGGTGATCGGACCTGTTCGAAAATAGGTACGGGTACTGTGGGGGCAGCATAGATGACACTGCCGCCTCCGTCTCAAGCGCTCCGAAAGGTCCTTCAATAAGTACTTTTGCTACCGGCAGACACACGCTATGAGCTTCCACGGCTTGCTTGATCCATGCGCACTCGCCCGTGAACATATGGGGTTCTACGTAAGACGGGTGAACTACATCCATTGTAGCTGCGGAATCGCGAAGCACTCGGCACTCTGCATGTAAGGCTCGAGAAGCTTCATGTTCTCGTCAGTGCTGCATAATGAAAAAAACACAACTTTTGGTGTTGTTTCCGGACACTGCGCCGAAAGTGACCCGGCTTCTGGCACGTATAACAAACGCGCGCTTGCCTCGTCTCGAACCGCTTTCTGCGTTCGGCTTCGGCTGCCACCGTCTCCTTAGGTTCGGTCGCACTGCTTTCACTCGCATCCGCACTACGTGTGTTCCCCTTTGTTCTCATGGGTGTGAACTTCGGCCTCTCAAACTTCGAGCCAAATTCACCCTTTTGACCGTCCTTAGCTCCGCGAGCCCGACGCGTCACAAACTCCTCGGCTAGCTCAGCGGCTTTAGCCACCGTACAAACGTCTGGCCTATCCAAGACCCAGTACCACACGTTCTCAGGTAACCGACTATAAAACTGTTCCAGCCCGAAGCACTGCAGAACTTTATCGTGGTCACCAAACGCTTTCTCTTCTTTGAGCCACTCCTGCATGTTTGACATAAGCCTGTACGCAAACTCTGTGTATGACTCACTTCTGCCTTTCTCATTTTCCCGAAACTTCCGACGGAACGCCTCCGCTGACAGTCTGTACTTCTTTAGCAGACTCTATTTCACTTCGTCGAAATCCTCTGCCTCCTCTCTATTCAAGCGAGCGACTACGTCGGCCGCCTCGCCGGGTAACAAAGTGAGCAAGCGCTGTGGCCACGTTTCCCGAGAGAACCCCTGCTTCTCGCACGTTCGCTCAAAGTTAACCAGGAACAAACCAATGTCCTCTCCAAGCTTAAACGGCCGCATCAGGTCAGTCATTTTGAGCAATACTCGTTCTCCTGCACCGTGTGCCTGACTTCCATTACGAGCGCGTTCCATCTCTATCTCGAGACGCTTCATTTCCAAAGCGTGTTGACGCTCTTCTTTTTCTTTCTCTTCTTTACGTTCACGCCCTTCTTTCTCTTTCTGTTCTTTAAGTTCGCGCTCCTGTCTTTTTGCAGTCTCCCTCTCCTCAATGGTCTCAAGGCATTCCGACAGCTCGTCATCCTCAGCTTCTAACTCAAGAATAGCCCTTAGCAGTTCTGGTTTTCTGAGTTTGTCCGAGACATCCAGACCCAACTCTCTTGCAAGCTCCAACAATTTCGGTTTGCGCAACGACTTCAAATCCATGGCTGCTCTGAATGCTGCTTTCTCTACTGCCTATTATTGTCTTGCCGCAAACTAACCCGGCAGCAACGACAACCACAATTACCAGCTCTGTTTCTGACACTAACAAAAGCCTGGCAAAGCGCAGAAGAAGAAAGTCCCGCACTCACCAAACCTCGCAGCCCAGAATTCAGCGCAGTCGTTCCGCTGCAGGCAACCAGTCATCACACAGGGCTCGTTGCACTGCTCCCGGATGGTCGTTGAGCTGCTCAGCATACAGTCAACTGCATATCTTCGCTGCTGGCCTCCGTTGTCGCGATCTCACCGCTGGCAGACAGTTGTTGGAATCGCACCGCTGGCACGAGTTGTTGGGAACTCGGCGCTGACGCCCGTTGTTGCACCTGGGTCGCAAGCCCCAAGGGTAGCGTTGGCCTGGCGGCCTGGGGTACAACTGGAAGCATCCGAAGGTCCCGGCAAAGCATGAGTCGACTGGTAACAACAAAACAACTTGTTTATTCTAACATCGCAAAGAGTTGTGGGTCAGGTTGACCGAAGTAGAGAGACGGGAGTGCACGTTACTCAACAGAAGAAATCGGAGCCCTTCTTGGCGTCCGGGGGCAGCTGCTTTTATACTCTCGCAGTTGAGGGCAAGAAGGAACCCCTCTATAGACGAGCACGTGACTGTGCCGCTCGGGCACAATGGGATGAGAAGGTGGCGTAGCCGTCGTGCCGGCGCCGTTCGGGCACAATGGGAAGAGAAGGTGGCGCATACGTCGTGTCGGCGCCGGTCAGACCCCCTCGCTTCACAGTTGGGGGAGCTCCTCTCCCCGGCTGCCGCGCTTCGACAAGCGTGGGCACCAACATGCACATACACACACACATGCACATGAAGACACGTGGCATTAGAACAGGCCTGGACGCGCTTGGCGGGGAGGCGTAGCGGCGGCGCCGAACGGGCCAAAATGTCTGCCGCTTTGAACGAAGCCCCGGCGTCCGTTGCAGCCGCGCCGGCTAAACCGCGCGTCGTAGGCGAAACGTAACAGTGTCAATACTTTGTGAGTTTGCACACGTGTGTTCAATGTTTAAGTTTCCAATGTATAATTCGTTTTTGAAAAGAAGGAGCCAATTGAAATTAAAGGATATTTCTGCACTGTAATACTGATGAAACTTTAGAGAATATACTTATGTTTTATTACAACATGTGTTCTAAAGTTCATGGGCATCATTGTAATCTGATTTTATGTGTTTGTTAGTATGTTTCTTATTATTATTCAGTTTGTCTTGGGACTGATTAATAACGATTTTGACCTTTTAAGAGAGAAAATGTTTCGTGTGAGTAACTCGGCGACTACAGATTAAATCCCATTCACTAAGCATAAGCATGTAGGATGGTTATGAAGGAATCAAATATTCCCCACCTATAAGTATTGCTAATCCCTTCAAACGTGATGATGGATCTACATCGTGCTTTCACACTATTGGGCCGGAAGAGTACTAGCACTCTGTTTGGGGGAGTAGAAACACTCGGCTTGGAGGTGAAGAAGTACTCGGTTTGAAGGAGTAGAAGTGCTCGGTCTGTGAGAGTACTTTACCCCTGTGGGGTGAGTATTATCACTCTGTGGAAGAGTACTAGCACTCCCTGTAGGGAGAGTATTAGCACTCTGCGGAAGAGTACTAGCCCTCCCTTGCGGTGGAGTAACAACTCTGTCTGGAGAAGTTGACCTACTCTCTTTCAAAGAAGGTCGATCTACTCTCGAAAAGAGGGTGAAATATGGGACAAGCAGATACTCCCCCAAAAGAGTGCCCGGAACTCTCTTTGTTTTTAGAGTGTAGTTATACCGGGTGTCTCTACGAAGACTAAGTAATATTTAAAAATGGCCGTTTTGAAATAAAAGGACGGTTCCTTCGGAGACATACCGTCAGTTGTGGCGACCATGGGGTGACGGATGATGCGTGGTAATTACTCGCTGATTAACAAATATATTAAATAACATTGAAACTTTTCGTTTCTGTGGGCTCACCGCAATTGCGAAATTGAAGCCAGCTCTCCGTGCAATACATATCAACTTTTGCATCTAGAAAAATGCTATTCCCCGCGGAATGGTGGCACGACAAAATTCTGATATGAAAGCGAGCGAAACCGAAACTGGGAGGCTGCAGCGAGCACAAAGCCGCGACCCCCGAGGCGACGTTCTGCCTACGTCACCTAGCAGCGAGCAGGCTACGTGCTGCACACCCCTCACTGTCACAGCGTGCTGGCTGCCTGCCGCGGGGTGACGAAATCAGGTGGTCGCCATGGTAGCCACCACTGGCGGTATGTCTTCGAAGGAACCATCCTTTTATTTCAAAATAGCTATATTTACACATATGGTGGCGTGGAACAGAGGTAATCTGAAGGTCGGAAGTTCGAATCCTGCACCAGATCACTACATATTCAGGTTTGCAGTGACGCCTGACACCGGCAAAAAAATTACCGAGAGCCAGCGAGGCTATCCTAGTGCAGCTGCAACCAAATTAGGAAGGCCCACTAAGCTCCAAAAAAGGCACTCCTTTACCGGAACAGGGATTGGCTTACCTGGTGCAGTATTCGCCCACTACCTCCCTCATGACTCTTGCAATTACCCCATGGTACTCAGTCCTCAGCGGCTGCGAGGCACGGGACCAAGGCGGCGGTCAGAGCTGCGACGTGGCAAAGTGTGCTACGAATCTTTAGATCCAGACAGGCCGCCACTGGAAACTCAACCTGTTAACGCACGTTTAATACGCGGACCCTCTTGCGTGAGGCTAGCTCAGCGGGGTTTTTTGAGGAATTATCAGGTATTTCCTACGATGTTATTGGCCTTAGTGAGGTTAGAACTGGTGAGGCTTGCACAGTGCTCACTAATGGCCAGGTCCTCTGTTACAGAGGACTTCTAGATAAGAGAGAGTACGGGGTAGGATTTTCTAATCCATAAGGACATAGCAGGCAACATTGATGAATTCTACAGCATTAATGAGAGGGTAGCAGTCGTCGTAATAAATCTAAATAGGAGATATATATTAAAGGTAGTACAAGTCTACGTTCCAACCTCCAGTCATGATGATGAAGAAACAGGACAGTTCTATGAAGATGTTGAATTAGCAATGAGAAACGTGCAAACTCAGTATACTGTAGTCATGGGCGACTTCAATGCAAAAGTGGGGAAATACAGGCTAGGAAACAAGCAATGAGCAACTACGGCATTAATTCCAGGACCACTAGAGGAGAGAGGATGGTAGAATTCGCGGAAAGGAATAGAGTCCGAGTGATAAATACCTCCTTCAGGAAACGTAGCAACAGAAAGTGGACCTGGAAAAGCCCTAATGGTGAAACAAGAAATGAAATTGACTTCATACTTTCTGCTGATCCCAGCTTAGTGTAGGATGTAGAAGTGATAGATAGGGTAAAGTGCAGTGATCATAGGAAAGTGAAGGCTAGGATTCACCTCAATTTGAAGAGAGAAAGAGCAAAATTAGTCATGAAGAAACAGGTCAGCCTAGAGGCAGTAAGGGTAAAAGCAGACAAATTCAGGCTGGTACTTGCGAACAAGTATGCAGCCATAGAACAGGGAGATGTAGGTGACATAGAGGCAATGAATGAAACCGTAACTAGGCTGAATGAATCGACGAAGAGAATGGGCTGGCTTTAGGAACGGATACTCTACAACGGATCACATCCACGTCATTAATCAGGTAATCAACAACTTCGCAGAGTACAATCAGCCTCTCTATATGACTTTCATAGATTACAAAATAGCATTTGATTCAGTAGAGATACCAGCAGTCATAGAGGCAATACGTAATCAAGGAGTACAGGCCGCTTACGTAAATATCCTGGAAAATATCTACAGAGATTCCACAGCTACCTTAATTCTACGCAATAAAAGTAGGAAGATACCTATGAAGAAAGGGGTCAGAGAAGAAGACACAATCTTTCCAGTGCTATTCACTACGTGCTTGAAGTATTCACGATATTAAACTGGGAAGGCTTAGGATTAAAGATCAATGGCTAATATCTGAGCAACCTTCGGTTTCCAGATGACATTGTCTTTTCAGCAACACTGGAGATCAATTGCAATAGAGGGCTGAGGACCTTAACAGAAAGAATGTAAGAGTTGCGTTGAAGATTAATATGCATGTAGAAGACAAAGATAATTATCAATATCGTGGCAAGGGAACATGAATTCATGATCGCCAGTAAGCCTCTGACCATGAGAATGAAATTTACATAAGAATAAAGATGGGCTGCAATGCATACGGCAGGCATTACCAAATACTGACAGGGAGCTTACCACTGTCGTTGAAAAATGAAAGTGTAAAATCATTGCATTCTACCGGGGCTAACGTATGGGGCGGCAACTTGGAGGTTGACAATGAAGCTCGAGAAGAGGCTCAGGACCGCGCAAAGAGCGATGCAATGAAAAAACTTAGTGCCCTTCCGCTTTGTGAAGAAGGATGACAAGCGAAGCTGTGTATGTGGGCCCCTTAATGGCGAACTGCACCTCCAGCGCGGGTCGGGCCACCATTGCACCATCTTCGGGATCGGCCCGCGTATGGGGAGCGCTTAACGTCTGCTTCACCTCCAATCGAGGGCAGCAGAAAATTAGGTGAGGTGAGGTGATTAGGGAATTTGCAGGTGCAAGTTGGAATCAGCTAGTGCAAGACAGGGGTAATTGGAAATCACTGGGAGAGGCTTTCGTCCTGCTGTGGAGATTTAAAAAAATAGTTTGATGATGATGATTTACGTATTCGTCATCAGCCTGGTTACGCCCACTGCAGGGCAAAGGCCTCTCCCAAACTTCTCCAACTATCCCGGTCATGTACTAATTCTGGCCATGTTGTCCCTGCAAACTTGCTAATGTCATCCGCCCACCTAACTTTCTGCCGCCCCCTGCTACGCTTCCCTTCCCTTGGAATCCAGTCCATAACCCTTGATGACCATCGGTTATCTTCCCTCCTCATTACATGTCCTGCCCATGCCCTATTTCTTTTCCGCGTTTGTTCCCTCACCCAATCTGCTCTTATCCCTTAACGTTACACCCATCATTCTTCTTTCCGTAGCTCATTGTGTCGTCCTCAATTTAAGCAGAACCCTTTTCGTAAGCCTCCAGGTGTCCGCCCCATACGGGTGTACTGGTAAGACACAGCTGTTATACACTTTTCTCTTGAGGGATAGTGGCAACCTGCTGTTCATGATTTGAGAATGCCTGCCAAACGCACCCCAGCCCATTCTTATTCTTCTGGTTATTTCAGTCTCATGATCCGGATCCGTGGTCACTACCTGCCCTAAGTAGATGTATTCCCTTACCACTTCCAGTGCCTCGCTACCTATCGTAAGCTTCCGTTCCCCGAGACTGTTAAACATTACTTTAGTTTTCTGCAGATTAATTTGCAGACCCACCCTTCTGCTTTGCCTCTCCAGGTCATTGAGCATGTATTGCAATTGGTCTCCTGAGTTACTGAGCAAGGCAATATCATCAGCGAATCGCAAGTTGCTAAAGTATTCTCCATCAACTTTTATCCCCAATTCTTCCCACTCCACGTCTCTGAATACCTAATGTAAACACGCTGTGAATAGCATTGGAAAGATCGTATCTCCCGGCCTGACGCCTTTCTTTATTGGGAATTTGTTGCTTTCTTTATGGAGGACTACAGTGGCTGTGGATCCACCATAAATATCTTTCAGTATTTTTACTAATGGTTCATCTACAGCCTGATTCCGTAATGCCTCCATGACTGCTGAGGTTTCGACTGAATCAAACGCTTTTTCGTAATCAATGAAAGCTATATATAAGGGTTGGTTATATTCCGCACATTTTTCTATCACCTGATTGATGGTGTGAATATGGTCTATTGTTGAGTAGCCTTTACGGAATCCTGCCTGGTCCTTTGGTTGACAGAAGTCTAAGGTGTTCCTGATTCTATTTGCAATTACCTTAGTAAATCCTTTGTAGGCAACGGACAGTAAGCTGATCGGTCTATCATTTTTCAAGTCTTTGGCGTCCCCTTTCTTATCGATTAGGATTATGTTAGCGTTCTTCCAAGATTCCGGTACCCTCGAGGTCATGATGCATTGCGTATATAGGGTGGCCAGTCTTTCTCGCTTCCGAACGCCCGCCTGTAATTTTAAGTCTTTTTTAGCAAGTGTAGAGCGCCTTTTTACTCTTTGTGCCTCTCTTTCACCGAACGCCGGCCTGGGGGTCACCGTCCTGCGAGAGAAGCACAGCAAGCGGCTCCCGAAGCGCACCGGACCGAAGCAGCGCGGCGAGCCTCCGCCGTCGGACAACCTTCGTGATGCTCTGATGGCATCCGTCGCAAGCAATCAGCAATCAGGTCAGCACGTTGCTCCTGTAGACCACAGAGAAGATGAGCAAGCAAGGAAAAGGCTACGTGAAGATGACATCGACGCAAGGCAATCTACAGGAGACAACGAAGAGATGGACCAGACAGCCTTCACTGTTGTCTCTTACAAAAAGAAAAGAGCCGCAGGTGTTCCTGTTATATTCAAGCCAACTCAGCCTGACAGCAGCTTATGGAAAGTAAACCCAAATCTTCTGGCTTCTGCGGTCGTGACAACAGCCCAAGAAAAGATACTCAGCCACCGTCTCAACAAGGATGGCAGCCTCATGGTGACAGTGTCTACACTTCCTGCAGCCAATCGTCTCCTCACAGTGACAGATCTATCGGGTATTCCTGTAGAAGCTCGAGTTCCATACTCCTACTCTGCCACGTACGGGAGGATACAGGACGTTCCTGTTGAGTACTCAGATGACGACCTCAAGGTGTATTTGAGCGAACAAGGAGTCATATCTGCTAAAAGGCAAGTTTTCTACGTCCCTAACGAAGATGGCGTAGTAACGGAAACCCGAAGACGCTCGGTCATCCTGGAATTCTCTAAGGACGCCTCTTTGCCAAACCGAGTGTCGCTTGGATTCTGCAGTTATCCTGTGACGGAATACATGGGGTCTGCTACTCAATGTTTCAGATGTCAAAGACATGGACATATAGCGAAATATTGTAAAGGCCCCATCCGCTGCAAGATATGCGCTGGTCCACATACGCATAAGGAGTGTACGTCACGTTCCCAGCCTCGGTGTGCAAACTGTGGAGCTGAGCATGCTGCGTCATACGGAGGGTGTCCTAAGAAGAAATCAGCCACTCTTGCACGGACGATGGAGCAAATCCAAGGAAAAGTGCGGAAACGACGAGAACCACCACCGAATCCGGATGTGATGTATACATCTACAAACCAAACGCAACACGACACGGTGCAGCGCAGCGACACGGTTTTGAAAAAGTCCTACGCCTCAGTCGCGAAAGAAAACCAGCAAAGGCCTTCAACTGCAACGAATCCATCAAAGCCCTCAAGTGATATAACCTCAAGCCCACGACAGCAACAAGTGTCCTCAAGGTCGCAGCAGAAGAACAGGAAGAACCAAGAAAAGTTGTTAGATGGTAGCACTGCAAATGAGATACCAAGTATGCTGATTCCCATGATGTTCGCCGCAATGATGGCTATTCTGCGTGCCAGCCCATCGTTTAAGAGCATCCCTGAAATAGAGGCCGTCCTGGCTTTGGAACCGCTAATGCCGTCATCTTTCACGGCGCAAAGCCGTGATTCTTCGCAGTAGCAACGATGGCTTCGCCAACAATCGTCTCACAAGCGGTGTCCACCAACAAACACTTCCGCACATGTACTATATTCCAGTGGAACGCTCGCGGGTTGCGCTCTAAGTTAGCAGACTTTAAGCATCTTACGCGAGTGTACCGATTCCCTTTTTTAGTCATTTCCGAGTCTCGCGTCGACGAGCACTTTAGGATAAAGGGGTATTATTTTCATCATTCAAGGCGACAAAATGGAATTAGCCGACTTCTCGTTGGATTTCGCAACGACATACCTGCCTCTGCGATTGACGTAGCACCACATGACAAGAACGAATATATTTGCGCAACCACAGTGATTGCATCTAAAGTGTTTACCCTGATCGGCGTCTACTTGGAACCAGGATCACCTTTCGACGTGACAAGATTGGAAACCTTGTTGACAAACACTCAGTCTCCACATATTATTTGTGGCGATTTCAACGCACATAACGAGATCTGGGGCAGTTCACATACATGTGCTCGGGGTGCCAAGCTGGCGAAGCTTTTTGCAAAATACAATATAGAGCCCTTGAACGATGGCAGCATAACATACCTTAAAAATCCGACGACTGTTAGCTGCATTGACGTCACATTCGTATCAAGTCAAGTGGCCCCTATGTTCGGATGGTGTACAGATTTCGAGACTCGAGGTAGTGATCACTACCCGATCCTAATCTCTGCCCTCCGTTTTCGGACGTCGCCCAGAAAAGTGAAACTGAAGTCGGTAGACTGGGAAGCTTACACAGCAGCCGTAGACAAAGGAATCACAGCCTCAACTACGAATACAGAAATAATACCGACAATAGCTCATTGCCTCAAACAAAGTACCCGCTCTGCCACTAAGCATTGTAATGTACCAACAAACGACGAGGAATTTGAAAGGTTATGTGCCATTCGAAGGCGTGCCGAAAGGAAGGCTCTACGTACGAAGGATATCGAAGACCTCAGAACTTGTCGACGTACACAAAGACATATACGACGTTACCTCACCAAACTGGACCGAAAAAGGTGGAGGGACTTTTGTGGGACACTGGACATACGACAACCGCTGAGCAAAATCTGGCGAGTCGTCAGAGGCATTCTCAAAGAGCCGCAACAGCTGTATCCTTTTATCGCCCTCTCATTACATGAGCGCGCATCCCTGAAAGCGGTGGCAGAGCAGTACTGCAGGCTCCTTTCCAACGGGGCACAACCTTTGCGGCAAATTGCAAGTCGTCAGCCTAGTCCACCTCGAGCTACCCTTCCTGACTTAGAATTACCATTCACCATCGAAGAGCTCACGGCAGCAATCGGCGACGTAAACAAGCGATCATCACCTGGCCATGACGGCGTGAGTTATGCAGCGCTCGCAAATCTAGGCCACACATCTCGCCTACGCCTTCTGGAATACTACAACGCCTCATGGATAACTGGGGAGGTTCCTACGGAATGGAAGCTTGCGAAAGTCATTCCTATATTGAAACCAGCGAAGCAGCCAACAAATTACGCCTCCTTCAGACCCATATCTCTGCTTAGCTGCGTAGGGAAGCTATTCGAAAAAATGATCTACAAACGACTAAATTGGTTCTTGGAAACTGCAAAAGTTTACCCGGAGGAAATGAATGGCTTCCGGCAAAATAGATCCGCAATTGATAATGTCATTGCCTTAGTCTCATCAATTGAAGAGGAATTGCTCTCTGGAAACATACCTACTGCATTATTTTTAGACATTAAGGCAGCATATGATTCGGTCTATCATAAAGCAATACTTGACGCTTTGGCAACCCTTGGTCTTGGAGGACGGCTCTACGCATGGATTGAAGACTATCTTCAAGGACGCCAACTTTTCATGTGTACCCCGGATGGCCCCAAGGCGCTTTATGCCGTCGAGAAGGGAGTGCCACAAGGAGCTGTGTTAAGCCCGGTATTATTTAATTTAGTCCTCATCCATCTGAAAAGAAACCTGCCCCCTGGCGTCAAAATCACACTGTATGCGGACGACATCTGCATTTGGAGTGCGGCGCGTTCCCGCAGTACCACCCAACAACGCCTCCAGAGAGCGCTAGCAAATATATCGGCCTACCTAAATCCAAGGGGTCTGAAATTGTCCCCCGACAAAAGCGTTGCCATGGCTTTCACGCGGAGGTGTATGGACAAATACCCACTAGTGTTGGGTGGTCGTGCCCTTCCATACGTCAAGACGCAAAGGTTTCTTGGAGTGACGATCGATAGGAACCTCACATGGTCGCCCCAAGTGAAAAAACTGAGTGAGAAGATTTCCTCGGCGTCGCACGTATTCCGATTTTTAGCCGGAACACAGTGGGGCAGCAACTGTAGATCAATGGTGCTCCTCCATAAGGCCTACGTCGACGGAACACTACGATATTACCTCCCGATCCTGCACAAAATATCTCCCACAAGCAAGAGAAAACTCGAGGCAGCACGAAACAACTGCCTTCGCGTATGTCTTGGCCTTCCGAAGGGGTCGTCCCGGTCAGGGACTGTAGCAGAAGCTGGATGCCTGCCTCTGGAAGTGCTATGTTCGCAGGAGACACTTCGGATACACCTCCGCCACGTCATTCATACGAAGACTCACTTTTTAAAGGATATTTCCAGAACCCGTGCTACATCTAGCTTTGGGCAGGCCGTCGGAAGCATATCTATTTCGATTCCTGCTCAGGCATCACAAATTATGCCGCGCAACATTTCACCATGGACACTGTCCCCACTGGAAATCGTGCCATATATACCTGGAATCAGTGCGAAAAAGAAAATGCCTCAGGCAGCGACTTATCAGATAGCTTTAGAATATATGCACAAAGAATACGCAGCCGCAACGCACATTTTCCCAGATGGCTCTACAACTCCACATCGTTCATCATGCGGACTTTTTGTACCCTCTACAGGGCAACGATTCTCGTTTCGTCTTGAGCGAGCGACATCATCTACTTCAGCGGAGCTATATGGCATTAAGGAGGCCCTTGTGTATGTACTTCGACAGCAGCCGCCAAGGACATGGGTGATTTTCACAGACTCAAAAGGAGCCCTACAAAGTATCTGGAACAGGCACAAGCGTTGCAATAATCAACCAGCAGCATTTGACATTGCTTATCTTCACCACAGGGCTAAGATTGCTGGGCATTGCATAAAGTTCCAGTGGATACCTGGCCATGCCGGCATTTCGGGAAATGAAAGAGCGGACGAAGCCGCCAGAAATGGACTCCATTACCGCAAGTTCAAAAGAACATATTTTACAAAAGCCGATGCTTCAAACATGGCAAAAAAATATGCCTATCAAGAAAAAGACCGCATCTTGAATCTGCCGCTTCACCAAGATAACTTCCTACGTTACATTGACCCAGAAATGAGACCGAAAATTCCACGACCACTTCCTCGACACTGAGAGACATTGTACCATCGTCTTCGACTGAATGTGGCATACACGAACAATTATCTGTACAGCATAGGACTTACCACTAACCCATACTGTGATAACTGTCGCAACTTAGAGACAATTGAGCACATATTACTAGAATGCCCCGCGTACCGCGACGAGAGACAATTTTTTGAGCACCAAATGGACATGATTTGCCACGAACCGTTAACGTTACCGAGCATCTTAGGTCCAATGCCCGGCCCTTCAAACCAGCGACGGGTTTTGGATTTATTGTTCAATTACCTGACAGAAATTGGTCAAATAGGAAAGCTTTAAAAATTGCATCCTTCCTATACAAAAGCTTAAGTTTACCCGCCATGTCACCTGTAAATATTAGTATCAGGTCCACTCGGACATTTCATATTTACTTTTATCCTTTTTTTCTCGAACTCTTTTCTGGAATCTTTTAATCCCATTCCCCATCCCTATACAGAGTAGCATGCCAGCAGTTATATACGCGCCGGCAAAATTCTCTGTTTTTCCAATAAAGAGCCCTCTCTCTCTCTCTCTCTCACCATCCTTCAACAAATCTGCTGTTACCTGATCCTCCCCACGTGCCTTTCCCCTTTGCATAGCTCCCAAGGCGTTCTTTACTTCTTCCGGCGTTACCTGTGGAATTTCGAATTCCTCTAGACTATTCTCTCTCACATAATCGTCGTGGGTGCTACTGGTACTGTATAAATCCCTATAGAACTCCTCAGCCACTTGAACTATCTCATCCATATTAGTAACGATATTGCCGGCTTCATCTCTTAACGCATACATCTGATTCTTGCCTATTCCTAGTTTCTTCTTCACTTCTTTTAGGCTTCCTCCGCTCCTGAGAGCATGTTCAATTCTGTCCATATTATACTTCCTTATGTCAGCTGTCTTACGCTTGTTGATTAACTTAAAAAGTTCTGCTAGTTCTATTCTAGCTGTAGGGTTAGAGGCTTTCATACATTGGTGTTTCTTGATCAAATCTTTCGTCTCCTGCGATAGCTTACTGGTATCCTGTCTAACGGAGTTACCACCGACTTCTATTGCACACTCCTTAATGGTGCCCATAAGATTGTCGTTCATTGCTTCAACACTAAGGTCCTCTTCCTGAATTAAAGCCGAATATCTGTTCTGTAGCTTGATCCGGAATTCCTCTAGTTTCCCTCTTACCACTAACTCGTTGATTGGCTTCTTATGTAACAGTTTCTTCTGTTACATCCTCAGGTCTAGGCTAATTCGAGTTCTTACCATCCTGTGGTCACTGCAGGGCACCTTGCCGAGCACATCCAGATCTTGTATGATGCCAGGGTTAGCGCAGAGTATGAACTCTATTTCATTTCTAGTCTCGCCATTTGGGCTCCTCCACGTCCACTTTCGGTTAACCCGCTTGAGGAAGAAGGTATTCATTAACCGCATATTATTCTGTTCTGCAAATTCTACTAATAACTCTCCTCTGACTCCCCCACTGACTTGTCTCCAGCCTGCTTCGTGCCTACCGTGGCATTGAAGTCGCCCATGAGTATAGTGTATTTTGTTTTGACTTTACCCATCGCCGATTCCACGTCTTCATAAAAGCTTTCGACTTCCTGGTCATCATGACTAGATGTAGGGGCGTAGACCTGTACTGCCTTCAATTTTTACCTCTTATTAAATTTCACAACAAGACTTGCGACCCTCTCGTTAATGCTATAGAGTTCCTGTATGTTACCAGCTATATCCTTATTAATCAGGAATCCGACTCCTAGTTCTCGTCTCTCCGCTAAGACCCGGTAGCACAGCACGTGCCCGATTTTTAGCACTGTATATGCTTCTTTTGTCCTCCTAACCTCACTGAGCCCTATTATATCTCATTTACTACCCTCTAATTCCTCCTATAACACGGCTAGACTCGCCTCACTAGGTAACGTTCTAACGTTAAACGCTGTCAGGTTCAGATTCCAATGGCGGCTGTCCGGAATTTACCTATTAGTCTTCGTGTAAAGTCCCGCCATACACAGATGCAGATTAAGCGGTGAAATCCCTTCGCAAGGTAATGAACGGATCGCCTTTCACCTATAAAGGGCACCGCAAAGTGTCGACGTTCCCGTGCACGGTGTGAATTGTTTCGATACCCAGTTCGTCTGCACGAGAACACGTGCAGGCAGTTACAGCCAGTCACCAAGCTCTAGTGAAATATCCACTGCCGCTCTTCCCGCAACACCCCCTCACATGGCTCTAAAAAAAGGGGGAAGTCTTTCAAAGCTCCACATGAGTATTGCTAAATCCGTTTGACTCAAACCCCCCGCCCGTTCTCTCTGGCCGTGAAGTGGTTGCATCAAGGAGGACACGTGTGGGTGCATATTTTGCGCCAGCTGTAACCCCTGGCCTTTGGTGCCCCTTCTGTCCTCGCTCTTTTCTTCCCTCGCCCAGCTACACTCGTATATCTACCGCACCTCTCGTGAAAATATCCGCGACTGCACTCATCAAGGGGCGGCCACCTGCCAAAAGTGGGGATACACCCACCTGACAATCATATGTGGATCTATGGTCCGCACCATAGATTCTTATTTGTTTTCACCGGACTTAGCCGGTGAAAATGGGGGCGAGCTCCACCACTGGAAATGCTGGCGCTGCCGTCGGCGTGACGTGATATCAGGGATCACGTGTACACAGCGGCCGCGTCGACTGCCTCGGAAGCGCCGTGACGGTTTGGTCTATGAACATGTCGATGCTAGATACTGGCAAGTTCACTGTAACGGAAAGGGAGTGGTAAGACGCACAGTAAAAAAAGGCATGACATACGCTCATGTTTGTGTTAGCACCAAACAATGAAATTAATGGACTATGTAAAAGAAGCAGTGAGAAATTGCTCACTGAGAAGACCGATGAACATACAGTGCAGCGCAACTTGGGAAATAATGATATTGAAACCTCCAAGAATTTAGGAGAAAAGAAAAAAAAAGATTAGATTGTCGCGACGGCACATCACAAGTCGCCGTGGGCGTCCAAGTCCCTAGTTCTAGCGAAATTATTTTTGAACTGCTGTGATAGCGTCGACGCAACAATAGTTACTTGTGTGCTGTCAAATGCTCATATTCTACGGCCTAAGGCTCACAGCACGAAGCGAAACATTGTGCGCGGACATGCATGCAGACCCACAGTCGGTCGTTGGGAACCCGTGCGATCGCTGTACTGAATCTTCCTTCTTTGTATTCTCCATTTGGTTACACAGACAACCCACTACAAGAACATATTTCACATATTTTTCTCTCTGCGATTGCCTACCTTTCACTCAAGAAGCCGGTTCGGGAAACTCCATCGCGGCGACCGCGCGCAGTGGGCGCACACTGTACGTATTCGGTAAAGAGGTTGCGTCTGTAAACCGTTCTGTGTTTTCTGTTTGCCCAAATTATTATTTTGTAAAAAACTTCCCCCGTTTCGAGAGTACTTAAATAAATGTCCAGGAAAGTTCACGCGTGGTCTTTTTATTGAGCGGCGACAGCCAAACCTATGAGGAGCGCTCCGCGTTATCCCTCATGCTATGGAAGCGAGGCGCTTCCGGCAGATGGCGACTGCGTAAGACCTCGCCCCCAATACATGAATACCATGTATCCCATCTAACCTTAGCCAAGGTGTTGAAAGAAAAAGAAGATAACAATCACGGTGCAAGATGCGATTATATAAGACATACATTGTGCGGGCGCCAGAGGTCTGACGACCGCAAACCGTCAGTATTCAAATCGTACCTTGCACCGTGTTCTACAAATATTTTTTTTCTTTGAACATCTTTGACAATATTAGCCGAGACACACTATATAAATATCTCGCGCGCGACAACGTTTTAGGCCGCAGAGAAAACTTCCGAATAAAAAAAAAAAGATAGCAGCGCCGGTCTCTCCAGTGGTGGCCCTCGAGGCCAGCAGCATCGGAAGTGAGCGCCAGCTTCTAAGACGCTTCACCGAAATGTGAGAAGGAACAACCGTGTGTGACAAGGCGCTAAACACAAAAGCGACAAAAATAATGAGATTCCAGAAGGTGCGCCGGTGTACCTATCGGAAGGGGGAACTCAGAATTCTATTTCTTGGTCTTGAAGAGTGTTTGCAAGATCCACCTCTTGGCGACAAGAGCGCGGAGTGTGAAAAGCGAGTGCTCGTTGCTACCGAAGTGTATCCGCCCGCATCCGACGCGTGCGCCCGATAGAACCTCGCGGGTCAGCCTAAACGAGACACAAAACTGGCTACACCTGCCTCAGCGCAGATTTTGAAATCCTATTTCCATCCGCCGTCCGCCACCACGCACGTGTGAGCACAGCGGCACCTTTTTCGGTTCCGGTGAGCTTAAGTTGCTCTCCAGTGGCTCACGGCTCGAGAGCCCGCCCGAAGATCTGTTCCGACACAAACGCGCAGGGCGTCCAGAAACAGGCATCCACAAAAGAGCGCGGGAGTAGGCATGGCCGGTGCGGAAATGCCCACGGTCTTCGCTTTACGTGGGAGCACAGGAAATGAAGTCCGGTCAGCAGTGAAACGCTTTGTGTGGGCACGTCTGTCACTGAACTCTTGTTGATTGTTACTTTCCTTATTCTTTCTTTAGCTTTTCACACGGAATTATAATCGCTGAATCCCTAAAGCAGAACATTCCCTTCAACGTCAGAGTTTGATTCGAATGATCATTTAAAATGGAGCGGTCACTTAACGCGCAGAGTTTTGTACGCGAAAAACATCCGTTCTATATTGCACTTATCTGGATGGGTTTCCGCATTGAATCGCGAAGCAGAAGATTTAAAGCGATTCGAAATCATAATAGAGACTATTGCAACGTTTCCATCCGTGTTGCAAACAGCTTAAAGATAGCAGAAACTTTGACAAATGTTTTCATTTCGTGTACACAAGCAAAAGCAAGTTGCTGGTTACACGTCTTTTAAAGGTGCTGGAAACATATTTATTCTAATTATACGACAACTAAAAAATCCAGGATTCAGTATTCCGAAGCAACCATGAAACATTGGCATCGTCAGCTCACTTTAAGCATTCATATATAGTGATATGACAGTAACCTACAGGGTATTTCTTCAGCTGCATCAAAATTTTAAAAAGAAATTCCTATATCCAATACCACAATTCTAACCCTTGATCGAGATTACTCGATGAGGCGACCTTAATCCTTAATCCTTAATTAAATAATTAACTTAATTGCGCTCAGTTACATATTCGTTCCTTACTTTACGGCACATATTTCAATCTATGAAATGTGGCTAGGGAGCTTGCAAGGCAAATTGACTTGGAACTAATTCTGAAAATTGCACTGGTTTCGCGTTATGCGCCGTCATAATTGCGGTAAAAATGCGCTGTTGTTCCACTTACTTTTTTTCAGAAAATGACTGTTTTATACATTGTAGCACAAAAGAAACTACAACGTCAATGCATTTCGCCGTACAAATTAAAAAAAAAATAATACCTGGAAATTGGTGGAGTCCTCAGAATTCGTACTAAGGGGGTGTTCCTTGCGAACTCAGCGACTGCGAATCGTATATTGAAATATGTGCAGTGAAATAATTAAGAATGTAATTAGTATGATTGCGTTAATTATTCATGTAGGCATTTTTATTTCTCGTAGGAGTAATGGCCGTCTCATCGAATAATTTGATCCAAAGGTTAGAATTGTTCTAAATGCCACAGGCAATTTTTAAAAGCTTGGTGCAGCTAAAGATAAACGCTATTATTCTGCCGCAAGTACTCGACACTTACCACACCTTAAAGACATATCAATCCCTTAGGCATCGAGTCCTTTTATAAACAATCAGCGGCATCTAGCGTGCCAAATATTTGTAAGGTAGAAGACATTGAACATGATGATAGCCCGACAGCTGCAGAACCAAGCTTTAACGAAACAATTATATTCTCTTAGCATCTTTAAAGTGGGAATAGAACTGCAGAGAAAGTGCTGAGCATCATGGGCGTTGCCATCAGATGTACTATTACAGATTTTAACGCTCAAACTAACGCTATAATGTCCCGTGCATTAAGGGCACGTTAAAGATCTCCTGGTGGTCAAAATTCACGCGGAGTGCCCCACTACGGCATGCCTCATAACGAAATCGCGTAAAACGTAAAAGTCCAGAATTCATTCAACGCTATAGTGGCATTCGTTCTTAACCCGAACGCCGTTGACGTTGATTGAGGTTCCAGTGAACTTAGACGTGTGCCTTAATCCGGGCACCAATTACGAGCGCTTTTTAAGATCGAGGGACAAAGAAGACTCTAAGACGTTTCGAAAACACAGGAACAATACAAATTCTACCTTAAGGAAAAGCAAAGTTGAATATTTCAGCAACCTATTTGACCCCCAAAACACCAAAACATCTGAAGCCGTCTGGAAAAAGTTAAACATGTTGCTTAATCCATGCTCGGACGGCAGCACATACCCGATTGAACTTACCGTAGACAACCAGATCGTCACAGTTACTGACCTTGCCGAAGCTTTTAATAAACTCTTTACCTCCACAGTAGAGAGCTCACATCACAATAACTTCACCCGTTTCGTGGGGCCCGCAAGCTAGCCAAAGTGCATTTCTGTGCCCGGTAACTACGCAGGTAGTTACGGCTCATTTCATGTCCCTAAAGAACAGCAGTTGTTGCAACGCTGACGGCCTGGAAATTCGGCCAGTTAAACATGTAATTCATATTGTATGCCCTATCTTAGACTATATCATTAATTTAATGTTTTCATTGGGCGCTTTTCCTAGGCGTCTTCAGATACCCAAAGATTCCGTTATTTTCAAGGGTGGAAACAAGAATAACGTACCAAACTATATACCCATTTCCATACTGCCAGTTCTTTCCAAAATAATTGATAAACTAATACATAAATGAATAGTTTCATTCTTAACCATCCACCACATTATGACGCCTCTTCAGTTTGGTTTCACAAAGCAGCGTTCAACCGGAACTGTGCTACTAACGCAGAAAGAAATCATACTGGATGGATTCGAAAAGGAAACATATACACTTGAAATTTTCGTTGACTTCTCAAAAGCATTTGATAGAATTAACCACATTGCACTAATTCAAAAGCTAGACCACTATGGTTTCTGGGGTAACTTTTTAAATGTCATCAAATCATATTTGGAATACCCACAGCAAAAAGTTGAAATTAATGGCTAAGCATCCAGCTTTAGAGAATTATGAAAAGGCGTGCCCCAAGGTAGTATCCTGCGTCCGCTACTTTTCAATATCTATGTAAATGACTTGGTGAACATCGATAATAGCACAACTTTCATTATTTATGCAGATGATACAAGCTTACTTTTAAGGGCTGTGATTTGCATAAACTTGTGGATAAACCAAACAGTGTCCTAGAATTACTGAACAAATGGAGCATAAGCAATTCGTTAACTATAAACACCTCTAAAACAAGATCACTATTCTTCCATCCCAAAAATAAGGCCGTAAACTGCGACTTGACCCTATTGATTGGCCCGGAAATAATATAAAATTGAACCTATAGTGAAAACCCTGGGAGTAATTTTTCACGAATATATGCTATGGAACAATCGGGCTGAGCTTGTTCACTGTAAACTTTCTCGTATTGTAGCTGTCCTATCGCGTCTGCGTTTTCATTTGCCGCCAAGAATTAAATATTTAATATATATTTCTCTATATTTATCTGCGCTAAGTTATTGCTATCTAGTATGGGGCACTATAACGGAAAAGAACTTAGGCAGAATATATAGACTACAGAAAAAAACTGTGCGTATAATTACAGATGCTCCCACGTGATGCACACTCTAAACTTATCTTCGAAGCACTAAGTTTACAACCAATGCCTGACATTTACAATTAAATTTTACTTAAGCGATGTCGTACTTGTCGAACAAATTATGATTCTTTTCTTATAAACGTAGTGCATTTAACACCACGCACCGGCCAATATAGCGCGCGAGCTACTGATGATTGGAAAGTCCCTTACAGACGTACCAACTATGGTTACCAAATGATGAACTATTTACTGCCACTAACAATAAACAGGTTTTACATAATAAATGAATGATACCATTCTTTTTCAGCAAACATTCTTCTTTTATGTGCGTTTAGAATGTAATCAATACAATACTCAAAGACGTGTTGGCCATTGTATAAATACTCATGATTTCTAGTTGCTCTTTGCTATGTCTTAAATGGTGTGAAAGCCTTCGTCAAGGCTTGATGGCTTTTTGCTTTCACCCACAGCAACACTGTTGTGACTGTTGTATTGTCTCCTCTGATGCTGAAATAAACTGATTGGAATCAATTTCATCGTATTGCTTTTTTGAATCAGTCCGGATGCACTGACGAACACTGCTTCTCTTAATATACGTATATATATATATATATATATATATATATATATATATATATATATATATATATATATATATATATATATATATATATACAGAGGTTCTAAAGCTACCCTCATTCTACACAAGAAAAGCAGGATGATACCTATAAAAAAAGGGTCAGACAGGGAGACACAATCTCTCCAATGCTATTCACTCCGTGCTTGGACGAAATATTCAAGCTATTAAATTGGAAAGGTTTAGAAGTAAGGATCGAGGGTGAATATGTCAGCAAGCTTCGGCTCGCCGATGACATTGTTCTAATCAGCAACAATGCAGATTATTGAGGACCTTAAAAGAGAGAGTGTTAGAGTGGGGCTGAAGATTAATTGCCAGAAGACAAAGATAATGATGAATAGCCGGGCAAAGGAACAAGAGTTCAGGATCGCCAGTGACGGAGTACGTTAACCTAGGCCAGTTACTCATAGGAAACCCTGATCATGAGAAGAAAATTCATAGAAGAATAAAAATGTGTCCGATCGCATACGTCAACTACACGTCAACTATACAGCATACGACATTGTCAACTCCCGACTGGAAGCTTACCATTATCATTGAAAATGAATGTGTACAATCCGTGCATTTTACCAGTGCTGACATATGGGGCAGACTTGGAGACTGAAAAAGAAGCTTGAGGACAAATTAAGGACTGCGCAAAGAGCGATGGAACGAAGATTGCTTTGCATAACGTTAAGAAACAGAAAGATATGCGTTTGGATCAGAGAGCAAACGCGTATAGACAATATTCTAATTGACATCAAGAGAAAAAAAATGGAACTGGGCAGGTCATGTAACGCGCCGGTTAGATAACCGTTGGACCATTAGGGTTACAGAACGGGTACCAAGAGAAGGGAAACGCAGTCGAGGACGGCAGAAGACTAGGTTGAGCGATGAAATTAGGAAATTCGCGAGCGCTAGTTGGAATCGGTTGGTGCAGCACAGGGGTAATTTGAGATCGCAGGGAGAAGCCTTCGTCCTGCAGTGGACATAAAACTAGTTATTATTATTATTATTATTATTATTATTATTATTATTATTATTATTATTATTATTATTATTATTATTATTATTATTATTATTTGTTATATTATTCTGTGCGAAGGAACAATGTTACACATTTTGTTATGTTAGTCAAGCCCTTGCCAAAGTAAATTTTGTCAGCAGCCGCAAACGTTATGCTCAAAATTGATGGCAAGAACTTTCTACGAATCGCAGTGGTATGCTAACAACTTTTTTGTTAGTTTTGAACTGCTTCTTTTGTGCTGTCACAATTTTTTTTACTTTCTTTTTTTTTTTGGGCACTACCAAGGGGAGAAGCGGTATGGGCCGGGCGCCTTGTCACGGCCTAAATAGTCGCTTGGGAGGTGGAGGGTAGATTGTTGTGAATTATTGCGCTTCTGTTGTGATGGAAAGCACTGAGCTTTGGTATTTCTCCTTGCTATAGCAAGGTGTTGCTTACGCGCCTGGTTCATGTCGGCTTGTATGAAGCCTCTTGTGTCTAATCATGCCAAAAACAAAAAAGCCCGAAGTACCTGCACCGAAACATAGTAGGCAACAGCTGTCATTCGTTGAGTACATGCTAGATGACGCCGAAATAACGCAGCGAACGCAAAGGCTTCACCAAGGCACGTAGTAGCTGCGTTCGGCTAACGCGAGTTTGTCAGCGTGCACCCGAAGCGGCGATTGATGGGCAAAAGCACTTCTCTCAGCGGCACCGTGGGCAAGATGAAGTTTAAGTCTCAAATCCTTTCACTCGCATATTTATGCAACAGAACTTAGTGATCATCTTTTATTTTTGCCTCTGCTTATAGAATTTTCGTGCGAAATTGTTCAGCTGTTTCTACTCGCCTAGTTGAAATTCCGCAATACGAAGCTTGAAAGTAATGAAACGAATGGATAACGCTTAAAATTCCCCTTAGGTCGTACACAGCTCCAACTTCCCAACCTGAGCATATGGGAAACACATAAGTGCTTTCATTTGCACCTTACGTCAGAGTTAGTCTGAATGTACTATGCAGTGTACCGGCTAATTGATGTCCCTAGCTAGTTTTCAAGCCAGTGAGCGAACTCATGACGCTATTCCTTTGCTCCTGAACAGGCCTTTCACTTGTCTTAGTCCTTACCATCCAGAATAAGTTATACCGTCGATGTTAAGATTTGTACAGTATGAAGCGTCTCGCTATAGCTGGCCCGGGTTTGAGTAAGGGCGAACATAGTTTTTCTTCTACGGCGTCACTCAAGGCCTTCCCAACATCTCCATAAAACCTTTTAAAGAACCGCCTCGTTTCCTAACCATTTCGCCAGATGTTTCTGCCTTGGAACAAACTGTCTTAACATATAGTAATTCCAAGTGTTTCTGCTAGCTGTTTAAACTCTGCACCATGTCTTTACATCTGGATAACCTGCAGACGATGAGCCACCGCAACGGAAACATACCGTGCCTTTCGTTCTCGGGGTGTCTTACTTGGTCGCCCGTAGGATCGGAGATTTCCCTGCTTAATCTTAGAGCCTGATCGCTTATATGACCGAGACTAAGACTAAACCCCGAAAAATAGGAATAACGCCTTAAGACCGATCCAGGCAGGCGCATATGTGGTGAGAATGTTCAGTACTACTTTCTCGCTTGCCTCGGTAAGAAATCTGTGATTGTATGGACAAAATAATAAAATAACGAAAAAGAAAAAAAAACAACCTGGCGTCTAGCGCGAAAGAATGCCTGTATATCCTTCTTTTTTTTTTTCGATGTATGTCGTCTCTCCTGGAAAGCGACACTTATCGCTTATTATGTCATCTTGCAAAGCACAGAATATGGACAAGGGGAAGCTTGCACTTTTTCTGTCTCACTGGAAGCAAACGCGGAGGTCTCTTGGAGTGTGCAGCCTCGTTAGAAATTTCGTGTCCCGAGCTTCGCTTTTCGAATGCGAGATGACGACACATCTATATATCGTCGTTCGACAATGGCACATGACGTCAGAACGCATATTTCTCTCGATATAAACGTCCCTATTCATAATTCGGTTGAGTAACGCTATGTTGCGATATCGCCACAACCGAGTGAAAGTTAACCAGGCTCCCAACGCAAAAAAAATACCGCGCGTCGTTCGCCACTTATCTAGCAAGACCACTGGCAAATGCTCCATATTATACAGCAGGCAGTGGCAGGCACAAGACCACTTTGAAGACGCTCAAAACTGCGCAGCGGACGATGGCGCTAAGATCAGTGGGAGATGTTTTGGTGGGCTTTACTACGCAAGACGTAGGTCGCTTTAAAAGACAGAACCACGAGGAATTGCACCTTAAACAAGGCGCCGTACGAGGTCTAAATAAAAAAAAAGCGCACGACCTACGAGTGCAGCCGTCCTGGCAAACTCACGAACAAAGTGCGTCAGATTGAGAAGCGTCTAACGCTCGCCCTGGCTCACGAAGCGTCAGACGAAAGCACGAGTAAGTTTACTTGAGGGAGCACAGGGGACACTTGGTGGCGTCGGTTCGTCGTACTTGCCTCACTTCGCTTGAGCAACGCTTCTGCTCTGGTACGAAAGTCAGAGGTCCAACAGCATTCAGGACCCTCCACCTCCGTCGACCAGATCTGTAACGGCTAGGGGCTCGTACACAAGTACTGATGGATGGAGACAGCACCCCTTAACAATGAACAGGCTGGCTTCCTACGCAACGAAAGTCGATGCCATGCTCTACGTTTAGGTCAATCGCTACGGGAGGGTATTGCGCCTGGATGACAAAAAATTGTGCCTTAGAACTTGAAGCGCAATACTGTGTGCAACATTTATAGGTGCCGTAAATCCGGACGATGCAGTACAAAACGTATAACACGATTGCCAAACTCGAGCATGTAGCGCGCTCGCAGGCACGCGGTGCCCCCGTGCGCACAAATGAGAATTTATATTCGCTTCTGTACACCACATATGTACTGCATATAGCCGGCTGTAAACACAGCTGACTGCGTAGCCGCAGACACGAAACGTTGGGGCGTGTTATGCGCAACAAGTAGAGGGGGGTCAACCGGAGTCAAATATTGCATTGTTCTCAGAAGGGCCAACGTGCCTAAAACGCTGTTCTGCATATGGAACCAACAGATGGTTACGCCTAGGAAAGCATAAGGGGAATAAGCTGTTTCATTATTTAACTCCACTTTGATTGCGCACGGTGGTTGAATGTGCGATTAAATTTTACTTTCACAATTACGAAATGTACAGTAACTTACCGGAATGCCTTACCACTCCTGCTAAACTGAGTTATTATTCACATAAAGCCATTACCCTTTTAAAAAACTGGCTGCGGCTTAGCTATAAGCTAACCCTTGATATGCAAAGCGAAAGCTTGGTTTAGCCTGCTTAAGTCTTGGTTTCACTTAGTTAACCTTTGATTTAGCTGTAATTGTTATACTCATGTATACAATCATCGTTAAGCCAGGGGTGACGACTGTGCCAGGTCAGTGGCAGGGGCGTAACCAGGGGGCGGGGTATGGGGCTTTAGCCCCTCGCCTCCCGAAATTGTTTCGTGCTGCCATGCACCGCCGACCAAAACAGCCCCCGTCGCCAGAAATCATTCCGGATTTTGTCTAGAATGGGGGGGTCTTTTATGCTCGAAAAAACATTTCGGCGCGATCATTGCGAATTCTGGCTAGATTTCGTGGCAACGCCCATGCACCGGGAGTGACATAACGCAAGGAGCCCCATCCAAGCACAAAGTTTCAAGGGCGTTTCGATGGCGAGCGGGCTCGTCGCGGCCCCTCGCGGAGGCCGCGGAATCAACGGAGCGCATGGATTGCACTTCCGGAACATTGTGGATATGAAGTTATAAACTTTTGATGCGAAAGGTGCATTGACACTTCCAAAGTCGTGCTATAAATTTTCAGTTCCTGAACTTTGTGGGTTTAATGTTGTTATACACATTTGACGCCAAAGGTGCATTGACTTTTCTAAAGTCGTACATCGGAGCATACAACGAGACAAGCCAAATCAACACACTATAGGACTAGAGTGTGCTACCCTAAAGTTTACAAAGCACGCAGTTTACAAAGCACGGCGTTGGAACGTGTCCGCAGGCGCCGCGCCCACTCGACGTCCCGTCGCGCCCGACGGAGGGAGAGGGCGCGCCAAGAATAAAGAACCAACTTTAGAGAAGGGAAACTGTACCTTTCGCAGTGGTTCGAAAATAAGCAGCGGCAGCGCATGGAACTTACCTAGGTGGACGCCAGATGGTGCTGCTAAAACAGGAAGCGGAAATGCGCATTTTTTTTTAGAGCATCATCCAATATGGCCGCTTTTCGCCGGTCGTGTATTATAGTGCCTAGAATATATAGTGCCTAGTATATTCTAGGCACTATACGTGTACTGTACGTATGGTGGCTAGAGCGGGAGGTGTCGGCATCGGGGCGCCGTAGAGGCAGCATTTTTTCAGGACGATGCGGCGGCGCTGCTGTCGGCTCCGAGATGCCTCCCGTACGCTGGCTGAGGTCCGCTGCGGTTATTTGGTTCCGCTGCGACGTGCTTTCTCGCTCCGCGACTTCTTGGGGCACAATACGCGCATCGGAAAATTATTTAATTAAAGGCCATGCGACTTTATCACTGCAGCTGGCCTAACGTACTATGTGCTAAATTTTGGCCATTTTATCGCCGCGCTTTAGCTTCGCGCTCAGTGCAACACTTGTGAAACTCATAATTGCACCAAACAGAGAAAGCTTCCGCAGTAGGCGGTTGTTTGCAGTTTGCCAGAGCCGCTTTCACATTTTAAGGGACTATTATGGGGTGCCGTATGCAGTTCTGTCTGGCGTGACTTTATTAGTGTCTTGAGCTACAGGCGCTTGTCCTAATCGTCTACTGGTTGGTGCGCGCCTCATCAGTTGAAACGGGCCGCTCGAGTGAACTATGATTATTTCAAGTTTATTTAATTTTGCAATGAAAGGTAGAACTGTAGGCACCAATGGTCAAAACTCAGCATAATGAGAGCGCTAAGGGAAATTTGGTTTCCAATATTAGAAACCTGCAAAGGACTAAGTTCGCATATTTAGTACCGCTCAGATAATGTCAAAAATGCTTTACAAAAAAAAGAATATTTATTGTTAATAAAGTAATACACACGACTCTATATACATGGTTGTTAGCTCTCAAACAAACAATATGACACGAAATGGAGCGCAAATCCAATATATAATGGAGGCATATACCCACAAACGGTGAACAAGGTGCAGTGCAAACAATAATTTGTCGGGTGGGAAATTCTGTTCAGATATGCAGATATTTCTCGGCATACAATGTGATGTGAACAATTCCTGTTTTACATATACAAACGCTTTATGTTGGTCTTGCTGATATAAACTTTGCAGTTATGCAGTTATGTTGTGCGCCTCAACTTGAGGTACTTTTTTCTCGCTTCCCTTGCTTCGATGCGTTCTCTCCTGCGACAAGGACGTGCAACCTCGTGATGATAAAAAACCGTATCACTTGGTGATTTCTACGCTCTGCTGCGCACAGCCAACCATATCCAGCTTATTTATTGACAGGCAGGAAATAAGGCCCATGATGCTGTCAGCCTTCAACTTGTTAAAGCTGAAACAATGCGTGAAGGCATCTTCCATCGCAGCAACCAAGTCTTTTAGTGCCTGAAATGGGTAAAGTAGGCCACCTCTATCCATGTGGTTGGTAAGGCACGACTCTTCCGGAAGCAAGCGCGAGTCTTTCGCTTGAAGCAACAGCTAGAGAACACTATTCGCACTTCGTTCTCATTATCATTTTCCTCGTAACATACCCGCTAACGTAGTAGGGTATGCGAGAGTCGCTATTTGGTCCCACCATTTCACAATGATCTGGCATCGCATCACAATGCTTTACCATCTCGTGAACTTCATTTAGGTGGCCCACATCCAGGAGATCATCCAGCTTACTCTGCAGACCGACCAAATTTTTCCAGTGGCGTGGGTTAAGAAGGCTACTCAGTACTCCTTATGACAAGCAAACAAAAGCGGGGCAGGCGAAGCTAACGTCACCACAGACTTCACGACGCGCGCTTGGAGCCGGAGAGATTGCTCAAACACATCACGCTAGGCATCTCGGAGACGACGAGCGCGCCACCTGTCGCTGTCATGAAAAAATGCCGCACCGCCATATACTCCTCCTCTAGCCACCATAGTGTACGCTTGTATCCGCTCGTACGCGCCATACTCGCCCCGCCGGCAATGCGGCATGCCTCGATGCCTCGGCTACCGCGTAGCCGGTGCGTTCTAATTGCCAGGAGACCAAAGGGCCTCTACTGACGCCCATACAAACAAGCCACAAGTGAGTGAACAGAACGTGCGACTTTATTGGCAGAAGACAAGCAGTGTACATTCTCGTGCAATAGCAGAAATAAAATTTTTATGTCGAGATACGCTGGAATCTTTGACACCAGCTCGTAAACGGCTCACTGTCGTCGTCGCACATGGCGGTCTAGTAACGAGCGACAACCAGCGGCGCAAGCAGATTGGACAGAGTGACCCGCCTGTTTGCAGCGGCAATCGCCGTTAAAGATGAACAACTTGCATTGCGAAGCAATCGGGTGAATCAGGCATCTGCTGCCGCAGCCAACACAGCCGCATGGACTACCCGGCATTTTAGCGTTAACTCCTTTCCAACCTGCACGTTACTTTTCTTTCGGGGGCCGCTAATGTGTGGCTCGCACTTGGTGTCCCACATTCTCTCGATATGGACGAGTCGCTTTCGTGGGCATCACCTTCATCAGCCACTTTTGCGGGCCTTTGCACCCAACTTTACACACGTCGGACCATGTAAGCACGTATTCCGGTCTCCATTCGTGCTTAATCGTGGCCGAGAAAGGCAACAGGCACAATTTGCCCATGGCTGCAGCAGGAAAGGCTGAACGGGGAGCACGAATCACGGTGTGTAAATTGGGAGTCTGTGTCGCTGTGCAGATTGCAAGAGCAAATGCTTACTTCGAGAGACTGCTTTCCAATTCAACTGACCAGGCCGCCATATCCGATAAGCATAACACGGCGACCGTAACCAAGTGAGATAAGAGCAAAAATAAACGGCAATCATTCACCACATAGTGTTCAGACAATAAATTATACATTGGCTACGAAGCATATGGCAACAGTGAGCATTCACATACACGGGTCTCTTAGGATACATTCAGCCGCCTACTCACGAACATAATGCTTGCCTTCGTCGCATGTGGTGGTCTGGTAACGAGCGACAACCAGCAGCAGAAACAGATTGTACAGTGTGTCCCACCTGTTTGCAGCGACAGTCGCCATTAAAGATGAGCAACTTGCATTGCGAAGCAATCGGGTGACGCGGGCATCTGCTGATGCAGCCTACATAGCGACATGGACTACCCGGCACTTTAGCGTTGACTTCTTTCCAACCTTCACATTTCTTTCGGGGCCGCTAATGTGTGGCTCACACTTGGTGTCCCACATTGTCTCAATATGGACAAGTCGCTTTCGCGGGCATCACCTTCACCAGCCACTTTTGTGGGCCTTTCCACCCAACTTCATACACGTCAGACCATGTAAGCACGTGTGCTGGTCCCCGTTCGTGCTTAATCGCAGCCGGGAAAGGCCACAGGCACAATTTGTCCATGGCTGCAGCAGAAAAGGCTGAACGGGGAGCATGAATCACGGTGTGTGTAAATTGGGAGCCACTGTCGCTGTGTGGACTGGAGGAGCAAATGCTTACTTCGAGAGACTGCTTCCCAATGCAACTGACCTGGCCGCTATATTCGAAAAACATAACACGGCGACCGTAACCAAGTAAGATAACAGCGAAATTAATCAGCAGTCAATAAATGCATGAGGTTCAGAGAATGCATTATACATTGGGTACGAACCATATGGCAACAGTGAGCATTCACATACACGGGTCTCTTAGGATACATTCAGCCGCCTCCTTACAGGCGTAATGCTTGCCTTCGTCGCATGTGGTGGTCTGGTAACGAGCGACAACCAGCAGTACAAACAGATAGAGAGTCGCACCTGTTTGAACCAACAGTTGCCGTTGAAGATGAGCAACTTCCATTGCGAAGCAATCAGGTGACGCAGGCATCTGCTGCCGCAACCAACACAGCGAAATGGAGTATCCGGCATTTTAGCGTTAACTCCTTTCCAACCTGCAGGCTTCTTTTCTGTCGAGGGCCGCTAATGCGTGGCTTACATTTGGTGTTCCACTTTGTCTCAATATGGACAAGTCGCTTTCGTGGGCATCACCTTCGGCAGCCATTTTTGCGGGCCTTTCCACCCATACGGCTATCAACTTCATACACTTCGAACCATGTAAGCACATATGCTGGTCTCCGTTCTGAGCAAATCATGGTCGAGGTAGGGCACAAGTACAATTTGCCTATGGCTGCAGCAGGAAAGAACGAACGGGAGCACCAGTTACGGTGCGTGTATACTGGGAGTCTATGTCGCTGTGCGGACTGCAGGAGCAAATGCTTACCTCGAGAGACTGCTTACCAATGCAACTGACCAGGCCCCCACATCCGTGAAGTGTAACACGGCGACCACAACCAAGTGGGGCAGCAAAACGAGATTATGCAATCAATCATTCAGTGTAGCTTGCGCAAAGACCCAGGCTATCGAGGAAGAAGTGCAATCATCAACGAGACTAGGAATATGGAAAATTAGAAAGCTTGCATTCAAGAGAGAAGCCACTCTGTTCTGCAAGCATTGAAGGCCAAAAACATCAAAAAAAGTAAGACGGTGCATAGGAAACGGTGCGTAGGTTAATGCAAGAAACATGTCGATGTTGCATCAGCTATTCCAGGAGAGGAATTGTGCATGACAACATACACTAAAAGGTACTGCTACAGATATGTAATGCTACTAGACAGTGACTGGTATTAAGTATCAGCGAAGAATCGGTTGACCTTTATGTTTGGATGAGGATGAATGATCTCTAACGAGAATGGGCAATGAAAAAGCTTGCATTTATAGAAGAAAAATTACACTTGGCACAAATGGAATTGACATGGCCAGGAAGCTGATTAAGGGCAAACTGACGGAACTCTTTTGGCCAGCGTCGTCCGTGCTTGATCAAAAGTTGCAGGTGCATCTGAATACGAAGAATTTCTATAAAGTCCTTTCTGAGTTACCTGGATGACTCAGCCAATTTGTCCGTGCTGGTGGAATGGTGGCTGAAGCTCTTTTCAGTCTTGACACAGTCCTCTGCAGACTTGATATCTCATGCAAATTCTTCTGCATGCGCTTCTTTGTTCGTGGTGTAAAGGCCTTGCAAATTCGGCTCCAGCCCCTTTCTATTGGTGCGGATAGGAGCTCCTGTGATGACCAAGATATGCTTGGCATGGACTCTGTTGGGGCAGAACGGTGACACATGAGATACAGCACAGATTAGCCAAACTCATGTGTGTTTTCTTTTATGTTCGAACCAATTATACTGAACCATAAACATGAACAAACATTCATTTCTGCTGCAAACAAATGACATGTATCTCAAGACTAGCAAGCCAATACAGCATATATCAGGCATATTTATTTCTTAACCACGTGTTGTTGACCTTGTAGTAGCAGCGATGTCCACACAATGGCCTTGTTGTAGCAGGCAGCAGCTTCTGTTTAGTGTGTGGAGTGTGTTGCTTTATACTGGGGCCATCCTCATTACTACATGTCTGAAACAGAAATTTTGACTGAATCAGAAATTAAAAAAGCACAATTTTGCAATATGACATGCAAAAAGGTGTAACATATATATTGTAATGGTTTGCGACTACAGAACACATGCAAATGTACACTGTCTGTTCTAGGGTGCTTTAGCAGCACGTTAAATAAATATTGCTATTGTCAATAAAATTTGTCTGCCTAACTATACAATGCATGTAAACAGCTTAAGTATTATTAAGATCACAAATGCGAACATTTGTGCGTTCATTTATACACTGGCAGAGATCACACTGCTGGTTCCACAAGCAAATGCATGAAAGTCATGAAGCTATTAGAACTGATGCATTATTTTTCTGCACGAACGTGATGCACTGCTTCACTAAAAATAAATGCCCTACGGTGAACCAAACTGAACAGCAAGAACATTTGGAACCAACAAATACGAAATATGAGTGAATTATCACGCTTGCAACTGTTTAATACATTAAATTCTGTACTTTCACATCATTTTACCAAAGGATTGTTCGGTTTTGTGGACGAAAGAAGTTACCGGCGGACTCGACAAAAAAATTTTATATGTATATTGTTAAGGCTACCCAGTCACCTATGACCACGGCTACAATAAGATGAAAAATGAGACGCGCGTTCCGATATCGCTCTTTCTTTCCCGATTGTGTGTGTATAAAACGACAGCCTCGCAAGTAACTGTGTATTTAGGAAACAGCAACGGAGGATCCCGACTGCCATATGTTGTGCAGGATCTAGTTCGTTAACTTGTCTCCGCCTGTAAGTTAATGAGACGAATATTATATAACGATTCAAGCAGCGGTGTTAAACGACTCACCGTTATTGCCGTTGTCAGCCGCAGCAGAATCCAGCTCCCGTTTCGATGCAGACGTGTTCCGAATGGCTCACGACCGAAACCGAACTTTCGGGCTTACATGTCTGCTTGCAAACATGTCACTTCACCCCAGGTTAAATAACGCGAGACATCGAAGCGCAATAAACTAGTTTTAGCAAAAAAAGAAGCAACCAGTCTGAGTGCACGAACGAATGAATCCGTGCCGCCATGCACTCTAAAATACCGGCAAAAATTTTAAATCCAGGCCAGAGGTCACGTGAAAGATCGATGATGCTGAACGCTATTTGCGTTTATAGTGACAAAGAAACAATAAACTTACTTACAAAGAGTACGATATCTAATTAGCAATGGTAATTTCGCCCTCTTTTTTATGTAATAAAAATGCTTCGGTAATTGTAAGAGAAAGTTTGTAAGATAAAATTGCGCTTATCACGGCGCCTTTAGCGGAAAATGCTCAAACTAACGTAAGCATCCCGAAGGGATTCTACTATGCTGGTTTTGTTAGCAGCAGCGCGCGGTCGATTTTTTCGCCCTCTGTGGCCATTTGTTGAACTTGAGAGTGTGCGGCGCCTGGGCGCGCACCCAAACGATGCACGACTTGCCGTGGGTCGTCGCGACCTTCGTCGTGGAGGCGCAGTGTTGCTAGGTTTCTGTGTTAAAGGCAGCCCAGCCTTTGCTTAACGGTCGCTTTAAGCAATGTGCTAAAGATGGCAATAAAACACAATAAGATCTAACCTAAAATTTCTTTTTATATTTTCAAAAAAATATTGCAGGACTTCTAGTTGTTCCATCAGCTCAACTACGACTTAATACCGAATATTGTGACCTCGGTGAAACCTGCAGCAACGTCGGTATAGCATCACTCCCGTGCTATGTGCTCTACGCGTGCTGGGCGCTATGTCAGGTCCCGAACTTCGGTGATGAACATTTCATTATTAATGCAGCCGTTATGGCTGAAGACTTCGGCGGCTGCCATCATAAAATACCAAAACCCGCGTGGAACTCCGATCACAACGCACGCAGCATGCCCGGGCTTGCCTGCACGCCGCGCGAAGAATCTTTCCGGAAGTCACGCTGGTTCGCCGTAGTCACGTGAGGCGCGTCCGGCTGGTAACGCGCGCGGCAGCTTCCGGCGCAGGCGTAAAAGAACCTAGCAGTGCAAGGTCTCTACGCCGCCGCGCGTCGACACGCGATGCAGCCTCCGCGCCTGACGCCGTACGCGTTCGGACGTGGTGCGGCCCGTGCGACCGTGTGCCTGCGCGTACTTCTGGTTGAGACTTTATCCAAGTGCGCGGCAAGTCACGTGCTCAAGCGGCTACCCAACTGCGGAGAGCGCATGTGCCTCCGCCGTGATGCGTTGCTAAGGTGCCGGCGTAGCTGCGGTCAAATGAAGGTCAAATTGACGGCGACGGCGCAACTCGGCTCGACGCGGTTAGTATAGCTTTCGCTTTAAAATCTCAACACTAGTAGTATTTAAAGCAAGCCATTGCAGTTGACTATACCTAATTATGTATATACCGGAGACATACAAAAAAAGAAACTGCTAACCTAGCCTTGTTGTGTTCTCTTCGAAAGAAAATAATTTTTTTATTAATGCTTTTTATACAAGGGCCCTCATAAGAGCTGCGAAATTGTAGTTTTCTGTCGGCATATCATGAGTATAATTGTGCGTCCAGATAGTGTATTTTGGAGTTCTTCAGTTATGGTGGTAAAATGAGTACATTGTGCAGAACGAATCAAGATTCATTTTTTCCGGGTACGAACACGCCAGGAAACCTTACGTTCAAGGCTTAATGCAGGGTCTCCAAGCCAACTTCCTTCCTTCTTTGCGAGTTCCACTAAATAACTATATTGCAGCCATTACTGTTCACAATTCATTTTGAGCCACGGCAACCTACGTTCTTACTATTTTCGAGGTCTAAATTAAGCTGTTTCTGAGCTTAACCATACACAGGTTAACAACTCATCGCAAGAAAGAATATGAGGGTTCACTCGCATACAGAATTCCTATGCAGCAGTCGCCAGTCGTTCATTATCATCATCAGTTATTATTCCCTTCAAGGCCTCTGTTGGGGTATCACATAAAGGGGGGGGGGGGTAGGTATCACATTTATAGAATACTCTGAAATTGGTCAGTAATGCAAAGTGGTGAAATACGTCAGAACTCATTGAATGAATAAAAATCAGTCAAAAAACAACAGGTAAATAATTACTTACAGGCTCTTTTTCCGTATACTCAAATTATTTCTGCTTCAACGGATTAGGCGCTGCAGGACATTTCTGCGCTGATTCCTGTTCCGAGACCTTCTAGGCGCACAGACCACGCCTGTGCGTAGAACGTTTCGTTTGGCGGCCCCACAAGGTGGCTTGTACCCAATCTTTTCCACTCCCCTGACTTTTTATTTATTTATATGATATAAGGAGATGTTGGCGCACAATTTAAGGCGCCGGCTACTCCTTATCTCTTGAGTGGTTCCGTCATACATCATACAGGGTTCAAGATTACATATCAAATAATCTTTTCACACAAGCACCAGGACTATTAGATTTGTCGGACGCTCTCGCCACTGCCACCATTTGTAAGATTTGGAGTCGGGCTTGTAGGACGATCGGAGGAACTTGGGGCGACAGGACTAGGTGAACAGGCTTTATTTACATATTAACATTTTGACATGAGGATACATTTACACAGTCTAGTGTGACTCCCAAATGGAGCACGCAAGGCGACGCATACAGCAATCGAGCACACAGCTCACGAGTACAATTCGAGCACTGAGCACGACAACGAGCACACTCTAGCAGCGGACAATCGCTGCTTATAAGCACTCCGTTCGGCGTCATCGCAGACTACACGCCTTTTTGGAGGAGGAGGGCTCACACACACGTGCCGCACAGGTTTCAGTGCTCTCGAGGTCAGACGACCTTTGCAGCGCAGTCGTCGTGGTATCCATTGTCTTGCGTACCCGTAGTCAGATGGTGACGCCCGACCCCAGCCGGCACCTCTAAATTCCAGAGCGGACCGCCGCTGCACATTGTCTAGTGTCTCGAAAAAGCGCATGGGGAGGTTCCGCAAATTACCTCCCCTCGAGAACTCCCAGGTGCTGACCCCCGCCGCGTGGCTGCCGGTTGTCCACAGTGCTCTGAAGTAGGTTCATGGTTGGTTAGCGCTGTCCTCGCTGGTTCTCTGAAGGACGCCACCACCCCGGATCGATCGACGCACCTGCAGCGGGCGGAAATAGCTGCAGGCCGATCCTAACGGGACTTATCACGCAACGTTTCCACAGGAAGACTATGACGTAAGGAACACATGGTACATACAATATACAAGGTGAATGTCTCCACAGTTACGTAGATAAAAGTCGCAAAAGTACAAACGATACTGTCGCCTAATAACACATTGTCTAGTCAACGACTGGTACATACATCGTGTAAATGCATTATCACATACAGTCACAACAGAACAGTCAACATAACATAAATCACAAACAGAAGCATATATAGAGTGACATTGAAATGAACGGAACAATGAAAGCCCTAATAACGTCCAACAATGCCGCTGTCTTCAAGAAAAGTCTTCAATGCTTTTAAAGCGCTCTTCTTCAAGGCCGTTGTTGGCCAAGGGCCCAAAAGTTTCCTTAAACTGAAAGGTCTGCGGTCTAATTTAATAAGCGCTGATTTAAGTCGGCATCTTGGTGTGTCGTGATGTGGGCAATCTAGAAGAAGGGGATAAATATATATATATATATGTATATATATATATATATATATATATATATATATATCCACAATCACATTCGGGGTTTCCGCTCGGCAAATTCTGTGTAAGAAATGCTTCGTGTAGGCAGTGCCTAGGCTTAATCGATGAATAAGGGTTTCCGTAGTTCTAATTACAGTGAAAATTTGAATTCAATAAATGGATCGATATGTTATAAGTCCGAGCTCTTATAATTCTGGTCAAACCAAGTGTTTCTAGACATTCTTAAAGTCCTTGTCCTTATAATGCAGCGTAATTCATTCTTTGATATTGGGAGCGGAACCGTATCATCTTTGAGGTGCGCTTGTCGTGCTGCTTCATCGGCTGCTGTGTTTCCAGGAATGTTGCAATGCCCTGGTATCCACTGGAATGCTATTGTATGTTTCGCTTCGCTTGCCTTTGTGAGGTTTTTAAGTGTTTCATATATTATACTGTCACTGTATGTTTTCCCCTTTGTGCTGCAGAGTGATGTTACAGCCGCCTGTGAATCGCTGAAACTTACCCATTTTTGCGCATCTCTTTCTGACAATATAAATTTTATCGCACATAGGATTGCGAACAGTTCAGCCGTTGTGGACGAAGTCGGACGAGATAACCTAAATGATTCTTGTTTGTTGAGGTGTGGTATAATGAATGATGAAGTTGAAGAGGTTGCTCTACTGGAGCCGTCTGTATAGACGTGTGTGTATCCTGAATACCGCATATATATCTGGTAAAGTGCTAGTTATTGAGCAGCTTGAATGAACATGCCTCTTTTTCTGAATATTCCATCTACTGACAATTCGATTTTTGGAACTGTAAGCAGCCATGGAACATATTCGATGTCTGAGTTCCAAAATTCATTTCTTGGCAATATGTGAAGATTTTCTTGAATTTCTATATGAGCATAACTTCTGTCTCATTTTATTATGTCTAGATCCAATGGGTGGTTTTTATGCTGGGTTTGAAGACGGAAATAATGCCGGCATGTTTCTGTAGTTCGCATAACTGGAAATGGTGACTGGCGAGCCTCGGCTATTACAGGGGAACTAGAAGTCGCTCGTGGAACTCCTAGACATAGGCGTAGCCCTCTAGCTAAAAGTCTTTGAAGTCGCTCTTCGGACGTGTGGGAAAGTCCGTGTAAGATGGGCGCGGAATAGGCAATTTTTTGTCGTATTAATGCATTGTAAACAGTCAGCATGGACGATACTGATCCGCCCCATGATGTGCCTGCAAGTCTGCGAAGTACAGTCACTATCGCATTGACGTCGTTTTCGAGCTTCTTTTTTTTATGTAGGGTGCCCAGGATAGGCGCCTATCAAGTATTATGTCAAGAAATCGATGTTGTGTGACAATTATTACAGGGTGTCCTTCCAGATTAAGAGTGAAATTTTTTAACTGCCTCCGAGTGAAGGGCAATACAGCTGTCTTTGCGTGTGATAGTACCATTCCTCTCTCTCTCAAAAATTGGTTGATGATATTTATGCCGTCTTGCAATGCCATCTGAAGTAGTTGAGCATTAGACCCAGATGTCCAAACACACATATCATCTGCATACAGTGAAATCTTTAACTGTGATGGCAGCCTTCTTGTTAAATCGGCCATGACGCAGTTAAATAGGAAGGGGCTGAGTACACTTCCCTGTTTGACAACATGTTCAGCACTCTTTCCTTCGCCCGTCTGAAGAAATATTTTGCGACCTGATAGAAATTCAGAAATCCATCGCAAGGACCTGCCAGACAGACTAAGTTCCAACATGCTTAACAGAACATGAACGTGACGAACAGTGTCAAATGCCCTCTTGATGTCTAGGAATACTGCTATAGTCATGTTTACCTCTCTTCAAGTTGTAATAAATGAATTCTGGCGCTTTACACGCCAATACCCCAATTTGATGATGAGGGAAGCCGTAGTGGGGGACTCCGGATTAATTTTGATCACCAAGGGATCTTTAACGGGCTCTCAGCGCACGGGACACCGGCGATTTTGCATTTCACCCCTATCGAAATGCGGCCGACGCGGCCGAGATTTGATCTCGTGACCTCTTCCTTAGCAGCGCAACATCATAGCCGCTAAGCCACCGCGGCGGGCTCTTTAATATGTAAGCAGCGCATTCATTCCCTCCGTGCGCCGTTGTTTTTTTTTTAATGCATGAGCATTCTTTGGAGATTACCCCAGTAAAATGTGCCCGTCCCGTGGCGCCTTGTATCTGCGAAATAAATGTTTAACTGGTCACGTTAACACATGCAACCATTATAATAGTGATCTTAGATGATTGGCAGCGATGGGTAGACGTGGATAAGCAGCTAAATAGGTAAGCACAAGCGAAGTCGCAGCGGAGCCAAAAAATGCTTGCACATTAGCAGACAATTCTCAGAACTTCTGTAGAATTTTTTTTTTCTTACAGGGTAACTGCACTATTCAGACACAGTATTTGGGCTTCCCGAACCATCGTGATCAAACTAATCTTTCAAATTTCCTGAACACGATAGCCGTATACATATCAATGAAGCTAAGAGAGACGCCATATAAGCGTGGGAGTTCCCGAATTGTTCGAACCACGTGAAAGTCTTTAGGAATTTTGTACGATATGAGTGCATCCGCATCCGGAAATCGAATGTGACTGCGTGCTCAGCAGCGAAACGCTGTCTGTAACGCTGTTCTGCGCTGTAACGCAGCAGCGTAACTTGTTCTCAAGCTCTTTTGTCAGTCTCCAAGTCTCTGTGCCATATGTCAGAACTGGTAAAATGCACTGACTGTACACCTTCCTTTTCAATGATAAGGGTAAGCTTCCAGTCAGGAGTTGACAATGTCTGCAGTATACGATCGGACCCATTTTTATTCTTCTATGAATTTCCTTCGCATGATCAGGGTTCCCTGTGAGTACCTGGCCTAGGTTAACGTACTCCGTCACAGACTCTAGAGGCTGACTGGCGATCCTGAACTCTTGTTCCCTTGCCCGGTTGTTCATCATTATCTCTGTTTTCTGCATATTAATCTTCAACCCCGACTCTTACACTCTCTCTGTTAAGGTCTTCAATCATTTGTTGTAACTCGTCTCCAGTGGTGCTGATTAGAGCAATGTCATCGGCAAACCGAAGGTTGCTGAGGTATTAGCCGTCAATGCGTACTCCTAATCCTTCCCAGTTTAATAGCTTGAATACTTCTTCCAAGCACGCAGTGAATAGCATTGGAGAGATTGTCTCCCTGTCTGACCCCTTCCTTTATAGGTATCTTGCTTTTCTTGTGTAGAATTAAGGTGGCTGTGGAACCTCTGTATATATTTTGCAAGGTATTTACGCAAGCGTTCTGTACTACATTACGTAATGCCTCTATGACTGCTAGTATCTCTGCTGAATCAAAGGCTTTTTCGTAATTTATGAAAGCCATATAGAGAAGCTTATTGTACTCTACGGATTTCTCGATAACCAGATAAATGGCATGGATGTGATCCATTGTAATGTATCCCTTCCTGAAGCTAGCCTGTTCCCTTGGTTGACTAAAGTTTAGTGTAGCCCTTATTCTGTGGGAGATTATTTTGGTACATATTTTATATAATACTGGGAGCAAGCTAATGGGCCTATAATTTTTCAATTCTTTAACGTCTCCTTTTTGTGGATTAGTATAATGTTTGCATTCTTCCACTTCTCTGGGACCATTGAAGTCGATAGGCACTTCGTATAGAGAGCCGCCTGCTTTTCAAGCATTATGTTTCCTCCATCTTTGATTTAGTCGACTGCTATTCCATCTTCTCCTGCCGCTCTTCCTCGTTCCATGTCTTGCAAGGCCCTTCTGACCTCATCGCTAGCTATAGGAGGAGTTTCTGTATCCTGCTCATTAATGTTTCTAATTATTGTATCCTGACTCCTCTGGGTACCGTACAGGTCAGTATAGAATTCTTCCGCTTCTTTTTCTATATCTTTGAGATTGCTGATGATATTACCCTGCTTATCTTTCAGCGCATACATCTTGGTTCGTCCTATGCCAAGTTTTCTTTTTTATTGATTTCAGGCTGCGTCCATTTTTTACGGCTATTTCAATCTTTCTCACGTTATAGTTTCGAACATCGCTTATTTTCGCGTTGCTGATCAGTTTTGACAATTCCGCGAATTCTAGCTTATATCTTGAGTTGGACACTTTCGTTCTTTGTCGTTTTTTTATTAGGTCCCTTGTTACTTGGGGGAGCTTGCCTACTGGTTGCCTTGGTGCCTTGCCTCCCACTTCAGTTGCTGCCTCTGAAGCCAGCCTCATTGCGGTTTCATTCATTACCTCTATGTCATCATCGTCATCTCTCTGTTCTAAGGCTGCATATTTGTTTGCAAGTAGCAGCCTAAATTTGTCTGCTTTTACCCTTACTGCCTCTAAGTTGACCTGTTTCTACTTGGCCAATTTTACTCTTTCTCTGTTCAAATTGAGGTGAATCCTAGCCCTCACTAACCTATGATCACTGCACTTTACCCTACCTATCACTTCTACATCCTGCCCTATGCTGGGACCGGCAGAAAGTATGAAGTCAATTTCATTTCCTGTTTCACAATTAGGGCTTTTCCAGGTCCACTTTCTGTTGCTACGCTTCCTGAAAAAGGTGTTCATTATTCGAAGCTTATTCCTTTCTGCGAATTCTACCAGCCTCTTTCCTCTAGCGTTCCTAGAATTCTAGGAATTTTAGCAACTACTACATTTGACTCGCGAAGTTAAGCGCTTATGGGGTACGTGGTGTAGCTAATTCATTGTTTAGTTCATATCTGTCTGAGAGGAAACAATACGTCTTAATTGCTAACTGTTTTTCCTCTTCCATGACTATTTCTTGTGGCGTGCCTCAAGGGAGCATTTTAGGACCAATGCTCTTCAATATCTACATAAATGATATTGTTAACATAAACAATGACGCCTCATTCCTACTCTATGCGGATCACACTAGGATTTTCGTTTCTGGATAGAATCCAACTGAAATTGTTGCCAGAACCCAAAGTGTACTTTCAGATGTGCTGCAATGGTCCACTGCTAATGGCCTACGAATAAATGCGAAATAAAGCGGTCTTTTTCATATCCCGAGGCATGGAAGTAAGCGTGAATCAATCAATAACGCTTGAGGGAATATCCGTTCAAATAGTGGACAAATATATAGTTCTAGGTGTGACTTTTACGGCCCATATGACATGGACGTGTCATAATGAATCACTGACTAAAACATTATCGTGTGCTGCTGGTGTTCTGTCACGATGTAGGGATTTTCTTCCAGAAAAAGCTAAACTTCAGATTTATCATGCTCTGTTTTCTTCCCATATAGATTACTGCCTGTTAGTCTGGGGCACCACAACCCTAAGTAACATAAACACAATTCACCTATTGCAGAAGAGAGCACTTCGGTATATTGCAAACGTCGCGCGCAATAGTTGTACAGGTACATTGTTTACTCGCTATAAGATAATCATTGTGAAAGGCATCTTCGATTTTCGTTTAATGTATGCTTATTTCTTCCCGAACGAACAATTCAAATTGTTTATTAAAGATTCATCTAATATAAGCATGCATTGCACTGATTCACGCACCCGCAGCCCCGACAAGTGGGTTGTTCCTCGTTCCCGCACGACCTATTTTTTTGCAGTCTCTTAGATTCACACTGCCGTTCCTACTAAATAAATATGAAGAAAAAGACGCCAACTTTTCTATGTTTACAAAAAAAGAAATGCCACTTTCTGATTATGAGGCACGCCGTAGTGGAGGACTCAGGAAATTTCGACCACCTGGGGTTCTTTAACGTGCACCTAAATCTAAGTGCACGGGTGTTTTCGCCTTTCGCCCCCATCGAAATGCGGCCGCCCTGGCCGGGATTTGATCCCGCGACCTCGTGCCCAGCAGCCTAACAGCCACTGGGCAACCACGGTGGGTTTTTTCTAACTCTTGTCTAATGTCTTTTATAATATACTGTCCGAACATTATCAAGAATGTTTCAAAACTCTTTGTATCGCGTTTATTGTTTTCGTCATTTTATTGTGTGTATTCACGGGAAAATTGAATATTTCGCCTATAATGTACAGCCGTTCTGGAGTGTACTTATGCATTAACCTTATTTGTTCTATTGTTCCATTGTTGTATTTACACAACCTCTTTTTAATTTATTTTAACAGCGTTTTTTATTCTATACTGTAAATTTGTTTTTGAAAGTATGGATCTTAATACTGCTGTCATGTACGTGGGCCTTTAGGCATCTTAAAGTGGTGTTCTTGCCGCTTTTCGCCCAAGGGGCTCCCAACTGTCGTTGTAAATAAAGATTTGATTGATTGATTGATTGATTGATTGATTGATTGATTGATTGATTGATTGATTGATTGATTGATTGATTGATTGATTCGACGCCATAGTTGCCAATTGCTTGTTCACCAGCCTGCTTCTTCCCCATTTTTGCATTGAAGTCGCCCATTACTACATTATAATGAGTTTGCACTCTTCTCATCGCTAATTCAACATCTTCATAAAACTGATCTACTTCCTCATCATCGTGACTGGATCTTGGAGCGTAGGCTTGTACTACCTTTAATCTATACTTCTTATTAAGTTGATTACGACTACAGCTACTCTCTCATTAATGCTGTAGAGTTCGTCAATGTTGCCCGCTATATATATATCCTTACGGATTAGAAATCCTACCCCGTATTGCTTGTTATCTCGCAGACCTCTATATCAAAGGACATGGCCATTATTCAGCAATGTATAAGCCTCACTAGTTCTTCCAATATCACTAAGGCCGATGAATTCCGAAACAATGTCTGATGGTTCCTCAAAGAGTCTTGCTAAGCTAGCCTCACTCTACAGAGTTCGGCAATTAAAGGTTGGCATGGTCAGTTTCCATTGACGGCTTGTCCTGACCCAGAGATTCTTAGCACCCTGTGCTGCGTTACAGGTCTGACCACTGCCTTGGTCAGGTGCTCCGCAGCTGCTGGGGACTGAGGGCCATGGGTTTTGTGAAGGAATCATTTGGGAGGTAGTGGCCGAATACCACACCAGGGAGGCCACTTCCTGTTCCGTAGAGGGAGTGTCTTTGTTGAAGCTTAGTGGGCCTTCCTAATTTGATTGTACCTGGATTAGTATAGCCCCACTCGCTCTCGGTATCTTTTGCCGGTGTCAGGCGTCACTCCAAGCCTGTGACTAGCAATGTGCAATAGAAATGCACGTAGTGTACGGGAGGCATGCAAACGCCGAAACGAGCTCAGTTACGCTTCCCTTACTCTCCGCACTTACTGTCACTTGACCGCGAAAGCGCTCACATGGTTGTCAGCTGCCTGCTCTAAAAACTGAAATGAGCGAGAAGAAATGGCGCTGCAGGGCAGAGCAATTGAGCAGGAGTGCTTCTCCTTTCGGAGGCCCGGCATGCTTTTCTTGCCGTTATCCCACAGCTGATCTGGGGCGGTATACTCTCAGACAATCACATTCAGTGGTACTGTCACTTTCACGTGACAGTACAATTCAAACGGATGGTTCAAGCGGGTTTGCTCAGCCAGCCAATCAGCGCGCATTGAAAGTGGTGTCTCCGAAAGCGGTCGTTAAAGAAAACGTCCCCTAGCGCATATCTGCTACCGTGCCTGTCGTCCCGTATTTGCGTTGATTTTAAATCACACAAAACAAAGAATCCTTTTTTTTTCTGCAGCACTTATATGAAGTGGTTCCTCGAAGTCTTCGAAGAAATCTAAAATACAGCGCAGAAGGGATAACGAGGGGATCTTTTCTTTTTCGGCAAAGCATTACTCGTGCCGGTGGACAACATAAAATGTGCGATAATTACTATTTAACTTCTCAGTTACCTGTATCTGCTACTAAGTTTAGTTAATTATACTTAAGAGAGCATGTTGCGATTGCGTCATTCACGCCGCGTTCCACGTTGTTTTTGTCCAGAGTAGATAGGAAAGGCATTTTTCGGGACATGGTGAGTGGCACGCCAATTCATTTCAAAGAAAGTTTGCGGGCCCGCCGTAGTAGCCCAGTGGCTTTGGCGTTGCGCTGATAAGCACGAGATCGCCGGATCACATTCGAAGGGGGCGAAATGCCAGAACACCGTTGTAATGTGCATTTGTGGCACGTCAAAGAACCCCAGGTGTTCAAAATTATTCCGGAGACCCACTCACTACGGCGTTCCTCCTGGTGATATCGTGGCTTTGACACGTAAAACCTGTAATTTAAGTTTGCGGTCCGAATGGTGCCAGACTCGGGATATCTAAGCGGATGACCCTTGAGCACTGGCTGGCTTCGATCCCCACGAAAAACTAATTGAAATGATAAGATAACAATCAACCGAAAAATGCCTGCAGGCGCGCGCAACTTCTTCTTTTACTTCATTTTGGTTGCTCTCTCTCTCTCTCTCTCTCTCTCTCTCTCTCTCTCTCTCTCTCTCTCTCTCTGTGTGTGTGTGTGTGCGTGCGTGCGTGTGCTCTTTGTTTAAGGCGGTACTTTCATCCCCAGTCGCAAGTTAGTTTTTCTTCATGATGGAACAGTGCACAGTACTAGGCGCCAATTCGTCCCGCTTTTCGTGCTGTTCTTCCATCGTGAAGCCGCTCAACTTCAAAACCTTTTGCAATAGTTGTGGGCGAAATGTACACATGCAACTAACTTCAGATGAAAGCTGGCGCTCTTAGGTCAAAGACTAGAATAACGCACGTGTCATTTAACCGATAATCTCTCTTTCTCTCTCATCCTTTCTTTTTTGTCCTTGAAAATCTCACGAGCGTTCCAATGTCGCTCAAAGCGGCTGCAAAGTGCTTAAGGCCAGTGCACGAGAAAAACTTTTCTCAGCAGCACAAGCGAGGCACAAAAGGCAGCAGGAGCACGTGGCGTCTCCTCCCCCGTCCCCATCGCTCACTCTCACCACCCTGTCACTCTTCCTTCTTTTTTTATTTTTCCCAATTTTAAAACCTGCTAGCGCATGTGAGTGTTCTCGCTAATTCGCAATATCCCGCGAAAACTCGCATAACAGACTGCGGGGACGCTCGCATTAAACAGAAACATTCTGGCAAAATAGTAATACCACCACTCAAGAGAGAACGACAAGGCGCATGTGTCAGCGCGACATTCCTTTTACGCTGAGCAGAAAGCAGAAGGTCGTTTGTGTCCACAATCTAAAAGATAGGTATACAACCTTTAAAAGGGAGCTGTAGATGGCATATTGTTCTCCTTGTAGGGTAGCTGACACGTTCGTCCATCCCTTTACTTATTTAAAGGCTGTTTCTGTTTTGGTTGTTCATCCCTAAACGTTTCATGTGCTTGCTTGCCTTTCGAAAGTAGGAACATCGCGTAGCGCAAGAAGCTTTTCCCCACCGACCTCCCCCTTCCTTTAGCCCGTGTCGGGCCACTTATTCTCGAAGCCCTCCCGTAAACGAGGCAAAATAGCGGGAAAGCCGCACGATGTCATTACGCTTTCCTCAAAACGGAGAAGTATTGCACCACCACTGTCTGCCTGAAATAGCAGTATACGGGAGTGGCACCCCAGGATGGCTGCCGACGAGCAAGCTGACATTGCTTAGGCAGTGATCTATTTTGCGTGTCAGTGTAGCTGGTTTGGGGTGCAATTACGTTTTCATTGGAGATACGACTTCGCGCACCGCTTATAAGCGCGGTGAGGCGGCGCAATATCTGAAGCACCGCCCGAGATATGGGCTCGCAGCAAAAAAAAAGATAAAAGAAAGCGGCGAATGGTGCTGGCGTTTCCCGTATTGGGACAACATTGCATAATACCGCGCGGGCTCAACTTTGCTTCGACCTGCCTTGCCGAACCCACTTCGTCGTAAATTGACGCCGCTCCGGTCTTAAACCTGGGCAGTAAAAATATGGCGCGCGACACGACGGCGCTCATAAAGGCTACGCACACGTGAGCGCCGCGCGCCGTAAACGCTGGCGCGAAGGGAGAAGCCGCGCACGTCTTGCGCCCAGCTCGCGTCTCGGCGTAAACACGGGAAAATGGGCGCGAGGAGGAGACGGGTGGATTAAATTTCAAGTCCAATGTCCAGAGTGCCGCAGCCGCTCCGGTTTTCCTGGGCACCCAACCCTGGGTCCTTTATCAAACGCAATGATGTATGTGTATACGGCCATAAAAGCTGCGCGCTGTGCTGGCGTCGCCTTCTAAGGAACCGCTGGTATACGCACGCAGCTGTTTCCGGAGGAGGGGAAGTTGGGAAGAGAATGTTGCCGCTTGTTTAGCCGGAGCACCGACTGCGTAGCTACAGGAACTGCATTGGCGAGACACCGGCAAGACGTGTCTCCATTAGCCATGTGACGCGTACACAGCGTTCGGTCGGCGCCGAGAAGCGGACATCGGTAGTTCTGATGCAAGGCTGCAACGCTATATTAACTGCCGTGTACCACCGGTTGTATAGGTATAAAACCTTCTTCTCTCGCAACGTCAAGATTTCGTTTGGCTACGCCTTCTCAGCACTGTTCCGCAACGTTGGCGTCGGCGCTGGGTGTAACGTGCTTCCTTCCAAAAATGGAAGCTGAGAACCAAATACCGTGTAACGCCAGTGCTGTCTTAAGTGCGAAGCCTTGTACAGCAGGAGCACTCCACCTTTCGCAACTATGGCGCTGTTATTCAATTTAGGAGCAGCACAAGCGGCTGGCACTAAAAGTGTCCTCTTACGAACTCAGAACGGGTGTCGTTTCTGCAATGACGAAGTAGATGCCAGGTGATTGGCGACTCCGCTGTGCATTTCCGAGACGACTGCATTTGTGACGGGATCCAACAACGCAACTGCCGCTCAGGTTATAGGGGGCACCGAGCTGCTGATTCTGCGAAAGAAATTCCCTGTTTTCCTTTAGCCGTCCAAGCCAAACCGTTAAGCGAAAGCAAATGTCATCTAACAAGCCTTCAAGGATACCGGTACTTTACACCACTGGCGTCGCTTGATCAACTGAGGGCAACAATAACGCGCCTGCAAACAGAGAATTAAATATGTAACTTAGTGAGTGTTGCAATCATTTTCCTCCTCAGCTACAGTTGCCGTGCAAACAGAGTGCGTACCAAGCACTGATTAAACTGGTTTGTAAAATCAGTAACTATATTTTACAGCGAAGCTGTACATGGCTAGGGTTCCATGCACATTTGTTCTCCGTGAAGAAAAACTACCATCATCAATGTCTCATACCCCTGTAATCATTCATGCTCCCGTAAGCAAGCAAAAAATACAATGGCTCATAGCTCCGTAAGGCAGAGGCTACAAGAACTGCGAACCGAGCTTGAATTCGTTTTAATCATGCACGCAACATACAGAACAGCATATCGAAAACTCTCATCATCAGTGGCTCACACCGCCGTGAGCTATGGCTCATACCCCCATGACCAATGGCTCATACCCATGTATACAAGCAAAAAAAAAATGCAATGACTCATAGTCCCGTGAGGTTCCTGGCTACTCACTTTGCTTGAATTAGCTGTGATGACACTACCCCTGTTGTCATTGTCGGTGATTTCAATGTGGATTTGTCGGTACCGAAATGGGAGCGGTTTACGCGTTACGTGTGGCAGACATATCCCTTGCGACTCCACACCGATCCGGCCCAACCGACCACCCAGCGGCGTATGTCCATCGATTTGACATTATCAAAGAATGTGATTGAAGTTGCGAGTGAAATAATCACAACATATCAAGACAATAAATTAGTGTGCGTACCCTTCGTAACTATATATGACCACCCATCAAGACAATAAATGAGTTCGTATCTTTGTTCAAACTTATGTGTCACCTCCGTGTCGTGTGCTAAACAGCTTCGCTGGTCAACCACCTTCACAGACGGGAATGGCTCATGATATTTTCTCCTTTGCACCGCTTCGGGTCCTTATATACTTTACTTTTATTTTTCCTGCTACATTTGTGCGTGTGTGTGTGTGTGTGTGTGTGTGTGTGTGTGTGTGTGTGTGTGTGTGTGTGTGTGTGTGTGTGTGTGTGTGTGTGTGTGTGTGTGTGTGTGTGTGTGTGTGTGTGTGTGTGTGTGTGTGTGTGTGTGTGTGTGTGTGTGTGTGTGTGTTCGTGTTTATACGTCAATTGTCATCCCTTGTCATCAGTGTCATCGTTTCATTGACGTTTTTGAGAGCTGACCGACGTGCTTATTGCCAGCGATTCCAATATCATAATACATAACTAAATCAATCAACTAATTTTATTAATATATTATAGTCAAGTGTTTGTGGTCACTCAGTAACCATCCGCCATGGTTGCTTAGTGGCTTTGGTGTTGGTTGCTAAGCACGAGGTCGCGGGATCAAATCCTGGCCAGGGCGGCCTTATTTCGATGGGGGCGAATGAAAAAACATCCATGTACTTAGATTTAGGTGCACGTTAAAGAACCCCCGGTGGTCAAAATTAATCCAGAGTCCCCTACTACGGCGTGCCTCATAATTAGATCATGGTTTTGGCACGTAAAGTCCCAAAATTTTTTTTCACTTAGTAACTGAAGCTATAATGTTCGAAGCATACGCGCCGAATCTGGGAGGGAGGGGGGGGAGGGGGACTCCTGGGCTCGAGCCCCCTCCGTAGCTTTCTGATGGGGGGTGCACAGCCCCCCCCCCCGTCCCCCGGTGAGGCTGAAGCGTGCCTACCCCTTAAATTGTCACTGCCACAGTTCTGTTATTCATATCATTTAAGGTTTCTTTTGAGTTGTCTCTACCTTTTCACTTAAAATTTTATTTTGGCTAAAAGCTAACTGCACCGCTGTTGGTGCAGCTTTGCATGGCTTTTAATTCGTACTCTCGCTTTATTTTTGCAAATTTTCACAATAGCACGACTAGCGCATTCGAAGTACCAGCGCTTGCTACGTCATCCATTTTTTTGCCTTCAACATTTTTTTTATTCCCGCTGTGAACGCCATGCACAGACACAATATACTTACATGTATACATAGGACAGAGTTGATTATGTTTTTTTATGAGGGGTATGTAGCCAACTAACAATTCTTTGTAATGGTATGGATAGCCTATGTCTAGAGAATAAATATCTTTGTGAGTGCAGATTTTTGGGCTACCTGGTTCGTTGCAGTAATTGACGTCATAGCGCTGGATTCACACGGAGAAGACAGGACGTGCGCTAACTACCAACTGATTTTATTTCAGAAGAGCATTGTACTTATACTGACAAAACGAGTAGAAATCATCGCACGCGCAGCCCAACATTTTCCAAATGGGCGATTTCTCTTCTACTCAGAGCAATTGACGGGGCGCTGACGCAACAATCCAAGCATGACGGAACAATCCTTAAACAGTGGTTTACACCCGCCATCTTCACAGCGCACGGAGACATGCCCATTTCGATAAGAGTTCAGTTTTTGCTTATGTTCCCTTAACCTGTCATTGAGGCGTCTATCTGTCTGCCCTATGTACACTTTGCTGCATGAGAAAGGGAAGTGATATACGATACCTTGTGCGCAGTGCACAAACGGCGGCCTGTAATTCTTCGTGCATCCTTGGCGAGTCTTTCTAAACCGATCGGTGACCTTACTAGTTGTAGGTAGATGCCTCAATGACACCTGTCAATGAACCTCAGGAGAGAAGTTCATCTCCCCCTCGCCCCGAGCCGTCAGTCTTCTTAGAACGCGTCGTCTGCTACAGCATCGTGTACTGACAAGTGCTACGTTTTTATACATGGCTGCTCAACGAACATGAGCATATCATAAACACATCGGCTTCCTCAAGATGGAAAGCCGATCTCAGATAGCCAGATACATCCATTAGATGTGCTTAATATGGTACACCTTGCACATTCAGTGCATCTATCAGATATACAGATTTATCCAGAAAACGTAGCGTGGATGTACTATGGATCATCGCAAAGGCGTCCAGAACATCTAAGTTGTACGCTGCGGGGTTGTCAGGGCTGGATATATGTAACATCTAATAGATGTCCGCAACGTCCTGTAGATATATCTATTACATCTAATAGATATCCATATTAACCACACCTACGTCCAGAGAACATACATTCTGCTCTTGAGACAGAGCAGAAGCAAGGGCTTGACCGATGATGTACTGCTGGACATTGGGCTCGGCACTGCGGAGCAACACCTCCCAGGATTCTAGAGTGCGCGAGCTATCGTATTTAGTCGGACATGTCCGCACCATGTGGGCCGAATTTTCTGCCTAACACCAAATTTTCGCTTTGACCTGCATACTCCTGGATGTCACTTTCTGTAGAGTAAGGGGGTTTGGAAAAACCCCCGTTTGTAATTTCCTCCGCATAACCTCCTCTTCCTTACTCAGCATTCTGTCGGCTCCCGGGTAAATTTGTCGATTTAGTCAGTAGCGTAGTGTTAGTTCCTGGCATGCGCGCATTTCCTCGGTGTTGTGTATAGTTTTAGTGATTTGGGAGGTTCCGGGAGTCGACCGGTGAGACCTCGGGTGACCGAATGAGCCTCCTCGTTCCCTCAAAGTCCCTGATGAGCTAGTGCCCAAACGAGCAGAACCATCTCTCTGGGTCCGCCTTCCCTGTGTAATATACGGATGGCAGTCTCCATCGCCCTCCCCGATTCGTATTTTTCTTACAGGGTTTTTGGAGTTGCTGATGACCACCTTGAAACCCCTTTGGCTGACGGCCAAGGTTATGGCCACTTCTTCAGCTTTTACGATCTTGACACCACTTATTGTGAAGCACGCCAACGGGGTTCCGCCTTTCCTAAATGCCACGGCCGCGTGTGCCGTTTGCTCTCAAATTCTGCAGCGTCCGTATATAGGACGTCCTGTCGACCGGTATACCTTGCTTGTAATGCCTCTGACATGTCTACGTCTGCCTTCGTGAAAGGCAGGGTTCATGTTTCTGGGTAGCAGAGGGATTTTTATCTTGTCCCTGATTTGTTTCGGTATGTGTCTTGAGCACACTTGCTCATTCTTGGGCTCATAGCCCATCTCTCTAAAAATTTCCTCCCTGTTTTAGATCCGAGTATCGCTTGATGCTGCACGGTAACGGCAGCCTCAATCAGCTCTTCGAGAGTGTTCGATATCCCTAGCTTCATAAATTTGTCAATTTACGTATTCGCGGGAAGTCCGAGTGCGGCCTTGACACTTTTCGGGATAATGATTTCGAACTTGTTCCGTTCGACTTTGTTGAGCTTGAAGTAGGGTGTCACGTACACTATCCTATACTGATTACGAAGGCTTGCGCGAGTCAGGAGATTCGCCTCCTTCATCCGAGTGTGCCTGTTCGCTATTCATCGGATGAGACGACACGTCTGATTTGCCCTGGCTTCTAACCTAGCAAGCGTTTCATAATTCTTCCATTTCCCCTCAATACTTAACCCGAGGACGCGGATATTGTTGACCGCGGGGATCTCTGCGCCGTTGACGTAGAGGTGGATGCTCGACTCACACTTTTTGTACTGTATCCGGCGTTGTACTTCACTGCATCTATTGTGTAGATCATTACGCACTTGGCAAAAGGTTGATACCAATTAGATGTTTCACAATAAAGATGCTGGTGGTGAGAACTCCATTTTCTGTTCGCTTTGTGGGGGCACTTTGATTTTTTGTCTCAAGCAGTCCAAGACTGTCCGAGAAGTTGCGTGCGCTAAGGCAAACTGGCAGTCCGGGGCAGTCTGGGACAACAAATTGAAGAGGCCCAGTGCATGCATGCATAACGAACATAGGTAACAGCCGAAAATAGTACAAAGCACATCCAGTGAACATCAATGTGGTTATCTATTAGATGTTGCAGATACAATCCTACGTAGCACAATGTATGTTCTCTGGACGTAAGTGTGGTTAATATGGATATCTATTAGATGTAATAGATATATCTACAGGACGTTGTGGACATCTATTAGATGTTCCATATATCCAGCCCTGACAACCCCACAGCGTACAACTTACATGTTCTGGACGCCTTTGCGATGATCCATAGTTCATCCACCCAACGTTTTCTGGATAAATCTGTATATCTGATAGACGCACTGAATGTGCAAGGTGTACCATATTAAGCACATCTAATGAATATATCTGGCTATCTGAGATCGGCTTTCCATCTTGAGGAAGCCGATGTGTTTATGATATGCTCATGTTCGTTGAGCAGCCATGTATAAAAAACGTAGCACTTGTGAGTACACGACGCTGTAGCAGACGACGCGTTCTAAGATGTAGCGCCAGCTCAATGTCCTCTGCGCTGTTTGCGCATGTGCTGCGGGCCTACAGTATCACTGCAAGCGCGAGCATCTCGCATATCGCTGAGTTCGAACTGCGCTCGAACAGCCACCTTAAGATGTTCAATAACAGTGCCACAATAAGCAAACAAATGCGTATAACGTGTAGTTTTGTAAAACCCGCCGCGGCTGTCGCATATCGATAGGGGGGGGGGGGGGGGGAATACAAATATACCTGTGTACCTCACATTGGTTGCTTGTGAAGGAACCCCAAGTGGTTCAAATTTATCCAGAGTCCCCCACTACGGCGTGCCTCATAATAAGATCGTTGTTGTGTCATGTACCACCATCAGAAAGACCCGCCTCGGTAGCTTATGTGGCTGTGGTGTTGGGCTGCTAAGCACAAGGTCGCGGTATCGAATCCCGGCCACGGCGGCCGCGTTTCGATGGGGGCGAAATGCGAAAACGCACGTCTACTTCTATTTAGGTGCATGTTAAAGAACCTCAGGGGATCCAAATTTCCGGAGTCCCCCACTAAGGCGTGCCTCATAATCAGATCGTGGTTTTGGCAGGAAAAACCCTATAAGAAAACCTCAGAAATAAAAGTAGTTTTTTGGGATTTGGCAGCCTTGATTAATTATTTGTTTTTTTTAGTTTCCCATTTCTTTTGTACTTCTTGAAGGACTCGCAAGCCACCGCTTTAATGGCTACCGTAGGGATAGGCCCCAGACGTGACAGGTGATAAGAAATAAATCTAATCGAAACAGCAAAAGCGTTTGAAAATATATGGCCCCCGATTCATTACCCTTTTCTCCTCAAGGGGAAAAGCCATTCTTGCTGCGACTGTACATACGTTAGCTCCAGCTCTAGCAGGAGCCACTCCAGGTGAGTGGCTCCTACTATAGCAGCAGCCACTCACCTCCAAGATACGCATTTCGTCATTCCTGTAGTACAACTTCGTTATCTTTAAAATTGGGAGTGCATTGGACATCCTCTGCAGTGAAACCAATGGTTACGTGGCGTTCCACCGGCCAATCACTGCTTGTGCTCATTTAACCTATGATTGAGACGACGGTCTATCCCGCATAAGAGCTACCACAGCTGAACCAAACTTTATTAACTATTTTGAAACGGCATTACAAAAACTTGCCATTATGTCGTACATAACACCTTCCAGGTGTTCCTGTTTCGTTCAAATGACTTCCCTCTACGCACGGTATACCGCATAATGATTATAATCATCGTCATCATCATCATAATCATCAACCTATTTTATGTCCACTGTAGGACGGAGTCTTCTCCCTGAGATCTCCAATTGCCCTGTCCTACGCCAACCGATTCCAACTCCACGTAGTCTTCTGCCGTCCTCGACAGCGCTTCTCTTCTCTTGGCACCCATTCTGTAACCCTAATGGTCCACCGATTATATAACCTGCTCATTACATGACCTGCCCAGCTCTATATTTTTTTCTTAATGTCAATTAGAATATCGGCTGTACCGTTTGCTCTCTGATCCAAACCCCTCTCTTTCTATCTCTTAAAATTATGCCTTGCATTCTTCGTTCCATCGCTCTTTGCGCAGTCCTTAACTTGTTCTCAAGCTTCTTTGTCAGTCTACAAGTTTCTGCCCCATATGTCAGCACCGGTAAAATGCACTGATTGTACACTTTCCTTTTCAATGATAATGGTAAGCTTCCAGTCAGGAGCTGTCAATGTCTGCCGTATGCGATACGACCCATTTTTATTCTCCTATGAATTTCGTTCTCATGGTCAGGGTTCCCTGTGATTAATTGGCCTAGGTAAACGTACTCCTTCACAGACTCTAGAGGTGGAGTGGCGATCCTGAACTCTTGTTTCTTTGCCAGGCTATTCTTCATAAACTTTGTCTTTTGCATGTTAATCTTCAGCCCCACTCTTACAGCGTCTCTGTTAAGGTCCTCAATCATTTGTTGTAACTCGCCCCCAGTGTTTCTGAACAGAACAAAGGCATCTACAAATCTGAGGTTGCAGAGATATTCGCCGTTGATCCTTACTCCTAAGCCTTCCCAGGTTAATAGCTTGAATACTCCTTCCACGCACGCAATGAACAGCGTTGGAGAGATTGTGTCTCCTTGCCTGACCTCTTTCCTTATAGGTATCTTCCTACTTTTCTTGGGTAATTAAGGTAGCTGTGCAATCTCTGTAGATATTTCCCAAGATATTTACGTAAGTGGCATGTACACCTTGATTACGTAATGCCTCTATGCCTGTTGGTATCTCTACTGAATCAAATGCATTTTTGTAATCTGTGAAAGCCATATAGAGAGGCTGATTGTACTCTGCAGATTTCTTTACTACCTGATTCATAACATGAATGTGATTCATTGTAGAGTATCCCTTCCTGAAGCCAGCCTGTTCTCTTGGTTGAGTAAATTGCAGTGCTGCTCTTATTCTATTGGAAATTATTTTATTGAATATTTTATATAATACTGGGAGCAAGCTAATGGGGCTATAATTTTTCAATTCTTTAACGTCTCCCTTTTTGTGGATTAGTATAATGTTTGCATTCTTCCACTTCTCTGGGACCATTGAAGTCGATAGGCGCTTCGTATAGAGAGCCGCCAGCTTTTCAAGCATTATGTGTTCCCCATCTTCGATGAAATCGACTGTTATTCCATCGTCTCCTGTAGCTTTAACCGGTTTCATGTCTTGCAAGGCGCTTCTAACTTCATCGCTAGTAATAGAAGAAGCCTATGCAACCTGTTCATTACTGCTTCGAATGGAGGTATCGTGGCTCCTCTGGGTACCGTACAAGTCAGTATAGAATTCTTCCGCTACTTTTACTATATATACCTTCAAAATTGCTGATGACATTACCCTGCTTATCTTGCAGTGCATACATCTTGGTTTCTCCTATGCCAAGTTTTCTTCTTATTGATTTCAAGCTGTGTCTATGTTTTACGGCTTCCTCAGTTTTTCTCACGCTATAATTTCGTATATCCCTTATTTTCTCCTCGTTGATCAGTTTTTTTCAGTTCCGCGAGTTCCATCTTATCTCTTGTGTTGGACACTTTCATTCTTTGTCGTTTCTTTATTAGGTCCTTTGCTACTTGGGAGAGCTTGCCTACTGGTTGTCTTGTTGCCTTACCTCCCACTTCAATTGCTGCCTCTGAAGCCAGCCTAGCTACGGTTTCATTCATTACCTCTATCTCATCTTCATTTCTTTGTTCTAAGGCTGCATATTTGTTTTGCAAGTACCAGCCTGAATTGGTATGCTCTTACCTTTGCTGCGTCTAGGTTGGCCTGTTTCTTCCTGACCAATTTTACTCTCTCTTGAAATTGAGCTAAATCCTAGACCTCACTAACCTATGATCACTGCACTTTAACCTACCTAACACTTCTACATCCTGCACTATGCTGGGAATGGCGTAAAGTATGAAATCAATTTCATTTTTGTTTCAGCATTAGGGCTTTTCCAGGTCCTTTTTCATGCTACGTTTCCTAAAGAAGGTGTTCACTATTCGCAGCTTATTCCTTTCCGCGAATTCCATCAGCATCTCTCGTCTAGGTTTCCTAGAACTGACGCCGTATTTGCCAATTGCTTGTTCACTAGCCTGCCTTTTCCCCACTTTTGCATTGAAGTGGCCCATTACTACAGTATACTGAGTTTGCACTTTTCTCATCGCTAATTCGACGTCTTCATAAAGCTGATCTACTTCGTCATCATCATGGCTGGATGTTGGAACGTAGGCTTGTACTATCTTTAATCTATATCCCTTGTTATGTTTGATTCCGACTACTGCTACCCTCTCATTAAGGTGTAGAATTCGTCAATGTTGCCCGCTATGTCCTTATGGATTAGAAATCCTACCACGTATTGCTTCTCATGTGAGAGATCTCTATAACGGAGGACATGGTCGTTAGTCAGCGCTGTATAAGCCGCACCAGTTCTAATCTCACTAAGGCCAATGATATCCCAAACAATGCCTGATAGTTCCTCAAAGAGCCCTGCTAAGCTGGCCTTACTCGAGAGAGAGATAAAACTTTGTTATGTCCTTGATGGGGTTCAGGGGTGGCGGGGGTTAAAGGTTGCGTGGGTCAGTTTCCATTAGCGAGCAATTTATGAATACAACGCAGATGAATACACCGCGTTTCGATACATATTTGGAGCACACTCAAGTGCGCGCACGAAACACTAACACTAAATGTGGGATCCCCTTTATGTTTTATGCCACTTCTGTACCATTTTCCTGCGGTATGAATGACCTAAAAATTGAGGCCGAAACCATTCAAGATGACCGTCAATGCCTGCGATAGCTTTCTCAAGTAACCTGCTGCATACATCCGTGCCATCCGTGTGTCACTAAACCTTGTGGGCACATCAGCAGACACGCGAAGCGGCGATCTCATAGCCAACCACAATGCCAAATGATACCACGACATAGTATACGAGTATCTTATTGTAATTCCAGCCCCGAAGTTGAATCTCCTAAGCAACTCCCACTATCCCTAGTATCCTGGCTGTAACTTGGCTGCAATATAGCTATCAACCAAGCGGTCGCATTCGCCGCGGAGGTGCCTGTTGCAGATGGGCCCCCTATTGTTTTTATGCATTTAAGGCTACGTACCCCTTCTGTCGCCCCGTCATCGCCATTACGGAGAATCGACTAAGAATGTTTTTCTCCTCAGTATCACAGTAGCCAGCACCGGCATATAGTGACCAAAGTTGACTCTCCTCCCATAAACGGAGAGAAACATACAAACCTCAAAGCGGGGAGAAGGGCCACCAGTTTCGTATATTAAAGCTGTCGTTTTAACATACTAAGTTATCTTGAGACCTCCTCTGTTCGTACGTGCTTGTCATCATTTCTCTCCAGCAGTTATCGAAATCTTTATAATCACTGCTGCTGAAATATAAACTAAGTATGGCCCATGCATGTCAACAGGAAAGGTTTGTGTGATAACTTTAACATTCCAGAAAACATAAAAAAGGCATCCTTTAATATACGCCAGAGATGTTTGCATGGCCATACGCCTGCTACATTGCTCCACATGACAAAGGGGACACATGAAATGACGCATTCATACATCGTACACATGCACATACATTAACAAGCAACTGAAGTGTCTGGTCGAGGCCAATGCCTCTAAGAAAGGCAAAGAGAACCTTTCTTTGCCGCAGTGCACTGCCAGTGCTTATTTAAGGTCCGAGTAGATGATGCAACGCGAGAGAACAATTTCGCGTGGAAATTGAAAGCGCAAGGCTTTAAGGAGTAGCCTTTCTTTCTTTTTTTTTTCCTTCGTGTGTCGAAAACGTTTCAAGTGATGTTTTTATCAGGAAGTCTCATGGATTTATTTTTCGTCTCCGAAACAAGTTATTGAATTTGGATGGTTTGCACACCTCACAGGCAAAATTTTCTCCCGGACTCAGTCGCGCGCTTAGGCCTGGAGTCACTTTGATCTGTAAATTGTAGAACGTCAAACACGTTGGTCGACTGGCTACTCAGCGGGCATCTTAAATGCTGCGGCACCATCGTTTACGAGCCCGCATCAAAAAGCCACAGTGGATACATGCTTTGAGCCCTGGATCGACACAAGCGTATAGACTAGGCTTGCCCGTCGTTCTCACTTCACATCCGCGTAATCACCGCAAAACTTCAGGTGTTACGATAACCTAAGCGCATGCGCGTGGGACACGCGCAAACTATGAGCATTGATGCGCCGGCCCTCCTCAGACGTTTCCGTCATCGCCTACGCCCGAGTTCGACAGGCCGTTAAACATTTACAGCGTGATCTCGGCCACGAGTAGCACACGCGTGTGACGACAGTGAGCCGATCGTCGCCCCAATTTCCGCCTTCGACGTATCGCTTGCCTCGGCGCATTGTCGCCCCGCATATGGCGTCGCCACCGCCACTGTTGTCTCCCCGGCGAATATATTTGGTCTCATTTTAACGGCGCGCACTGCACAGCCAGCGAGTGCAGCGTGGGAGGACAGCGTTGCCTTCTTGTTTGTCAGTTCTGCCAAGTCATTTCTCAACGTCGTTGCGTCAAACATGTGCAAGCGCGCCTTGTGTAAACATGTACGCGACTGACTGACCTCACTTTTAACCTCGCTAGCTTGAATTCTCCGAGCGCCTCCATCAAAAGCGCAAGTTCTTTTTGCGCGTTACCCTGCGCGTGTTTGACGGGTTTCCACGCAATAAGTAGCGGCACACCTGAGTGGAGCTTACCTTTATGAAGTCTCATTCCACCAGTGTAGTTTCCGTGCGTGCTCGATATCGCAATAATGAGCAGTACTACTTATGATTGCGATATCGAGCAAGCATGGAAACAAACGATCAGTTATTTCGTAACGAAGCAGATCTCGAGCGGAAACTTAAGCGAACAATTGTGCTCAAACGAAGACATGGGCGGATATTAATGCTCGGAGGACGTCATCCACGTATTAATATCCGCTTTTGCCGTCCTTCCGTGGAACACAATTGTTAGCTTAAGTTTCCGCTCGACATCTGCTTCCTTACGAAATAACTGAGCATTTGTCGATTGCTTGGCGCGTCGCACAAACCTAAAACGTATATCCGGGCATGCTCGACGTTTTCTCTCTATTCCATAGTTCTCCCTATTGTGCAGCACTGTATAGGTGTACTGCTTCAACGTGTATAACCACCGTGGGCGAGATGACATGGCCATTCCTGTAGTGTGCAGGATATTGGAAACTCCAATTTCTGGAAGCAGCACTTTTATGCTAGCCAGCTTGGTTTTATCTCATATTAACCTACAGGCAGCATTTCTAATCTCGCCTTTATGACTGTACGCTTCATTCGTTCGAAAATTCTGTACACTTGATTACGCCCGGCGAAGTAGCTGTGAAGCCGACAGGGATAACCGCATGTTTCATCGCAGCGACGGTTCTTGGGGAAGCTACCTAGCGCGATTGTCGATGCGAATTTTTTTTTAACATAATGTTTACCATTCAGCGCAGTACCGTGGATGCTCTAGGAATTCGCAATTGGTGAAAAGGATACAAAATTCAGTGAGTGAGCCTAACGATTCTAAATGTATCATGTTCGACGCCGGTGTTCCTCCCCAGTGAACCATTTATGTACAATAGATGTCCATGAAACATTATGTTTTAGACATTGCACACGTCCTATGTACGGGGTGTCCCAGTTCACTTGAACCAAGATTTAGAAAAAAAACCTGAAGGCTCTAGAGAAATCGTACCGACTGTATAGTAGCGGCAGTCGTGTGTACTTACAGCCAGTATTTTTTTTCATCCCGAAGTATGAATTAATTCATTGTTTTTAATTAGTTAACTTTTAAATTATTGGTTAAATCGCAAACATATCGATTACAAAGTTTTAGGGCAATCAATGAATATCAGTGAAAACTTCTAGGCACCACCTTGGGTAGATTTCTGTTTATAAATTAAAAAGCCGCCGTTTTCATAACTTCTCATGATGCGAAAAGTCATTAATCTTGATTACAATACAAACGCAGCAGTGGAAAATGGAAAACGTCGCAGAAGGTTTGCAATGTTAAACCAATATTATTTCAAGTAAGCGTGTGTGTGTTTTTTTAAAGATGGTTCAAAACGCAAATGCCAGCAGCACTCGAGAGCGATGCAAATACTATGAGCGCTTGTTATAAACAAAATATTTTCATGGCCCAAACACTGGGGAAAATGCGTCGATACGCATGCTTCTCGAACGCCATTATATATGGCCGTTAATTACCGTTTCGCGCGGCTCATCGCACCACAAATTTGGCCGAAAATCTTTGCAATGGCGACCCAGCGCAACGTCACGCAACATCAAATTGACGTTTACGAAACGACCCTTCCTGTACCGCTCCTCAAGGCGTATTCCTTCAGCCAATCAGCAAGCTGTCATAACGGCTGTCTTGGATCGCCACCACATATTCGGGAAATTGCCGGTACTATTATGAGCAATATGAGAGGGAACACAGGAACGCGTAGAAAACACGCTCAGACCCAGCTATATGGGTGATACGCAGCGGCTGCCGTCGGAAACAAAGTTGAAAGGGGGACGCTGTTCTAACAACTGTTCGCACTCCCGCCGTGGGCTGCAAAGCGTGGAACTTCGAATCGCCAGCAGACAGTGAAAACACTGTTAGATAATGCGTCACTGGTAACTTTTTGCGCCTAAATCATTACAGAAGGTAGCACTGTTCCTTAATTCGATACTGACTTTCGGTGAGTCTTCTAAATCGGAAAAAAATGGGCTGTAAGGGTGAGTTCAAAATAAATTTATTGGCGCTTGTCGAATATTAGAAAGATATTGTAGCAAATAAAACAAGGAAATAACGTCATCCCAGCTTATGCTCGTCCTTTGTTTTGTTCGCTGGTGGCCTAATAACCCGTCATGCCACCGCCAACTTGAACGACGGCCTCCATTTTTGGGGGCAGAGACGCGTAGAGAGCCTTGATGAATGCGGTATCATACTGAAGGCACTTCCACTCATGTTATATTGCTTCCCACAGTTGGTCGGAGTTCGCCAATTCTAACGACCTCTTCGAAAGGTTCACTTTCATACCGCCCCAAACATGCTCTATAATGTTCATGTCAGCACTCTTAGCGCACCACTGCAGTTGCATTAGCCCTCACTGTTCCAAAAGGCGCGCCACGTTTTTCGATGTATGAACGGGAGACAAGTGCTGCCCGAAAAAATAACACCCATATGGGTGCGGCCCGTTCAACACATAGGGGATCATCTGGTGCTCGAGCAGAGTGCAATACGCAGCACTGGTGAACCTCCCATCAATTCTCACCAGTGGGCCTAGGTCTTCGTGGGAAATCGCCCCCCAGACGTTCAGACACGCGTCCGCTGGCGGCCACCTCCTGGATATTCTGCGGACTAAAGCGTGTGTTTGCGGTCTGCCACACTCTTTCGTTGGTCCCAGCGGCTCAAGAACGTGGACTCATCAGACAAAACTACATACTTCCACTCGCTCTCGCTCCAGCTGCGGTGTTCAGTAGCGAACCTCAGGCGAGCTGCTTTTTTGGCTGCGGTAAGCAGAGGTTTCTGTGCGGCGATGCGACTTCGCAGTCCTGCTTCTCTAAGCCTTCGTCGTACCGTGCTGTCGCTCAAGTTGTCCAAGCCAAGAGCAGCTCGAACGTCCTTTGCACTTTGAAATGGTTTGTCGCTGACGGCAGCCACGACGCAAAGGTCTTGGTCGTTCATTGTTGATCGGGGTCGTCTGCGCGCATCGTTTATGCGTCCTTCGACTCTGTAAGCCTGGATAATCCGGTTGACCGTTTTCAATGGGCGGCCTGTCACGAGAGCAACATTGCGCTGCGTATAACCTCTTTTAGACATTTCTATTATATCTTCCCGCTGTTTAAGAGGCACTCGAGGCCTCTTGAGGCTACAAAATCAGAGTTGAGTGCTCTGCGGTGGCCACTGCAGTGTGCCACGTGAATTTTTCTGAACGAACTTGGTGCAAGAAAGTCGCACGAGAGACAGTTTTTCAACGTTTTTTTTTCTTTATTCTATTCGTTTGTCGTCATTGGTTCGAGCGCCGCCGCTGTTCGAGGTGCCACTGACAACCGGGTGTGTCGGGCCACGGCGGCTGCATTTCGATGGGGGCGAAATGCGAAAAACACCCGTGTGCTTAGATTTAGGTGCACGTTAAAGAACCCCAGGTAGTCAAAATTTCCGGAGTCCTCCACTACGGCGTGCCTCATAATCAGACAGTGGTTTTGGCACGTAAAACCCCAAATATTATTATTTAACCGGGTATGTCGATTCAAATAAGGAATCGTTTTGTCATACAGGACAAGTTTGGCCTAAGAGTGCTATATCAAGCGGTTGCGTGAAGAAAAAAAAATGAATGAATGAAAGAAAAGAAAATTAATCGGTATAAGTCACTGCGACGATTACCGTCTTATCGGCCGTCGGACGATACCATATTACCGGCGAAATGACGTAAGCTGCTGCTTTGTAGAAATGCCATCGTGGTGGGAGTGCTGACTGTTAGTGAAAGAGCGCCCTCCTTTCCCCCTTTGTTTTTCACAGCCCCATCCGCGTATCACTCCGAGTCTGTTTCGAGGCTGTTGGCCACGCGTTCCTGTGTTCCCTTTCATATTGCTCATAATAGTACATTGAACGGGATCTTGCACGCTACCGCTCACTTTCTTTTTATAGCACTACACTCGCAATATCGCTGCCAAGGACCAGAAAAAATCCTTAGTCGATAAAATTTGCAGCTTCACGTCACGTTTCATCTTGACGAATATGCTAAATTGCATTTTGCAAAGTTTTAGTTTCCCGGCACAAATTTCAAAGCACGTGAGCTCTCAAAGAGTCAACATGGCGGATAATGGCGGCCGTGGAGCCGCCATGCGTGTGGAGAACAAGGAGATTTTTTTTAAAACATAGCTGGAGGGCAGCCCCCGTAGCTTCCAACCAGCACAGGTGAAGCCAGAGTTTACCCATACTTCTACTCTGAGAGAGGGCCGCGACTGCGGAGACTCCTTACAGCTCACGTCCTTTGGTAAGTTATTGCAAATGTTATGGGTAGTTGAAAATAAAAGCTCGAAGTTATTGCCTAAAATGTTACCTTTCGCTGCGTACTTATGACTGCGTACTTATTGTGCCATGAAATTTGAAAAAAAAAACGTTTAGGCTTCCTTCAGAAACCAGTGGCAGAAAGACGTCCAGCGGTATCTGTACGGCTAAATTAAGCATGCTAAATAACACGAAGTCGGACGAAAGCGCTTCCTATATTCCCCGCTATTTGCTAACGTTACTTCTTGCCAATAGTAAGATGGGAGTGGTTCGGCTTCACTTTTGAGACGGCATCTCCACTTCAGCAAATATTTGTTAAACCTGCTTGGTCGAGAATAGAACCCTAACGCCATTCCGCACGACATAGGCTGTGTTTTGATATTCGCCGTAGACGGCACAGTAGACGGCTAAGCGGACAGCGGCCATCTTAATTCTCGTTCCAATTCTCACGAAGACGTCGAAGTAGACAGCTTCGCGAAGACAGCATCGAAGTCAAAACCGATGCAGGCTACTTTCCTGTCCAAACAAGACGGTGGCTGAGCAGGACCAGGGAGGTTAAAGAAAAACTGCTGGAGTGGACGAAGCGTGAAGCCGCCGCTTCACCACCTTGCGGGAGGCCAGTCGCTGCAGGCCAGTCGCTGCAGCTTATGTGTCTCGGGTCGTCGCATCGTGCCGTGCGCGGGGCTGTGCGGATCCCGAAATGTGCTAGCGCGCTCGGGTGTTCTTAGGAAAGTTAGCGTACAAGCTGTGGACATGTTAGCGTTATCCTTCTTGTTTAAATAGGGTTGCAGGTTAGCATTGCCTTGCACTACAATAAAGAAAAACTTTATATATTAGGCTAAAAGGGAACGGCCGCCACCAAAGTTCCGAGACCCTCCATGCAATGAAGATGCTAAAGCAACGCCTGTTGATAATGAATATAATAAAGAATACTTACCTTTATTGCATGTACTGCTATTTCTCATGCTACATTTTCCGGTTTTAATTGCTCTTTGTTCTGACAGTTTTCATGATTGATCAACGTCTACACTGAACTAAATAAGGTGAAGAAACGGTAATCATTGCGCGAATTTTTGTTTCTGCTTTTCGGCAGCTGCATATTGATGACGATAAAGTAGAAAAATGCCCCAGTACTCGGATATCTGCTATCCGAAGGGCTGAAATATGACTCGCCACACAGCCCACAGTATAACATTAAAACCTGAAAATCGGTTAATCAAATAAAAACCGCTGGAAAAGTCGGCGAATAGCGCTGCGAAGCTCTTGACAGGCTGCTTCTTGCCCCCCGCAAGATGGCCGCCGCCAGCTTCACCCGAGCCCATAGACCGGTATAGGCCACTTCCCCTCACGCAGTTTTTCTTTAATTCCCGTGAGCAGGACGCTTGTAAAGCCTACGGGAAGGTTTTCTGGGCACAGGAAAACGTAGACACGCTATCGTAGGCCCTACATGTAAGTCAAATTGTGTTTTTCATAGGTTTGCAGACTTAAAATACAGAAGACTTAAAATACAGAAAGAATGTGTGTTTTGCTCAACTTTTTCTTGTCGCTGCGAGGTGGCATCACGTCGTAGAAGAAGGCCCCCTAGGGGAACCTCATGACAGCATAGCCATCAATAACACAAAAAGGAAGAAAACAAGAAAGAGAGCTCGCCATGCAATAAGCTACATAAACGTGCAGAGCGGCAGAATAAAGGAAAAGTGGGTAGAGATTGAGGAGCAGTTAAATACAGAACACACAGGGGTGTATGCAGTTTTTTCATTTTTTTTCATTTATTATACCCCTCAGGGCCAAGGGCATTACAGAGGGGGAGTGGTAAATACAAAAGGAAGACAAAGACAGTTATTTACATGAGTGTTTAAATGGCACCTGTATATACAATATTAGCTAAGGCTTCACGGAACTGTTCATAATTAATAAGGCCTACAACTTCGGCGGGAAGATGGTTCCAGTCACGCGAGGTTCGCGGCAAGAATGATTGTGAAAAACTTTTAGTGTTGCATGACAAAATACCAACTTTGTACTGATGATCAATGCGACGGGATACATAAATTGGATGGGGGATGAGGTGATCTCGTAGGGTATGGTGATGGTACAACTTGTGGAAGAGGGCAATACGAGACACTTTTCTGCGAGATGCCAGCGATGGGAGGCAAAGATTAGATTTCATGTTAGTTATACTCGCTGTGCGGTTGTAGTTAGCAAGAATAAAACGTACAGAGTTATTTTGAACCATCTCGAGGTCAGTGATTAGATTTTCATGAGCAGGGTCCCATACCGGAGTCGCGTATTCGAGTTTGGGTCGTATTAATGTTTTATATAACAAAAGTTTCAAATTAGTAGGTACGTTGAAAAAGTTGCGACGTAGGTAGCCAAGCATGCGATTAGCGTTTTTGATTATGTTTTCAGTATGAAGAGACCAGTTCAGGTTAGAAGTGATGTAAACACCAAGATATTTATATGAAGAAACTGATTCCAACGACATGTTGTTAATGTAGTACGACGGTATTATAGATGTTTTCCTAGAAACACGCATGACTTTGCATTTGTTAATATTGAGCTCCATTAACCATTCATTGCACCAGTTCCCTATCGTGGTAAGGTCTGACTGAAGTAATTCAATATCGTTAGCATTGGTAACTTCTCTGAAGATGACGCAATCATCAGCGAATAGATGGATATGGGAGTTGATAAGCGAGGGAAGATCATTAACTAAATGAGTTACAGAAACGCTCCTTAGAGACTCGGAAGAGCCGTCAGTGATTGAGAAGTATGTTTGGGAAGGGCGAAACAGAGCTTAGTCGGAAAGAAAGGGAGGGGGAGTCGGAATTTTCGTCAATCAGGGAGCCAAATGGAAAAGAGTTAATGCAAAATGTCAAGAGCAACTTTGGTTATCAGGTACAATGAGTGGGAAAAAAACATGGCTGGGCCTAACGTATTTGTGGGCCGGAAGTAATTGCACAGAGAAGAATCAAGAGTTAGTGGAATGCATAAGTACTGATATTAAGGTTTTCGGGAATGATGCCGAAATTATCCTATTAGATTACATGAATGCCCACATACAGGATTTAGATGGCTATGCCGACAACAACGGGAAGTCAATGCTAGACCTTTGTGAGCAACATAACCTCGTTATCGTGAATACAGGGCCTAAGTGAGAGGGGCAGATCACATGGGAAGTGGGAAACCATAATCAACCATTGATTACTGTCTAATGACAGAAGGAATTCATGATAAGTTGAGAGAAATGGTCATTGACGAGGAAGTGTATAGCAGCATAGGGAGTGACCACAAACGCATCATTTTCACAATGGGATATGTAGTTGGGAAAGAGAGCAAAGATTGCAAAACGGCCGGTACAAATTTGAACGCTTAACAAATAGGAAATGTAGTCACAAGAGTTGAGGAAGAACTTGGCGAATCGCCAAGCAAAGAGTGCGAATATAGTGAGCTTCTAAGTGTTATAACGACAGAAATACGGGAAGAGAAACATGTTCGTTGGAAAGGAACAAAGAAACCGAAAAGCTGGTGGAACAGGGAGATACGAGAAGTGATCGCCGAACGACAAAAAGCATCCCGACAGCACAGGCAGGCAAAAGAAGCGCAGTTGACACAGAATGAAGTAGCCAGTAAATGGGAAATATACCGGAATAAAATATCTATGGTTCAAATACTGGTGCGAGCAAAGATAAAAGGTGAAAGTGAACGTTGGTTTTAAGAAATACGTGAGAAAAAGAAGGCCTCACTTACAATATTTTGAAAGCATATAAAATTATTAGGCAGGAATTCAACAATACAACAACATATTCTATACGAAGATGGAAACAAACTGGAAGGGGAAGTGGCATTAAATTACATCCGAAAAATAACAGCCGAATCTTTCCAAAGCAATCACGAGTTTTTTTTTAACAAAAAAGGAGCATGAAAGAGAACCAGATAAAAGGAGCTGGTGCTGACAAATTTCAACTGGAAGAAAGCGGAAAATTCCTAAGCGCGCAGCCACAGGAATAGACGAGGTTCCCGTTAGGCGGATGAATGAACTAGGACCAAAAAGTAAGGAAGCTCTGGTGAAAACAGTGAAAAAAACTTCAAAAGGTAGACGAATACCAGACATTTGGCGACAAAGTAGAATTATTTTAATTTATAAAGGTAAGAGTGAGAAAAATAGAATTCACTCGTATAGACTGTGGACCATTTCATCGGTAATATACAGGTTAAATGCAGGCAATTAAGCTCAAGCTGCAAGCATGGGCAGAGAATAATGGCATGTTGAGAGAACTTCAGAATGGCTTCAGAATAGGTAGGTGTTTGGATGATAACTTATTTGTTCTTAGTCAGTGTATTGAAATATCAAGAGTAGAAAGCAGACCGTTATATGTGGCCTTTTTAGACATTGGAGGAGCGTATGACACCGTAGACCGAAACACTTTGTGGGATATCCTGGAAAGGGAGGTCTTAGGCGACGATTGTCTACAGCTTTTGAGAGAGATTTACCTAGAAAATACCGTTTGCGTTGAATGCGAAGGGATAAGGAGCGAGGAGAAAGTTGATATCAACAAGAGACTGAGGCAGGGGTACCTTTTATCCCCACTGTTGTTTATGATGTACATGGTGAGGATGGAAAGGGTGCTAAGAGGAAGTAACATCGCGTTTCATCTCTCATACAAACAGGCGGGTACAGTAGGAGAGCGGCAGCTTCCAGGTTTATTTTATGCGGAGGACATTGTGTTGCTAGCTAACTAGCAAAGTGATTTGCAACCTCTGGCTAATATCTGTGGACTGGAAGGCGAGAATATAGGTTTGAAATTTAGCGTTAGAAAATCAGGTGTTATGGTATTTAATGAAAACAGTGGACAGAGGCGATACAGGACCAGGAAATACCTCGGGTAACAGAATATAAATACCTTGGTATATTTGAAAACGAAGGCAATAGATATATGGAAACACAGGAAAAAACCATAACAGTAACGGGGAAGAGAAATGCAGCCATAATGGGAAGCGCAGAACGCTATGGGGATACAACAGGTACGAGGTGCTCCGGTGTATGTGGAAAGGTGTAAGACTTCCAGGACTGACTGCAGATACTGCAGATGCAGATAACAATAGGGAGATGTAGATGTAGCAGGTCGCCCCCAGCATCAGCTGAATCAATGCTTGGGCCTTTCGTGGCACCTCATTGCATTATTAGGAGTGCTGTATGTTTTCAGAAATGTGACAAATCTAGGATCGTGTTACCTAGTGTCAGGCTGAGTCTATGGAAAGCAGTGAGACGGTTTAAAAGTAAAGGGCTGATTTGATACTGCTACGAGTGGCTCAGCACTCAGCAGCATGGCGTGGCCTGGCGCCACTGCACTTTTGACTAACGCGTGCCAAGTGTGCTGTGGTACCAGGTAACCGCTAACTGCAATTACATTGACATTTCTTGTGATCCATGAATCTACACACGTATTGGCTGTAGTATCATTCGCATGGAAATATGGTATAGTTATTCTATTCTAACAATTTATAGAGCATACCATGGTTGCACATGGACTGTATGCTTGCTTACTTCAGGGAAAATGAGACAGAAATTAAGATCTTTTCTAATTATAACGGCGTTGGGCCATTTGCAAGAGTCCTCATTTGTAAGAGTGAGAACAATATGTTAAACCATCTTTTTATGTAGCTGCTGTGTTGCGAATTTTTCTCCGTTATGGACGAGCTGATTTGGCACCCTTTTGCTACAGGGGGTTGCTTGCTTTTCTTATACAATTTATCACTCTACTAATGTATTTGTTGTTTTCAGATTCTTTTTTCTATCGGATACTGCTGTTTTCGGCCTTCAGCTGTTGCTCTCCTTTACGTTTCACTACGCTTTTTCTATTATTTCTTTTCTCTTTTTGCTGAATACAAGGCTAGTCAAATAGTCCTTTGATGTTTCCATACGAGAATCCTGCTTTTGTTCTTGTTCATGAGAATTAAGTTTCATAATGCGCCCTTTCTGTTTTATTTTACTGGAGAGAGTGCAGCTAACAATGAGCTGTTGCTCACCTTAGATATTGCCTCGTCTTTTTATGAGAGAAGTGTTCCTTTTCAAGCGTTGCTTTTACTGCCTTATTCTATTTATCCTTTAGTATGTTTATGCTTAGCTGTTATGCGTATGTGATATTTCTGTATTGGTTTGTGCGTTATGGGCTCATTCTGCCTTTCAAACACCAAGAGAAAGCATTATGTTGAATTTTCAGTGTTCACTTCATTTTCATGAGACAGATGCAGTTTTTCATTATGTGCAGCAGTTGAGTTTGCCTGTAATGTCTGCAGTCGGCCAATATATTTCACTGAATATATTGTGCACATCATTACGTACTTGTCAAACGGCTGATACCAGTAAGAGGTTTGTCAATAAAGATGCTGGCGGTCACAACTTCAGTTTTTCTTGGCTTAGTAATAGTGGAACTTCTATGATTTGCTGACGCCAAACAGTTTAGAATTGTCCGAGAAGCTGCGTACGCCAACGCTCACTGGCTGTAATACCGTATCAAGCAATCTGGGGCAGTATGGGACAGCAAATTGAAGAGGCCCACTGTATGCATGCATGACGAATATAAGAAACAGCCAAAAAAACTCAGTGCCCTTCCACTCTGTGAAGAAGGATGACCAGCGGAGCTGTGTATGTGGGCTCCTTAATGGCGAACTGCCCCTCCGCCGCTGGTCGGCCCGGCATTGCACTATTTTCAGGATCGACCCACCTATGGGGAGTGCTTATTTGCAACGCCTGCGTCACCTCTGCCGCGGATCGTCCCGGCATTGTACTATGTTCCGGATCGGCCCACGTATGGGGAGTGCTTAACGCCTCCTTCACCTTCGTCGCTGGTCGGCCCGGCATTGCGCTATCTTCGGTATCGGCCCACGTAGGGGGAGTGTTTAACGCCTGCATCACCTCCGCCGCGGGTCGGCCCGGCATTGCACTATCTCCGGGGTCGGCGCACGTATGGGGAGTTTTTTGCTTATCTCGCCAACAACGACACGAAAATTTTCTTGGACGGTAGAGGTATACAGCTTCGCTGTAAAACAGTACAAAGCACATGCAGTCGATGTTAATGTGGATATATATTAGATGTTGCGAATACAGCCATACGTAGTACATTGGATGTCCTCTGGACTTACGTAAGTGTGGTTGGTATGGATATCCATTAGATGTAGCAAATATCTGCTGGACCCTGTGGATATCTATCAGATGTAATAAATATCTATTAGATGTTGTGGACGTATAGTTAGATGTTACGTATATGCAGCCCAACATCCCCACAACGCTATTGCGTTGTGGGGATGTTATGGATGCATTTGCGATGATCTGTAGTACATCCATTCAACGTTTTCTGGCTAAATCTGGATATCTAATAGATGTACTCAATATCCAAGGTGAACCATATTATGCACATCTAATGGATGTATCTGGCTTTCCGGGTTGCTTGGCCAGCTTGTCAGATCAGCAAAATGCCAAACACATAAAGCGGCCAGGTATTCATAAGTAAGCATTGCAAATGAGAAATATCCCTGACACTTGAAGAGGAGCTCCATAAACCAAGCAATGCAAATGCGTCTGAAAATGAACCACCAAAACGTTACCCTCAGGACATTTCTATAGGCGCCCCTCAAGGCGAACAAACGTACCACAAATAGCAGTCAGAAGCCGAACCTTAAATTGCGGTACGCAACTGCATAGTTCATCCTAGTATATACATACTTGGGCCATGGTCAACCAAACAAAAGTAGAGAAGGCACACCACTAAGGCGCATTCCATGCTGCTCACGCGCGGAAACTTACCCTGCTCTTCGCGTGCCGCACTGATATCAGTGCTGATGTGAAGTGAAATATATGGCGAGTTCTAGCTTATTCTGTCATTATAATCTGTCGTAATATATCGGCAAATTAAAGATTACATATTTTAGCAGTGTACTAATATAACTAAAAACAAAGCGTTTGTGTATTAGAAAAAATAACGCAACCGAAACTAAATTTTTTGGCTTCTGACGCGCGGTGTAAAGCAGTGCGCGCAGAGGTCGTGCGATATTGCTACTCATAACCATGTTGCAAGAAATAAATGCGGTCGTAAATAAAATTTTCTGATTCAATATTGCAAACTAAATATCTTGAAATGAACAGATGTATATTTCGCAATTAAGGAACATATTCTCCCTCTCGTAGGAGCTCGAAGATGCACATGATGAGAAAAAACAAATACCCTGCCACAGTGACAGGCAACAGCATGCCTTTGCCTCTCCCAGCATCCCATTGTTAGGCATTAAAGACAATATGCTTATATTTCTGGGGCATGGTGCATTCATCTAGTTACAAAGCACAATGTACGATCAATGCGCGACATCTTTGGATGTGCAAGAGATACCACATCCATCACAAGGACATTCGACGTCCTTTGGATGACCCTTGAAGCCATGTGCTAGGGGAACATCTTATAGAAGTGGACTAGACATTGTTATATGTCTTGGATATTTGGTCTTTTGTGGTCCGTCCGATAGATATCTGTGGTTTGCTGTGTCGGTAATACTTGATATGTGTTATCTATCATCAGCCCCATCCAGAAATTCATCAGATTTCATTGCCCACTGAGAAATATTACAACACCTAGGGCGTCGATAGTACGACAATAAGCTACCGTCACTAGGTGAACGCGCAAAAATTCCCAGGTGTCCTTAGCGATCGCCTGAAACGCGAAGGCGAAAGCCTTGTAAATCCCACCCTAATACACCTTAAGTATCCTTAATCAACTTTAATCCACCTTAATCCTCCTTAATCCACCCTAATTCACCTTAATCAACATTATACCACCTTGATCATCATTAATCCACGTTAATCGATCTTAATACACACTAATCATCCTAATCCTCCTTAAGCCTACCTTTATTCACCCTAATCCACCTTAATCCTGATTAATCCGTCCTAATCGTCATTCATTCACCTTAATCAATTTTAATCCACCCTAATCCACCTTAATCTAATCACTGATCAATCATCTATTAACTTTACTAATCATTAATCATCACTTATACATGGCTGGACATGCTTTGGTTCGCTTCTGGCCTTCCCTGGGCCACGTGATATTTTCTGTACCTCACAGCGCGACCTTGAAACAAAGAGATTTAAGGCTTTCGCCTTCAAAAAGTGCAGCGCAGACCGAAAAGTGGATTGTCGTAATGTTAAGAACTTGTCCTTAGGCTATGATGGTCTCTATATTCTGAATAGACCGTCCTATACTGACATCAATTTTACACGCCAAGGCGTATGCAATGGCATTCAGCATCTAATTCCGTTGTACGTACACAATAGGATGGAAGTTGGACGAGTTTGTTGCAACAGCGCAAAAATATGTCCGACATTCGCGATACTCCCTAATGCGAAATTTGTGTGCATCTGTATATGTGTTTTCATTTCGCAATATATTCAGGCGAAGAATTCGAGACTGAAATAACCACGCCGACTGGCAGTGGACCACTACCGTCTGCGCCTTCGCAGTGTGGGAACGCTAGCATGATGAGAGGCATCCTAGCCAGCTGTGGAAGAGGACGAGCGGGCGAGCAGTTGCACGAGCTTGCTCGCACGGTTACGCCGAGGGACGCCGACCCCAGGAACGGGCGCCTAAGAGCGGCACTCTAAAAGAAACGACATAAAGGCGAAGGCCACGGGACAAGAGCTCGTCCCGAGGCCTACTCATTCGTTATGCCGTTTCTTTTTGCGTTGTTCCTTGTATACACCTGCCATACGGCCAGGCTGAATTGTGAAGACAGAAGGATACTTTATAGACTTCGTTTTATGCTATGTCGGTACTACCTTTTGTTCCGTTGCCCACTGTCAGCTATCATCATAGTTTTAGATAACTGCCGAGCCTCGACGAATTTTCTTGCTCGCGAGTACGTGCCGCGACGCTCGGAGAACGAGAAAGAAGGCCTTTCACGTTTTGCCTTTGGGCGGCATCTTGTCTTGGCTAGTGGGGTTGTCTACACTATATTTTTACTCTCACTAGCCTATTGTCTGCAATAAATAATTATCCTTTATTGTCGTCCCGATATAATTTTATTCTGTTCCCTTCATTTCTCGTTTCCTTCCTCCAACGGGTTGTTTTTCGCCTTCGTCCTTCGCGGTCGCGCGCCTCAAGGGGAAGAAGTGCGGCATGCGCCATTTCAAGGCACCACGTGCTGGCGACAAGAAGGCACCACGAACGCTGTTCGGCGAACACTGCTCTTCTCACGATGACCGTGAGCGGCGAACCCAGCTCGACCGGCACCCGGGCGACGGCGCCGTGCCCTGCAGCGAATGCCGCAGCGCCCATGACCTCGTCGCGCAACGTCTACCGGAACGGCGGCGGGGCTGCACGGGTGCGTCCCTTCGTTCGGCCTTCCGTCCGCTCCGACCCCAGGGTACGCCTGATGGCCTCGTGCCTTGAATACCGCATCCGCTTCGAGCGGGACCATGAGCAGCAGTGACCATCCAGACCCCAGCGCCGCCGGACTGCTCGGCGGCGCCGTCCGTCAGCGGTTCCCTGCGCATCGGTCGGTGCCTTTGGCTAACCGGCTGCTGGTTCGGGCCTCAGTCAGCACGGTCGTCGATGGCCCACGCCGCTCTGCAAGAGGCGAGCCAGCAACTTGTCCAACTGCATGTTGCCCGTGTGTGCAAGCATCGGCGCTCGATAGATCTTCTGTTGGTGCCATGCCGTCAAGCTGCCAGGGCTGCTGACGCCGCTGGAGTGCATGTGTGATTTTCAACACAGTGATTTCTGTCTACTCCTTGTGTTTCTTCCATTCCAGTTTAATAAAGCTTAATTTATGCCACAGGTTTTGCGTATTTATCACTGAGTGATCGTCTTCCAGGGGCAAAAACAAACATAAATACATGAGGGCTCCGCACTTGGCGACCGTCATTGTACATAGGAGAGTATTAAAACACACTAAGCGTACGTTATAGGGAGGTCCTGGCAACGGAAGCGTGACGTCAATCCGAGATTGGCATTCTTCCCCACGAAGGCGACTTTCCTTTTTCTAGCAATTTTTGAAAGGTCGGATCACACGCGCGTGTACCCTTCACGTTGCTGAGTCGGTTCTTAATACCGTAACACACACACTCACACACACACACACACACACACACACGCACACACACGCACACACACACACACACACACAGTTCACTGGCGATTACGATACTCCCTAATGCCCAATTTGAGCGCAGCTATATATGTGTTTTCGCGACATATTGAGGCAAAGAATTTGAGAACTGTAGCAGAGGCCAAGCACATCGGTTTTTATGCATGACTCGTCGAAGCTTCCAGTGCAATCGCTGATGCCGCTAGGGTTCCAGAAAGTACTACACAATTCGCATCGCGCATATAATCAGATTACAATGGCAAACGAAGACAATCGAAACAAGCGCGAACGAGACCGAACCAAAACCAAAAAAGCAAGCGAGAGCTGACGCGAGCAGACGATAGTACGAAACGAGCAGTCGGGCTGCGCTGTTGCATTTAAAACCTCTGAATATCCAAAAGTAGCGCCAACCACTTCCCTCCTCGTCCGCTCCATTCCCGCGTTCGGCGCGGCCTCGGCAGTGGCGCCACCTATGCCAGCCCTGCCGTAGCATACGACGGCTAAAGCCTGTTCCACATGACGCGATTTTCGTCGCACCGCAAGTGCGATTTCCGTCGCTTGCGAGGAAAATTGCAGTCGCAGTGCCGACCCCCCGATATTCGGCTGCGGCCAACCGGTTGGTCGCACCGTCGCAGCGATCGCTACAATTTTCCGTCGAAATTGCGCGGAGTGCTTTTTTGCCGGTGTGTTATGAAATGGTGTCTCGCTCAACTAGTGCAGTGTGCGAGACGTGGGTTGCCGAATTGGGTACGTACGCGAAGGGAGAATAAAAACTTTTACCGCAGATTCCATTCTATCATTTCTATGCGTTCGTTGACATGCTACGCAGTAAATGAAGTGCATTTTCACGTTTGCTTCGTACGCCTGTGCGAGTTCGGTGTTCGGTCCCCGCGAGACGACATGGCCTTTTGGAGTCGTCACAATTTTCTTTTGTTCAGTAGCATAAGAAATCGCCGCGTACGGACCACCTTAAATAATTTCAACTTCGGCAAGGGCAAATGACATGGCAGCAAAGTACCCGAAGTTTCAACATTATGCTGAACGTGGTAGTCTTCAGTTGCATTTTCTTCTCAGTTTTCAAGCCTGACTTTCCCGATGCATCTTGAAAGGTTATCTTACCTCACTTATTAAATTTCACACGGCAAATGTGCAGGCTATCGTAATGAATTTTCTGCGATAGCATTAACTCCATGGCTTGAATAAACAGCGTCGTTAATTTCTTTTCGAATATTTCATGCACGTTAAGTTGCATCTCTTCTCTGGAGAATTTTTTTTTCCTGTACAGAAACCAATAAACATTGAATATGTTGCGGACTTTGTATCCTTACTGCTACTGTATCAACATTTGCTCTGAACGGTAGTTAACTCTACAGTTAGTAAATTATTGGCTTGCTATAATGGCACAGAGACAACGCAGCCTCCCGCACTGTCATGAAAACTCGTGCAACAATGCGAAAAGCAGGCATAGAGCCTGTTCTTGTGCATACGAAACGGCAGAAGATGACACGTTAAAGTAAATCAAGACTGTGCACTGAGGTCAGGGGAAATTGCATCCCTTTCTGTGAATATCTTAAGTATAAACGGTTCATGCACGGCCACAGCTAATCAAGTGTGCAAAAACATACATGCTTTACATGTGTCTAATAACAGTTTCTGATAAGTTTGTGATCGCATTTATTAGTATGTAAACCCATATAACGATATCCTCTGTTATTGCTACCTTAATAATATTTGGGGTTTTACGTGCCAAAACCACTTTCTGATTATGAGGCACGCCGTAGTGAAGGACTCCGGAAATTTCGACCACCTGGGGTTCCTTAACGTGCACCTAAATCTAACCACACGGGTGTTTTCGCATTTCGCCCCCATCGAAATGCGGCCGCCGTGGCCGGGATTCGATCCCGCGACCTCGTGCTCAGCAGCCCAACACCATAGCCACTGAGCAACCACGGCGGGTTTATTGCTACCTTTATAAGTACTGAAGTACTATGCTACTTGCCAGAACATATAATCCTGGGATTTTGAAAGCAATTTCTGCATTTCAACTATCCACAATGTGCCGTTTATTCAGGAAAGGACCACAAACTGTTTTCTTTTTTTTTGCAATGACACACTTATTGCAAATTTTACCTACATACAGGCAAGAAAAACATCTGTACAAAAAGAAATTGTTCAATTAATTCGCCTGCCACTGTGGCTATGTCATTGTGCAGCTAACATAAGGGGAGGAATTGAATTGCCAGACGTGGCAGTCGCATTTCGATGGGAATAAAAGGTAAAAAAAGCCCTTGCGCTTCGATTTATTTCATCATCATTTGCTGAACCCTTAAACTTTGCAAGACTATTGCATAAGGGGGCATGAATAGGCAAAATCTAACATGCAATACTGACACCAATCGAAAACAAAGGGCACAATTGTATAACAAGAATGTTTCCTGATGTTTTGAATGTGTAAACATTTATTGCATCAATATCTATTGTTCAACAGCACTACACGAATGAGCATGGTCAGGCAAACACACTATCAGGTAGCTGGTTCTACAGATCTATAAGTGTCAAAAGACATGAATGCTCATACATCATGCACAAAGCACGAAGAAAACCTTTTTCAAGAGTTGTCCCTTCTGGCAGACATGAGTGGGCCATAGCAGCAGTAACTTCATTAGAGCGCGTTCGGTAATACCACTTGTGAAACAATGAAGAGAGTGAAGAGGCTTTTAATACTGACACGTGTACTTAACTTTATCGGGCGACCACGTTTCGCCGCCTAACAAATGTTATCGCACAGCGCATGTCGCGCCTGCATGTAAAAGAAGTTTCTGGAATGTTATCGATGGTTCCGTTCACTGTCTTTCACCGCAACTTGCGTAATCTGATTGCATCTATGCGCGACGCGAATAGTGTAGAACTTTGTGGAAGACACGCGGGTCCCAGCAGTTAACCTGGAACATTCGACGACCGATCTATAAAAGCCGACGCACTTGACCCGCTGATCAGATTTTCGTCGATCGCCGACCGTGTTCGCCGCTATCGTTGTGCTATATGTGTAACCTGTTTTGTGGGCACAGGTTCGCCGAATAAATGTTAGTTTTGTCGTTCACAGTATTGCTACTGTGTTCTTCAACGTCACCACCACGTGACAATACAGTTCCTCATGCTACTCTAATAGGAGCAACGATGAGCAAAAAAACATTGGTGGTACAGCACGTAAGTTAAACTGTAGCTACTTTCTGGTAACCTTTATAAATCACTGCATTCTCACAATAAACTTTTTAATTAGAATTTAGCATGCCCTGTTCTTACTGCTTCACAGTTTACACTCTTGCAACATTGCCCAAATAAAAAATTATATAAGGTACACGGAAGCATCATAAGGGCCATTAAAGTGGCATGCGTGTTGCCGTCTCAAAAAATAAAGAATAGCCTGGCTGCAAACAGTGCCAGAGAACACTTTGGACGAACAAGAAAACCGAGATGACCTAACAACCGAAAGTTTAATGTAGGTGCCGAGCAGTGACGGTAGCCAGAAATGTGATTGGAGGGGGGGGGGGGGGGGGCTCACGTTGGAGCACGGCCTTCTCCTTACAGAATTTGTCGACGGATAAAATACACGAATAATAACTGCATCGCCATTGCCAAAGAGGCTGCAAATGAATTCTTGGACGCTACACAGTGTCAAGACAAGTAAAGTATGTATTTTTTCATAAAAATATATTCGTATGTCCCAAAAACTGTGTCAAAAATAAGTGATATCAATGCATCCATGTTTTTTGTCTATTTAATAAGCAAAGAAAATATCACACGAACTTTAGATATCAGTTCGAAACGAGCAAAGCAGTGCATGCCGCTGATATGATACATGTAAACGCCGTGAAATGAACAAGTTGAGGACAAATATTTTCATGAAACTTTGTCATTCAAGAACCTTTTTTACATTCTTGTACATATGCAGCGGCCAAGAAAAAATCTCAATGACGCTGTCCTTCGTTCCAATGTATTGCGCAGGAACAACTGTCCCTGGTCGTGTATTGTAATTGCACTGAAATTATAGTCGCAACAGAGATCACATATAGAAAGCAGGATTTCTGCAAAATAGACGTTAGAAATCCGAAGACACGATAGAATACACAAATGCAAAGATAAAGCTTGATAAAGGGCAAAAAAGTGTCACTGGAAACACAGTTCACTGCATGTATCCACAAAACCTCGCAACAAGATATTTAAATGCACGTGTAAGTCATCAATAAATGTACAGTCAACAGCAAAAGCTTGCGGGATGCGGTTTCCCTTTCAAATGTGAATTGCTGCACTGTTAAGGCATGGCAATTCGTATTTAATGAATCACTGTGCAGACGTGGCAAAGGCTACTATACATGATGGAACATTTAATTCGAGGCTGTGTGACCACACTTCGCGAGAATTCAGCTTCTTGGCAGATCCTGTGTCCCGTAAGATTTTGCGGTTGACTGTACGTATCTAAAAAAAAGTCACTGTATACGGGGTGTTTCAGCTAACATTAGCCTGAGTTTAAAAATATACCGATGCACTCTAAGACGACGCGGCCAAATGCATGTTACTCACTTTTGTATGTAGTGTGTCACGCTTTTCTTGCTTAATTTGCTTTTTAGTCAAGATTAGTTAACCAACTTCCGATGTCACGAAGCTAGGGAAAAAATTCCGACTAGAAAGTTGAAGAGCGGTTTGCAAAACGCCCGAATAAACAGTTTCTGTCTTCGTATCTATTAAGTATTAGTGTATTTCAGGTTACTGATGATGCCCGCGAAATACAACACTCTACGTAACACGCCCGCTTGCGCGTCGTGATTGCAGTGCTCCAAAACGTTCCGCGCACTAACAGCCATAGGCGCGCTGCCGCTTAAAAGCCGGCAGGGCAGCCACGTAGGTGTTGGCTGTGCCATTTACGCCAGCGCTGTGCTACCCTCGCGAAAGTTAGTTATAGCGATAAACAGACGTAGCGGTTATTGCTACGTTATTGCGGTAGCAACAGGTCCGTCATTTCTCTATAGCTGTAAGTAAATGGAACTGCCCTAAATGAAAACTCCGTTTTCAGAAGGATGAAAATGGTAGAACAAGAGTATGCTAAATAGCCAGACGCAGTCTTTCACGGAATTTACGTTTATTTTTCGTGCGCTTTCACAGCAACTGCTCGAAGAGGTCACCTTCTGCAGCGATACAACGCTGGGATATTCTTAGAAGGCTTTCTGTGGCTGCCTTGAGCACCGTCAGTGAAAGGCTGCGGCAGACTTCAGTTATCTTCTCCTGTAAGGCTTCTGGAGTTATCGCTTCTGGAGTTCGTAGCTGGCGTGCTCACATTTTAAAATATAAATAAGAACCTCGTACCAATCTAGTATCGAAGCCAAAAACCCGTGACACTGGCACAGCGCACGGATAGCGCTTCTACATCGGACGAAGCAACCTTAAGATGCACCAGTAGTCGTCAGGTCACCGAGGCTGAGCAGCATTATGCTCGTTCAATCCTTGGTGTTATGCATTTTGATTTCCTCTTGAACGCCGACGTCATGCTGTATTAACATGCAATAAATGTCAAGCCTTGGTTTGAGCGCGGGTGACGCAGCGTGTTCAACCATCAACCTGTGTGGTCATAAAAGTCTGTAACAGGATGTCAGAAAAAAGCAAGCAATCTCCCGGCAACATGGCCACCGCAAGATGGTCAGCCAACGACCCGCATGCAATATGCGAGGAATTACGCGAAGCCTACTTGCTTTTCATACAAGTTGGCACCGGTATTCAGACGCAAAATACGCTACATAACACATAAGAGGAAAAAACACCTAGGAGAACATCGATTGCTGACAACGCGGAGTAAGTTCAGGTGTCCGCCTCGAGTGACAGAGTCACGGTGTCTGTGGTAGCTTACACAACAACTGTCTCGCCGGAAGCTGGATGTGTCAAGCCCGTCGATCCTGTGCCGCCAAAACAGTTCTTCCGTCGTAATCGAAGTTATTTCACACGCCAGACGGGATACGCCGCGCTACCGGGAAGAAGCGGAGGTCATGGGGACTATAGAAAAGCGCCGCGCGGATTGATCTCCTCACGGCCCTTCGCCTCCTGCTCCCGCGCAGAACCTGTGCCTCAATGCCTTTCGCTAACATTAGCCGCTATCGCAGGAGGTAACAAAAACACATTTACGCCGCAGCTTTCCTCACGTCACGCTGGTGCCAATGTCGCGAAATGCTGCAGTTTTATTTCAACCTCGCGCACTGTCTTCAAATGTGCGTTTGCCATTATTATTTTCCCTGCATCAAAATCGAATCATCATCATCATATGTACTTTCTGTACTTTATTTCTTGTCCGAGTGAGGGGAGACTGGGACTAAAGGCACGAAGGCCTGACAGACGTCCCAGACCCCACGGTTACAACAGCGGATAAGATCAGTACAAATGAATACACATATAACGTATGTACATACATTTCGCACAAGAGATCATAATTTCAGTAACAAAAATGATTACAATATTTGTTCGTTAGAATCAGTAAGCCGCATAAACATTAGCACAAATTCTATCAGTATACACTCTTTGTTAGGTCATACTTGCCTAGACACAGATGCAATAAAGTGAAAATGTTAATAATTAGTGAAAGCAAATGTCATTGGCGAGTAATAATGCATTAAGCTGTCTTTTGTAGGAGCTTTCTGAACCACTGAAGTTTTACAGTTCTCCTACCTTGTTTGCTATTTCTGTCGACTGATATATGAATGTTTGTTTACCATAATTTGTTCTTGTTTTCACTAAGTGTCTGGTATTCCGGTGCAGTGAATAACGAGGTATTTCATCGTTGTCTATTTTGGTGAATAATTTTTGTTTGTGTATGGTCATCAGAAGTTTGTTATAATATATTCTGTCTGCTAGAAGAAGAAACGTTGAAATAATGGTCTGTTTCAAGGTCTACAAAACGGCTATAGTAATTGCAGTATATACGAAGGATTCGTTTCTGTAAAAGAATTAATCTGTTGTAGTTTGTTTTTGAAGTTGTACCCCAAACCAGGACCCCGTAGCAGAGTTTAGAGTAAAGTAGATTATTGTATAACGGTTGTTTGAGCCAAAGCGGGATCAGCTGGGTTATCCTGTTAATGATACCGAGAGATTTAGAAAGGTCATTGCATAGCATCCTTATATGCGAACTGCAAGACAAATCTTCGTCAAACCAAAACGCCTAAGAATTTTTGTTCTTGAACATGATTAATTGATGTACCATTGTAATTAATGTTAATGTCATTAGGTATGTTCTTGTTACGAGCCCTGAAGAAAATGTATGTTGTTTTGGCAGTATTTAATTCAAGACTATTTGCACTCAACCAAACTGATGAGCGATTTAGACACGCATTAACACTGACAGAAAGTTCAGAAGTGTCACTGGGTGTAAAAAACACGTTGGTATCGTCGGCATACATTGCCAAGTCAGGTGAGTCGGGTATTCGTACAATATCATTTACATAAATAAAGAACAATAGTGGGCCAAGTTTTGAGCCCTGAGGTACACCCTGTTTTATAGGCAAAATGTCAGAGGTAGTAGAATTTATCTCAACAAATTGGCTTCGATTCGTTAGGTAACTTCTTATTAAATCATTAGCGACGCCGCGTATTCCGTAGATTTCTAGTTTATGGAATAATAGTTTACGATCGATCGAGTCGAAAGTCTTCCGCAAATCAAGAAAAAGGCCAAGTGTAATCTTCTGTTTTTCGATGTTCTCAATTATTTTATCCTTGATATCTAGAAGGGCTTGCTCTGCTGATTTATTCGTTTGGAAACCACATTGGTACTTTGAGATTACACTGTGTTTAGTCAAGAAAGACCACAGCCTGTCAACCACGACGATTTCGAAAAGCTATGAAAATATATTTAAGACCGAAATTGGTCTGTAATTTCAGACTTGATATTTCGCACCACCTTTATGGATTGGTGTTGTGCGAGCGGTTTTTAGCGCATCTGGAAAGATTCCTGAAGATATTGACAAATAACAATATAAGCTAGAACGACACTTATTTCGCTTGAGACATATTTGATTGGCTCCGGTTGAATTCCGTCGGGTCCGGCCGAGGCTGTGCTCTTCATTTTGTGTATCAGATTTTGCATCTCAACGCTAGCTGTCTGTTGTAGAAAAATGGAGCTGGTCACCAGTGGGATGTCGATTGCATAAACCACTCTTCTTTCGCCTCCCCTCGATGTACATGAACCAGCCTGAACGACATTTGACTTTTGTGCAGTAATGGTATCTGGGACGCGATACTCGACTTTCTCCTTGTTATATTATTCACTGCGTTCGATATCAGTTTCGGTTCGTTACGTATGCTAGAAAACAGTTGTAGATAGTAATCTTGTTTAGCTTTTTTCTGTTTGCTTTGTAGGTGATTTCTGAACTTTTTGAATGTCACCAACTGTTCTTGATCACGTGTTTTTATGAAAAGGTGGTACATCGCATTTTTCTTTATTATGTCATTATACATATGACGGTTTATCCAAGGTTTTCGTACTTTCTTATTTCTGCTACGTTCATATCGTAGCGGGAAAGCCGATTCATAAGAAGTTTGTATGCTGGAAAGAAAAATGTTGAAAGCTGCGTTAACATCACTTTCATTGTAGACCGCCTGCCAGTCTATAGCTACAATTAATTCCCGAAAGTGTTGTAACGAAAAATCATTTATTATTCGACGATGACAAGGTGTCCGGGTAGAGCGAATGTTAGTAGAATTGGTAAAAGAAAATAGGGGTAAATGGTCACTTATATCACTTGTAAGAACACCGGCAAGTACTTCATCTTCATTTAAGTTTGTCACACAGATGTCAATCAATGTGGCACTATTCTCTGTAACTCTGGTTGGTAACTTAATGTGGTTTGTGCAGGCGTGGCAAGCTAGAATTGATTTCAGATGCCATGCCCACGTGTCATGTGAGCTCATGTCTATGTTTATATCTCCCATGATTATCACAGGTTCATTGCTAGAACAGGCGTGCAATAGCAACGCGTCTAAAAAATTGCAAAATATTTCTTTCTCGCCAGAAGGAGGTCTATATATTACCGATGTCATGGTCTTTCCTATATATATAGTAAGGCATTCTACGTGTTCAGTAATTACAGAGAATTGCTCCACTACGGTAAAATGTAATCTCTCTTTTATGTACATAGCTACACCACCTCCCTTTTGATTGATTCTAGTTATGTGCTGCGAGCGAAATTCATCAAGAATAGGTATGTGGTCGTTTTGTGATAACCATGTTTCGGTGAAACATATAACATCAAATTTATTTTCTATTGTCGACATCATATTCTGAATTTCGTCTACCTTGTTCCTTATACTTCTGGCATTTATGTGCATAGTCGAAAAACTTTTTGAACCTGTGGTTTCTCTGTTGAGACGAAGGATATCATAAGTGTCGTTGACTAATTCAAATCCCATCTTAATATAATTTTAGATGTAGTGTATGTGTTCCTGGTAGCCTATTCGCTCTCTAAGCCATTTTTTTTTCTAGGTCATTTAGGGAAGTGATGCGGATCACCCTTGAAGTTTCAGTTTTCCGTGCCAACACCCGTCCTTTTGATGTCCAAACGAACTGCCAATTTACCTCGGATTTCTTCTCGCGCGGCTGCGAGCAGTTTCTTGTTTGTTTGTGTCAGGTGTTCATTTACATACACGGCGTTTTTCGAATCTAGATCCAGTTCTTTACATGTCAGCCACTTCTTTCTGGCCTTGGCGAGCAATTCATCGCGCTTCCTTCATTGGACGAAGCGGACAACAATGCTGTTCACATCCTGTTTCGGTGTCGGAACCCAGTGGCATGTGTCAATGTCACTTTCCCGTATGATTTCTTCAAGGGCCGCGCCTACTTTTCCAGCCATTTCCATGACGTCAATTGTTTCCTCGGTTTTTGGAATCCCCCTGATTTCGAGATTATTGAGTCTTTGATACTGTTCAAGGTCTTCGATTTTTTGTGTCAGTTTTTCGTTTTCCTCCCTTTTCCTCCATTCAGGACGCCGAGCGCCAAACCAATTCGGCTGTCATATTATCCGACTCACAAGCGGCTTGCCGCCTGTTTTTACAAGGAACGGCACCCAAATCAATAATCAAAATTTTAGGCACTCAACTAGAGGGGCACCACACTATCGTCTGGTGTCCGGCACACGAGCGACTGGCAGGAAACGCTAGGGCAGATCGTATTGCTCGAGGTTTGAACGTCCGAGCAACGGCATGGCCTAGCGACGTCCTTCCACCGAATTCTCGTGACATCCTCCTACAGCAAAGGCAGGAGCGGAGACGTTTTGGACATCCTCACTCCGATTTAAACAGCGAACAGGAGAGGGACTGGCGTCGTATTCAGACGAATACATACCCCAACCTGCACCACCTACACAGAATACACCCCACGAGGTTCTCTGACGAGTGCCCGTGGTGCGCAGACACACCCACACTAAAACACATCACATGGGAGTGCCCCAGGAGGCCTCCGCACATAGACAGTCCCATATTACACCAACATCCACTAATGAGGAATAGGCAGTGGGAGGCATGGCTTGCGGACGAGGGTCGGGAGAGCCAGTTGGCTCTTCTGGACCAAGCCCAGCGAGCCGCTCGTGCCAGTGGGGCCCTGGAATAGGGGCTCCAACCATCGTGCCTTATTTTATTTCCATTGAATAAAGTTTTACTCTCTCTCCCTTAGGGTGCTATTTTCTTTGAGTAGCTGCATAATCTCATCCCTTAAGGCTATGAATTCCTTTTTGAATTCGCTCACTTCATCGCATGTATCGGCATGGTATTTTACACTGTCTTTCAATTCTCTCAACTCCGTTCGCATGTCACGCTTGAAGGCTTGAAGCTGTCTGGACAGATCCTTTATCACTTTGGCGTCATCCTTCCCACCCATTCTCAGCACTATCAGGCAAAAACGGGCACAAACACAATCAATTCGGCAACGGTGCACATGAACGAAGTACAAAGTTGGATGAAAGATCAGAGCAGCAGCAGCAGCGGCAGCAGAAAAATAATATGTCAATGCAAAAGTACAGTAGTTTCAGGACTAACCTGTACAAGAATAAGAGGCGACTCAGATGCTGCACGTTATGCTGTCGCCGCTGCTGCTTTGACGGTCCTGTGATATCGGATTGTATATATAGGCAGGGGCCACCGGAAGCAGGTAGACTGTCCCCGGAAGGTGGTCATGCGCAGGTTCAGAGGAACCCACGTGTCGTCGGACTCAGGAATGATGCGGCTGGTAGGTGACGTAACAAGCGCGGTGACGCGCGCATCCCCAAATCAAAGATTTGTTTGTGAGTACTCTCTTAAACCACCTGTGCTTTAAGACGCATGCGCACTCTAAGAAACGTTTACACCCTTTGGAGTGCCCCTTCTGCCACACAACAATAGTCGTCATCTGCCTTGATGCGTTTCCTTTCTTTAACGCTGAAAGCCCGGTACTTTCCAGTAACGAACGGCATGCGCGTTATCAGCATGATAGCATTCCCGACAGGAAAGTGGCGGGCGCGGCGTTTTCAAGAAAGGAAACGCACGGCAGATGACGATTATTGTTGTGTGGCAGAAGGGGCACTCCAAAGCGTGTAAACTTTTCTTAGAGTACGCATCTTGATGATTCACGCAAGCTGGCCTCTTCCATATTGACATCGTCATCATCATCAGCCTATTTTATGTCCACTGAAGGACGAAAGCCTCTCCCTGCGATCTCTAATTGCCCCTGTCCTACGCCAACCGATTCCAACTCGCGCCTGCGAATTTCTTAATTTCATCACCCCACCTAGTCTTCTGCCGTCCTCGACTGCGCTTCCCTTCTCTTGGCACCCATTACGTAACCCTAATGGTCCAACGGTTATCTAACCTGCCCTTTACATGACCTGCCCAGCGCTATTTCTTTCTCTTAATGTTAATTAGAATATCGGCTATCTTTGTTTGCTCTCTGATCGACATCGCTCTCTTCCTGTCTCTTAACGTTACGCCTAACATTCTTCGTTCCATCGCTCTTTGCGTGGTGCTTAACTTGTTTTGGAGCTTCTTTGTCAGTCTCCAAGTTTCTACCCCATATATCAGCACCGGTAGAATCCATTGACTGTACACCTTTCTATTGTAGGGAGCACACGCGCCCATCTTCCCCCGCGTCGTCGCGGTCGCGTTACAGTGGCTAGAATAGTCGCGTCAAGAGCCAGCATAGACACGAGAGATGCGCACTAAGCCCTTTCCCGCTTCTCCATTGCTCTCGCGACGCGCGCGTACCCTTCCTCCCCGACTCGCGGAAAGGTAGCTGACGGGCGAGGAGGACATTCCGCTCGCGAAGGTAAAAAGGTACAAAGCAGCGCCACCGGGGGAGAAGGGCCCGCACATGGTCAGTCCGCCCGTCCGTTCCACCCTCGTCCGCCAGCGTGCTGATGGCTCTCTACTGGTGAGCGAGGAGCGGTCGCAACTTTCCCATCCACACGCCTGCTCCTCTCATTGGCTGGTCCGAGGCGGATGATTCAGCTGTCGTCACAGCAAACATGGCGCGTGCTCGAAGCGAAGCGAAGCGGGGACGTAAGGCCTAAACTACAGCCGCGTCAGAAACTATTTTTTCTCCTTTTTGTGATTTTTACTAGAGTTATCTGGCACCCACGGAGATAGTCATCGAAAGCAGCAAGCCGGTGTACCCTTCCAGACCTCATCAGTGCGTGCGATCGCCAACAGAAACAGACGGAGCGCAGGAAGTGTGTTGTGTTTACGAGAGCGTCGGAAGAAATATTTGAAGCTGTCGACTTCGTCATTTCTTGTGCCATGCTTCGCGTGTGCGTCGCAGACGAGAACTCCATCACATGCACGTGCATTCTGAGCAGCACACACGTTCAAGGCGTGGCGAAATAAGTAGCGTCTGATTGGCGCACCCAGCCTACACATTTGGTTTCTGCTCTGTGTATGCGGATCGTTGCCGCGGAGTGGTGAAGGCCAGCCCTTCGCAACTTTCTGAAGTAATGATACGATCAGTAGCGATAAGTTTTTGTCGCCTCGTTATCGCTGCCATTCTGCGTGGGCTATATTGCGTGTGAGCCGTTTTGCCGGCTGCGATGCGCCGTGGTGACCGCGACGTTCGAGCTGTGCTCTTGCTGTTATGAAGTGCGTTTGCAAGCTACAAATCGATATATATGTGCGATGTGTTGCAGCGTTACTGGGTGTAGAAGTGGTCGTACTACACGATGTTTGTGTGCTCAGAAGTGAACTGAGCATAAGTGTTGCCGATTGCGTTTTCTTATGTAGTAGCCCGATAGAGAAGCCCTGTCACACCGGCCTTTTCTGCTTTGTACATCTATCGTTTGTTTCAAAAGTTGTTACTGCACGGTTAAAGATGCTTCTATCGGTGGGGGGAAATTAGGGAAGAACATTATAATTGCATACGTCAAGACGTTCAGCGCTATCGTGAAATGTGGACGCGCCTGAGAGCACTAATGTCATGAATGCAATTAAAAATTCCCAAGACAGTCTTAAGATAACGGTTAAAAAAGGAAACATATGAGAAGGTAGGCACAGCAGCTTGTGAACCCGCTCCTATAATACCTCTACCCGCGTCTGTTTGTAAATGTATGTTTTCTTGCGTTTGTCAACGTTTTTTCTATTTCCCACATTTCTTTATATTGGAGTTTTTCTTAGTTTTCGCGTTTGTGTGTGAATATGTGCCTGCTTCCATGCGTGTTTACGCTTACCCTTATTTCTGTCCTTTTATATTATATTAGCATTTGCTTTTGCTAGTTTTCTTTCAGCAAAGTCATTACACATTTTCATTAACCAATCTCATTCAAAGCACTAACTCATGTACACGGCAGAGCTGGCCTCTTCCATCTCATTAAAACCTTTCTCACTGGTCTACCTCGTCTTCTCAATCTGCCTACTAGCTGTGTTTTCTGTCCTTGCCTCTTGTGTTGTTGCTGCAATGTGATTAACCAACTTGCTCAAAACAGATTTTGATCGCCTATGAAAACAGCAAGGTTTAGAGATAGATTTTCTTAAAAGCGTCATGGGGGGTTGCACAGCAACTTTGCCTCTTACCTCTGTTCATGTTTATGCATCAGTGCATGTGGTAGCTCGCCAGAAGTGCACATGAAAGGGTGCCATATTGTGAAACTACACCTTCCTATGCTGTTGCATTTTTCATGCAATCAGTCTTAGCAAACGGATGGTTTCGCTGCCCATCACATATGATGGCAAAAAATTTCAACACGAATAACATTGTGCAGTGGGGTGTCATTTCCTGTCTGATGCTTTCGTCGTTGCAAAGACATTTTTCAGTGAATGGAGCCCAGAAAAGCAGTGCACTGATAGCTTTTGCAACTTTCACCATTTATTACTTCACAAATGTCATTGTCTCAACCTGGCCGTCAAGCGCTATGCCAATGGCCTGTGAATTAAATAATTGCCTCAATAAAACACATTCAACTTCACTCAGCATTTTTTAGTACAAACAATGCTAGCAAAGCTATTCAGGGTGAATAATTGTGCTTACATTGGTGTTACTTGCCCAGTCAGATAAACAAATACAACAATGGCTACAACATGACTGTGATTTCACGTGCAGACTGCTAATGGTGCTTTTCAAGCGTGCCCTCGACTACTGCTATTAATAGTTACCCGACTGAGTATTTTGGGCCTAACTAAGCTAATGATCTTTGATAATTGTTCTCCTATTCGCATTACTTGCCTGGGCCAGGTAACCAAAATAAACAATGCCACCACGTGAATGTGTGTTTGCATGCAAGCTGCCAACAGTGGCTGTCATTTTCGCGTTGACTGCTGCCGTTTCACCAACAGTGGCGACGACTTGGCTGCGCTTTGACCTGCAGACTGCTAATGGTGCCTTTCAAGCGTGCCCTCGACTACTGCTATTAATAGTTACCCGACTGAGTATTTTGGGCCTCACTAAGCTAATGATGTTTGATAATTGTTCTCTTGTTCACATTACTTGCCTCGGCCAAGTAACCAAAATAAACAATGCTACCACATGAATGTGTGTTTGCATGCAAGCTGCCAACAGTGGCTGTCATTTTCGCGTTGACTGCTGCCGTTTCACCAACAGTGGCGACGACTTGGCTGCGCTTTGACGTGCAGACTGCTAATGGTGCCTTTCAAGCGTGCCCTCGACTACTGCTATTAATAGTTACCCGACTGAGTATCTTGGGCCTCACTAAGCTAATGATGTTTGATAATTGTTCTCTTGTTCACATTACTTGCCTCGGCCAAGTAACCAAAATAAACAATGCCACCACATGAATGTGTGTTTGCATGCAAGCTGCCAACAGTGGCTGTCATTTTCGCGTTGACTGCTGCCGTTTCACCAACAGTGGCGACGACTTGGCTGCGCTTTGACGTGCAGACTGCTAATGGTGCCTTTCAAGCGTGCCCTCGACTACTGCTATTAATAGTTACCCGACTGAGTATCTTGGGCCTCACTAAGCTAATGATGTTTGATAATTGTTCTCTTGTTCACATTACTTGCCTCGGCCAAGTAACCAAAATAAACAATGCTACCACATGAATGTGTGTTTGCATGCAAGCTGCCAACAGTGGCTGTCATTTTCGCGTTGACTGCTGCCGTTTCACCAACAGTGGCGACGACTTGGCTGCGCTTTGACGTGCAGACTGCTAATGGTGCCTTTCAAGCGTGCCCTCGACTACTGCTATTAATAGTTACCCGACTGAGTATTTTGGGCCTCACTAAGCTAATGATGTTTGATAATTGTTCTCCTATTCGCATTACTTGCCTGGGCCAGGTAACCAAGATAAACAATGCCACCACGTGAATGTGTGTTTGCATGCAAGCTGCCAACAGTGGCTGTCATTTTCGCGTTGACTGCTGCCGTTTCACCAACAGTGGCGACGACTTGGCTGCGCTTTGACGTGCAGACTGCTAATGGTGCCTTTCAAGCGTGCCCTCGACTACTGCTATTAATAGTTACCCGACTGAGTATCTTGGGCCTCACTAAGCTAATGATGTTTGATAATTGTTCTCTTGTTCACATTACTTGCCTCGGCCAAGTAACCAAAATAAACAATGCTACCACATGAATGTGTGTTTGCATGCAAGCTGCCAACAGTGGCTGTCATTTTCGTGTTGACTGCTGCCGTTTCACCAACAGTGGCGACGACTTGGCTGCGCTTTGACGTGCAGACTGCTAATGGTGCCTTTCAAGCGTGCCCTCGACTACTGCTATTAATAGTTACCCGACTGAGTATTTTGGGCCTCACTAAGCTAATGATCTTTGATAATTGTTCTCCTATTCGCATTACTTGCCTGGGCCAGGTAACCAAAATAAACAATGCCACCACGTGAATGTGTGTTTGCATGCAAGCTGCCAACAGTGGCTGTCATTTTCGCGTTGACTGCTGCCGTTTCACCAACAGTGGCGACGACTTGGCTGCGCTTTGACGTGCAGACTGCTAATGGTGCCTTTCAAGCGTGCCCTCGACTACTGCTATTAATAGTTACCCGACTGAGTATTTTGGGCCTCACTAAGCTAATGATGTTTGATAATTGTTCTCTTGTTCACATTACTTGCCTCGGCCAAGTAACCAAAATAAACAATGCTACCACATGAATGTGTGTTTGCATGCAAGCTGCCAACAGTGGCTGCCATTTTCGCGTTGACTGCTGCCGTTTCACCAACAGTGGCGACGACTTGGCTGCGCTTTGACGTGCAGACTGCTAATGGTGCCTTTCAAGCGTGCCCTCGACTACTGCTATTAATAGTTACCCGACTGAGTATTTTGGGCCTCACTAAGCTAATGATGTTTGATAATTGTTCTCTTGTTCACATTACTTGCCTCGGCCAAGTAACCAAAATAAACAATGCTACCACATGAATGTGTGTTTGCATGCAAGCTGCCAACAGTGGCTCTCATTTTCGCGTTGACTGCTGCCGTTTCACCAACAGTGGCGACGACTTGGCTGCGCTTTGACGTGCAGACTGCTAATGGTGCCTTTCAAGCGTGCCCTCGACTACTGCTATTAATAGTTACCCGACTGAGTATTTTGGGCCTCACTAAGCTAATGATGTTTGATAATTGTTCTCTTGTTCACATTACTTGCCTCGGCCAAGTAACCAAAATAAACAATGCTACCACATGAATGTGTGTTTGCATGCAAGCTGCCAACAGTGGCTGTCATTTTCGCGTTGACTGCTGCCGTTTCACCAACAGTGGCGACGACTTGGCTGCGCTTTGACGTGCAGACTGCTAATGGTGCCTTTCAAGCGTGCCCTCGACTACTGCTATTAATAGTTACCCGACTGAGTATTTTGGGCCTCACTAAGCTAATGATGTTTGATAATTGTTCTCTTGTTCACATTACTTGCCTCGGCCAAGTAACCAAAATAAACAATGCTACCACATGAATGTGTGTTTGCATGCAAGCTGCCAACAGTGGCTGTCATTTTCGCGTTGACTGCTGCCGTTTCACCAACAGTGGCGACGACTTGGCTGCGCTTTGACCTGCAGACTGCTAATGGTGCCTTTCAAGCGTGCCCTCGACTACTGCTATTAATAGTTACCCGACTGAGTATTTTGGGCCTCACTAAGCTAATGATGTTTGATAATTGTTCTCTTGTTCACATTACTTGCCTCGGCCAAGTAACCAAAATAAACAATGCTACCACATGAATGTGTGTTTGCATGCAAGCTGCCAACAGTGGCTGTCATTTTCGCGTTGACTGCTGCCGTTTCACCAACAGTGGCGACGACTTGGCTGCGCTTTGACGTGCAGACTGCTAATGGTGCCTTTCAAGCGTGCCCTCGACTACTGCTATTAATAGTTACCCGACTGAGTATTTTGGGCCTCACTAAGCTAATGATGTTTGATAATTGTTCTCTTGTTCACATTACTTGCCTCGGCCAAGTAACCAAAATAAACAATGCTACCACATGAATGTGTGTTTGCATGCAAGCTGCCAACAGTGGCTGTCATTTTCGCGTTGACTGCTGCCGTTTCACCAACAGTGGCGACGACTTGGCTGCGCTTTGACCTGCAGACTGCTAATGGTGCCTTTCAAGCGTGCCCTCGACTACTGCTATTAATAGTTACCCGACTGAGTATTTTGGGCCTCACTAAGCTAATGATGTTTGATAATTGTTCTCTTGTTCACATTACTTGCCTCGGCCAAGTAACCAAAATAAACAATGCTACCACATGAATGTGTGTTTGCATGCAAGCTGCCAACAGTGGCTGTCATTTTCGCGTTGACTGCTGCCGTTTCACCAACAGTGGCGACGACTTGGCTGCGCTTTGACGTGCAGACTGCTAATGGTGCCTTTCAAGCGTGCCCTCGACTACTGCTATTAATAGTTACCCGACTGAGTATTTTGGGCCTCACTAAGCTAATGATGTTTGATAATTGTTCTCTTGATCACATTAGTTGCCTGGGCCAGGTAACCAAAATAAACAATGCTACCACATGAATGTGTGTTTGCATGCAAGCTGCCAACAGTGGCTGTCATTTTCGCGTTGACTGCTGCCGTTTCACCAACAGTGGCGACGACTTGGCTGCGCTTTGACGTGCAGACTGCTAATGGTGCCTTTCAAGCGTGCCCTCGACTACTGCTATTAATAGTTACCCGACTGAGTATTTTGGGCCTCACTAAGCTAATGATGTTTGATAATTGTTCTCCTATTCGCATTACTTGCCTGGGCCAGGTAACCAAGATAAACAATGCCACCACGTGAATGTGTGTTTGCATGCAAGCTGCCAACAGTGGCTGTCATTTTCGCGTTGACTGCTGCCGTTTCACCAACAGTGGCGACGACTTGGCTGCGCTTTGACGTGCAGACTGCTAATGGTGCCTTTCAAGCGTGCCCTCGACTACTGCTATTAATAGTTACCCGACTGAGTATCTTGGGCCTCACTAAGCTAATGATGTTTGATAATTGTTCTCTTGATCACATTAGTTGCCTGGGCCAGGTAACCAAAATAAACAATGCCACCACATGAATGTGTGTTTGCATGCAAACTGCTAAAGACGCGGTCAATTTCGCGTTGACTACTGCTGTTTCACCTACAATGGCTACGACATGGCTGCGGTTTGAAGTGCAGATGCTAAAGGTGCCTTTCAAGCATACCCCGATGACTGTTATTTCATGGGGTACTTGATGTACACAAACGTGTATAGCTATTTTAAAAATTAAAATAGCATTTCAACATTGGCTCATGTCATTTAGAACATACTCAAAAAATTTTACAAGTGGAAACAAAGTTTCCACTTACCATATGCTCATCGGATACAAAGGCTCAACTCTTTGTATCCCAGCTGCAACACATGTTGCCATTAGGAAGTGCTGCACCACAACTTCTGTGCGGTAGTTAGACCCCACTGAAACACATGTGTTACATCGGTGCTTTAATAGAGCCACACGGATTGCACAACCTGAGGAGCAGTTACCCGCCGTGATTGCTTAGTGGTTGTGGTGTTGGGCTACTAAGCATGAGGCTACGGGATCGACTGCCAGCCAGAGTGGCTGCATTTTGATGGGGGCGAAATGCGAAAACACCCGCGTACTTACATTTAGGGGCATGTTAAACCCCAGGTGGCCCCAATTTTCAGTCCCCCACTATGGTGTACCTCATATTGATATCCTGGTTTTCGCACATAAAACCCCATAATTTAATCTTTTTCTTGGAGCACTCACTATTTGTGAGAAAGAAATTATAGTGTCTGACAGGAAGGAAGTATATTGGTACATTGGTGGTTTAATCTGCATTTTCTTTTTGTTTCATAAACATGTCAGTTTACTGCACCCATACCACAAGAAAGCAATTTATATATGTGCCGTAAAACTGCATTTTGAAGTAATATAGCAATAGCAGTTCTTTGTAGCGTACTGAATAAAGTAATGTTCACATGTGTTACCACTGCAAAGGTAAGCATGTCACGTGCATTAGGCGAGCTCAAAAATTTAATGCAAAACCTCCTGCAATGCAAAATCCAGAAAGGCCTGATGTCCAGAGGACTTAGGATGTTTTATTAGCATACAGAGAAGAACAGAGCTCTTATATACACTATAGGGCCCATCTAAACACAAGTCATGCACAGTAGCTGTGGTGGTTCTCAATATCCTGGGTTTGGTTGTGTTGTGCAAGTGTCTTGTCACAATTAGCAAAGGAAGTTATTTTACGAGTGATCACTCTGTCTGCATCACAATCAAAGCAATATTTTAGTGGTGCAATACTAGACTTATTGGCTCCTCCTAATTGTATGTGGTGACATGCTGTACCTTGTTTCATTCTACTGTCATTTACAGGGAACATAAGGTGAGTTCAAGCGGCTCCTCGAAAACATCCCATCGTAACTTGTATTATTTTTGTTTGCCAGTAAACACCCACTACCTCATGTAATGTCTCAACAAGGGACCTTTCAGGAAATAAATAAATAAATAGAAATGACTAAATGCAAAACGCTCTGATTTCTTATTCTAATGCTCTTCAGTTGTGATTGGCACTGCAAGCACGAGTATTTAATATCTGCAAATAATTACTGGCTTCTTAACACCAAAACACATGATTTTAACTTTGTATTTATGTGTTTCAAAATGAGAAAATATTTGGTATTCGTAATTGGTGCCTTTCAGAAACTTCGCTACTTACGCAAGTGTACATGATTCGTAATTTGCTGGGCAGTCTCAAAGCCTGCCTACAGCAGACCGATAATTTTTTGGAGCCCGCAATATGCGAAGAACCAAGCAGCGCTATGCAAGCGATTAATGCGGCAGCCGTATGGAGAAATAGTCACAGCACCTTTCGATTTGAGGCTGTGGCGTTCCCAGACTGCGGAGAAGTTCTGTTACTGTTTCGAAAAAAGCTGTTTCGTTCCTAAATACACATGCTCGTAAAAGCTTTGAGGTCGATGTTAATTATCCACGATTAAATCAGGATTCTGTTATGCCTCATAGTTGCGCGTCCCATTTGGATTGTAGCGCAAATGCTCGGTGCAGCTAGGCAGTGTATGTTCGGATTCGTAGCAGAAGACACGCATTCATGTCTCAGCCACGGCTATTCGTATTTCGTTCTCTAAATACATAAATAGATGCATAGAGAAATTAAATATAGATTGAACTTGAACTTAATAAAGGGGGAAATTACCCAGAACTATTGCGTCAAACTTTAACTTGCATCCACAAAAATATGCCAGTGTCGTCTGCTGTCAAAATTCGTTGCCAACCTTGAACACGGTTGCTCCGCCGAATGGTGGCCAGCTGTCAATAGACCGCGTCGTCCAATAGGAATGCGCATGTGATCCGCTCGTGCGGATGGAGCACGGCTGGTCCGAGGCGGGCGGACGGTGTCGGGTGTCGTCACGGCAAACATGGCGCTTGCTCGAAGCGAAGCGAAGCGGGGGCGCGAGGCGTAAGCTACAGCCACGTCAGAAACAGTCTATTTTAACGCGACAGCGTTAAGGAGCTCATGTCGCAGAAAAGCCGGTGTCGTCGGCGGCGTTGGCCGTGAGCGATAAATCCCAGCAGGCACTTCCTGAATAAAAAACAACTAGCAAGATGGGCTGGGTGGGAATCGAACCAGGGTCTCCGGAGGGTGAGACGGAGACGTTACTACTGAGCCACGAGTTCGATGCTTCAAAGCGGTACAAAAGCGCCTCTAGTGAACGCGGTGTTGCCTTAGAAACGAGCTGTTTCTAAGGCTCAGGCGTGCGTCGCTTGCTCAGGCGCATATTTCGTTGTCGCGCCGAACGCTGCGTTTCTCGACGCTCACCGCGTCCGATGCGGGGCGCGTAGTCGCTGCGCCGTAGCCCATTGTCTCACACCCCTTGGCGGGTCGACGGGAACGCTGTCGCGTTCCACTCTTGAAGGCGAAGCTTAAGCGTCCTCCAATTTTTTTCTCCTTCTTGTGATTTTTACTAGAGTTATCTGGCTCCCACGGAGATAGTCACCGAAGGCAGCAAGCCGGTGCACCCTTCCAGGTATCGTAAGTGCGTGCGATCGCCGAAAGAAACAGACGGAGCGCAGGAAGTGTGTTGTGTTTACGATAGCGTCTGAAGAAATGTTTGAAGCCGTCGACTTCATGATTTTTTTTTCCATGCTTCGCGTGCGTGTCGCAAACGAGAAGTCCATCACATACACGTGCATTCTGAGCAGCAGGACACACGTTCAGTACGTGGCGAAATAAGTAGCGTCCGATTAGCGCACCCAGCGAACACGATTGCTTTCTGTTCTGTGTATTCGGATCGTTGCCGCGAAGTGGTGAACGCCAGCCCTTCGCAACTTTCAGAAGTAATGATACGATCAGTAGCGATAAGTTTTTATCGCCTCGTTATCGCTGCCATTCTGCGTGCGCTATACTGCGCGTGAGCCGTTTTGCCGGCTGCGACGCGCCGAGGTGACCGCGACGTTCGAGCTGTGTTCTTGCTGTCATGAAGTGTGTTCGCAAGCTACAAACCGTGATATGTATGTGCGATGTGTCGCAGCGTTGCTGGGTGTAGAAGTACTCGTTGTACGCGATGTGCGTTTGCTCAGAAGTGAACTGTGCAGAAGTGTTGCCGATCGCGTTTTCATATTTAGTACCCTTACAGATAAGCCCTATCACACCGGCCTTTTCTGCTTCGTACATCTATCGTTTCTTTCAAAAGTTGTTACTGCATGGTTGAAGATGCTTCTATCGGTGGGGGGAAATTAGGAAACATAATAATTGCATACGTCAAGACGTTCAGCGCTGTCGTGAAATGTGGACGCGCCTGAGAGCACTAATGTCATGAATGCAAATTTCTGGCAGCCTTGATTTTCATAATGTGGACACTAGTGTGAAGATCAAGAATTTCTACATTTCATGAAGTAAATTGCTTTATATTTTGTGATGCAAGCAGCTTACATAGCCAAAAATCTGTGCTGCTTGTTTTTGACTAGTGACTAACCACAGTCTGTTTGTGAGGACACAAGTGGCATGGTAGATGAATATTTTATAGGTAAGAACTGGATACTACCTTCTTATTAACTAAATATTTTACATTTGCGGACAAAAAGCACTATGAATGTAAAAATGAACACGTAGGACGAGTTGTAACAAGTAAGTGTCACAGGTATGGTGTTAGATAATATCCTGCTAGCAGCCAGCAGAACTGCGTGAAAGAAATTTTGCCCAGAGTTCTTTCTTACTCACTGGCCAGCCATGGTCACGTTACTAATGCAGGCAGAATTGGGTAAGCGAAAGGTTGTGGTTACTTTGTTTATACACCCTATTTGATTATCTGGTTTGTGTTGCCTGTTTTGTCACGAGCCTTCAGTTTAAAGCAAACAATAGCACAAGTACCAGCATTATATGCCTGATAAGTGCTTTATTTTCTTTCCTCGTGTTCCTTCTGCCAACAGTCATTAGCAAATAATGTGCATTACTGACGTGGGCCTGTAAAGTATGTCCATTCAATGTTTTTTTGTGCACTTTCATCTGCCAGTAAGTTTACTGCTACCTATCATTCATGGGTGTGGGATGTTGGACGCTATAAGTGGCTATCTGACTGAACTTTATTTTGAATAGGCCACGGTTCCACACATTAACTGAACCGTTTTCAGCTGCGCTGCCAGACTATAGAAAGGGGCACCTCGCCTCTTGTCATTCTGTAGCATGTTCATGGCCACAGTGCGTTGTCCCTGAGAAGTCAGCTGCTATCACAATATAAAACGTGCCTATTGGCTGCTATGAGTTTATCCTGAACACGAATTTTCACAGTTATGTAAGCATTAGTTATGTGACCGAAGCCAGCCAATGAACACGAACTGCTGGCAGAATTTTCAAGTTACTCTGCAGGCAGAGTGTCTGCTCCCTATATTATGTTAGCCACACTGCTTTTTCAGTGTGCTGAATTGTTCTTTTTTGACAGAAATTTACTACCCAGCCAGACAAGATATTGCCAAACCATCAATTTTAGGCCCGTACACATGGTCACTTCTTTATTTTATGATATTCTGGGCATGACACCCATGGCTTAACTTATGCACGGAGTTGAGTTGCTGCATGTGAGAAAAAAAAATCACTGCGTAGCTAATAGGAATTAGACTGGTACAAAAAATTATTTATCTTTATGGCTTGTAGTATAAGTGGTGCTGTTCATTTGATGCACACAGTAACACGTGAAAACAAATGTATGTGTACCTTGCATTTATGCGCATGTGTGTGTGAATAAAACAGCACAACTTCTAATATCAAGGCACGTTGCACCAACTATACCCATTAAAGATGTTCTATGTGGTAGTCAGCTGCTCTTATTGAAATTTTATCACATGGTGCAGTTACAACATTTCATACCTGTATGTAAACCTATTTAAGAACTGTATTCACTGCATATGAGAATCCATATTTTAGGCCAATGCAGTACCTGGGGTAGCAGCTTTTTAGTTAGCTTTTGCCACAGCTCATTAGAGGGATCTTGTTGATTATGGCATCCAAACAACTCATATAAAGGTTTGTGTTTAGTATACCAACAGTGAAATACTGAATGCAGCTGCAATTCTTTGTATACTAGTGAGATTAATTCCACTGCTCATTGTTCTGTAATGTGTTGTTCTTCAGTCACACATGGTGACAGTATTTGGCATCATGAGTTCTAGGCTATTTGTCACATGGGCCTTTTGATGGAGTGAAATCTGCCTATTCAACAGTCGGTTTAGTGGAAAGCCACCACTGAACCAATAGCTCAAAGACCAATTCCTGCATGCTTTTCGCCAATTGGGTAGTGCGCGGAAACTATGTATGATACATCACTTCAGCTACACCAATAATCACACAGCTAAACCTGCCACATATAGTTAAGTCATTGATATAGGCAGAGTAAGATGATTCACGTATGTGACAGTTACTCATCCCTTCAAATGTGAATGACCCAAACCTTCGCGAGCATATCAGTCACAACTATCCAGCAGCACAAGTGGGAACACTTGTGCTATCACAAACGAAAACAAGTAGAATAGTACCACCGTCTCAGCTGGTTTGTTGTGATTACCTTGCCTGCAAGTTCCTTGTTTATATTGGATAGGCTTCCTACTTCCTACAAATAGCCTGTATACATATTTGACCTGCACCACAAAGAGCTGATGTGACAAAAAAATGTGTACACCTTAGTGTTTAGAACTGAGGTGAAACAGCGCGAAAAGGACGATGCTTTTCATGGTGTCTCAGTTTACTTCATACAGTTTTGAATTTACAGATTGCTTCACATGTTTATAGCTAAAAACCACAGAAAACTACATGCATTGTGACTGTGAAGTCACAACACGAGGATTTGTGTGGTGTCCTTCCTGTTCATCGGTGTGTCCTTGCACTATAAATGTAAAACGTCACACCTGCAAACCTGAGCATCCACCCTTACATTTCAAACACTTTTTTGAATGCTCGGCAGTTATGCTTACAAGCACATTGTGACAGCAAATCTACACCACCTTAATTTAAGTGCGATGTAAAGGGTTGTTTGTGCATAGCCAAGCTGTTCTAGCGTGCCTGCAGGGATACAGCATTGTCCAGTGGCACCGTATAGTTCAGGCGTAACAGTGAACTAGTAAACAAAGCGGCTGATAATACTAAGCTGACCCATATGTAGGAGCATTATATTATCTAACCCACACGCAAAGTTGCTTTCAGTGTACTGAATAACCACAGCTTTGATTTACCAAGTTATATTACTGCACACACACAGCGCTGAAACAAAGTCTGTACAATGGTGAGAAATGTGCCAACGAATGAAAAATTACTTGTGATGTGTGGATTTGAATAGTAGATGTGAATGCATACCCAATTCACCAGTATGCATGTTTTCTTTTGGAACAATTTTACATTTGGCACAGAGGCTGAGCCACTACGGCCTCTTGACTGCAAATTTCTGTGCTCTCACAGTGCTAATGGGAGTATCGTTCATTTGGCTACCCGAATAGTGAATAGGTAATAGAGCACTACAATCTTTCAGTTTTATGCAGAACACCTCGTGCATTATTCACAAAACTGAACCTAAGAAACTATTCACTGGTTTGTTATGGAAATAAAAAAAATGACAATGAATGTTTCCTCGCTTTTTGTGTGGCCCTGTCTTCTGCCCTACGCACCTTCATTTCATTGTCATGTGCATGTTAAAACAGCAACTAAGTAAGAAAGACAAACACAAAACTACTAACTACATCAACCTTTTCACACCACAAGAGGTCGCTGAACTCCATGCTAAGCTACACTTGATAATATCAGGTTGCTTTCAAATAAATACAGGCACTGGCCAGCTGTTTATGTTATGCTATGCATTTTTCATTTTCCTAAAATATGGCTGTGCATGAGCTAGCAAGGTTGTTACTACATAAATACATAAACAACATGCAGCCCATGCCTAACTAACTCATATAACCTGATTAGAGCTTATTTTTTATATGTAGAGCAATCAAAATAGAACACGCATGTATGATGCCGACAGTATCAAACAGTCTCAAGTCGAACATCCTTGTTTGGTGCCATGGGTGAGAGAGGGAGCATGCCTGTCAAGGTACTGCTTAATTTTGTGTGCTTTGGTAATGTTTGTACATTGTTGAAATGTTAAATTAGGTATGTTAAGTAGTAAGGTGGCAACATATTGGCCACCCAGGCTGGCAAGAAAGAATGCAATTGTTTGATTTCACTCAAAATAAGTTTTCTTATCAGCAATGTAAATTATATGCTTTCAAATAAATACTCCCCTTGGAAACATATCTCATGAGTATGCATATATCTGCTTAAGGTCACCGCTATACATACATATTGCTTTAAGCCAGTCATAATGAATTGTAAACTCACTGCTTAACCTTCAATTCCTTGCTGCATGAAGTTAACCACTTATGCATAACTTTTTTTGCACACGGTGAGAACTTCAGTCTTCGCTGAGCAAATCATTTAAGGAAAAGGCATTCCATGCATCCAACTGCTTTAAGCACTCTCTTAAAATTGGCAGGGTGAAAAAAAAAAGCACGAGCAAGCGTATCGGCAAGCTGTACTCGGAGCCTCACACGCGTGCTCAGTGGTAAAAAGGTGCGTCTTGGCGACCTACGCAAATGCATTCCGCGACAGATGTGCGTGTGTTCCGTATTCTTGCAAGCTGTCACTAGCACTACAGACACCGCGCCACCGCGCTTCCGGCGACATTATCAGTTTCGCGTGACGCAGAACACATCACGTTGGATAATTAGAGAGGTTTTGTTCAACCAGCCAAGGCAGCGCGCACTGAAAGTAATCATCCGAGAATACGTCGCGTGCTGCGACGTGATGCGATTGCAATACATCTGTAAAAGGTGGCGCAGATAAGATGACTGTGCAATGTTTCGAACAAGGATGACGGTACCAATGCAACACATACGGCTGCAGAACAGAATGTGGCAGCCTAGAGTCGCATTTTCACCGGGACGCGGAAATTTGAAATCACATCTGCAAAAATATGCCAGTGTCGTCTGCTGTCAAAGGTCCTTGCCAACCTTGAACACCTTTGCTCCGCCGAACGTCTTCGGCCAGCTGTCAACAGGCCGCGTCGCCCAATAGGAGTGCGCGTGCGTTACGCTCGTGCGGATTGAGCGTGCATCGAATTTTGCGACACCTTCCGCCTTTTGGGCTTCCGCACGCGGGCGGACGAGGGCGGAACGGACGGGCGGACTGACCATGTACGGGCCCTAACCTGCCGGACTGGAGTACCTGCCGCAACCCGAGATTGACTTCGTTTGCCTGACTGTCTCGGGCAACGAGGCCAGCCTGTTATTACTTGTTACTGAGAGGACTTCCCTCTGCCAGTGTTCGTTACTGCTGGTAGCAATAAACGTTACAGTTGACGCCGCTGGTTGTCTTATTCGTTCGAACCCGACGTAGCCGCGATTCCCGCGCTATGGGTTGGGGAGTACCATGGAGCGGCTGTGTGGGGCTAGATCCGGAGCTCGCCTTCAGCCCTAGCCGCACGCTGAGTGGAGCCCTCACACTTTTTAATGATAATGGTAAACTTCCAATCAGGATCTGACAATGTCTGCCGAATGCGCTCTAATCCATTTTTATTCTTCTGTAAATTTCCTTCTCATAATCAGGGTCCCCTGTGAGTAATGAACCTAGGTAAAAGTACTGCTTCACAGACTGTAGATGCTGACTGGTGATCCTGAACTCTCGTTCATTTGCCCGGCTATTGGCCATTATCTTTGTCTTCTGCATATTCATCTTCAACCCCACTCTCATACTCCCTCTGTTAAGGTCCTCAATCAGTTGTTGTAACTCGTCCCCAGTGTTGCTGAACAGGACAAGGGCATCTGCAAATCTGAGGTTGCTGAGATATTCGCCGTGTATCCTTACTCCTAAGCCTTCCCAGTTAATAGCTTGAATACTTCTTCCAAGCACGCAGTGAATAACATTGGAGGGATTATTTCTCCTTGTCTGACCCTTTTCTTTATAGGTATCTTCCTACTTGTGGAGAATTAAGGTAGCTGTGGAATCTCTGTAAATACTTTCCAAGATATTTACGTAAGCATCCCGTTGTCCTTGCTTACGTAATGCCTCTATGACTGCTAGTATCTCGACTGAATCAAATGTCATTTTGTTATCTATGAAATCCATATAGAGAGGCTGATTGTATTCGGCGGGTTTCTCGATTACTTGATTGATGACATGGATGTGATCGATTGTTGAGTATCGCTTCCTGAAACCTGCCTGTTCCAGTGGTTGACTAAAGTCCAGTGTTACTCTTATTCTATTGGAGATTATCTTGTTAAATATTTTATATAATATTGGAAGAGGTAATGGGCCTATAATGTTTCAATTGTTTAACATAAATTTCCATCTAATTGAAATGACTATATTCGGGGAAGGGACGAATTCGCGAAGAATGCGGCCAAAGTTGAAGAAGAAAGACTTGATCTGCTTCGGTCACGTTAAGGAGGCAGACGAGAGTTGTATTGTAAACGACGCAACAATGATTGGCTCCGGTAACGAGAGAAAGCGAGGTCGGCTTTAATGCGCTGTGCCATTCCACCTGCTGAATGTGATATGAATGCTGACTCCACCTGCTGAATGCGCAGAAAAAGAAACGAAAGAGTTGATGCTTCTCTTTCCTCCTTTACTTTCGTGTAAAGTCTCTCGCGACTGCAGTAGCCTCCGGTAGATATAAATAACCGCCTACTGTCTGCTGTATCAACCACGGCACATCTTTTCTTTTACTTACTTATTTCTTAGTCCTGGAGATACATCAATCGTAACTCTTGCAATTAAATACAAAATAAACCAGCCGCGCTTGCGACATCCTTCAAGTGAAGGAGGGCAGCAGCAAGACCAGTACAGAAAGGTGGGAGCCGGTGGCATACAGTATACAAGCACGTTCTGCCCGCTCCTATCCCATCTTGTACCGCACTGCAGTACACGAAGCGGTGACTCCGTTCCGTGCACTTCGTCTTTGTAAAAAACCCGAGGCATCGCTCGTGTTGTGCGAAGCCATCAACCTTCGCTAGTCGTATACGGCGCTGAACCTTTATAATGGCTGCGGGAAAGGCGTCATGTCGACGGGACACCGTTTGCATCATGGCGAAGAGTGACAGGACCAGAAGGAAAGAGGGAGAAAGTACTCGTCCCGCTCCGTAAATTTTGGTTTGCATGTAAAAGGCTGTATACCGGGAGCGGAGTGCCAACGTAGTTTACGAGCATCTAGCGAGAAATAAAGAAAGAGAACGCCGCCTTCCTTTCTTTTCTGTGCTATATTTTTTTGTTATTCGACTATCAAGATCAGCGCGAAGAAAGTGATGGGTCATTTATCCGTTGGTCACGTGGCAACCTTTGGTAAGCAGCGGCTTGAAGATCGAGTGCCGTGTAGCGTTGCTAGTGGTTATTTATGGAACCGTGCGTGAAATTCTTAAGGCGGACATGTCCCCATTTGCTTTCGCAGGGTTGTGACGCAGTCCTCGTCTCTGGCGCAACGTTGCGGTGCAGATAAGGGAAATGTCTTCTAGCTGTCGAGAATGTCGTCTCTGTTCTTTCACAGGAAACTGTAGGCAGTGGCTAAGGTTTATCCATCACAAAACTAAAGCCCTGTTTGGTGCGCGTCGCTATGCGTGCGTCTTGGCGCCATAGCATGGAGCGTGAAATAAAAATTACTGAGCAGTTTGTATCGCTTTCTGTCACGAATTACGGTCGACTGTCGATAAATGTGTGAAGTTTACGTATTTTTGTGCCGGGGTGCTGGAGACTCCATAGAAAGCAAGTCAAGGTGGGATGAGAATTACTGTGCATTTTGTAGAAACCCATCATAATTACTAGTAATTAAATACGCGATAACTACAGCAAGAAATCTACGGATATTTTAAATGTTTATGAGAAATGTGGTGCGGCTCTTGGTTTCACGCTTGAGCTTATCCAGAACAAATGTCTGTTGGTACTATTCACCTAGGGCAAAGAAACCACTGCTTGAATTTTCTTCTTGTCATTACAAACTTGTAAAACAGGGGATAGCGTACTCAGCTCTTAGGTCTGCCTTTGCTAAGTCTTGTCCACACAGTATACAACAAAGTTTTTTGCAACTTATAGATAGGCTTGGGAAGGCTGATTATCCTGTTCATTTGTTATCTCTAAGCTGTGAAAAGCTTTCGAAATTGGTAAAAAGTGCTGCTAAGACACAAGAAAAACAGAAAAAAAAATCAAAGAAAGTTTGCTGTGGTGCCCTATGTACATATGTTGTCACACGGTTTACGGAACGTGGCAGTAGATATGACGTCAATAGAGTTTTCTCGGCCCCCCAAAAATTGTCTATGATGTGCCCTATGGTAACTAGGAAACTCGAACAGGGGGGCAAAAGAAGAAAAAATGATTGTGGCGTTAGGCATGTGTCCCCTTTAGTGCCTTGTAACACTTGTACAGTTTATCCGATTCCACTCAAGTGCGGGAAAGCTTTCGTTGGACAGACTGGCATGTGCCTCAATATTAGACTAAAATGGGCATAAAGAATCACTTAACAACCCTAATGCTTCACATTCAGCGTTGCATTCTTTCAAGTGCGGTTGTAAACCTTTGTTTGAAGACACAAAGGTCATTTCAAGACACAAATGTCAGACCACACGCGAAATAATTGAGACATTTCACATTAAAAGGTTAGGAAAGACTTGTGTTAGCCAAGCATCAATTTCTATGTTAGAAAGCGAATTTCAATATCTTCTCAGCACATGTGTCAATCTCAAGTAGTGCCTTTTGTTGTTTGGTTTTTATGGCTTCTTTACCTCTTGATATGTTTAACTGACAGTCTTTAGACCTTCTCATATTCGTATTCTGCGGTATTTGCAATCACTTATATATATGTTGATAGTTTCAATAAAGATGTAGTTGAGAGTTAGCGCTAGCCCTGTCTTCTTCTAGTCTGTGTGTGTGTCACTTCGCGCTGCAAACCAAGAATATGTTACCGCACCAACTCGCCCAAGTTTCTATCCGTTTGCATTATATCACTGGGAGCGCTTTGCTCATGCGGTCGTTACTTGATAACATTGGGTGGTATTTTTGTAGGGTGTTGTTTATGTTTCGGAGGGCATTAGAATATTTTGTTGTAAAGGCTGGTGCTCTCAGATTCTGGTGTAGGCTGTTTCTTACCTAATTCCGACTGCCTCTCCAGTGCTTACGCGACGTCAAAAGCTCTGTCTAGAGCAACTTGTGGATCGTCTGTTTCTGCTACCGTTGCTTTAAGGTCATTTAGGTGGTATATATAACTGTTGTATTCGCTGCAGATTCTTCTTATCCGTTTCGCTTATCCGACAAAAAAGTCCTTGCTTGCAGTGTCGCGGGCGATGACTGGTAGTCTAAATATTGCTGGCTATCCGTAGGCTTCCAGTAAAGTGTCGTTCTCAATTTTCCGTTTTCTGTGTAGACCGCCCTGTCGACTTGACTTGATTTGACTAGGAGAGTGGTCAGCAGTGAATTTAATACTCGGGCGAAAGCGGTTGAAATGGCTGATTAGGTCAGTTGACGCGCTCGGGCCGTGTTCCCATATTATGAATATATCGTCAATGTAACGCAATAGGTGTGGGGTTTTAAAGGGTAGGATTTTTGTTATGCAAAATGTTGGCATACGTGGGAGTGAATGGTGTTCTCATGCTAGTGCGGAAAGTTTGCAGATAGTGAATAGAACCGAATTCGAAATAGTTGAGCATGAGAACTAACCTAAGGAGTGACAGGTAAACTTCAGGAGCGTGCACTTAGGTATTGGCTGCGAGGCATTTAGGAATGGCTTCAATTCCTTCACTCATGGGCATGTTAGTGTAAAGGGCAGAAACATCTGAAGTGACCAGAATAGCGCCGTTGGAAAGGATTTGGTTGGCGTTAATACCGTCAATAATTCGAAGGAAGTGGGACATGTCTTGAATAATAGACGGGAGGGTGGTGGGGATGTTTGACAGGTGGTGATTTAAGAATTTAGATAGTGACTCGGTAGGTGTTTTGTTACTAGACACTGTAGGCTGACCTGCGATTTCTGCTGTAAATATTTATTCTGTGGGAACCTTGTGTAATTTAGGACGAAGATAAAAGCAGCCTGCTTCTTTGTTCTTGGGCATCATGAAACGATATTCGGATTGCGTGATTAGTTCACTGGAGAGGAGCTCCACTTTTGTGGTTTGCACAAAATTTCTGTAGTCTGAAGTTGGGTTAGAGTCGAGCTTTATGTAATGGGTGTGGTTGATAAATTGTTCGGAGGCCTTATTTTTGTACTTTTCTATAGGCCAGACTGCGATACTGTCGGCCAGACTACGATACTGTCGGCCAGACTACGATGCGGTCTGTTGGTTTCACTACATGATTTCTTTGCGCGAGTTCTTTAAGAATTAGATGCTCAGCCGGGGACATATTTTTTGCGTTTGCGGCGATGCCGCGTTGCCTCTAGAATTTCCTTTGAGATTAGCTTTCTATGTATATCAAGGTCTGGGAACTGTTCGGCTTCCGGTGTCCACGTGCTAGGTGGTCTAAGAGAGTCTCTATCCTGTTTTGGTACGTCTGGAATATAGAAGAAAAATTCCTTGATGCGCATGCGACTTGAAAATTCTGTTATATCCTTGTGGAGATCGTATTCGTTTTTTGCGTTGTTTGTGGGACAAAATGTTATACCAAGTTTCAGGAGATCAACTTTCTCTGGGTTTAGACTCTGGGATGTCTACTACGTTGCTACAGTGCTCTCGATGCTCGCCTGTAGGACTATCGGTGGAGCCATGTGCTGTAGGGGTTGCATTAGTTTCCTTGGGTGGATCTGCAGATCTAATACCTTTGTGCTGGTCGTCTAGTAGGTTTGCCTTCTTAGTTTCCCGATGAATGATTCCAATTCTCTTTTTTCCCGGTTCAGATAAATTTATGCTATTGAGCTTATTGGTAACTATCATAAGTTGTTGCTCGCAGCGTTCTTCTGGAATATCAATTAAAGAGAGCGATGCATCTTCTAGGACAGCATTCCACTTTAATAATAGCCTGGAGGGTACAGAGGCGAGGGCACATCTAACCTTAATTCTGAGAACTTTTGGGATCTTCCTCTGTTTAATGCAGCTAGTATAAGTTTTTAGGTGAAAGTTGTAGTTGGTTTGGCGGCGAGTTTGCGGGATTGGAGAAAAGGGCGAGATTTGTTGCATATGATATCCGTAGTCCGTGGTAGTCATTTCTGTTTGGTTCGGACAGACCTCCAGGACTAAATATCTTGAGGTGGTGTCTTTTTACGCCTTATTTTGTTGTCGAGGCCTGCACTGATGTCTATCTGTGTATGTCTGCTTATTGGTGTATGTTGCTATTTGCGGGAAGGTTTCGCGGGTGTTTGTGGGCTTCCCTGTGAGCAGGTGTTGTTCAGGTGGTGTTGGTTCCGCGTCCATCGTATGTGTAGATGTTTCTTGGGTTCTAACTTTGGTGGAACGAGCGCACGAGCTGGTGTTGACGATTTCAGGTGTGTGTTTCTGTGTTGTAGCTAACTGGGACGGGGATTTACTGGTGTTGATGGTTGCGTCGGTTTGAATGAGTTCCTGAGCCTGTATTTGATGTTGTTAGCAATTACCTTGGCGCCATAAAAATTGGAGTATAGGCCTTCCAGGGTGAGGAGAATGACGGGGCCCTGGTGTAATTCAGCGTCGTGGATGAGATGGACGTTTTCGTGTTGGTTTCCATTGTCCAGAAGAAAATCATTGAGCTTACGTGTCCCTAGTGTGAGAGATAGGAGTGTCTCTGATTTTTGAATAAGTACCCTGCATTTGTTGGCGATCCTGGGAAGTACTGTTGTCAGGTAGATTTTTGCGTTTGATCTGTTGGTGTGCAAATCGTTTATGAGCATTTTCATGGTCTTAACTGTGTTATCACCGGTGTCGTGGTTTAGGTCATTAGTCCTGCAGTGAATGATGAAATGTGTGCTGTGGTGCTGCGGCAATGGGGAGGTCTCGTATGGTGTCAAAGCTAATGTGTGGTGAATGTTGGCCTGGCGCGAAGTGTTTTTTTTATTATTGAAGTGAAAATAAAAGAAAGAGACGTAGTCAACTTATAATGGTGACGGATACTCCTTTTCTCATAGTGGAAACAACAATATAAAATATATGTACGGAAATGATAAGAAATCACGTAATGTGGTCAAAAGTCCACAGCACACAGTCCTATACACCCATGAACATAACAATATAAAAGTTAAGTGCAAGTTGCACCACAATGAGTTTGTAAACAAAGTCACAAACACACGCAAACGGCCGTATTGTAGACTGCGATGAGCATATATAAAGAGATGAGGAAATACTCAGAGTTAAAATAATGCACGCACAAAATACAAAAAGGTATAACACGTAACACACAAGCACTAATAATTACAAATAATAGAAACAAGTTATAGTAACAAAGTGTGATTATTCAGTGCAATATCCAGTACTTGTTAAGGATGCCTCTTTCTTCATAAAAGTGCTCAAGTGCGTTTAATACTTTTCGCTGTGCTATTTTTGATGGCTATGGGCCCTGCAATTTTGCGAGTGAGAAAGGCCGGTGAGGATCAATGAAGTGTAGCTCTTGTTCTAGCTGCCGTCTTTGCATCGCGTATGTGGGGCATTCGAGGAGTAGATGGCGAACATCCTCACCGTCGTGGCCACAGAAACAAGCCGGGGAAGGAGCCCGTTTTATGCGATATAGGAAATGTTTCGTGTTTGCTGTCCCAAAGCGCAGCCGATGAATTTGTGTCTCGGTGCTTTTCGAAAGTTCTAGATCCAGCCGCTATTTGAGTTTAGGGTCCACTTCGTAAAGAACTGATTCCTTAGTATTTTCATTAAACCAGGTTGACATACACAAGACCTAGTTTAGTACTCTCAATATGCGTTTCGTGTCCAATGGTGATAACACCCCCACCTCTAACACACACTCGGTCGTTGCCTCGCCCACCCGCCTTACCCTCTGCCCCCCTTAGAAGAAGCCTACCTATATATACTGTGCCGAAGAAAGCATATCTCCCCTTGAAAGAGACAAGTCAACTTGTCGAAACGTTGTCTGCCGCTTTTACCTTGGTCTTGTTTTCCTGATCGTCTTGGATTTCCATCTCCCGCCTTCCCCGTGTTTTCCCTTTTCTGTGTGTGTAATGTTTACTCTTCTTTATTATCTCTTAGGCGTCCGTTCCTGCGGCGAGCGTCGGCGTCGGCGTCCTACCTCATAGCCTAGTGAACGTGCAAAGCGAAAGATGAGAGCGAACGCGGACCGCAGCGGGGGGAGGAAAAAAGGCGCCAGGAGCGAAGAGAGCGCGACGAGGAATGCGGAGGAGGAGGAGGATATGGCGAAAATGTGAGAATAATAGTGCAGTGCCGCGTACGAGGGGCTTTGCGGCGACGATGGCTACGAGATGGCACCAGAGTAGCACGCGTCATCTGTATGGAAACAAAGCGCTGCATGAGCGCAAGTTTGTCTGCGACGGCTGCTGTGAATCGCGCCCACGCGTCGCCCGCGCGCTTCCTCGCGAGGCAGTCGCGCCCCACTTCGCTCCGTTTGCAACATGCCGCAAGAGTCAGATTGTCCGCGCCAGCCAATATATCGCGAAATGAAAACGCCTATACAGCTGCGCTCGAATTTCGCATTATGGAGTGTCGTAATCGTGGATGAATTTTTATCTTACCCCTTCGCAGGGTAGCAAAACGGACGTCTCGTCTGGTTGACCTCCCTGTCTTTCCTGTCCTTGCTTTTTTTTTTTGCTACAAGGCTATCCACAATCGGCAATATACATCTTACTCAATACGTAGTAAGAGAACTTTGGCCAGACTGGAAATCTATAGCTGCAGGGCAGCGTGCGTATTACTTGCATTACTACACAGCAAGGGGCTTCACTCGCGTCTGTGAGAGGTCTGCCTTACAGACTACGGTAATTCACTCCTTCTATCAACATAGTGACCGCCTTCTTTATCTCCATTTCCCTTTATTCTGGCACCGAGTAGCAGGCTAGAGTGCTTTTTCTTAAATAAATTTCTCCACTCTTTGCTTTAGCTCTTCAGCAAGAAAAGTGACAAATCCCACTGCGTTGCAAGCGAACATTCAACGCAGTGGCTGCGGCGTCAGCATTTGGCGCTTTTGTCCCTTTTCGTACTTTTAAGCCTTCGGGAATTGAATATGTTTGATGGACAACCAGAGTCCCGACGCTATGTGCGCAACGGCTGCGCCCTGCGCACAGAGAGCCACGTTTGAACCAGACAGAATTAATTAGCAGTAATGGGGCGAGAGTCTTGATCGACCGCCGCTGCTCGTCCCGTCACATTGTCAATTCAGCGGGGAAGCGTCGACCCAGCTTGGCTCCGGAGGCAGCAAGAGGATTGCGGAGAGCGCTCACCTCAGCCGCCGACGCGTGGCCGGCCATTAAAAGCGCTGTCACGAGGAGCTGTCGTAACACGCGCTACAAATGGCCTCATCGCTGTCACTACCCATGAGCCTTCCTGCTTGTTGCCCTTTTTCGCCGATGGGAAATTCGCTTTCCTTTAGCTACGCTTTGTGCTTCTTTGTCGCTTGCACCGAGCTTCGCCGCCATTCGAACGATGCATGCGCCTCTTTTAATTTCTCTTTGTGTCACGTGCGACCCCTTTTCCCCTACGTCTTCTTTTATTCGCTTTCCCCTTCGAATTCAGTCATTCGCTGCTCTTTTTAACGTTCTTGCGCACATTTACTTCGAACTCCCTTTTCCACCTTTTTACTTGTATCGAGCCTGAGAATGATGCTGACCCCCGAGTGAGTGATACTGTTTTCGCATCTGCCCCGTTTACTCTCCCCTGCTTTCGCTTCTTCTTTTTTTAATCCTCGGTGCTTAGGTTTTCATATGTGGTGACTAAGACGGGACTGACTAAAGCCCCGCCGGGCGACAACAGGAAAGGAGCAGACAAGTGTTGGAAACAACGTGGAGTGCCGTGACCGAGAGAAAGAAGAAATAAAGAACGAAAAAAACAGCGAGAATGACAGCCCCAACAAAGGAAATAAACAAAATAGAGGGAAAGCAACGCACAAATGGCTGAGAGAAGAAGAAAACGCTCACAGCGATACAAAAGGGTCGGACTGTGACGGGCTATGACAATAAATTTTACCGCGAACAAAGCGACCACCGCCGCAACCTATGTGTGCGTGCAGTTATGTAAAACGAATCGATACACACCACGGTATGAAGCAAAAGCAGGCAGCCATTGTACGTCCGCTGCCCAAGAAATCGGGGCACACATCATGGCAAGTGGGTTTGCCGTAATTGAGGATCTACAACAGCCAAAGCAAACGTGTTTAAGGTCACTCATGCCCCCAAACACTTCTGTCCGCACCCGCCGTGGTTGCTCAGTGGCTATGGTGTTGGGCTGCTGAGCACGAGGTCGCGGGATCGAATCCCGGCCACGGCGGCCGCATTTCGATGGGGGCGAAATGCGAAAACACCCGTGTGCTTAGATTTAGGTGCACGTTAAAGAACCCCAGGTGGTCAAAATTTCCGGAGTCCTCCACTACGGCGTGCCTCATAATCAGAAAGTGGTTTTGGCACGTAAAGCCCCAAATATTATTATTATTATTATTATTACTTCTGTCCGTGTCTGCGTTGTTGACATTGCATCCTGGAATGTGAGCCAGCACCGAATAACTCACGCGTCGACGGCTGTCGTACAAACCCTTATATCGTTCGAGGATTTTGTGATTGTGTTATTCGAGAATGTCATATTCGATCTCTTCGAATATTAGCTTGCGATCGGATATGCGACACCGTTACGAATATAAAAGCATGATTGCGTAGTAAAGGTGCTATGCACGAAATGACAGTCTTCTGGTTGTTTCGAGTGGCTGCTATTACGGCCGCTCTAGCCAGAAATACTTTACTAATTCTGCACTCAATTCATTTTTTCTTTTCTAGCTGTCATTTGCTCCACAAAGTGTCATCGCTACACAAAGCGAGCACTTGCCAAGCGAGTAGGTGGAGCAATCAATCATTTTGGCGTGCAAACCTTCGGTGGCTCAAGCAAGGATGCTTCGTTTTCTTCTTTCTTTTTTTAGGGGGAGGGGGGGGGGGGACACCTCAAGATTTATTGTCTTGATTGATGCGAAGTTTTCTCCGCTTGATGGCTTGCACAGCATCCATTATTGCGCAGCATCCTTCCAGATGTAAATGATGACGTACTTACCATTCCCAAGGCCTTGGGCTTTAGGAATAGTAAAAAGAAGGTGAATGAATCTGTAGTGCAGAAAAGTAAAAGACGGCTGGAGGATTAGTTGCGTAAACGTAGGTAACACATGTAAATAAAAGCAATGTTAGGGCGATTAAGTATATAACACTCGATTGTTAGCATGAACCATGGATCTTGTGAACCACTCAGAAACAATCGTTTATGTTTTGTGTATGCAAAATTTAGAATTGTTGTCAATGTAGTCTTTGCTGTTCTTTTGTCTGACGAGTGCTTTTTTTTCGTTCTTTTTTTTTCGAGCCCATCTATGAATTAGGAGTAGTAGCTGGCGCCATCTAACACTCACCCACCTCTCTCTGCATAGAGTTAACAAAATTATAACACGCATCTCAAGCACTGAAATAAAAGCAGAAAAAAGGTAAAAAACAAGAACTTCATGCTCACCTTCAAAACTGTCTCTCATAAAATCCATAAACCAATCCACCAACAGGATGTACTTTGTTTTGCTGATATTTATTTCCCCCTTTTTTGGGAGACATTAAATGTTCAATTTCATCTAACATATATTGTATTTAATTGCTCTAGACCTTCTGCATGCATCGCGTCTCAAAATACAGACGAATCGAGAGCTGGGCAAGTAGGCATATTTTGGGAAACCAGCAACAGTGTCTTTCATCGCCCTTTATGGTCTGTCAGTATTTTCTAAGAAAGTATATGAAGATGTTTCTTTTCCTCTTACTGGTGCCGTCGTCATCGTCTTACATTGCGGTGACATTTCGCTTCAGAATTTTGTTTCAGAATTTTCAGCCCGTCCTATTGAACTGTCTGACAAGAGGCACTGCGTGCACTGAAGGACATAAATTAGATTGCGCCTCTAATTCCCTTTTTCATCTCCCCTTTTTCTGCATCTTTTTGGAACAGAGCGGATGATTGGTCATTTCAACATTTTACGCTGTTATTTTATTTATTATTCCCAATAGTCCAATTTCGTTTGGTCCGAAAATTTACTAATGCCATAACGAATTTGCAACGCAGTAGCACCGCAGTGCATACTTCATAGGCGGCAGACAAATAATAGGGAAAAGTTTGGTATTCTGAGGAAAAATGGGACAAGCATAATGGGAGCTGAACAAATCACTTTATTCGCACAGCAAAGGCAGGAAGGCAGTGCACACTGGGAATTATGACAAGCCGGCAGGGCGCAATTTATGCCACCTCTGTTTTGTTTGCTTGTTTGTTTGTTTGTTTGTTTGCTTGCTTGCTTGCTTGCTTGTTTGTTTGTTTGTTTGTTTTTTGTTTGTGTGTTTGTTTGTTTGTTTGTTTGTTTGTTTGTTTGTTTGTTTGTTTGTTTGTTTGTTTGTTTGTTTGTTTGTTTGTTTGTTTGTTTGTTTGTTCCGGATAGCAGTTATAAGCTGAAGAGTGCGCCGATCCTCTGAAAGAGTTTTGAGAGCTAAAGTCTACTTACAGCTCAGGTGGTTTTGTTTTGTTACTGTAAATGAAAAGCTCATTGGAAAATAAAACTCGTTGTTTCTAGCCAAAGCATTAATTTGGGTGAGCACCTATGTCCCTATCTCTCCGAAAGCTTTACAAGGTATCGAGACTTCATCCAAAATTCGTGAAACGAATATACAGGCAGAGAATGATCTGTACGGAAAATTTAGCCATAATCAACTTGTACGGATTGCGAAGAAAGCGCTTCCTTTGTTCCACTATAAGCTAGCGCTTATTTCTGCCCACCATAAAATGGCGACGGCCGGGCTTCACTTTCGGAACATCATCTCAACGCCAGCAGTCCTTTTTTTTTTTTTGCGATGGCCATAATCTGGACACTCCTGACGAATCTTTGCCGTCGTCGTCGGCGTTGATATGTTGGTTCATATGGATTCTTCAATATGCTAGATAAATACCACATTATGCATACACTGAAGTTGCTCTGACCAAGTTTTATTTTATTGACTTATTTTTTTTTAATTTTGGCAAATACAGAGCGCAAGGGAGAGTCATGTCATTAGCAGTGTATGACTTCTGTCCTAAACCATTTATAAAATAAGTAGCACTGTCCAGAACTCTTTACGGATCAAAATATTTCGCTGGGCGCTGACCAGCGGCGCCAATGCGTCGGTCTCGTGCAATCTCATCTCGTGCAGGGGCGTCGCTCATGACGCTCTCAGACGCCCGGTAGGGCGTTGTTCCTTCGGCCCAGCAGTACTGCAAAAATCCTGCTACTGCGAACTACACTTGCTGAGGAAGACTTCGGGCATAAAATTACCAGAGCGATCGTTCTGTGATCGTTCTGCCACCGTGAGGATGAAGCGACCATCTTAAAAACATTTTCACGGAATCACCAAGAGTGGTCTAGCGTCGCTCGAGGAATCTGAGTGACCTAGTAACCTCTTCCAAGGCTAAAGCGATTGCTCCTGCTGGTTTTCATCCCTGCAGTAAGCCCCGTTGTAGTTTGTACACATATGACCACATCAAAAACTGCTAAAAGCACAGCATCCAATTTTTCTGTTAAAATCAACGGCGATACCGATAAACGGTGAATGATCAGTATTCCAATTAATTCGGTCCTGAAATGTTGATATGTAATTCAGTTCTAGCTGGGCACACTAAAAATTTGCCTTTTTCCCCATAAGGTATGCGTCAGCCTCTCAAAGCACCACAAGGCTTTCAACTCAGAAGAGCTCGTACAGCGAGCGTGTCGTACTGCAAGTGAAATCCGCTAGCGCCTGCTGAGAAATTTTACAAACAAAGTACTAAACACGAAGACAAGAATGGTTGCTACATCACTTGGACATTACCTGCTGGCTAACTGCAGTGTACAACGTCTCTTTCTCACTGTTGGCGCCTCGTATTGAGATGATTATGTAGCAGTTGCGTCTGCCATTGGTTTGGCGATTACAAAAAGAGACTGACAAGAGCAGAGCATTTCTCTGCTGTAAGCACTCAAACTCATCTACAACGATCGTCTGTCATCGTTCGCCTGTCTTGTTTGCGATGCTATGCAAAGCAGCTCTACAAAATGGAAACTAACCGCAGCGCCATTCGCTGCACGGCGACACCGCCTGCATCATACACTACCGCCAGCGCACGACAACGGTGTTGAGCAGCCACCTATGGGAGCAGCGAGTGCACAATGACAGCGGAGGCTACAGCGATGAGGTTTTGTCGTTGCGCACATCCTGTGGCGTGGTCGGTCTACTATCTTCCACAGATTTGCCTATATATATATATATATATATATATATATATTGATGTACTTTAGTGCACACTATCGCCAAGGCTACCTCTGGTAATTTTTGTAGGATACTGTGTCTTGCTTGTCCTACTTGCAATGAACCGCGCTGCGTAAAGTAAGCGTCTGCTGCTGCATGCAAGCTACATAGTATTTAGATTGCGAGAGAGCGTTTTACCTTTGTTCAGGACTTTCCAGAAGTCCTTCTGGTGGCGTTCCGTGAAATTATGGCGTATTGCGCGCCAAAACCACGATTTCATTATGAGGCACGCCGTAGTGGGGGACTCCGGAATAATTTCGACCACCAGGGGTTCTTTAACGTGCTCCTAAATATAAGTACGTGGGCGTTTCCGCATTTCGCCCCCATCGAAATGAGGCCGCCGTGGCCGGGATTCGATCGCGCAACCGCGTGCTTAGCAGTCCAACACCACAGCCACTAAGCAACCACGGCGGGTAAGGTGGCGTTCCCTCAAGAGGAGGAGGAGCAAGAGATAAAGGAAAGGTACGGAGGTCACATATCACGAGGCGGCGCTGCCGTATACCTGCGTTGAACTTCTACCTCCACAGGTCTGGTCTGGTCCCCTCACCATTATGCTCATTCAGTGGTGAAGCGGAGACAATAGACCTTTTCTTGTTGTCTTGCAGACATTTTTCTATTATAAGAAAATGACTACTCGAAATACTGCTTCGCTCTATTGGTATAAATTTATCAGTGCCTGTGATCCTATCTTTTGGAGCCTCCATTAATTATTGGGTTCAGTCACAGAAATCTTTGCTTGGCAATCCAAAATTACCTCATTGAAACCAATCGATTTCCATGTTAGATTGATCGTTGTCCCTCCCAACGATAGCTTTCTTTTATTTCTTATCTATTATTATTATTATTATTATTATTATTATTATTATTATTATTATTATTATTATTATTATTATTATTATTATTATTATTATTTTATACCCGGTTTTCTTCTGATTATTCCTTTTTTTCTCCAAACACAAAACCTTTACTTTTAAATTCCACCGCTCAAATTGTTAACTCCCTTGTTGTTATTAATATTTTTATGCACCGAATTGAGCCACCCGATTCATGGCCAATCCCCCACTGTGGGTATGTGCCACGGCCACTCAGGACAACAACAACACAGACGCAGGTACGCTTTGCTGCCCTACGCAGAGGGGGGTTAAAGGATGAAAAGAAAGATAAGGGAGGGAGAAATCACTGGTGTTGTCAACAAGTGAGGCTGCTCTTCGCGTCTACTGTTGGTCACTGAGGCCACTCAATTTCATAAATTGTAGTAACGTGCACCTAGTTTTGTAGCCTTAGCATGGGTGTCATAGTCCAAGTACTTTGTCTGGGTAAATGGTCTACCTAGTCCGTTCGACACAGTCCGAAGAACGTCCTTTTCGAGATCACCAGAATGACAAAGACGCAATACGTGTTCGATTGTTTCTTCACAGTTCAAGGAGTAACACATAGTTTTCAAGATGAACTGTACGTACTCGGGTATCCTTGTGAAGATCAAGTAGCAATATGTGACCGTGTCGAGGAGTCGGCGGCGCACAAGGGAGTCAAATATTCAGTGAAGTACGGGGATTTTTTTTCAGTGCCACTTCCTAGAAGTTTCGCATTTAGCCCGAATCACTGTCAAATAAGGTGAGCTGAAATGATTGCTGTGATGACAATAGCTATCACAGTCTTTGTAATTAAAATACCCGTAAACCGTAGTAACACTGCACAACCTTAGTGAACTGAATTCAAATCCCCTACTTGTTTTCATTTTTTTCGTTTCCTTGTTTCTTTTTTATCCTTCAGTCAGTGCGTCCGACCCGGTGCCAATTAAGGAAAGCAAAACCCACAGTATATTCAAGAAAAGCTTTTCCAGAGTCAGCGCGAAAATATATGCAGCCAGGTGTTGGGGCTCGAGGTGGCATTTGGGCCAGGAATCCACCAAGCCCATTGACGAGTACGTCTGATACTAGGAATTAAGGAAGAAAAGTGTTTGTTTTACGTTATTTGCACTGCCTCCATATACAGAAGCCCACTCCATGTTGTAGCATATTATACATCTGAGCTCACATCAGGACACGTCAGCACCCCCTCACTGCACCAAAGATCGCTTTTCATACCGTCGTCTTCCCTAGGAGACTAGAATAGGGAATCTGATTACTGTATCGCAGCCAATCACAATCGCCGAATCGGTCGTAAGATCCCGCCCATGACGTCGCATCGTTCCGCCAAACTCCGCCTCCTATGTTGCACCTTCGCCCCCGCATACGGCGCAAGCGCTTGCCAATCAGGGAGTCCGAGGTCGAAGCCCTTCCCACGGTCCCATTTGACATTGTCTCTTTTCATCCAATAGTTCAGGTTGCCAGCTTCCGGCAGAGGGGCCTTTTGTTGGCCCGTCAACAGTCGGCGTCAACGCTCCGTCGACTTCTGGATATGCGCTGATGAATGGGTAGAGGGGGGAGGGGGGCTTTTGGTAACCGTCTATGGAATGCTCATCGCCACGTTGAGAGGCAACACTGGTTACAAAATTTTATCTCGAAAGTAAGTATTCGGACCTAAACTTACAGCAGCACACAACAGCCTTGGAAACCACCAGGAGGCACAGTGAATGCTACTTTTTAAGAGCGCTGGCGAAACGGAAGAGCGGATGGGAAACTAGCTTCATCTGTAATCGTCGCTGCGGTCCTCCAGAGGAGGACATAATTCTTCAGGTTGGCACAGCGGGCAAATGGTGCATGCCATGCAGATATGAAATCTCCAGTAAATTTTTCATCATTACTTAAATCCTGTTTTATTTGCGACTGCAGCACAGTGCTTCTTTCCTTCTCGCGTTTTGTTGCTTTGCAAGGATCCGTCAGTACATTGATTTTTTGTTTTTTCTTATTTTATTTTGGCCTTTGAATAGTTCCGCTGTATTATTCCTTCCAGGCGTGAAAACGCACGGCGCAATGCAGAAAAACGAGACGCTAGCGTGACCAAGACTCCTGTGAGCCACGTTGCTGCCAGGCGCGCAATCAAGTTTTTACTTTCCGCCCAGTCATTCAGCGACGTTCTGGCGAAGAGACGCAAATGCGCATGCGGCATGCTAACATTGAGCGCGTGTGTGAATAACACGAACCGCGTTCGCTTTTTATGGCACGAAGCTCTCCACCTGCGAGTGTCTAGCCTGTTCGTTTGACTGTATGCGGCGAAATTAGCCGTTACGGGATAAGATTAAACACCTTTGTTTCCCCTCTTTTTTTCAGGCGGCACAAAGAAGCAAGTTTTCGGGGCGCGAAAAAAACCGCGGAAGAAGTGGTCATATACCGCTGATGAGTGGGGAAGAGTATATCGGCTAAACTGGTCGACGTGTTAATGAACGCCTGCGGGAACATAAGCTTTCATTGAAAAATGGATATGGTTCAAGCATAGAGAAAGGAGTACAACAAGAGCGGACACTCCCATAGAGCCCAGCGGCCCAATTGACTGTAGCGCACCAAGCCGTCGGCGTTAATACCTCAACCAGACTTCCGGATTCAGTTTTGTGCGCGCGTGTTTTGAATACTAGCTGGTACGCGTCACGCCGGCTCCGCTGCTTTTTTTTTTTTTTTTTGCTTGTGCAGCTTAACCGCGCGCGCTGTTAGCGCGGAATCGTTTTATTATTAAGTAAAATTGAGTGCGAACGATCTTCACAAGCCGCCATCGAATGTGTGCCACGTGCAATTTCATAAAGACGCAAAACGCCTTGTGTAATGAGGAAATGTTTATTTTATTTTTTATAAATGCTCGTTGGGGCTTCTTTTGCATTCATTCAACGTTGTGGCACCAGGTAAGCAGCAGTAGTTTCCGTAGGAAGCTCCACCAGACGACGTCAGCTGAAAAAATTAAATTACAAGCAAGTATTTTGGCATTGACATGCAAGAATAATGCGTGTAGAGGCGAAGCATGCGACAGTGGTGAATGGGCAGCATTACGAACAAAAGCAGTTTGTATTTACACACACGGCGTAGAATATACCCGACTTATCCCAAACCAATACCGTACATACCACGAAAACATTCTATTTCCAAGTATTCCCCTCTTTCCGGGCCTTATTTCCTGCACTTTAATGGCACGGGCTACTGCGCATTTTCAGAACTTGACTAGAACCGACGCAATATAGTACGCCACGAATACACAGAGGCGGCCACAACACAGGAATTCTGCGAGCGTCCAGACCATGCTGGACGCTCGCAGAATTCCTTCTACTCGCACTCAAGACAAATACGTGGGTGCCGTTCAGAAGACGGAATTTTCGAGTTACTATAGTTCCTGGCGTTTGAGCTCCGTGGCGTTATCTTTTGCGCGTTCTGCCGGCGCAAGCAACACACTCTCGTGTTATCACTCTTGACAGTTGCTCGTCGCGTTTTCGACAAGCGTGAGTCCGAAAGAAGGCTTAAATTGTTACGGGGCCATAATTGTCACAAACTTGTCGCAGTAAGATTCAGTATGCGCCAAACTAACTTTGTCACCACGGCCAATCTACTTTTCGCTGCGTCACGACAGCCGCGGCGAGTGTGCCTCGATCATAAGTAACAAAAAAAAAGTACCGAAAATAATTTTCAACAATGTTGGGCGTCAGAGAAAGCGCCAGGAAATTGTCTAGTCAGTGCATTAAAGCGCGAAACTGCGCACCACGGCCGAGTTGCTTTTCGCTAACCGCGTGACAGCACCAGAGGCGCTCACTGCGCTTGAAAAGTATCACAAAAACTAACGAAATTAGTTACAATAATGTTGGGGGCCAGAGAAAGCGCCAAGACTTGTCGCAGTAAGATTCAGTATACGCGAAACTGCGTCACAGCACCCTGTGCGACTAGCGTGAACACGCCGAAGCGATTCGCGGATCCTGCACGGTAGGAATCTATAGAAAAAGAATATGAACTTTTGTGAAAGTGTTCAGTGTACGCTTTTCGCGCGAGAGGCTCGAGCTCCTGTTGGCGTAGTTCGTTGCAAATGACCGTGCCAGCCTCAGAAAGCGAGTGCTCGGTTTTTATTTTTCTCCATCTGATTCGTGTATTAGCCCCGAGAACGAACTACAGGGGCGCTGCTAGCGCCGCTCGCGTGACGTCAGGGCAAGGACTCGCGCCTGTCGTCTGCTACAGTTCGGGCGTTGTCCGGGCGCTTTCTGCGGTGTTTTCGTTTGTTCGCCCTCGTTCTCTCTGCTTGTATACTTATGGCGGTCGTCTCAAGTATATTTTTACGACGTCTTCCTTTGTGAACATTTATTCAAACAGCTAATTTCTTAGACAACAATGCAGCTCTCAAAGGCAGCGCTACAGTGCCAGTCGAAGGAGCGCAGACCAGCCCATTGCGGGTTTTTCATGCGCGGATGGACAATCGCAAAAACATAGCATATAGGACTCCAGTTATGATACCATACCTGCCGCGGTGCAACAAGTATGTCACAAACGCTGGCTATATATGACTTCTACAACAGTTACGTTGATTTTAATCCGCTAAAACAGGTTTGCTCACGACGAGTAGTTCATGGTATAATATCGAATTTTTGCATTTCTTCACAGAAACGCTCGGCAGTAACACGGGGACTTAACTAATATTGGAGTTTAGATTCTACAAGCACCACTTGCTTCTTTAACTGCTTGTCAACATTAGGCGGTTCTTCACGTGTTTACTTTAAGCGGCGGAAATTTGAAGTAAATTTAATGAAGGCTTACAGCTATTTACAGAATGTAAATAGAATTATGAATGTACAGAATTAGGAATGTACCAATATATGTTCCCTTTTCCGTGCTACACGTTCAACTCACTTGAGAAATTTACTGGTGCTTGTTGCTTGAGGAATATACATGACGAATCTGTTTGACGAACTGACACAGGCTGCTCGGCCCAATTTTTTTAGTGAAGTATGCCTGTTGGACCGCATGGCTGTTGGACCGCATGGCTGCAGCCAGAAAGAAGTCCAAGCGTCAATCACTAGTAGTATGGGACATATTGAAGATATCGAAATTTCTCCCGGTGGAGGGCCAGAAATCAAGTGAAAGTATATGCAAGGCTCGTGGTTCTTTCTTTATGAATGTTTGCGATTGGATTCGAGCAAACTTTATTTAGCCTGCAGTTGGGCAAGGTTCTCTTTTATGTACGGACGAAGCGAATAGTTATCCGTTTGTATAATTAAAGAACGCTGGATGGAGACATGGTGAGACAGAAGGTGCTTGAATTTTCCTTTTCTAGGCAATCTAAGCTGCGCTGTAGTAGCTCGGGAATACTTTAGCCATTCCAGTTGGCGCTGTAAAAAAATGATTTATGGTTTCAATTCGAAGTTGTAGTGAACTGATAAGTTTCCCGAACATAGCGTGCCTCGCCATACGGACAGTCGATTGCTACCGTTACGTGATCAGGGGTGTGCCATATTGTCGATAAAGGCTACTGACGGCCACTATGAAACATTTCATCACTTCCAATTGATTGGCTCTCGATCTTAACAACGAAACTTTTTTCTCAGGTAATTTCTACTATGGTGTCTGTGAATTAACTATGTAAATACTCTACATGACGCGCCGTCTCGCAAAACTCGCAAAATAACGTACGTTATCATAGCGCACGTAAACCACAGAAACCGAATAACTTTCAGAGCATGCGCAGAGAGGATGACGCTATTCCTTTACGTACGTAATGCGTTTACGTTTGGTTGCAAGCGCTATCCTAACACTGCCTATTGAACGCATGAAGAATCCCGTAGCACGGTCCCACTTGAAGGCAAGTTACGGCAACCTGAGCATCGAAGTCGCTGATGTTCATCCGCATTCCAAAGTAGATGTACTGGTAGCGAAGGCTCCATAGACGCGCATTGGTCCAAAAAATGGCGGCTCGTGGGCACTCCAGCGCCCCCTGGATTTTGGGGGGCAAACTACGCAAACGTGACGTAGAATGACGTCACGCATACGTATGCTTTTGGCGCGAATTATAAAGCGGTCTTTCTGTAGAATCCGCGTTTTCGAGCCCGTACCTCTCGAAGGTTGCTGCCTTTCAGGGCGCCCCAACCTTTGCCAGTCAAATGTGCTCGAGTTCCTGCTAGTTATGGCCTTGTTAATGTGCAATTGGGAACGCAATGAAAGTGACTGGTAAAGGAGGGCAGCATAGAAAGGCAGCAACACTTCCAGACACTGGCGAAGCATGCATGATTCGTAGTGCAAATACTGGTGCTAGTACTTTTGAGAGCTTTTGAGTACAGCAAGGTATGATGCACAAAGCACTGGCTCAAGTGCACAGTTCGCAATAGAGTGTACGGCAAGTATGGTTTTCATAGTTTCATATTCATTGTTTATTGCAGCAACCAAACAAATACAGTCACAAAGCACACCCTTGGCACACAAACAAAAAATACATGTCACAGGCAGCACAAGCAGTATTGCTTAAGTTGGCTAATCATCTCAATAGTCACAGTGCAAGGACGGAAAAAGACTTCCCACTGGCCGCACGCCGAAGGAAACGACAAAACCGAGAAAACTGCCGCAGCGGTGCAGCGGGCTGCAAATCTTACCGAACGGTGACAAAGAAGCGACGTGCAAGGACGACGAAAACTTCGCAAAAGGAGCATTTTGAGACCGGCGAGCTAAATTTATACGCTTTACCAGGCGCGCCATCGCAGACAGCTGGCGATAAGAAATCGCTTCGTAAGCTCCCGCCACTGTGGCCGGGTTAGCCGGGTATCGAAACAAGGCCTGCAAAGACGCGCTGTAATGCACCGCACACTCATGAATAGGGGGCAGGTCAAGAGTGTTGCAAAAATACAAAATTTGCCAGGTTTTAATAAAATGACTTACCTCTTTCATAAAACAAGGTGCTAATATATTTTTTCTTTTCTATTGGCAGATTACATTCCAATTTTGTAGCTTTATCATTTCTTTATATGAGTGTTTTGCCCCCCATCCTCTGGTTGTGCTGCAGTCGCGCTAAACCACTTTTCGGCCCAGCCTTCGCCACCACTTTAAATCCGCCTTGCGCATTCTCCATCACACACAAACGCAACGCTCATCATTTGTCTCTATTATTGCTGCCCTGATGTTGAAATGCGCAATGCGATAAAGGCAACGGAAAGTACTTCGCGTTGCTGTTATTTTAAGCCGAGAACCAAGCTCCGCGACCTCGCACTCATTGCTGCATTTCGTTTGCGGTGGTGCTAACGCAGTGCTCGGCAAGTATTCCAGCGCAACTTGGCTGAGAATATGTGTGGAATGCTCGCCGATGGTAGTCAAATAATGTATGAGGAAATGTCACGCACGCCGTAAAGATCGCAAGAGATGTTGCGAGTGTATGAGAGGAGAATGTGAGAACGAAAGAAAATTGTGTAGCTTCAATGCGTTTTTAAGTCGTACACGTTGCGCTGCCTCTTCGGCTGTGACACTTGCACAAAGCTCTTGCGGACCCGTTCTTCCGGCGGTGACACGTTTAATACTTCCAGGCAGTGAAGAAAATGTCCTCTTTTGTTGCTCCGGTTTTTGCGATTGCCTTCTGTAGCGTCTCTGAAAGAAGACAGGAACACGGGGACGTCGTGACCTCTGAGACAGGATCGACTCGCGGAAGACGGAAGTTTAACTCTGGCGGACAAGAGGGAATCAAAATTGCACACTCCTTCAGAGCGGGGAATCTGCCCTAAAATAAAAGCGGCAGATGGAGTGCACCCTCGTAGGACAGAAAAGGAATCTGCCCTCTCTTTAACGAAGAAAGGAGCCGTATAACGTGCGCGTTCTTTATAACCCACGCCCAGAGTCGTGAAATATTGTTTTTGGAGCTGACACGCTTCGCTGTCGATGGCGCCCATACTTTTTAAAAAACGCATATTCGTTTGTAAGGACCTATTTTCAAGGTTGTTTCAAGGCTGACGTAGGGGCATGTTAGCTCTGGTAAGTTTGCGCGCTTAGAAAAGCGTATTTAGCGAATAGCGGATAGAACGCAGCGTGCCGCGCGACTATCACTCACAAATATTTATGCTTTTTTTCTTTTAAATGAAATGGGAGAGGGGAGGAGGGAGGGGAAAGCAGGTTACATTTGTGCGCCTGCGCACCAGGAGCTACTATGATGGACAGAAAAGCCATTCGTTTCCTTAAAAAGGAAACAATCTGATTCCAGCTCCGTCCCTTCTTCAATGTGCATAGTCTGCTGGAGACTGCGTTTGTGCAAGAAGTATACAGGCTGTCCAACATAACGCGGGTAAATGTTTTAAAAAAGAAAGGCATTCCGGACGCGAGTTGAACCGAATGCATAACCGAATGTATAATGTTGGCACTGGCCTAGAGTTTCTCAGGCTATTTTTTATTTTCCCCTTAACTAACGGATTAGTTATGTTTAAATAACCAACTTTTTAAGTATTGGCTGCAGACCCCAAGCGTTATAGACAAAGATGTAGAGCACCTTGAGAACCCTCTCACTAAATTGTTTCCAACACGATATATCTCACGTGGTCCTTTCTTCCGCGTTCCAAAAAAGGCCCGCGAAATATGAAGAAGATACCATGTGACGGGGCGATTGCGCACTGTTATTGTGCTCTCAAGCGTGCGATGGATGAACAAGGTCGGCTGCAGCGAGACTGGCCTACGACAGGGCGTGATGTCCGGTGTAGGTATCTGGGCATGCAGCTTTTATATAATCTTGACGGCGCAAATGCGTGCTGCTGGCCGAGCGGTGCCGATGCGATAAAGCGTCTAAGGAGACGAAAGAGAACACGAACATAGCTTTATTTTTGATGCTTGAAATGGGTAAGAACCGGCAGCCTGCCGACGGGTGGGGAGGCGACGTTCGGGGGTCGGAACGATGTTTCAGTGACCTTCAATGCAAAAAGCGCCCTTTGATTATAATGCGTGTTCGAAGAGGTCACTATCTGCTGCAATGCACATTTGGCATCTCATGGGCACATTTTCCGAGGCGTTCTTGATCATGGTATCAGTGATGGAGTTGCAGACTTGTCTTATTTTTTTCTTTTAGTTTTTCTGATGTTCTGGTGTCCGGTATACTTGATCCTTGGCGTAGCCCCAGAGAAAAAAATCGAGGGGAGTTATATCTGGCGACAGTGCCGGCCAAGCAATGGTCCCATGCCGTCTAATCCACTGCTGCGGGAATACTTAAAGGGAAGCTGAAAGGTTTTCCAGAAAAAATGAGTGAACATGTGTACATAATGGTTTTCAACCCTCCGAATTCGAACATCGTATCGAAATTGAGCGAAAGAAAGCGCAAAGATATTTTATTTCGACAAAAATTGCAGCAGCGCACACGCCCAGCTCGCGCGTCTCGTTTCCGCCTGTGATTGGTCGGGCGCCTCGTGACGTCAACTCTAGTGACCAACCGCTGCCGCTACACATGAAGCGCGGTGCCAGGTAGTTTGGTGCTGTAATGGAAAATTAAGAGGTAATGGAAAGTTTAGAGAGACTGCGTTTTTCTGAGGAGTTCGGCGTTACTCCCTACATGTACGAGCCGATTGCGAAGAGTCGGCCTCTCGAAGAAGCAAACGATGCTGGTGTGAGCAGTGCTTTCGACGCGAACGAAAGCGAAGTCTTGGAATCTCATCGTGTTGGAAATGCTCTTTGGTGAGTATGTTTTTTGCAAAGCGATCTAGTGATCTCGCCGATCTTTCGCCGATCTAGTGAGCTCGTTCCCGATCAAACAACTGTAGTGTTGTGTTCCTGCATGCCTCCTCGTGGAACGTAAACGGGGATGCGATCGTCGGCATTTGTGCGCTGTCCAAAGCTGTCAGCAATCTACAAAGACGGTTTAAACGCGTGAAAAGCTCCCCGGTTCATGCAGTACGTGTAGTGACCTTCATCTGTGCGCCATCCGCACACTACTCGTAACCGAAGTCGTAAAGGCGGCGAATTCCGTCGGCTACGTGAGACGGTCGGTTTCTCGCTGTGAGCGAGAGAAGGGGGGAGCGTAGCGTCCTGGGGTGCGCCGGCTTTCCAGCACATGCAAACTCTACATTTGCACAGCGTTATGGTAGCTGCATGCAGGCTGTTTTACAACACACGTGCAAATAGAAAATTCGCGGCGCTTTGCGACGAAACCTGCGTCAAGAGCGGGAGATAAACATGCACCTTCCGTTCAGCGAGCTAACACGAAGGAGCTCGTAGTAAATGCCAGCGTTGAAATAGCTCAACTGCGCGCGTTCTGTGTCCACTTGACGCACCCAGAGCCAAAACCATAGCCGCTCTTTCCTCGAGTAAGCCAAATCTGCTGCTCAACGTTGGTCACAGCCAAATATTATTATTTTTGTTTTGAACACATATACAGATATACACAGTTAACAGGAAAGGGAAAGCGAGGAGCAGGCTGGCAACTGCCACCGGAAGGGGCACAACGCCTGCCTACTCTTCTGAAGGGAGGTGACAGCAACATATACAGTACATATACAGCCAAATAGCGTTGCTGTGGAGAACACGCAGGGATACGGGCGCCTGAGGAGCACTGGATATATTGCAGTTCACTGGGATTGGTTCAAACGAGGTACATAAGGTTGGATATACATCCGGTAAACTGGAACAGCCCGCGGCCCCCCCCCCCCTCTCTCACGCTCTTACGCTCTAAAAACAGTTGCACCCTTTGGGGTGTATATTTGCCACCCAACAATAATCGCCGTCTCTCTTGCCCACATTTCCGTCCTTTAACGCTGCAATACCGGTACTTCCAAGTCATGAACGGCATGCCCGTTATCAGCATGACGGAGCATTCTCGACAATAAAGTAGCGAGCGCAGCGTTTTCAAGGAAGGAAACGCAAGCAAGACAGATGACGATTATCGTGGCGTGGCAAATATGCACCCCAAAGGGTGTAAATTCGTTTAATAGTACAGGGAGTGACGCGCCGGTTACGGTGCACAAGTTTGACGCCAGACACGGCCACCCGATACTGCGACTACGAAGCGATGCGCATGTTGGGGTGCGAGATCAAAAAAGAACGTTTGGTAGACGGTAAGTGTGAGAAGGAAAGCAGACGGGGCCAGTGCGAAGAGTCATCGTACGAAGAAGACATTCGTAATCTTCCTTAAATATAGCCAAGGTTATTTTTTAGCATTAGTTAGTTTTGTCCCCATGCGATTTATCCGCAGTTTTTTGAGCCCTAAGATTTAAAGTTGTAGCCTCATCGTTCAATTCGAAAACTACAAGGTAATTTGTGTACAAAGGCAGAATTGTAGCAGCCATTATCGCCTACCATCGTTTCCACGCGCTTCGCCCTTTCCTTCTTTCAAGCAGAATGAAAATGCTGCTTTCGCCTTTTCTTTTTCGTGGCCTTAGACGCTTTATCGCTTCGGCAACGCTCGGCCAGCAGCACGCATTTGCACCGCCATGCGATAAGAGCCGCAAGCCCAGATACCACCAGACATAACGCCCTGTCGCGGGCCAGTCTCGCTGCAGCCGACCTTGTTCATCCATCGCACGCTTGAGAGCAGCTCAATAACAATGCGCAAGCGCCCCGTCACGTGGCATTTTCTTTCATATTTCGCGGGCTTTCCTTGGAACGCGAAAAAAAGAACCACGTGAGATACATCGTGTTGGAAACAATTTATTGAGAGATTTCTCAAGGTGCTCTACAACTTTGCGTATCACACTTGGGGTCTGTAGTCAATGCTTAAAAAGTTATTAATTAAACATAACTAATCTGTTACTTACGTACCTTAATACGTACCTTAATACGTACCTTAATACCTTAGCAACTTGCGATTCGCTGATGATATTGCCTTGCTTAGTAACTCAGGAGACCAATTGCAATGCATGCTCACTGACCTGGAGAGGCAAAGCAGAAGGGTGGGTCTGAAAATTAATCTGCAGAAAACTAAAGTAATGTTTAACAGGCTCGGAAGAGAACAGCAGTTTACGATAGGTAGCGAAGCACTGGAAGGAGTAAGGGACTACATCTACTTAGGGCAGGTAGTGACCACGGATCCGGATCATGAGACTGAAATAACCAGAAGAATAAGAATGGGCTGGGGTGCGTTTGGGAGGCATTCTCAAATCATGAACAGCAGGTTGCCACTATCCCTCAAAAGGAAAGTGTATAACAGCTGTGTGTTACCAGTACTCACATATGGGGCAGAAACCTGGAGACTTACGAAAAGGGTTCTGCTGAAATTGAGGACGACGCAACGAGCTATGGAAAGAAGAATGATGTGTGTGACGTTAAGGGATAAGAAAAGAGCAGATTGGGTGAGGCAACAAACGCGGGTAAACGACATCTTAGTTGAAATCAAGAAAAAGAAATGGGCATGGGCCGGACATGTAATGAGGAGGGAAGATAACCGATGGTCACTAAGGGTTACGGACTGGATTCCAAGGGAAGGGATGCGTAGCAGGGGGCGGCAGAAAGTTAGGTGGGCGGATGACATTAAGACGTTTGCAGGGACAACATGGCCACAATTAGTACATGACCGGGGTAGTTGGAGAAGTATGGGAGAGGCCTTTGCCCTGCAGTGGGCGTAACTAGGCTGATGATGATGATGATGATGATGATGATGATGATGATGATGATGATGATGAATCTGTTACTTAAGGGGAAAATAAAAAAATAGCCTGAGCAACTCTAGGCCAGTGCTAATATTATGCATTCGGTTGAACTCGCGTCCGGAGTGCCTTTCATTTTTAATAGTTTGGCGGAAGTTATGTGCGAGAACCTGTGTATGTTTTTACGAAGGACGCAATAAAAAGTAAGCAAGTGCTGCGTATTAGTTACAGGAAGGTTTGCTCGTCGCTTTGCTTTGTTATGCGATAATTGTGGCAAATAATAACCGCCAGCATATTGCCAGCATATTGCGAGGGCATATTGCATACTGCCTTCGCATATTGCATGCTGCCTTCGTGCATCGCCAATCTTGAAGAAAACCCAGTATTTCAAGTGCAACAGGACTCGCGCCTGCTGCCATCTGTTTTCGCTGACCGGAGACTACTTTTGGGCTTATCGGCTTCATCGAGGGGGCGGCATTCCTGTGTGCCGCATTCACTTTGGCAGCAGCAGCGGCGGCGTACAGACGTGCCATAACCAACTTGATCTACCTTTCGCAGCTTGGTGGTAATTCCGTTCCTATTTGTGGAAATATTACGCCGCGCCGTCATTGTTGCTGCAACGAGCGCAACGAGCCTATTGCCTGCTTGTTGCCTAATTTGTGTTCGCGGGGGCATTCGCGGCTCGCTAATGCTCTCTGTTCTTTAAATTGTGGCAAACACTGGTACTCACGGGGACGTTTTCACGGCTTTTGGCGGAAAACAACCGAATAGCATAACAGAGATTGTGAAAGTGTTAACAGACGTACTAGCGAAGCTTGAGAAGTTCGCAACTGCCGTGGAGAACGAAATTGCAGGCGTGCGAACATCAAACACTCATATCCATTCTGAACTAGAGGAAATACGAGGGGCTATAGGTTTCATGAATGAGAGTTTTGAGCGGTTCAAGAAGGATGTCGTAGAGCTCCGTCGCGACGTGACCGAAGTCAAAACACAGAATTCTCAATGCCAGTACGAAATTAAGCAGATGCAGAAGGCACTAATGGAAGCAAAGAAAGAAATTATCGAGCTAAAGCAATATAACAGGAGCAGAGACGTAGAAATAAAAGGCATACCAATGGTGCCTGATGAGAATCTGCGTAAGTCGGCGGAAAAAATAGCAACATTTTTGGGTGTCGATGTCTCCGAAGACGACATTGACGTTGCGCACCGCGTCTCTTCAAAGGACAAGGACAGACCTAATGTTGTGTTGCAGTTTTCCGCTCGTGCTGTGCGAGCTAAGTTCTTCTCTGCAGCTAGAAAGGCAAGGCTTACCACAAGAGTTCTTGGCTTCGAAGAAAGCAATTCGGATTATGTTAATGAGCATCTCTGTACATCACAGTACTGTTGAGCAAAGCGCGTCAACTGCACCTAGAGAAAAAATGGAAGTTTGCCTGGGTTTCGCAAGGAAAGATCCTCACGAGGAAGACAGAAACCCCAACTTCGTTGAGAAATGAGAGTGAGAGCGACCTGGCTTAAATTGCATAGTTTTTTTTTCTGTTCATATCTTCTTGTTGTCCTTCGGTTTCACCATGACTTTTATTTTGGATCAAGTTGATCAATTAATAAAACACCACGATGTGTTCTCAGTTTTTTCATTGCAATCTGCGCAGTATCCAAAAAAATCTTAACTTATTGAGTGCTTACCTATCCCAGCACACTTTTCGACTTGATCGCCATTGCGGAAACCTGGCTCAAGGACAAAGAATCGCCATTTATTCCAGGCTACAAACTTTCTTCTCTGCCAAGGGTTTCAAGGGCACGAGGAGGTGGTGTTGCCTTCTTTATAAAAGAAAGTATTGCTTCTGAAGTTCTCCCTCCCCTTACTGTCAGTGACCCTACAATTGAGGCACTTTTTATAAAGATTGCGTGGGGTATAACAGTCGGTGTGGTGTACCGGCCTTCCGGTTCTGCCGTTTCAACTTTTATTGAGAAACTTGAATCAATTATTGAAACCTTAACCTCTATAAAAGGTAACCGCGTTGTAATTGTAGGAGACTTTAATATAGATGTTTCTGGAGAAACTAACGATTGCACGTTACTTCTACAGTCATATAACATATGCAATCTTATAACAGAGCCAACGCGTATCACAGGCAGTTCTATCACTTTAATAAACCATGCGCTTACGTACATATCACATGTAATAGATGGGTCGGAACTTACCTAGATCCAATAGCCGATCACATACCCATATTTGTTGCGGTATCCCATATCCAAGGAAACCCATATCCAAGGAAATATATCTGCGAACATATCTGGTCATGAATCACAGAAAAAGATTGACTATCGATTAGTTCGCGAGAACTTGCAGCAAGTAAACTTCTTTGGTACCTATGATACCGACATAAACAAAGAATAGACAAACTTCTTTAAAGTTGTCCAGAGTTCCTTCTTGCAGAGCACCACACGCAAGTCCTCGGGTCGATATGTTGCACCTATATGCCCATGGATGACTCACGACATCCTGCGCATACTGAAGGAGAAAGAAAAATGGCATGAGAAGTGGAAACGTGCTAAAACCAATAATTATTATCTAAGCCAGTTTAAGCGTTTCAGGAACGTTTCGGTATCTCTACTGCGTAAAAGAAAGCAAGAATACTACTCTTCCCTTATCATCAATGCTGAGGGGCAACACAGGTAAAATTTGGAATATTGTAACAGGTGCAGTAGGACTTCGTTCAGAGCAGCATATATTGCCTGATGTACTTGACCAGAAAACAGTTGATGCATTTAACGAGTATTTTGTAAATATAGGTCTGCAACTAGTAAACCAACTTCCTCAAGTCACTGAATGTACGCAGTCTATCCAATCAGTGGTGAATAGTGTGGTATTGGGGGATATCACAGGGGATGAAATAATAGCAGTTGTTAATGGGCTAAGAACTAAGGCAGCTGCGCTTGACCAAATACCTTTTAAGCTAATTAAGGACAACATTGACATATTAGCAGATCCCCTCGTTCACCTATTTAATCACTACCTTGATTCCAAAATATATCCTTCAGAATTAAAAATAGCAAAAGTAATTCCGATTTATAAGGACGGAGAAAAGTTCCAATCCATCAAGTTATCGGCCGATTTCAGTTAATAGCGTCATCAACACAGTTTTTGAAAAGATACTCTCTGTGCACATAAACAAATTCATATCCAAATACAATATACTGATCCCCACCAACACGGTTTCAGACCTCAGAAATCCACTTCTTCCGCTGTTTTCACCCTGGCGCACCTACTGAATACGGCTCTCCAGCAGAAAATTGCGGTCGTTGTCTATCTCGACATAAAAAAAAAAGCCTTCGATAGAGTTGACCATCAGATATTACTGAACAAGATTAACAATCTAGGGTTCAGGGGCAAAATCCTGAACTTGCTTCGAAGCTACCTCAGTAACCGCAAGCAGCAAGTAATACTTAAAAATTATACGTCTACTTTACAAACCTTGCCAACTGGTGCGCCACAGGGTTCCGTTCTTGGGTCCGTGCTTTTCTCACTGTACATAAATGATTTCCCTGCAACGCCTAGGCATTCACAGGCTTTGATGTATGCTGACGACACCGCTCTGCTATTTACTGGAGACAGCCTGCTTGATATAAAGGATAAAATAAATTCTGAGTTACATAATGTTTTTAAGTGTTTCACGTCCAATGAACTGACCCTTAATCTTAGTAAGACTAAGTATACCGTTTTTCATTCCAGGAAGAAAAAAACTCAATACTGAAATGCTGGACATATCATTACGAGTAAAGGGAAAATCAGACATCCACCCAATTTTCCTTTTATTCATTACTTCTCTCCACCTTGCGGGTTTCCGCAGAACTACTACGTCATATCATTACGAGGTACAAAAGTACAACAAGTTGTCTCCTACAAATATTAAGGTATTTTCTTTGATCCAGACATGCACTGGAAAACTCACACTAAACACCTTTGTTCTAATTAAGCTTGCTTACGAATGTTATATTCTTCTTAAGGCTCGTGAATGTTTCGAATATCCTGTCCTACGCATTCTGTACTTTTCCTTCATTCAGAGTCACATATCTTATTGTATTGATTCATGGGGAAACACTTTTATAACTTACGTTGATTCTGTATTCCGTCTGCAAAAGCGCGCATTAGGAATTATCACTTCTTCAAGGTGTACACAATGCAGTACGTACTTGTATAGCTCATTGCATGGGTTGCCAGTGCATGCATTGTATGAATTGAAAATTGCTGAGGTCATTCATATTATTATCGAAACCAATAATTCTCTTCCAATTAGAGCTGCAACTAATCAGTGTTTTAGTCTGCCTCCATGTCATAATCTGTACGGGAAAAGGCTCGTAGAATTTAATGGCGCACTTATTTGGAATTCACTGCCAATGCATATAAAAGAAGCCCGTAACTTTAGGTCTGCTGTGAAAAAATACTTTATTTAAATACTGTCGATAAAAGTACATTTCTTTATATTTACATTCCTGCTTAAGTTGTGCATGCCACTTGCTCAAGTTCTGCATGTCAATTTCATTGTTATGTATTATGCCTGTTTTGTTTGCTCGCGTGCGTGAAGGATAAAAGAACACTGAGTTTATATTTGCCTTCGTGTCTGAGTTATGTATGTTATTATTACTATTATGTATTATGTCTGCTGTTTTTGTTGACTCGCGTGCTGCGTTGTACACCCTAAGTTGACTGTGGACCCGGGACTAGCCAATGGCTATGGGTCCAGTAATGCTTTTGTATTTTATATGTTTTAAATAAAGATTGAATGAATGAATGAATGAATGAATGAATGAATGAATGAATGAATGAATGAATGAATGAATGAATGCTTCCTCAATCACTGAGTTTAAGTCTAACTTGGGCTGGAGGGAGAGAATCTTTATTAAGTTCTTTCCATTGTTTGCTTACAACAGCAGCAATTATTATTATAGCGTTTGCATTCTTAGCCTACTTCCCGCGCTTTCCGCGGGCGATGTATGTATGTATTTATCTACCTATATTTGTATCTATATATGTTTGCTTGTATGTATCTATATTCCCGCCTACCTGGATCACTGGGTAGAATATGGTCGAATGGATAACGCATCGGGCTGAGGTAACAGGGTTCGAAACCAACCATCGGACCAACTTCGATCACCAAGTAGATGGCAACGTGTACACACCTGCCCTTCTTGAACGGACTCCTTTCATGCCGACAAGGGTCACTGTAGATGCGGGACTGGGTAGGTACTGATCTTCGAAGCAACTTTTTCACGCCGACTTGGAGCACTGGACTTGTGCCACTCGGTCTGCGCTGGCCTCCAATGAACATCTCCGATGCCAACTCGGGTCGCTGAGTATGTGCCAGTAGGCGCGTGCCGCTCTTCAACGAACGTCTTTGACGCCAACTTGGGTGTGGGCCACTGGCAATGGGTCACTCTACAATGATGAAACAGGTGCCTTAACTTTCTCCGATGCTGAGCGGAATCGAACCCACGTTACGAGGGTTGCTCAGGGAAGAGCAACCCGACGCATTAGCTCGGTATGTGCCGCTCTTCAAAGAGCGCCTTTCACGCCAACGCTTTAGCGGGCTGGGCCACGAATGCACTGGGTGTGTGCCGCTCTTCAATGAATCTCTCGCCATCTTGAGTTGCTCAGTATGGGCCACTGAGTGTGCGACAAGCGAGGGAACAGTGATCAGCCTTTGCAGACACCTGTGCGCCACGCTTCTCGTCTCGGAGGCCACGCGCGGGCTTCTCGGCAGCGCCACCAGATGGCACAGCATGTCCAGAAAAAAATAAGCGCGAGAGAGGAGACCGGCTGCCGCATGACGCGTTTCTCAGCGTTCGCACGCGCCGGCGCGCCACGCATTTCGGAGGCCACGCGCAGGCTTCGTGGCAGCGGTGCTGGGTGGTGCAGCGTGTTCTTAGGGAAGCGCGAAAGAGGGCTCCCTGCAGTACGCGCCTCAGGCGTAGCTCGTTTAGACTCTGGCAATACATTGTGTCGCTATATTGATCAGTGCTAATGCATTACCGTCCGCAGAGTAACCTTGAGATGGTTTCTGCAGCAAGTTTTATTATTATTATTATTATTATTATTATTATTATTATTATTATTATTATTATTATTATTATTATTATTATTATTATTATTATTATTATTATTATTCCATTTGAAGCGGAGCTGCGGCAAGCACCTAGCCTACTAATAAGGTTTTATTACATGTTTTGCAGTCTTGCATTTTTGCCTATATCTCATTTATCTCTTCTCTGTTCAATAAAACCTATATCTCTATTGCAGAGTTACTCTAACGTGACGACTCGGGCTCCTTCAATCTCTTCCTTGCTTATCTGCGAATGGGAGGTCCAATGCTCGACCCAGGCCGCCATAAGACGCCGCAGCAAAGACTAACGCTGCCCTGTGGCCGAAAACGACGCACCTCCGATGATGGTACTAATACCTCCAAAAACCATACTGCTTTCCCGCTTTGTGCCGACACGTAAATGCTCCTAAGCTTCACATGAAAAGACGTCTAAACCCGCGCTGGCTGTGATATTTATTTTTTGCCGTCTTTTATCAAGTTCTTATATACTGCACACAATAAATCGATTTCCACGGCTGGGTGCTATAGTCCAAGTGATGCACTGTGGTGCGGTTTTTACCCATGGTGTATACATAAAACGCGATCTCTGCACTACAGTGGCTGCAATTGTGGCTTGTAAATACGGGGCAGGACCGCCGCGATGCGCATGTCAAGACATACTTATGTTCTTAACGACGCACTTGCGCTCTTTGATGTCCGCGTTTGGGCAAGCGGACCAAGCGACAATATTTGTCGCAAGTAGATTTACGTTGTGCGTAACAATGCGGAAGTGCAAGTTTCTTCTATAGGTTGTCAGTTTCAAATTTCAACGCAGCGCACACTCCTTTGTTACGCACTGAAAAAAAAATGTGTTTTGCGGAAGGCGCACGGCGTAGGCGAACGCACAGTATAGGCTCCCGCGGTGCCGCCTCTGTTGGAAGCATTTGCGCGGGCGCCTACCGCGGATTTAAGCGAAAGAAAGAGTCGATGCGCGCTCGATACTTGGAACAGATGCGCCTGTGTACGGCCGTCCTTGGCGGCCGCGCGGTGCGGTGCCAGCTATACAATCCGCAGTCCCAAGTTGCGGCCAAAGTAGGCCGTAAATTTCCGCTACAACCGATAGAACAACGCCGACGCACGAGGAGATGCAGCCAACGCAATAAGCTCTCAACTTTGCCCGTCGCAAATGCAAGGGCGTGCGTCCCGCTCAACGCAGCGACTGAAATCAGGCACTTGGCAATCACCGCGTGCAGACACCAGCAGAAGCCGTTATTATGTGCGCCGCGCGCTCTCTCTATAGTCGCTGGCGCGCTCGTTCATCAACGACGCCATAAAGGACCACAGTGCCCGCAGTTCAGTGTACTACGGCCGCACCGTGAACGCGCTTTGGCGCAGAATAAAAGGCATCTGACGAAAGCAGCTGTCATTATTTTCCGTGCGCATTTCAAGAGGAATAACGCCGGCCTCCTTATTAATGTTACTTCTAGACGGCCCATTCTTGCGGTGCCCCATATCCATGTCCTACGCTGTTGGTGAGGTATAGTGTACTCTTCTTTAACGCGCCATCCGGAACCCCTAGCTACAGGACGTCAATATCCAATTCCAGGTTGCGGGCTTTTCTGGGGTGGCACTGCGAGAATAATGCTGGATGGTCGTGCGGGGGAGCGGTGGGTACTCCGTTGCTGTCGAACTGGATCAATCCGGAATTCAGCTGTGATGGAAACACCCCCAACGAACAACTAAAACCGACACCATATGAGCTTTCAGTAACCCGCAAGCATTCGTCGAGAGCACTTTTTGCGTGTCACTGGTCAGTTCATGTCATTGTAACACTCGCGGCAGGTCAGGAAACTTTTCAGGTCATGTGGTTCAAACAAGCTGCGAGACCTTTTTTCCATGACGCATCATTGAGGCAGCAAAAAAAAAAGCCTCTATAATTTTGCGCACCGCACTAAATACTCCGAGTTACTGTCGCAAAATCCGTTCTATGAGGCCCGTGCACCCGGTCTCATTATTCGAATTTTATCAGCAAGCATTAACCGATATATAAAGCTCGATCGATGCAGGTTGCGAGAATCGTAAGAGGGTCAGCGGCACAAAATTCGCATCAAAATTCGCGTTACTTGGCATTGTTTCCGGTATAATGTCAAGTACTAAAAGTGCAACGCTGCAGAATACAACGTTAGTTGCATTAATCGTTGAGGAGAAAAATGCCTCGCTGCGTACGACACGCGTACGCTCGGCGCCATTGTTTCTGGGTCATCGCTGAACGTAAGAACGCATAACTAGTAAAAGCAGGAGACAAAGCAGGCTCATCTAGGCGTTCACACTGCGCAAGAAATAACCATTGTAATCGCGGCGTGGATTCGAATTTACAATGTAGCGAATACAGCACAGTACACAATGACAACATTGCAATGGCGCCTCTGTTAACAACTTCACTGAAAGGCGCCCCGTGTTTCTAACTGCTTAAACTCTGCAGCAGCGCTTCGTCATTGTGTCTCAGGTCAGCGGCACAAGCGTCTCCCCGTTCAATGCACCTCACGTAACAAAATAATAATAAAAATTCTTTTTTAACCTTGGATAATCACTTGTGGCCTGCTGGTTTTCGGTGGTGCGAACGCGTGCGGTACAACTTGAAAGGAGCCTTAAATTGTACAGAAGTCTCTGTGTAAGCTTGCTGCGAAATAACCGACTATAAAGCTGCATTGATGGAGGAGGGTTCCCTTTAAACTACGCCGTCTTCATCATGAAGCCCTCGGCTAACGCCCTGAAGGAAGGCCACGCGACGCTGAGCGGGTGACAAGAATCCCTTTATGTTCTGACGTCAGAGCACGCATTCAGTCCTGCGTCTTTTGAATGACAGTATATGACTGCTGGGCTTGAGTCGACGGAGCTATAGTTTTTATGACGCTAGTTTGATTCAACGAAGACTGGTAATCGAAGTTATATTATGAAACTACTTGCTACATTTTATTCTCGGGTTTTGTCCGAGTGATTTCGCTGTTTCTCTCGACACACACACATATCGTGTTTAAGAAATGAATGCCGCCAAAATCATAACAATGTGTTTTTGTCACAAAAAAAGAACAGACTGCACATACTGAAATGTGAATTTCAATTCTGCATAAATTTTTGCTATGTGACACATGTCTGCGCATCTTAAAAAAGTAATCGTTGAAGCAGTTTGCTTTTTCACCATCGTCGCTTATAGTTACATTCTCTGGCGATAAGGGTGGTATCGCAACTTCATCTTTGCTGTTTGTTTTTACCAGATTCCATAACTGTTCAGGGCTCTCTTTGATACGTGACTCTAAGGTTTTAAAAAATCACCGCTCGAGCACTCCGTGCACATGGTTAACCACCGAAGCTGAAACAGGCGGCCCCAGTGTTTATCACTGGGTTAATCCCGACGATTCATTAAACGACGGCTTGGTAGGCTGCCGGATCCTCGGAACGCAGGTGCTGCTTGCGCTCGGCTGCACGAGCCTGTTCTTGTGCCCGGGCTGCAGCAGCGGCACGGCGTAGACCAGCCCGTTCCCGGTTCTGCTCGCAGCGTTGCTGATTGAAAGCTGCCTGCTCCTCAGGAGTACGTATGACGCGCGGCCTACTCATTTCGGAGCCGTAGAGAAACTGCTGCGCGCGCGCTAGGCTGCGACGGAGATCAACGACGTCACTACTGGCGCAGCCAATCACGCGCCTCTGTCTCATTTCTTTCTTTTTTTGGCGCATGCGCATGGGCTTGCGTCGGAGGAGTTCTCGGCGTACACGCGACAGACGGACTAATCGGCTAGCATATACAGCTTTGCTGTAAAAAAAAAAACACCAGGGCAACAACGTCCACCGAGCACAATAACGCGGAGCTGGGTTCACAGCGGCTCATTCCAATAGAAGTGGCATGTGAAGGCACTCGAGTGCCGAAATATGCATGCACTCTAATTAACCTGATTCAAGGTGGCTACGGAGCGTATACACTCTAGGCGCGTCAATCAGGAAAACTGTGGCAGCGGCAGGACGTAGGAGGGATATTACTGCCCTGTCGAACAAGAGTTGTTTGATTTCGTACCCTGCAAAATATGCGATCGATAATGCCATACAAACAAAACAAAAATGAAACCGCATCTGTCGAAAAATAAAATACTGTTCACTTAGTTTTAGTCTGTGAAGAATAGAAATAATATATGGTTTTGTAAATTTCCTGGTGACTTTATATAAGATTAAACCCGACACTTTCCTAATATCCTGTCTCCGTGATCAAAAACGGTAACGTGATATTTCATTTCATTGCCGAACTTTTAATAATCCTTAATTGTTAGACCGAGTTGGTATCACAAAAAATCTTGATTTTTCGTATCACTCGCAAAAATACCAAAATCTTCATTATTCAGTAAATTCGGTTTTGTAATATATATAATTTATTTGCATACCTTTCTGTCTTCTCGTCTAGATGACCTTTGTAAAGAGTCAGACAAATGTGCTTTTCTTTTTCTTTTTTTTCTTAGGAGGGTGAGGTAGGGCGTCATACCTTTTTCTACGTCCTGACCCGTTCTGTTTCCTTGTTGTCACTTTGTCAAAATAAATGCTCGAGTTTAAATTAAGTCTAGATCTCACCGCCATAGAAGCCATGGAATCCTTGCGATGTCAGAGCACGTGCTATGCACGCATTGGGAGGCGCATTAAACAGTTGGTCATATAGGTGACAGTGGTGAGGGAACACAAAAGTGTCTCGTTTGCTTTCACATCAGCGAAAATGTTCCTTAAATATGTCAGCCTAGCGACGACCTAGCATTCCTTTTATATATTCATCTTCTCTCACGTTTCCATTTATGGCATTCTTTTGGGTTATATAGTGGCTATCACCGCGACTGCTCCTTGTTAAAAGCGTGAGCTAACGCACGTATTCGCGCATTTCTTTTTTTATTAGATCGCCGTTGCATCAATCGTGGCTTTCGAAACATTCCAGAATTTTGCGTATAAATTTATTATTATATTCTGGGTCTGATTCTCTTCCCTACAAGGATCACATCAATGTGCTGGTTTGGCACATTGATCTGCCAAACCGTACGAACACGTTTAAAGCTGTCAAATACCCCTTGGCAGCCCCAACGCAATTAGGAGACAATTCTTAGCCATGCGAGAGACGATTTCACTATACATACGGGAGAGTTCCACGCAAAGACGCAATTGTCTGCCGCCCCTCCCTTCGGTGCCCCTTTAAACCTCATCCATAAATTTGCCCCAGCATTTATGAACTGCGTGGGACATGTTATTCTCTCCAGATTGGCTCGCGTCACCAATACTCCAACCGCAAGACAGAGTAGCTGTAACGCAGCACAAAGCAAAGGCGTAGCGCGGTACGCCGACTTTTGCTTGGACGCCTATATACGTCGCCAGGAGTCGTAATTTTCCTTCCCGAAAAACTTTCCGCAAGTTACGCCACTCACGTCATTGCTGCGTTCCGTGAAAAGACAGGACGGGGATGACAAAGGAATTGACTACGAAAGCACTATTACGGCCTGGCTGCCCTCATTAAACGCTCATTAGGGTGACGTCCCTGTCAGGCGAGCGCACGATGTAGGTCACGCCGTTCATCGACAGGCCCCGCCGGCCGTTCGTTGTCCGGCTGCCGCGCATCCTCCGCATCACAAGCGCGCGCTTTCCATCGTCAGCGGCCTGCAGTGTGGCACGGCCTTCCGCATGTCCCGTCTTCTTGCGATGGTGTCGATAAGGGCCGTGCTCCAATGCAGGATGGATAGAAAGCGCGGCAAATATAGATTAGTCGAGCAGCTTTTTGCGCGCTCGCGTGATGCATTTGCAGGATGAGCCGAGGTGTCAAAAAAAAAAAAACATATGATCTTCTCATGTCTCAAAGTTCCACACGACTACAACGCACGAAAAAGTCCGTGTCATGATATGCTGTGCGGAAGTGGAATCGGTGAATCACCTTCCGGCTGAAAAACCTAACCTAAGACGTCTATACTATGCCTATGTAAATACCAGGCTTCGATGGGCCATCGCCGCAATGACCTTGCTACTACACCGATATCTACACCATGTGTGGTGACACTCGAAGGCCAATGAGCAAACGCCCTTAGATGGGGGAAGTTTTTCTGCGCATGAGATTGCTGTCGAAGCAACGGGAAATATGGAACAATTCGCAGCGACAGCTTGCCGTGAAAGTCGGAGGGTGCATAGTGTGGCCCAGTGCACAGTGTTTTCCAGGCGCTCTTTCTCAGACTGTCTTATCTTATCAATTAATTAATCAATGATTATTGAATCCAATGTGTGGAAAAACCTTCGCGCAAAATTTTCCGTAATACAAAGCCGATACTAGGAATCATTATGGTGGAACAACTGAAACTACTTCTGATTTCCGACTTAAAGAAAGGACATGTTTCAGAATTTCACTGTACATATGCGTTTTCTATCGAACGCATTGTACGTCTACTAGTACACTGTAGTGCGGCAGATCGGGATCATTGCCAAACACTTTTTCAAGATAACCCTATTTGGCGACTGAAAAAAAACATTCATTACCCTACGTGGCCTTCTTCAAGACCTTACGTTTAACCAACGCAGCAAGTTCTTGTTCAAATGAATCCCAAGTAAAACAGCCACTCCTACATTAATCAAAATAACAGGAATGTTAATAGTAAATAAAAGGCTGTGAAAACAAATTAATGCACTGTTACGTAGGTAAAAAACCAATCTTTTCTAAAAACGAAGCTTCTTGCAGCTTCCATCTCATGTACTCTTACCAAGCCGTGTTTTACAGTAAAGATTCATGTGCTTAGCCGGTTCGTCCGTCCGTCTGTCGTCTGTAGGCCGAAAACTCCTCCGGCGCAACACCATGTGCATGCGCGAAAAAACAAAAGTCAGATGGCACGTCTCTCCCCTTGTCTCTTTCTTTGTTATTTAAGTGGTGACATAGCATTCACCTGATGTGCTTTACGTTCATTCCGTTGCTTCTTAAATACATCAAACGGGAAGGTGCATGTGATTTTCAGAATCTTGATCGTAAACTGCGATACTAGATGTACTGTGTCTGCTGTTGGCATTTTGGAAAGGGGTTTGGGGGAGGGGAGTCAAGAAAGGGGAAGGGTAAAACGAAGAGGGTCAGGAACGAAGTGGAGTGAGAGAAGGGCAGTGGTCTCACCTCAGAAGAAGCAGCCAAGCAGGAGGGCCTGCGGAAGAAGGGATCCATGATGCTTCAAGCACTCCGCCGCACGCCACAAAGGGCAAGGGAGAAGCCGATTCCGTAACGGCGAGAGGCTGCGCGGAGGGCAACTTAATCCTGTGCTTAGAAAAAGTTTATTTTAACAAGAGACGATACGAAATTTGAGTCACAATCACGGCACAATGCCACCGGGACGATAACATATTCAAAAACTGAAGCATTGTACACACGGAGCGTTTTAAAAGTAGTGTCCGAGTCCTCGTTCACTAACATATAACCACATAGACCCACGGAAAGGCACAGTTACACATAAGCTAATTGTCACTCGATCACTCCATAGCGAGCTCAACGACCAACGCCATAGAATGCATTTATGGGTTTGCACAGACGCATCATCTGATGGTGTTTCATCTGCGCAGCTACATAACTAAAAGTTACGACGAAGTTAAATTCTCTCTCGAGCGCACGTGAGCAACGTCCGCCTTTTTTTTTTTTTTTTCCGGCGAGGCATATGCTTGCCATACGCGCTTTGGGCGGTAAGGTGCATGCCCTAGAAAAAGACGACGCGGTGCTCACGAAGGTGCACCTCACCACCCGCACGTTCATGATGACTTGCGTCTCAAGGGTGCGGTCGGTGGTGGCACTATGTCACGTTTCGGAGAGCGGTTGTCACCCAAGTCCGCTGTGCTTGTTTAGATGCGCCATTTCGCCTTCCCGGCTGACTACAGCTTCGCTTAGACAGACTTCGCAGTGCGTGGGCTCTACACTTTTTTAAAGCGAATGGTCGGAGGAGCAGGCGATCTCCGTGGAATGAACAAGCGGAGAACACAGTGCACGCGAGCAGTTGTTGTCATGCCACCGTTGTCGCGCTGTCGTCATTCCGATGTCGTCATGTCGCCGTCGTCGTGACGCTGTCGTGATCCCCTTGTCTTCCGGGCGCGTCAGTAACGCTGCCGTCATCATCGCGCCTTCACCAACTCTATCGTCGTCACAGTGTCGTCGTCGTCAAGCTGTTTTGCCTTCTACCAAAACATGTCGCTTATAATTTGTGCCGCTATCATAAAACAGTGCTATCGACGCTAGCAATGTACTTAGGAAGTATTGATGGTTATTTGATTTCTGCAGTCAGCATAAGCTGTTCGCTTGATTTGACAGTAACATTTTAATCAGGTGTGGAACATGTTTTCCCAGAAAAAAATTTGCAGATCACTCGTGATCCTTTATATGCGGCTCAGGGGATTCAATGTACAAATTTATTTTTCATTAATGTTTGGTTCATTCATTTCTAGTCATTCGATATAAGATTAAATTGCTGTATTCATTATCGAAGGGCACTGCTGTAAATAGTTTGACAAGAAATAGCCAACCTATGAACAACGAAGCAATATAAACAAATCACCACCCAAGCACTCCATACAGACGGTTAACCAGCGAAGCTGAAACGTGTGGCCCCGGTGTTCGTCACTGCTTTAATCCCGAAAAAAGAGAGATAGAGATTCTTGTTTATGGAAGGAGAAAATTGGGGTAAAGTGCAGCGCAGTAACTGCCTCTCAGTTGAGGGCACCTCAACCGCGCTGCACAGGAGGGAAGGGGAATAGATAGAGGGGTGAAAGAGGGGCGGCGGCGGCGGCTAGAACGCCGTGCGCGGGCAAGTCGGTGGCCTTCGCCTATGAGGCGCGGTGACGCGCCTAGTCGTGACGGAGCAGTGCTTCCTGCGCGGCGAGAGCCGCGTCACACATTTGACGAACGTTGCCGTCGATGGCTGGGCACTGGACGAGCAGGGCCCGGAGTGCAGCAGCGAGAGCGGCTATTAGCGCGTCTCTGGGGTCGCTGTTCGCAGCGGTTGGAGGGCCGCATGACGGCTCAGCTGCGGCTGTCTGGTTGTTGCGGCCGCGCAGGGCGTCACTGTACGATCGGCCCTGCGGGGAGGGAGCTAGCAGACGTAGACGGAGCGGCCGTACGCGGCTCGGTCGGTGCGGCGCCGGCTAGTTCAAGCGCTTTTTTGCGCGATAGGGGCCGCTGAGACGTAGACAGCAACACGGCCGCCCTTCTCTCGCGCTGCCACTCAGGACAGCTCGGTTCGGTTGAGGGGTGACGGCCACCGCAATTTACACAGCGTGGCTTTTCGGTGGGGCAGTCTCCTGTGGCTTGCGACTCACCGCAGCGAAGGCAGCGGGCGTCGCGGAAGCAGGTGGCGCCGGCGTGGCCGAAAACGCCGCAGCGGTCACATTGTAGTGGTCGAGGCAGACGGGCACGAACGGCGCGGAGCTGCTTGAAGAGTCGCACGTTTGTGGGTACGACGCTCCCGGCGAAGGTAACAGTGACGCTAGCGCCACTCCGTGAACATGACAGCACCGCGACGGGGGCTTCGATGTTTTCTTTCACAGTGCGGGCGTCGAAGGATGGGTCGACCCCATAAATGACACCCACACAGGAGTTGCTGTGCAGTGCCTTCTAGCGCACCGCCACGTCACTGATGTCGCACACTGCGAGGAGGGGCGCCAAGTCGGCACCGCGCGTCACATCCGCAGTTACCACATTGCGACGAAAGTTCACGCGAACGCATCTCACACCTGGAACACAGGAGAGTTAAGCCGCGATACTATCCCGCGAGAGTGCCAGGAAGGTTGCTTTGCTCCCGGTGGGACGGTGTAGAACCGTGACAGAGGTATCGTGAGCGACACCACCGTCAGCGGGTGGGGAATGCGGCTCGAAGTCGACGAACCGTCGAAAACGGCGTCTCCTTCTTGCGGGCTTCTCCGGCTGTCACGCTGCGGGCTGGCAGGGTTGGGCGTTATATATATATATATATATATATATATATATATATATATATATATATATATATATATATATATATATATATATATATATATATATATACCCCAGTCATGTACAATTAGTACATGACCGGGGTAGTTGGAGAAGTATAGGAGAGGCCTATATATATATATATATATATATATATATATATATATATATATATATAGTAGTGAATTGTGATTTCCGCATACTGTTCATTTTTATCTCTTATGTCATTATCATATTTGAACTGTATCTGTGTTGTTTCTGACACTTAACATGAGTCGGATTATATTGTGCCATATTATAATGTACTTTCTTTTTACTTTTGTGGTACCTAAAATTATGTGAACTTTCTGATATAAGGTGATATGAGACGCATTTCACCCATGTGAAAGGGAGTAGCCGACATCATTTTTCTTTGCCAGCATCTCCTTATTTATTCAAAGCAATAAAGGAACTGCTTTGTTACTCAATAGCACTATTCTGTAAACTGCACCTAATCAGACATCTAAAGGAAACAAAATATTCGCATTATACACCACTCCTAAATATACCACTGCTTTGTGTGTGGGACCATGGGCGTGCGCAATGGAGGGGGAAAGCCAGGGGAGGGAGGAGGCTACGTTCGATGGCTACATTCGACGTTGGAAAACGACAGGCTTCATGGACAGGGACGAGTTGATAGATCGAGTCATCACTGAATTCGCGCGGAGGAACTCAAGACGTCTGCGGCTTCTTTTCACTGAGGGTTGGCTGCTGATACGCGTTCATGCTCCGATTCAATGAAATCCGCTGCGCAAGCCTTCTGTCTCCTGTCTCAACGATTTTTTATCAATAAACGTCGTGTTCTGCTCGTCAAGGACATGTTCTCTGGCCCCGCTGCACTTTAGTGAAATAGAGTGGTCACTCTGCACGCGGAGGACCCTGAACGTAGAGGCCCGCCTGCTCACGTGAAGGTGCTGCATTGTGTTACGCCGACTCTCCCGCTTAGAACCAAACTAGTACGTTATCAGAAAAATAGTGCGAAGAATCTTTACGTGTAAAGCACTCTGGGCGTGTCGCATTTGTTCGCATCAAGAATAACACCAAAAGTCAGGCAGCAAGAATCACTAGTAGAAACCTTTGGTTTGTTGATTTAAAGTCTTCTATCCAAGATAGGAACGCTCTTCACTATGGGAGGGCGAAACTCTGATCTTACGAATTCTTTTACACGTTTTGAAAAAGGGAACAAAATCTGCTCTAAGCCGTCGTAGCATGCTCCGGTCTGACCAGGTTAGATTGTACTAGACCCCTAACCAGGTTGTGACGCTGCGACAGGCGATCTGCTGCAGTTGAGAAAAATGCCTCCGGCCTCCCGTTTCTTCAGGACGAGTTGTGCAAGGAACCATTTTCATTTTGTGTTATACTAGGAGAACGCCAGCAAACTTGAGAGCAGAAAAAATCGAGAGGCAGACATAGACAAAGAGACAGGAAGGTGGCTGGACTAACAACTGAACATCATTCACGAAAACGACGTCCCCCAAGTCCGTAGTGAACATGCGCAAGCCACAACAAAACAAAAGCACGGTCAACACCTTATCTATACACGTCTACACTTACCAAGAAATAAAAGCGCTTTCTTGGTTTTTCTTGTTTTGTGGCCGCGCGTGGTGGCCGTCTCGCGGCGGACGCTTTCAACAGTGGCTCCGTTGAAGCTTTCTATATGTAAAATGGTCGGTGCCGCTGATTGATTGTGGCTATAGGCGGGGTAAGTTGTTCGTCACTGCCGCTTTTTGACGTGGCTCTCATGTGAATGCGGGCCGCTGCTCCGAAAACCGTGTCGGTAGATAGCCTGCTGACTGCAGTGCTTACTGCCCCTGCGGAACACAACACTAGCTGTAATAATGCGGACAGATTGAGACTGAAATTGACGGAACCTTGAGCGACATTGATCGTCAACTAGTTTTGTTCCTTCTTCCTAGCATCTACTTTTTTTTCCAGCATTCTCCAACGTGCAGGCCCGCTAAACGAAGGTTTTAAGCTTGAAATCATAAATATAGTTTGTGCCTCGCAACAGATAGCTAAAAGAAAAAGAAGGAAAAGAAATTGCTACTGACTGCAGTAGCTGTCTAGCGCATTCTGCTGCCACCTGAACAGCGTTCGACAGCGGGGGAGAGTTGGGAGTAAAAGAGTAGGGTGAGAGGTTAGTAAAGAGTAAAAAAGAACTATTTTACAACAGAGCGACGAAGTAAAAAGACAAAAAAAGACAGTTCGTTTGGGCAATGACTTCCTCGAGAAAATTTGTCACCGGCACTGTTAGGTCCCATGGAACAGCCGGGTGGCGATGCCCAACCCCGGAACACGTGTGCGTATATAGAAATTAGAGTTGTTTGCACCACTGGAACCAGTTCTGTTTCGACAGTAGTATAGCACGGGTGTCCCGCATGTGCCACGTGACATGATGCCTACTTCCCTGCGTTCAGAAGCCCCAGCGATCTCTTTTCCACTACTTCCACGCTAACAATACGCAGAGCCCTTTCGCGCGCCTTGCAGTGCGCCAAAAAGGGTACTTTCTATGTGCATGCGCGACAGAAAGGCTTTGCGCATTGCCAACTAAAACACTATGAGCCCTATGCATTCCAAAACAGGGGCGCTATAACGTAAAGCTAGTCCAAACTTTCTATTCCAATTCTGCAATCAGCCCTCCGCAATTGGTCAAAAACTTTTTTGGACCACCCTCACTTCTGCTGTCTGTCACGCGACGTCACGAAAACCAAGATAGCGCCCCATCTGATATGACATGTACACAGTGATTATGCATAATTTCACCGAACAAAAGCAAAATAATTTCTGATTCGACGCCTTTTCGCAATTAGCCCTCGGTTATTGGTTAAAAGCTTTCGGGCTGCACCCATTTCACCTGCATGTCACGCGACGTCACAAAACCGCGAAAACTCACCGCATCAAAGTGACGTGTACGCGTTAAAGATGCATTAATATGCCGAAGAAAACTGAATTTTCTTCTGAATAGCCACAGGCTGCCTCTTTCCGAAAGGAAAAAAAGATGGCTGCTGTCGATCACTCAGGCACTGGCTACTCCCACCTGCCGGTAAGAATGGGTTTATTTGCTTATAATAAAGCTTTCTGCGTGGACGTGTAACGTTTTCGAGCACTTTCGGCACGTTTACGACGTCGTTCTACCAACTCTTCTTTGCTGAGGATCCGTTTTAGTGTCATTCTTAAGCTTCTGTTGCATGCCGCCGCGATTTTCGACCAGCCACCTCAAGCGAAGTAAAGGAAAGCGGACCAATCGCAGACGTCGGCACCACCCTCTTCATTCGGTTATCAATTTCCAGTGCAGTGTCTAAGCCCCATCGAATCCCTCTCCCCTTCAGTGTGCTCCTCGCCTCTTGTCAGCCAATTAGATAAGACAAGCCGCTCAATGCAGGCAATGTTATTCGTTTTTAAAGCAAACAAAAGTGACCTCCTATGATCGAGGAGAGCGCTTGATTGGTCTGTTGAAAAAACCCTGTGGGCCAGGGCCCGATGCTTGCGTCGGCGGTTACGCAAATTCGACGTCAGGAGATTGGAATAAAAGCATATTGAAATAGTTTTACGTTATAGGGCCCCAGATGTCGTTTACCTCGGGGCGCCGCTTTTTTCCCCATTTTTTTTTACCGAGCTGCTTGCAAACTGAATGAACATGAAGGTGGATTAGGGTGACATCAGCCATGTTCTGGTGCAAGAGTGCCGGCTCCTGCAATCGCCGAAGATAAGCAGCGTTGATCTGAGCTAGAACACGAGAGGGAGACCATCTCCAGGAACGCCGACTGATGATAGCTCCACCTGCCGCGGAATAGTTCAAATCTCCGCTTTGTGCGATGCAGTTACGGTGATGGCGGTGAGGTATGGTCCCCTCCCCCCCCCCCCCCCAATAACGACAATTCCTCATCACCCAGAATGAACGAGAAGCTCAAGGAAGACGAGCCGACGCTATCCCCACAAAGGTCGGAGTAAGCGTGGTGACGCCGCCGGAACGCGCCCCTACTCGCTCTCGGTGGTCTGCTTCCCTTCTCGCGTTCGCGGAACGTTGCCTTCTCCTCTTTCAAAGGGCTTGTGTTTCCTATGGGCCCACGTGCCCGCCGAATGGTTTTGGGCACTCGTCGGCGTGCTGAAGCGTGCGGACAAGTGAGGGAGTGAATAAGCCTTTATTGGGTCCAGCAAAACGCGATAAAACTCGACAAAACCGTTGCAAAGTTTGTCATCATATGTCCAGTGCTCGGGTACCCAAATACAGATGTGATAAATAGCCTAGATTTTCTTTCTGTACGACGCACGGACGAATCGCGGACGGCAGCACTTCAGGATATGAAGTCACGTGATGAAGTCGGGATGGTGACATTTTCAGTAACCGAAATACAAGCTGGTTGTAACAATTTATGACGGTACTGACAGCACTCGTGTCTTTTATTCTGTCCGTGTCTGCGGTTGCGCTACCCTCGTGTATGAAACTGCCTGTCGCTTCGTGGCCCATGCAAGTGGGAACGAATGTTTCCAACCGCAGGCTATTGTTCTGAAATTTGATGCTCCAGTTACGTTCAATCATTTTTCTTGTTCTTCAATGAGGTGCATATTTATTTTTATTTCCCATTTCATTTGAAACACTTCAGAAAACCTTGTTTTTCCGGCGTTTGCTTCGCCGGGCGTCTGAAAGCCCTGATACGGGCACCAACTTTGGTCAGTAATTCGCGGAAAACACGAGACAGCACCTTGTCGGAAGAATGAAATCGGAACATAAGCGTGGCACCTGGGGGCGCAGAACACAGTGGCCGCATGATCCTTTCCCAAATGTCACCTCCTGCCCATCAACTTGCTCCCCCCGCCCTACCCTTTTTTCTCTCTAATGATGTCTGGTCATCGCGGCCACAAGAGAGAAGAGAACGGGTCGACTCTGCATTCACGTCCTGCAACACCTTTGTTTTGTCCCGTGCTATTCTCGCGATTTTATGGAAACTGCCAGTTGCGCCACAAGTTGAGACGACCTGAAGAACGCCGGCTTCTGTGGAGTGCTCTCTGTCTCTCCTCCACTCTCCCCAAGCCCTCACCTTTCGACATAGCACTGCGGTGCGCTGCACAGAATCTACGCTACGATATGGCGCAGATTCTCCTTTTTTTTTTTTTCTTAGCCGCTTGCTCTCCCCAACAGTGCAAACTTTATTCTGACGTTCGTCAGTAAATCCTCATTGAAGCTCAAACTGTTCTTTGAGCCCTATACAATTACTATATATATACATATATATATATATATATATATATATATATATATATATATATATATATATATATATATATATATATATATAGGGTGCCCCACGTAAACTTAGCCAAACTAAAAATATGCAGATGCCACGTAGGTGGACAGAACCAAGGTAATGTTGTGTGCATCGCTTTAACATAGTCAGATTATTTTTTTTTCGTTCTGCCTAATTACAAAATTAATCCTAATTCAGCTTCCTAAATATTACCTTTGTGCTGTCCAGCTAAGTGGCGTATGCGTATTTTTAAGGGTTGGCTAAAGTTACGTGAAACACCTTATATACATATACACACACTATGAGAACATCGCACGCGTAATGCGAAGACGTGAGGTCGTTCCCCACCTGCAGCAAGTTGTTTTTTCAGCCACTTTCATTGCCATTAATTTATTATTTCTTTAATTCAATTAGTAAGTGGAAGTGATTTTCCCTATGTGGTCCTTGGTGTCTCAGTTTGTTCGCTTCTCATGATATGATTAATAAAAACCGCGCCCCCCTCCGTTAACCCCCTTTCTTCTCGTTCATTATATATATATATATATATATATATATATATATATGTGTGTGTGTGTGTGTGTGTGTGTGTGTGTGTGTGTGTGTGTGTGTGTGTGTGTGTGAAGAAAAAGAGTACGACGTCCGTTCAATAAGCACAGCATATTTGACTGAAATTCCGGCTGCTGGACCAGCCTCTGTCAAACAAAGGCTGGTATATATATATATATATATTAGTGAGGCATAGAATCACAGGATCCGGCACAGAAATAGCTCAAAAAATTGAAACACGTAGGGAAAAATAACAGGACTTTACTCACATTTCGACCGGGGTCCGGCCTTCAAGAGAGTGATTGCAAGGACACACAGTTCAATTTATATATTCTTCGCCGTAAAAAAAGGAAAGAAACGAGAGAGAGAAAATGAAAACGGGAATACAAACTTTACAACTTGCGCGTGTAAAGACAGTGGCATAAAAAAAAGTTGTTTATGACCACAAGCACGCGTATATTTACTGGCGTCGTGCATACGAAAGCGCGCATTGGCTCATGTCAAGGTCAACGAAAACAACCATGAATCCAACTTGTGCGAACATACAGTGCTGCTATAGCAGGAACGCTAAGTTGCGAGTACACACAGTGGCATTATAAGAAAATGAAGGAAAGCAAATCAGGTAGGTAGTTTGTGAGTAACCTACACGTCAAGAGATGCGCGTTCAGTCGTGTCCACAAGGTAGGAAAGACGAAAGCCGCAGCCAATGGAATGTAGGGAGGGGTGACATGCGATGGGTTGCAGGGGCCAGGAGAGTGTTTCTTTTGTTCTTCACTGCAATGTTTGTGTGACCTTGAAGATGGTCAATATGCTCCCACCTGGTTCTAGGACAGCTGTGCTGTGACCACCAGTGAACTATTGAGTTGAACGAACTGCGTTCCGTTGCCATATTTGCGCAAGTGTTAGTCTTTGTGTCTGCGGGCAAGCTGTTTTTTATACAAAATGTATGCGTGTGCGAGGAATAAAACAAAATATAAATGCAAAATTATATGACAAGGTCAACTAATAAAGCACGAGCATGATAGCAGGGCGAGAAGAATCTCTAATAAATGATGCGGAAATATACATATCGTTTCATAAACGTGCCATATAATATGTCATACATAAGCGTTAAGAAATGCATAAGGCAACCGGGAAACTAATTCGATGGTGCACCAAACTAATTAACGTTTAGGCCGCACAATCAACTGCCAAAATAAAAGAAAAAAGTAAGGAACCGTGGCACCTAGAAATGCGCGTCACACATTTTGACATCACACCGACGAACAGTGATGGGGATAAATGTATATCTAAAATAATAATAAGGGGCCATGAAAATTCCGAGGAGTTAGCAAACTGAACGGGTAAAAAGGAAAGCTTGCCAGCACCTTCATTGATTTCACAAGTTACCGCGTTAAATTTATGAGTTAGAAACGATTATCGAAGCTCTTATTCGTGGTGGGAACAAAACCCAGATACAAGGATTGTTGCGGTGATTTTGTCATATGAGTGGGCCGGAATACGCACGTGTTTTCATAGCGGGAGATTAGGGAGAACAGCGGCACGACACTAACGGTGAACAGCGTTTCAGTTTGTCTAACGCACTGTAATTTACAAACGGAACATTCGAGCAAATAGGCGTAGTTGTTAGAATGGTATGAAGCGCTTTATTTAGGTCTTGAGGAATCAGTCTGGGACTGATGCGAGCCGCTCCCACATCGGGACAGAACAGGCCGAGCCCCTCTGCCGTCACTCTGGACAGCCCTGAGTTGGTCCGCCAGCACTTCACTGTGCGGCATCCGCTGCCACCACTGTTCAACTTAAGAACCATCACCGGCCAACGCCAAGCAGCGCCAAAGCATGTGTTCTAAATCGAGCTTAAACCCCACACTAACTACAACAGACTGAAACCCCGCAGTCCGGATTAATTGTATTCATGACGACCGGGTTAGGTACGTTCGTGTCTGCAGAAGCCTTAATGTAACCGCCGGTGGTCTACTTAATTTAGAATGCGGCAGGGGGAACGCCCTGCGGCTTAAGTAATAGTGGTTGGTGATCTCCTTGGAGGTTAACAGCTGGTGCCTGAACTCAGGAGTGGGAGATCCAGTCCCTTTAGGGAGTACACGGCACACTAATCCTCGTGCCTCCCTGTGCGCCACCTCGTTGACGTTATGCGGGGCTCCCTCTAGTGACCCCATGTGCGCCGGGAACCAAGTAACTGTATGAAAAGTGATATCCCTACCCTGCAGTAGTCTGTAAGCCGGTTCCACAAGTCCCCTCGTGAAGGCTTTAATCGCAGATCGCGAGTCACTAAACACAAAACTCTTCTTGAATCAATTAGTGCTAGAGCAATAGCCACTTGTTCAGTGACTCCCGGATTTTTTGTATAAATGGAAGCGGCGTTTCAAACGCTCCCTTTGCCATCTACCACCACCACCAAACAAGCATCTTTGCCAGTAATCCATGCCGCGTCAAGAAACGCAGACTCCTCCCGGTCCTTTGCCTCTCGCAACAAAGCCCTAGCTCTCGCCATCTGCCTCCCTACATTGTATACAGGGTGCACATTCCGAGGAAACAAACCAACCATGATATTGGCCCTAAGCTTCACGTTCAACTTGTATAGGCGCGCCCCATCGTGCGACACAATTGACTCTAAGATCTACCTACCGGCTGGTGCACCCAGCAACCGCTCTCTCTGTACCGTGCGCTGAGCCTCGGCAATTTTATCTTAAGTATTATGCAAACCCAGTCGCAACAATATATCGCTTTACGTACTCACAGGCAGACCAAGCGCCGCCTTAACCGCTTTTCTGATTAAAGCTTCCACTTTATATTTCTCCCCCCTATTCCAATTTGCAATATAGCTGCCACATACGAGAAATGACACAGAATAAATGCGTGAACTAACCGCATCGCACCTTCTTCTCATAAACCCCTATGCCTATTAGAGATCCTTCTGATAAGTCTTATGGCCTCCTCTGTCTTCTTGGTAATACGCTGAATGGTTCTATTATTCGATCCATTCGCTTCAACTACAAAACCCAGGACCCTGATTGCCTCAACTTCGGGTATGAACGACCCTTACCTAGTATGGATTCTAATGCAAGGCTCAACTTCCGGTACCCAATCCTTTGGCCTACGACCTAGCTTCTTAGATTTGAAGATCAACAACTCCGACTATTTAGTGGAGCACTTGAGCCCCATAAGACCCAAATACTCTTCCGTAAGCGTTACCACCTCCTGCAGCCTTGCCTCAAGCTCTCCGTCACTACCACCGACACTCCATATAGTAACGCCATCCGCGTATAGATAAAATAGACAATAACCTCGGCAGTGTCCAGTAAATTAGCCAACTTCGACATCACGAGATTGAATAACATAGGCGAGAGTACGGATCCCTGCGGAGTACTACAGCAACCCAATTTAAAGACTTCCGACTTTATCTCCCCATGTCCTTCTATCCATAAGGAAAGCCTTGACAAAATGTAAAAGCCGCTGCCCCAGATTCAAGTCCGATAGCGCCTGTAGAATGAAAGAATGTCGGATTTTATCGAAAGTTTTTTTCCACATCAAGTACAATTAGTACCTTAGTATCCCTTGTCCGCTAGTCAAGGAGCCCTTGCTTAATCCTGATCATAGCATGCTGAGTCGAAAGGCCGTCCCGAAATCCTATCATCGAGTACGGAAAGACGCCACTGCCCTCAACATAACGCGTTGGCCTATTTAAAATGTCATGCTCAGCGACTTTCCCCAAACGCGATGTGAGGGAAATGGGTCTGAGATTTTCAATCCCCATGGCTGTTGATCTCCCACGTAAGGAACTCAATGGACCCCTCGCCTAAATTCTGTAACATTTTATTCATAATGCCATCCGGCCCTGATACCGATAGACCATTAAAATCCGGCAGCGCCACCCTTATATCATTTTTAGTAAATTCCCCATCTATAACTCTATTCTCACCCCCACTATATTCCAAAATCACGTCAAGTGTATCGTGCCAGGTCTCCAACGGAAGGTATCTGTCAGTCAAATCCTTCAGCAACTCCCGCTCCATGGAATACCGACACGCCTGATGGACCAGCTTACCTATCACAGTGTTCTGATTAGATTTAGTATTGGTCTCACCTAGTAAACGTCTGAGCGAACCCCAGGCGCCTACCCTCTTAATGCGACCATCAACAGAATTGCATACTTCATCCCATTGCGGCTTGCACAGGACCCGACAATGGTCTTCAATTTCCCTATTAACCATTGCTATACGTTTTCTAAGCCTTCTATTCAACCTCTCACCCTTCCGTCTCGCTAAATGGACCGCTTCGCTTCCAACAAATGCGCCAGGCGACTATCCATTTGCTCTGTGTCAATATCGATCTTGAAATCCTTAGTGGCTGCCTAGCGTCACTTTTAAGCTTACTAGTCCACTGTTCCAAGGTCAAATCACTTCCCTCATCTTCGATTCTCTGCACTCTTGATTTCCTAAATGCATCCCCGTCAACCATCCTGAACGTACGCTCCTTTTTATTAGCCACTACCAATGTAATCAAAAGTATGTAATGATGGCCACCAAAATCTGTATTAGAATTGGACCATGACGAAGTTCCAAGGACGCTTGTGGGCTTTTATGGGTCCGTCTTTTTCGAATGCTTCCACGCATTTGTTAGTGTCGCGCGTAATGATTTTTGAGTGGAAGTCGGAAGCAGTGCTTTTGGCAATACGTGATGTTGTCATGTGTGCACAAATACCTGTCATCAATTTAGTACCTCTCATCAATTTGAAGGAGGTGGCGTCAGTGGCACCACCACCTAGACCCCCCCCCCTCTCCCACGAACGTGTTTTGTTAGCGCATTCCTTTTCCAGCATACCTGGGTGCAGCAGTCCTACAAATTTTTTGCCTGTGTTTCTCTTTTCCTAGAAACCAGAGCAGGCCGCACGTGCCGAATAGACTTCGAGTATAAGCTACCTGACTACCTCGTGCAGCAATGGTGCGGAATTCTTTCGGACTCCTTCGTCCATGTGTGCCTATGCTTTTAGCTCACTATTGGTGTGGGATGGGGTGTGAGAAACTGCATTTCCTGTCATGGCACGGTGCCGGCTAGACATTAGGCAACTTTAGACTTTGCGCACAGAAAGTTAAGGGACGCAAGTCTCCCGGCGTACAAAATAATGCATAGAGAGTACAAAAGAACGCAAAAAGGCGTACAAAGGTGTTTGTGTAGGGGAGGGGGGGGGGGGGGCTTAGGGATGCTATTTCTATTAGGGACGCTATTTCTAAAACTCCATATTGTACATGTGCATCGTCGTTCACGCCAGTCTGCGCCTAATGGCGTCAACCCCACACCGGCTACATGTACCAGGACGGAAAACACCGGTCTGCTATAGATCTCTGTCAGGTAAAGTGGGGATAGCGTGAAAAAGTTTTGAGCAGTCATAGAGCGCTACTGGCAGAAATGGGCTACAAACAGATTTGTATAGCTTTACGTCATAGCGCCCCAGGTGTGAGGGCGGCGACGCCGCTGACCATTGTTGTTTATCTCACAAAACGAGCGAAGACCCAGAAGCAAGCGTGCCCACTTTTTTAAAGAAGGCAGTAAAACATTACTTACATTACTTGGAATGGGAGAGGAGGAGGGGGCATAATACGCTGCCTCCCCCTGGAAAGCTTCGTGCGGCCACCCATGTGTGTGGAAGAAAATTTTGCAGAACCCTCGTAAACGTTGCAATAATCCCGCATAAGCTGAAAATTGATGTGTCACATTTGTCCACTTAAGCTGCTTTACCAGACGCAGTTTACAGAACTACGGTGTCTATTGTAAGTGCAGAGTTATAGATTTGTGGACGTAGTTTTTCAATTTATTGTTTTGTCACCATTATCGGAAATTTTTGTAAAAAAGACCTATAATATTTATAATGCCCTAAATCAAGATTCTGCTTCCTGAAGTAAGTAGAATTTAACTTTCTGAAATGCCATTTGAGTCGCTACAGCGGTTGTCTGATGAGAGAATCAATTACGGCGTTTTACATGTATTTGAATCGAAAAATTGGAGTTTGTCTTACGCTTAAGCTTCATTTTAACGCGCGTGTCTGTGCAGCGTTTGGCGTTTAGGATAATCGTTACTCATTGTTGGACAAAGTTATGCACAAAGATCATATTTCCCTATTATATTGCAATTTTCTGAGTAGGTGAGCCAAGAATATGCACTGTATACATGCATTTTGGTTCAACTTCGTACTTAGTCTCAGCGGGTGCAAGGCGCCATATCTTGTGCGTTTTCTAAGTCTTCCGGGTTTTACTTCCGAGGTCATTAAAAATGTCAGGGCGGAGTAAAGTGCTCTATAATTTTTTTTAAAAATGTGATGCCACTCTACTACCCCATCAAGCAGTCAAAATGCCGAAAATACCTATAGTGTAGGGTAATTACCCTACGGTTGGCAACAACGTTCGCCTTGTGCTGCGCGCGTCTTTCATTCTCCAGGGGGCCGAATTCACAAAGCATTTCGTTCGTAATTTGCCATTGGCCGGCTACCTTCACTGATAATATTTCCAGAACTAGGATTGGCTGAAATTTGCTGCTAGCGTAAAAGCTTTTCGTGAATACGAGCCCAGGGCCCGTATTTACTAAAACGTTTTTATACCTGAACTGTTTGTAAGAGCGGATGGTAATCAATCGTGATGTCGAACATAATATAGCAATCGAAGGTCGAAAGTCGCCGGCCAATGGCAAATAACGAACAAAAGGAATTGTGAATTCAGCACCTCGTGTACAATAACCTGCTTGTTGGGGTCTATATTACTACAAATGCGCACTCTCCCTCACCATCGGGGCAAGATACTAGACGTTTATTTATACCTTAGCAATGCTGGTCGAGTTAGTACATGCTCATGAATAGGAAGAAAACGCGCACAAAAAAAGTACGAAGAAAATCATGAACGTTCGTCCGGTTGTCCTCGTACTTTTTTTCGGGCTTCTTTTTCATGGACACTTCTGTCTCCGTTCGTCGGCCTTAAAACGCGCGCTGGCAAAACGCGCCTCCCTGCTCCCTCAAGGAACAGCGCTGGGTGAGCACGCGCGATGTGCTTCGCTTGTCTTCTTTCTCCGTCTCGATCGGGCGTGTACCAACCAGGCGAAAAGAGCCCTCCTTTAGGACTGACAAGCTTGCTTCGCTAAGCCAACAGCTGTTACCAACCCTGGCCGCCAATCTGGCCAAAAGCACACGAGAAAAATTATCACAGCCTCTTATTAGTACTACATCTTCGATACGAGAACCGTGGCGGCTTCGCCAACGCCACCCAAACCGCCCGCCTGGGTATGCCGAGTAGATGCGTGGAAGAGGGCCAAGAGCAGCACATCGTTTTGCAAATGAGAGTTAGTAGACTATACTTATATGGGGATGCCTTAGAGTGACGACCTCCATGTGCAGTGATAACGTAAGCAGTTATACCGTAACACGCCATCCTTACGGTCACTGCTTGTATGGGATAAAATAATTACACAGACTCGTTCGGCATTTGACGAACGTGGTAGCGTGACATCATCATCATCGTCAGCTTATTTTATTCCCACAGCAGGACGAAGGCTTCTCTTTATGATCTGCAGTTGTCTTGCGCCAACCGATTCCACATTGCGCCTGCAAATTTTTTTTTTATTTTATCACTCCACCTGGACTTCTACCGTTCCATAATTACTTTGTGTAGCGCAAGACAACGGACACCAGAAAGACGACCGGACAAGGAGTAATTAGGCGTAACAAAGTAATTATGGATTCGCACCAACTAGCCCGCCAACGCATTGTGCTGAGCTATCTTTCTTCTGCCGTCCTCGACTGCGCTTCCCTTCCCTTGGCGCCCATTATGTAGCTCTAACGGTCCACCGTTTATCTATCCTACGTTTTACATGGCTTGCCCAGTTCCATTTTTTTTCCTCTTAATGTCAATTATGATATGGGGCTATCCCCGTTTGCTCTCTGATCCACACCGCTCTCTTCCCGTCTCTTAACGTTACACCTAGCATTCTTCGTTCCATCACCCTTTGTGCGGTCCTTAACTTGTTCTCAAGGTTATTTGTTAACCTCCAAGTTTCTGCCCGTGTAGGCATGACAGCACTGCCTACAAAATTTTTATAATTGTCAAGTTGGAGCCCAGGATGGAAGCACTTGTGTGCCCAAAATAACGTTGTTTATGGTACAGTCCTTACGAGACGACTTGTTTCAAATATAGATTCACATATCTGTGTTCGCGGCATTTGTATTGAAATGTGTGACACATGTGAAAGACAGTACCACAATCTATGCGGTCCAACGTACGACTTATTGTACTAACTACCGCATCCAAGAAGTTTCTAACCAGTTTCGTCAAGTACCAACAAATTCCAGTGCTCAAGGAAGCCATCTTGCACACGCGTCTTGTCTGCTTCATGGAACTTTCTTAATATTTTCCTTTACTGGTCCCTGTCATACCACTGATATGGCCAGGCTTTTCAATTAGATGTTCCCCAAACATACCTCGTGCAGGGCTCCCCGATGATCATGACTTACCAAGGCTTACTGCAGCAGTCACCATCGTCGCTTTCATCATGGCTTCGAAAAAGCTCATAGCTACGGCAGATAGACATGTGCATAAAAGCAGCTAAGCAGCGCTCCTGAAAAGGTCGTCTATAAGTATGGAGATGTAGGTCCGTTTACATTACGCAAGGCTCTGATTCCTTTTCCTTTCTTCTTATCCTTTTCTTTTTGCACTGTGCCTCTCAATTTACGCAGTGCGCATACACCTCGGCATTTACCTAGATGGGAACCTTTATCCTTTTCCGCGCTGCTAACGATCAGCCCGCCGTCGCCCGCTGAATTGCCCTTGCCGAGTGTCTGCTGCGTCCCAAGTCACCTAGAGTCATTATTTCTTCACTCCCAATTTGTCTGGCAGACGCTTTCCAGAACAGCGAGTGTACACGCCCACGTGGAGAACCCTAGAGCCTAACGACTGCCGAGGGTTACAGCGGTTCAATATGACAGCGCTTGATAAGCACTGTGCGCGTTTGAAAAACACGAAAAGCAATCAAAGATGACGCTCTTTTTCTGTGTTTTTAGCTCTGTCATGTACGCTGAAGTCATGGGCTCATGTCTTTGCTGATAGATGTGGATAATAAATCGAAAGAACGACACGGAAGTTAGGCAGAGCAGCTTTCCGACTGGCTTCGCTTCTCTGGAAGAATGTGATCAGTGCATTATAAGAAAAGAAACGACAAGCATAGGGTCCCTACAACGTAAAACTATTCCAATATGTTTTTATTCCAATCTCCTGACGTCAAATCTGCGTTACCATCGACGCAAGCATCGGGCGGTGACCCGCTGCGTTGCCTGAACAGCCCAATCAAACGCTCTCCTAGTTTTTAGGAGGTCACTTTTCTTTGTTTTCAGAACGAATGATGTTGCCTACATTGAGCGGTTTTTCATTTGCAGTTGGCTGCCAGGAGCCGACGTGCACGCTCAAGTGGAGAGGGTTTCGATGGGGCCGAGCCAGCGCACGAAAAATCGATAACGGGATGAAGAGGGTGGTGTAGGCGTTTGCGATTGGTCCGCTTTCCCTTACTTAGCTTGCGGTGGCTGGTCGAAAATCGCGGCGGTGTGTTACGGAAGGCTAAGAATGTCGCTAAAAGGAATCTTCAGCAAGGAAGAGTTGGCAGAGAGAGGTTTTGGCAGAGAGAGGCAGAGAGAAGTTTTTTTATACGCAAATAAATCCAAGCCCTCCGGCAGTTGCGAGTAGCCAGTGCCTGAGCGATCGGCGGCAGCCATATTTTATTCCTTTCAGAACGGGGCAGCCTGCGGCTATTCAGTAAAAAAAATTCAGTTTTGTTCGACATATTAATGCACCCTTAACCCCTACACGTCAGCTTGATGGGGTGAGTTTTCGCGGTTTTGTGACGTCGCGTGACAGGCAGGTGAAGTGGGGGACACCCGAAAACGTTTAACGAATAGCCGAGGGCTAACGGCAAAAAGTCGCCGGATCAGAAATACTTATTTTTATTTGTTCCGTCCAATCATGTATAAACAGTGTGTACACGTCATATCAGAAGAGGAGCTATCGCGGTTTTCGTGACGTCGCGTGACAGACAGGCGACGTGGGCGTGGTTCAAAAAATGTTTTTGACCATTCGCGGAGCGCTGATTGCAGAATTGAAATAGAAAAGTTTGGAATAGTTTTACGTCATAAAGGGGGGTGGGGGCCGAACAGAAGGATCTTCTTGTGCAGACGCGGTGAATTGCGTAAGTAGGATCACTACCTTCCGCGTAATTCGTATGCTTTAAAAATGCAGGGCGACGCTTTAAAAACTGACTTTGGTCGGTACCTCTCTTCTGGTAGTGGACGGTAGCTCAGCTCGTGCAGCATTGTGGCACACAAAAGATGCGCACCATCGTTTCGCAACATCCATGGGCGTCACAGACTGGGGATTTGGCTATTCCAGAGAGAGAGCAGCACATAGGTTCTTGATTTTCTCTCGAAATCAGGGACGGCACAAAATATTTGAGTCACACCGTTGTATCTTGATCGGATGACGTGGCTGCAGGCGATGAACCCGGCACTGAAGACGCGACTGGAAAAATGCATTACTAGGGGAGTACGAGACACAGAGGGAAAGAACCACAAACTGCGAAGCGCTTCGAGGTTGCCTGCTCTCTGTGTCTCATTCTCACGCTGTTTTTCCTGATAAGCCATGTATACTAATAACCCCACGTGAACGGAATCTCGCATGATATTTTCGGAGGGAAGAGGTACGAAAGAGCCTCCCTTTCCAATGCACTGCTGTAAAGGACATACCTACAGCGCGTATCTGCATATATTCTTGCTTATTTTTAAACGAAGGACTCGCACACTTATATAAATGAAAATAGAATTTGGGTCAGTAAGCTGAGGAGCGGTGGCATGGTACGAAGTCCAAGAGGCTCAGGATGTATTCTATAGAACAGGATGTATTCTATAGGCTCCTCGACACGACAGCCATTGCACTTGGTGCTATCGGTCATTCCAATAAAAACGAGCACGCACTGGTGAATTATTAATTCTAAAACATTAAATGGCTCATGAGGTGGAAAATCCGGCGTTGGCGGCGTGACCACACCAAGGTACAACAAGACTGCTAACCCTCGACCTCTGGTGTGAGTCGATCCCATGACTTTAGTGTTAATTAAGGCGAATGTAGTTAAGACACAATTAATTAAATTATGTTTAATTATGACACTCGAACCTATGACCTTTGGTGGGATTCGAACCCACGACCACTGGTGGCAGTCAAGCCCATGGCTCTCGGTGCTAATTAAGGCGACGTTAATTAAGGCACAGTTCGCTGTTTCGCTGGCAGTCGCTGGTTCGTGTGCCTTAATTAACCTACAGTTAATTAAGGCACACGAACCAGCGACCTTTCTTGGTTGTCTAACTCTCGACCTTTGGTAGGAGTCGAGCCCACGACCTTGTGTTGTGGCATGATGTCTGAGCATCGCGCGGTGGCCGCAATGCTTTCGCATTAATCCACGTAGGAATAACTATAAAGGTACCCCTTCTATTCTTTATTATTGTTATTGTTTGTTTCGAAAACATATATACATTAGACGAGAAAGGAAAAGCCACGAGTTGGCTGGTAACTGCCACCGGAAGGGGCGCACACGTGCCTTCTCTTTAAGAAGGAGGAGGAGACGGAAACCTAGAAATGGAAGATCGAAAGGAGGTGGGGATAGAGGAAAGTAAGAGCAAGATGACAAACCTCAAAGAGTTATGCAGAACCCACAGTACAGGTCACACACAGTAGGACTGGTCACTACAGGTCAGGCTACTAAAGAATGTTAAACAGAAGAAATAGTGTCTGAGTTACAAACGGGAACCTAAGTTAGTTAATTCTACAAAAGTAAGTAGAGCACGATGAAACTTATCAGATCGAGACGCTTAACCACTGGAGTACAAACATTCTTCGAGTGTCGTACACCCGATGCCAAGGAGATGATAGTCCCTCACCAGCGACATGCGCTGCGCTCTGAAAACGGCACACTCCATAATCAGGTCTACTTCGCAGCAACCGCAAGATGTACACGATGAACTGGCCACTGTTAAGAACGGCCAGCTGAAGTGAAAGTTTTGCCAGCCAGTTGCGACAGCGGCAGCAACGTTTTCTTGGAACGCCACCGTTACGCTCTAGCCTCGTCGCCGTTGTGCCTAAATACGTTTAACGAAGCAGGCTTTGTGCCTGAACGCGCCACCACCGCCTTGGTCTGCCGCGAGCGGGGGAGTGCTCGCGGGAACGTAGCTCGAGGCTGCTTCCCACGCGCCGTCCAAGACGCAAGACAATGGGCACCGGGCCGTGCTGCGGTGGTCAGCTCGGGGAATAAAAGGCACCTTTCCTGACACAAGCCCCGAGTTCTACGAAGTACGTCTGATGTCGGCTCCGGACCGTGAACCTCGCGCAAAGAAGTGTGTGTGTGTGTGTGTGTATGTGTGTGTGTGTGTGTGTGTGTGTGTGTGTGTGTGTGTGTGTGTGTGTGTGTGTGTGTGTGTGTGTGTGTGTGTGTGTGTGTGTGTGTGCGTGTGTGTGTGTGTGTGCGTATGTGTGTGTGTGTGTGTGTGTGTGTGTGTGTGTGTGTGTGTGTGTGTGTGTGTGTGTGTGTGTGTGTGTGTGTGTGTGTGTGTGTGTGTGTGTGTGTGTGTGTGTGTGTGTGTAAGCCGTCCCGCAGAGAGGCAACTTGTTTACGATGACTGGACGGCCGTTTCCCTCATCTTGGGATCGAGGGAGGACCAAGTGTTTATACACCGCTGTTGTGCAGCTGCTCAGTGCTTTTTCTCAAGCAGTCATGTTAGACTGATGCACTTTCTCTGGCAGTCATGCTAGACTGATGTACTTCAACGTCCTTATGTAGATACTGTAAATAAACCCATATTCCTCGTTCTACTTGAGAAGCAGTCCTTCCCTTCAACAACGTCCTCAGCGTGGATTGGACGACGGCATGGGCCAGCTACCTTCTAATTCATGCCCGACTCCAATCTTGACAACTAGTTACGAACGGCGGTATTGAGCCCCCAATCCTGACACCACACGTCCTTGTCTGTATAAACGTTCGTGCACGTTCATGTAATCAACACTCAGCTTGAGTAGTTGTGCTCTAGCGCGACGAGGCAAGCCTATCTCTATCAGGTGATAGAGAAATGTGTGGAATGTAACCAACCCTTACATACAGCTTTCATTGATTACGAGAAAGCATTTGATTCAGTCGAAACCTCAGCAATCATGGAAGCATTACGGAATCAAGGTGTAGACGAGCCGTATATAAAAATACTGAAAGATATCTATAGTAGCTCCACAGCCACCGTACTCCTCCATAAAGAAAGCAGCAAAATCCCAATAAAAAAGGCGTCAGGCAGCGAGACACGATCTCTCGAATGCTATTCACAGCGTGTTTACAGGAGATATTCAGAGACCTGGATTGGGAAGAATTGAGGATAAGAGTTAATGGAGAATACCTTAGTAACTTGCGATTCGCTAATGATATTGCCTTGCCTAGTAAATCAGGGCACCAGTTGCAATGCATGCTCACTGACCTGGAGAGGCAAAGCAGAAGGGTGGGTCTAAAGATTAATCTGCAGAAAACTGAAGTAATGTTTAACAGTCTCGGAAGAGAACAGCAGTTTACGATAGGTAGCGATGCACTGGAAGTGGTAAGCGAATACATCTACTTAGAGCAGGTAGTGACTGCGGATCCGGATCATGAGACTGAAATAATCAGAAGAATAAGAATGGGCTGGGGTGTGTTTGGCAGGCATTCTCAGATCATGAACAGCAGGTTGCCATTATCCCTCAAGAGAAAAGTGTATAACAGCTGTGTTTTACCAGTGCTCACGTACGGGACAGAAACCTGGAGGCTTACGAAAGGGGTTCTACTTAAATTGAGGATGACGCAATGAGCTATGGAAAGAAGAATGGTGGTTGTAACGTTAAGGGATAAGAAAAGAGCAGATTGGGTGAGGGAAGAAACGCGAGTTAATGGCATCTTAGTTGAAATCAACAAACATAAATGGGGCGTGGGCAGGACATGTAATGAGGTGGGAAGATAACCGATGGTCATTCACGGGTACGGACTGGATTCCAAGGGAAGGGAAGCGTAGCAGGGGGCGGCCGAAAGTTAGGTGGGCGGATGAGATTAAGAAGTTTGCTGGGACAACATGGCCACAATTAGCACATGACCGGGGTAGTTGGAGAAGTATGGGAGAGGCCTTTACCCTGCAGTGGGCGTAACCAGGCTGATGATGATGAGGAGGAGGAGGAGAGAACGGAAGAAACTGGTACATAAGAAGCCGATCAATGAGTTAGCGGTAAGAGGGAAAACAGAGAAATTCCGAATCAAGCTACAGAACGGGTATTCGGCTTTAACTCAGGAAGAGGACCTTAGTGTTGAAGCAATGAACGACAATCTTATGGGCATCTTTAAGGAGTGTGCAATAGAAGTCGGTGGTAACTTCGTTAGACAGGATACCGGTAAGCTATCGAGACAAGAGATCTGATTAAGAAACGCCAGTGTATGAAAGCCTCTAACCTTACAGCTACAATCGAACTGGCAGAACTTTCGAAGTTAATCAACAAGCGTAAGATAGCTGACATAAGGAAGTATAATATGTATAGAATTGAGCATGTTCTCAGGAACGGAGGAAGCCAAAAAGCAGTGAAGAAGAAACTAGGAATAGGCAAGAATCAGATGTATGCGTTAAGAGACAAAGCCGGCAATATCATTACTAATATGTATAAGATAGTTGAAGTGGCTGAGGAGTTCTATAGAAATTTATACCGTACCAGTGGCACCCACGACGATAATGGAAGAGGCAATAGTCCAGAGGAATTTGACATCCCGCAAGTAACGCCGAAAGAAATTAAAAAAAAGCCTTGGGAGCTATGCAAAGAGGGAAGGTAGCTGGGTAGGATCAGGTAACAGCAGATTTGCTGAAGGATGGTGGGCAGATTGTTCTAGAAAAACTGGCCACCCTGTACACGCAATGTCTCATGACCTCGAGCGTACCGCAATCTTGGAAGAACGCCAACGTAATCTTAATCCATAAGAAAAGGGACGCCAAAGACTTGAAAAAATATAGACCGATCAGCTTACTATCCGTTGCCTACAAAGTATTTACTAAGGTAATCGCAAGCAGAATCAGTAACCCCTTAGACTTCTGTCAACCAAAGCGCGACACGGGATTTCGTAAAGGCTACTCAACAATGGACCATATTCGCACTACGGGCACGTACCCAAGGGGAGGCCCGAGGGGGCCTGGGCCTCCCCCCCCCCTAAATTAAGTGGTATACCACCACCCCCCCCCCTTCTGCCCACACCACCACTCCTCACACACATTCCTAAAGCGCCGCCAAATCAATCTACTCGGCGGTCAACATTTTGCTGCCTTTTACAGCGAAAGCAGTATATGACAAACTTCCGTAATTTTTGCGGCGTCCGTCAACAGAAAAATCATGTGGGCCGATCCTGGTGATAGTGAAGAAAGGTCCAAGCTCAATGGCACATAGTCCTGTGGGCTCGGGAACATATAACGCGCCGCTCGCGATCTTCGGGATGGGCCCACGTATGGGGAGTGCTTAACACCTGCTTCACCTCCGGCGCTGGTGGGCCCGGTATTGCACTACCTTCGGTATCGACCCACGTATGGGGAGTGCTTAAAGCCTTCACCTCCACCGGGAGTCGGCCCGGAGTTGCAATATATCTTCGGGATTGGACCACGTATGGGCAGTGCTTAACACCTGCTTCAGCTTTGCTGCGGGTCGTCCCGGCATAGTACTACCGTCGGGATCAACCCACGTATGGGGGGTGCTTAAAGCCTGCTTCACCTCCGCCGCGGGTCGGCCCGATATTGCACTAACCTCGATATCAGCCTACGTATGGGGAACGCGTAATGCCTGATTTGCCGCGGGTCAACCTGGCATTTCACTACCGTCGGGATCGGCCCACGTATAGGGAGTGCTTAACGCCTGCTTCACCTTTGCCACGGGTCGGCCCGGTGTTGCGCTAACTTAGGCCGACCCGCCGCGGTGGTGAAACACTTTGCTTTTCGTTTGAGAGCTTTGATTGTCATCAGCTTTCGTTGCCATTCTATCTTCACCGAGTGGAATGGTTGTCAATCTTCTCACTCCTTTTTGGATGGCGGTATTTATCGACATATGGGGTGTGAAGACCAGTTTTCTCATCGATTCGGTGCCCGCGCGGTTAACTCAAGATGTGTTCAGTTGTCACCATCTATACAAGTTGAGGCATCTCTCCTTTATGCCTCTCTCACTTTCTCTCACCATCTATTGCAGCAGGCATGGCCTAGTTATTGTTTTAGTTATATTATTTTATTTATAATGCCCAACACAATTTTTATATCACCATCTATCCAGCAATTATGCGGATCGCTGTTGCTTCGTTAGTTCAACCTTCTTCGTTTATATTGATCCAGTGGCAGGAAAGGGATTCGGTTCGTAGTCAGCTGGTCTGTATGCTTGCGGAAGGAGGTGTGGCCGTAGAAAACGCCAGTTGCGTTAAAAATTTTCTTTTGCTTCATTATTTCCTCGAGTGACGGCTCGCTGCTACACTGACACATCCTCGAAACCATATAGCCGCAATATGGGTTAGATAAGGTGGAAAATAAGCTAATGTGAGGCTGCGTCCATAATCAGACCCTGCAATAGCCGCTAAACCCATAAGCCATATGACTGTCACCCGTTACCTCGTCTGGCTTTTCCCTAATTGTACAGCACTTTTCGTGCAACATTGGTAACTGGAAACAAGAGTCGCAAGGAGTTGAGAAATTGGGCGATCTACTAAAGGAGAGAGCCAAGGCAACAGCCAAACAGGGAGGAAAAGCGAAAATTAAGAAATTTAACAGTTGTTTGTAAAAAATATTTATGGACGAATATCTTTTGATTTAAAAAGGAAGTAGAGAAAATGCCGCCGGAAGTGGAGAATAATCCGTGTGTTTTGAATGACGCTTCTATACAGTTATCAGTCGAGCTTCCTGACGTCCCCTTCTATGCTTTGCTAATCTGGGTGCTTTTCTAACTTTCAGCGGTGGGCGCAGTACGTCTAGAACTACTGCGGCCTGTGCTCTACGCGGTTGTATACGGGACTGGTGACCATGCATCGTTACGCAACTTCGCAAATAACAACACGAGCCGGTTTTGGCACCTAAATTTGTAGAACAGAAAAGGAGGGATCCAAAAGAACCTGCGATTGTTCCGCAAATATATATGTCTCTATAATTCGTCCAGAGCTAATTAAAAAAAAACGCTACTAGAAATCTTTAGTTTACACTTCCGCTGGTTTACTTATTCTTGGCAGTGTTCTTCCTGCGTATCCTTCATGCGCGAGTCCATATGATGTGGTTTCTTGTTTGCCAAGTAAAGGAGAGGTGTATCTCACAGGCGTACCTGTGAGATAAACATTATTCTAATTCTGATTTGCGGGTTTACGCGCCTTTACGGCGAATTCTGGTCGTTATTCTCTTTTGTACTAGTAAAGGTACCTTCCCCCCCTCATTTGCATAAAAAAAGTACCTTGGGTTGCCCCCCCCCCGAAAAAGAATCCTGGGTACGTGCCTGTCACACTATCAATCAGTTGATGGATAAATGTGCGAAATATAACCAAACCTTATATATACCCTTATATATAGCTTTCATTGATTACGAGAAAGCGTTTGATTCAGTCGAAACCTCAGCAATCATGGAGGCATTACGGAATTAGGGTGTAGACGATCCGTATGTAAAAATACTGAAGGATATCTATAGCGGCTCCACAGCCAATGTGGTCCTCCATAAAGAAAGCAACAAAATCCCAATAAAGGGCGTCAGGCAGGGAGATACGATCCCTCCAATGCTATTCACAGCGTGTCTACAGGAGGTATTCAGAGACCCGGATTGGGAACAATTGGGGATAAAGTTAATGGAGAATACCTTAGCAACTTGCGATTCGCTGATGATATTGCCTTGCTTAGTAACTCAGGAGACCAATTGCAATGCATGTTCACTGACCTGGAGAGGCAAAGCAGAAGGGTGCATGGTCTGAAAATTAATCTGCAGAAAACTAAAGTAATGTTTAACAGTCTCGGAAGAGAACAGCAATTTACAATAGGTACCGAGGCACTGGAAGTGGTAAGGGAACACATCTACTTAGGGCAGGTAGTGACGGCGGATCCGGATCATGAGACGGAAATAACCAGAAGAATAAGAGTGGACAGGGGTGCGTTTGGCAGGCATTCTCAAATCATGAACAGCAAGTTGCCATTATCCCTCAAGAGAAAAGTGTATAACAGCTGTGTCTGACCAGTACTCACCTTCGGGACAGAAACCTGGAGGCTTACGAAAAGGGTTCTACTTAAAGTGAGGACGAAGCAACGAGCTATGGAAAGAAGAATGATGGGTGTAAAAGTTAAGAGGGGGGGGGGGGGCATAAGAAGAGAGCAGATTTGGCGAGGGAACAAACGCGAGTTAATAACATCTTAGTTGAAATCAAGAAAGAGAAATGGGCATGGGCAGGACATGTAATGAGGCGGGACGATAACCGATGGTCATTAAGGGCCACGGACTGGATTCCTCGGGAAGGGAAGCGTAGCACGGGGAGGCAGAAAGTGAGGGGGACGGATGAGATCAAGAAGTTTGCTGGGACAACATGGTCACAATTAGCACATGACCGGGGCAGTTGGAGAAGTATGGGGGAGGCCTTTGCCCTGCAGTGGGCGTAGCGAGACTGATGATGATGATGGTGAAATTCATCCAAAACTATCGTGTTAAGTTATGCAGAGAACACACACGATGTGCAATTTTCATACACTCTTCTCAATGCTCCATTGCCTAGGGTCAATGAAATTGAAGATCTTGATGTGTACTTGGACAAAACGCCATGCTTCTCTTCAAACGTTAACATTTGAAACAACTTGTCCTTGGCGCTCTTGGTATTGTTTGTCGTATGTCGCGTGACTTCTACTCCTCTGCTGCCTTTGTGAAGTTGTATTCTAGTGTGTGCCTTCCGCTGCTAGAATATGCCTCGGTGGTTCATGACGGAACATGCAAATATGATTCTGACCAAGTTGAACGCGTCCGAAATAAGTTCATATCTATATTGAAGCACCGCTTTTGCCATTCCGGCGACCGTAGTCTAGCCCTCTCAAATATACTCCAACTCACACCTCTAAAATCAAAACGTACAGGTATTAGATCAGAACTTTTGTTCATTTATAAGGTGGTCCACGGCATTGCACATTGTCCGAAGCTTTTGGATCATGGACAATTTTCCGTGCCGCAGAAGAATACCAGGCAACATTCCGCGTTTTCTGCTCGGCCTTTTTGCATTAAAGAGTGTCCTATAGCTCAACTGCAAAAAAACATGCAATAAGTATTCCGCCTCTATTGACATGCCTGTATTCCGGGGTTCATTTCTGTTTTTTGCATAAATGTAGATAATCATGTATGATTACCGCCCTTTAAGGCCCGCGTCAGCGTTTTTGGTTTCCCTGTTTATTTCTCTTTCTCAAATTTTCTTGTCTAGCACTTTTGTCTTCTGCGTACATTATGTCTCGCGTATTATTTTCTGAGTGCACTAGTACGAAGACTTGAATTATTATTATTATTATTATTATTATTATTATTATTATTATTATTATTATTATTATTATTATTATTATTATTATTATTATTATTATTATTATTATTTTAAATTTCATGGTTTTTCCTGTATTTGAATTTGTATCAATTTAGTTTTGCCTGTGCGCCAGCACTCAGACCTCAGGGACCTCAGACCTTAGGCACGTTAAATAAACTGTTGATTGATTGATTGATTGATTGATTGATTGATTGATTGATTGATTGATTGAAGTAACTTCGATACTATATTTATTGTCTACATTATCGTAATATATGCGAAGTGATTACGTGGCGCCCGCAGCTAGCACGAAGCCCAACAGTGCATGCGCTCACTCGAACATGAAAGCTAGTGGAGATTATTCTCAAACGTGTTCCCGTAATACGCAAACAGCGAATGATAACTTTCCAACATGAACGAAAATCCACTTAGTAGCTATATATATATATATATATATATATATATATATATATATATATATATATATATATTTCTGTTAAGTGGGCTTATTGCTACATGCCACAAAAAACAGAAACACGCACCGCATGCAACCAGCACGATATACGCAACACGCTCTTCAAGAAAGAAAGTCAAGTTTAGCTCACATTTTTTTTATTGTGTTTGAATACACAGTGCAAAGCGGGAATGATAAACTTACCTTCAAATATAACATTGGCCTGTAGGGCTCAGTATCAGCAGGTCGAAACAAATACGACCGCAGATAAAGGTCACCGCGTCAATCCCTGCAGCTTGGAAAAGTAGCAAAATGCGACCGAGTGTGGCGCGCAATTAAGCTGCGAACCTTGTTGTCCATATCGCCGCAAAGAATTCTGGTTCTAGGCCCGTTTTGGTGGTCACCGCACCAGCCGCTTCACAGAAACGTTCTTGCTTGTGGCCCCACAATTCAAACGCTTACAGCCTAGAGCAGCTTATTAACAGCTGGGCTCACGGTATTGGCGTACCACGCCGCTAAAGAAATGTCACAGTAAATGCCAGAGTGAAGATCAGCGATCCGCGCCTTCGACACAGCTGCACTGCTGCTTCGTGTGGATTGCTACAAAGTAGGCGCTTAGAAGCCTGTGAGAAATTTCCGCTAACGCTATTGCGATTAAATTGTCTAAAACGTACTTATTTACCATGTTTTAAGATTTCATAAACCCTTACGAAAAAATAAAAGCTAATGAGTGCATGGCGTGTATTTTTTTTTTCTCTCGCAACAAAAGGATGTCCAGCAAGAACTGCTGAGTCTTTTTAGTGAAAGCAGGTTATGGGGAGTATAATATAGGTTTGGTAATCACGGGAGAGGTGGTAGGAATAAAATAAAGAAAGTGAAAAACCAAAGGTGGCATCATGTTTTCTTGAAGTAAGGCATACCTAAAAAAAGCTCAAAATAAGCATCTGTAATCAGCAGCAATAGCTCATGCCCCCGTAAGTTATGGCTCATACACGCGCAAGCAAGCAAATATTGGCTCATATATGGCACCGCCTATATGCTGGAACGTTTCACTTTCGTCTAGTGCCCGTGCAGCGGAAAAAGATCACTGCCCAAGCATTCAGTATGGATGGTTAACAAGCGAAGCTGAAACGCGCTGCCCCGGTGTTCATCACTGGGTTAATCCCGACGATTCATTAAACTACGGCTCGGTAGGCTGCCGGATCCTCGGAACGCAGGTGCTGCTTGCGCTCGGCTGCACGAGCCTGTTCTGCCCGGGCTGCAGCAGCGACACGGCGTAGACCAGCCCGTTCCCAGTTCTGCTCGCAGCCTTGCTGATTGAAAGCTGCCTGCTCGTCAGGAGTACATATGACGCGTGGCCTACCCACTTCGGAGCCGGAGAGAAACTGCTGCGCGCGCGCTCGGCTGCGATTGAGAGCAAGACGCCACTATTGGTGCAGCCAATCGCACGCTTCCCTTTCTCTTTTCCTTTTTTCGCGCATGCACACGGGGTTGCGCCGGATCAGTTTTCGGCGTACAGGCGACGGACGAACGGACGGACGAATCGGCTAGCCATATACAGCTTCGCTGTAACAAAACGACCCGCAAACCTACTTACTGTATTTCCCTTCGCATTCCTGTCTTTCATCGAAAGAGATTCTCCTCTGAGCTTCCTTCACTTTGTAGGATACTTGCCTTCCTGTACTGCTTAATTTGTGTTTTTCTTTTATGCGCGCGTGATGCTGATATTTCAAGTCATTTGACTTCTATGGTATTGTCCTTAAGATTTCAAGTACATCAGCGAGAGGCCAAATGTACGTCGGGGAACGCGTACCGCTTTGCCCACGCCCTGTACTGCCTCACAACTTGTGTTTTATCCTCACGACGATCTCTGTTTCGTAATGGGCACTTTTACATTGTCTTTCGCTTCGATTACTGCCTTTCGATTTTCCACGTACCGCTTTCCCTCCTTCAACGGGACAGTGGTGCTGCTTCGAGAGGTGGCGAAAAAGGCGAACTATATCGTACGGCCCCGAATTCCTGCTTGTCTGCATTACTCGAGGCATTTTTACCGGTTTCGCTGTAGCGTGTTCACCGAAAGCTTGAGCACAGTGTAAGGCTTGCGGACCTATAATGAGCTGGCGCGAAGTTTTGTGCGTGTGCGCTGCCCATTGGCAATCTTAATGCCTGCTCAAGCCTTTTCTTGCACGAACTGTATTAAACCTGTCAGCTCAAAACCGCATTAGCATTACTGCGAGCTTGAGAGCACAGCGCGCGGCCGCCGCGGCACCTCTCTTAATTAAGCCGTGAAGTGGAAGCGATGAGAAAAGATGGAAACGAAAACTGCGTCACCGCCCTTTCGCTTCAGGAAAAAGAGGAAGATGAGTTTCGCTGTACCCCTCAACGTCAGGTTTTTGACGCTGAAATAAAGATAAATGCCTCGACCGGCCTCTCCCAGCTTGTTCGTCGGTATAAAGTATTTCGTAGTTGCGTATCCGGCATTTCTCATCTGCGCCACTGCACCAGTCATGTCGCGCCTACACTAACTCGTTGCTACCCAAGGCGCACGAACCGGAAACCGCACGGAGCAATAGAAAACGACTGCCAAATTGAGACAGATGGCGCTAGGCGAGCTCGTCAGGGAGAACAGAAGGAGCACCGCTGTAATTTGTGTCTAGTGTACGCATTATAAAACGGCCCAGCTATATTTCTGAAACGCTCATTCAACCGGTCTATTTGTTACTCGTTTTGCTTTACGCACATTTGCCGTGATTCTTCTGTTTCGTGTACTTACCGTTTTCTTTTATCCTATCAACGAAATATAGGAAATAGGTGCCGCAATTTTGATTTTGCTGCGTTAAGTACCGAAGGACCACTCGTTATATTGATTGGGAAAAAAACGTAATTCGCAGTGTGGCGCAGTTCGGATGCTCGTGGGATAAAAAGGCACGCCCAGTTATTGCACGAGACCATTTCCTTCTATTTCTTCGCATTTGCACCTGTGCATCTACTCCCGCAGTTGGATTTATTTATTTTATTTATTTATTTGAGTACCCTAAGGGCCCGTTAGGGCATTACATAGGGGGGGGGGGGACGAAAATGTTCAAGCATGAGTGAAATGTGTGCAATGCAAATATAGGAAGGTATTAGGAACCATAAAAAAATGATCTAAACCAATAAACCAATAAATTAAATCACAATTATGTAAAGCCGTCTACTAAAAAAAAAAGAGATCAAATAGTGATGTTTGACGGCCCGAAGCGGCTCACGGGCTACGAGGTATATGCCGTGGTGTTGGGCTCCGGATTAGTTTGGGCGGCCTGGATCATTTAACGTGCACCCAGGTGCACGAGCGTCTTCTGCGTTCCGCGCCAATCGGAATGCGGCCACATCCCTCCGTGTGAAAGATCCTTGCGGTACGGACTGCGCGGCTTCGAGAGCCGACAAGAAGTTCCGAGTGCCAGAAACCCTACAAATGCGAGAAGCAACTGCAGGTTTTCACAAGCGACTCGCCAAAAGCCCAAATTCGCTCGTATATAAGGGGAACCTCGCCCGTCTTGGCACGGATCTTCCTTCGAAGTTTTCCTTGAACACGACCACTGGCTGCCGCTATGGTGAACGGGCCGGAGCTTCGTGACAGCGCCCCTAATAGTCTCGAACGAATCGCCAGTGTCAGACAGCTTTTTGAAAGCCTTTCGTGTGTGGCCATTAGGGAACGGCAATCACAGCGTCGTCTAGCAACACGCTTCAAACACACCAACATTCCAGCTACTAAGGTGGTGCATCACACTGCAACGCGTACCACTTGGGCAACGAATGTGACGCTCAGAATGACAGATCAAACGAACTTTAATAATATACGTTTTAGCGCATGAAACACATACAAAAACCGTGCAAAATAGCGCCCAAAATAGGGGACGCCCGTGCACTTGTTAAACCAGAGCGTATACGCGTAGTGCGCGCCGATGGACGCGCCACTGGTGGCGGCCTTGCGCAATGCTCTTGCGCAGTTTTCTGCGTCGTTGATCGTGCTTCTGTAATATTCACGTTTTCAGAGCAAAATAAGCAATACCCTTCGCATGTGTGGGGTGGCAAAAACTTCAAAGAATGTCCAAGAAGAATTGTTGTACGGTGGGGTGGTCAAATACCGGCAAGAACATGCCGCGGTTCTAATCATCCCCCGCAAAGCCTCATCAGCGGGAGCAACGGTAGCAATGGAGCTCCGCCGTTCGGCGGGTAATTCCTTGTTCTCATCCTTTCTTTTGTCGTGTCGGTGTTTTTTCCACTCGATCATATTTAGACGGGTAAGCGACGATGCTCGCCGGCAGTGCAGCGTGTGGTTTAAACGAATTTCGCTAAAATTCTGAATGCCGTTTGCAGCTTCTTTACCGCATTGCGCTAGCTAGGCAGCACGACTGCACGCGTGCATCGTGTTGTATGTTAAAGCTACTAAACCTTGCCAGAACTGAAATTGTTGGTTTTGCGCGGCCCGGTAAATCCTAGCACCAGCTGTCACGCACGTCATGTTTTTGCATGTATTTTATGCCTGGCTTCGTGCATGTTGAATTCTTGCAGTTGCTTCATGCATAACTGTTGTTGATTTTTTTTAGGTGCCAGGTTTTCCCCTGCCTCATTTATGAAAGAGACTAAATCACGCCGTGTCTTATCGGAATGATACCAGGCAAGTGCATTTTAACAGCTTTATTCTTTTCGCCCGAAGGCATCTTAGATATTGTGACTTTTTGGGAAATGTGTTAAGAAAATAGGCAGCTCAGGGCGAGAATTGGTAGTAGTTGCTGCATATGGTAATTCTGTTCCGTTTTCGCTGAAAATTTCGCGTCACGTTTGGGAAGTCATCACAAGTCCATGCTGTCTGAGCAGACTTACCACGCGGAGTGATTTCTTCGTTTCACAACGTAGTCCCTTTTTGCATGTGAATTTCGTAGTCAACTGAATTCTTTCTTATTATGCTTACACCGCAGAGGACTAAGCCCGGCCTTGTCGCCAGCGCCCGTCTACTTTGGCTGGCGCTGCTCTGCCTTTAAATATACCATGTGGCATCTTTCTCTAGTAACATTCCAGGAAAAAAAAACTACTCAAAAGTTGGTCAGACTTCAGCTCTTTACGTTTCCAAGCAGCTCACTAAGGGAATGTAAAATTGCGAAAACTGCAGAGGGAACGGCAATTCATCGGCGTGTGCAGCAGAATTGCATCGGCGGTACAGCGCTAACTTGAGCTGTTATTAACCCGTGTGTTTGGTGACTTCGTTGACCTGTCAGCTCCTATCAGACGTTCCGGGTATGAGTGCTTTATGTCGTCTACCCACGGAGAGTGCAGCAAGGTTGTTGTGTTTATACGCCGTGACTTGACTTATGTACATCACCCAGTGCCTCCTGACGAAGCAAATCAATACGTTTGCTTAACAGTGAAGAAGAAAAAGCTCACGTTCACAATTCTTGGAGCCTATTTACCTCCGACAAGCCGTCTAGATTGTGAGCGCTTACGGGGAATTTTGACATCGACTGCACAGCCGTGGGTGCTCACTGGTGACTTTAACGCCCACCATTACCTATGGGGAAGCTCCAAAGTGAATTCTAGAGGCAGAACGTTGGTGTCCTTTGTCTCTGAATGTGAATTTTGCTTGTCAAATGATGGAAGCCCTACTTATCTGCGTGGATCAGCGTATAGCAGCTGCTTGGACCTAACCTTCGTTTCACGTTCGCTTTGGAGAAGAGTGCACTGGTTTTCCGATTTAGAAACACGGGGCAGCGATCACATCCCAACGTATTTGAAGATCGAAGGTTTGACTAGCTCCAAGTCTTCCAGAACCGTCCAGTGCACCGATTGGCCTAAATACAAAATAATAATGGAAGACTGTTGTCGTGACGGCACCTCCTATAACCTACAGGGCACGATAAAGGATACCATACAAACAACCACGCATTTGCTTTCGATGAGTTCTTCCCGCACCGATTTCGACATCTAACTAGCGAAACTTCGGGCAATTCGCCGTCGCGCGGAGCGAAGATATAGACGCACGAAGTCTAATTATGATTTGAGATTGCCTAGACGAACACAAAAGAAAATACAGCGTCACATGAACAAGCTGGCTTCGCGGCAATAGGTATCCTTTTGCGAGTCCCTGGAAACACGAAAATCTTTGTCGCTTATATGGAGGACTGTTCGGGGCCTTCGCACAACCTCTGGTCAGCGCCACCCGTTTAAATCTCTGGCACTTTATCTACGATGCACAGATATTGACGTCGCTGAATCTTTCGGCAGAAAGATTGCTGGCAAAGCAAATTCAGATGGAACGGGCACGGCAACGGTCGACCACCCACTGTTCTCACGCGATCCCCGCATGGAATGCCCTTTTACTATGGAAGAACTAGAAGCTGCACTGGCTTTGTGCAGGCGTTCTTCAGCGCCAGGACCTGACGGCATTACATACCGTGCCCTCTGTAACCTAAGAGACCAAGCTCGGAAGGCACTCTTGCTCCTGTACAACGACTCCTGGCAGACGGGTACGGTTCCGCAAGAATTACGGCGTATCTATTAACGGGCAACTTATACCATACAGCAGAAGTCACAGATTCTTAGGAGTCGTAATTGACAGAGACCTATCTTGGACTCCGCACGTGAATTACGTGAAAAAGCGGCTGACTGCTATCTGTCACCTGTTCAGGTTCCTTGCAGGAAAAAGTTGGGGAGTGTCTATACACGCTATGTTACAGCTGTACATGGCGTTGTTCGTTGGTTTCCTGCGATACAGCCTGCCTGCAATATCCGACACCTGCAAGACTAACCTGCGTACGATTCAGAGTATTCAAGCCCAAGCCCTTAAGATATGTCTTGGCTTACCACGCAGTGCATCAACGGCTGAAACCATTGCCCTTGCGCAGGATTACCCAATCACGACGCACATTACCGTTGAGGTAATGCGTATGCATCTCAGGCATTATGCTAGGACCCCTTCCCACCACTTGGCGAGCCTCACTGCTGCAAGGCCCTGCTCGACATTTAGCGGTATTGTCAGTGCACATCGTGCGTCGTTTACTTCAGGGTACGCACCTGCGGCCAAGCCAGCGTTTCCTCCGTGGTGCTTGAGCCGTCCACAAGTAAATATAAAGATTCCAGGACTACAGAAGAAGACAGATCTACCGGCCCCTGCTCTAAAACAGCTTAGCTTACTTCTTCTGCATGAAAAGTACAGCAACCACGTGCACATCTATACCGATGGATCGTCTACGTCGTGCAGTTCTGCTGGTGCCGTGGTTATACCAACGCGAGGAATGACACTGTGGTTCAAGACATCGCGTGTCACGACCTTAACGGCGGCAGAACTAACGGCCCTGCGTCGAGCACTGGAATTCATTGACTCTGAAAGACCTACAAAATGGGCTGTGTTCTGTGATTCAAAATCAGCATTACAGTGCACGCAGTCAGTTCTCCGACACGGATGCCATGACCAATCGACATCCGAAGTCGCGAAACTTTACCATCACGTCCAACAAAAAGGTCACGAGGTCGTTTTTCAATGGGTACCTGGCCATTGTGGAATCAGTGGCAATGATTCCGCCGATAACGCTGCTCGCACAGCACATCAAGAAGAGCACACCGTTCCAATTCCGCTTTCGAGGACAGACGCCGCAAGGCAGCTTCGACACCTGGCACGCAGTCTCACACTGACCGAGTGGAACTCGCCAAACTTACGACTTACACGACTGCATCGACTAAACCCTTCCCTGCAACTCCGACCTCCACTCGGACTTCCTCGACGTGAAGCTACGCTTCTCTGTCGCCTTTGGTTAGGAGTTGCCTTCACAAAGGCATACTCTACATTAATTGGAATGACTGACAGTGCAGCATGCGAGGTCTGTGGCACCGAAGAAAACATCGACCACCTGCTGTGCCACTGTCCACGATACACCCCAGAGCGACAAGAACTTGCCAAAGCTTTCCAAAAACTGGACAATCGGCCGCTTTCTGTGCAGGTGCTGCTGGAACACCGCCCCCATCGCCCGTCGGCTCATAAAACGGTGAAGGCGCTTTTGTGCTTCTTAAGGACGACGGGCTTGTGCGACCACCTGTGACTTTTATGGCAATTTCTGTAAGACCACACACGTCAGCGAACTCACCGCAATATCCTTCTTTCCTTCCCTCCTCTCTCTCTCACTATTATCTTTGTTTCCCCCTTCCCCATTCCCCCGGTGGAGGGTAGCCAACCGGACGTTATTCTGGTTAACCTCCCTGCCTTCTACTTATCTCTTTCCCTCCTCCTCCATCAATAAAGTCGCGTTTACTCTTAAGGCGACTTTGACGGCACTTATTCGGCGATGTCACATGTATTCATCGGCAGAAAGATCACAACGACGTGGGCAGACATCGCAACGGACGGATTTGTTTGAGATATAAGTCTGCACTAACGACGTGCGTCTATTATTGAGGTACAGAAGTAGTATTACGGCAAGGGTAGAATTAAAAAAAAAATACGATCGAGGCATCGCATTACTCAACGAAACTTAGCGGCTAGTTAACAAGAGCTCCACATCGTGTAAATGGGGTTCATTGTGTTTGTCTGCGGGACGCACCTGGCACCTATGTGGACCGGGTTGTCCCAAACACCGGTAAGATCGTGTTCATGCCCGCTCCCACAGAGGCCAGCGTATTCCCCGCAGCTGTAACCGTAGAAAAAGCAGTCTGGTACCCGAACAAAGGAGAAATCGCAGCAGCAAACTTCAGCCATCCTTGCTGCAAAGGGTTGTCGTCTGCCAGTGCTCCCGAGCGTACTGTTGGAAGCGCCCGCTAGGTGGCTATCAGTGGCGCCTCTATAGGCGGTGGTCTACGCGAACACATTGCTGGTCGTTGGCATTTCTCACTTTAATTTTGTTTTCTTTTTCAATATGTGCGCTTAGGATGGTAAGGCATTTTTATAGTTTTGGTGCACGCTTCTACCCCGCCTTTCTAAGCCCTTCCTGCTATTTAGAACAGAGGAATGGAAGCCGACACTCGTCCATGGACGCTGAGTTTACAAACGTCCCGAAAGCCAATGTGAAGGAATTTAAGGACTCGTGGGCGAACTGATGCAGGTAATGTTGCTAGGCCGCCAAAATTACCCAGTGTTTTCAAGTGTAGAGCAGGCGCACAAAGTACCACCATTACCAAAAGCCCTGACGCATAACGATTCGCTGGCTCTACAACTGTCGCTAAGCGAGGGCCACAGAAAAATCTCATCAACGCTGATGACGCTAATTTGGCGGCCTGTCTACCTTGGTCCTCGTCTCTGACAGGGGTGAGGCTTTAATAAATGCAGGACCGCTTGGCTACTGACTAACAGCAGCCTGCTGATAATGAGAGAGGGCAAGACCTAATGTAAAACATGAAAGTAGTCAACAGAGAAAAATGAAGAGAGAGGGGGACAGACGTTACCAACAAAATAGCTTAACTCCTCTTGTGGAGTAAGCGGCTGATGTAATTGTTGCTAGTTCGGTAAAGGGCCGAGTTTGTTGACTATTTGTTAACCACAGCGTCCTTGACTGCCTATCCAAGGCATCTGCCACGAGTTCAGTAGAAGAAGAAGACAAGATATGCAGCCACAAGCGGCGACAATACGGAAAGGCAGAATAGGCGGGGCTGCTGTTGCTTGAAGAAAAAAAAGGCAGCTCGTGCATCCAGCACGGTAAACAAAGAAAGAAAAAGCGCAAGAGGAGTGACAGGTGACGTGGCCTGATAAGAGTGAAAAGTTTGCTATCCTTTCGTAAAGCACACTTTGTCCTCTAAAGAAAAATTACAGTGTCTCTTAAGATCTCTCTTAAGAGGTGGAAGGCGAAAGCCTACTCTTCTTCCTCTTATCAATCGCCTCATTAGTAAGCATCTTTAGTCATTTGTAATCACTTACAGTCGTCACAATTCGTCGTTAGCGATATTGGTCATTAGTAGTCATTACTAGTCATTACAAATCATTTCAGTCATTATTACTCATTACTGCTCACTACTAAGCATTTTAGTCATTCGTAATGAATTGTGGTCATTACAAGCCGTCGTTAGACATGTTGGTCATTACAAGCCGTCGTTAGACATGTTGGTCATATCATAGTCGTCAGTAGTCATTACAATTCATTTCAGTCAGTATTAGTCATTACTGGTCATTACTAAGCATTTTTAGTCACTTCTAATCAGTTGTAGTCGTTACAAGTTGTCGTTAGACATATTGGTCATTTCATAGTCATTACTAGGCATTACAAGTTATTAGTAGTCGTTATTAGTCATTACTAGTCATTATTAATCTCTACCAACCTCTATTAGAATGTTATCATTCACTAACTCTCACTGTCTAGAAGAAGAAGAAACTTCAATAAAGAATGGTCCGGCAGTTGTTGTGGTGTCCTCAGGTAGCGGCTCGAAGTCCTTGGACTCGGGCGGCATCTTCAGCTTGCCGGACGGCCCAGAGCTGGTCTGCCAACTCAATAATTTTTTATTTAATCTGTGTTCATATGGCGTGATGACGCTTCGGCGGACACTAGGCCTGCTGACACAAACTTCACCATGATCGTAGAAAGGCTTTCGCCTTTAAAAAAAATGATCTAACATTTGCCTACTTTAATTCTTTTACAATTTCCACTTTACCCTGATGTATATTTTCTCTCAAGTATTATCTCCCCTCTTCCGTTTAACCGAAGCTTGACGACCGGTCCCCCCGTCATGATATAGGGAGAAAACAAGCAAGCAAGCAAGTGGTAGTAGTAATTGGTTTACTATGTTAAATGACTAGATAAATAAAGGAAAGGGAAGGGAACGAGAAATTACTACTGACCGCAGTAACTGTCTAGCGCAGTATTCTGACACCAGAACCGCACAAGACTGCCGCGGGAGAGCTCGGCTAGAAGAGGCGAACCAGGAGAGTTCCCCCTGAAGCCTGGTGGGAGACACTCGCGGCATGGCATCGGCCTGGCCTGATCCTTCACGACCCGCGGCTGCGCACCATGGACTTCGATCGAGGCTCACTCGAGGTCCTGCGCTGCGGGGACGACCTCACCGCCGACACCTCAACGATCAACTGGACCACGCTACGGGGACAGCACTAAATCAGACCTGTAAGCGCCACAGATTATTAGAATAATTAGGAGATTTAGTTGGGACTGTGAACTTGATCATTTCGCTATTCTTTAAAGCTATAGCTAACACCGTGAAAATGTAATGTCCGGACTCAGAATATCCCCGCTGACCAGCAGATTACTTGGCTTATGTATACTTGGTCTGCGCCTCGTGTATTGTGCGCTCATTTTATAAATTTGTTTTTTTTTGTAAAGAAATTTATCCAAGAATTTAAAAAACAAGGAATTCAAATCAGAACAAGTGCAGCTTAGTTCCCAGCCCAACTCAATGATCACATATAACTGATACGTTTTCAAAAGACGTGTGCTTATCTCTAAGCAATGCGTGCTTTGCGGTCACTACGCTCCGCACGGTGGAATTAAAAAAAAAACAAGCTGATAAAAAGTGAAAGATATCAAAGCCTCGCTATCCGGTGGGCTTTTTCTGCGTGGTGTTGAAGCTAACGACAAGCCCCGACGTAGATGGCATCCAGCGTGCAGTGCTAAGGCAGGCGGAAACTAAGTGGCACTTTCCCGTTCGTCACCGGTTCCACGTTTTGCCGATCGGGTTGGAGCGGGCAAAACCGTCAGCGCCTTCTCGCCGTCTTCGTCGGGGCAGCTGCCGAGGCTCAGGTTCAAGAAGCGAAGGACACTGTGGGCGATGCTCCCCTGATTGCGTCCGCTCCGTCTTTCTCGGTCTCACCGTTTATGCAAATCCTCGGCGGCGCGGTGCGAACGCCGAGACTAGAGGAAAAAATTGGCGTCACTCGGCGCAGCGCCGACTGATCTCGGTCGAGGACCGGGCGTTCACCCGCTATTGTACGCCTCAGAGGAGAAAAGCACTGGCATTTAGCCGAGTCGATCACAATTATTTATTTCACGCTTTGTTTGTTACTGACGGCCGTCTCTTGTCAGTCATGTAGGAGGGTGGGAATGCGGCATGCGCGCCTATACAGGCACTACGCGCATTGAACTAGACGCTACGGCGAGCGACGAGAAACGCAGATAACTAGGAAATGCAAGGCCGAAAAATGAGTGTATTATCGCGTCATCCATCAAACCGCGAAGGCTCGCGCGGCGTCATCTGAAATCTCGCTCGAAATTTTATGTGACACGGCACTTTTACTTTTCTTGTAAGAATGTCGCTCACTCGAAAGGAGCCGTTCTCCCAGAAGCCACTCACACGGTCAGATTTGCCGCAGAAAGCTTTTGTATAGCGTACTTTGACTGCACCGTCTACTTGCACGAGAAGAAAGCCATTTTCTGAAGAGCACATGAGCCGCACACATGTTCGCAATTGTAAATGTTATGTTTGAAATCCTGCCATCCAGATGAAAAGCAATTTATTTGTTTATTTATTTACTTATTTATTTACTTATTTATTTATTTATTTATTAAGTTATTTATTTATTTAACGCCCCCAAAGCAACAATGGGGCTACCAGAGAGGTCGTAGTGAAAGCCACCGGAATAATTTTACCACGCCCCCCCTCCTTGGGTTTCTTTGCCGTGCAACAAAATCTAAATAACGTGAGCGTTTTTGAATTTCGGCCCAACTGAAATGTGGCCGCTATGACCTGAAATTGAGGTCTAGGCCTAGGCCATGGCAAGAAAGTCGTTTTGCATTCCTCTGCGCTTCCTGTTAGCGATAAAAGACAACGGTGATGCACGTCACATTGCAAACTAGTGAATGCAACAAGAAAGTGCAGTGCCATCTTCCCCAAAAGTCCGATCATGTTTTCTTTTTTTTTCTGATGGAATAAACTTTACAGCCACTGAGACGGCATCGGGAAACGTTATATAAAAAGTCTTCATGGCCTTCACCCCTGACATGGTGAAATAGTGTAAAAGTAACACATCGGACAGAAAAAATAATTTATGTCGCCACATACAAGCAGTACTGTTTGACATACCTACAGTTACAAATGATGAGGAAAATAGGCAATGCAAAAGGTAATAAATAGAACCGGCGAAGCTATAGGTTCTCGTCATCGGAATATTAGCTTGAAAACTATTCTGCATGTATAAATCCAAGCCATACAGGGGTTCACAGTGAGTGGGGTGACGAAGTGATCGACAGTGGGCGAGCAAGTGATGACTCATGCTGTATTCAACGTTTCGACAATGGGGACTTTGTCTTCTTCAGAGCTACAGCTGCTTTCCTTGGCAGTGTTTATGTAGCTCACTCCCCCCTAACCAATGGGGGAGGTGAATAATGGGTGGCAGAGTAGTCGAAGTTTTCAAAAAATGGGCAACATTTTGCATTTTCTCAACCTGTTCCCCGCACAAGGTGTCAACGCGTCAGGACGTCATGAAGCGATAGCTCGCTCCATTCTTGCGATCGCTGCGGCTGCCACGCGCAAGCGCAGCCTAAAGAAACGCGCACAAAGCTCATTGTTTTGTTGTTGCTTTTTCAATGAGCAACTTAGCCTTATTGCTACACCACGTCAGCAAACCTTGCTATCTTTGCAAACAAACTTGCTTGTTTGTTTGTTTGTTTGTTTCTTTGTTTGTTTGCTCGTTTCTTTGTTTGTTTGTTTCCTTGTTTGTTTGCGAAGAAACTTGATGAACCATGCATTGTTTGTATCTTCAATTAGTTTAATAAGTTGGCTGACCAATGCGTATAGCTAGCCTCTCAATATTGTTAGTTAAAATAAGGGTTGATGCATATACGGTTAAAGAAGGAATCGAGTACTTTGTTTAGTTAGACATATAGTTGCCCTTTTTATAATTGTGAATGTTCCTTCCTGAAACTCCCATAAATTCTGAAGGAACGTTAATGGTTACGTGAAGTAAATTTCTATCACGGAAACCTTCTAAGTGGGTTACCTGCCACATAATCTCTGGGGCGTTTACAAGAATTTAGGTCTAACAGTTTTGTGCCATAAATTTTTGTCTATGGTTATGTTAATAAATTCTCAAGCGAAATGACTTGATGAGGACCACTGTGGGGTCAATAAATGATATATATATATATAAACGGGGCGGGAAAGGGAGGGAGGATAACCCGAAAGTATTCGGGTTTGCTACCCTGAACTGGGGGAAGGGGAAAGGGAAATGAAAGACGGAAAAAGGCACGAAAAAAATAGAGGAGGTTGGGAACGTCCGTGACAACTATAGTCTCTCTAATAGGGCGCTCGAACCGACTTGTGGTGTGGCGACTCTATAGGACGGTGTTCCAGTACTGTCTGTTCCGACAGCGGCCCGTAGTCAAGACGCGCCAGCGCGGTTGCGAGTGACTGCCTGTGTGCGCTGTATGGGCGACAACGACAAAGATGTTCGACAGTTTGCTCGCTGCTGCTGTGGTCACACGCAGCACTAGCTTCCCTCTTGGTGCGCAAAGCAAAGTATTTTGTAAAAGCGACGCCAAGCCACAGTCGGTAAGATAAATTTGTCACGGGTCGGGATAGCCCAGGTGGAGGAGGAAGTCGAAGAGAGGGGTCCAGTCGATGCAGTCGTGTGTGCTGGATACTATAGGTGTACTGCATAACGATTGTGTGGCATCATTTGCAAGCATTCGGGGTTTCGCTGGAGCATCTGTTCTTCACAGCGGGATTGCTTCCTGCACGCCGTCTTCATGAGCACATCGAGCAGCTTCTTCGGCATGTTTGTTGCCTATTACACCACAGTGAATACAACAATCAAACCCCGGCCCTCAGTCCCCAGCAGCTGCGAAGCAACTGACCACGGCGGCGGTCAGACCTGCGAGGCGGCTAAGAATCCCTGGATCCGGACAGGCCGCCATTGGAATCTGAACCTGGCAATGTTTAATGCTAGAACGTTATCTAGTGAGGCGAGTCTAGCAGTGATATTGGAGGAATTAGAGGGCATTAAATGGGATATAATAGGGCTCTGTGAAGTTAGGAGGACAAATGAAGCATATACAGTGCTAAAAAATGGGCACTTCCTGTGCTGCCGGGGCTGAGCGGAGAGACGAGAACTAGGAGTAGGATTTCTGATTAATAAGAATATAGCTGGTAACATACAGGAATTCTATAGCATTAACGAGAGGGTGGCAGGTCTTGTTGAGAAACTTAATAAGATCTACAAATTGGAGGCAGTACAGGTCTACGCCCCTACATCCAGTCATGATGGCCAGGAAGTCGAAAGCTTCTGTGAAGACGTGGAATTGGCGATGGGTAAAGTCACGACAAAATACACTATACTGATGGGCGACTTCAATGCCTAGGTAAGCAAGAAGCAAGCTGGAGACAAGTCAGTGGGGGAATAGGGCATAGGCACTAGGAATAGCAGGGGAGAGTTATTAGTAGAGTTTGCAGAACGCAATAATATGCGGATAATGAATACCTTCTTCTGCAAGCGGGATAGCCGAAAGTGGACGGGGAGGAGACCGAACGGCGAGACTAGAAATGAAATAGACTTCATACTCTGCGCGAACCCTGGCATCATACAAGATGTGGACGTGCTCGGCAAGGTACGCTGCAGTGACCATAGGATGGTAATAACTCCAATTAGCCTAGACTTGAGGAGGGAACGGAAGAAACTAGTACATAAGAAATCCATCATTGATTTAGAGGTAAGAGGGAAAATATAGGAATTCCGGATCAAGCTACAGAACAGGTATTCGAATTTAACTCAGCAAGAGGACCTTAGTGTTGAAATAATGAACGACAATTTTACGGGCATCATTAAGGAGTGTGCAATAGAAGTCGGTCGTAACTCCATTAGACAGGATACCAGTAAGCTATCTCAGGAGACGAAAGATCTGATCAAGAAACGCCAATATATGAAAGCCTCTAACCCTACAGCTAGAATAGAACAGGCAGAACATTCCAAGTTAAAAAACAAGCGTAAGGCAGCTGACATAAGGAAGTATAATATGGATAGAATTGAACACGCTCTCAGGAACGGAGGAAGCCTGAAAGCAGTGAAGAAGAAACTAGGAATTGGCAAGAATGAGATGTATGCGTTAAGAGAAAGCAGTATCATTACTAATATTGATGAAATAGTTCAAGTGGCTGAGGAGTTCTATAGAGATTTATACAGTACCACTGGCACCCACGACGATAATGAAAGAGAGAATTGTCTAGAGGAATTTGAAATCCCACAAGTAACGCCGGAAGAAGTAAAGAAAGCCTTGGGAGCTATGCAAAGGGGGAAGGCAGCTGGGGAGAATCAGGTAACAGCAGATTTGTTGAAGGATGGTGGGCAGATTGTTCTATAAAAACAGGCCACCTTGTATACGCAATGCCTCATGACCTGGAGCGTACCGGAATCTTGGAAGAACGCGAACATAATCTTAACCCATAAGAAAGGGAACGCCAAAGACTTGAAAAATTATAGACCGATCAGCTTACTGTCCGGTCTCTGCAAAGTATTTACTAAGGTATGTACTAAGGTATTTACAAAGTATTTATTGAGACTACTTTTAAATAAAGTACGCCGTTTGTCATATATTCGCATTGGCTCACTTTAATCTGACTCGCCCTCGTATATTTTGCAGAACTCCTGCTTTTTATATTTGTTCTCTGTTGCGCCTACAATTTCGGTGCAATTACTCAAAATGCACGACGTGTGACGGCTGCTCCGACGCAATACATTGGAGCAAAGGACACCGTCATTGAGATTTTTCCCTGGCCGTGGCATTTGTACAAAAATGTAAACAAGGTGCTTAAATGACAAAGTTCCACTAAAATGTTTGTCCTCAACTTGCTCATCTCATCGCCTTTACATTTTTCATATCAGCGGCATGCACTGCTTTGCTGGTTTCCAACTGATACAGTTCTAAAGTTCGTGGGATACTTTCTTTACTTATTAAGTAGACAAAAAACATGGAAGCACTGATATCAGTTATTTCGGGCACAATTTTTGGGACATACGAGTATATTTTTTCATGAAGAAATGAATGTTTTACTTGTCTTCACAGTGCGCAGCGTTCAAGAATTCGTTTGCAGCATCTTTGGCAATTACAATACAGTTATTATTCATGTATTTGATCCCTCGACAAATTGATAACGAGGAGGCCGAGCTGCAACGTGAGCCCCCCCCCCCCCCCCGAATGAAATTTCTGGCTACGCCACTGGTGCTAACATATGGGGTAGAAACTTGGAGACTGACAAATAAGCTTGAGAACAAGTTAAGGACCGCGCAAAGAGCGATGGAACGAAGATTGCTAGGCATAACGTTAAGAGACAGAAAGAGAGCGGTTCGGATCAGAGAGCAAACGGGTATAGACGATATTCTAATTGACATCAAGAGAAAGAAATGGAGCTGGGCAGGTAATGTAATGCGCCGGTTAGATAACCGTTGGACGATTAGGGTTACAGAATGGGCACCAAAAGAAGGGAAGCGCAGTTGAGGACGGCAGAAGGCTAGGTGGGGCGATGAAATTAGGAAATTCAGAGGTGCTAGTTCAGAGGTGCTACAGGGGTAATTGGAGATCGCCTTGGTCCTACAGTGGACTTAAATGATGATGATGATGACGATGATGATGATGATGATTTAGGACTGTGCCGCATTAGAGGTTATGGCGTTGTATGCCCCATCCATGTGTATTGGCATGGAAGTCAGAAAATTGTGCTAAACCGTATGCTGTCGGTTTCAAAATAAGCCATCAAATTTTATGTCGCTTTCAATTATGTGTTCTACAATATAAAGCAATACTACAAATGCATAATGGAAGTAAAACACGCATAGAAAGCCAAGAGAAGAAGAAATAATTTTTAGAAAGGAATTCAAAAAGCAGGTTCAATGGACTGCAAAGTTTCAAAAATATAACGAGCTCCGGAAAGCAAAAATGAATATGATGTTAATAAATACGCATATGTATGTTCTACAGGACCTGCCATTAAACTAACTCGAAAGCGCGTCACGCATTATGAAGAGGCGAATAAAATATTCCAGGCGTGCTTTTATAAGGGCCCTGATGTACGGCCGTATTTAGTTACAGTTATGCTCACATATGGTTGCGGCATAGGCACTATAGAGCACGTAGAGCATACGGCAGACAATGTCAACACCCGACTGGAAGCTTACCATTATCTTTGAAAATGAATGTGTATAATCAGCGCATTTTACAAGTGCTGACATATGGGGCAGACTTGGAGACTGACAAAGAAGCTTGAGAACAAATTAAGGACTGCGCAAAGAGCGATGGAACGAAGATTGCTAAGATTGTTAAGAGACAGAAAGGAAGCGGTTTCGATCAGAGAGCACACGGGTATAGACGATATTCTAATTGACATCCAGAGAAAAAAATGGAGCTCGGCAGGTCATGTAATGCGCGGGCTAGATAACCGTTGGACCATTAGGGTTGCAGAATGGTTACCAAGAGAAGGCAAACGCAATCGAGGACGACAGAAGACTAGTTGGAGCGATGGAATTAGGAAATTCGCGGGCGCTAGTTGGTATCGGTTGGCGCAGGACAGGGATAATTGGAGATCGCACTGAGAGGCTTTCGTCCTGCAGTGGACATAAAACAGGATTATTATTATTATTATTATTATTATTATTATTATTATTATTATTATTATTATTATTATTATTATTATTATTATTATTATTATTATGACATATTTAATTACACGCACATCGTGAGATCTCCTTTTCTTTGGTAATGCCGTGCTTGTTATATAAGTCAAGCGCTGACTATTGTGCAACTCCGCGCTTAGGAAACGCCGACACTAATAAAGAAAAGTGACAGAACAGATTTAGTGACTGCGGCAAATTTCTCAATCGTTGGATAAGACGCAACGACTAGTTTAGGAAGGTCAGACCTTGTTGTCGACTTTTTTTTCAGACAGCGATTAAAGTTACGGCGTAGGCGCATAGAGGCCGTCGATTCGTTCTACTGTAGACAGCAGCAAATGGCAGCCGCTATACGCGCAATACAACACTCGCGATGCGATGAACGTCATGATGAGGTGCCACCACGATTGGCTGCTCCTCTGCGTGGCGTCGATGACCAAATTTAGGAGCATGGGAGCCGGGCTGTCTCTGTTAGGCTTCAAAATGGATCCGTGACTGACGGCAATCGTGGACCAAAATGAAGCGTCATGCTGCGTTTACAGCTCAAAAAAAAAAAAGAAATAGTACGAATAGAGGTTCCTTTCTTAGATGACACCAGACGCCCACTGATGCAGAACGAGGAAACAGTGAGGAATCACGCACGACGTAATACGTTTCGGTCGCAAGTTGAAGAACTTCGACGAAAATACATCGTATCTAACTGTAACCAGTAATCCTGGGTTGCGATACTGTCAATAGCAAAAAAAATCGTATTGGTGCGTGAATACTTTGCGATTCGACGACTATTGAAACGACAGCGGGGGGCGTGCCGTTTCACGACATCGGGGAGGTGGAATATATGATTACAGGTTTGAGCACAAAGAAACGCCTTTGGACACTTCACTATCGCCGCGACCTGAAACGTCACGTATGCCTGACCAGAAGACCCCAGTTCTCCTCCGAGCACCTACTTACGTCCACGCCATTCGGGCAAGCCGCGTTGCTTCTCCTGTTTTGTTACCCGGAAAATAAACAGCTGCCAGCTCCGACGTGTCGCTGCACGGCATCGCACGTCACGCTAGAGCGGGCTGTCGCGTAGTGTCGGTGTTCACACCGGGATATTGCGAGCGCATTTGTGTAGTATATGAGGTATAGTATACGTCAAACAAACACCAACTTTGGCGATAGCTCTGTTAAAGGACTGGCTTTTGGGGGAAATACTGGAAAAAAGCGCCATCTTTATTTAATTACTGCATTCATGCTTGTTCAGAATATTCTTGTCTAAGTTCAATAAAATTATTAATGTGTATAACTGATTTGTCGTACTATAACATTTGGAAAAATTCCGTGAGTTATTACGGCCTGTATCCATACTCCTATATGATTCTAGAAGATTCGGCATGAACAAAGAACCCCGTAAGTTCCCATATAAACCCATATCGTCGTATAGGATTATGGTATGGAACCTATGGGTCTTTTCGAATAGGATAATGACAGTTATATTTAGCTATAGTGCCTTTACGCGTAGTGTCTCTCATCCTATAATTATGTCAGGGCCGGTCTTTTCCATAAAACGTCATTTAACACTATATAGTACAAATAATAAAGAATGCACAGCAATTTTAGTAGAAATGACGGACTTAGCTAGGAATTACATATTTGCTCAAATCTCACTAACGATAAAAATTGCCCCTTAATTTTTGTGAGCATCGCCTGATCTCAGCAGTAAGCGTAGCTCGCATAAGCACTATCTCCTGGAGCAAGGCTTTGCCGGAAGCGAGAAAGAAATGAAAACGGACAGCAGGGATGGAGTGTTTATATATATATATATATATATATATATATATATATATATATATATATATATATATATATATATATAATTGACCTGTGTGCGCAAGTGCGGACATTGTGTGAACAGGTCCCATTATAAATGCACTCCACTGCGGTTCCTATGTCAGAGGACTTGAAAGCATGTGTGCTGATTTGATGGAAAGTAAACCCAAATCTTCTGGCTTCTGCGGTCGTGACAACAGCCCAAGAAAAGATACTCAGCCACCGTCTCAACAAGGATGGCAGCCTCATGGTGACAGTGTCTACACTTCCTGCAGCCAATCGTCTCCTCACAGTGACAGATCTATCGGGTATTCCTGTAGAAGCTCGAGTTCCATACTCCTACTCTGCCACGTACGGGAGGATACAGGACGTTCCTGTTGAGTACTCAGATGACGACCTCAAGGAGTATTTGAGCGAACAAGGAGTCATATCTGCTAAAAGGCAAGTTTTCTACGTCCCTAACGAAGATGGCGTAGTAACGGAAACCCGAAGACGCTCGGTCATCCTGGAATTCTCTAAGGACGCCCCTTTACCAAACCGAGTGTCGCTTGGATTCTGCAGTTATCCTGTGACGGAATACATGGGGTCTGCTACTCAATGTTTCAGATGTCAAAGACATGGACATATAGCGAAATATTGTAAAGGTCCCATCCGCTGCAAGATATGCGCTGGTCCACATACGCATAAGGAGTGTACGTCACGTTCCCAGCCTCGGTGTGCAAACTGTGGAGCTGAGCATGCTGCGTCATACGGAGGGTGTCCTAAGAAGAAATCAGCCACTCTTGCACGGACGATGGAGCAAATCCAAGGAAAAGTGCGGAAACGACGAGAACCACCACCGAATCCGGATGTGATGTATACATCTACAAACCAAACGCAACACGACACGGTGCAGCGCAGCGACACGGTTTTGAAAAAGTCCTACGCCTCAGTCGCGAAAGAAAACCAGCAAAGGCCTTCAACTGCAACGAATCCATCAAAGCCCTCAAGTGATATAACCTCAAGCCCACGACAGCAACAAGTGTCCTCAAGGTCGCAGCAGAAGAACAGGAAGAACCGAGAAAAGTTGTTAGATGGTAGCACTGCAAATGAGATACCAAGTATGCTGATTCCCATGATGTTCGCCGCAATCAAGGCTATTCTGCGTGCCAGCCCATCGTTTAAGAGCATCCCTGAAATAGAGGCCGTCCTGGCTTTGGAACCGCTAGTGCCGTCTTCTTTCACGGCGCAAAGCCGTGATTCTTCGCAGTAGCAACGATGGCTTCGCCAACAATCGTCTCCCAAGCGGTGTCCACCAACAAACACTTCCGCACATGTACTATATTCCAGTGGAACGCTCGCGGGTTGCGCTCTAAGTTAGCAGACTTTAAGCATCTTACGCGAGTGTACCGATTCCCTTTTTTAGTCATTTCCGAGTCTCGCGTCGACGAGCACTTTAGGATAAAGGGGTATTATTTTCATCATTCAAGGCGACAAAATGGAATTAGCCGACTTCTCGTTGGATTTCGCAACGACATACCTGCCTCTGCGATTGACGTAGCACCACATGACAAGAACGAATATATTTGCGCAACCACAGTGATTGCATCTAAAGTGTTTACCCTGATCGGCGTCTACTTGGAACCAGGATCACCTTTCGACGTGACAAGATTGGAAAACTTGTTGACAAACACTCAGTCTCCACATATTATTTGTGGCGATTTCAACGCACATAACGAGATCTGGGGCAGTTCACATACATGTGCTCGGGATGCCAAGCTGGCGAAGCTTTTTGCAAAATACAATATAGAGCCCTTGAACGATGGCAGCATAACATACCTTAAAAATCCGACGACTGTTAGCTGCATTGACGTCACATTCGTATCAAGTCAAGTGGCCCCTATGTTCGGATGGTGTACAGATTTTGAGACTCGAGGTAGTGATCACTACCCGATCCTAATCTCTGCCCTCCATTTTCGGACGTCGCCCAGAAAAGTGAAACTGAAGTCGGTAGACTGGGAAGCTTACACAGCAGCCGTAGACAAAGGAATCACAGCCTCAACTACGAATACAGAAATAATACCGACAATAGCTCATTGCCTCAAACAAAGTACCCGCTCTGCCTCTAAGCATTGTAATGTACCAACAAACGACGAGGAATTTGAAAGGTTATGTGCCATTCGAAGGCGTGCCGAAAGGAAGGCTCTACGTACGAAGGATATCGAAGACCTCAGAACTTGTCGACGTACACAAAGACATATACGACGTTACCTCACCAAACTGGACCGAAAAAGGTGGAGGGACTTTTGTGGGACACTGGACATACGACAACCGCTGAGCAAAATCTGGCGAGTCGTCAGAGGCATTCGCAAAGAGCCGCAACAGCTGTATCCTTTTATCGCCCTCTCATTACATGAGCGCGCATCCCTGAAAGAGGTGGCAGAGCAGTACTGCAGGCTCCTTTCCAACGGGGCACAACCTTTGCGGCAAATTGCAAGTCGTCAGCCTAGTCCACCTCGAGCTACCCTTCCTGACTTAGAATTACCATTCACCATCGACGAGCTCACGGCAGCAATCGGCGACGTAAACAAGCGATCATCACCTGGCCATGACGGCGTGAGTTATGCAGCGCTCGCAAATCTAGGCCACACATCTCGCCTACGCCTTCTGGAATACTACAACGCCTCATGGATAACTGGGGAGGTTCCTACGGAATGGAAGCTTGCGAAAGTCATTCCTATATTGAAACCAGCGAAGCAGCCAACAAATTACGCCTCCTTCAGACCCATATCTCTGCTTAGCTGCGTAGGGAAGCTATTCGAAAAAATGATCTACAAACGACTAAATTGGTTCTTGGAAACTGCAAAAGTTTACCCGGAGGAAATGAATGGCTTCCGGCAAAATAGATCCGCAATTGATAATGTCATTGCCTTGGTCTCATCAATTGAAGAGGAATTGGTCTCTGGAAACATACCTACTGCATTATTTTTAGACATTAAGGCAGCATATGATTCGGTCTATCATAAAGCAATACTTGACGCTTTGGCAACCCTTGGTCTTGGAGGACGGCTCTACGCGTGGATTGAAGACTATCTTCAAGGACGCCAACTTTTCATGTGTACCCCGGATGGCCCCACGGCGCTTTATGCCGTCGAGAAGGGAGTGCCACAAGGAGCTGTGTTAAGCCCGGTATTATTTAATTTAGTCCTCATCCATCTGAAAAGAAACCTGCCCCCTGGCGTCAAAATCACACTGTATGCGGACGACATCTGCATTTGGAGTGCGGCGCGTTCCCGCAGTACCACCCAACAACGCCTCCAGAGAGCGCTAGCAAATATATCGGCCTACCTAAATCCAAGGGGTCTGAAATTGTCCCCCGACAAAAGCGTTGCCATGGCTTTCACGCGGAGGTGTATGGAAAAATACCCACTAGTGTTGGGTGGTCGTGCCCTTCCATACGTCAAGACGCAAAGGTTTCTTGGAGTGACGATCGATAGGAACCTCACATGGTCGCCCCAAGTGAAAAAACTGAGTGAGAAGATTTCCTCGGCGTCGCACGTATTCCGATTTTTAGCCGGAACACAGTGGGGCAGCAACTGTAGATCAATGGTGCTCCTCCATAAGGCCTACGTCGACGGAACACTACGATATTACCTCCCGATCCTGCACAAAATATCTCCCACAAGCAAGAGAAAACTCGAGGCAGCACGAAACAACTGCCTTCGCGTATGTCTTGGCCTTCCGAAGGGGTCGTCCCGGTCAGGGACTGTAGCAGAAGCTGGATGCCTGCCTCTGGAAGTGCTATGTTCGCAGGAGACACTTCGGATACACCTCCGCCACGTCATTCATACGAAGACTCACTTTTTAAAGGATATTTCCAGAACCCGTGCTACATCTAGCTTTGGGCAGGCCGTCGGAAGCATATCTATTTCGATTCCTGCTCAGGCGTCACAAATTATGCCGCGCAACATTTCACCATGGACACTGTCCCCACTGGAAATCGTGCCATATATACCTGGAATCAGTGCGAAAAAGAAAATGCCTCAGGCAGCGACTTATCAGATAGCTTTAGAATATATGCACAAAGAATACGCAGCCGCAACGCACATTTTCACAGATGGCTCTACAACTCCACATCGTTCATCATGCGGACTTTTTGTACCCTCTACAGGGCAACGATTCTCGTTTCGTCTTGAGCGAGCGACATCATCTACTTCAGCGGAGCTATATGGCATTAAGGAGGCCCTTGTGTATGTACTTCGACAGCAGCCGCCAAGGACATGGGTGATTTTCACAGACTCAAAAGGAGCCCTACAAAGTATCTGGAACAGGCACAAGCGTTGCAATAATCAACCAGCAGCATTTGACATTGCTTATCTTCACCACAGGGCTAAGATTGCTGGGCATTGCATAAAGTTCCAGTGGATACCTGGCCATGCCGGCATTTCGGGAAATGAAAGAGCGGACGAAGCCGCCAGAAATGGACTCCAATACCGCAAGTTCAAAAGAACATATTTTACAAAAGCCGATGCTTCAAACATGGCAAAAAAATATGCCTATCAAGAAAAAGACCGCATCTTGAATCTGCCGCTTCACCAAGATAACTTCCTACGTTACATTGACCCAGAAATGAGACCGAAAATTCCACGACCACTTCCTCGACACTTAGAGACATTGTACCATCGTCTTCGACTGAATGTGGCATACACGAACAATTATCTGTACAGCATAGGACTTACCACTAACCCATACTGTGATAACTGTCGCAACTTAGAGACAATTGAGCACATATTACTAGAATGCCCCGCGTACCGCGACGAGAGACAATTTTTTGAGCACCAAATGGACATGATTTGCCACGAACCGTTAACGTTACCGAGCATCTTAGGTCCAACGCCCGGCCCTTCAAACCAGCGACGGGTTTTGGATTTATTGTTCAATTACCTGACAGAAATTGGTCAAATAGGAAAGCTTTAAAAATTGCATCCTTCCTATACAAAAGCTTAAGCTTACCCGCCATGTCACCTGTAAATATTAGTATCAGGTCCACTCGGACATTTCATATTTACTTTTATCCTTTTTTTCTCGAACTCTTTTCTGGAATCTTTTAATCCCATTCCCCATCCCTATACAGAGTAGCATGCCAGCAGTTATATACGCGCCGGCAAAATTCTCTGTTTTTCCAATAAAGAGCCCTCTCTCTCTCTCACACACACCAGCGGAAAAAGGAGGACAAAAGAAAGTAAAATAGAAGCTGTTCCCGTCTGTTTTCTCCACACATTAGTATTGGCGCAAAAAATGTCTACAGTTCTATTCTGACTTATTTAAGAGATTCTACTTCGTGGCGGCGAGGAACTATCGCGCAGTATGCACTCATTATTAGCTAGCATTTCGAGCTGCCTGACCTACGTGACTCTGAAGATGCGTTTAACGCGTTCGCTGCTCGCAGGCCTTGTTACCTCTGTAGAAGCCTGGCCATTGCGATCTTCGCAAAGCAGCCTGGCACCAGATCGAATCTAAATTTCAAAGAAGATTTGTCTGGAAACGAGCCCTGAGCACCTGCACTCGTGATCTCGGTTCAGTAACAGCGGCCAGCCTAATTAACGAGTCTCGGGAGCGTCGCACGTTTGCATAGTTTACGACAACGCCTGAAGCATTTCTTGTGCCTTGCAAATTTGACTTTTGCTGCGTGGTGGTATATCAGCGATTTTGCTTCGTGCCATTAAAGCTCCCGGAAAGAATTCAACCTTTTCACTCGCAGAAATATGGCGTCAGTGCTCTTTAAGCCTGCGACCGCTTTCTCAAGCACGGCAACGCATATTTCCAGTGACTCTATCTCCAAAGTGTCTCACCAAATGTTCGACCGCCACACTTTTCCTGTAAGCAAGGCCCAAAGAACGTCACCTGGCAGCTCTTAATTGTACCTGCCGAGAAAGGGGTACACCTCCCGCTTAGTTATGAGCTAGCACATCCTGCCACTTGCCAAAGCTCCTGGGCACTACCCCCCAAATCGATGTTGACGTATAGTCAGAGAAAGCTGTTGGTTCCGATGCTGCGACAACCTTTTTTTTTTTTCAAGTGGCGCTGTGACTCTTTTAACCTCCGAAAGTGCCGCTAACCTCAGCCTCTGACCTCAGCCGCTTAACCTGTAACGGAAATGAGACGTCGCTCCTGTTGCATTGTCTGCGTAAACTTGGCGAGGGAGGTCATTTCTGACTCATTGCAGCGATAGAATACGATAGAATGCCTAATGCTCTGTTTTGTGTCAATGTGTCTAGCCATGCAGGGCGTGACTGTCGCGAATGCGTATCGGTTCGTACAACACGTGCTTCTTCCACTTACAAGTGGCGCTCTTAAAAACGACGAGCTTTATTTTTTCTTTAGCTCGCGAGATGAAAGTCATTGATCTATGCCGTGTCTTTTTCGCTCCATCCAACCTGTCACGATGTTAACGTATTGCTGCAGCAGACGTGATTGAAATGGCCGAGTGGGTTCGTTAGTGTAATGGACACAACAATTTTCACATTCCCGTGTGAACTGCGTGAACTGTAAGAACTGCGTGATGGTCACCGGGAAACGCACTCGCGAGCAGAGTATAAACAAAATGATATGACGCTACCCAACAAAAACATATGTAGGTGATGTTGCACAGCGCTAGCTGGCCGTGGTATACTTAAGACCTAGCAGCACAAGTAGGCGCAACCTTATTTTTGCGTTCGTCAAGGGGTCGTTTCTAAACCAGATGGGAGCGCAAGCACAGAACCGTGATTGTGACAGTCAATTCACCCACGCGCGCACGCAGCGTGCTACTCTTGGTGACTAAAACGACACAAAGCCCACGAAGCCAGCTTCGTCATGGCGGAACAACAGTGCAGAACACGGAAGGAAACCATTTTTAAAGCGAAGCTGTCTATGGCTACGATGTGGCGGATCGCGTCCACGCGTAGACCAACAATTTTTCATACGTGGGCCGATCCCGAACATAGCGCAATACCGGGCTAACCCGCGGCGGAGGCGCGATTCGCCATTAAGGGGTCCACATACACCGTTTCGCTGGTCATCCTTCTTCACAGAATGGAGGGGCACTGAATTTTTCTTTCTTTTTTTCTTGGTGTGCAGAGTGGTTTCTAGGTTTGCATAGTCTTTCCTCTTTCACAGTTAGAGACATGGTATAGACAGCATGACAACTCAAGCGCAAGAACTCATGCACACACGCAAGCGCGCACACTCGTACGCATGCGCAGAGGCGTTCCTGTGTTCGCCTTTTGAAACTGAATTCGATTCTGGGGTTGTACTCGGCAGAACATCGATTTGATTATGTGACACGCCTTAGTGGGGGACTCCGGAATAATTTTGACCTCCAGGGGAGCATTAACGTGCCCCCGATGCACAAGACACGGTGATTTTTGTGTCTCGCCCCCATCGAAATGCGGCCGCCGCGACCTCGTGCTTAGCAGGGCAACACCATAGCCGCCAAGCCGCCGCGGCGGGTCTGGTCGTCTTTTCGCCCGGCCGCATGCATCTAATTAATCACCAGCTCTTCCAGCCGCATTTTTTCTTCTTTTTTTTTTTTTGCTCTCATCACAGCAGACACTCAACAAGAAGACTGCTTGTCAACAACAAGGGCCTCATTAATTTGCTGCACTTAACGCTTTTAATTATTGTGAGAACGCAACTTTCTCGGCATTCTGCGCCTTGATTACCAAGCCAGAGCCATCGCTGAACGCCAGATGCTTGCTCCAAGCGTATCCGCAAGTACACTTTCCTCGCAAAGTACACTGGCGCGATTAGCTTAAGCGGTTGGTTTAATATATAGATGGTTTCCACCGAGGTCATCGCGACCGTCGTGTTGGAGAAGCTTCGCCCTAATCTGATGTACGTGTTCCGCGCTTATCAGAAGAAGCGCAGTAAAATGTATGAATTCGGTTTGAATGTGGCGTCCGGGATGTCACGTGAAATCTATATAGTGTTTCATGTGCGAGGGCTGCCTTACTGACAGATACCACACTACTCGCGCCACAGGCAAAGCCTATCTCGGCAGACAAGTGTGCGAAGTGAGTTCCACTCAAGCAAGGTAAACAACCTAACAAGTCTTGTTTCACAGCGAAGCTGTTTATGCGGACCCTGTGCCATCGTACTCGGAGTTCGCTAAAACTATCATCATCTGCAATGGCTCGAGCGTCGTCGTCCTCTTCCACAGCTGGCTCCGTTGCTGCTCGTCATTTCAGCGTAGAATTTCAGTTCTCTTCTGTTGTATTAGGGAAGCCGCGTTTACGGGGTATGAGCCATTGCTTAAAGGGCTACGAGCCGTTCATACCACCTTACGTGACGGACAGATTTAATTTGGAAGCAATTTAATTTCGAACAATCGCAAGCGGCAATGCCAGGCGGATGCTGCTAACCACGCCACGGAGCAAACTCGAGACATCACATGCAAGCGGCAACGGTGGACTGCAGGCATACCGTCACTGACCTCGTTCTCTCCATCGCATCAGAACGTGTGTGTAACCTCGTTAAGAAACACAAAGACGTCAATAGCCAAACCAATCCAAGCAATCGCCAAGACGATTGCAACGCCTGCATTTCCAGTGGTGGGCCTTTCGCCCAATATATAGAGCTTTGGATTAGTGATTCCGCACATTCCATCCCAGCTACAACTATAGCAAGACCACGGGTAGGAGGAACATGGACGCGAAAAAAAGAAAGCACGGCATAACACAGACAAAAACCTCACGAGCAAAAAAAAAACGACTATGGGAGAACCGAAAAAAAAGCACTTCTAAAGCATGTTCACCACGCGAATCACGCAAGCTCGAATATGATGTGAAAGAATGGTGAAACAAAAATTGACAATATAGACTGCTTGCGATGTTTGACTTCTATGGTGTAGCACTCGGTGTAACTAACACAGTTTCGCTCTTTGACCATATTCACGGGCTGGAAGGTGCGGTCATTTCTTTCCCACCTATGGACATCCTTAGCTGTGTCGGTAACGTAATCGAAAACATTATTCACAAGAGGATGACTTGGTTCTTGGATACAAAAGGCGCATGAAACAAGAGGCAGGAAATGAACGGGTTTCAGTAAAACAGATCGGCACTGGACAACATTATAGCTCTTGTTTCATCCGCAGGAGTGGTTCTGGACGCACTCCAATCGAAAATTTTTTAGAGATAAAAGCCGCCGTTTACTCCATTCTTCATATGCAATTCTCGATTCCCTCGAGATTGTTGGCCTGGAAGGAAAGCGTTATTCCTGTATTTTCATTTATCTGAGAGGACAGCAACTTCTGATAGCAACACCCGAAAGCCCAACTACCTGCCTTGCTGCCGCAAGAGGAGTCTCTCAAGGCGCTGTCGTCAGCCTTACGCTTTTCAACCTCACGCTAATGCATCTTAAAAAGTGCTTACTTACCATAGACGGCGACTACGGGGGGGGGGGGGGGGGGAGTTTCAGGGGCCCGAGCCCTCACAGAAGTTTCCCCCCCGCCGGGGGAAACTTCTGTGAGGGCTCGGGCCCCGGCCCCCCCGCCGGCGGTGCCCCGAAGCGTACCGCCCCCCCTCTCACACACACACGTAAAATGTCACTACCAGAGTTTTGTCACCCACATCATTTGAGGTTTCTATTGACTCGCCTCGCCCTTTTCAGTCAAAATTGTATTGTGGCTAATAGCTTACGACATCATTGTTGGCGCGGACGTGCATGGCTTTTAATTTATACTTTTGCTTTATTTCTGCAAATCCTGACAAGTGGAGGATAAGGTCATTAGAAGCCTTAGCGGCGGCTACCTCGTCCGTATTTCTTTAGCTTCAACATTTCTTTTTAGATTTCCACTGTAAACCCCATGCACATACACTATATATTTAAATATACACACAGGACAAAGTTTATTGTACTTTTGAAACAGAAGGAGATAGCCAACTAAAAATTATGTCTAAAGGTATGCATAGCCTATGTCTAGAGAAAGAATACGTTGCTGTATGTTCACCTCGTTTCAAATTGCTTTGCGTTCTTTTTTGACCCTGAAAAAACCTGCAGACTTCCGTGACTCCTTCGGCAGAGTATATTATCAACGGTGTTATCACAGTTCATAATGGTTCAGTGTACCTAATCAATGTTGCATATATTTCCTTCATTTGCTAGATCCCTCTGGTCCTTTCATCCCACGTACAGTGAACATTGCTTCTACTCGCCTCTTCTACGTCGTCTCATGCAGGTCTCACTTAACAGTTTAGCGTTGCAACAGCGCTTCTCCGGTTCACGGTTATTTCGCGGTCCTTCTCGCAATTACACGAGACACACCAGCATACTACCATGAAACACCACGTCAGTACTAGGAAATGCTTATTACGCATCAATCAGCGAAATCTCGAAGAAGATTTTGCGTGCATTTTTTTTTTTTTTTGTGCAGACGTTCTGATTGCCAATTCGGCTCATTTAGAAGTGGTAGATTTACTTTCTTTAAGGCATCGGTTTTGCCTTTTCTCTACACGTGAGTCGCTTCCCAGGCTGTTTATTTCGCTTTTATTTTTTGCCAAGAACCTGTTCTTGCAGCACGTATACATTCTAATGAAAAATAAAACCGTCACTTTAATTTGGCTTTGGTCGGAAGCAAATTTCTGCCGCGAGATATAGCTGCGCGCTCACTCTTTCGATGATGCGCGAGTAGGTGCCTATTCCATTGCTTTTCGCGTTTCTTGCGTGGGCAGAGCGGTGCTTCAACCGCGTTATCAAGGGACTTTTGTTATCAATCTGATCAGTTGGCCTTGGGAGACGGATATTAAGTGTGACGTAGAAATGAGAGGAAGGGATAGCTGTAAAGCCGCGACACCTGCTGTTGGTGCTCCTTCCGTACCATTATCGAGGTGATGCGCTTTCTATACGAGTTTGTGGCAGGCAAAGCAGTACAGAAACAGAATTTATTATTAGAAGTTGGGTCACATTACAAGTATTTAGTATACAGAAGGCGGTTCAGTAGTCAAAGACTATATCGGGACATCCTATTGCTTTCAATCAGCTTATTTGAGGGTGCTGCTTTATGATGCGGGTGGGAGCGAATTCACATGGTATATCTCTTTTTTTTTAATTATGGGGTTTTACGTGCCAAAACCGTTTTCTGATTATGAGGCAAGCCGTGGTGGGGAACTCCGGAAATTTCTACCACCTGGGGTTCTTTAACGTGCACCTAAATCTAAGTGCACGGATTTTTTCGCATTTCGCCCCCATCGGAATGCGGCCGCCGTGGCCGGGATTCGATCCCGCGACCTCGTGCTCAGTAGCCCAACACCATAGCCACTGAGCAACCACGACGGGTTTTTATTCATTTTTCGTGGGGTTTCTTTACAAGTCAGAAAAAATTTGTGCGCAATTAGTACGTCGCAGAAAACACCGCAGTTAGATGTCATTGGGGAGTGCCTACGAATGCCTTATTAACACTTTGATAATTACGTCAGTACTTCGAGAGTTAGATAATTAATTATAATGACATAATTAAATCTCAATAACGAAAAAATTACTGGCGGCTACTCCACTGTACTGGAAACAATATGCACTAGGTTTTCTTCGACTAGCGCAATCGTTTTTTTTTTAAGTCTTGGTACATGATATTTGAGACATCCTGTATAATTCACTCAATAACTGAAATGAGGCGAAGCCGGGTTCACTCGAAATGAGAATCAACAGCAGTCACGCGCAGCAGCGCTTGACTCGGGCTCGCCTAAAAAGAAAGATGCTGCAGCTTCTCGGGAAAGGCGAAGTAGTAATAGTGATAGCGAGCAGTGTTAGTAATGGCGAGTATAAAACAGTTTCACGAAAGAAGATTACACCACCGAGTAACGCCAAATTCTTGATGGCACGAAGGGCTCGGGCTGTGAAACTGAACTGTTGCCTACTACGAGGTCTTGTATATACTCATACAAGGTCGTCACTTCAGTGCACGGTTATTCGAGGTCACACGATGTTTCAAGTGCAACTGTTATTAAAGGTCATATATGCGATTCTGAAACCTGGTCGGACCCCCAATCTTCGCCCTTGATCCCCTCCCCGGAAAAATTAAAGCTTTTCCGCCTGTGGTGCTCACCAAAAGGAGTTGACATCATGCTGTGCGCAGGCGACCTCTGCCTTTGGAGTGCGTCGTGCTCTTGTCGAGGTACCCAACCGCGGATTCAAAGAGTACGCTTTAATGTGTCAACGTATCTAGCGGCTAGAGGTTGCAGTTATCACCTGAAAAGAGCGTCGCCATGGCATTAGCCCGCAAGCTGATAGATCGCTATCCACTGATACTTGGTGGTCGAGCCTTCCTGATATTCGAACTCAAAATATTTCTTGTCATCGTGATTGACCATAACCTCTCATGGTCTGCTCAGGTCAAGCGATTGCACGAGCGGATTTGCAGAGAACCTCAACTGATGAGCTGCCTTGCTGGACAGCGATAAGGAAACGACTTCCACTCTATGGTACAGCTTCGCAATACCTACGTCAACGCTGTATTTGGATATATCATTTCAGTCCTGCGGCACAAAGAAAAACTTAGGAGCGGCGCGCAATAATTGCTTCCTATATGCCTGGGACTTCCCTAAAACTCGGCATGTGCGGGAGCCAAGTGCTTCCCTTTTGAACCTTTACAATTTCAAGTAACGGCACTTATTCCGCCTAGGCACATGCTTCAAGTAAACAGTCTAATCAATTATAACAAATGAGCAAAGTAGGGCAAGGACTTCGCATTAGTGCTACCTAGGTGTCGTTCGACGCCACAAATAGAAGGAAAATACCCAGCTGGGCTCCTAAAGGGCAGAAACCTGCGCACATATCCCTGCCTGCTTCAGCGAGCGTCTTGAAACCAAGCTGCCCAACCGCACCTCACTATGCGCTCCACCAGCAATGAGCAAAAGGAACAGCACAAACATGGCAACTACCACGCGAGAAACATCCCGCCGCTCATTCCTCCTCAGCCTGTGTGGCTTCGTCGCGATCAAAACTGATAAAAAAGCTGCATCTATGCCACAGTGGTCAACGTCGGTCCAGAACTTCGTAGATGCGCCATAAGCACAGACACCGGAGGCATCTTCTTTAGAAGCCGCATCCATCTACGATCAAGGGATACGGAACAGACTGTTACCAAAGCTTCGCCAGCGGACTACACCATAGCTGAGCCAAGTCCATCAGCTCAAGGCCAAGGGCATCCACCAGTTCCGATGCACCAGTTCCAGCAAATTGATCACGGCCCGGTCCACCTAAAACTACGCGTTCCGGAAGAATCCTCCTGTGCGATACTCCAGCTCGACAAGCGACTCCACATAACTAGAGTAAACCTCGCTTAGCACTTTCCGGCTGGCTATACCTTTCGAATAAGCTATAATGAAAGATATCTATAATGTCCTTACATGTCATTCCCTAGAAAGCCGATTCTCATTAAAAAGAAGGGTTTGTTATGCAGGGTTCGAGGGTTGGGGGTCGCAGCAGAACTTATGGAACATGAACGCAGAAATAACGAATAGACGTGGACGCGACTGCACTGTCAATTGATTTCTTTATTGAAATTCCCGCGCTTTTTATTTCATTGCCAGATCTCGTTTATTTTATCTACCTGAGGCTTCTCTCAAAATTCACCCCTTTCTTTGTCAAGGCCACTGACGGTGTGCTTACATATTGCACTTCTGTTTGACTTATCTCAAATGCCTCAAGAATCTCCCGAGTTCGCCTATCGTCGTTCCTTTACAGGTTATGGTTGTTATGCCGGGTGTTTCACGTAACTTGAACCAAGGATTTAATGGAAGTCGTTAACCGCAGCTCAATGAAACCAACGGCATATGGTTTGCCGTCATGTGGCGCCGCTTAGAGTATTTTTTTATATTTCGCCGAATTAGTTAATTAAGATCAGTTATGGAAATTTTTTAATGTTCACTTTAGGGCCAAGTGCGTTTCGTTAAAATGTAGTGGGGATTGAAAAACGACCGATCCAATTTTTTGTGGCAACGTACATGCTGCGTGGATGATCTTTTTCGGCGTTTGAAGAAAGCTCGCGAAATACGAAAGTATGCCACGTGACTCCTCTCACGCGCTTTCGTATTGCAGTGCTCTTAACCGTGCTTCGAGCCAAAGAACCGTGCGAGCGGACCAAGGAAAAGGAAGCGGCCGGGCATAGGGAAAGAAATTCAACAAGAGGGGACACTCTTCAAAAACTGGCAACAGGAAACACGTCACGCCTAGTTTCAACTCCATCCGTTAGTTGACGCGTGCATCAGAAAAAAATAATGTGAAATAAACTTCCAGACGACGTTTTATTTTTTTTTATTCTTTCCCACTAAAAGTGAAAAAAATTTTGCGTGTAAATGAACTTCTACTCTGCAACTTATTTCGTTGCGTTGCCTAGCAACAAGCTAGCGGCACTCCAGACGCGCGTGCATACGTCATGCGCCAGACAAGCCGCAGGAGTGAGCGAGGCCGGCTGCGCATGTGAAACTCGCGTGCTCGGCGACCCGTCTCTTTTTGACGTAGCCCGTTTTTTGGGCTCCCGGCGTTCTCTTGTGTTCCGTCTGCATTTCGACACGGCACCGCTGCACTACCGGACTACAGCAAGGTGAGGAATTTTGTTTAACAGTCTGCGACGCACTTCAAGCATATTTAGCCTTACTGCACAAAACTGAACCTATATAGTAACGCAGTTATCGAAAAACAGCTCCGCAGTCCAAGCCTAGTTAATATGAGTTAATTACTCGTACTGGGAAATGTTGGGATACTGGGATCCAAGCATAATTATAACCTATTTCGGTAGTTTTTGGGCACGCTCGCCGCACCTGGCTTTCTCACGAAAAGCACCTTGGCCGTGTGACGCAGTTTCGCGTGTACTGAATCTTACCGGGACAAGTTTCGGCGCTTTCTCTGACCCCAGACATTATTGTAACTAATTTCACTACTTTTTGGGGTACTTTTCAAGCACAGTGGTCGCGCTCGGCGTAGTGGCGCAGTTAGCAAAAAGCAGCTCGGCTGTGTGCCGCAGTTAGTTTCGCGTGTACTGAATCTTACTGGTAGATTGGTGATGGTGACGCATTCCCTGACCCGAAAAAGTATTGTAATTTATTTGGTAACTTTTGGGGATATCTTGAGGCATGCTCGCCGCGCCTGGGGTTGTCAAGCTGTTAGCAAAAAAGCAAGCCGGCCATAGTGAGTTAGTTTTGCGTGTAACCCGCCGTGGTTGCTCAGTGGCTATGGTGTTAGGCTGCTGAGCACGAGGTCGCGGGATCGAATCCCGGCCACGGCGGCCGCATTTCGATGGGGGCGAAATGCGAAAACACCCGTGTACTTAGATTTAGGTGCACGTTAAAGAACCCCAGGTGGTCAAAATTTCCGGAGTCCCCCACTACGGCGTGCCTCATAATCAGAAAGTGGTTTTGGCACGTAAAACCCCATAATTTAGTTTTGCGTGTACTGAATTTCAGTGGGACAAGTTTGTGACGCATTTTATAGCCCTGCAACAACATATACCTTATTTCGGTACTCACGCTTGTCAAAAACTCGACGAGCGATTGCCGAGGGTGATAACACGGCAGTGTTGCATGCGCCGGCAGGACGCGTAAAAGATAACACGAAGGAGCTCAAGAACATGACATTTATGTATTCTGAGCGACTGAAAACAGGCTTTGCACCGACTAATCTGTCTTGAGTGCGATTAGAAGGCATTCTGCGAGCGTGTAACATTGTCTGGATGAGCCTGTGTTGTAGCCACCTGTGTGTACATTGCGTACCATCGCGTCGACTGAGGCCAAGTTGTTTTGGAAATGCGCAGTCACCCGTGTATTTGTGCACTTAAAGTGCAGGAAATAAGGCCTGGGAAGGGAGGGATGCTTGAAGATCGGATGTATTTTTTCAGATTTTATGGCATTGTTTGGGAGCAGTCTTTGCTGCGATATGTACGTAAAAGTGAATTTATCTTTAATGCCGCTCATTCACCACTTACGCACGTTTCGCCTCTACACGCAATACTCCTGTTAGGTCGCTATACCAAAATGATACATGCTTGTAATTTACTTTCTTTCGGCTGATGGCATCCGGTGGAGCTTCGTACGGCAACGACTGCTGCTTACCTGGTGCCCCAAGTTTGGATGTATGTAGAAGAAGCCCGGAGCGAGTATTTATATAGAGCAAAATAAACATTTCAGAATACGTTTTGCGTTTTCTTTATGAAATTGCACCTGACGGATTCGGCGGAGTCCTGTAAAGGTCCTTCGCAATCATTTTTACTAAATGATGAAACGATTCCACGTCAAGGCTACGCGGGGCTCAGCAGAAGCGAAAAAAAAAAATGCCGCGCCGAACAGCGGAGCGGGCGCGGCGTGTACCAACTGGTGTTTAAAACGCGCGCACCCAAAACCGAAACCGGAAGAAGTTAATACCATCCGCTTGGTGTGCTACAGTCAATTCGGCCGCTGGGCTCTATGGGAGTGTCCGCTCTTGTTGAAATTTCTTTCTCTATGGGCCGGGGCTCTAGGCATTGGCTTCACAATGCGTCAGCATCTTTGACGGGGGCACACGGAAAGGAAGCACCATCGTCCCTGACAAGCGATAGGCTCGAAGCACGGTTGAGAGCCCATGAGCGCAGTCACGTGGTTTTATTTCGCAATTCGAAAAACTGGACAGTCTCCCCTTCACAGAAGCGAAAGTTCTAGGACACCGGTCCAGACGGGTTTCGGCACTCAAAGCCTTAAGGGCTCTGCTGAATTCTTTAAGCGCCTGTGAATGGTGCGGCCGCCTTTGACTATTTTTGCGCGTAACATCGCGTTATACTGCGTGAATTTCTTGTTTTTTTTTCTCTTCTTTCTCTTTTTATTCCCTGTACCCCTTTGCCCAGCACAGAGTAGCCAGCCGGTATTTACACTGGCTAACCTCCCTGTCTTTCCTTCCCTTTTGTCTCTTTTTCTCTCTCTCCAACGAGAACGCAACATAACACCTTTAACTTGCATAATAAAAGCGCTTTGAAGTGATCAGCCGATCAGTCTAGAACGCGTACGTTCTAGTAAAGTGCCGGTGCCTTCATGCTGATTCTGCGCAGGAAAGATTGTAGCAGCTGTTTGTGTGTGCTGCTTTAAGGAACACACGGCGAAAGGAAGAACGCGGACAACACCTTGGTCCTTTCGCTCTGTGTTCATTGTTCAAAGCACCAGAGACAGCAACTGCGCATCCTCACCTAAGTCGCACCTTGAAACATCAGGCTATTTTTGTCGCAACAAGAAAAACTGAACAGAAATTCAAAATTCCGTCCCCTTCGGTAGCGGTGATAACGTAAAGTAAGTGCTGATGTCCTTTCTAGCTTTTTTTTTATTTTTACAGTTAGCACTATTGTTCCTATAAAACCATATGAGAATTTTTAAAAAATCTTAAGTTGTCTGACTCTGAAACGTGGACGTGGTTCAAAGAACATGCACTCAAGAGCTATCGACTGCGTATTAACTCCATTCCTTGGGACGTCCTATACAGAAACTTCCCTAACGTTCTTATCAGGCCGCAGTAAACAGGAGTCCTGCTTCCGTGAACGTCAGCTCTCGAGTATCGATGGCACTTGCTGCTCTCAAGATGGAAAGACAACGCATTGACGCTGTCGCTCTCACTCTAGAATTTCAAGCAGAACTAAACTGCTTGCGATGGTGTTTGCAGGACTTCATACAGGAATGTAATAGTTGTGCCCTGGCGCGTGCGAAGTTTGTTCATTCTCTCACCGATAAACACACCAGCTTAGCAACAACTGTCATTCTTTAGCCTTTCACAAGGCAAAGAAGTTATTGTTCTTTTTATCTCGCTGAACCCTTTCGCTCTCAACAGCACAAAGATCCCATCAGCAAATTGGTTTAAAGGGACACTAAAGGTTAATATTAAGTCAACGTGGACTGTTGAAATACCATTCCAGAAACCTCGAAACGCTTGTTTCGTGCGAAGAAGAGACTTATTTTGAGAGGAAATGCGTTTTGAAGCGTCCGTGTACCTCTAGCGCAGTTCAAATCACCCGCCCTCCGATCGAGGAGTATTGACGTCATGGTCTCATAGTGACGTTGCGCCGTCAGTGAGTAAAACGGCTCCCGCAGACGGCGCTACGGCTTTTCTGCGCAAAACGCAAACGCGCGGCCGGAAACAGAGCTAAGACAGAGCCGACAGCAGCGCGAAAGCGGAACTACGGTGGTTAGCGGAAGGGAAAGCGCGCAACGACAAGCTTGTTCTTTATTTTATGACGCCAACTTCGACGCTCGTTGCAATGGACGACCCTGACAACGACACATTGGCTCGCGATGCTGGGCTCGAGTTCAGCGATTCAAGCACTGATGAACGTAACCTGCTGCTGAGGGCTCGCGCTGCCGGCGTCGTTGCGTACTACTACGAAGGCGGCCTGCTTTGAAAGGCACTCCACGCGACTTCAATAAGTCGGCGTTGAACTCGTAATCCTCTGGACGAAAGTGCAGCGAGCACACTGTGTGATTTTTCGGCTCTTTGCCAGCGCGCTGTGGCAGAGGTACGACACTCGTTCACTCGTTGGCACACAGTGATAAGTAACGTTGGATTCGCCGCTGCAACTGCCCTTGTCCAAGTTCCGCGGACCGTTCGCGCATCCCACGACATCACATGGACGTGGAATTCTCGCTGCTTGTTCCCAGTGCGAGTTTCGCAAGCCAGCAGGACCACCGCTGCACGACGCGATAAAGAAACAGCTGAAACTCCAAAGCGCGCGCGGCGCAAAGTCGAGCGCGCAGAGTCGAGCGAAAACGAAACCTTTCGATCACCCGTACTACTCAAGGGTAACGTCAAAATGTCATTTTTTCTTAGAATCGAATAGAAGTAGGCAAGTAGCATTTTCTTCCGTCTTATAATCTAATGAAATTATCTTTTTAATACGAGTAGTTGAGTACTAGTGACATAAATTGTGATGAGGAGTGCTTTCGTCATCGGGCTAGTACGGGAATGTCGCTGGGGGGTCTCAAATCGTGTCATGCATTTACCTCAATTTCTCGGCTACTAAAGCTCTGTACGCGATAATACTGACGCCTTAGACGTTCTAGAGCATTGCTTTATCACTTTAACTTGACTTTCTGGTAACCTTTAGTGTCCCTTTAAAGCACCCCATTAGCTCGGCGCAGATGGTTGTTTTTCTATATATGCTGCATCGGCTTTCCTTGACCAGAAGTCGACTCTTCCAGCTCGGAAAGGCTGCTTACTTTTTTGTTTCTTTGAAGGGTTTAGTTTAAGACCCGGCTACTTTGGTACTTATATTTTATAACCTTATAGTATTTTTTTTATTCTCCACCGCACCGAGGCAGCCAGCCGAGAAACGCCGCATGGTTGCCTTTCGTCACCGACCGGGACACAGGTGCTCAATTTCTTGCTCATTTTTCTTTTTCCATATTGACTGCTTTCTCGGCGCCGATGTCGTTTCCATGGGGCTTCGCGTATCTGAAAGCAGACATAAACCAAGCGATGCATGTGATGATGGCGCAGCCCCCTCTGCTGCTCAAGCTTGCTTCGATCGCTTCGAACACATTGGCAAGGAATTCTTTGCTAAGTTGATTCAATTTTTTTGTCTTTTCGGATATGCAGTTTTGCACATATAGCCTCGATGAGTATAGGGTCTCTATCGGTGCTGTACTTGAATGGCTGTCGAGTCCATGCGCCGCGTCCACATAACACCTTCACAAAAGAAAGAACGCGACGTGGCTGATACGGCATTGTTGGGTCTGTGGAATCTCCCTGCATCGACTATCCTCTCCAGGGTGACCCAATTTACAGACGCCAAAGCTATGAAGTAACTTCCGTCCCATTCCTTGCGTCTTTGACAATTAAAAGTTTTCGCTTTCGCCTTGCAACGCGCAGATTTCTTGTTGAAAGTTTGTAGGAGATGCTGGAGCACTGACGAAATAATGCCCCCTAATACGCTTCCTTTCCTGTCGTCTTCTTTTTTTTCCTCGGTATGAAGTGAGAAAGAGAGAAGGGGGAACTGTGATGAGAACCATCTAACTACTCTAAAATAGCATAATTTCCGCGTCGTGTTTATAGAGGCTTGCTGAATTGCGCCGCTTTCTGTTTCTGATTTTTTTTTTTCACGTAGCTGGTGTCGGGCCCTTTTCTGTCAGATTCAGCTGCTTAGTCTTGTGACTGTAGTAACGGCCACAAAAGAAAGTATTTCCTTAATCTTTTCCAGAAAGAGTTACAGAGTAAACCGACAGAATAGTACGCCCACGCACTACAGCGCATGTTGATACACGAGGCTGCTCACGACGCTGAAGTGCGGTCTTTGAAAAGTCCGTCGACTCAGTATTCTTAACGTGAACCCTATTCTTCCCCTTCTGCCTCGCTAAGCTTCAGAGCTATATGAAATATTTTAATGCGAAGCATTCTTTTCCCAGTTCCATGCCCTTTGCGGTAGGTAGGTTCCTGTCCCGCCTCGTTTCGGGCATCAATGGTTACAAAAGAAAAGCTAACGTAACATCCGGTGGGATCGAGCCTCTGTCCTCCAGCTCAGCATCCCGCTGCTCAAACCATTGGGCAATGATCACACGCACACTTTTCTCTCGTTGCCAAAGCCAACTAACTCTTTGAGACGCTTGGCGCTTGCGTCACGTCCCAGTTTCTCGAATTATTCCCTCGTCACAGCTACAGTGCTTCTAGACGCTTTGCTGGCTGCAACCCCGCTATGGGGATCGGCCCGCATTCCCCAGTCTTTTCCTAGAAGCAGCTTACGCTATGCAGAAGCTGTGCGACCGGTCCAGGTTAAACAGGTCTTAACGTTTGTTTGTTTTTTCGCAGGTGTAGAAATGGCGTCGCGTTTTAACGTAAGAATTAGGTGCACGTTAAGTAACCCCACGTTGTCAAAATTAATCCGGAGCCCCCCACTACAGCGTGGCTCATAATCAGATCGTCGTTCTTGTGCACAAAATCCGAGAATTTACTTCTTTTTAGTATAGACCTCCTAATATGTATGTACCATTGTACACCCCTTAGTCGCAGAGGACATCACGATCTGTGTTTCTCTAGCTTAAAGAAACCCGCAGGAGCACGCAGAAAGTGCCGCAGGTCAAGTCGCACGGCACATTTTTTTTATTTTTGTGGGCTTTCCTTAACGCTTGGAAAATACTTTTACGTAGCACGTATTGAGCAACAGAAAAGATGGATCGGGAATCTTTCATGACAGCCTACAAACTTCTGGTTGGCGGTTTTGCGCTGATTATATTATTTTAAAAGTTAATTAATGATTAATAGCTAATTATGTGTTTAGGCAAAGCATAAAAATACTCTGACTTGCTCCAAGCGACGGCAGACAACATTGCCTTGTTTCTGTACAGCTGCATGGTTTTCGCGTATTCCTTAATTTTGCCACAACCGACGGGGGACACCTCGTATATCCCGACAATGTTGTCAGAATATACCGGATGTTTCGGCGAACACTTTCAAATTTTCTTAAAGGTTGCCTATAGCAGGTACCACAATTCTAATTCATGAGCTGGCCTACTCGAAGAGGCGGACATTACTTGCACAAAAAATTGAAATGCATAATCGACTAATTAAGAAGAATTCAATATTTAGTTTTTAACTAATTACCTTGTGGCACATATTGCAATTTACAAATTCTAGCATTGCCATTTGTTGGGCGTGTTGGTAAACTGAAAGCATATTTATCGCCAGCAAACAAGGACGGAGGGAGGCGCCAACACACTGCGCTAACTTCAACAACTTGATTTTCAGGAAATACACCTATATAACCCATGCACAGTGGCGCCACCTTATCCAAATCTTACCCATCCAAAAGAAGCCGTCTCCTTATCCAACAAGTCGATTCAAGGGGCACTAACACACGTGTCTCTATTCCGCCAGATAGCCTGAGCTTCAATAATCTCTCGCACGTCTTTATCTTTGTGCTTCGCAAGAACCCGGCAGGATTCATACACCGATGCACAGACGCATTCTTGACAGTGGGTTGACAGATGACCGTATTGCTTATTTTTCACAGTTTGGCAATGTTCCCGTAATCGGTCATTAAGACATCTCCCTGTCTGACCGATGTATTTTTTGCCACAGGACAGCGGAAGCTCATATACAACAGCCTCTGCGCATCCCACTGGCGCTTTTCGATGATTCGTAGATCATCCGGCAGCTGGCTTACGGTACGGGTCCGTTAATCGACATATTTTTGCCAGCCTTTCTGGTGCGGAAAAGATCACTTTTGTGTCCACCCGGCTAGCCATTTTCTTAAGTTTATGTGCCGTTCTATGCAGGTAGGGCACTAGCGCTACCTTCCTTCTACGTTCCGTCCCTTGATTTGTCGCGTCCCGAATTGTGCTATCTGACCTGCACCTTTTTGGCAGCCCCTCGACGACCGAAACTTGCACTGATTCCGGAAACCCTGCTGCTGATAACCTTCCCGATTGATCCATAAGACTCGTATAGATCTTATGGTGGCAAGACTTCTTTAGAGCATTTCCAAAGCATAAGTTGGCAATGCTCCTCTTGACGAGCTTCGAGTGGGCTGAGCTATACGATAACAGGGGCTTATTAGCTCTAGGTTTATACTCCCAACACGTGTGCCGTTCCATGAACTCGAGCTGAATATCTAGGAAACGAAGCACGTTATTGGTGGGCTCTTCAATCGTGAGAGTAAGTGGGCTAAGGCCTGCAGGAAAAACTTCGTAAAGCTTGCCTACTGTAAAACGTGCGTCTGGTTCAAAAAGAACGAGATAGTCGTCAACGTATCTGACAACTTTAACCACCCTGTGCTCCGACAAGGTACGGGACAGGTTTCTGTTGTTGGACAGCTAGAAAAATGTCGCTTAGTATGGGCGCCAAACATGAAGCGATGCAAACCCCTTGCTTTTGAATGAATATGTTGTCATTCCATGCTGCATATGTAGAGTGAAGGTAGCAACTAAGCATATCTTACCTCCCCTCCCCTCTCTCCCCAGTGTAGGGTAGCCAACCGGATCTTTTTCTCTGGTTAACCTCCTTGCCTTTCCCCTTTCCTCTCTCTCTCTCTCTCTCTAAAAAGCCCTGAACGGACAAACTACTGAATTTTGGAACGAAACCACGCCATACTCGTCTATGCACTCTTCTACACAAGTTATTAGTTTCTTTTGAGGCAAGGAGTAGTACAAGTCCTTTATGTCAAAGGAGCAAGCTGAAAGCTTTTGTCAGAATTTTCTTTCAGGAAATCTACGATTTCTGCAGAGCTCCTAACCAAAAATGGGTCGTCAATATTAAGAATTCGCAGCTTATCTTGCAAGAAAAGAGCGAACTTTTTCTGCCATGACCCTGTTTCTGAAACTATTACCCTTAATGGGTAATCGGGTTTGTGCGTCTTCGCACTAAACATAATTTGAAGGCAACCAGACTTCGCGTTGTCATTTCACGAACCAACTGACTAAGGTCTGCCTTCTTACAAAGACGCTTTGCTTCTAGCTTGATTATTTCTGAGAGATACATTACTACACTGGTCGAACACAGAGGCAATCGCAGAGCAGGCTTTCGTATTAAAATCACCTTCCTTGAGGACAACAAAGCCACCTTCCTTGTCCGCTGGCAAAACACACAGACCGTTCTGCCTCAAAAACGAAGTTGCGCGCTTAACCGGTACACGTGAGGCCATCGGTTTGTTGCGCGAAACCACATCGACCCCTTCAGAGATACATCGGTTCTTTTTACCTTGTGGGGCGCACTTTGAAATCCTTCGCACAATGCTTATGTTGAATTCCAATGGCGGAGTCGGACCAAGTTTTTCTGCTCGTTTCGGAGCAAGTTTGTTCCAATGACAGAATGAGGGCGGGAGTAAGGTGTTCCAATGAGAGAGTCGGAGTGGATTCAGAGCGGGAGTCACTCCGTGGAGCAGAAAAAGATGCTCCGCCAAAATCGGCGGAGTGGACCGGAACTCTGCGTGACGTATTTCCTTTACCACATTTGTCTGCCGGGAGGTGCCACCGGTCACGACTCGCGAAGAAGCAAAAGCTGCTGCACGCTTGCCGAGATATCCATTCCGCACTTTTGAAACAACAACAGGTGAACGGCGCTGAAGAGACAAGTGACTGGTGCGGTGGTGCTGGGAGCAAACAGCGGAAGGAAATGACAACACGCGAGGCATCCTGGGTAACTCGGAGATAGATGTTCCGCTTCCGCCTTGCTCCGGCGGCGCAGGTTGTGTTCCACTCGCGGATTTGGAGGCGTTGCTCTACGCCAGTGTCGAGTGTTCGCTCGCGGAGTCCGTCGGCTGCTCCAACTCCGCCATTGGAATTCAACATTAGAAGTTCCAGCGCGCTCAACCTTGGTTCTACGGCAGAGGACCTTACCCGGCCTGCGTGACAGCATCCCTAAGAAGAAACCTACCGGACCTTGTGGCGTCAGGACCTTCGGCGAGGTTAGTCTTCCAGACTACGTTGAAGGTGTTCTTGAACTTGGCCCCAAGTTCGCCGTAGAACGAAGGTTGAGCGCGCCGGAACTTCTAAGCATTGTGCGAAGGATTTCAAAGTGCGCCCCACAAGGTGAAATGAACCGATGTATCTCTGAAGGGGTCGATGTGGTTTCGCGCAACAAACCGATGGCCTCACGTGTACCGGTTAAGCGCGCAACTTCGTTTTTGAGGCAGAACGGTCTGTGTGTTTTGCCAGCGGACAAAGAAGGTGGCTTTGTTGTCCTCAAGGAAGGTGATTTTAATACGAAAGCCTGCTCTGCGATTGCCTCTGTGTTCGACCAGTGTAGTAATGTATCTCTCAGAAATAATCAAGCTAGAAGCAAAGCGTCTTTGTGAGAAGGCAGACCTTAGTCAGTTGGTTCGTGAAATGACAACGCGAAGTCTGGTTGCCTTCAAATTATGTTTAGTGCGAAGACGCACAAACCCGATTACCCATTAAGGGTAATAGTTTCAGAAACAGGGTCATGGCAGAAAAAGTTCGCTCTTTTCTTGCAAGATAAGCTGCGAATTCTTAATATTGACGACCCATGTTTGGTTAGGAGCTCTGCAGAAATCGTAGATTTCCTGAAAGAAAATTCTGACAAAAGCTTATCAGCTTGCTCTTTGGCATAAAGGACTTGTACTACTCCTTGCCTCAAAAGAAACTAATAACTTGTGTAGAAGAGTGCATAGACGAGTATGGTGTGGTTTCGTTCCAAAATTCAGCCAGTTTGTCCGTTTAGGGCTTTTTAGATATGCTTAGTTGCTACCTTCACTCTACATATGCAGCATGGAATGACAACATATTCATTCAAAAGCAAGGGGTTTGCATCGCTTCATGTTTGGCGCCCATACTAAGCGACATTTTTCTAGCTGTCCAACAACAGAAACCTGTCCCGTACCTTGTCGGAGCACAGGGTGGTTAAAGTTGTCAGATACGTTGACGACTATCTCGTTCTTTTTGAACCAGACGCACGTTTTACAGTAGGCAAGCTTTACGAAGTTTTTTCTGCAGGCCTTAGCCCACTTACTCTCACGATTGAAGAGCCCACCAATAACGTGCTTCGTTTCCTAGATATTCAGCTCGAGTTCATGGAACGGCACACGTGTTGGGAGTATAAACCTAGAGCTAATAAGCCCCTGTTATCGTATAGCTCAGCCCACTCGAAGCTCGTCAAGAGGAGCATTGCCAACTTAAGCTTTGGAAATGCTCTAAAGAAGTCTTGCCACCATAAGATCTATACGAGTCTTATGGATCAATCGGGAAGGTTATCAGCAGCAGGGTTTCCGGAATCAGTGCAAGTTTCGGTCGTCGAGGGGCTGCCAAAAAGGTGCAGGTCAGATAGCACAATTCGGGACGCGACAAATCAAGGGACGGAACGTAGAAGGAAGGTAGCGGTATTGCCCTACCTGTATAGAACGGCACATAAACTCAAGAAAATGGCTAGCCGGGTGGACCGAAAAGTGATCTTTTCCGCACCAGAAAGGCTGGCAAAAATATGTCGATTAACGGACCCGTACCGTAAGCCAGCTGCCGGATGATCTACGAATCATCGAAAAGCGCCAGTGGGATGCGCAGAGGCTGTTGTATATGAGCTTCCGCTGTCCTGTGGGAAAAATACATCGGTCAGACAGGGAGATGTCTCAATGACCGATTGCGGGAGCATTGCCAAACTGTGAAAAATAAGCAATACGGTCATCTGTCAACCCACTGTCAAGAATGCGTCTGTGCATCGGTGTAAGAATCCTGCTGGGTTCTTACGAAGCACAAAGATAAAGACGTGCGAGAGATCATTGAAGCTCAGGCTATCTGGCGGAATAGAGACACGTGTGTTAGTACCCCTTCAATCGACTTGTTAGATAAGGAGACGGCTTTTTTGGATGGGTAAGATTTGGATAAGGTGGCGCCACTGTGCATGGGTTATATAGGTGTATTTCCTGAAAATCAAGTTGTTGAAGTTAGCGCATTGTGTTGTCGTCTCCCTGGATCCGTCCTTGTTTTCTGGCGCTAAATATGCTTACAAATTCTAGTCAGGAAGTTCGCAAGGCGGATCCACTTGGAACTAATTCTGAGGATGGCACTAGTTTCGAGATATTCCCGAAATTTGTGGGGAAGTTCATTGGCGTTCCAGTTACTTTTGTGCTTCAATGCATAGAGCGACATTTTGGTAACAAAGTAGGTGGAACGACAGTGCATTCTTACCGCATGTCTGACGACGCATATCTCGTATATGGGGTCATCCACACAATTCTTTTCAAGCGGATATGCCTTGCAGTCTCACAATTTGTAAATTGCAATATGTACATAGGAAATTAGTTAAAAACTTCATTCGCGATTTTTTTGTTAATTAGTCGATTAAGCATTTCAATTTCTTGTGCAAGTAATGTCCGCCTCTTCAAGTGCACCAGCTCATGGACCAGAATTGTCCGATTTGCCGCAGGCAAACTGTAAAAAAAAAATTGAAAGTCTTAGCTGAAACACCCGCTATATTCGCGCACGCGCCGCGCGGGCTTCGCGGTGGCGTCGCTCGATGGCGCAGCGTGTCCGAAGGGAAGCGGGTCGTGGGAGGCCGGTGGCAGTACACGCCTCATACATGGCGTGTTTCAGCGGTGGCAATACGCTGTGTCGCTGCTTTGCTTCAATGCTAAGCACATTACCATCGACATTCCTCGTGAGACGGGTTATGCCAGAATTCTTTGTATGTGCTTTCTTTCATCGCTGTCGCTGCCGTTCTTATATGAGTTGCCATTAATAGGATACACTACCTCCTCATATTATCGTATGTCGTGCGTCTGGAACCATCTGGCATAAACATTCAGCTTTTATAACAGAACAGGGAAATGCTTTCATTTAGCGGTGTGTACTTGTACAGCTTGCGACCGCGGATTTCGCAGTAAGCAGCTTACCTCAGAACCGTGGCTTTGGCGTTGCGCTGCTAAGCCCAAAGGGCGGCACCAAATCCATGGGCTGCGGCGGCCGCATTTCGATGGGGGCAAAATGCAAACGCGCCCGTGCACCGTGCAGTGGGTGCACGTTAGAGACCCCCGTGTGGTTAAAGTTATCCGCAGTCCGCCACTACGGCGTGCCTCATAAGTAAGTACTTGTTTTGGCACGTAAAAACCCAGAATATTTTTACCTCAGAACCGCAGTCGCTTTCGATAACGACTTAATAAACTTTTAACGTGAGCAGTTTGCTTCCTGAACTTGTCACAGTCCGCTCAATGCCAAGTTTGTAAACAGGCTTCGCATCGCGGTAACCTTAGTTGCATTGTTTACACTGTGGCTCTATTAAAGCGTATACTTCTTGAGAGTATAAAGCTAGCGTCTATTTCTCGAGGTAAATTGAAACGCAAACAAGCAAAAAATAACTTCGAAAGTACCCCTTTGAATTTTTATGTTTTCCAGCTTGCCTGATGTTTGTTGGCAAGTTTCAGGCTGGAACACAACGTTTTGCTGTACCGTCTTTAGCGGTCGACTCTGATGCAATGCCACAATCTCGCTCTCAGGCAGACATGAGACAGACATGACACATGACCTCGTCCTCATTCTCGTTGGCGCCTCGAGATCGTGCAGTGAGACGCGGATGAAGCGAGGATCGTCCTCGGAAAGCCTGCGAGGCGGTGAGAGTGAGGAAAGGCGTCCGTTGTGAGATGAGGAAGGGCGACGTGGACGAAGTCGGGGCGCGTGAGAAAGTCGCGAATCATGCCGCTACGGTTATGCGAACTTTATGTACAATAGACTCCGGATGAACGAAACTCGCTTAAACGGGAACGCCGGAAAACGGAACAATGGTATAAACTTTGGTAGGCCGCCCATATGCACAATGTTAACAAACTTCGGTTAAACGGAACGTATGTTTTTTTGTGGGCTCTCGGTTAAATGGACCTCTCACCGAAGCTATCACCTGCCTCATCGGCGTATGGAACAGTAAATGTCCAACAAACTTGCCAAATGGTGGTGCTACAAACAGTGAAGAAAATTTAATGCACCAAGAAGTTGCGGGAACGTTAATGCAAATTTAATACAGATTATTAAATTATGAGGCGTTACGTGCCAAAGCCACTTTCTGTTTATGAGGCACACCTTAGTGGGGGACTCCGGGAATTTCGACCACTTGGCGTTCTTTAACGTGCACCTAAATCTAAGTACACGGGTGTTTTCGCATTACGCCCCCATCGAAATGCGGCCGCCGTGACCGCGATTCGATCTGGCAACCTCGTGCTCAGCAGCCCAACACCATAGCCACTAAACAAGCACGGTTGGTCAGTTAATGCAAATCAAAGATGTCGAAGCTGAAATGGTGTTTCCATCATGCTTACTTCGCTAGGCAAGTAACGATCCCTGAGGAAAAAAGAAGGCGCTATGGAGTAGGTACAGAGCCTTGCAGTCAGACGGCCGCTATATTTCTTCGCTCACACTGCAAGAGACCTCAGATGATGCCCTTGTTGCCTGCCCTAAGGAGACAGTTGAATATGTTATCGTAAAGTTCGTGTCAAAGACTACGATGCTCTTAATGAAGATATAGATATTACTGTTCCAGTACGTGTTACTGTTTCGGGCCAGATGGCAAGAGACGCACTTGAATGTCTGCATCGTTATGTTGAACGCTAGGACTGCGCAGAATACCCTTTTCAGCGCATGAACACAACCTTGTACGAAAGAAACTACTCCTATAAATTAGACGCAGAGCGCAGTAAAGCCTCTCTCTCTCTCTCTCCCTGTCTCTCTCTCTCTCTCTCTCTCTTTATTTTTTTTACCACAGTAGTACCAAACACTCAGACGCTTTTCGAAAAAAAAACGATTTTTATTAATTTTTGTGTCCTTCGCTTTAATGAAACTTCGGATAAACGCTAGACATTTTCCCCCTTCGTGTTTCGTTTAAGTGGATGTACTGTATGCCCCTCGGTGAGCATCTTAATTATAGCCGACAACTACGGGCATTCCGTGCCTTCTTATAAGACAAGATCCTATGGCAGCGCTTATATGCTCGATCTACTATCGACAAGCATAACGTGTATGGAACGAAAAAACATCATTAATTTTTTTTGTTACCGCAGCTTCAATTTAAAGCTCACGACTGGGTTTGCTGTGCCCGTCTGTCCATCCTTTTCCGTTACGACGAGGACGACGTCATCGTATAATCGCTGTCATTATGGTGCCGCCGTCACGCCCGCTCTTCATCCTCAACTCCACCCGCGCTATATTGAGCGAAGAAAAGAGAAAGAGCGAGAGTGGGAAAATTTTATTTCGATCGGGCACGGTGAGGGGTAGCGTCCCGGAGTTTAGTGAAGCCCTCAGTTCGAGGTCTCAGCGACGGTGGCATCACTTTCGCGCCTGGCGATCAGCTTTCGCTGGTCTTCCAATGCCGAGGTGGTCAGCACCGTGTCCCACTGCTCGTGCGTTGCGTTTCAGATACGGAGTTTGTTCGGGAGTCCTTGGCAGGCCCATGTTGTGTGGTATGGGGTAGCTCGTTCTGTAAAGAAAGGACGAAGGGGTTGATGAAGGGTAGGGTACATTGCGTGGAGCAGCATTAAGTGAGCGTATGTGTTGGTCTGGGGCTCACTCCAGGTCGTGAGTTGTATACCACGCTCTGCGCCACGCTCGACAAACTTGACAACCGTCCGCTCACGCAAAACCGCATTTTGCGACACTGGTCTCAACCGACGTCCCAGTTGTGCGCATGTGGGTGCGCGTGTGTGTGTGTGTGTGTGTGTGTGCGTGTGCGTGTGCGTGTGTGTGTGTGTGTGTGTGTGTGTGTGTGTGTGTGTGTGTGTGTGTGTGTGTGTGTGTGTGTGTGTGTGTGTGTGTGTGTGTGTGTATGTGTGTGGGTGGGTGGGTGGGTGGGTGGGTGGGTGGGTCTGTGAGTGTGTGTGTGTGTTTAAGAGAGAGAGATGCTATTTCTCTCCCTGCCCGATTGGGTGAAGTTGAGGATGAAGAGCAGGCGTGACGGCGATACCATAACGACAACGATTATACGATGGCGTCGTCATCGTCGTAACGGAAAGAATGGACAAACGGGCAGAGCGAACCCAGTTGTGAGCTTTTAATTGAGGCTGCGGTAACAATTTATTGGTGTTTTTTTTCGTTCCATACAGGTTATGCTTGTCGGCAGTATACTACAGATCGAGCATAAATGGTGCCATAGGATCTTGTTTGATAAGAAGGCACGGAATGCCCATAGTTGTCGGCTATATTTAATATGCTCGCCGAGGGACATACAGTACATCCGACCTAACGAAGCTTGAAGGGGAAAAATGTCTTGCGTTTATGCGAAGTTACATTTAAGCGAAGGACACAAAAATTAATAACAATCCTTTCTGTTTCAAAAAGCGTCCGAGTGTTTTGATACTGCTCTGGTGAAAAAAGAGAGAGAGACTTTACTGCGCTCTGCTTCTAATATTGTAGCTTTTTTCGCGCAAGGTTGTGTTCATGCGAGAAAGGATATTCTTCTGCGCAGTCCTAGCGTCCAAAATAACGCTGCATACATTCAAGTGCGTCTCTTCCCGTCTGGCCTGAAACAGTAACAGGTGCTCGAACAGTAATATCTATGTCTTCATTAAGAGCATCGTATAGTCTTTGAAACGAACTTCACCGACAAAATTTTCAACTGTCGCCTCAGGGCAGGCAACAAGGGCATCGTCTGAGGACTTTTGCAGTGTGAACGAAGCAATATAGCGGCCGCCTGACTGCAAGGTTCTGTACCTACTCCATAGCGCTCTCTCCTTCCTCAGGGATCATTACTTGTCTAGCGAAGTCCTCATGATGGAAACAACGTTGCCACTTCGACATCTTTGATTTGCATTAACTTTCCAGCAACTTCTTGGTGCATTAGATTTTCTTCACTCTTCATAGTATCGCCATGTGGCGCGTTTGTTGGACATTTACTGTTCCATACTCCGATGAAGTAGGTAGTAGTTTCGGTTAAAGTTCCATTTAACCGGGAGCCCACAAGAACATGTGTTCTGTTTAACCGAAGTTTGTTAACATTGTGCATATGGGCGGCCTACCAAAGTTTATACCATTGTTCCGTTTTCCGGCGTTCCCGCTCAAGCAAGTTTCGTTCATCCGGAGTTCATTGTACATAAAGTTCGGATAACCGTAGCGGCATGAATCGCGACTTTCTCATGCGCCCTGACTTCATCCACGTCGCCCTCCCTCATCTCACAACGTAGGCCTTCCCTCACACTCACCGCCTCGCAGGCTTTCCGAGGACGATCTTCGCTTCATCCGCGTCTCACTGCGCGATTTCGAGGTGCCGACGAGAATGAGGACGAGGTCATGTGTCATATCTGCCTCGTGTCTGCCTGAGAACGAGATTGTGGCATTGCAGCAAGTCATACAGCTCTTGCGCGCTGAGGTTCTCGCACGCAAGAGGGGTTTGATCTTTTTTTCTCTCTCTAGTTCACTTTTTCGTATTGCGATATGGCACAGTCCTTAATGCCGTTCTTATAGAAGGAGAAAGCGCTGACGCCCGAACCTATACTAGTTCTTGCTGCACAGTGAATGAGCAAATATCACGCAGCCACGCTGGGCATTGTCGCGCCTGGAGTGGTCTAACAAAACTAGTTATATGCAGCTCAAATGTCGTGCCCCTTCAATGTTGAATTCTCGCGCATGTCTTCTACACACGCTGCATGAAATGCAGAGCTTCAGTTGGGATGGCAAGTATGTCACTTTCCCAGAATTAATGCGACACGCGGTTCACACGAACTTGGGAAAAAAACTATAAAGCGCTTGGTGTGTCGTCCTCTCTTACGTCCGTGTCGTTTTTTGTGGCGCGATATCATTTGATCAAGGGATTACCAACTTGCCCGGAATGCTGCTCTCACTATCAAGTAGGAAGTTCGTTCTTCTTCGTTCAAGCGGCATACGGAGCACAACAACGTGCCGACTCGAATGACGACTGCAGTTTGACGCGAACACAAGGAGTTTCTCAAAGCTCTCTACCAGGAAGCGGGCTCTGTGCACTGAAAAGCGCGTCAAGTTTTAGTCGTTATGTAAAATGCACGCAGGTTAACGAGCTTATACGTAGACCGTTTTCCACCTCTCCAAGCGCTCCAGTAATGTTGTTTGCTGAGGCGCACATCTGTGAGTTCTCCGGATTTCTCACCGGTACACGTACGCAACGCCTACGTAGCGACCTTGGGACCTTGGGACCGACCTTGGAAGGGTGTGGGGAGGGAGTCGTGTCGGCACCATCAGCCTGCTTGCAGCGCATCACACAAGCGAGGCTGTTCGGCGAGTGTTCAACTGATTCGGTGACTTTTCCACGGTGGAGGTCCCCAGGTGGCGATCGAGCCGCACGCAACGAGGCCTCCGTCTTCCTTTCAACGCGTTCTTTCTAGCACGGACGTCTGCTCAGTAAATTGTACGGCTGTGAGAAACACTTCCACGAAGTTACATCTTCGGGAAGCTGAGCGCTGTTTGCTCTGCCGATTCTTTGTAACCCAATTTTTGCTTTATTTTAAACCAGTGCCAGTCCCGAAGGCAGCCACTTCATAGATATGAATTAGATTTTCCTTTCGGAGAAGAGAAGCACAAGAAGGATATCCTAAAAATTACTATTTGGAAACAGAATCATGTACAGGACAATGTGATTTTGGTATCAAAGTATACTTTGATACCAAGTATACTTTGATTTTGCGTTTCACTATAGTGAAACGCAAAATGTACGTGCAATCGATGCGCATTCTCGGCACAGCCACATTCCGACGATTTGACTGTACAAAGCTAGTAGAACGTAACCGCTAAACAGTGCGCGGGTGTTGACGTAAGTTCCGCTACGTGATTTTACGGAAGGTCGGTCTCCGTTTCAAGGAATGCGCAGCAGGAGACTGCGCATAAAGGAATGCCAAGCAGAAAGAAGTCAGCGGGCGCGCGTGGAACGAATGAGGGCAAGGAGGCGAAGACGAACAATGAGATCATACACAATACTGAGTGCTTGAATGTTTGTGTTTGCGTGCATCGCGGCAGTGACGAGGACACTGTTACGTGGTTGGGCATAAATTTGCGGCGAACAGTTACAACTGCTTGGAAATGGCCTGAACGCGCGCGTGTATACTCTTTCACCGTTCGCAAAACCCTGTGGCGTTGTGCCAGGGCTCATGACAGCAATCACGCCCCACTAATGTTTCACTGAATCACGAGGACTGCGCCGAACGACGTGCAGGTAGAAGGAAAGGGCTTCGGAACGGCGCACGTATGCACATATTAGCGAGGAGCAGCCCGAGAGCCAGCGCCGGCAACTTGGCGAGAAGGTTGCTAAATTTAGCAATATTTTTCTTGTAGTCCTGGCGCCATTTTAACCACTTCTTTAGTGACGTAAATCACTTCTAAATTTCGATGTAACATTCCTCAAGGAACTTGGGCTAAGTTCAATGCTTCGCTCCCACTGAAGTTCATACGCCCCTGCACTCGTCGCTACATTTAAAGTCATGTCAATGAACTTAGTGAGCCACCTGGGTGCGTTGAAGCTGCTTTTCCAGGCAAAGTCAAATCTTGGGATGTGATAACGCTTGGAAAAATCAGGAGTTGTTTTGCCATCTAACATATCCAGCGTTGACTCGCCACCGTGGTAGGTGAGTTAAAGCTGTATTTTTTAAAACTAGGAAGACGTCTAAGGAACAATAAAATATAAAAAAGACAAAACTCCAACAATTCATCGCCATTATCATTTAGCCACTTTTTAAAATCAAAATGGAGTGTTTTAGGACGCGAATTACGTCTGGTGTGAGAGACAACGTACTACACAAAAGCTATGACGCACGCCATGGTATGTGCGAGCCTTCTTTTGGCCTACTGTGGTCAACTTAAGGAGCGCTGAAATCTGGTTATCGTCATTTCAAGACTTTTGAAAGTCACTAATATACGCGATGACCTCTACCACGCTGCATGTGAAGCACTCTTGTGGTACTGGCTACAAAGCCGCCGTTTCAGTGTAACTACTTACATGGACAAAAAGCTGCAGCGCCCCACAGCGGAACACAGTGAGACACACACGTACAGCCTTTGTCTAAAAAGCTATTGTGTGCCTTCGCCTTATATGTCGTTCCTCCTGTTTGGTACGGTTCCTGTGGCACTACTGCCACTGCAGACTTCTGGATGCTGAGCACGAGAGGTCTTTTTTTTGCGTTGCCTAGGGAGCTGAAACTTATGGCATACCACAGGAACTTCTTTGAACAGCCTCTAGACAGCACTTCGGCCGCAGGCAACGTATAACCTGTATACTTTTGACAAAAAAGTGTTCATGCCACGCTGCAGTTTCCGCCCTTTCTGATGCCGATGTTGAGGCGTGTGTATAAGAAGCTAGGCAGTAATGCCTGCCTCCAAGCACTACAACACTCTTACTTTTTGATAATGATTTTCATGCCATCATTATGGTCATTTTACAGTCATCATTATAGCCATATAGCCCTCGTGGTTCGGCCTTATAGACACCTTGTGGCACCAATGACATTATAATACCCTCATAGCTACGAATCTTCGCCTTTTTGTACGAGCGCCCCTCAACAATTCATCGAAGCACGCAACATTCTTGGTCGTTCCTTGTAACGTACCGAAAGCGTGGATCATATGAGGCGCTCAGAAATTCACTGATCGTACGGAAAGCCACGTGTCTGCCCCGCGTCATTCGTCAGCTGCGTTGCGCAGTCGTTCACTACGTGGTCCACCACATAATGGCCGAGCCGTCGTAGTGCCGCGCACGACGTCGCTGGTTAGATTACCTGCCGCGGTGGCCACATTTTGATCGGGGCGGAATAGAAAATATCCCGTGTATTTGGGTTCACCTTTAAAAGCGCTTCGTGGACCAAATTACCCGGGATCACCCCACTGCGACTTCTCTCAGAGCCTGTGTGTTGCTTTGGGATGCTACATACGCAGTCAATCAATCGATCAGTCCGTGCTTAATCTAAGCGCTGTTTGTCTACCAGTGAAAACTGGCGCCTCGCCTCGATGCCACTGGACCGCTGGCGTGCTAGGCTGAAGCTCGAACAATAAAAATGGCTAAATCGTACAATCTATGTTACTAAACTTGCAAAACATCGTTCGGTCCTGACAATATCCCAAGCGTATTCCTACGACGATACGCTTTAACTCTTGCTGAATTTTTGGTTATTGTTTTTCGCACTTCTTTGTTGACTTCACAAGGATAGGGATAACTTTAATAAAGTGCCGCCAAACGACGGTTTAACGCGTCGTGACGCTGGCCAAGCGTCGACCCGGGTTTATACCCTACTCTGCACTAGCCCAGTTGGGCCCGTTTGTAGTGGGTTATGTGGCTTGTGCTTTTCGAGCGCACCCCGGGCCTGCTGGATGGCCCATAGTTGTGAGTCCTTGTCTGCAGACTGCAGTGCACCTTGAAGTTAGGGCGAGTAAGTGCAGGAGATAGCTGCCGTCGGGAACCTGGCCCAGTCCCACATGATGTGCCATTGGTCCGCCGGACTCGCTGCACAAACACCGCACAGCCCACTCGGATAGAGCTCTGGGTGAAGCACGTGCAGCTTTGCGGGGGCGAGGAGTGACGCAGTCTGTATTTGCCTTAGGATTACGGCCTCCTCCCGACTGAGTGCCGGGTGGGGAGGCGGCATTTTCCGTCGAGCTACACTGTAAAATATTTTACACCCTTAAAAGTGAAAAATGGTGTAAATGTGTCTATAATTCACACCCTTGGGGTGTTATCTATATAACGGACACCATAAGGATGTGAGTTGTAGATACATTTACACCCTTTTTCACATTTAAGGGTGTAAAATATTTTACAGTGTAAGCGGTAACACTTGGTTACTTCGGCATAACTGGTCAATCTGTCCTTGGTTTCGAACCACCACACGGAACGGTCATTCTCGGTGGCACGGAATGTAAGCGCTCGCGCAGCCGAATGGGCCGTGTCGTTGTGGTTCGGTGAGGATGCACACTCGCCGACGTGCGCCGGGAACCCCTTGATATGGACGGTGCCGCCGCGGTCTTGAAGTTGGAGCTTGCCGATGATGGCGGCTGCCGGCGCGCATATTCGCCCCTTGGCAAAGTTGCGCATGGCATTCCTCGAGTCGCTGAGCACGGTGCGACACTCGGCCTCTGTGATCGCCAGAGCGATGGCAACCTCCTCAGCGTCTGTGGCGTTCGTGCACCGCACGCTCGCTGCCGTTGTCTTGGTGACGGTAGCCGCCGCAACGACCACTGCCGCGAAGCCTTCCCGCTTGTATTCCGCTGCGTCCACGTACCGGGCGTGCGTGTCTTGGGCGTGTTGTCCGCTAAGGGCCTTGGCCCGCGCCTGCCGCCGTTCTTGGTTGTACTCTGCGTGCATATTCTTCGGGATGGGGTCCACGTAAATGTGGGCCCGCGCCTCATCTGTGATGTCGCACGGTTGCCGGCTGGGAGCTTGGGGGTTGTAACCCAGGGACGTCAGTATACTGCGGCCCGTCTTGGTGGTAGAGAGGCGCTCGAATTGCGCGGTGAGCTGCGCCTCGGCTATTTCTTCTAGGGTGTTATGGACGCCGAGCTGCAGGAGCCGAGCCGTACTCGTGGTCTCCATTAAACCCAGCGCCGTCTTGTAAGCTCGTCTGATCAGCGTGTTGATCTTGGTCCTGTCAGTGACGTGCCAGTTGAGGTAGGCCGCAACGTAGGCGATGTGACTGATCACGAACGACTGGACAAGGCGCACGAGACTGTCTTCACGCATGCCCGCCCGTCGTGTAGAGACTCGGTGTATGAGCCGGATGGCGTCCATTGCCGTGGTGGTAAGCTTGTTGATGGTCCCGTCGTTGCGGCCGCTCTTGTTGAGCAGCAGGCCCAGAACCCTGATCTTGGGAACCTCGGCGATGCCTTGCTCCGATGCAGTCGCAATCTTGATGTGGTCACACTCCGCTGTTCGTCGTGACCACACTCCATGTGGTCACGCTGTTCGTCCTCACACCGCTTCGACCGTCCCGGTCGAAGCGGTGTGAGGACGAACAGCTCTGATTTGGCGGGCGAGCACATTAGGCCTGTGCCGTCAAGGTGCTGCTCGATGGCGGTAACCGCGGCTTGCAGCTGTTGCTCTATGCTGGCGTCCGTGCCGCCGGCCACCCACAGGGTAATGTTGTCGGCGCAGATCGTATGCCGGACGCCGGTCCCCGCTACTGCCCTCGCTACCCCGATCATGACGAGGTTAAAGAGCAACGGCGAGATGACCGAGCCATGTGGAGTACCCGTAGTGCCGAGCTTGTGTTTGGGGAGCTAGAGGTCTCCGGCGTGCAGTTCCACCGTGCGGTTGGTCAAGAAGTCTTGAATATAATTGTAGCTCGTTACCTCCATGTTGAGTCTTGATACTTGTGCTAATATGGCTGAGTCTATGACTTTGTCGAATGCACTTTGTAAATCGAGACCCAGAATTACTTTGCTATCTTGTCTTGTCGATGATTTCTTGTTTGAGTTGTAACATGGCAGCTTGTGTGCTGAGTCTGCGCCGGAAGCCGATCATCGTGTCAGGATAGAGGCCTTCCTTCTCTAGGTGTTCCTGCCACCGGTTGGCGACCACGTGCCCCAGCACCTTGCCCACGCAGGACGTCAGCGAGATGGGACGCAGGTTGCCGATGTCCAGTGGTTTGCCCGGTTTCCGAATCAGGATCGTTCTTGCCGTTTTCCACTGTCTAGGGAGCTTGCCGGAATGTCAGCATTCATTGAAGTAATGGGTTAGGGCCTCTATCGAAGCATCGTCCAGGTTAGCATCTTGTTGGTAACGAGATCGGGGCCGGCTGCTGAGCGGGTGTTGAGCTCGTGTAGCGCTACCCGTATCTCTGATATGGTAATGTCTCGGTCGAGCCATGCGTTGGGCAGCCCCCCGTACGGCGGGTGGGTTTCCGTTGGCGTATCTGGCAGATACTTGGCTTCCAGGCTCCTGATAACAGCGTCTTTTCCTTGTTGTTTTGTGATGGTGTGCATGAGGCGGGCCAGGCGGTCGCGCTGGTATGACTTGGTCTTTGTTTCGTCTAGGAGGTGCCGAAATAGATTCCATGTACAACTGCGATGCAGTTCCCTGTCTGGTTGCAGATTTCGTACCACTGTTGACGGCACAGGAGCATGCAATGGTGTTCAATGGCCTTGTTTAAGTAAGCCACCTTCTTCCTCAATTTCCGATTCAACCAGTGCTGCTTCCAACGCGCCTGTATCGAACGTTTGGCCTCGATCAGATGGGCCAGGCGGCTGTCCATGATGATGAGGTCCTCGTCTATTTCTATGGTCTTTGTGGCTGAGCGCACTGCATTGCGGAGCTCCGCCGTCCAGGTTTCGATCTCTGTGACGTCTTGTGCTGAGATGAAGCGCCCCTTACAGAATTCGTCCCAGTCCGTCCACTTGTGTATAATGGTACTGCTCCGTAATTGGTTGGGTATCGTAATTTTGAGGATGTAGTGGTCACTGCCCTGGTCGACGCCCGTGTTGTGCCATGTTACTTTGCCCGTGTGGTCATTTGTGATGAATGTGAGGTCTGGTGTGGTGTCTCGTGCTACGGAGTTGCCGATGCGGGTAGGATGAGCGGAGTCCGTGATTAGGACACAGCTGTGGTCCAGGGTATCCTGTAATAAGTCCCGTCCCTTGGCCGTGTCCTTCACGTAACCCCACGCCCGATGAGCGGCGTTGAAGTCCCCTCCGATCAGCAACGTGTTGTCTCTGGCTTGGGTGCTGGCTGTGTGTAGTAGGGTCTTGAATTTCTGTGTTTGGTGCTTGGGGTTACTGTAGATGTTGGCAATGAACAGGCTGCCTTTCCGTTGTTTGCTTGGGATGATTTCGGTGAAGGCGTATTCCACGCTGCTGCGGCCGTGTTTGAGTTGGTGCTCGATGAACGTGAGCCCTTTGCAGACGAACGTGCAGACGCCCCGTCCCTCCGCTTGGCTAACCTGAGCGCAATACCCAGGGAAGGTGGGGGTCACCGTCGCCGTTCCTTGCAGCAGGATAATGTCGGGTTTCTTGTTTACTGTGGTAACATGTTGTTACAGCACTGCTTTCTTGTTGTTGTAACTGTGGCAGTTCCACTTCCAGACCGTAAGGCCCGGTAGCGATCCTATTGTGGATTGGGGTTGGGACATAGTTGTGGCGAGGGTGGGGCTTGCGTCTGTTCTTGGAGGTACGGGTGGTTGGTGAATTCCGCTGAAAAGATGGGGCTACGCACTATGGGCTTGGGGGTGTGTTCACTGAATTCGAAACGCTCTTGTATGGTGCGGAACGACGTGGGGATCAGTTCCTCCAGCCGCGCCAGTCGTTGGTCGGTCACGGCAGCCGTGCTGGCGTACGTGTTGGCGAGCGCTTCAATTTTGGCTTCGAGCTGAGTTTCCAATTGCGTCAGGTCCTTGTAATGTCGTGATGAAGTGCGTGTTCGTTTCTTGGTGGTTGGGTCAGTGGTCTCCTCCTGGGGAGCGTCTTGGGTTTTGTCCTTTGATTCTATGCCTTGGTGCGATAGCGTGTCGGTGTTCTGCTCGGGCACAACGGTGGGTGTAGGTTCGGTGCGTGCTCGTTTCTTGGGGGTTGGATCAGTGGTCTTCTCCTCCTGGGGCTCGTTTTGGGTTGTGTCCATTGATTGTATGCCTTGGTGTGATGGCGTGTCGGTGGCGGGTGTAGGTGTCTCGGGTGACTGAGCTGGGTCTGTCCTTGGATGGGCTGGCTGTGCTTGAAGTTCTTTCTTGACCTCGGCTAGCTCTTCGGCAAGCCGGCGCGTGTTTTCTGCCAGCGTTGCATTGGTTGCGCAGAGTTGTTCGAGTTCCTTGTAGTAGGGGCTGGTAATCCACGCCTGCCAGCTGCTCGGAGTGCTTCGGCCACTAGTGGCGCTGGTGGTGCTGGCGCTGCTGCCTTTAATTTCGCCCTTGGCTACGTCGGCCCAGCTGACTTTGTCACGGGAGCGCGATCGCTTTGCACCGCAGCTGTTCCTGTCCGACGAGTCACAATTACCCACAATTACCCAGCGATTGGAGGACAGCCCGAATTCTACCCATTTTTAAAAAGGGAGACGGCCTCACACTAGGAAAATCCCGTCCTATTTCACTAACTTCGCAATGCTGTAAAATATTGAACATCTCATAGCTACTACTACAACGCACTTCCTCGAGGAACGCTGCATATTGACCAAATATCAGCATGGATTTCGGAGAGGATGATCAATCGTAACTCAACTCGTCACATTATTTCATTCTCTGGCATTGACCCTCGATAGACACGGTATGATAGATATGCTTTTCTTGGACTTTTGCAAAGCCTTCGATGAAGTTCCTCATAGTAAACTCATTTTCAAACTTGAAAAAATAAGCATTCCACAAATACTTGTTGTCTGGATTTCAGCCTGCCTGAGTAATCGCAAACAATGCGTTGATGGAGTGGGTCAACAGTCGGGGTGGGGTGTCTTCCAGTAACATCCGGTGTACCTCAGGGCAACGTGTTAGGCCCTTTGCTCTTTATATTGTATATTAATGATATTGTTGATGTTGTTTGCCCTGGTGTAGAAATAAGATTGTTTGCTGGTGATTGTCTTTTGTTTAAAGAAATTAGTTCCACTAAGGATTACAACGATCTCAACACTAGTTTGGGCCATATACATCATTGGTGTGTAAAATGGGGAATGATCCTTAACACGAGCAAATGTGTCTCCCTTCCAGTAACTCACCGAAAAAATTCGCTGTCATATACCTACATATTAGGGTCTTCACCATTACAAGAAGCAAGTTGCTATAAATTTCTTGATGTAACACTCACTTCAAACCTGTCTTAGAATCTTGGTATTGATAATGTTTGTTCATCCGCCTTCCGCAAGCTTTGTGTCCTTAAACATAAACTTAAAACTGCTCCCACTAATGTTAAGCTGCTCTGCTATGCTGCTCCTCTGCGGTCAAAACTGGAATATGCGTGCATTATATGGTATCCTCATACTAAGCGCAACATTGATTGTCTTGAACGTATTCAGAAAAAGGTCGTAAGGTTTATTTTTAGTAAATTTTCAGCGTTAGACTCACCTTCTGATTTAATGCAAGCAAATGGCATTCCCATATTACAGGCACGAAGGCTAAAATTTAGATTAGAATTACTTTCTTAACTCTTCAAAAACAAACTAGTGCTAGATGCATCAACATAGTTGTCACCCTTAACTAGCAGGCCCACCCGACACCACAGTTAAAACGCCCTAACCCCATATTTTTCTAGCACAGACCTATTTAAGTTTTCTTATTTCCCGAGAACCATTAATGAATGGAACTGCCTTATCAAAGCAAGTGATCAAACTGTGAAGTAACCTTTCTGAGCCTGTATTATTGTTGCTTTCTGTTCGTTGGTGTTTCTGTTGTATTTCTTTTGTATTTGTATCGACCACCCTACTTCGACCATGAGCCCCCCCCCATAGTATTGTATAAATAAATAAATAAATAAATAAAAGTACTGCACGCATTCCTCAGCAAGTAAGCTCAACTCCGTTCGTGATGTTATCACTTTTCTTTAATTGTAGCACTAGCATTTGGCATCGCTTACAGGTGCTAGCACTTTCATACACTCAGGTAATTCCTATTTAAATATTTTCTCCCGAGTCCTGATGACTTCACAAGTAAACTAAGTTTCGCTTGTCGTCGTTGCTGGGTCTACATTTCGCTGTAACGGTCCGTAACTACAATGTCGAAATCTACTACCCTTTAAGAGAGCAAAACAAGAAAAAGAAAAAGAAGCTCAAGCAAACATCTCAGCAGACCTCAGCGCGTTGCTGAAAGAATGTATACATCGCGCACTATGCTTTCTGCAACTATCCGTAAACGCGAGCATGGGGAAACACCGCACGCGAATTCTATAGTGCACACTGTGCAAGAATGCATCCCACGCGACAACAGGGCCCTTCAATTGCTTCGACCCTTTCTCAATTTATCCGAGTTTGGAACACGTGAGTTTATGGCTGAGAAACGACTGCCATCAATAGCTTCAACACGATCCCGAGTGCGATGATTCGGTGTCAGCGACCGGACCGAGCGACGCCTTCATGGCTACTGTGACTGCCACACTACGTTCAAAAAGCGATGCTACGTAGCACGTGACAGCGCTCAGACTAAGATAGCGCTCACGAAAGTAAACAAACATACAACATCGCACGAGCATGTCAAAAGGACGCGGGGAAGTGAGGGAATGAGAGCGGTTGCCGACGCCCACGAAAATTCTAGCTTTTTTTTCCCTCCTGCTGTTGTCGAAGTACGGCGCGCTACGGTGCGGTAAATTACCGCAATACAATCGAAGTTGTTTGCCACATGTTCCGCGCACAGCCTGGGACCCTGAGAGCCGCTGTTAGCGCGCGCTTGCCAGAGGCCGGCAGGCGAGAGGACAGCGACCCTTTCCTGCCATACCCACGACTCGCAGGCTCTCTTCGAAATTTGCATGCAAGCAGAAAGCTTTTCGCGCTGATCGCGCAGAAGTTAGAACTGCGAGAGCTCTCGCTCTAATAGCTATTCGCTGGCGCCGCAATTCGACCAAGTGCTATAAGGGTCAATGGAAAGCGCGCTGTAGTAGACTCTAACCGCCTGTAGCCCTTTCGCAGCGTTATCCGAGTTGATGGAGTCTAAGTAAGGAACTGCACTCCGAGTCGATGCAGCATTCTTTTTCATTGGTTCGCAACTACCATACTGTACCCACAGGCTTGATTGCGTTCGCCACGTTTCGAGACACTCACAGCACTTCCCGCCCCTCGGCGTTATAAGATTACATTTTCCACGGTGAGGGGACATCGTTGTGCCGCCTCTGCCTCGATCGGGTTGGCATTTACAAAGGCCTATATTCGTACCACATCGGAATGGGGGATACGTCCATGCCTAACTCTTGTGAAACGACAGAAGCTATTCAAGACATTTTGTGTCTCTGTCCCCGATACGATGTCGAGAGTGAACCTCCCCGGACAGCACTGAACTGGCTTGAGTCTACACCATTTTCGGGGACGACGAGCCTTGGACCATGGCCATGCGCGACGATGGCACATAAGGCCACGAAAGCGTTATTGCAGTACCTCAAGTCTCAAGTCTTAGTGACCGTTTATAGACTCGGTGCACACGTTCAAATGTGCGCGAAACTGTGCTCTCTCTCTCTCTCTCTCTCTCTCTCTCTCTCTCTCTGCATCCCTATATTCCCTCCTCGCCCACTGCAGGGTAGCAAACTGGACGTGCCATCTCGTTAACCTCCTTGCTTTTCCACTCTTCCACTTTTCACTCTCTCTCTTTCTCTCTGTCTATCTCTCTCCGTTCCATTCTAACAATTCGTGTATCATATAGATGATGCATTGTGCAATTGGAGTTCTGTTCTAAACTTTACGAAGATCTTCCGAATAACCTCTAGTCGATTTGCCCGAAAAGTCCCTACAACAGTACAGCCAAGGAACAGAGTGGGCCAGTCTCGCGTTCCGTGTTCCCATCACGCATAAACCGCGCGATATCGAACCTCAGATAGATAGTGAATCCTGAATGGTCTTTTTAATTATCTTCCGCGAAAAGCAGTCAGGACGGCCACAGTGTGGTGTTTAGATTTTAGCAAATGTTTTCAACGCCAATAGAGAGAAGGACTAAAATGCACAAAGGGCGGCCGCACCAGCGGTATTGCCAGGGGCACTATAATGTGAAGCTGTCCCAAACTTTTCTATTCTAATTCTGCAATCAGCCATCCACGATTGGTCAAACAAAATTCGGGCCACCTTCACTCCTCGCTGAGTAGACGGCAAGCGACGGCTTGGCGCCTCTTACAAACAGATACATATCCGAACCCGGTGGCCTGCCACCGCTACTACGCGGATCTTTACACGGATAGATGTAGATTCTGTCAAGAAAGGGCGGACCTACAACATATGGTTTGGACTTGTCCTCGGGCGCCCGCACAGAATAAAATACACAAGACCAGAGAGCAGTGGGAGACCGCGTTGCTCAGCTGTGCAGCGGAAGACCAACTTAAGGCAATCCAGCGGGCCGAAGATGCCGCCAGGGCACAAGGGCTCGAGGCCGTCATCTACGTAGAGAGGCCTAGTTCTCAAATCTGCTGTCCTAAAATAAAGTTTATTCCTCCTCCTCCATCTCCACTTCGCCTGCCTCTCGCGTGACGTCTTGAAAACCACGAAAACCCCCCGTTTGATATGATATGTGCACACTGATTATGCATGATTGGACCGAACGAAACAAAAACTGATTTCTTATTCGACACCTTTTTCGCGATTAGCCCTCTACTCTTGCTCAAACGTTTTCGGGCTGCACCCACTTCGCCTGTCTGTCACGCGACGGCACCAAACCACGAAAATTCACTACATCAAAGTGACGTGTACGCATTAAATGCGCATTAATATGCTGAACAAAACTGAATCTTTTTTTTTCTGAATAGACGAGAAAACCATGGCCAGGCGGTGCTACTGCGCCTCCTGACAGCGCCCCAATGTGGAAACGCCAAGCAACGTGGTCGCGTCGTGGCGCAGTCTCCGCTTTGTTTACATTGTGCCGTCCGCGCTTTTCTTCGCTGCTCGTTCTCACGGCGCTCCGTTTCCGACGGCGGCAGATCGCCTGCTTGCGCAGCAGCGATGCAAAGATTATCGTGCGGTTTCAAGAACGTTGCCGACGCCGACAGCTTTTTTTTTCGTGGCGGCAACCTCACGATAGGGGAGCGTCTGCTTCCGAACGTGTACGGCGTTGAACAAATTGTGGACGGTGATGTGAGAGTGAAAGCCAAGTGCTTGTCACAGGTGTCCGACAAGATCGTAGACGACGTCGAGTTAGAGGTACGCACCATGTTCAGAAATTTAGCCACCTATATTTCAATTACAACATAAGTCACACTGGCAGCAGGAACTTCTGTTGTCATACTGCTCGATGACTGCAGATCCATTGGGCTGCTTCTTGACGGTTCCGTCACTTCACAAAGGCATGTTCTGGAGTCTGTTTCACACGTGTCTTGCTGCTGCTCAAGAGCTGTGTCGCTGCAGTACGAAAGCACATGTCCCGGTGGTGCTGACTGCTGAGAAGACTGTTGTGATTGCCATTGGTCTGTTTGGCGCCGCTTCCATCTGCATCGCATATAAATAAAACAGTATGTGTGCCTATTTGTTGTAGGGATTAAATTACTCCCATTAATATGTTTGCAAAGGTAACGTTCCTGTGATTGTGTGCATATATTATTCTACAAGAGTACAAGGGTACCACTACAAGTTATGATACTTGCACACTTAGATACTTAGAAAGCATGGCCAAACAGCAAACATAACGCGCACGTCTCGAGCGGCTGCTTTCCGATCTGCCGCTTCCCGACACACGCGACGACCGCGGCTTGCATCGGTCTGCTACCACACAAAAGTAGCGCGCGGCCCCTTTCGTTACCTGCACAACTAGTAATTTAAGTTGCAGCGTTTGGAAAAGGGAAATAATTCTCTTGAGCTCGTCCATGCTGATCGCGCGGGAAGGCACAGTGCAATCGAATAAATTCGGGGGTTCTAAGTGCCAAAACTAACACCATACCAAAGCCATGCGAAAACCACGAAATCATTATGAGGCCCGCTGTAATGGGGAGTCTCAGGAATAATTTTAACCTCTGGGGGTTCTTTAATGTGCATAAAAATCAAAGCACACGGTAACAAGGGTGTTCTTGCATTTTGCCCCTATCGAGATGCGGCCACCGTGGCTGGGAATCGAGCACGCGTCGTAGAGCTTAGCGGCGCAACACGCATGCATTTACCGCTAACAAACGGTGGATGCCACCACAATTCAACAACGCGACACGACTAAACAAACGGCCGTGCAGTAAAAACAGGCATATGACTATTCCGCTTTCAAGATATTACACGCGAATGCGAAAGTATGAGACTTACTTGACTCGGCGCACTGCAGTTATCCATGCTTGTCGTCTGTCCTTCTCGTACCACTTCCCAGGAAATCTGTAGAACTTCACGGGCGGCGTACGACCTTTCGTGTTTTCGAGGCTGCTGTGGCAATCAACAACACATCAGTATTGCGTGCCACCTTTCCTGGCTGATGAGGTCGCACTCGGCATCGCAAAAACCACGCGCACGAGCGCACCCGCCGTACAGAACACGGGCGCGTGCTAGCGCAGCGACGACCCTCGGAACTTCCGTCGGTCCGCTAGGGGAGCATTCGGCGCTGGTGCCGCGCGGGCAAACTTTAGGTTGCCTCGTCTATAGCCGGAGGCTACCCCTTCCGAAAGGAATAGAAAATGGCTGCCCGCCGATCGCTCTGTCACTGGTTACTCGGAGCTGCCGGGGAGCATGGCTTTATTTGCGTATAATAAAAATTTGTGCGCCGAAGTTTAACGTTATCGATCCCTTTCGACACATATATGACATGTTCTTTGCTGAGTATCCGCTCTGGTGGCATTTTTCACCAGCCGTTGCACGCCGCCGCGATTTTCGACCAGCCACCGCAAGCTAAGAAAGGGAAACGGACCAATCGCAGACGCCGGCATCACCCTCCTCATCCGGTTATATACTTTCACTGTGTGTCCCATCGAAACCCTCTCCACTTGTGTGTGCTGCTCGCGTCTTGTCAGCCAATTAGATAGGGAAAACTGTTCAGTGTAGGCACTGCTGCTCGCTTTGAAAGCAAAAAAAAAGTGACCTTCTGTAAACGAGCAGCGCGTTTGATTGGACTTTTCAAACAACGCATTGGGTTACCGCTGTCTGCTTGCGTCGGTGGTTACGCAAACTTGACATCAGGAGATTGGAATAGAAACATATTGTAATAGTTTTACGTTATATAGGGCCCCGATTCGTGTACTTTTGTCTTGCTTTGTATTATGCTTAAGGGCAAGCTTTCGAATTAAGAGAAAAAAAGGGGTGGCAAGATTGCGCATGCTTCTTGCATAAACTTCTGGCGTATTGTCACGAGTCGAGTCTAGGGTGGGATCAGCATACTGTATGAAAAGGGGTTCTATTAAAAGGCGGGAAGACAGTGATTCTTCGGTGGCGACGATTAACACTGATTTCCTGTCAGTCGTGTGGCCCGTGTCAACAACACGTTCGGCCAATGCTTTAGAGGCTATGTGCCCTTTGACCTCGTCATGCTGGTGTTGTCAGAGACGTTGTTTAAGATTTCCGGATTCACCGATGTATGATATCTCACAGTCTCCGCACTATATCTTATAAACAATTCCTGGGGAACGTGTCCGTTCCAAATCATCTTTTCCGCAAACAAGACTAGCCGTCATTTCGTTTGAAAGCACATGCGCTGTTCAACGCTATACTTTTTAAAGATTGTTGCCATTGTTTCGCCTGTTCCAAGCACGTAAGGAATGGACACACGTTTTACTTTCACAGCAAAGCTGTTAGCTTTCGTTGGTCGGCATTCTTCGTGGCCGTGTCCGTCCGGAAAAATGTGGGCTGATCCAGGCGGCAGTGCATGCAGAGCCAAGAGCAGTAGCTCACACCTCTATAAGGCAGAGGCTTCAAGCAGTCAGCGAAGTGAAGCGAACATTGCATACATTATTTGAAATCACGCATACAACATACAACAGCCATTGGTTTCAATAAAGAACAAACACCAAATAATCATCTGAACCACACTATTGAAGATAAGGTGCTCCTGATAGCAATGCGAAGCCCGTAGCGTTCCCCGCATACATTTCCCGGTAAAGATTACTGTTGCGCAAGCTGCCGCGCCGACGGCAACTTGCGACGTGCATGGTATTTCAAGGAAGCGGCGTGGCAGCTGATGTCAGTGTTGTTGCAGCACCGCTATAGGAGGCAGCCTGCTGTCAAAATTACCACTCATACCATTACTCTAAAGCAGTAAAGCATTGCATACCCCACTCAGCAATCGTAGTAGTGGTTTTAAACAGCTTCGCTTGCCGTACATCCACTTTCGTAGGGCCGGCATGTCGAGTCAATTTATACAGCGAAGCTGTATAGGTCGTATTATCGGCGGGGAGGAACGTAGCCTCGAACCAGCGCGCCGCGCCGCTCTCCTCGCACTGGTATGTGCGCATTGCGTTTGCTCCCCGCGGCAGCTTGGAAAGGTAGGGGTTTAATTGCGAATTAGTGCGATTCTAACGCGCTCTATTTGAGATTTCTGCGATGCCAAATGACTCATGGTCGACGAGCTACCACTTTACTGTATTAGACTGCAAATATAACTTTCGGAAGCAAGCGTTAAGTGCATCTTCAGCCGCGGTGACTTCGTGGACACCGCCGCTGCGATAGCAGAAAAGCGTCCGCTTTGTATTACAAGCACAAACAAACAGGACTTGACGCCATCGCGTGTATGTTCGGGCGGTTTTGTTCCCAGTTAACGCACGGCGACGAACTCGAAACTCGCCACCCATGATCAAACTGGGATACGAAAGAAAGGTGCGTATTCTGAGTCGGTCAATTATTGCGAATCGATGAACTATTTCTTTGTGCACGCACATTAAACTTATTCTGTTCAAACGTGTTCTAAGATTATCATGCTTGGCAACCATTCTTTAACCAAAGCCATGCCTACCGTGTGCCGGCCAACCCTGGTTCCCATGGGCTCTCCCATGCTTCCGAATCTCGCCGGCAAGCTGTGGACGCCGCTCATCGCGCGTTGTATTACTGCAGAAAATAAAGTTGCTGTTGCAAAGAGCAGTTATTCGTTTTTCAACTCTCTCGAGTAGGCGAGGTGCCCTTGCACGCACAGGCTCCATTCGAGACCTAAGAGTGCGCATAATCTTTCAATGCGTGGCGTGCCTCTGGTTAATCGCGGCATATTCGCGGCCACTGTCATCAACTCATTTTATACGTGTTAACAGCCCTATCGATCGAGTTATTTTGCGGTTCTTTATTTTTTAAAGCTTCATGTCCGGGTGCCATATAAACAATGTTGGGAAACTCGTACCGAGAAAATTATAGGAACACGTGAGCTAGCAAAACGTGCTTCTCGGAGCTTTGCAGTTACCTCAATTGGGCTGTGAGCTCGTGCGGCACACCGCATAACACATGGAGACACCTCCGATTGTTGTCGCCTGAGTGACACCTTAATAGAGTTCAAGGCTAGACATAACATATTAGCACGTTACATGTATACGTTACGTATTCACAATGTTCAGATTTGCCTCTTATTTCAATCGTGGGCAGAGCTGCGGGAGCACCTCTAGGCCCGTCGCCGTTCTATAATGCTGCTCTATCGAAGCTAAAAGCTTAGTGACGACACGCTAAGAAGTTTCCCAATCCAAACAAAGTGTTGACACCTTTCGGGAAAGCGCGAAAACTTGCCACTCGTCAACAGCACGTTCTCCGTGCACCCTTCAGCGCAATCCCACAAACCAGAATGGCGCCGGACGATAGACGGCGCTGTGATCGCAAAATGGCGGCGCCCTCAATAAAATGGTCTATATGACTAGCCGATTCGTCCGTCTGTCTGTCGCCTGTACGCCGAAAACTCCTCCGGCGCAACCCCATGGGCATGCGGAAAAAAAAAGAAAGAGGCGCGCGATCGGCTGCGCCTGTAGTGACGTCTTTGCTCTCCGTCGCCGCCGAGCGCGCGCGCAGCAATTTCTCTCCGGCTCGAACATGAGTGGGCCACGAGTCAAGCCTGTTTCACATGATGCGATTTTCGTTTCTCTCGTTCCCCTCGTTTGCGACGAAAGTCGCAGTCGCGGTGCCGACCCCCCCCCCCCCCCCATTTTCGGCTGCGACCAACCGGTTGGTCGCAGAGTCACACTGTCGCAGTGCTCGCTGCAATTTTCCGTCGAAATTGCGCGGAGAGCTATTTCGCCGGTTTGTTTTGGAAAAGAGCGTCTCATCAATAAGTGCAATGCGCAGAGACGTGGGTTGCCTAATTCGGTATATACGCGAAGGGAGGATAAAAAACTTGTACCGCAAATTACATTCTCCCATTTCTATGCGTTCGTTGAGACGCTACGCAGCAAATGAAGTGCATTGTCACGTTTACTTCGTACGCCTTTGCGAGTTGGGTGTTCGATCCCCATCAGACGACATAGCATTTTGGGATCGTCACAATTTTCCTTTGTTGAGCACCATAAAGAAATCGCGCGTACGAAGCACCTTCAATAATTTCATCTTTGGAAACGGCAAATGACAAAACAGCAGAGTACCCGAAGTTTCAACGTTGTGCTGAACACGGTACTTATGTTCAGTTGCATTTGCTTGTCGGTTTTCAAGCGTGACTTTCCCAATGTATCTTGTAAGGTTATCTTACCTCACTTATTAAGTTTGACACAACAAACGTGCAGGCTATCGTAATGAATTTTCTGCGATAGCGTTAACTCCATGGCTTGAATAAACAGCGTCGTTAATTTCTTTTCGAATATTTCATGCACGTTAAGTTGCATCTCTTCTCTGGAGAATTTTTTTCCTGCACAGAAACCAATAAACCTTGAATATATTGCAGACTTTGTATCCTTACTGCTCCTGTATGAACATTTGCACTGAACAGTAGTTAACTCTACAGTTAGTAAATTATTGGCATGCTATTGTGGCAGAGTGACAACGCAGCCCCCTGCACCGTCATGTAAAACTCGTGCAACGATGCGAAAAGCAGGCAAACAGCCTGTTCTTGTGTAGACGAACCGGTAGAGGACGACACGTTAAAGAAAAGTAAAAACAGTGCAGTGAAGTCAGCCAGTTACATCCCTTTCTGTAGATCTTTTAAGTATGACCGGTTCTTTCACGTCCACAGCTAATCAAGATCGCAGAAACAGACATGTTTTACATGTACCTATTAACAGTTTCTGATGAGTTTATGATAAAATTTATTAGTGTGTAAACCCATATAACGATATCATCTGTGATTGCTCCCTTTATAAGTACTGAAGTACCATGCTTCTTGCCAGAACATATAATCCTGGGATTTTAAAAACAATTTCTGCATTTCAACTATACACAATGTGCAGTTTATTTAATACAGGACCACAGACTGCTTTTTTTACTATTACACACTTATTAAAAGTTTTACCTACATACAGGCAAGAAAAAAACACCTGTAGACAAAGAAATTGTTCAGTTTATTCGCCTGCCACTGTGGCTATATCATTGTGCTGCAAACACAAGGGGAGGGGTTGAATTGCCAGCCGTGGGAGTCGCATTTCGATGGGAATAAAAGGTAAAAATGAAGTTCTTGCGCTTTGATTTATTTCATCATCATTTATTTAACTCTTCAATTTTGCCAGACTATTGCATAAGCGGGCATGCGTATGCAAAATCTAACAAGCAATACTAACACCAATCGAAATAAAAGGGCACAGTTATATAACAAGCATTTTTCTGATGTCTCGAATGTGTAAACATTCACTGCATCGATATCTATTGTTCAACAGCACTGTACAAGTAGGCATGGTCAGGCATAGTAAACACTCTATCAGGTAGCTGGTTCTACCGATCTATAAGTGTCAAAAGACATGAATGCTCGTACATCATGCACAAAGCACAAAGAAACCCTTTTTCAAGAGTTGTCCCTTCTGGCAGACATGAGTGGGCCATAGCAGCAGTAACCTAATCAGGGCGCGTTGTGTAACACCACTTATGAAAGACTGAAGAGGCTTTTAATACAGTACCTCATGCTACTCTAATAGGAGGAACGATGAGCAAAATAATTGGTGGTACAGCACGTAAGTTAAATCGTAACTCTTTGAAAGACAGAAAATTCCAGGTGTGAGTCGGAGGTAAATTACGCTTACTCACACCAACAACACAGGCATACTACAAGAAGCACTACAGTCTATCGAGTACTACAGTCTATGGGAAAGCTATCTTATACAGAAATCAAGAATGATGCAACAAGCTCTCGACAACATGGCAGACTTTCTTAGCCAGTCTGGCCTCTCATTTTCTGATAAGTCAGTTTACATCGACATCGGAAATAAGACCAGAATAAAAAACTACCCCAGATTGAGCATTTTGCTTCACATCGCTGAACAAATATATCTGCAAGTCAACAGCCCCAAATCCTCGGCTAGTGTAAGACCAAAATGGCAGAGCCCGCAGGTAGGCGACAGAATTATGCCATGCCTGGACACAAGTTCTACACCCAGTGAAAAGAATAATCTCAAAATCGGGGAGGGGGAGGGGGGTGAGAAGACGAGTGGATACTACGGAAAATCGCAGATGCTGTGCTTGTGCCTAAGGTATTGTACGGTATGAATTACCAGTAGCGCACAAAAAGAGAAGTTATCTAATACAGGCGTCTGGTACTGACAGGTCTTTCCAACTTTACCATGCTTTCAGACCTCTACAAGAAAGAGCAAATGAACAGGCACCTAGACAGAGCAGATTTACAGTCTGCGGCCCAAATTCTTTGCCTCAAAAGCTCGAAACCTGGTTGCAGGATACTATGCCGGCTAGCATGTGAGATGCAAAAATGTCCACCCCTCCCTTCAGAAACACAACCTCAGGAGCACCTGAACTTGAAACACAACAGGCCTATACCATGCAATATGGGAGTAAACAATTAGGCCAGGAGATTATACGCAATTGCCGAACACACAGAAGAGGTTACTAATCATGAAGAACCAAACAAACAGGCACATATAGCACACTGATGTGGCAGTAACAGTGTAACAGTAGTAAGACACTACCCAAAATTAAATACCATACAACCAGAAAGGCTGAACTGAGAGCAATCAAAGCAGCACTTGCAGTGCATATTTGCAGACTACAACATCCTGCATGCGTGCATGGATTCCCCAGAAACTGTAAGGGCCTACACATCACACAAGGTTGTCAGGAAAATCGGGAGCTTGACACGCGATTTGCAAGCACATGGCCAAGAAATTAAATTACACAATACATAGCCATGCAGATATTCCACTACATAAGTGGGCTCATGAGCCCAACATAAGAAATGAAAACTGGACGAGTTAGCATGGATTCATTATTAACCACAGCGAAAAAAATAGACAACGGAGAAGATCAAAGCACTCTATGCGTTCACTTCGTTCTTGTCCATTGTCTTTCTGTTGTGTTTTAATTAATGAATTCGTGAGGCTGCACAGGATAAGAACAATTCCCTAACCCAAGGCCCTGATTTCACACCCAAATCTATGTGCACGCACACACACGTACACATAAATGTTGCAAGGGCACATAGCATGATTCAGTATCAACAGGATGACACTAGAGAGGGATGAGGACTAACTTCCAACTAAGATTTATTGTGAAAATGAGGTAATTTCTACAGTTTACTAGAAAAAATAAGACAGCATGAAGGCCAGGTAAATATTGGTGCTTGATGCAACCAAACATAAATAGGAATGTTACAGAAAGAAAACACAGGTAAAAATATACCCAAGTGCAGGAAAGAACAAATCACTGCAATCGCCAATTATGCATGCCAGCACCTTTCGAGAAACACTGTTCTTTTTCCAATAGACTTTTTGTGTAGCTTCGATTTATTGCTTGTCAACGAGCATTTACTCGGCGTGTTCAATAAACTTTCATTTGTCAGTGCGCCTCATGATCGTCTTGGTCTATAGCAGAAAGGTGTTCATTCTTTTTACAGCGAAACTGTATATGCCAAGGCGAAACACTCGTGGTCCGACCACAGAAACCCTACTGCGGGGCTATGAGCTATTATTTAAAGGGGTATGAGCCATTGCATTCATATTATGTGACGTACGTACAAATTCCTCATTGGGTAGACATAGAAATGTATACGCATTTAAAACATGTACATTTATCTACGTATTATTGCAAGGAAGGGACACAGAGGGGGAAGAAGTTAAGACAAGTTGATGATGACATAATTATCTTGTAGCAAAGGTGTGGCGGACCATTGGCTACAACGATAGTGTCGTCGTTTCTCTCTCGCAGCAGAGCGCGCGTGCAGCAGTGTCTCTCCGACTTCGCAATACGTTCAAGAATATGTCCCTGTATATAATTAAATGAAATGTGCGGCTCCGGTGTGTTACTTGGTAACTACAGTGCCTAACCAAATCATAAATACTATGATTATGGATAGATGGAATAACTTTAATGAAAGGTCCTGCGAGCTACGGGGCGCAAGGTCCCATAGAGCGGGCTACTCCCACGTTGGGACCGGGAGTTGTAACTCCCTGGCCGCATCGTGGGCTCGCTGGACGGCTCAGAGCTGAACCGCCAGGTCCGTGTTGCGTAATGCTTCTTGTATCCTGGCGGAGTCTTGATTCTTGTTAGCGTGGGTCCGACCACACGGCCAGAGCAAGTGATATACGTCTAGTGTGCTATGGCAATTTTCGCAATATGATGTTGTGTATAGGTCAGGCATGTAGCGATGTAGTCTGTTCTGCGTGGGGTACGTGTTTGTTTGAAGCATTCTGAACGTGAGAGCTTGAGGCCTGGTGAGCTTATTGTGAGGTGTGCTGTATATTCTACGGTCTAGATAAAAGTGCTTTGTGATCTCGTTATATGCGGAGGGTGGGTCCCGATTCTCGCTGGGATGGTCACGACCAGAATAGCTGGCGTCGCGGAGGGTTCGGTCTCGCGCGCTGCTGTGAGCCATCTCATTGAGATTGGGAGGAGCGTCCTCGATCTCTCCGAGATGTGCCGGGAACCAGCAGATAGTGTGATGCTGCAGCGGTGCGGCTCTATTGATTATTTGTAGTACTTGTCTTGCAACGGCTCCTTTCTGAAAGGCTTTGACGGCCAAGCGTGAATCGCTGTAGACGTGGGTGGTGGTCGGGTCTGTGAGCGCAAGTGCGATGGCGACCTGTTCTGCTATCTCGGTCTTGTGGGTCTTGACTGTGAAAGCGTTTGTGACTTCACCTTGCTTATTGACCGTGGTGGCAACGAAGGCCTTCCTGGACGGGTACTGTGCCGCGTCAACGAAACAGGCTATGATCTTCTTATCGGGTATTTCGCGCAGGATGAACGATCCGCGTGCGAGCCTTCTGAGTTGGTGGTGCGCGGGGTTCATGTTCCGCGGGAGTGGGCAAACCGTGTAGGAGTTGCGTGTGTCCGTCGGAACGCTTTGGTATAGATTCTCGATTGTTGTGGTGTCATGACCTAGTTTGGCTAGGATTTCTCTTCCCGGTTTGGTTCCAGAGAGTCTTGTCAACTGAGCCTGTTCTTCAGCTTCAGCGATTTCTTCAAGTGTATTGTGTAACCCCTGTTGCAGCAGAAGCTCTGTCTCGGTGTTCTTGAGGATTTTCAGCGTTAGCATGACTAGCTTCCTCAGTTGTACATTGAGTTTGTCTCTCTCCGCTACCTTCCATCTGTGCATGGCCGCCTCGTACGTGAAGTGGCATAGAGTATAGGCGTGTGTTAGCTTGAGAAGATTTTCTTCTTTAAGGCCGTGTTGTCTGTTTGCTACGCGTCGTATGAGATTCAAGGCATTATTCGACTTTGTCACGAGCTTCTCCATTGTCGCAGCGTTAGAGCCGTTGCTCTGAATGAGCATCCCAAGGACTCTGATTTTGCTGACGTGTGGAATGGTTCCTCCGTCTTTAGTTCTGAGAGTAATGGCGTGTGCCTCTGATTTCGCTCATTGGCTTGGGACCGCTTCTCGATGGTTTGTAGACGAGGAGCTCTGACTTCGCAGGCGAACATCGCAGGCCGGTGGGAGCGAGGTATTCCTCGATCGCGTCGATCGCTTGCTATTGAGCGTTCTCAATTGGTCCCAGGCTACCTCCGGCGGTCCAGAGCGTTACGTCATCTGCGTATATGCTGTATTTGACGTTCTCGATTTGACCCACTCTCTTGCATAGGCCGGCCAGCGCAAGGTTAAAAAGCGTCGGAGAGATGACAGAACCTTGCAGGGTGCCATTGTCGCCGAGTTTATATTCTGAGACTTGATTTCCCCTAGATGGAGGGTGGCTGTTCTGTCCCTCAGGAGCGATTTTGTATAAGCGTAGAGTTTCGTGCCGAGGTCGAGGTTGGAGATCGTGTCGAGTATGTACTCGTCTGATAAATTATCGAAGGCCTTTTCGAGGTCTAGCGCTAGGATTACTCTAGCGTCTCTCGTGTCTGCGTCAATGATCGCATGTTTGAGGAGCTTCAGGGCGTCTTGGGTAGATAGCCCGGGTCTAAAGCCGATCATTGTTGCGGGGTAGATACAAATTCGCACACATACAATACAAATGCGTAACACATTTCAGAAAGACTTTGATTAACCTATTGGATTAACACAATGAACCACTCATTGCACCCTCCATGATGGTGATTATGCGAAGCGCGATGTGTGGCATTTCAAATAAACAATGTGATAAACCCAAGCCAAACCTGGGCGTAACCTCATTAAGAATCATCAGCAGCAGCCTGTTTTATGTCAACTGCAGGACGAAGGCTTCTCCCTGCGATTGCCAATTACCCCTGTCCCGCGCCAACCGATTTCAGCAAGCGCCTGCGAATTTCCTAATTTCATCGCTCCACCTAGTCTTCTGCCGTCCTCGACTGCATTTTCCTTCTCTTGGTACCCATTCTGTAACTCCAATGGTCCAACGGTTATCTAACCGGCGCATTACATGACCTACCCAGCTCCATTTTTTTCTTTTGATGTCATTAGAATATCGTCTATACCCGTTTGCTCTCTGATTCAAACCGCTCTCTTTTTATGTCTTAACGTTATACCTAGCAATCTTCGTTCCATCGCTCTTTGCGTGGTCCTTAACTTGTTCTCAAGCTTCTTTGTCAGTCTCCAAGTCTCTGCCTCCTATGTCAGCACTGGTAAAATGCACTGATTGTACACCTTTCTTTTCAATGATAATGGTAAGCTTCCAGTCAAGAGCTGAGAATGTCGGCCGTATGCGACACAACCCATTTTTATTCTTCTATGAATTTCCTCCTCATGGTCAGGGTTCCCTGTGATTAATTGGCCTAGGTAAAAGTACTCCTTCACAGACTCCAGAGGCTCACTGGCGATCCTGAACTCTTCTTCCTTTGCCCGACTATTCTTCATAATCTTTGTCTTTGGATATTAATCTTCAACCCACTCTTACAGTGTCTCTGTTAAGGTCCTCAATCATTTATTGTAACTCGTCTGCATTGTTGCTGAATAGAAAAATGTCATCGGCAAACCGAGGGTTGCTGAGGTATTCGGTGTCGATCCTTACTCCTAAGCCTTCCCAGTTTAATAGCTTGAATACTTCTTCCAAGCACGCAGTGAACCGGATTGGAGAGATTGTGTCTCCCTGTCTGACCCCTTTCTTTATAGGTATCTTCCTGCTTTTCTTGTGCAGAATTAAGGTAGCTGTAGAACCCCGGTAGATATTTCCCAAGGTATTTAGGTAAGCGTTCTGTACTCCTTGACTATGTAATACCTCTATGACTGCTGGTATCTCTCCTGAATCAAATGCATTTCCGTAATCTATGAAAGCCATATAGAGAGGCTTATTGTACTCTCCGAATTTCTCGATAACCTGATTAACGACGTGGATTTCATCTATTGTAGAGTATCCCTTCCTGAAACCGGCATGTTCCCTTGGTTGACTAAAGCCCAGTGTTGCCCTTATTCTATTGGAGATCATTTTCGTACATACATAAAACTGGGAGTAAGCTAATGGGTCCATAATATTTCAATTCTTTAACGCCTCCCTTTTTTTTTGGATTAGTATAATGTTTGCATTCTTCCAGTTTTGTGGGGCCCTTGCAGTCGATAGACACTTCGTATAAATATCCGCCACTTCTCCAAGCGTTATGTCGCCTCCATCTTTGGTTAAATCGACTGTTGTTTCATCTTCTCCTGCCGCTCTTCTTCGTTTCATGTCTTGCAAGGCCCTTCTGAACTCATCGCTAGTTATAGGAGGAGTTTCTGTATCCGGTTCATTACTGTTTCTAATGGAGGTATCCTGACTCCTCTGGGTTACTGTACAGGCCAGTATAGAATTCTTCCGCCTCTTTTACTATATCTTCGAGATTGCTGATGATATTACCCTGCTTATCTTTCAGCGCATACATCTTGGTTTGTCCTATGCCAAGTTTTTTTCTCACTGATTTCAGGCTGCGTCCATTTTTTACGGCTTCTTAAGTTTTTCTCACGTTATAGTTTCAAATATCACTTATTTTGGCCTTGTTGATCAGTTTTGACATTTCCGCGAATTCTATCTTATCTCTTGAGTTGGACACTTTCATTCTTTGTCGTTTCTTTATTAGGTCCTTTGTTTCTTGGGAGAGCTTGCCTACTGGTTGCCTTGGTGCCTTGCCTCCCACTTCAATTGCTGCCTCTGAAGCAAACCTAGTTACGGTTTCTTTCATTAGCTCTGTCATTATCATTTCAGTGTTCTAAGGCGGCATATTTGTTTGCAAGTACCAGCCTCAATTTGTCTGCTTCTATCCTCACTGCCTTTAGGTTGACCTGTTTCTCCTTGACCAATTTCGCTCTTCCTCTCTTCAAATTGAGGTGAATCCTAGCCTTCACTTGCCTATGATCACTGCACTTTACCTTACCTATCACTTCTACATCCTGCACTAAGCTGGGATCAGCAGAAAGTATGAAATCATTTTCATTTCTTGTTTCATCATTAGGGCTTTTCCAGATTAGGGCTTTTCCAGCGCAAGCAGCAACTGCGTACTGAGGATCCGGCAGCCTACCAAACTGTCGTTCAATGAACCATTGGGATTAACCCATTGATGAACGCCGGGGCCGAACGTTTAAGCTTCGCTGGTTAACCATCTCTACGGAGTGCTTGGGCGGTGACTTTTTATTTTTATTTTTATTTTTATTTTTTTTTTGGTGGGGGCTGCCCCCTGTTTTTAGACGTCAGGGCTGATCGGTGTCCTTGTTTCCGCCGAAGTTGACGGAGTAAGCGTTGCCTGCGATATCCTTCCTTATTCTTTGTCCTTCTTTTTTCCAGGAATCTTCCCCTGAGCACCGTCATTACACTGCAATGTTGTAAGTGAAACTTTGAGACCAATATTACGGCGTCGTCTGAACTTCAATCTGTGCCGGCACATTTCTAGGTACACTTGCAGAACTTCTATAGCAATACTAAGGAGAAATATTAACCGATTTCTCGCCAGTGTTCCCGCTTTGGTACCAATTTCATACTTTGGTTATTGCACCATAAAATAATTTTAGTATAGTCCTGCCCCCTATGTAGTAATTTAAATACAGCGAAGAAATTTTATATTTGTACTTAAGCTGCCCTGTTGTTTATGTCGCTAAGCCGAGACGTTCGTCCCCGGCGTTGAGAGCTTCAACTGTTCGCGTCCACACATCTTTTGTGATCTGGAACTTACAGATCAAAAAGGTTTTCAAGTGTGTAGTGAACTGCACGACATGGCGCAAAGCTCAGCCGTGCTCAGGAGTATTGTTTGGTTTTTGAGCCGAGTGACCGTTGTTTCTTAAAGAGAACTTTTTTTTTCTAGGGTTTTACATGCCAAAACCACGATCTGATTATGAGGCACGCCGTAGTGAGGTACTCCGGATTAATTTTAACCACCTGGGGTTCCTTAACGTGCACTCAATGCACGGTACACGGTCGTTTTTGCATTTCGCCCCTTTCAAAATGCCGCCGCCGCGGCCGCGAGTTCATCCCGCGACCTCGTGCTTAGCAGCGCAACACCATTGCCACTAAGCCACCACGGCGGGTGGTTCTTAATGGGCCCTTCACCAGGCCCCATAGCAAATGTTGGCTATACGCTGGAAGTTGTTACATGCCCTCTAGGGAGTGTTCTGCCGCAAAATATTTTACACATCCGCTCATTAATAGCCGAGAAAGAAATATTTCAGTGCCGCGAGCCCACGATTTCAGGAGGAGAGCTCCACTGCATAGCGAGACCCTTCCTTGTGTTCTCCCATACCGGACCTCGAGTATCGCGTGACGCATACTTCACGGGCCCCACCTTCAGTCTTTTTTTTTTTTCTCCTCGCTTTTTTTTTTTCGGCGTTGCGTATTTTTGCTGACGGCGTTGCGCACGAGCTGTTCTGATTGTCTGGTTTCGCGCAGCGCACGATTTTGTGCGCTGGGCACAAGGACACATGACTGGCGCGGTATAATTCAGTGCTACACGAATACTGAGGCAGAACAAGCCGATCGCGGAGCATGATCACGCGCTGTAACACGGTAAAAAAGGGCATAGTTTGAGTACCTGCGCACGTGACTGCACGACTGTGCGAACAAGCAGACGAAGCGGAAGTACATCTCTCTTGCTTCGGTGCGAAGTAAAACAAAAGAAATACACGCAGACATTCTGTTTTATTATTTCTCTAAACTTCAATTCGTCAATTCAAGCAACAGATCACACAAATAACAGATGTTGCCTTGAATAATTCTCGAAGTCACGTGTCACCATAAGTAACGTCACACTGCGTACACGAGTAAGTAATTTAATTATGGGGTTTTACGTGCCAAAACCACTTTCTGATTATGAGGCACGCCGTAGTGGAGGACTCCGGAAATTTCGACCACCTGGGGTTCTTTAACGTGCACCTAAATCTAAGTACACGGGTGTTTTCGCATTTCGCCCCCATCTAAATGCGGCCGCCGTGGCCGGGATACGATCCCGCGACCTTGTGCTCAGCAGCCTAACAGCATAGCCACTGAGCAACCACGGCGGGTGTAAACGAGTAAGTAGGCGCAGGGAAACGAGTAAGTCACCGTCCAGCTTTGAGCGCGGTCACCGCGAGGGAAAGGGTAAACGACATTCGGATTGAAATTTCAGACCTTTCCGCGGCACGTAGCAATGTAATTCTTTGCAAACACCATCGTTAGGGCGCATTTGTATGCTCTGCGCTTGTCAGCTCAAGATGACCAGACCTGGTGAGTGGCCCTTTAAAGAGAACAAGTGGGTAACAGACAACTTTAGCTTAGCGTCCGCAGCAGTGCGCAACCGGGTGCTGCGTATGCAACCAAGTTTTTCGCCAGATCAGTTCTAGTTGCGCGTTCGTTGTGCGCCGCGATGGGAAAAACTATCAAGCATTTTTTTTGTCTTGATTCAGCGTTCTTCAGAACTGATAGTAACGCTAAAAGGGACGAACATACGGTGAAAAGACACATGACGACGAGGGAACGCCGCGTCGTCGTGTCGTCTTTTCACCGTGTGTTCGTCCCTTTTCGCTCTACCATCAGTTTTAAAGAATGCATCACCAACTAGCCCAGCACTAAGTTTTATTGATTCAGCGTATTTCTCAGTGCCATTTCTAGAAGCGTTATAGAACCTTCACAATGTACGGGGTGATTTCGGTTTTGTCTACCGTGTTTCGCCTTGTATCAGTTACAGTCAACCTCTTTGTTTGACGTGTTTTAATTGGGGTAGTGGACACATTGTGTTCTGAATATTTTCTATCGACGTACGGTCGCTCCCCTTACGGAGTGCTTTTTTCTGCTTTCCTTTGTTTTTTTTTTTTACGATGAGGCGATGATTGTGACATGTTGTCGGTGCAATGTTGAAAGCAGATCGATGATCTGCTAATAAGCAGCGAGGAGCTTTTTAGTGGAATTCCCGCGCTAAGCCAAGCAAATCCTGTTGAAGGTGGTCTCGCTCTTCGTACTCTTGCTCTATTCTGACTGGGAATTTTGCGCGCCAATTCCATAAAGGCCCGCACCGCCGGCCCCTTAGTGTTCGGCTTTTCGCCTCTCACCACGCGGACGCCGAATAACACAACGCCTACCTAAGCCATCAAAAAATACCGAATGTTGGTCGTCCTTAACAGCATGTCTGGGCGCACCGCGAGGCATAAAAAAATAAAATTTACTTTCTGAGACTGGTGCGATCATCCGAAGCATGAGAAGCAACAAGTCGCAGTGTTTGCCCTCTGTCCGGGCCGTCACCGCTTGACTCGGTCGCTATTAACAGGTTATTGACGGCATTGTGATGCCACTGCGAAGAACCTTTGAACGTACATTCAGTCAGAACATAGCGGAAAACAGTGACAACTTCTAGATTTCTCTATGAAGCCACGTCTCGCGCGACAAAAAAGTACCCTGGTATTTGCGTAGACTTATACCGACAAATACCCTTGTCGGTATAACCAAAGCGCCGCCAGAACTGGCGATATATTGCTGTATGTAGCGAAAACAAGCAGGCACAAGTACAGGGTCGTCCTATTTTAAGGAAAACACCTGATTCGCATTGAAGCCCTCAATTCTACCTTAATGTTTGGCATGAAATCCATCCCACTAAGTTTTTCAAACGTAGATCTCCGAGTTTGTTTTCGTGCAACGTAGATTCATCCCACGAAGAATAAAAAAATGCTAAAGTTATACTGGCGTGGGCGAATACAAATCAAGTTTCTCCCCTAAGAGTGGGCAACCCTGTTTATGTAGTCATTTATGCCGTTGGGCAAACTTCCAAATTTAAGAAAGAAAGACAACAAAGCGAAGTATAGTTACTGGATTGCCTGTCACTTCAAATGAGGTATTTCCATGTCCAGAGGCGTCAGTGAGTAATATCAAGGTGGAACCTGTGTGAAAACGAGGTTATAAGGGTTCGAATTTCAGGCTCTCGCCGGCGTAAGCGGCAGGGAATCAAGCAGCTGATTTATACTGCATTTCCCTCCGACCTCGAGAGGGATTAACATGCACGAAACCGCTTTCATCATGATAAATGAGGATTTCTATTGGGTTTATTATGTTTCCTCGGAGCGCACGTACGAAGAATTCAGCGCGCAAAAGAGTGCCTAAGCGCGGTTTTTTGGCCATGCACATTAAAGAAGGAAAGAAAAAGCGGACCTGGGAAACAAAACCAAAAGTTTAAAATGCAAGTGCGTGAGGGTAGAACTGGGGTAAACGCACATCAATGCGTTCATTCAGAACATAAGGCTGATGGCGCTTAAAAAAAAGGAACAATTGTGCTATGGAGAACTGTTTGCTTCCGAGAAGCTAAAGAAGAAAAAAACCTTGCAAATGAATGCACTTGTTATGCTAATTAAATTTGCTGAATAACAAGCTAGTTAAGTGCCTCACTTTGCGCTCTTCTTTTGTTGCTTCGTTTGTTTGCTTCAAGCTTCGAGTGTAGTTGGCGGTAGAGACGACCGCTGCCGGAAAGTCGACTTTGCCGAAGAATTCTTTTATATGTCTCGTTGTGAGACCTTCTCGGCGTTATATTCAAAATACGCCACCCCCTATTTAACCAACGAGAGTGTGGGAACTCGCTCAATTTACCGCGGCACTTGAAACACAACGACGTTGCGCTAGAAAATGAACACAGAAATAAAACGCGGATCTAAGGAAGTGAACTTCCTTGTGATAAAGAAAAGCAAGATTGAACCTGAACTCACTTGTTATGCTAATTGGATTTTCTCAAGAACAAGTTCTGCGGATGTTTTATTCTTGTTTGTGGTTCACCGCTCATTTATGCGTTTCCAGCTCTTCTCCAAAGAGACGGCCGTGCTGCTGTGGTATGAAACCGAGTTTGCGGGTGGATCCACGACGCCCTCCCTGCGCCATCGGAAAACGCCAACGCATCGGAGTTTGGCACGTTTAAAGTCAGTTTCTCGGGTGACGGCTTCGTGCGAAACGCGTAATGTCACGCCCAACACCGCGTAAAGAGGCGGTGAATATGTCTGGGTTAGGCCGGTTTTATGGCCATGCCTGGTCCTTTGCTTATTGATCAAACTGCAGAATACAGTGAAACAATACATCTTGAAGCAACATGTCTATACTCCGCTGAAACTCCCATACCTTCGCTGGCAAATTTGCGTGCGCCTGTTTACGGGCGCGGGCCTGAATATACCAGTTCATTAGAATGAGTGGCAACTTGTTCATCCTTGGATGTATCAGTCATACTTCGGCTTAGTCATGTTATATCACGCACGAGCTTAATGTCAATCCGTACTGGCGGACAGGTATCCGATGGCGTATACACCGCTGTACAACTGAAGTTCTCTGTTGGCATTTAAGTTTTAAAGAAGCCAGGACCTCTTTATGAAGGAAGAAAAGAAGAGGCACGCTATAGGGAAGGGATTGGGCAACACCTTTCATCAGCTTTACTGTTTCGTTGCTTTCCCCACTATCCATGTCTTTTCATCCCTAAAAGCGCGCTAGTTCAAACGTGGTGTCGCACATGAGGCACTCACAGTGGTCGGCCAGTCAGGGAATACAACGCATCATGAAGTTGGAAGTTTATTGTTTGTTACTGCATGTACAAAAAGAGGGCTTGCATAATATATGCAGCATCAGGAGGTCCCAGAGTTGAAAACTGCCAAGGAGACCTCCGATCATTAGTGGGTACATAAGAGTAGTAGACCAGCAAGAACAGGGTGAACAAAAAAGACAAGATATACAATCGGTAGGGAACAAGTTATAATAAATAGAAAACAATTAGATACGCATTAAAACAGCGCCATACGATAAAATCACAATAAATACTCACAAACAGAAACGTCTAGTAATGAAAAAAACACGCTTTTCTGCACACTACTAACAAGGAAAAATTAAACTTGTTTTACAAGAACATGAAGCCTAACATTATAGTCACAAAAGTAATGTAAAGAAAATGTAATAATTATGACATTTATTTATGACAAATGAAAAGATGGTTCTGCAAAGAGTATAATTTTTCATGTTGTGTTTAAAAAAGTGCAACGAACGAGATGGCGTAATAATGACAGGGCTCGATTCCAAAGCGCAATACCATAGAATCGAAGTGTACAGTTTCCATAGTTGGATCTGATTGTAGGTAAGAGAAAGTTATTGCGCTTGAAAACATAGTATTATTTTTGTTAACTGTCTAATGATATTTGACGATGAAAGAGACGAAATGTAACGAGAGAAAACATACGATAGAACAGCTGTTGAATGGGTAAGTTGCGAAGATTTTGATAGATGGGTAAAGAATGGCAAGGGAATGAGCTAAAAGTAATTAATTTTATTGCCTGCTTTTGGGGACGTTCAAGTGGTTTGAGATGAATAGTGTATGTGTTACCCCATGAAGATAAACAGTATGATAAATGTCTATTAATATAAGTATGATACAACGAGCTAATAACATGAGGTTGGAAAAAATTCACGTGTTTTAATGATAATGCGAATACCAAATGAAACCTTTCTTAATAGCTAGTTCACATAGCTATTGAATTTAAGGTGGTTGTCGAGAGTAATACCCAGCAATTTAACAGTATCAGATGTTAGTATAAAGTAATTATTTAACGAGATAGTTATGGAAGAAGCAGTCACAGTTTGTGGTTTATTAAATAGTATAAACGTTGTTTATAAAGGACTGGTTTGAAGCTGATTATCTCTGCACGAAGAATACGCATTGTTAAGATCGGTGTTAAGTGTGTCTTAAAGCGCGGTAAGCGATTTCTGCGATGAGTAAATGGTCGTGTCATCAGTATATAACAAACAGTTGGAAGTGGTAAGTACATTGGGTAGATCATTTATAAATAATAAGAACAACAATGGACCTATTATCGAGCCTTGGGAACGCCACAGTTAATTAATTTAGTAGACGAGAACTGGTCATTGAGATACACTACTTGAGGCCTGTTAGAAAAATAACTACGACTAAGATTTAAAGGTGGGCCAGTAATACCGAAAGACTCGAGCTTATGCAGAAGAATAGAATGATCTAGAGTGTCAAATGCTTTTGCGAGATCGATGAATATGGCTCCTGCAACAGACCCTTCATCAATAAATCGTTTGATGTTTTCTGTGAAGTTAATTAATGCCGATTCCGTCGAGTAACCACGCCTAAAACCAAACTGTAATGGAGAAAGAAGATTAAATTTCTTAAGATAGTGCATTAGACGACTATAAATAATTTTTTCAGTGGCTTTACTAAAAAATGACAAAATTCAAATTGGGTGGTGGTTATTAATGGCACGAGAACCCTTTTTGAACACAGGAACTACTTTATCACGTTTCATCAAATCAGAAAATATACTTGTTCTAAATATTTTGTTCACAATGTCTGCAAAAAACAAATTATATGTCTGCCGCAACCAGTTTTATTCTAGAAGGCTGGATATAATCTAGGCCAGGTCCAGTAACTTTAAGAGAAGAACTTACTTTTAAAACTACTGAAGAAACCGGACGAAGAAAGAATGACTGAGGGCTACGTGGGATATGGCGTAGAACACTAGGCGACAGCGTATTCTGGCAAGCGGCCAAATGATCACTAAAAGCATTTGATATATCAGTCTCGTTAGTGCATACCTCATTGTTGTAAATTATTTTTAATGCTCCTGTGAGATTCAGTAAATTTAAGAAATTGTTTAATAAGCTCCCAACTACGCCTGGTATTCGTTCCGTTCTGAATAGTCCGTCTTCCATAATAGTACTGTTTCGTGCGTTTAAGCATGCCTGAATGGGTATTGCTATAATTCCTAACTCTAGTTCGCAAAGCTGTGTTAAAAGGCTGCAATTTCACTTTTTTGTGAAGATTCTTCTTCTTTATTATAGAGCGCAGCAACGTATTTGAAATCCATGGATTTCTAAGAGACGAGAATATCTGCTTAGAAGACACATGAGTTGTGCAGTCATTATTTTGTTTGTTATTGTTGGTAAAAATATTGCTCTCGGGACAGTTTTCAGGAAAAACGTTGTTCCAACAAGTGCCTTGTATCTTCTGTATAAATAAGGTTTAACTGAAATAGCTTTTGGTAGATTGGCGACACTGCGTACGTTTTCCGACACGCAGAAAGAAGAGCAGAGGATAGTGGTCAGAAATGGAATAATCTATTACTCTAGTGGTATAATCAGAAGATGACAAGATCTATCAAAGTGCAAGAGCGAGAAGTGTCACATCTTGGGTCGTATAACGTAAAACTATTCCAATATGTGTTTATTCCAATCTCCTGACGTCAAATTTGCGTAACCGCCGACGCAAGCATCGGGCAGTCACCCGCAGGGTTGTCTGAACAAACCAATCAGATGCTCCCCTCGTTCACAGGATGTGACTTTTGTTTGCTTGAAAAACGAATAACATTGCCTGCACTAAGCGGCTTGTCTTATCTAATTGGCTCACAAGAAGCGAGGAGCATGCTCAAGTGGAAAGGGATTTGATGGGGCTGAGCCATTGTACTGAATATTGATAACCGAATGAAAAGGGTGGTGCCGGCGTCTGTGATTGGTCCTCTTTCTCTTACTTAGATTGCGGTGGCTCGTCGACAATCGCGGCGGCATGCAACGAAAGCTTAAGAATGACGCTAACACGGATCCTCAGCAAAGAAATGTTGGCAGAACGAGGTTGTAAACGTGCCGAAAGTTCTCAAAAACGTTACACAGCCACGCAAAAAGTTTTATTACACGCAAATAAAGCCATGGTCTCCGGAAGGGGCGAGTAGTCAGTGCAGGAGAGATCGGCGGCAGCCATCTTTTATTCCTTTCTGAACGGGGCAGCCTGCGGCTATTCAGATGACAATTCAGTTTTGTTCGGCATATTAATGCATCTTTAACTCGTACGCGTCACTCTGACGCAGTAAGTTTTTGCGGTTTTGTGACGTCGCGTGAGAGGCAGGTGAAGTGAGTGCAGCCCGAAAACTTTTGACCAATAGCCGAGGGCTAATGGCAAAAAGGCGTCGAATCAGAAATAACTATTTTTCTATTGCCCGGTCAAATTATGCATACTCAGTGTATACACGTCATATCATATGGAGAGCCATCGCGGTTTTCGTGACGTCGCGTGACAGAAAGGTGAAGTGGGGGTGGCCTAAAAAGTTTTTGACCAATCGTGGTGGGCTGATTGCAGAATTGGAATAGAAAAGTTTGGAATAGTTTTATGCTATAGCGCCCCTTGTTGTAACGTCGATTAAGCAAGAGAAACCGTAGCTAAACAGTTGACATAATCAGATCATGACTGACAGTTGGTATTAAGTGTATATGTTTAAGTTAATGTCACCACAAATGATGCTATCCTTGTTTTCATTGGTTAAGACACTGAATATTTCTTGTAGCTGTGAACAGAAGTCCGAATAAGATCATGATGGGGAACGATCACTGGCTGCCATGATTGTATTCCGGTTGAGTGACAGGACATTCCGGTCGAACTCCAACCAGACAGACTCGCACAACAAATTGTCGAACGAAAGATCATGATGACGAGTGTACGCAATCGACGAATTCACAAAAATGGCAGATCAACCGCTTCGCTACACTCCACGGTAACTATATTCCCTGATATATCCTGGCAGACAATATAGATTACCATCTACTGGTGTTAGCCATGTTTCAGAGAGGCATATTAAAGAAAAATTATGGTTTAGTTTAGAAAGAAAGCCTAAATGGTGATCATGGTGCTTGCGGAGGCTTCGAATATTGCAGTGAATGAATGAAAATGTAGCTGAATTATCATGTAGCAACGTTTTCGTCTGATCACACGAAAACATGACTCTATTTATGGCGAGGATTTACTACGGAGAAAAGGAACTGCAATGATCACAAAAGAGACTGAAGTCTGTTCGCATAAAACTTCGACTGAATGTATTTGCCGCATAACTAGTTCAAGTCACTCTTGCTTGCGCTGGCGTGCGTGCTCTTGCTTATCAACCACCGCTTCGGGCGCACGTTGACGAACTTGCGCTAGCGAGGCGCAGGTACACTACACGTATGATGGCTGGACCCATTCTACAGGCATTGGTGAAGCATCTGTGTTTACTGCGGCGCTTTCATTGTGGCGCCATCTTTCGTGCGCTCGGCGAATGATGGCTGCTGCCTTCAAGATTTCAGTGCTCACCTTGGCGTTTTTTACTGCCTTTGTTATTTTTGCATTTTGCGTGAGTATATACATACGACAGGCGAGAGGATACAGACAAATAAACACGAACGAGCGCAAACCCTAAGTAAAACTTCCTTCATAAGTAAAATCTTGCTTGACTGGACAACTCTCAGGCACATATGACACACAAGATGCCTCAGAAAAGAGGCTTCACAGACAAGCGCAAACATTTTTTTTCTTTCAAGTTTGTTACTTTACCGCCCGTATTACAATTTGAGCATTGTAGCCGATGAGTGCGCAAAGCGTATACATATACACTTGGAACACATTCTGAGGATGGCACCAGTTTCGAGATATGCGTTCCTGAAATGTGCGACGAAATGCATTGGTGTTCCAGCTGCAGGTATCTTTTAGCTTCAGTGCATAAAAAGGCGATTTGTTACAAACGTAAATGGAACAACGGTGCATTTTTACCACAAGTTTGATCGCAGTTATTTTAAAACTCGCGCTAGTTTCGAAACTCGTTCCAAGTGGATGTATCGCCTTCTGAAATCACTGGCTCCAATTCATACCTATATTGCAATATGTGTGCTTAAGTGAGTAATAAAAAAGTAAAGCCAGTTCCACGCATTGAAAGCTGTGAAAACAGCGAAGCTGGTGGTCATTATCATAAGTTTGTACTCGTGTTTAGCGCGATTTTCATCAAAGTGTTTTGTCTCGTTGTCGTCGTTTTGCTAAATTTGACCTTCGGTTCCGGATTGCGCACACTTCAGGTGCGTGAGGTTGTGATCAAACCGCAGTCTACCACACACCTTGTAGCTGTGGCCGCACTCACGGTCAAGGAACTTTCTCTTTGAACCATCTATTGGCACCCTCCGTGGGAGGAATCTCTCTGCGTCGACGTCTCTGATCGGCCTCCTACTCTAGAAGTTGGGGGTTAGCTTGCCTCTGCTGGCGCTTGGCTTGGGTTGCCTTCTCTTGAAAGAAGGGGTTGCATTGGCCTCCACCGGTGCTTGGCTTGCGCTTCCCGATCTCGATCCTCGGCGGTAGCGGCTTCCCTCCGCTGGCGCTTTGCTTGCGATTCTCGCTCTCGAAGCTCGGGATTTGCGCGACGTCGGCGCTGCCTCTCCCGTTAACCCTCTGTGCGGAGTGCTTGGGCGGTGACTTTTATTATTATTTATATTTTTTTGGTGGGGGCTCCCCCCTGTCTTTAGACGTCAGGGCTGATCGGTGTCCTTGTTTCGGCCAAAGTTGACGGAGTAAACGTTGCCTGCGATATCCTTCCTTATTCTTTGTCCTTCTTTTTTCCAGGAATCCTTCCCCTGAGCACCCTCATTATACTGCAATGTTCGAGGTGAAACTTTGAGACCAATATTACGGCGTCGTCTGAACTTCAATCTGTGCCGGCACATTTCTAGATACACTTGCAGAACTTCTACAGCAATACTAAGGAGAAATGTTAACCCATTTCGCGCCAGTGTTCCCGCTTTGGTACCAATTTCATACTTTGGTTATTGCACCATAAAACAATTTTAGTATAGTCCTGCCCCCTATGTAGTAATTTAAGTACAGCGAAGAAATTTTATATTTGTACTTAAGCGGCTCTGTTGTTTGTGTCGCTAAGCCGAGACGTTCGTCCTCGGCGTTGAGAGCTGCGCTGCCTCTCCCGTGCGAGCTCCCGCTGCCGCTGGCGCCGAGTGGAATCCATAGTGCTAATGGGGGCGTGCCGGCGAAACACCTGCTCCTATACTCCTCTCCTCCCCTCCCCCGACGTGCGCTCTGATTGGTCCACTCTTCCTCTCCCCCACGTCCGGCCCTCTGACTGGTCCTCTCCAATTCCGGCGGGGCCCCGGATGGATGGATGGATTGATGGATGGATGCTATATGAGCGTCCCCTTTGGAACAGGGTGGTGGGCTGCGCCATCAAGTTCTTGTTATTCAATTGCCTAATGTCCTACCTATGTTACAAAAGAAAAAAAAAGAAAAGGAAGAAACCCACGATGAATTCCCATAACCAAACTTTCTGAACCCCTATTGTAAGCTTTGTTTTTGTAGGCCTCCGTTGTTTGTTGTTTCCCTACTTTTCTTCCAACAATCTTCCAGTCACCGCTTACTAATCTCTATTGCGGACATGTTTACTTTCCCCCTGCTCTCGCTGAACCCAAAGGCCTCAAGGAGGCCAGTTGTGCCTGAATCGACCGCTGGGCAGATATTGTCAGATTTTGTTAAAACATGCTCCATCATTTCCCTGGCTGTACCGCAGCAAGCACACGCTTCTTCTTCCTTCTTATATCTCGCTTTATGGGTGCATGTTCTAAGTAGTGATCTCGCTTAGAAAAGTAATGAGCTTCCCTTTGAGTTATCATAAAGTGTTTTTTCCTGATTTCGTTTTTTTTCCTCCTAAGTAGTTACTCATGACCGGTTCTTTTTCCATTTCCGCTACCCATGAGATTATCTCAGCCTCTCTGAGCTGCCGCTTGACGTTCTTTGTTGCCATGTTGCTAACGATACAGGCCCCATACTTGCTGGTAATCTTCTGAGCTCGTTTCCTCCACTGGTAATCAGTGTTTTTCTTTTTCCTGTACAAATACCTGAACACTGTCCAGCCCATTTGCTTTCTTCCATATTCCTCAGTCGTTCTTCATAACCAATTTACTGGCGGGGCCCCGCTCCTTAGTGTTCCTGTATATGCTCCCGCAGAGAGCAGAGTTGCGCATAACTTGTCCGGCGCCGCTCGCGCCCTTATTGGCCGAGCGCTACCACGTGGTGCAAAATAACGTCAAATGTTCAACTGCGCCACTGTGAAGCCAACTTTACGGGCGCCGATGCCGACTCGTCATTTCCGTCAGTGCCAGCGGACCGTCGAGCGTGCGTTGCATTCAACGGCTCCGAGTTGTAGGTACGGTATTCGACGATATTAAGCCAAGGAACTTGTTGAAGTGATACGAAGTACATCATATTGAGAATTGTGTTCCAGCATGACGGGGTGCAGCGCACCAAACTGCACAAACCACACGGAAGGTGGCAAAGCTTTTTACGCGGTGCCGCGCGGATGGACAGATGTGCGCCGGCGACTAGTATGGCTACTGCGTACCAGCCGAGACCGGCCGGCTCCGAAAGGGCCCGGATATGAGAGATCCGTTCGCTTTGTTTGCAGAGTTGAGTTTGCCTTGTTTACACTAAAGCAACATTTATCTCGAGTAACACCCCTGTTAACGCTGAGATGCGCACGGATGGCATGAAAGGTTGCTCACTTGTAGAATTTTTGGCATATGTGTGAAGCTCGACACAGACGCGGGACAAATAATGAACGACATGTCTGTGTCACGCTGCACATATACGCAGAGAATGTTAACTTACTAACTCGCCCAATTCTTTGTGTTGCTTGTACGATTGTTCTGACTTTGCGGCTCTAGAATAGTGTGTTCAAAACAGCAAATACTAGCGAATGCAATTTGCCCGCCACACCCTGGTTTTTCTCTCCTGTTCTTTTTTTTATTTTTTGTTGGCGTTCTGGTTTTTTATGTAACTTTGATTGATGTGCTAGTGTTCATTGTTTTGTAATGAGCGAAAACCTCGCCCACTCGCGCATATGAGGCAGCTGTGGTAGCTTCAGCATTTACCGCCCGCAATATGTTCCTTGTTCGATAGGCATTAGTCGGGGCGACCAATGTAAAATTATGCCTGTATGTTTAATAAGCGCTGTGTTATAGTAAACTGACCAGAGTAGTATGAAAATATCAAGAAAATGCGTTATATTATTGTCGGCAATGTGTGACTAATTACTTTGCAAGTTTGTCATCTTGACGTGATTAGTGCAATAAAAATAACCTGTTATTCTTATTAGCTACTTGTCTTTGCAGTTGCTTTGAATTCTGCCCCCCAAGGCTCCAAGAACCAGCACTCTTGCCTTTCTGCCCGCCGCCATTGGTCATCCATTCACCTTGTACCAAATAAATTTGATCTAGACGCTCGTCCTTCTTGAATCTTTTTCCACTTGAAGATTTGCTGCTACGAAGCAGTTGGTTAGTATGCGGCATGAATGAATCGTAAAAGTAAGCTTTGCATAAAATGTGCGCATGTGAACATTTGAAATGCGTTTAAGTCCACGTGCCTGCACCGCATATATCGAAAACGTGCAGCTGATGTGAACGACGGTTAGTGACAAATGACACTGTGTAACGGTCCCCGACATGGCCGCATGCACGATAGCTCTCTTGGCAACAATCATTAATCGGGTAGTTTCGCCAGCCAAAATGCGCTCACATTATTGTCCACCTTACGTGTGTGAAATCTTCTTGGAACACCCTTTAAAACATTTCTTGCTTTCCGGACTTGGTGAAAAAACTTCATATTGGCACGTGTACTTATCTTTATCAGACGACCACGTCCGCCACCTAACAAATTTTATCGCATAGCGCGGGACGCGCCCGCATGTATCCGAATTTTCTGGAAAGTTATCGATGCTTCTATCCGCTGTCTGTTGTCGCTGAACCTTGTGTTATCTGACTTCATTGCCTGATGCGAATGGTGTAGAACTTTGTGGAAGGCACGTGGGTCCCGACGGTTAATTTGGAACATTCGACGACTGATCTATAAAAACCGATGCGCTTGATCCGCTGATCATATTTTCGACGATCGCCGACCGTGTTCGCCGCTATCGTTGAGCTGTAAGTGTAGCCTGTTTTTGTTGGCACAGGTTTGCCCAATAAAAGTTAGCTTTGTCCTTCACCGTATTGCAACTGTGTTCTTCAACGTCACCACCACGTGACATCTGGTGGAGGTGCTTTTTGTTCATGTACCGGACGCCCCCGACAAGCCGTGATCCAAGCCCGGACCGCAAAGAGAACACCAACGTAGTCCCGGACCATCGAGCAAGCCGCCGTCTTCAACAGCTGCCCCCTGAGCACGGACTTCTACCTGAGAAGACCAAGAAGATTGTGGCCACGGCAACCCCAATGGTAGCCCCAGCGTCCCCAATCGTGCTGCAGCAGCCCAGGGACCCTCCGACGTTTCGCGGTTCAACATTCGAGGACCTGGAAACCTGGCTTCAGACGTATGAGAGGGTCGCTGCATTTAACAGCTGGAACAGCGACGACAAACTGCGACATGTCTTCTTCGCATTGGAAGACGCTGCCAGGACGTGGTTCGAGAACCGAGAAGCCACTTTAACGACCTGGGACCTTTTCCGAAGTGGCTTTCTGCAGACGTTCGCAAGCGTCGTACGCCGAAAACGAGCCCAAGCACTACTGGAAACCCGAGTGCAGCTACCCAATGAGACCACCGCGATTTTTACAGAAGAAACGAGCCGCCTATTCCGCGACGCCGACTCGGAAATGTCCGAGGAAAAGAAAGTCCGCCTACTGATGCGTGGTCTAAAGGAGGAACTTTTCGTCGGAATGGTACGGAGCCCACCGCAGACCGTCGAGGAGTTTCTTCGCGAGGCCACCAGCATCGAGAAGACACTGGAAATGCGGAACCGGCAATTCAACCGCCGCGCTAACTCGACAAACTACGCCGGAGTTCAATCGCTGGCCACCGGCGACCTGCGCGAGACTATCCGAGCTGTCGTGCGGGAGGAGCTACGGAAGCTGTTCCCGTCATCACAGCCTCAAGTGGCTTCCATTGCCGACGCCGTCCGTGAGGAGCTCCAACAACAACTCGGAGTAGCCCCTGAATCGTCCCAGCCTCAACCGCAAGCAATGACATACGCCGCTGTAGCCCGCCGTCACGTACCCCCTCCGCGCCCACGGCAGGGCCCAGTGACGACACAGTCCTGTCGTCCGCCACCAGCCCCGCCGCCAGCACGCCAACCCACGCCCCACGCAGCATTCCAAGGAAGACTGATGTTTGGCGCGCCCCGGACCACCGTCCGCTTTGCTATCACTGCGGAGAAGCCGGGCACATCTACCGCCGATGCCCATACCGGGAGATGGGACTCCGAGGGTTCGCCGTTAACGCGCCGCGGCCACAGATTGGCGAACGACCTCGCGATATCGCCGACTACCTCGCCGCCACTCAGTGGAACCCTCGACGACCGTCCCGTTCGCCGTCAACAGGCCGCTACCTGTCGCCGCAGCGCCGACCATACACCGGCCCAGCCCGGAGCCGCTCTGCGAGCCCATATCCGAAAACTAAAAGCAGCAACCGATGGAAGTAGGCTGCTGTTCGTCGAACTGACCAAGATCCTCCGCCGCCGACGAAGAAACTACCTCGACGACATAATGCCACGCCGCCGTCCCGACGAAGTCCGGAAGCAAAGAATACGACGACGAAAGACGACCTGACGACGTCACATACCAGCCACAGGTCAACGCGACGCAGCCGTGATCCGACGCCAAGACCGAACTGTAATGCAAAACAAAGAACCACCGACCTCGACGTGCTTCTCGACGGCCACGCAGTCACCGTCATAGTCGATAGAGGGGCCGATTACTCCGTCATGAGTGGACACATCGCCGCCCAGTTAAAGGAAGTTAAGACTGCATGGGAAGGCCCCCAAATTCGAACCGCTGGAGGACACCTCATTACGCCGACTGGAATCTGCACGGCAAGTATTAGCGTTCATGACCGGACTTGCCCTGCCACCTTCGTTATCCTCCAACAGTATTCACGAGACGTCGTTCTCGGCATGGACTTCCTGAACCAACACGGCGCAATCATAGACCTGAAGACAAAATCGATAAAGCTGTCAGAAGATCAAGCGATATCGCCGGAGAACTCTCGTAGTCACCACGCCTTGAGTGCTCGAAGGTCAAGTTTGCATCCCGCCGCGCTCCAGAATTATTATTTCCGTCGGCACCGAAACACCCGCTGACGTAGAAGGCGTCATCGAGGGCGACCAACATCTACTGCTCGACCGTGAAATTTGCGTCACAAGAAGGATCACTCGACTCCACGGAGGGATAGCGGAAGTTATGCTAACCAACTTCAGCCAAGAGTTCAAGCACATCAACAAGGGCACGACGATCGCATACATCGAGGAAATTCTGGAAACCAGCAATGCGTTTGTCCTCTCGGATTGTGTCGCATCTACACCGACGACCGTAGTTCCCGAGCCAGACTTCGACATAAATCCAAGTCTCCCCGTGATTAAGCAGCAACAGCTCAGAAGTCTGCTTCGACGAAACAAAGACTGCTTTTCGACGTCATCGCGGATTCGACAAACACCAGTCGCCAAGCATCGCATAATCACCGAGGAGTGCGCTCGACCACTCCGCCAGAGCCCTTACCGAGTTTCGCCGCGAGAACGTGAAGCTATAAGAGAACAAATCGACGAAATGCTGCGCGATGACATCATCCAGCCATCAAAAAGCCCGTGGGCATCCCCTGTTGTCCTGGTAAAGAAAAAGGGCGGAACCCCACGTTTCTGCGTCGATTATCGTCGTCTAAACATGATCACGAAGAAAGACGTATACCCCCTCCCACGGATAGACGACACATTGGATCGGCTCTGCAACGCTAAATACTTCTCGTCGATGGACCTCAAGTCTGGCTATTGGCAAATAGAAGTCGACGAAAGAGATCGCGGAAAGACCGCCTTCATCACCCTAGACTGCCTCTACGAGTTCAAGGTTATGCCATTTGGACTGTGCTCGGCGCCTGCAACGTTCCAGCGCGTGATGGACACGGTTTTAGCAGGATTGAAGTGGCAGACCTGTCTCGTTTACTTGGATGACGTCGTTGTCTTCGCCGGCAATTTCGACGATCACCTTAGGCGGCTTGCAACAGCACTCGAGGCCATCAAATCATCAGGGCTCACTCTAAAGCCAGAAAAGTGCCGCTTCCCTTACGATGAGCTTTTCTTCCTAGGCCACGTCATCAGCAAGTCTGGAGTCCGCCCCGACCCGCAGAAGACAGCTGCCATCGCAAAGTTCCCGCAGCCCATCGACAAGAAGGCAGTGTGTAGATTTCTTGGCATGTGTGCCTACTACAGGCGATTTGTCAAGGACTTTTCACGCATTGCTGAGCCGCTGACACAGCTAACTAAATGTGACGTCGAGTTCAAGTGGGAAACGCTGCAGGCGGACGCATTTCAAGAACTCGAACGACGCATGCAGTCGCCGCCCGTACTTGCGCACTTCGACGAGCACGCCGATACCTAAATCCACACTGACGCCACTAGCCTAGGCCTCGGTTCCGTCCTAGTCCAGAGAAAAGATGGACATGAACACGTGATACCTTGTCAAAAGCGGAAGGCAATTATTCTACAACGGAAAAGGAATGCCTCGCCATCGTTTGGGCTACAGCGAAATTTCGCCCTATATGGCAGGCCATTCAAAGTGGTCAGCGACCATCACGCGTTGTGTTGGCTAGCTAACTTAAAGGACCCTTCAGGACGGCTGGCATGGTGGAGCCTCAGACTACAAGAATACGACATCACTGTAACATACAAGTCCGGACGAAAACACTCAGATGCCCTATCACGCGCCCCCATTGACCCGCCGCCGCAAGATGACGAGGATGACGACGCCTTCCTTCGAATAATGAGCCCGGAAGACTTCGCCGAACAACGAGGGGACCCGGAGCTAAAAGCCCTAGTCGAGTATTTGGAAGGGCACACCGACGTTGTCCCTAGGGCATTTAAGCGCGGATTGTCTTCGTTCACGCTTCAAAACAACCTACTCGTGAAGAACTTACCAGTCCGCGCCAACTACCTTCTTGTTGTTCCGTCGGCGCTGCGTCCAGAAGTACTGCACGCCCTACATGACGATCCGACCGCTGGGCACCTCGGTTTCTCCCGGACGCTATCAAGGATACAAGAAAGGTATTACTGGCCGCACCTAACCGCCGATGTCGCCTGTTACGTCAGGACATGACGAGACTGTCAGCGACGCAAGACACCACCAACAAGGCCAGCGGGATTACTACAGCCGATCAAGCCTCCTTACCGACCTTTTCAACAGATCGGGATGGACTTGTTGGGACCGTTTCCGACATCAACTTCCGGAAATAAGTGGATCGTCGTGGCGACGGACTATCTCACCCGCTTCGCTGAAACTAAAGCTCTACCGAAAGGCAGCGCTGCCGAAGTGGCGAAATTTTTCGTCCAGAACATCCTGCTGCGACATGGTGCTCCAGAAGTCCTCATCACCGACAGAGGAACGGCTTTTACAGCAGAGCTCACGCAAGCCATTCTGCAATACAGCCAGACAAGTCACAGGAGGACAACTGCCTACCATCCGCAGACGAATGGTCTCGACGGAGCGCCTGAACAAGACCCTCGCCGACATGCTAGCAATGTACGTCGACGTCGAGCACAAGAGGTGGGATGTGGTCCTGCCGTAAGTAACATTCGCTTACAAGACGGCGGTGCAAGAAACAACACAGATCACGCTATTTAAGCTGGTTTACGGCAGGAACCCGACGACGACGCTCGACGCTATGCTGTCGCACGTCACTGACGAGGAAAATCTTGACGTCGCCACCTATCTCCAGCGCGCCGAAGAACCCCGACAGCTCGCCCGCCTGCGGATCAAGAACCAGCAGAGCACCGACAGCCGACACTACAACCTCCGACGACGCTTCGTCGAGTACCAGCCCGGCGACCGTGTTTGGGTATAGAACCCGATACGCCGACGAGGACTCAGTGAGAAACTATTCCGACGCTATTTCGGACCCTACAAGGTCATCCGACGTATTGACGCTCTGGACTATGAGGTCGTGCAAGACGGCATTTCGCATTCACAGCGGCGCCGCGCACGATCTGAAGTGGTCCGCGTGGTGCGCCTTAAGCCCTTTTACGGACGCTCACGAACTTCCTTATTTTGTTGTTTTCTTTGCTACGAGTGCTTTCCTTTATTAGTTTCGTTTGTTTGCAGCATCGGGTCGATGCTTCTTAAGAGGGGGGTATTGGCACGTGTACTTATCTTTATCGGGCGACCACGTCCGCCGCCTAACAAATGTTATCGCACAGCGCGGGACGCGGCCGCATGTATCCGAAGTTTCTGGAAAGTTATCGATGCTTCTATCCGCTGTCTGTTGTCGCCGAACCTTGTGTTATCTGACTTCATCGCCTGACGCGAATGGTGTAGAACTTTGTGGAAGGCACGTGGGTCCCGACGGTTAATCTGGAACATTCGACGACTGATCTATAAAAGCCGACGCGCTTGACCCGCTGATCAGATTTTCGACGATCGCCGACCGTGTTCGCCGTTATCGTTGAGCTGTAAGTGTAGTCTGTTTTTGTGGGCACAGGTTCGCCCAATAAAAGTTAGTTTTGTCCTTCACAGTATTGCTACTGTGTTCTTCAACGTCACCACCACGTGACAATATACATGCTGGAAAACATTGCAACACTTTGTCTTGCAAGGTACAGTGCGTTAGCGTATATGTGCGTATATATTGTCACGTGGTCGTGACTTCAAAGGACACAGTAGCAATACTGTGAACGACAACACTAACTTTTATTGGGCGAACCTGTGCCGTCAAAACAGGCTACACTTATAGCACAACGATAGCGGCGAACACGGTCGGCGATCGTCGAAAATCTGATCAGCGGGTCAAGCGCGTCGGCTTTTATACATCGCTCGTCGAATGTTCCAGATTAACCGTCGGGACCCACGTGCCTTCCACAAAGTTCTACACCATTCGCGTCAGGCGATGAAGTCAGATAACACAAGGTTCGGCGACAACAGACAGCGGATAGAAGCATCGATAACTTTCCAGAAACTTCGGATACATGCGGCCGCGTCCCGCGCTGTGCGATAACATTTGTTAGGCGGCGGACGTGGTCGCCCGATAAAGATAAGTACACGTGCCAATACCCCCCTCTTAAGAAGCATCGACCCGATGCTGACTAGTGAAGTGTTGCTAATTAGTCAATTATGCATCTTTATTTCTTGTGGAAGTAATGTCTGCCTCTTAGAGTAATTCAGCTCAATGAGTGCATTTGTGCTATATGCCACTGGCGGTTTTTGAAAATTCTGTTCGAGTTGACAAAAATATCTGCTATATGAGTTATTAGCTGACGTCAAAAAGAACAAGTCATCTAAAAAACGTATAAAAGAAGAATATGAGTCCAATCCAGGAAAGGCTGGACGACTAGAAGAAATGTTGCTATGGTGTTGGGCTGCAGAGCTTGAGGTCGTGGGTTTGATCCCGACCGCAGCGGCCGCATTTCGATGGGGGTGAAAGGCAAAAACGCTCGTATACTTGGATTTAGGCGCACGGCAAATGACCTTAGGTGGTCAATATTAATCCGGCGTCCCCGACTATGGCGTGCTTCATAATCAGATCGTGGTTATCGCACGTTAATACCGGTATTTTTTTTACCTGGAAGGAAAACAAACTCGATCGAGAAATTGGAACGCGCGCTGTGGTTGTAGCAGAATGTTCAGCCGAGGAGGTAGGCGCTCGGCTCTACACTTTTCAACTAGCCCTCGATCAGAGACTTCGACGAGCGATTCCAGCGCCACAACTCATTATTCAGTGATGGACTCGATTTTCGTGAGTCATGAAAACAGTCGAAGATTAAACGATGCCTTCGTGACTTGTCTTGCCCTCAACCTGACGGAGAGATCGAGCGCGTATATCGATCCTAGCGGCTCAAAAGATGCCACGTTATAATTGTTCAATCTCGAGTCATTTAAAAAGAATCTCTACTGGTTATGCGAAACAGGTGAAAAGAGAAAATTGAAACAAACGCACACCATTGGAAAATAAGGAAGTGACTTTGCTAAAAGCTAGCCAGGTATGCAGGCACTGTCACTACACTATACAGAAAATCATTTATCAACAAAGAAAACGTTATATGCATAATACTTAAATTGTGGCAATGAAGGACTACAATACTACGTAAATTTCTCATTCCGCAACTGGTAATGAAGCGGACTCAAGCTCGTGTCGACGGCAAGCCGTCAGTTTTCCGACACGTTGCATGTCACAACCTAGAAAATCGGCCAGGAGCGGTGGGCGTGTGCTCTATATTATCGGTCAATTTCTTGTGCTAACATCCCCAGTGTCTCACATAAAAGCGATTTTTATCATGAGTTCTTTTATGCTTGTAAGTCTGAAGTCATCGCTTTAACAGAGACGGCTGTGTCCCGACATTCCCGATCACGAAATTATTTAAGCGGCATATTGATAGCGTCCTTAGGTGCCATCGCGTATAACGCAAGGCCTGCCGCCGCCTTAGTGACGATACATGATCACAATCTATGGCACGACATTTGTATCCGCATTAGTATCAGGAATGTTTTGGTGCTGTAAATATTCCTTGTCGAAAGGAATAGAAGATGGCTGTCCACTGATCGCTCCGGTGCTTTGCACTCGGAGCTGCTATAGTGTGCCTCAGTACCTGACATCGAGGCACCCTAGATGTTGGCGGCGAGGATTGACTTTCTTTGTGTAGCAAACATTTTTTTGCGGGGCTTTCGGCATTTTCGGTACGTATATGACACTCCTCTGCCAAAGCTTCCCAAGCGAACAACCCTTTTTTGGCAGTATTTTTCAAGGGCCCCTTGCACGCCTCCGCTATCGTCGACGAGCCAATGTAAGCTGAGCAAGGGGAAGCGGACCAATCGGAAAACTCCGGCCCCACTCTCCTCACCGGGTGATCTACTTTCGCTTCGCCAGCTCGGCCCCACCGAAACCCTCCTCGCTTCTGCGCACTCCTCGCCTCTCGTCAGGCAATTAGACAAGGAAAACCTGTCGCGGTAAGAGTTGCTGTTCGCTTTGAGACCAAACAAAAATCAGAGGCTGTAAATGAGGAAGGCGTTTGACTGGGCTGTTGAAACAACTTTGCGGGTCAGCATCCCTGCTTGCATCGGCGCTTACGTAAATTTGACGTCCGGAGATTAGAACAAATTTATAATAGCACAACTTTACGATATAGCGCCCCTAATCTCGTGCTAATTATTCGTCCTGACCTCGTTTTGCACTTCATGTTTTACCGGGCTTCACTGACCATTTGTCGTAAACCTGACACGTAGTAAGTCAGTCAACAAATTCAAAAGCTTTACAAATTGCAACGAAGTCTACTTTAATTCTATGAATTATACTCTGCGTTTTCTTTGAAATCGTTATTTACGGGTTTCACGGTCGCAATATAGAAACTAATTGAAAAATGTTTGCTGAGTATTTTCGTTCACACTATTACCCATAACCCAACAGCGACCTGGTGGAGGAGGAGTAAATTTTAATGAAGAGAAAGGAGACGAGGTTGGCCTGGAGAGCGTGCCTCTAGCCTGCTACTCCTCACTAGGGAAAGGGGAAGTGGGAAATACAGGGAAAGGTAGGTGGCGGGTGATTATGTTATGGTACAATGAGATACTATATACACGTTGTCCTATATGCGGATGCGCACTGTAGACGCAATACACGTAAGAATAATCTTGCCCGTACAAAAAGTAATCTTGTCACAAAAAGTTATTGCGCAAACACATTTCGCACTGACTGCACGTCTCACAGCTTCTAAGGACCTTCTAATGCAAAAAAAAGGATTTGCTCATTTGCTAAGTATTCTTGTTAGAATACTTGGATGTAGCCTGCCAGAGAGAACAAAGAGAGAGAAGGTTTAACGAGACGAAAAGCAGAGAGGTCGGCCGGAGGTGTCAGAAAGCTACTGATGACTATGCCATGAAAGGAGCTAACGACGGCTGCCTAATTATTAACCTTCTTGCGTGTTTACTATACATTGCAGGCACAAAAAAACTGAAAAATAATGACACGCCTATTTTGATACTGCTGGTGCATTAATCACAGAAAATGAATTTTGTTCAATTCTTCAGTCGGTGTTCGCGCGCAATTTTTCTCCCTACTGATAACGTATCACCACCTTCTTCATATTGCAACTATCCTCCATTGTTCCGCTAATTATTAATGCTCATGGTAAAAATAATCTCAAAAATCATCGCTGTCGTCAGCACCAGGCAGCGACATAATTGAGGCAATGTTTTTGGAAAGTAGGGCTTATTATATTTAGCTAACGCGAACCACAATTTATGAGCTGGACATAGTGAGCGCTAAAATCAGACACAACAGGAAAGCAAAGTGATGGACACGGGACATGCGTCTCAACTGCTTATTATGCATCATCGTCATGATATATATATATATATATATATATATATATATATATATATATATATATATATATATATATATATATATATATATAGTGCGCGCATGCATAGATTCGTTAATGATGAAAATGGAAAAGACTAGCTGATACACGCCACGAGAAATTGGATTTCCTCCGCTACTCAGAAACAGACGGTTCACTGATGCAGCCCTCCCCTTCCTTTTTCATGTGACCGTATGCACCAACTGTGCCCTCAGAAAGTGCTTTCGTATTTTTCATTTGTCACTTAATGTTTGCTACCACCTGAACAGAAATTCAGGAAGGTGATTCCGCTTTCTTTAGATTTTTTATTAGCTGTGAAGCTTTCCTTCTGAGAAACCCGTATAGGTTTCCTTTGTAGCTTCGTGCTATACATACGGGTAGATGATATGATCTCCTTGCATAAACATTACGCTATTAATTAGAGGCCCGTATCCCCTACTGTCATTCCATGTAAAATCTTTGAACACATTCTGTCTGCTCACCTCGCCAGCTTTTGAGATCGAACTCCTTCTTTACTCCATCCAACATGTTTTTCTTTCTTTTTATTTTTTAAATCATATTCGTGCAAAATGCACCTAATTTCCATCACCCACAACTTCAACGTTATCCTGACAAATCATCATTCTCTTATTGTGTCTCTTTAAATTTTTCTCACGCCTTCGACAAGATGCAGTGGGCAAGGAAGCACTTGTAGGATGTGGTCGCAGCTAAAGTGGCTCGTCTTTTTTGTGCAGGCTTTTGCTGCATGCCGTGGTTCCTTGTTCCGTGAAGCTGTCATCACCACGAATTTCCTGGCGCGTACCTGCCAGCCGGCAAATCATGTTCCCGTTTCTGCTATCTTCAATCATCACAGTCATGCGCCAAGTACCAGCGATGTCTGTTTATCGGAACCTTTTCCTGCTCTTCGTGGGCCCAGCAGAGTGACATCAACATCGTGGGATCCATCGAGCACCGCCCCCCAAGCGTTTTCCGTCAGTGGGCAAGGGAGCACCTGTAGGATGTGGTCGCAGCTAAAGTGGCTCGTCTTTTTTGTGCAGGTCAGTAGAAAACGCTACAATCTTGAATTTAAGAGCGATTCCTTATGTTTGTTTGTGCTCCCTTGCCCAAAAATGATATGCGATTGTGTTGCGGGATGTTTTGAATTGTTTTGTCCTCTTGTGCTGCTGAGCGGAGACGTTGAAACCAACCCAGGTCCCAGTGTCGCTGAACAGCTGGAAATTATCATTGAAAATCAGAAATCATCCTTGCCTGATTTGAAATCTATCCGGGAGAGGTTAGACAGTCATATCACAGAATAAAACCAAAGATTGGGTTCTATTGAGCAAAAGATTGAATCTTTCGCGCAAACAATAAAACGGCTAGATGACTTTGGGAGTTCTGTTTTGAACCTACAAGAATTTATTGCGACACTGTCGGGCAAGGCTGACGAACTATAAAATCGTAGTCGGCGTAATAACAACGGCGTAATGACTAAGTCTACGGTATAAAGGAGCGCGACGAAGAAACATCTAATAGCCTCAGGAGTGTTCTGTTGACCGAAGTGTTCAAAGCAAACCTGGGAATTAAAGTAGGGAGCATTGAACGAATTCACCGCTTGGGCAAGAAATCAGCGATAAGACGCGGTCAGTGATAATGCTATTATTTGACTTGAATGAAAAAAAAATGAACCTTCACAGGAATGCAAAGAAACTCGGGGGTACAAAAATGTAGATATCGGAAGACTATTCTCCTCGAATTCAGAACATAAGAAAACATCTTTGGTCTACCGTCAAAGGTACTGACACGTGTACTTGTTTGTCTTTATCAGGCGACACGTTTCACCGCCTAACAAATGTTATCGCACAGCGCAGAACGCGCCTGCCCGAGGATAAGGTATACCTAAAATTCGACAAGTTGGTCTTCAATGGAGACACAGAAATTGGGGTGAGGTGAGGAATGAAAGACGAAAGCTTAACAGGTTTAATGAAGATAGCGATAGTAGCGCAGGCCAAGATAGCGATAGCAATCGCGTTGCTTCGGCGTCGAGCCGTACGGTCACCCAACGAAAATACGGCAAAACTCAGGAGTGACGAGTAGATAATAGCCGGCCGTTTCGGCTTGTTTCTTTCAACGCCCAAAGCATCGGGAATAAGACTACTGAATTAGAAGCGCTCCTTTAAGATCTCGACCCGCACATTATGTTTTTTAACGAGACGTGCATGGTTGCACCCTGATGTTCCTGATGGGCAAGTTGGGCCACCTGCCTACAGAACACTACGGTGTGATAGACCTTCCCGTGGAGGGGGAGTCGCGATTGTCCTTAGGGAAAGCATAAACGCTGCAGTGTTGCAGGGTATTCCTAACCATGAGAGCCTTTTTTGTAAGATAGATTTCTGTAGCAACGATGTCGTATTGGGCGTGGTCTTTCGACCTCCTAATGCTGATCTTGCTTTTCTTGTGCGATTATATTCGACGTTACCGGGGTGACCGAGTGAAGCTTATCTTGGGAGGTGATTTTACCTGGCCCAATATCAACTGACTTCGTATGAGTACTGTGGGTGTTCATTCTAGTCATTGTGAGCTTCTTTTGGACATTGCGTTTTCGTGTAACTTTACTCAGATCGTTGATGTGCCAACTAGAACCTGTACATCAGTCTCCCACATTCTTGATTTATTGTTCATCAGCACTGCTCTTAGGTGCATTTCTGTTGATGTGATGAACGGTGTTTCGGACCATAACCTCGTTTTCTCAGTCTTTTCACTCTCAGCGCATGTTGGCACTAAACGACAACGCATTGTTGTGAAAGACTTTAAAAGAGCTGATGACGTAGAGATCTTGGATTTTCTAGAGTCACTTTGATTACTTCATCGATGAAGAGAATGTAAATGCTTTATGGTACTCATTTAAAAAGATTTGCCTTGATTGTTCGTCAATGATTTTTCCGAATGTTGCAAAGAAGAAGAAACACAACCCATGGATCATGCGGGGCATAATTCAGACGACACGAAGGCTAAAGCGGATGCGAAGGTCTGGTCGACGTTATGAAAGTGGCATTAACATACTAAGTAGTTAAGGAACAAGATCAAGCTCGCTGAGGACTTTTTTTATCGTTAGTTTAGGCAACTTTCTCAGTGAAGCACCAGAAAAGTTATGGAGATACTATAATGGTGATAAACTAAGTAGTAGCTCTTTCATCATCATCATCATCATCATCATCAGCCTATTTACGCCCACTGCAGGGCAAAGGCCTCTCCCATACTTCTCCAACTACCCCGGTCATGTACTAATTGTGGCCATGTTGTCCCTGCAAACATCTTAATTTCATCCGCCCACCTAACTTTCTGCCGCCCCCTGCTACGCTTCCCTTCCCTTGGAATCCAGTCCGTAACCCTTAATGACCATCGGTTATCTTCCCTCCTCATTACATGTCCTGCCCATGCCCATTTCTTTTTCTTGATTTCAACTAAGATGTCGTTTACCCGCGTTTGTTGCCTCACCCAATCTGCTCTTTTCTTATCCCTTAACGTTACACCCATCATTCTTCTTTCCATAGCTCGTTGCGTCGTCCTCAATTTCAGCAGAACCCTTTTCGTAAGCCTCCAGGTTTCTGCCCCATATGTGAGTACTGGTAACACACAGCTGTTATACACTTTCCTTTTGAGGGATAGTGGCAACCTGCTGTTCATGATTTGAGAATGCCTGCCAAACGCACCCCAGCCCATTCTTATTCTTCTGGTTATTTCAGTCTCATGATCCGGATCCGTGGTCACTACCTGCCCTAAGTAGATGTATTCCCTTACCACTTCCAGTGCTTCGCTACCTATCGTAAACTGCTGTTCTCTTCCGAGACTGTTAAACAATACTTTAGTTTTCTGCAAATTAATTTTCAGACCCACCCTTCTGCTTTGCCTCTCCAGGTCAGTGAGCATGCATTGCAATTGGTCTCCTGAGTTACTAAGCAAGGCAATATCATCAGCGAATCGCAAGTTGCTAAGGTATTCTCCATCAACTTTTATCCCCAATTCTTCCCACTCCAGGCCTCTGAATACCTCCTGTAAACATGCTGTGAATAGCATTGGAGATATCGTATCTCACTGTCTGACGCCTTTCTTTATAGGGATTTTGTTACTTTCTTTGTGGAGGACTACGGTGGCTGTGGAGCCGCTATAGATATCTTCCAGTATTTTTACATATGGCTCATCTACACCCTGATTCCGTAATGCCTCCATGACTGCTGAGGTTTCGACTGAATCAAACGCTTTCTCGTAATCAATGAAAGCTATATATAAGGGTTGGTTATATTCTGCACATTTCTCTATCACTTGATTGACAGTGTGAATATGGTCTATTGTTGAGTAGCCTTTACGGAATCCTGCCTGGTCCTTTGGTTGACAGAAGTCTAAGGTGTTCCTGATTCTATTTGCGATTACCTTAGTAAATACTTTGTAGGCAACGGACAGTAAGCTGATCGGTCTATAATTTTTCAAGTCTTTGGCGTCCCCTTTCTTATGGATTAGGATTATGTTAGCGTTCTTCCAAGATTCCGGTACGCTCGAGGTTATGAGGCATTGCGTATACAGGGTGGCCAGTTTCTCTAGAACAATCTGACCACCATCCTTCAACAAATCTGCTGTTACCTGATCCTCCCCAGCTGCCTTCCCCCTTTGCATAGCTCCTAAGGCTTTCTTTACTTCTTCTGGCGTTACCTGTGGGATTTCGAATTCCTCTAGGCTATTCTCTCTTCCACTATCGTCGTGGGTACCACTGGTACTGTATAAATCTTTATAGAACTCCTCAGCCACTTGAACTATCTCATCCATATTGGTAACGATATTGCCGGCTTTGTCTCTTAACGCACACGTCTGATTCTTGCCTATTCCTAGTTTCTTCTTCACTGTTTTTAGGCTTCCTCCGTTCCTGAGAGCCTGTTCAATTCTATCCATATTATAGTTTCTGATGTCCGCTGTCTTACGCTTGTTGATTAACTTAGAAAGTTCTGCCAGTTCTATTCTAGCTGTAGGGTTAGAGGCTTTCATACATTGGCGTTTCTTGATCAGATCTTTCGTCTCCTGCGATAGCTTACTGGTTTCCTGTATAACGGCGTTACCACCGACTTCTATTGCGCACTCCTTAATGATGCCCATGAGATTGTCGTGCATTGCTGCAACACTAAGGTCCTCTTCCTGAGTTAAAGCCGAGTACCTGTTCTGTAGCTTGATCCGGAATTCCTCTAGTTTCCCTCTTACCGCTAACTCATTGATTAGCTTCTTGTGTACCAGTTTCTTCCGTTCCCTCCTCAAGTCTAGGCTAATTCGAGTTCTTACCATTCTATGGTCACTGCAGCGTACCTTGCCGAGCACGTCTACATATGATGCCAGGGTTCGCGCAGAGTATGAAGTCGATTTCATTTCTAGTCTCACCATTCGGGCTCCTCCACGTCCACTTTCGACTAACCCGCTTGCGGAAAAAGGTGTTCATTATCCGCATATTATTCTGTTCTGCAAACTCTACTAATAATTCTCCTCTGCTATTCCTAGAGCCTATGCCATATTCCCCCACTGACTTGTCTCCAGCCTGCTTCTTGCCTACCCTGGCATTGAAGTCGCCCATCAGTATAGTGTATTTTGTTTTGACTTTACCCATCGCCGATTCCACGTCTTCATAAAAGCTTTCGACTTCCTGGTCATCATGACTGCATGTAGGGGCATAGACTTGTACCACCTTCAATTTGTATCTCTTATTAAGCTTCACAACAAGACCTGCCACCCTCTCGTTAATGCTATAGAATTCCTGTATGTTACCAGCTATTTCCTTATTAATCAGGAATCCGACTCCTAGTTCTCGTCTCCCTGCTAAGCCCCGGTAACACAGTACATGCCCGCTTTTTAGCACTGTATATGCTTCTTTTGTCCTCCTAACCTCACTGAGCCCTATTATATCCCATTTACTACCCTCTAATTCCTCCAATAACACTGCTAGACTCGCCTCGCTAGATAGCGTTCTAACGTTAAACGTTGCCAGGTTCAGATTCCAATGGCGGCCTGTCCTTTAAGCTCTTTAATAGTTAACAATTCGCCTTTTGCAGATCCAAAAGCTGTTGTTGATATCTTCAATGAGTATTTTCATTCAGGGTATGCTGATAATGATGTCAGTTCTTGTTCTAAACCAGAAGGCTACACTTCTTGTATGCCTGACGTTATTTCCTGTGAAGGTATTTTTAATCTACTTCTGAAGCTTGACATTAAAAAGTCGAATGGTCCTGATAGCATTCCCTGTAGCTTTCCTGCGCCGATACGCAGAATGGATAACCCATTACCTCAATGTGATTTTTAACGCCTGTTTGGCGCAGTGCTCTGTCCCATCTGATGGAAAACCGCTCGTGTTATACCCATCTTTAAGGCTAACGATCGTTCCTGCGGGTCCAACTACCGCCCAATATCCTTGATCGCAACCAGCTGCAAAATCTTTGAACATGTGATCTGCCGATCCTTGACTGAGTTCCTAAAAGAGGCTCATTTATTATCTGATGTCCAACATGGTTTTAGACACAGCTTATAGACTGTCTCTCAGTTGGTTACTTCTTGTCATGACTTTTTCGTCGCAGTTAACAATAGATATCAAATGGATGCAGTATTTCTGGACTTCGCCAAAGCCTTTGTTAAGGTTCCCCATAGTAAACTCATAGAAAAGCTTTACGCAGCCAGAATCTCTTCCAACCCTATTGATCTTATAAGAGAACATTTTGATAACAAATTTCAATACGTCCAAACCGATAACCACTGTTCAGATGCCCTTCCTGTCTCATCTGGTGTCCCTCAGGGATCAGTACTGGGGTATATTCTATTTTTAATCTTTATAAATGACATAGTGAATGTGGTAGATTCTGAAGTTAAAATTAAACTTTTTGCAGACGACTGTGTTCTGTGTACAACAGTAAATTCCATAGCGGATCAAAATAGGTTAAACAGCAATCTGTGTAAAATATCAAGCTGGTGCTCTGAATGGGGGCACGTTTCTTAACCCTGAGAAGTGCTTAGAACTCCGAATGTGCAAAAAGCAAATGGTTCTACAGTTCCATACACTATAGATGGAGTGACGCTCAGAGAATCACCAGTTGTAAAATACCTTGGAGTTCAAATCATTAACAGTTTGAACTGGGATATGCATATTGGCACTATTTGCACGAGTGCCCTTAAGTCCCTCTGGTGTTTGCGACGTAAACTGCCCGATGCTCCATTCCAGGTGAAGTTGGCGGCGTATAAGGCTTTCGTGCGGTCTCGTTTCGAGTACGCTTGTTTATGGGATCCATTCGCAGCAAAAAACATAGCAAAACTTGAAAGAATACAAAGGATCGCAGCCCATTATATTTGCAACCGATACAGAACAGTCAGTGTAACAAAAATAAATTTTCCTGGCTTAGAATCACTTCAGGCGAGACGCACCGAGGCCAGACTGAAATTTTTGTGCTTAATGTATAATAATGTAGTCAAAATCAATAATCATGAGTTTATTACTCATGTTTTCCGTGCAGGTACACGTTATGACAATGGGAAAATGATTCAAGAATGTCGAGCTCACAGTAATACATTTAAATGCTCAGAAATGCTGTAAACAGAATTACCAACTGGAACAAATGGCCGCAGTGTGTAGTGGAATGTAGAAACGTTTCTTGATAGCTTGAGTGTCTCGAGTGTGTGAACGATTGTAATGTGTTCGTACGATATGTATGTGTACAATGTAACATGTGTATGATCGTACCTTGTGTGTGTTTGTATGTTTTTCCATATTATGGTATTTTATTGTGTATTTTCTGTGCCCACCCCTGCTTGGAGTCACGTGACTCCGCAGTATTAATAAATAAATAAAGATGTGTCACCGGCTTCTATTTCACAAGCTTAATGTGCATATCATATCATTCAATCCTGTAGTATAGAAGTTAGGCAAACCGGGATAAAGTGCCTCAGAAAGGCTGGCATACGTTTCGATAGGTGGACAAAAAATAGGTCCACCTATCGAAGCCTAGCCCAGCCTTTTCAAGGCACTTCATCCCTGTTTATGTAACATCTGTACCACAGTGCGCTGCTCCATCTGTCGCCCCCTGCTTGATTTTATCATTGAACCAGAAATTCTGACACGAATAGAATGTTCTTACTCCAACCGCTTTCGGTTCGTCTGATCTAAACACTGATTTTCTCTGTTTGTATAAGACTTGGTCAATGTTAATTAGTGTAACTTAGGTGTCTACAAAGGACTACCATTTAACTGCTTAAATCTCACAACTAGAGCACTTGATATTGTGTCCTTGTATAACTATCTCGGCGTTCACATCGCATCCAACCTGTCTTGTAATGCTCACATTTAATACGTCATTAACAAAGCTAACCACATACTCGGATGCATTGGACACAAGTTATCTAGAAATCACTTAAAAATTTAAGATTCTGTTTGTTTGTTTATTTATTTATTTATTTATTTATTTATTTATTTATTTATTTATTTATTTATTTACAATATCTGCAGTGCCATTAAGGCATAACAGCAGAGGGGCAATACAAGATATACAAAATTGGATATGAGAACGAACAGAATGAATTATTATTATTATTATTATTATTATTATTATTATTATTATTATTATTATTATTATTATTATTATTATTATTATTATTATTAAAACAAGACAAATGCATGTCCATGCAATAAATGCGCTAGGTCTACGCGTTATAGATCTATCGAAAAATTGAGGAATTCCTTCTGCGACGTACAGGCAATAACTCCCTCTTGCAGTGTTTGTTCCACATATTGATTGATGAGGGAAAAATTTTCCGGGAATTTTCCAAACTTGATCAATTCTCCTTGAAAGAAAATTTGGAGGAGATAAGTACGTTCGTGCGCTGATACTGACTTTGTTCGAGTAAATTCGATCTATGAGTTCAAGCTGGTGCTCCCACCTGGTGCTTGGACAATCGATCCCACTGGGGTTGGTCTTTTAGGGACGTGATGGTAACGTAAGAGTCGCAGTTGTTCAAGACAAAGCGAGCAGTGTGATTCTGGACACGTTCCGATATTTAGAGGCGCACTTCCTAAAAGATATGGAGTTAGAGTTGGTGCACGTCTGCGAGTAAAGGGCATTTGTTTCAGTGTTTTCGTGACAGCATTCATTTTTCACAAAATTGCTGTATACAATTCAAGCCTCTTTGAAGGGCACGCAAAGTGTCTCGAGCAGCCAGTCGCGCTGCAATTTTGGGTACATTTGCGAGCTTCTTTTACGCTCGGAAAAAAGCTCTTTTATGTCGCACGTATTGAGCAACAGAAAGCTGTATCGGGAGTTTTTCATGTCGCTCTGCGATTCTCTCATTGACACTTTTGATGTAATTATAATATTATAGAAGCTTATTAATTAATCTAATTAGGCGGAATGAAAAAATAATTTGAGTATCTCCAAGCGACGATAAACATCACCACCTCGGTTCTGTCCAGCTACGTGGCATTCGCATATCTTTAAACTCTGGCTAAAGTTGGCTGGAATACCCTGTATAAAAGTCTTATCCGGAGTAAACTTCAATACGATGCGTCGGCATGGAAGTCACGTCAAGCACCCTTCAGCCACTTACTGCAAAATAATCTGGAGAATCCTGTCAGATTAATACAAATTCACTTACGATCTCGCCACTGGTACACAACACAGATGAAATCAAGCCTAACTGACTAAGTGACTTAGCAAGCCGACGCAGATTATCTCCTTTAGTACTTGTGCATAGATTAAATCATCATCGTGACGCAAGCAGTTAATTCTCCCAACGCAGTGCATATCGCAAATACCGTGATCGCGTTCATAAAGCTGGTGTTCCACACTGTTGGACGACTTCAGTTTTATATGCGCACCTAAAGTGCATATATCGCGCTCTCGTGGACACGAGGTGGCGCCACTCTGGTTATCTGGCTGCATATCGTGCTCCGTTTTCACCTGTCCTTGGCCCGGTCCAGGGCCTTGCCCGCCCCTGGGTCTACTCTTCATCTTTTCACGAAGACTTCCGCCACAAGTGGGCACCATACGACTCCCGGTCCGACGCCAGGCTGGCCCTCCAGGCCCCTCCAAATCTACGAAGCGGCGCGGCGCCGCGCTAACCCTAACTCGCCGCGCCTGCACCTCTGAAATGCAGCGTCTCACGAAGACCCGGCAGCCGACAGCCACCAATGCCCCGCTGGCCTCCTCTTCTCCGCCTCCTTCTCCTCCTCCGCCGCCCGCCCTCGCACCGAGCTCATCTCAGTTGGGATCCAACTTCCGCCCGGTACCCTCACTCCCAAGCTGCCTCTTTACGACTTGCTTGCCGCCATCATCTCCGCCGCACATCTCCTCCAAAACCAGCGCAGAGATCACCCTTCAGGCCAAGCCAGCTCAGAGCCTTGTATTTCTGAAAACACACTCCCCTCTCACCGCCCAACTCCTACTTTCTCTCACGCATCTTCAGCTCCACGGTAAGCCATTCACCGTCAAAACATATGCCCCCAATCCTCCCATTTCCTGCCTCGGCGTCATTCATAACGTCGGTGGTCACTTTACTCCTGCTCAGCTCATGCATGACCTTGAATCATACACGACTGGTATTCTCGCTGCTCGTATGATGGGCAGCACAGAATCAGTGCTCATAACATTCGCTGGCACCGTCATACCCCACTTCGTATATTTTAAACGCGTCGCTTTCCGATGCCGCCCTCATAAGCCTAAGCCCCCCACATGCACCCGTTGTCTTGCTCTGGGACACCGTGCTCACCAATGCCCTCAGCACAACGTTCCGGCCAAGTGCCGCCGCTGTGCTGCTCCCCTACCCGCAGATCCTACCGCTCACGCGTGTGCCCAACCATGGTGCATTCATTGCCAAGTAAACACACATCATCTCTCGACCCCACCTGCCCCTTCCTCCTCGCTAAACAACGCGAGTGTGCCAAAGCCGCGTTTCTCCGTCGCACAGCTTTGCGCAGGGCCACGCAGCCCACCCCTTCTTCCGCCTCTTTCGCTATTCATGCATCTCCTTCAACTCAGGCTCCATCACCTCCAGGCTCCTACGCCGCTACAGTGAAAGGGCCCTCGGTGCAAGCATCCCTTTCTTCCTCTACTATACCCTCGCCATCCCTGATTGACGAGAACCGCTCCTTCGATCTCCGGCTCACAATGCTTGAGCGTCACCAGCGCGAACAACAGCGCATATCCCAAGATTTACAACAGCAAATCCACGCATTGACACAAACCCTAAAGACAACCACCTCCTCTCTTACATCCCAGTTTAGCAAGCTAAATGAGCACCTTGCCACGTTCATCACCCCGTCCCCTAACGCCCAGGTCGCCCCATTGGCTGACCTGGTGGAAACCACCACCACCGCACACCACACTCGCTTGCTTCAGCTCGAAACTTCGATTGTCCAGATCCTCACCACCCTCCAAACCCAATCCAAGCAATTGGAATCATTCGCTTCTATGCTGGGCTCCCTCCAGGAGTCACTGCCCCCGGCCAAAAAGAAGGAACGTGTCCCCGCAAACTCTTCTACCTCTAATCTATCGTAAACATGGCGCGCGGAGAGGACCTCGAGATTGTACAGTGGAACTGTCGAAACCTTCGTCACAATAAGACCCCCCTCCACCAGTATCTCCTCACCCGCCCTTCCCTGCCCCATTTTCTCCTTCTCCAGGAGACGCGGACGGCCCGCACCGTCCCAGGTTACCGCGCCTACCATGCCACGACGGGCGCGCCGCTTGCGTCCATTTATGTACGCAGCGACGTCCTCGTCGAGCCACTTGATATCCCCTCCAGCCTCCAAAAATATTTAGTTGGTGTGGTGTATTACCAACCTTCATCGCGCATCTCACTCGCCTTTATGTCTTTCTATAATCCCCCTGCCACATCCTCTTTGTTCACTGCCTTGGGCAAGTTCCTTCATTCTGTTCCCGCCACCACCCATCTCTTCCTTGGTGGCGATTTTAACGCCCCTCACACGCTCTGGGGCTACTCCCAGACCCTCAAGCCCGGCCGCCTGCTCCACTGTCTTGCCCAGGAGCGCCACCTCACCCTTCTTAATACCCCTGGCTCCCCTACTCGAGCGGGCACTGTCTCACAGCGCTCCACGACACCCGACCTCTCTTTCTCTCGGGGCTCCCTTTCCTTTCACTGGCAGGTCACAGCTGAAACGCTCCTCAGCGACCATTTCCTCATTCATATTAGCGCTTCTCTTTCCCACATCCCTCGATCGCACTCAACCACTCACACTGACTGGCACGCATTTCGCACTAATCTCCTTTCCGCCTCCTTTGAATCTTACGACGACTGGACGTCGCGCATCTCCGCAGCGCTTTCGACCAGTAGCCGTCGCGTTCGCTCACGTCACCCTATCCCAGACCCGGATCCTCACTTTCTCCGTTTATGGCGTCGGCTGAAACGTCTCCAACGTTCCTTGCGCTCCCAGCCCCAAAATACCCAACTTTCCTCCCGGATTGCTGCTCTGCGGGCCGAGATAGTCGCCCATGGCACGTCCCTCGAGCATTCTCGTTGGAGTGCGCTTTGTGACGGCCTCGATTCTGCATTACACTCGCGATCCACGTGGTCCCTTTTTAAATCTTAGGTACGAAGCCTGCCCTTGCTCCCACTCTAGCAAAAGCCCTCACTCAGGGGACTCCCTCCGGTGTCTTTGACAAGCTCACTTCTTTGTATCTCCCACCCCCTCTCACACCTTCCTACCCAACCTACTCTGGTGATCCTAACCCAGACCTCGACCGGCCTTTCACTCTCCGGGAGCTCGAAGCTGCCCTGGCTGCTAATGCTTCTCGCTCGGCTCCCGGTGAGGATACCATCACATACACTACACTCCGCAACCTCCCCGACCACTCCAAGGAATTCCTCCTTCAGACTTTCAACAATGCCTGGGACACCGGCTGCTTGCCGAGCGCTTGGACATCCTCCCTTAGTTCTATGATTCCGAAGCCAGGCAAACCTCCCTCCCTTTCTAACCTTCGCCCTATCTCCTTGACGTCGTGTGTTGGCAAGACCCTTGAGCGAATGGCTTTGACTCGCCTCTCTGATTTTATTGAAGCGAAAGAGTTCTTCCCCCATTCCCTTATCGGCTTTCGACGGCGCGTCTGTGCACAGGACATGTTCCTGATCCTCCAGCACACCTTTCTCTCACCCAATCCCAGCCAGATCCACGCTCTTGTGACTGTTGATGTCCGCAAGGCCTTCGACGGTGTGTGCCACGACCATATCCTGTCTCAACTTTCCTCCCTGGACGGCGGACACCGGATGTACTCTTATCTCCGCTCCTTTCTCTCTAACCGAGTGGGTCGTTTCCGAGTGGACACACATCTGTCCGATCCCCACCCGCTCACCCGTGGCACTCCTCAAGGTGCTGTTCTCTCTCCTATCCTTTTTAATCTTGCTATGACCCCTCTCGCCTCCCAACTAGCCCAGATTCCTGACCTCCAGCACATCTTTTATGCCGACGACATCACCCTCTGGTGTTCGTCTGGTTCTCCCGGTCACGTACAGGACACCCTGCAACGTGGCCTCGATCTCATCAACTCCTTTCTCTCCACTGCTGGCTTGTCACCTGCTCCGGAGAAATCCGAGCTTCTCCTTCTTAACTACTACTCATACCAGCGCTCCCACAACGCCCTAATCTCCCTCCATCTTTCCGGCTCTCCCATTCCTATTGTCCCCCAATGCAAAGTTCTTGGCTTCCCGTTGCATGCAGCCAAGAATGTGCAAGCCCTACACCATGCTGTCAGGACTTGTCACTCAGTAACTCACCTCCTGCGGCGCGTGGTCACTCGGCGCTCGGGCCTCCACGAGGCTCATGCGTGCCGAGTTGCCCATGCGCTCGCCCTCAACAAGTTCCTGTACTTTGTGCCTTACGTTTCCTTCACCCCCACTCAGCTTAACACCCTCGAGACCGCCCTTGTGGGCCTCTACAAGGCAGCTCTCAACCTCCCTATCACCACCTCCACTGCTAAGCTCTTTGCCACAAGCCTCTTCCATCCTCTTCGTTCTCTTCTCTCTCTCCACCGTGACTCCCAGCTTGCTCGGCTTTCTCTTACCCGTCAGGGTCAGTGGTTACTGGCCCAGGCGGGTATCTCTCCCATTCCCGTTTCCTCCTTTACCTCTCCAAAATCCACCCCGGCGCCCAATCTTCGCATTCTCCCCCTGCCGTCCAATATGTCCCCTGTCCTGCATGCAGGCCGTCGTCACGCGGCCGCGCAGCATCATTCCCCCCTCTTTACTACCCAGGGAGTAGCCTACACGGATTCCTCTTTCATAGCCCCTCGAGGTTCCTGCGGCTACGCTATCTACCATCCCCACCTCCCAGCACCTGAAACTCACACGAGTGGGCCGTACCTACGCCCTCCAGATGCACTATCTCTCGAGGTCCTTGCCATTGTACATGCCCTACAATCATTTCCCTCCCTGCCCTCGCTCCCAGAGTACACGATATACACCGACTCCCAAGCCGCCATTCGCCACATACAAAACCGCACCCTACCCCATTCACTCCAACAAGAGGTCGAACGAGCGGTCTCCGCATTGCAACCTTCCACCGTTTTCCTCCGCTGGGTCCCTGGGCATTCGGGGATTGACGGCAATGAGCTGGCCCATCAGCTCGCCCGTGACGTTTTTAACCGGGCACCGTTGATCCCCTGGTCGGGGCCCTCGCAGGATTCTGGGGGACTCTCCCTGCGCCGCACTATCAAGGAAGTTTACCTCCAGCTCTGTCTCGACAAGCGCCTCTACCCTCCCCCTCATCCATCACTCACTGTGCCGGAGGCTCGCCTTCTGCGGCACATCCAAATGAATGCACTGGTAACCCCTTCCCGCCTCTTTCTCTATCGCTATCGCTCCGACCCCTCCTGTCCCAACTGTCCCTCTACTTATGCAGACCTATCCCATTGCCTATTCTACTGTCCGGCTGCTCAGCAATCAAGTTCCTATCCTCCCCCTTCACTTTCCATCACCACCTGGCTCGACTGGCTTGGCGCTGAAGGTGAAGAAGAACAGCGTCGACTGGCCACCCAGGCGGTCGATATGCTCGGCCTGTAATTTTTGGCTGAATAAAAGTCTTATACTACTACTACTATCGCGCTCAATAACAATTGCAGCACGGTATACACCTGCCAGCTTTCTTTAAATTTTCAAGATTGAAGGTGTATACGACTTCCATAAATCTTGGAAACGGGGGTGCCACCAGTAATTGGAACCAATTGAGACTGTGTTGCCGTGCAGTTTCAGAGCTCCTTAGGCCATGGGCTCCCATGTTGCAAATCATATGGAGCACGCCCAAGACAGCAACCTCCTTCCCACATCCCTAGCTATTGTGGAACCTCCTTCCCCCAGGGCAGGGTAGCAAACGGGACATGCGTCTGGTTAACCCCTCTGCCTTTCCTCTGTTCTATTTCTCTCTCGCCCTCTCTCATTCTCTCTCTCACTACGCATTTATGTACTTATTAGCTACGTTTTTATGATAACGAAATGGTTTATTTTATGTGACGCAATGATATGTGTGTGCTTTATATTGAGAAGTACGATATCATTATTAAGCTTGTATTGTATAGTATTCGTCGCGCTTGTATTCTGTGGTTTGTTCAAGTCTATACATATAGGATAATTCTCATTGACTTATGGTGGTATTTTCTTCCCCCACGATGAAGCACTTTTTGTAACTATACTTGGTGTAGCTGGTCTCCTGTGTATTGTCATTTCACCTTCAAGTAACTATAAATAAAAGAATGCACGCAATCCAGCGCACTCTGGTAATTGATCTTATGCGAAACATTTTGCAGGTAGCTGTCAATCCAGCGTCCTCCTTCCACCAGTGAAAGCCCTTCTGGCACGTCTCTCGCTGCGGACGGCACCAACGGCGTGAAAAATGAGCAACGAACTACGAAGAGAACATCGATGGTCTCCGCGCATGGTCTTCCACCAATGGAAGACCGTGCATTGAAAAGGGAGCAACAGAATGAAAAGACGGGTTCGACGCAACAGCCCAAAGTATTATGTTTATTTGTTCCTGGTTTAGATGCCGTAAACAACGCCAGAACAAGGAAGTACGAGCATCGTTGACGCCACGTGCAAACTGAACGAGTCACTTCGCGAAGCAGAGAAAGAGTAAACATTGTTTAGTCAATTGTTTCGCGCAAGCTATTCGTTCAGCTTTCACTTTTTGCACTCTAGTTGCCCACGACGTCTCTATTTTCCTTTTTTTTTTTTGTATAGGTGGAATTTGATAGGTTGAAACTAGCAGTGCTGATAATAATCGTTGTATTAAGCACCGTTTTACCTCTGTCGGCCCACGCACTACGAAAGTGATGATCAATTCATTGACCAAACGGTATGTGTTTCCATTCTTATGCAGGTGCAATCACGAGGAGCGTGGGTGCTAAAGCCGTAACTATAACCATTGATAGGAAAATTTTCAGGCTTCGATTATACTATTAACAAAACGTCGTTGGCATAATATGCCTTATCAAAAGGGGAGGAGTGATATCTTTCGGTGTCAATGAATGCTATATCTAGGTGTTCTCATAATTATGTCAACTTCATCTGGTGCGTCGGTTTTAATTAGTAACTGAAACTGACGCACCAGATTTATGTGCTTTTTCTTAGTGTAATTTTATTTCATGGCTAAACAGAAAAAAAAGCTTTTTTGTGCGATAGGATAGAACTAAACGCAGTGCAACTTAAATAATGAGACCGACGCCTTTCTCTAATTATTAGACATATAAGATTTGAGACAACGCTGCAATATTTTTGTTGGCCAAGATTGTTAGCAGCTGACGGACATAATGAATCGTCGGTAAGCTCGTTCCTTTCCAGCGACTTCTTATGCAAAGGAATTCAAAGGAGTCCAGTGGATTGTGGTAAGGATGATGATGATGACGACGATGATGATGATGATTAGGATGATGATGATGATGATGATGATGATGATGATGATGATGATGATGATGATGATCGAGGCCCCCCCTCTCTCCAAGCAAGCTCCTCAGCCAGTCTGTCCCATCCACGATCTCTGCCATATTCCTGCATTGAAGCACCAGTCGCGCGTAGGCCGAAAAGGAAAACGTAGTACGCATACACTGAGCGGGCGAGCAAACTTCCGATCTGCATCAACAAATGCGTGCGCTTTCCGCTGCGCTGTAGTCGAAGGAGCCACGCGTTAGACCTTTTGATGAGATAGCGTTGTCACCCCTTTGTTGCGAAAAGTGTTCGCGCGGCTCCAGCGCAGTCACCCGTCCGCTGACGTCCCGACCACCCCCGTGTATTGTATCCCTTGCCTGTGTCCGCGAGACATTCAGATCGATGGGTGAGGGACACGACTTAAGCTGCGAAGATTTGCGAGCAGTGCGAAGCGCGCACCAGAATTTCCTTAGTGGACGAGCCATTTCAGGAAGCGAACGGACGGCGGCGTCGTGGAGCGTCGACCCGTGTTCCGGTCTGCGAGTCGGTATATCGCGGGCGCATTGATTGTTTCCTGTCAACGGGGTGTCCAGTGGATTCGATCACACGACGCTTCGGAAGCCCTTCGGTTCGTGTGAAGCACAACGACGCTCTCGCGAAGAAAGCTGTGCCAGTCAAGTCCCAATACGTTCGCACAAAAGAAGCGCCGCTCGCATCGCCCATCGTTGAACTGAAATGTTGCCCCAGATGTATCGACCGAGTATTATATCTGGCTGCATCCGGTAACTTCTGCTCGCTAGATATCTCTGCTCACGCAACCGTGTTGGCGCTTGTCGTACAACCAGCACGGTGCTGTCTGTGCCATGACTAATGCGTTCCCTGCCGGGAAGTACAATTACACTAACGCGGTACTATGAGCACGAGATCGCGGGGTCGTATCCTGGCCGCGGCAGCCGCATTTCGATGGAGGCGAAGTGCGAAAATTCCCGTCTATCGTGCATTGGGTGCACGTTAAAGAACTCCAGGTAGTCAAAACAAACCCGGAGTCCCCCACTACGGCGTGCCTCACAATCAGATCGTGGTTTAAGCACCTAAAACCCCAGAATTTATTTTTTATATAATTACACTATACGTTGGAAGAGAACTACAAGGACGCACGCAGCTAGGATCAGTTATGCAGTGCTTACATTTGTGCACTTCGTCGGGCCAGCTACATATTGTTACGGGGAGAAGAGAGATTTAAAATATATTTACAGGGTATTTACAACGCGTCCACTAGCATACAAGGAATACAAGATGGAAACCAGTCCGCGCGACATCAACGAGCGTCGTCGTCTTCTGCACTGTCCTCAGCTTCGTCTCTGGCAGCGCTTGGTAACAATATATACACCTCAAGAGCTTTCGGGTCATTTTTCCAGTAATATACACTCCCGTTGTAGAGAGTCTGAATTCTCGCTTTCCGACAAATCCAAGGCCAACAATGCTCTACGCACCTGCAGTTTTGTGTAATTACCTCATCATTTCCGAACGCTCCTTTTATGCATGGCGTGCACATAGCAATGCGAAACTGCCTCTGAAGTCGATTTCTTTCCTCAGAGAGCTTCAGCTAGAGATATGAATGCGTATTCCGGTTGCTGCAAAATGTAAACACGGATCGATAGCTCGCACGTAAGATCGATTAAAGGAACCAACCACGGATGCCTATAGTTTAGCTGTTATAACTGCCAGAAACTGGGCTTAATTTTGTTTCCGTCTTAGCGCAAATAAACGCAGCCGGGTTTCCCTTGCAGGAACATTACAGAAACTTTCAGTTGCCTAAAAAAGACCATGATATCATTTTTGATCGCACGAAGGTACATAAGGTGCGTCGGAATCTCATTTCTGCCCCCCTGAAAACGCATCCTTCGTATCCGGTTGCGCAACGTCCGTGCTGGAGCTGGAAAGTATTCCGACGAGAGCAGTCATCACTATACACGGTGGGTGTAAGAACGAAGCAATCATGTCTGTCCTGCAGTCAAGCCCCTTGGCAGCATACTGATATACAGAGCCTTAAGTGAAACTCCAGTAGCGGCCTCCGTTTCTTGAGCGGACTGCTGAAACAATATGAACGCTATATATGAAACTGTACTCCTTACGCCAGCCACTAGACATCCTTTGATGTCGGCAATCTCTTCCTTGAATCAGTCATCTTTTTCGTTGCGATGCCCTCTGAAATTGGAAAATTGTGGCAGTGTTGCAGAAAAACTGTACCGATAGGTGAGCACGAAAGGGGAGAGAGAAGAAAAGAGCGGTTTGAAAATTGTTGACTAATGAAATTCCGCAATGTCCACCCCTACATGGTCAAATGGAGCCGTCAGAAGAGCCGCAGCAGTACTCGTCTGACGTCGATATGTCGCGGCGGTTCCTGCTGCACAAAGTTTGAATTGAAGGATGGTATAGTGTTGGGCAAAATCTTTCAAGACATCCTCAACCGCTTTCAGAGAGCGCGCACACTGCGACCCATTAAATACATAGACCTTATTAGAGTCGCGAATTTGCAGCCCTATTCGATTCGTACGGTCACCTTGAAGATCGAAGAACTCAACCATGTGATCAATATCCAAGCGTGCGAATAGCCGTAACGCGTCATGTATGAGGCGTGTGCCGCAGCCGGGCTCCTTTCTCGCGATTACCTCGGGACGCGTTACGCCATCTAGCGGCAACACCGTGAAGTCAACGCATACCCAGTTGCACATACTCCGTCACCAAAGTTGGCGTCGAATAGGTTCATTGAAGAGCGGCATGCCGGGTGGTGCATAGCCACGGGAACCGCGCACGTTTTTTTGAATGCCTACGGGATCGTCCCATATCTCTGGTTAGGTTAGATAGCCGCGAAGAAGCTGGTCTGACAACGTCAAGAATGCTATTCGCATTAAAAACTTCAACCGAATGAGTTGGTTGGTCCGGGAAGCACACTTCCAGCACAGTTTCAGAAAGCGCTATACTACAGTTACTCAACTTGTTTCATTTATACATTCATTTGCTTCGGTTCTCAATAATAATGGCCAAATTCATTTAGTTGTTTTAGATTTTAGCGGACCATTTGATAAGGTCCCTCACCATCAATTAATATTAAAACTTAGAAAAACTGGCATTCCTGAACTGTTTATATCATGGATTGCAGCGTACCTGGATAACCGCGAACAATTGGTGGGTGTTGGAGGACACCACAAGGACGGTCTTCTGGTCACATCTGGATTTCCACAGGGCAGTGTTTGAGGCCCTTTGTTGTTTTTATTATATGTAAAGGATATTGTGAATGATGTCAACCCATGTGTTCAAATGAGGTTGTTCAGATTGCGTTTTTTTCCATCAGAGAGCTTGTTCTAACTACCACGACATCACTTCAACACGTCTACCATTTCACACTGATGCAAACAATGGGGAATGATCATGTCTAAGATAGTGCATTTCTTCCTATATCTATTTCTTCCTCTTTCATATACTTCTAAACTAGACACTTCACCGCTCAAAAAAGGTGGCTAACTACAAATAATTTGGCATCACTATTACTAGCAGTCTATCCTGTAATCTTCATATTAGCACCGTACGCGCTTCCGCTTTTCGTAAGCTGTCTTCTTTTTAATTATAAACTCATAAAAGCACCTTCTAATGTCAAACCACTAGCGTATTTCACAATTATTCGGCCAAAATTAGAGTATGGCTGCGAGGTCTGGCACCCTTGCACTCAATTTAGTAGTTATAGTCTTGAATAAGTTCAAACACAAGCTGTCCGGTTTAATAACAATAATATTTGGGGTTTTACGTGCCAAAACCACTTTCTGATTATGAGGCACGCCGTAGTGGAGGACTCCGGAAATTTTTACCACCTGGGGTTCTTTAACGTGCACCTAAATCTAAACACACGGGTGTTTTCGCATTTCGCCCCCATCGAAATGCGGCCGCCGTGGCCGGGATTCGATCCCGCGACCTCGTGCTCAGCAGCCCAACACCATAGCCACTGAGCAACCACGGCGGGTGCTGTCCGGTTTGTGTAAAACATATTGGCTACATTTGATTCACCATCAGAACTAATGAGCTCCAATAACATACCTTCACTGGAAGCAAGGAGTAAGAACTTGCAACTGCAACTTCTCCACCAGCTCATTAACACAAAGCTAGTCCTCGCATTTCACCGTATGTAACCCCCCTTGCAACCAGGTCTACCCGACACCACCTCCAGCATATCCTAACTCCGTGTTTTGCCAGAACTGACTCATTCAAATACCCTTTTTTCGTTCGCACCAATAAGGATAGGAACTGTTTATACTGCTCATAATAACATGTATAAAGTTGTTTTCCAAGGTGTTGCTAAATTGTTTTGTTATTCTGTTTGTGTATTTTTATATCTTTATGCCTACCCAAGCTGCTTGGTCCTTGAGTCTGTAGTATGTATTAAATAAATTAAGTTAAATAAAAACGTTTTTTCACAATACTGCCAGTCTGCATATGCATATGTAGATGATGTAGATTAAGAATCAGGACAAAAACGAAATATCCATCTCTATAATGCCGGGTTCCATGGTTGTGTCGCGTTCTAAAGAGAGTTAGTGTGTACGTGTTCACCAGTCCGGCAAACACCATATATGCGCGAATCCAAAAATACGCTCACGGCAACAGGCATGGGCCTGTTATTTGAACCTTTGTGTATCGTTTGTGAACCTTGCCTTTCTTTATTCTCGCACTGAACCTTGCCAAATGTTGGCGACGGTGCTGCAACGGATGTCCTTGTTCCTCATACAGAGTGTCTCAGCTGACTTTAGCGAAGCTGTTAAAAAGCGTATACAATATAGTTCTTCCGCGCTTTACTTATAGCACCCGAAATACAAAATGTGCCGCACGATGCGCAACCAAAGTGACTTGAAGGAGCTCTCTCGGCTCACTTCGTGCTTCGACAACCGCCTGGTCATTACGCAGGCACGTGCAATACGCAACTCGCGATCAGCGAAAGCCAACTGCCAACGCCAACAGCATGCCACTTACACGCAGTCGCCGAGTCACGCAATGAGCACAGTTAGTTCCTTCAAATGGCTTTCGGGGCCACTGGTTTAGGCGCGCGCGGACGCGTAGTCACGTGGCACGTTTCGCGCCGTTTCACTTTGGGTCTTGGGATCCTAGGGCTGAGACCGAGATTGGGATTTGGCGGAGAATAGACAGAGTCTCGCAATTGGGGAAGAAGCAAAGATACTTTACACATGCATTTACATATCATTTACGAGAAACAGATAGTTCGCAAATAGTTGACAGCTAGCTGCCATATTGCTGGCAAACAGCTGTCAGGCTCAGAGCCCACCGGACTGACTGGGTCGACTGGCAGCGTCTCCTTCTAACAATGTGCTGATCCAGCCTTGAAGGGGCCCTGCAACGCCGTTCTCGGGTCATCATATTTGCTCTAGATATATTCTCAGCATGTCATAGAACACAGAGCAAAATTAATTATGAGAATTGACTCGCACAAACCCCAGTTATCGGTCAGAGAACATTGCAAATACGAGGAAAATTAGAGCTACCCTCCACCTGAATTTTCGCGGTTCTTAAGAGCACATTTCACTCTCCCATGACGTCACATCATTATCATCAGCCTGGTTACGCCCACTGCAGGGCAAGGGCCTCTCCCATACTTCGCCAACTACCCTGGTCATGTACTAATCATGGCCATGTTGTCCCTGCAATGAAGGGAATCATGGTCACTGACCAAGTCTTATGAATAATCTGACGTTTTGGAAACGCGTACGGGTTCCTTGTTCACTGAGTTGGACAGGAAATCGTCGTCACTTATATAGCCAGCACGTGACGTAATGAACGTGCTTAAACGGCAGGCATAGTCCCTTATGTCCGGTTCATCGTAGCTGGCGTCGATTGAATGATTAGAGATTCTAGCAGCCGTCGCGATGACACGTTCTTTTCTTTGGCAACAACAGTGGCATTGTCCCAGTCAATCTTGTGATTATGTTCCTGCGCATGCTCGGCAATGGTGTTCGTCGTGTGACTATTATTTCTTACGTCACGTTTATGTTCCTTGAGTCTTCTGGAGAACTTCCCTGTTTCACCAATATATACTTTGTGGCAATCAGCGCATGGTATATTATACACAACTCCTGGGAATGATTCAACAGGTAACCTGTCTTTCACATTGTGTATAAGATACCATGCGCTGATTGCCACAAAGTATATATTGGTGAAACAGGGAAAGCTATATATAAGGGTTGGTTATATTCCGCACATTTCTCTATCACCTGGTTGATAGTGTGAATATGGTCTATTGTTGAGTAGCCTTTACGGAATCCCGCCTGGTCCTTTAGTTGACAGAAGTCTAAGGTGTTCCTGACTATTTGCGATTACCTTAGTAAATACTTTGTAGGCAACAGACAGTAAGCTGATCGGTCTATAATTTTTCAAGTCGTTGGCATCCCCTTTCTTATGGATTAGGATTATGTTAGCGTTCTTCCAAGATTCCGGTACGCTCGAGGTCATGAGGCATTGCGTATACAGGGTGGCCAGTTTTTCTAGAACTGACGTCGCATGATGTCACCCAATAGCAGCAAGGCATAAGCTGCAGTCGGCGCGCCACGGTTGCCTAGCTTGCTCAGCCTGTTGACGGCGTTCCAATGGTCTCCGCGATCAGGCAGTGCTCGGTCCAACCTCTGAAGCCAAGGCGTCACTTTTATGGTTACAACAGCTTCCTCGAGGCGGCCTTTGACGTGCCGAAGTGCTCGGCATGTGATGCGTCGTTCCCGTGGTTGAAACGCCTTGCCCGTTGCTCTACGATACTTAAAATTGTTGTAAAATGTAACATTGTAGCATTTTTTTGCAGAACTCGCAAACATAAATCGCACAACACATTTTAAATGCGTAAGCCCAACGAGGAAAATCGCCCGTCCCGTAAGACGAGATCGCTTTCAAGATGGTGCCTTCAGCAGCGAGCAAATTCACCTTCGTGCTGCCTCTCGCTTCGACGCGAGCTACGCGGCGAGAACACCGAGCACACGAGGCTGTCAGCACTCGCCGCACTGAGCCCCCATCGCAGATCGCTTTCTAGATTCGGACCCGCTCGTCTCCAACGCGGCGAGAACACAGAGCACACGAGGCTGTCAGCTTGCCGGCGCTCTCTCTCGCCATTGCAGATCGCTTTTAGGAAACGGCCCTCGCGGCCGCGCCACACGCAGCCACCGCGGGAGTGCGGTTGGTCACGCTTCGTAATGGTTCGCGCGGATGAACAAGGCGCTAAAGAGCGATAACGGCTTTTAATGATCGAAAAGTCACCAGCCCACTTGGCGCCGCCACCTTCAGTAGTTTCCTTGCGCCATGGATTCACCTTGCGCCGCCGTTGGCAGCAGTTGCCGTAGCAGCACTGACGTTTGTACTGGTTGGATCAAGTTTTATAACATTGATAATGACACCTGGCTGCGGGGATATGAGCATGTGGCACAACGATTAAACACACTTAGACAACTCCCAGTGGAATTTCTCTGTGAATGTTTTAACCAATCGTCATAGCGGCGCTCTCTTTCGTCACGCCCTGTCTACGAGATACACAAAATCGCCACAACGAGGCGATGCCATCGATGTCGCTCAACAAACTTTCCCTGGCTCACTCGTTGCAGGGTGCCTTGACGATGCAGACTGGCCCGTCTTCGGGCGTAACAAGGCGGGGCGGGTGACGCCGCCACCTGCATCACATTCCTTTTCTTCAGTCCCTTGAAGACGCAAAGCTTTTTTTACGCTGGGGCACTGTCTGGGTTGCCGTAGAGTTACTGTATACCGCATAGACTCGTGAAAGGGCCTCACCCGTGTAAAGGCCACGCCCCCAGCTTGGCAGCACAAGATATGGGACAAGAAATTTCCAACGGAGAAGCAATCGCGTTCGGTGCTCTGATGCCGCGCGCGGATATCGGCGAATTTTCGCTCGCTGTGTACTTCCCCGTGCGGGTGCTAGACGGCTAGAGCCAGGGTGTGCACAAGATTCGGGGGGTGCAGAAGTCGCCGGTTGCGCAGGCACTACTTTACCGGTTCGGTCCCGTGCAAGGGCCGCACCTCGTCAAAATTGTGGGAAAATGAGTGCGGCCCTTACACGAGTCTATACGGTATGCTCCTATAGCGTACGTACATGCTCCCACCCTAAGGAGAGCATGTATGTAGGCTATAGGCTGCCTCACCCCGTTTTGCGAGGATGCAAGGCATTTCCGAAGGCGCCAGATAGCCCCCCTGAGAAATGCGGGGAAGCGGGGGTCACCATGATGATGCGTTGGATGTGGTGCGCACAACAGCGCACTACGAGTAAAACGCGGGAAAAAAATACGCACGGTGTAGCGCGCTGAAAACGACTGAATACAATGCTTTAAAACTCAATAACAGCTTTGCCATGGGAGTATAGAACGCCCGTAATTCAAAAATTAGATACATGACTTATTAATATTCTCTGATTAGGCAAGAAGGGGGTTAACCGAGGGGCCCGATTTTTATTAGTCATATCATGAGAAGCCAACAAACACTGACACCAAAGGCAACATAGGAGAAATTACTTGTGCTTAATAAATGGAATGAAGAAACGACAAATTAATGGAAATTAAAGTGGCTGAAAAAACAACTTGCCGCAGGTGGGAACCGAACCCACAACCTTCGCATTTCGCGAAGGTGTGGGTTCGGTTCAGTTGTTGGGTTCAGTTGTTTTTTCATCCACTTTAATTTCCATTAATTTGTCGTTTCTTCATTCCATTTATTAAGCACAAGTAATTTCCCCTATGTTGTCTTTGGTGTCAGTGTTTGTCGGCTTCTCATGATATCTCTAATTAGGCAGTTATTTAACGTGCAAAGTTATCTCATGACTGATCACCGAAGGTCTCGTATTCGTGTATGAGCTTCTTTAGCTGTATGGCTAACGTTAGTTGGAATGCCCTGCATATGCGATGCTTCTTACGCCATTGCGAGCGCTTTCACATAAGAATCCACGACGCAATCAACCTCAGCGGAATACAAAAAAAAAACCGAGTAAGTCCAGTTTCAGTGTAGATCTAGTGGCAGTCGATGAAATTCCCCGAAAAGAAGAGTACGAAATCCATCCAAAGTAGACGGAATCCAACCCAAGTAATCCGTTCGCTATGCTTGAGAGAACAAAATTCGTTGTAACCCAAGCCATTGCTCCGAAGTGCTGCTGACAGTCCGTTGCTCTAGCCACTTAGCTATCAGATTCTGCACGGTGCTGGCTGTGCGCAACTCATGTTTCCATAGCTCCATCTTCACTGCGTACATCGCAGAAACAATTTCAGAGATGGAAACAGTTCACATACGTATTATTTCTTTAGCGCCGCGTAAGCAGAAACCGTAGACGGAATAGACACACACACACAAGCACCGCGTGTCGTGACACCGTGTCGACACGCACGAGCGTCGTCTTCTCTGCGCGCTGTCTGTTTTCCTTCCATTAAAAAAAGACTATAAAAATTTTTAGCAAACCACACCAGCTTCCCGAGCAACAAGTTTATTTGAATGACACACATATGCCTGCTTCGTAAGTTGCCAAACCAGACTTGTACGTATAACGAATGACATATAATTAATTACTTGTAAACAATTACGACTTTTGATAATTTTGTAAGTTAACGATTTCATTATTTATTGAGTAACGCTCGATGTAATTAAATAACTTTTCTCTGTAATAATTCACATGTAACCAATTACATTTTTCACCAAACCAGGTGGAACAAGCGACGCAGCTCTGAGCTCTTAAATTTACAAGGCACTACTGTGTACGAAGGGATGAAAACATGTGCACGGATCACCTGCTTCCCACAGCCAGCATACTGCAGCTACGCCTCGATCACCTGAACATGGCACGCTTGCAGATTTGGTCACCTCTCTTGGAAGTAGAACCTCCTAGCTTTGCGCTTTTAATAAGCCTCTCTCTCTCTCTCTATATATATATATATATATATATATATATATATATATATATATATATATATATATATATATATATATATATATATATACAAACGAGAAGAAAGAGGCTTCACCAGGTGCTCGATTTTTATTAGTCATATCAGAAGAAGCCAACAGTGACACCAAGGACAACATAGGGGAAATTACTTGTGCTTAATAAATGACATAAAGAAACGATAAATTACTGGAAATTAAAGTGGATGAAAAAACAACTTGCCGCAGCTGGGAACCGAACCCACAACCTTCGCATTTCGCGAGGTTCTGGGTTCAAAGCTCGAATGGTAAAGCATTGCACGCCGAATGCGAAGGTTGTAGGTTCGGTTCCCACCTGCGGCAAGTTGTATTTTCATCCACTTTAATTTCCATTAATTTATCGTTTCTTTATTTCATTTATTAAGCACAAGTAATTTCCCCTATGTTGTCCTTGGTGTCAGTGTTTGTTGGCTTCTTCTGATATGACTATATATATATATATATATATATATATATATATATATATAGCTCGACGGCTCGTATCTAAATACATGGGAAAGAAGTATATCTCAATACATGGTAAAAGGAGAAATCGTTTTTCTCGGCAACCACTCTGCATCAAATTTGATGAGGTTTGTTGCATTTCAAACAACAACTTAAGATCTTATGACTGTTGGTAGTGCATTTTCTATTTAGGTCATCAATATTTTCATCAAAATTGTTGACAATCAGAAATTTTCAGAAAACGAAACTATCAAGTGTACAACTTTAAACTCAACATTAGAAAAGTGTACCACAATTCTGCAAATTACATCTAATAGTACGCCTAAAGTGTACAAACGTTATGTGTTATACATGGCTCTGAAACAGACCACTAATATGTGAGTAGGACTTTTGCAAAACTCTTGTAAACGATGTAATAAATTCACTTGAAATAAAAATTGATAAATCAGATTTGTCCGCTTTGGACATTCTAACGTATGCAATTTACAGAACTGTGATATCTGTTCTCGTGCAGAGCTACAAACTTGTAAACCTCGTGCTTCTATTATTTTCAAGCTTACCAATTCTTGAAAATTGCTTTTTAAGTATTCAGGCCTCAAATAAATATTTTGCTTCTAACAGTCACTAGAATTTAACTTTCTCTCTTAATTCCAACAAATTTAATTCAAATCGGCCCAGTAGTTATCTCCGAAACGCGTTCCAGCGTTTAACAGGCGGCATCGAAGTTGGACCCGAGCTAAAGCTTCCTCTAAAGGCGGCCTTCATATGCGCTAAGAGCTTCTGCTTAATTTTTCTTAGTTTAGTTCTTGCAGTCCGTGACTTCTCTGATAAGGACAGAAGCTGTTGGTCATTAAACGCATTTGTTTCGATTTCTTTGATATGCTATATACGTAACTCCTATACACATATCTTTGCGATTGTAACACGCGAACAGTATTATTACGGCTGAATAATATGCAGCTTTATATTAAATTACATTACACATTAGACCACTTTTTCAAGGAACGTGAACGTTTCCTAGCGCCTATTACAATTACTCGTTTAAGCCTAAATTGTTAACGGGCGAATGGCGCCGCGGTTAAAGCTTCACCAGATATTGACCGACAAATTGAAACGGCGCTTCTATGGCTCGACAGCGGTTCAGAGTTCATGCCAGGAAATCACCTGTCGAGGATCTTTTCCGTTTTTTTACTGGCCTTATCGGGAGTGCCTTCCCCTAACCCCAGCAACAATCAAGCGCTGCGCTTCACAAAGGGCCCAGAACCGAGCACCGCGGCATTGAGTAACCATGCACAAGATTGTGCATGGTTACTCAATGCCACATGGCTGTGTTGTGCATGGTACGCTACAAGAGAACCCTTCTATCCAGCGCACACATCGAGCGAGTTTTTCGTGTCGCTACCAGATGTCTTCACAAGAAAACAGGGAAGATTACGGAGTTCGAAAAACAATTCTTATATAGAGAAGGTAAACAACGTCTTAATGGCTGAAGAGGATGCATTGAAAGAGCCAGGGCAGGTTGTTTCATTTACTGCATTTGTCCTATGTTTAAAAAAAAGTAAGAAGGAAAGTAACGTTAATGTAATGTATTACCTTTTACTGATTGCTCAGTTATTTTCGTGGGGCAGTAGGTGGTAACTGTAATCCATTACATTTTATATATATATATATATATATATATATATATATATTATGCGTTGCTTATGATGAAATAAACGTAATTGCACACATCGTCGTTACTTCTGTACCATTTGATTAACCGCTTCACCGAAGCTTCGCCTTCACATAGATTCCAACATGCACATTAGATTTGCATATTTTTTCTTGGGGCTCTAACCAAGTATACAAAGCGTCAGCTGCCAGACGAACTCCGTAGTTCGATCCAAAAACCGTGAAAACTGCTGCCACATTCTCCGGGGATCGAGGAGTCGGTTTAAAGGCCTCACACGAGGTATTACGCGTTCTCTGCAGAGCCCCGCTCGCCTTCGCCATTCAAAGCGCGTGCGTTTGTGTGCCATGGATGGTGGAAGGTACACAGACATCAAATGACGCCAGCACCTCAGGCGGAAGAGCTTTGTGTTGAATGCAAAAGCCGAGTATCCGAGCTCTGCATGCTGCAGTCGCAATCAGTGGAATGACACGACACGGTAGAGGAAGAAGAAGAAGAACAACTTTATTGAAGAATAAAACGCTGAATGGGTGGAGCCCCTTAGAGAAGGGACCCCCTGGCTTCCGCGCGCAGTCTTGCTTGTTGGATGATGGCCACGGTAGAGGAAACGCACAGAGATACCCGAGCTATTGGGAACGAACTTCGTTACGGCTTATTGGTGGGCTACCTGGTTTTCGACCATCAATGCGAGAAGAGGAAGGGCAAGTTAGACAAACAGGTTACAAACAGGGGAAGTGATGGATAGTATAGATGTACGCAATAAAGCGAAATAAATGTAGGAAAATATAATTTTTGCTGTCGGTGGAAGCCGAACCCTCAACCTCGGCATGACACTTGCGGTGCTCTAGCAATCGAGCAATTGCGACAACGACGCCTTCGTCCACTTTCTTGGCTGCTTACGTAAATGTACGCGCTGCCTAGCTCAGTGTGTGTGAGCTCACGCTGCTTACGACCAAGACAATGTATACGAAACATGTCCAGGAATTCTGGACATTCTCCTTCGGAACTTCACAGCAAGGCACAAGTGTGACTCAATGGGAATTTTTTTTTTCTAATTTATATTTCAGAATATACGGCGAGGGTCAAAAAGTTTCAAACGACGACAACAAGAGGGTGGTCCCTTCTAGCAACATATGCATTTTGGCACTTAGTCGGAACATTGGTGGTACGTTAAAGCAGTTAAAGAAAGTCAGGCAGGGGCGGTGAAGTCCAACGACAGGAGAAAATCGTTTTGCACCCTCCCGCCAGAGGGCCCATTGGCTTAAAAAAGCGCCAAATTTAAACCTTAAAGCGATTTATTACAGCTGACATTGAAAAGGTATTGGTAGAGGGAGTGTTATGCAGCCTGTTTGCACGTGTAGGCTTTTGAGAAGCAGCCGAGATGGTACGGAGTGGTTATGCATGTGCATGTCTTGAGCGTGCCTGGGTATGGTTCTATGCGCATGTTCGCTCTGTGTATGAGTGTGCGGGCGTGTGCCTCCGTATTTGCGTTTGCATGCGCGCGAGTGCGTGTATGCGTGTGTCAGCGTTCGCGACGTGTGTGAGCGTTCGCAGCGTATGTGGGTGCCTGCGTGTGTGCGCGCTTGTGCGCGCCCTTGCGGTGCATGCGTGGGCGTGTGTGTACGTGTACGCGTGCCAACGTGTGCTTTTCGAGTTTCAGCATGCAGGATTGCGAAAAAATGTGTGCGTGTTTGTGTGCGCATGGATATCTGTGCGTGCGTATTGTGTGTGCGTGTGTGCGCGCGTGTGTGTGTGTATGCGTATGACGGATGGAGAGAGAGTACGTGCGTGTGAGGGAGAGTGCGTTTGCGTGCGAGGGATACAGAGTGTGTGTGTGTGTGTGTGTGTGTGTGTGTGTGTGTGTGTGTGTGTGTGTGTGTGTGTGTGTGTGTGTGTGTGTGTGTGTGTGTGTGTGTGTGTGTGTGTGTGAGAAGAAAGAGAGAGACGCTGTTTAGAGACAAGACAAAGCGGACGTTGCGTACTACGCTGCGATGTTTTCCTTTGTTAAACTGTACTGCATGACCAGAATATAAGTTCTTTTAAAGTTTTTTTTCCTTTAAACTAAGTTCTGTGTTATCAATCTCGCACAGCCGGCGTATAATCACTGTCGCGCTCACCTATCACTGTTTCCAGCATGTGTGTGCGCGCGAGGGAAAGAGAGCGTGTGTATACGCGAGGGAGAGAGATAGTGTGCGTGAGTGTGCGTGCCAGCGGAGAGTGTGTGCGCGTGCTAGTGCCTCCGTATGTACATGTACATATGCTTGCACGCGAGTGCGCGTATGTGTGTGTGAGCGTTCGCGGCGTGTGTGCATGCCTGCATCTGCGTGTTAGGGCATGTGTGTGTGCGCTTGCGTGCTTTCGGCGCATGCATGGCGGCGCGTGAATGTACACATGTGCGACCGTGCTTGTTCGTGTTTCAGCATGCATGCCTGCGGACATAACTGTGCGTGTTTGTGTGCGCATGGATATCTGTGCGTACGATGGGCACGATGAAGGGGGCGTGTGAATGCGTTTGAGGAGGAGAGTGTGTGCTCGTGCCAGGGAGAGAGAGTGCGTGTGTGTGTGTGTGCGAGGGTATTTGCGTGTTTGAGGGTGTGAGCGAACATTTTCCTGCTTACACCTACTCTTGGAAACAAACGCGATGTGGAGACCATTAAAGCCCGTGTTTAAATGCACGAGACAACTACGAATGACACTGCAAAAAGAAAGCGCCTGCGATGTCAGTAATGCCGCCCTTGCCTACCACGGCCCGTAAGAGGCTGCCAAGCAGTTCAACTTCGTTATCTTGCTTCCGTCGGTGGCAGCGCAATGTCTTGAAGGCAATGACGCGCAAAATCTGCACTATCATTCGATCGTGTATCGTTTCGGTGACCAAGCGAGCTTTCGGCAGCGCACGTTTGTTGCTATATTGACATTTCAACTTTAAACGGCTTGCGTTCGGAAAAAACAATGTGAATAAAAATCGACAGTCGTCTGGCCGCAAGAAACATGCTCACGGAGCCGTGTCATTCATGACAATATCTCAAAAGGCTGGAAGCGGTCAGGTCGACGTTACCCTCGACCTTTTTCCGCGTCAGCGAGGCTTTCACAGAGCGCTTAATTGCAAGATATTTGTTCTTACTCTTACAGGATCATGTTTCATAAGCATATATTCGCTCAAATATACAATGTCGAAGGCAGGCTCCAAACTACTCATTCGCTTTAGCCACCCAAGATCAATTATTTAAAAGATAATCAACATACATTCGTGAATTACGCACACAACTGTTCAACTTGCTCCGTATCCGGAGGTTACCGTCTGAACACTCTAATGATAATAATGTCAGGAAGATTTACATTGATCTATTTCTTAAAATTTGGTGCCGTCAAAAAAGACCACCTGTATAATGATAGTGCAGTAGGCATCTAATAAAGCAGGTGCGAATGCTCGGACAGGTTTTCTTGGTGCAATTCAAGTTGATGAACTTAGAACACACGCATCCAAGGATGCACCTCTGTCTTTACAATGTATTCTCCTACATTGTTCAAGAAATGCCTCAGTGCCACGGTACATCACAAAAGGTGTGTGGTAGCATTATTTGCTCTCCCTAATAGATTTCTGAGCGTTCGCGGCATCAGGCTTGGTTTTCTGGCGTCATCAGGAATCAGAACAGTGAATTAGGGTCTGATTTATCTTGCATGAGTAATTGACAAATCGCGCAACAGAAGGTTCCCGGAATGATGTGTGATGACGACATTCTGCCACTATCGAGAATGAATGTGATTTATACATGAGCGAATGTTTGTGGCTACGCAGCGAAAAGCCTAGGCCTTAAGTTTAGCAGAGAGAAATCGGGAATTATGATGTTTAATGAAAAGACGAATAATTACATGGTGTCAATTCAACAGCAAGTCATACGCATAGTCAAACAATGTATATGCATATTCAGCCATTGCATATTTGCTTGCTTACGAGGGTATGGGCCATTCCTGATTATGTCGTTCTTGTTTCGGGTATGAGCCCCCATTGCAACGAGCCACTTTAGATTTTTTCGCCCTAATCAACCAATATATCGTTTGCCAATGTAGCCGTGCGGTTTGGGGCTGCCTTCACCACGGGCACTAGGTCGGAACTCATGTTTCCATTGACTGCATACGTATATCAGCAATAATTCTAGAAAAAAAGCGGTATTTTTTTCTTTATGTGTTAACAATAGCCAGTTAAAATATATTCCGCAAAGCACTCATCCCAATACTTCAGTACTTTTTGTTCTAACACACACGTGCGCGCTACTGTATTTGATATAATGTACCATAATAATTTTGCATTGATTTCCGCCAGGCAGCTGTTTTTATTTTTAATGACGCCAGGAAACCCAGCCTGATGTCAGCAACGCTCATATATGTAATCGGGAGCGCGCACAATGTTCTCGCATATACCTATGCGTATATACAGGGTGTCCCACGTAACTTGAGCCAAACATTAAATACATGCAAATGCAACGTACCTGTACAGACTCAACGTAATGTTTGCCATCGCTTGAAGATACTCAGATATTTATTTTTATTTCGGCATAATTAGATAATTAGCCTTAATTAATGAATCAAATTCTAAAATATTATAATTAGGTGAAAAGTGTCAGTGACAAAATTGTATAGGAATATGAAAACTCCCGATCAAGCAAAAAATGCAATGCCTCATAGCCCCGTAAGGCAGAGGCTACATACACTCAGCAAAGTGAAGCGAACAGTGCCTAAATTCTTTCTAATCACGCATACGACATACAAAACAGCATGTCGAAAAATGCCATCATCAATGGCTCATACCCCCGTGAGCAATGGTTCATACCCCAGTAAGCAATAAAAAATGTAACGACTCATAGTCCCGTAAGGTTCATGGCTACTCACTTTGCGTGAATTAGCTGCGATGACACTGCCTCTGTTGTCATCGGTGATTTCATTGCGTATGTGTGGGTACCGAAAAGGGAGCGGTTACGCGTTCCGTGTTGCAGCTATATCCCTTGCGATGCCACACTGATCCGGCCCAACCGACAACCCAGCGGCGTACGTGCATCTATTTGACATTATCAAAGAATGTGACTGCAGTTGCGAGGGAAATAATGACGACCCATTAGGACAATAAGTGAGTTTGTTCCTTTTGTTCAAAATTATGTCACCTCGGTCTCCTGTGCCAAACAGCTTCGCTGGTCAACCACCTTCACGGAGTGGATTGGCTCATGATTTTTTTTTTACTTTCTCTCTGTCGATGAGGATCGCTATAGCGGCTTGTTGGTACGGCTTATTTTGTTTTGTTGTAGCGCAAGCTGAACAAGGACAACACACGGGCTTCATGACGTTTCTAGGGTGTATATATAGCGACGAGAATGGGAAATAAATCTGTTGTTGAAAGTTAGCGTTGTGTGTGTCAGATGTGCCTTTCTGTTGACCTTGTTCAGCTCGCGTTACAACAAAATAAGATTTCTCTCTCTTTCTTCGTTTCTTCCTTTCTTTCCTTCTTTCTTTCTTTCTGTCTTTGTTTGTTTTCTCTTTCGTTCTTTTGTTCCTTCTTTCTTTCCTTCGTTCTTTTTTCCTCTTGTTTCTTCATTCATATTCAGCCATTGCATATTTGCTTGCTTACGAGGGTATGAGCCATTCCTGATTGTGTCGTTCTTCTTTCCGGTATGAGCCATTGCAACGAGCCACTTTAGACTTTCACCCTAATCAACCAATATTTCGTCTGCCAATGTAGCCGTGCGGTTTGGGGCTGCTTCCACCACGGGCACTAGGTCGGAACACATGTTTCCATTGACTGCATACGTATATCAGCAATATTTCTAGAAAAAAAATAGTGGTATTTTTTTCTTTATGTGTTAACAATAGCCAGTTAAAATATATTCCGCAAAGCACTCATTCCAATACTTCAGTACTTTTTGTTCTAACACACACGTGCGCGCTACTGTATTTGATACAATGCACCATAATAATTTTGCATTGATTTCCGCCAGGCAGCTGTTCTTATTCTTAATGACGCCAGGAAACCGAGCCTGATGTCACCAAGCTCATTTGTGTAATCGGGAGCGCGCACAATGTTCTCGCACACCTTGTGTGATATACCGTAGCGCTGAGGTGCTTCTTGTATAACGTAGGAGAGTCCGTAGTAAAAGCAGAAGTGTACTGTTGAGCGCATGTGCTTAAGTTGATGAACTTGAATTGCGACAAGAAAACCCGTTGGAGCATTTGCACCTGCTTTAACAGAAGCGTACTGCACCATGAATATCCAGGCAGTTACTTTTTAACGGCGCCAAATTTTAATAGAGCAATGTAAATCTTGCTGACATTATTGCTATCATTCCAGTGTTGAAATTGGTAGCCTCTACTTACGGAGTAAGCTGAGCAGTTGTTTTCGTAATAAACGAAGCTACGATAATTAAATTGTCAATAATTGATCTTAGGTGGGTAACGGACATGTGTAGCTTGGAGCCAGTCCGCGAGACTACCTAGCTGAGCGAATAATTAATAAACATGCTTCTATTTTAAAAATCCTTTACAGATAAACTCTGAAAGCATAACTGACGCTGAAAAAGACCGTCTTTAAGGGCGACCTGACAGAGCCCAGCCTTTTGTGATAATGTGATCAATAGCATCACTCCGTGAGTACGTTCCCTGCGGCCAGTGCACTTTTGATGTACATTTGTTTTGTTTTTTTTCTAAATCAAGCAGTTTAAACCTTTGATGTCAATACAAAAGCAAACGTGTGCCGCCGAAAGCTGGCTTGGGCGAAGTAGGGGTGCACGACGCAATGATAGTGCAGATTTAGCGCGTCATCGCCGTCAAGACGCAAGGAAGATAACGAACGCGAACCGCTAGTAGCTCCTAGCGGGACCGTGCCGATGGTGATGGTGCCATCGAGACAAAATACAGGGTGGCAATACTGACTGTACAGGCGCTTTCACAGCGAAGCTGTGTACCTCTGCCCCGAAATGCATTTGTCGTGTCAGGGAGCAAGAATTTTGGCCGATCCTGGAGGTTGCGAAGTATCGGGCTGTCACGCGGCGGAGGTGAAGCAGGCTTCAAGTGCTCCGCCAATACTACTACTACTACTACTACTACTACTACTACTACTAATAATAATAATAATAATAATAATAATAATAATAATAATAATAATAATAATAAAGATGCATTGTTTCCCGTCGATGGGCATGCTGGAATCATTTGTGAACCGCACATGGTCTCACGCGCAGAAGGCATTGCCGCATATGCATAGGCGGAAATGTATGTACAACCATACAACATGACTCGTAAGAGGAGAGAGGCACCGACTGTGGAGTGCAGTGTCTGCCGTACAAACGAAAGACGAAATTATGATATCCACTGTCTATATATGTATATTCAGGCACACCCAAGTGTGGTACTGAGAAGTTCATTACCACGCACTTTGCATTGGTTAGCTGCGATGACACTACCTTTGTGATCATCATTGAAGACTTCAATGTGGGCATTTGAAAACCAGAAAATAAATGGTTCACTGAGTTTGTGCATGAAGAATTTGGTTTGGAGTGCTACACCACTCGAAGTAACTCAATTAACCAACAATGGTCGTGCATAGATTCTACTTTGGCCAAGACATCTGTCTAAGGTTGTAACCGGACCAACCCGTATATATCACAGTAATCACAGTAAGGCTATCGTCACTACCATTACCAAGTGGTGACAGTGACAAGAACTTTATTAGAGTGTCCTGAGGAACTTGATTAGGGGGCACCCGAAGGCTCCCCGATCAAGTTGGTGGCTCCACCCACTACGGGACAGGGAGATGGTGACTCTCCGCGACGTCGCGGGCCCTCTGGACGGCCTGTAGTTGGCTTGTGAAATCCGAGCTCTTCAGCAAGGCGTCCCACTTGGACTCGTTATGAAAGTCGGAGCCCGCGTTGTACGGGCACAGCCAGAGCATGTGGTCGAAGGAGCAGCACGCGTGACCGCATTTGGAGCACGATTGCGGAAAGTTCGGGTCTATCCAACTAAGCGCTCTCGGGGTGAGGTACGATCTCGTCTGTAAAAGCCTGAAAGTAACAGCCTGAGCCCTGTTCAGTTTCGGACTGGCGGGAGAGAATTTTCTCCTGCTTTGTCTGTAATGTGACGTAATTTCGTGAAAGGTTGTAAGTTTATATTTGAAGGGGCAATCCTGCGGGAGAGCTGGACTGCTAGCTCTGGCGCGGTTCGTGAATTCACGCGCCAGGCAGTTCGCCCGCTCGTTAGGGTTGCAACCCGCTCGGTTAGTTGCATCGTCCATGTGTGCCGGGAACCATGCTATGTTGATATGACCTGCAGTTTCTTCTCGCGTATTAATACGAAAGCATCTGTTAACGATGTTGGCTGCGTGTTTACAAACTAGAGCGGACGAGAAAGCCCTGACCGCCGTGCGCGAGTCAGAGAAAATGGACGCCGGGCCTTTTGCGGCTTGAAGAGCCAAGGCTATCGCGGTTTCCTCCGCCTCGTTCGCGTGTTTGGCGTAGATTGATGCGGCGCTGATAAGCGTTCCGCGCGCGTCAACGACCGTGATTGCAAACCTGTCTTCGCTGCCATATTTGGCGGCGTCAACGAAGAATGAATCTGCCCCGTAAGGATCTATTCGTCGAAGGATGGCTCTAGCCCGCGCTCTTCTGCGACCTTCGTTATATATTGGGTGGATGTTCCTCGGCACGGGCTCGACCTTTATACCTTCACGGGCTAATTTAGACAGGGGGTGTCGGTTGAGCGGAGCCTGCATAGGGAGTTGACCAGCTTCATCAAGAATTTTGATTCCCGGCTTAGTTGACGAAAGCCTGGAGATATGTGCAATAAACTGTGCTTCAATTAATTCGTCTGTGGTATTGTGAATTCCAAGTTCAAGTAGTTTTAATGTGCTAGCGGATTGTGGAATACCGAGTATTCTTTTGACGCCGGACCTGATGAGTGTGTCGAGTTTGTTCTTTTCAATTTTGCTCCACTTAAGGTACGGTGCCGTGTAAGTAATGTGACTGATAAAGAAAGCTTGGAAGACCCTGAGTAGGTTGTCCTCCTTGAGTCCCCCCCTTTTGCTTGCGATTCTAGTTATGAGTCTTGGTATGTTTTTCGCCTGCGCGCTCAGCTTGTTTAGAGCTTCTGCATTACAGCCTTTGGCGTTGATTAGAAGTCCTAAAATTTTGATGGAGTTCACCCTCGGAATGGGGTGCCCTTCTCGTGTTGTAATTTCGACTGGCAGCGTTTCCAGAGTGGTGAAAATAAATACAAGACCACTTGTGTAATCCTGTGTGATGTGCTAGAGCTTAGCTGGTCATCCATCTTCACAGAGTGGAATGGCTTCTAATATTTTTTTTTTCCTTTTTGCGTCGGTTTCGCTTTCAGAAAGTGATAATATTGTCACAGTCGGTAATGTGGAAAGAAGACGACGCTGATGGTGGTCTGGGAGACGACGAAGAAGTGTTTAGCAATATCGATGCTCTACGCTTGCTGGCTCAGCCATTAAAAGCTACCTGTAAATAGACGGACGCTTCTTCCTTCCCATAACATCATTGGTGGACGTGCGGGGTAATCACTTGAGCAAGACGGAGCTCCGCAGCGGACGTAACCTGGCCGCCATGTCTTCCGAAGGAGACAGTTCAACCGCGGCCCCGTCGTCGCCACCGACGGTCATCCTGGCCCAGCCTCGCGACCCTGGCATGTTTTCCGGGATTGACAACGTTGACGTCGATGACTGGTTACAGAATTATGAACGGGTCAGCGCACACAACAGGTGGGATAACACGCTTATGCTGGCTAATGTAATATTCTACCTCAAGAAAACAGCACGGGTCTGGTTCGAAACACATGAAGAAGAGATTACGAGTTGGGACCAGTGTAAACAGAAGCTTAGAGATTTGTTCGGCAAACCCGTCGGCCGCCAACGTGCTGCAAAGAAGGACCTTGGGACCCGTGTACAGACGTCCACTGAATCTTACGTGGCGTATATCCAGGACGTCCTCGCTCTTTGCCGCAAAGTAGATAACAATATGGCAGAGGCAGACAAGGTCAGCCACGTCTTAAAGGGCATCGCGGACGACGCGTTTAACCTGCTTGTTTATAAGAACATCACAACGGTCAATGAGATCATTAATGAATGTCGCCGCTTTGAAGACGCGAAGAGTCGCCGCATAGTTCAACAGTTTACGCGTCTACCTAATACCGCAGCTTCATCGACGTGCGAAGACATTTGTCCACCACGTGAGCCCACCTCCTCTGAGAACGTCGTCCATATCGTTCGGCGAGAAATCGAAGCAGCGTCTCCTGCCACGCCAGTCACGCAGTGCTTTGACGATTCCCGGCCGCTTGTGTCCCTCATTCAGTCGGTCATTCGCCAAGAACTTGCCAATGTAGGTCTTCCGTCCATCTGCTCCGCCAGCCGTCCTGACTTTGCTTCGTCTGCTGCCACTGCCCCTGTTCACCGGAGCCAATGCGGTCCATATCCGAGCTATCGCAACCCGGCCGAATGGCGCACCCATGACGATAGACCAATCTGTTTTTACTGTGGACGTGTGGGCCACATCTCTCGCCACTGTCGAAGTTCCTGGCCAGCCCACTCTCGACCAAGCTTTCGCTCCTACCGCCGCCCGCCACTGAATCCTCGCCCGCCATCCCTCCCCACCGAGGTTGAAGACGCACCTGACAACGCTCGAGCCACCGCGACCAGCCGATCGCCATCACCACATAGTCGCCGCTCCCGTTAGCCCCAGCTGCGTCGCTCTCCATTCCCAGCTTACCGTCACCGCTCTCCGACGGGAAACTGAAGGGTGCAGCTCCTTGGAGTGACGCTGCTAGAACGATCCCGACTGCAATTGCTCTACTGACCTTGCCGACGGATACGGATTTACTTGATGTGTACGTAGATGGTGTCCCTTCACTGCTCTGCTAGATGCAGGCGCGTGCATCTCTGCGATGAGCGACCAGCTTCGTAGACGGTTCACTAAAGTTTCGCAATTTTCAACTTTGACTTCTGATATTACGCCATCTCCTGTTGACGTCTTCTTTGCCGGCTGTCTTTCCTCACCTAACAAACATGGTTGCTCCCGAACTTTCGCCTCACCACGCCGACCAGTTATGCCACCTGCTCTCCTCGTTCAGCGACATTTTTTACTTGGGTCGCCCGTTAGGACAGACCTCTCTCACGACCCACTGTATTGATACCGGTGACGCACACCCTATTCACAAGCGACCATGTCATGGTCCTTGCACAAACGACAAACAATTCAAACGGAGGTCAGGAACATGATCTCGAGAAGTCGTGGAACTGTCATTCAGTCCTTGGGCGTCCAATGTCGTTCTAGTTAAAAGGAAGGACGCCAGCTGGCGCTTCTGCGTGGATTACCAGCGCCTCAACAAAATCACCAAGAAAGGCGTTTATCCTCTACCAGCCGTTGATGACGCCTCCAATTGCCTCCACGCTGCAAAGTACTTTTCTTCCATCCATCTTTGTTCCGGATACTGGCAGATTGCTGTTGACAACATAGATTGAGAGAACATCGCGTTTATAACACCTGATGGCTTATATCATTTCAAAGTCATGCCTTTCAGCTTATGTGATGCTCCAGCTATTTTTTAACGCATGATGGACACACTCTTTCATGACCTCAAGTGGTCCATCTGTATTTGTTACTTAGATGACGCCTTGATTTTTGCTCCTGCATTCGCCACGTACCTGGGGTGCCTCTCGCACATTCTTTCTGCTTTTCTCAATGCTGGCCTTCAAATTCATTCTTCTAAATGCCACTTCGGACGCAGTCAAATTACTATCCTCGGTTATCTTGTTGATTCATCTGTTGCGCGCCCTGACCCGGGCAAAGTTCGTGCCGTACGGATGCTTCCCGTGCCAAATGTGCTAAATATATCCGGAGCTTCGTGGGCCTGTGCTCGTACTTCCGCCGCCGCATGCACAATTTTGCGGAGGTCACCCGCCCTCTGCTCTTGTGAAGGCAGACGTTTCATTTTCTTGGGGTCCTGAACAAGCAACTGCCTACTCGGAGTTTATCTCTCTCCTAACATTTCCATTCCTTCTTGCGCACTCCGACCAGACTGCTCCAACAGGAGTCCGCACTGATGCCAGTGGTCACGGAATCGGTGCCTGTTTTTGCGAACGTCAACGACGCCACGACCACGTCATTGCCTGCGCCAGCTGTCTGCTTTCTCCAGATGAGTGCAATTAGTTCATTACTGAACGTGAGTGCTTTGCACTTCTCTAGGCAGTGGCAAAATCTCGCCCTTACCTGTATGGTCGGCCCTTTACATTCACGAAAGACCACCATGCGCTCTGCTGGCTTTCGTCCCTCAAAGACCCTACCGGTCACCTGGGTCACTGGGCGCTACGCCTACAGGAATACTCGTACACGGTTGCTTGTGCGAGTTTACACCAACATGCCAACTGCTAGTACTACCACCTAGACGATGCTCCTGATGTTTCTGTGTGATATGCTTCTGCTTCTGCATTTTCGCTATGTGCTTCGCTGACCTCGCTACCGAAGAGTGCTGAGATCCGGTATACGTGGCATCATGTACAAGCTCACATCTAGATCATGTGATCCTTCTCTTGTTGATCCTTCTGTCCAAGCTGTACGATCTACCAACTTTTCGTCACTTCGGGGAATCAGTACGTACGACCGTGTCCGGCAACGATTCTTACGGCCTGGTCTGTACCGATCGGCCCGCCGCTACGTCGCTTCTTGTGAGTTGCGTCAACTACAGAAGAAGCCATCTGTTCTCACTGATGGTTTACTCCTACCTCTTGGCAATCCTACTGAACCCTTTTACCGCGTTGGTGTACGACTGTTGGCCCCTTTCCCCACATCTTGCTGATGCAACAAATGGACTGCCGTCGCAACTGATTCTACAACTTGGTTCGGGTTCACCAGAGCCCTTCCAACAGACGTAGCCTACTTCCTCTTGCACAACATCATGTTCACCACGGCGCTTCTCGTCAACTTCTTACCGACAGGGGTCGCTCCTTCCTCTCTACAGTTGTGGTCTACTTGCTCCGCTCCTGTTCTACCAAACATAAACTTCGTGCAGCATCCCACCCTCAGACGAACGATCTTAGGGGGCGGCTTATTCGATCAATAACGGACAAGCTCTCCATGTGTGTTTCTGAAAACCATCTTGATTCAGATATTGCTCTCACTTTTGTCACATTCGCCTACAATTAATCACGCTACGACACTATAGGTTACTCGCCATTTTATTCCTAGTACGGCCGAGATCCAGTATTGCCTTTTTACAATACTGCCTACTACTCAAGAGCCCGTGTTTCAGTATACCCGCCATGTAATTGCTCGAGCCCAAGAAACATGCCTAGTTGCTCACCGTCGCCTTTGTGCTTCTTAGAAAACGCAGAAAAGCATTTGTGACATTAGTCACCGGGACGCCGATTATGTTCCCAGGGATCTTGTCCTTCGGCGATCTCCCAGCCGCCGCTTCGGCCGCTCGAAAAAACTAATGTCCCGCTATTCCGGCCTTACCGGGTCCTTTGTCAGGTAAGCGACGTAACCTATGAGATCTCTCCGACCGCACCTACTACTCGCTCCATCCAGGCATCCCATGACGCCGTACTTGTCGGCTGCCTAAAACGCTACTAGTCCGTTTCAGCATAAAAATCAGCGGCATGGCGCTTCCATGCCAGGTGGAAATACGTTACACAGTTCTGCACAATACTGAGGAAGATGAGCAGGAGCTTGGGACTGAAGAAGACAATGCTTCAGAAACTAGACTGCAGTAATTGTCTTTGCCAATTACTGTAAATTACTCCTGATTCTGTAACTTACAAAAAATTAAATTATGGAGCTTTACCTGCCAAAACCACCATCTGATTATGAGGCACGCCATAGTGGAGGACTCAGGAAAATTTCGACCCTCTGGGATTCTTCAACGTACACCAAAATCTAAGTACAAGGGTGTTTTCGCATTTTCACCCCCATCGAATTGCGGCCCCCATACTGTAAATACGCTACCCGTCTTGCTTCTTCTTTCAGCAATAATATTCTAAATCGAACCTAACCGGAAGCTTTAGCTCCTACATGGGAAATGAACAATGGTTTCTTCTCACAATCACTGCACCGAAATTAATTAGTTATGTTGAACTCACAAGAGACCGTTAAAATGAGATTGCAGAAACCACGAATTTTTATTTAACTTCCACTTTTTTAAATTCTGAAAATATGCGAAATTTAAAGAAACGCTACCTGAAGTATACAACCCCGCACCTCACCAACAAAAAATAATGTCGCAATTCTCTAAGCTGCACCTAATATTTCATTTATTGCGGACGAAAATGATATAACATATGCCACCCTTAAGTACACCACTAATTCCTGAATGTGGCATTCGCAAAACCTTGACAAGCATTGTAACAACCTCACATACATCATAAATTCATACGTCAAACTTGCCCGATTGAGCTGCTCCAATATAGAGATGTGATACCAGTTTTTGATGCTAACAAGCGGATTTGTAAACTTCGTACTTCTATTCTTTTTTCAGATTTACTGATTTCCGACGTCTTGTCAATACTTCTATATGGCCTAAATCAAAATTATTTCTGCTGCAATCACTGATTTAACGTTCTCTCTTAAATGCTACACGTTCTCTCTTAAATGCAACAATTCTCATTCAGGTCATTGAACTGTTTTCGCACAAAATCATGCCTTTTACATGTATTTGAGCGGCCGGCATCGAAGATAGGCCCTAGCTAAAGCTTCCTCTTATTCAATCATTCCGGTTCTACCGGAAACCCACGAAACACAAAGCTGACTATATGGAAGCCCACGGCTGCAGTGGTGTACAAATAATAGGAAAATACAACGAAGGAAACCAAAGGGAAGCTTTGCGGGAGCCATTATCTCGGCCAGACATCTCACACGGAATGCCAACGAGCTGTCTGGCAAGGTGTCTAACAAAATCGTCGATTCATTGCCAGTCGGGCAAGTAGCAGATAAGGCCGATACTTGAGCGCGCTCGTTTTCAAGTACCGAGGTGAAGCAACAGTCTCAGGGTGCGCTTCTTTTTATTATGTTTTCTTTTGTTGTGCGTCATGGCATACGTCACGGCGCGAATTTCAAATCATTAAGGTGGATACGCCACGTGGTGGCGAAAAAGGAAACCAAACGCTTGTCCAGAATTCCTGGGTATGCGTAGGCGGCACGTGGAACGGGTTCCAAAAAGCAGGCAACCGATCAGTAAACCCTGCCAGGCTACCTAGTTGCTGGAGTCGCGACATTTGTCCCGCATTGCGTCGTTATGAATGTATACAGAACAGCACACGGAACAGCAATACATTTCAGCACACACTTTGGCGCCGAACATCTCAAAAGGACATTTCTGTCCAATGGACATATACACTCGCTATGAGCATGTGTCACAAAACATGAACATTCGAATTCGAAGTTATTTTGCAAAACCCTCATAATTAGCTCTACACACGATTTCTTGGCGTTCATGTTTATGCTTGTCTTTTAAGTAATCTATCCGAAGTGGAGCAGTTTTTTTTCGCCGGCCACAGACGATCGACTTGCAAACGTTTTGTGTAGCATAAGATCAGTCGAAGGTTCTATTTTGGTTTATTTTGCTCTCATCACTGTATCTAATTTCATTTATTTACATCCTGTACAGAGGCTCTAAGGCTTTACCTAGGGCTCTTCTACATTAGTTTATCACAGACTTGTACACGTTACAGAAAAAAAGTAACCAATTACAATCAAAATTGTTTATTTGAAAAAATGTAATTGATTACAGTTACCACCTACTGCCCCACGAAAATAACTGAGCAATCACTAAAAGGTAATCCATTACATTAACGTTACTTTCCTTCTTACTTTTTTTAAACATAGAACAAATGCAGTAAATTAAACAATCTGCCCTGGCTCTTTCAATGCATCCTCTTCAGCCATTAAGACGTTGTTTACCTTCTCTATATAAGAATTGTTTTTCGAACTCCGTAATCTTCCCTGTTTTCTTGTGAAGACATCTGGTAGCGACACGAAAAACTCGCTCGATGTGTGCGCTGGATAGAAGGGTTCTCTTGTAGCGTACCATGCACAACACAGCCATGTGGCATTGAGTAACCATGCACAATCTTGTGCATGGTTACTCAATGCCGCGGTGCTCGGTTCTTGGCCCTTTGTGAAGCGCAGCGCTTGATTGTTGCTGGGGTTAGGGGAAGGCACTCCCGATAAGGCCAGTGAAAAACGGAAAAGATCCTCGACAGGTGATTTCCTGGCATCAGCTCCGAAGCCGCTGTCGAGCCATAGAAGCGCCGTTTCAATTTGTCGGTCAATATCTGGTGAAGCTTTATACGCGGCGCCATTCGCCCGTTAACAATTTAGGCTTAAACGAGTAATTGTATTAGGCGCTAGGAAACGTTCACGTTCCTTGAAAAAGTGGTCTAATGTGTAATGTAATTTAATATAAAGCTGCATATTATTCAGCGTTTTTATAGTGCATTTACAGTGCAGTGGTGGCGTAGAGGTAGAACACCCGCTTCGCGTGCAAGAGGTCCGTGGTTCGAATCCCGGTGCCGGCAATTTTCCACCGGATTTTTTTTAAAAATCCGCGTGTTGCTAAAATTGCGCAAGCAGGCCTGGAGTGTGGCCTGATGCAGGTGACCAGAACCGGTAACGCACTCCCTCACCAGAGCAGGATTGGCCACCCTGGTGCAGTACTTGGCCACAACCTCCTATATGAACACAACAATCAAACCCCGGCCCTCAGTCCCCAGCAGCTGCGAAGCAACTGACCACGGCGGCGGTCAGACCTGCGGCGCAGCAGAGGGTGCTAAGAATCCCTGGCTCCGGACAGGCCGCCATTGGAATATGAACCTGGCAACGTTTTACGCTAGAATGTTATCTAGTGAGGCGAGTCTAGCAGTGCTATTGGAGGAATTAGAGGGCAGTAAATGGGATATAATAGGGCTCAGTGAATTTAGGAGGCCAAAAGAAGCATATACAGTGCTAAAAAGCGGGCACATCCTGTGCTACCGGGGCTTAGCGGAGAGACGAAAACTAGGAGTCGGATTCCTGATTAAAAAGAATATAGCTGTAACATACAGGAGTTCTATAGCATTAACGAGAGGGTGGCAGGTCTTGTTGTGAAACTTAATAAGAAGTACAAAATGAAGGTTGTACAGGTCTACGCCCCTACATCCAGTCATGATGACCAGGAAGTCGAAAGCTTCTATGAAGACGTGGAATCAGCGATGGGTAGAGTGAAAACAAAACACACCATACTAATGGGCGACTTTAATGCCAAGGTAGGCAAGAAGCAGGCTGGAGACAAGGCAGTGGGGAAAATGGCATAGGCACTAGGAATAGCAGAGGAGAGTTATTAGTAGACTTTTCGGAACAGAATAATATGAGGATAATGAATACCTTCTTCCGCAGGCGGGACAGCCGAAAGTGGACGTGGAGGAGCCCAAACGGCAAGACTAGAAATGAAATAGACTTCATACTCTGCGCTAACCTTGGCATCATACAAGATGTGGACGTGCTCGGCAAGGTGCGCTGCAGTGACCATAGGATGGTAAGAAATCGAATTAGCCTAGACCTGAGGAGGGAACGGAAGAAACTGGTACATAAGAAGCCGATCAATGAGTTAGCGGTAAGAGGGAAAATAGAGCAATTCCAGATCAAGCTACAGAACAAATATTCGGCTTTAACTCAGGAAGAGAACCTTAGTGTTGAGGCAATGAACGACAGTCTTGTGGGCATCATTAAGGAGTGTGCAATGGAAGTCGGTGGTAACTCCGTCAGGCAGGATACCAGTAAACTATCGCAGGAGACGAAAGATCTGATCAAGAAACGCCAATGTATGAAAGCCTCTAACCCTACAGCTAGAATAGAACTAGCATAACTTTCGAAGTTAATCAACAAGCGTAAGACAGCTGACATAAGGAAGTATAATATGGACAGAATTGAGCATGCTCTCAGGAACGGAGGAAGCCTAAAAGCAGTGAAGAAGAAACTAGGAATTGGCAAGAATCAGATGTATGCGTTAAGAGACAAAGCCGGCAATATCATTACTAATATGGATAAGATAGTTCAAGTGGCTGAGGAGTTATATAGAGATTTATTCAGTACCAGTGGCACCCACGACGATAATGGAAGAGAAAATAGTCTAGAGGAATTCGAAATCCCACAGGTAACGCCGGAAGAAGTAAAGAAAGCCTTGGGAGATATGCAAAGGGGGAAGGCAGCTGGGGAGGATCAGGTAACAGCAGATTTGTTGAAGGATGGTGGACAGATTGTTCTAGAGAAACTGGCCACCCTTTATACGCAATGCCTCATGACCTCGAGCGTACCGGAATCTTGGAAGAACGCTAACATAATCCTAATCCATAAGAAAGGGGACGCCGAAGACTTGAAAAATTATAGACCGATCAGCTTACTGTCCGTTGCCTACAAACTATTTACTAAGGTAATCGCAAATAGAATCAGGAACACATTAGACTTCTGTCAAGCAAAGGACCAGGCAGGATTCCGTAAAGGCTACTCAACAATAGACCATATTCACGCTATCAATCAGGTGGTAGAGAAATGTGCTGAATATAACCAACCCTTATATATAGCTTTCATTGATTACGAGAAAGCGTTTGATTCTGTCGAAATGTCAGCAGTCATGGAGGCATTACGGAACCAGGGTGTAGACGAGCCATACGTAAAAATACTGAAAGATATCTATAGCGGCTCCACAGCCACCGTAGTCCTCCATAAAGAAAGCGACAAAATCCCAATAAAGAAAGGCATCAGGCAGGGAGATACGATCTCTCCAATGCTATTCACAGCGTGTTTACAGGAGGTATTCAGAGACCTGGATTGGGAAGAATTGGGGATAAAAGTTAATGGAGAACACCTTAGTAACTTGCGATTCGCTGATGATATTGCCTTGTTTAGTAACTCAGGGGACCAATTTCAATGCATGCTCACTGACCTGGAGAGGCAAAGCAGAAGAGTGGGTCTAAAAATTAATCTGCAGAAAACTAAAGTAATGTTTAACAGTCTCGGAAGAGAACAGCAATTTACAATAGGTAGCGAGGCACTGGAAGTGGTAAGGGAATACATCTACTTAGGGCAGGTGGTGTCGGCGGATCCGGATCATGAGACGGAAGTAATCAGAAGAATAAGAATGGGCTGGGGTGCGTTTGGCAGGCATTCTCAGATCATGAACAGTAGGTTGCCGTTATCCCTCAAGAGAAAAGTGTATAATAGCTGTGTCTTACCAGTACTATTACCAGTACCATTACCAGTATTAGTATTAGCAGTATTATTAGTAGTATTACCAGTACCAGTACCAGTACCAGTACTCACCTACGGGGCAGAAACCTGGAGGCTTACGAAAAGGGTTCTACTCAAATTGAGGACTGCGCAACGAGCTATGGAAAGAAGAATGATAGGTGTAACGTTAAGGGATAAGAAAAGAGCAGATTGGGTGAGGGAACAAACGCGGGTTAATGACATCTTAGTTGAAATCAAGAAAAAGAAATGTGTATGCGTGCCCATTTCTTTTACATGTCCTGCCCATGGGCAGGACATGTAATGAGGAGGGAAGATAACCGATGGTCATTAAGGGCTACGGACTGGATTCCAAGGGAAGGGAAGCGTAGCAGGGGGCGGCAGAAAGTTAGGTGGGCGGATGAGATTAAGAAGTTTGCAGGGACGACATGGCCACAATTAGTACATGACCGGGGTTGTTGGAGAAGTATGGGAGAGGCCTTTGCCCTGCAGTGGGCGTAACCAGGAAAAATATTATTCAGCCCTAATAATACTGTTCGCGTGTTACAATCGCAAAGATATGTATAGGAGTCGCGTATATAGCATATCAAAGAAATCGAAACAAATGCGTTTAATGGCCAACACCCTCTGTCCTTATCAGAGAAGTGACGGACTGCATGAACTAAACGAAGAAAAATTAAGCAGAAGCTCTTAGCGCCTATGAAGGTCGCCTTGAGAGGAAGCTTTATTTATTTATTTATTTATTTATTTATTTATTTATTTATTTATTTATGATATCCTCAGGGTCAACAGACATTACAGAGGGGAGTGGTACAAAACACAGAAAAACAATATTTTAACTACAAGAAGCAGCACAATGTTTCTAATTATGCGATAGTAGTTATGAAGAGGCAAAATACATGTTACGAAAAATACCATATATATACAAAGAAGCAGTCCAGTTTTTCTAATTATACAATAATAGCTATAAAGAGGCAAACAAAAACAAGATGTTACAGAGCATTGGTTAATGAAGTCACAAATTTTTCATGATCTGAAATTGTTACTACCAATTTGGGAAGGCAATTCCTGTCATTTGAAGTGCGTGGTATGTAGGAAAGTAGGAATGATTCTGTTTTACACAACGGAATGCCAACTTTATGAGCATGATCCAGACGGTGCGAAATGTAATGGGGAGGAAGTGCAGTAAATCGCGCAGGTAGGGATGATGATAGAGTTTGTGAAAAAGGCTTAAGCGAAGCATCGCACGTTGAGAAGCAAGCGTAGGTAGATTAAGGTTAGCTTTCATTACCGTGATGCTCGCGATTCGACTGTAGTTAGAAAGTATAAAACGGACGGAATTATTTTGCACCATTTCAAGCGTATGTACTAAAGTACTATAATGCGGATCCCAAACCGAAGCGGCATATTCTAACTTAGGGCGAATGAGTGTTTTATATAGCATTAGTTTGAGAGACGAAGGTGATTTTTCAAAGTTACGGCGAAGGTATCCGAGCATGCGATTAGCGTTGCAGACAACATGAGAGATGTGAGTATCCCATGTTAGATTGCTACTGATGTGAACTCCGAGGTACTTATATGAAGATACGCTGTCGAGTAGTGAATTATTTAAGTGATAAGTGGGTAAACTAGTAATCTTTCTAGACACTCGCATGAATTTGCATTTTTTAATGTTTAGTTCCATAAGCCATACATTACACCACTCAAAGACTGCGTTAATGTCAGCTTGAAGAAGAGCGGCGTCATTTGAACTTGTTATTTCTCGGAAAATTACGCAATCATCGGCAAACAAATGAACTGATGAGGAAACGCAGGACGGTAAATCGTTAATATAGATGAGGAAAAGAAAAGGACCGAGGACTGAGCCCTGCGGTACACCAGAATGGACTGTGCATTCTTCCGAATTCGAGCCGTTAGCTGAAACAAACTGGGAACGGTTAGCAAGAAAACTTTCAATCCAGATTAAAAGACAGGGATCGAGTTTAAGTAGTCGTAATTTATAGATGAGCAGTTTGTGACACACTTTGTCAAAGGCTTTAGCAAAGTCAAGGAAAATGCAGTCAGCCAAGGACCTATTGTGAAGAATGGTGATTAGTTTGTGTACAAAAAGTGTTAGTTGGGTTTCACACGAGTATGATTTGCGAAATCCATGCTGTGAATTCGACTCCAAAAAAGTAGCAAGATGAGAAGCCAAGATACGCTCTAGTATCTTACAAGGTATACTTGTGAGCGAAATCGGTCTGTAGTTTAGAGGGGAATGCTTATTGCCTGATTTATGAATTGGAATTACCTTCCCGACTTTCCACTCGGATGGAAGAAAACCATTGTGCAATGATTGCTGGAAAATTTTAGTTAAGATGACTGATGTGTAACAAACTGTGCTTTGAAGGAATTTCCCATTAATGTGATCACTACCCGGCACAGAGGATGGTTTTAGTGACCTAATGATGCTTGCGACACCATCACAGCTGATAATGAGAGGGAACATTACATCATGGTCATATGATCGTAGGTGTGGCGGAGTGGAATTGCTGGGTAAAGAAAAATGTTTTGCGAAAACTTCATTTAGTACTCCGGGACACTGGTTGGCCGGTATAGCCTCACCATTAAGGTCACTGAGCGCTATTATATTATTGTCTTTAAAATTAACCGTGCGCCAAAATTGTTTAGGGTTAGTTTCAAGCATATAAGGTAATGTGCTGCTTAGGAAGTTATCTTTGGCGTCTTTTAGGGCCTGCGCGTACTCATCGGCACTCTGTTTGTAGGCTGACCAACGAATATTGGTACGGCTTAGTTTAGCCGATTTAAACAGGCGCTTTTTCTTATTAGACAAGCGTTTTAGCTGATGATTATACCATGGTTTCTTTAGATTAGAGGTGATCGTGTCAATAGGGATATGCCTATCTGTTAATTCAATCACTTTATTAACAAAGATACTCCAGTTTGACTGAACATTACGGCATTCAATTTCACGCAAGTATTCATCAAGGAACACTGCGAGTTCATTATTAATTGAAAGAAAGTCAGCCTTGTTATAATTACTTAATGTATTGATCTTTTTAATCGGTTTAGGTCGCTCGAGGCAAACTTTAAATGAAAGTAGGCAATGATCGCTGATACCTGGCGAACATGTTAGGTCGGAAATAAGATCGGGTCGGGTAGTAAAAACAAGGTCAAGTGTATTGCAAACAGACGTGGTTATTCTTGTCGGTTCCTTAACGATTTGGGTCAGCGAAAAGGTATTGCACAATTCTAAGAAGTCTTGCGCCATAGAGGAGTTAGGATACACTGTGGGGGGATCACTGTACCACATAATATTTGGCATATTAAAATCACCAAGCAAGAAAATTGGCACTGTGGTGTGACGAGAGCAAACACTATGAATGGCATCGTGTAAATCGCTCACAAATGTCGCAGTGAAATTCGGGGGGCGATAGAAGACACCCAAAATAATTTTTTGATGTGCTAGTTTAACGACTGCCCATACAATCTCCAAACTGGATGCAATTTTAATGCAATTTGAAGGGAGCCTTTTATTTATCGCCAGCAGTACACCGCCTCCTTCGCGTGTATCGCAGTCACAGCGGTAAACAGAAAAATCGCACGAGTTCATGAATAATTCATGGTCTCCGATTTGTGGATGAAGCCATGTTTCGGTTAACGCGATAATGTCCGGCCCGCACGTGCCGATGGCCGATTCCAGTGCAACGCGTTTGTTGATAATGCTTCGGATGTAAGTAAAAAGAACTGAAGTATTCGATAGGTTGCGTTTGTTGACCCTGTCGCGTTCCTATCTCACAGAGCGAGCAGGGGACGTCGACTGCCCAGGCGCATGCTCTGTATTGTCTGCAGCTCTGCGTGTTCGTGACAACTCGTTTTCTTTGACACATTGACTTATCGGGTCGTAGACATACTGTTTCTTATTTATTGTTAACTTTTTGTAACGCACTTGGTAGGCGGGTGCGCCAGGTTGATCTTTAGCAAACTAGAATAGTTTGCGCCTCACTTCACGTGTGGCTGCACAAAAGTCTTCGCTAACGCTTATATTTTTCTCTTTCAGTATTGCTCTTGCTGAAAGAACTTTTTCTTTTAATTTGAAATCAGAAAATTTGACGGTCATAGGGCGGCATTTGTTTTGCGAATATGATCCTAAGCGATGTGCGCGCTCGATCGCGTTCTCCGACAGGGCGTCAAGCGCACCAGCTAAGATGGACCTTATCTTGGACTCGGATTGTTCCCACGATTCTTGAGAATCTGGAATGCCTCGAAGAATTATGTTGTTGCGCCGGGAGCGGTCCTCTTGCTCGTTCAGGCGGGATTCTAAATGGCCAAGATGGGCGTCAACCGACTTGACTGAGTCCTCTACGTGATCAACAGCGCGCTCTAGGAGCTCAATCGATTTAGTTTTTGTTTCAAGCTCATCAAGCCTCTTCTGGATTGATGGAACTTGAGCTTCGATTTTCTTTTGGCTCGTCCTTATATCTTTAACATCAGTTGCCAACTCGTTCTGAACTTTAGCGGAATGAGTTGAGCGCGTATGAAGGTCTTTAATTAGGGTAAATATGACTGTTATCTTTTCGGAAGGGTCTTCAGGCAATGAATCCATATCGAGCAGGGCTTTAGTTCGCCTGTCAACTGTCGCTCGGGTCCAACTTCGATGCCGCCTGTAAAACGCTGGAACGCGTTTCGGAGATAACTACTGGGCCGATTTGAATTAAATTTGTTGGAATTAGGAAAGAAAGTTAAATTCTAGTGACTGTTAGAAGCAAAATATTTATTTCAGGCCTGAATACTTAAAAAGCAATTTTCAAAAATTGGTAAGTTTGAAAATAATAGGAGCACGAGGTTTACAAGTTTGTAGCTCTGCACGAGAACAGATATCACAGTTCTGTAAATTGCATACGTTAGAATGTCCAAAGCGGACAAATCTGATTTATCAATTTGTATATTAAGTGAATTTATTACATCGTTTACAAGAGTTTCGCAAAAGTCCTACTCACATATTAGTGGTCTGTTTCAGAGCCATGTATAACACATAACTTTTGTACACTTTCGGCGTACGATTAGATACAATTTGCAGAATTGTGGTACACTTTTCTAATGTTGAGTTTCAAGTTGTACACTTGATAGTTTCGTTGTCTGAAAATTTCTGATTGTCAACAATTTAACATTAGAATATTGATGACCTAAATAGAAAATTCACTATCAACAGTCACAAAATCTTAACTTGTTGTTTTAGATGCAACAAACCTCATCAAATTTGATGCAGAGTGGCTGCCGAGAAAAACTATTTCTCCTTTCCCATGTATTGAGATACGAGCCTTCGAGCTATATATATATATATATATATATATAGTCATATCAGAAGAAAGAAGAAGCCAACAAACTATGACACCAAGGACAACATAGCGGAAATTACTTGTGCTTAATAAATGAAATAAAGAAACGATAAATTAATGGACATTAAAGTGGATGAAAAAACAACTTGCCGCAGGTGGCAACCGAACCCACAACCTTCGCATTTGGCGTGCGATGCTTTACCATTTGAGCTTTGAACCCAGAACCTCGCGAAATGCGAAGGCTGTGGGTTCGGTTCCCAGCTGCGGCAAGTGGTTTTTTTCATCCACTTTAATTTCCATTAATTTATCGTTTCTTTATTTCATTTATTAAGCACAAGTAATTTCCCCTATGTTGTCCTTGGTGTCAGTGTTTGTTGGCTTCTTCTGATATGACTAATAAAAATCTAGCCCCTTGGTTGACCCTCTTTCTTCTCGTTTATATATATATATATATATATATATATATATATATATATATATATATATATATATATATATATATATATATATAGTGTTCAGTGGTTTTTGTAGCTGTTAATACTGTCATTGAAAGACTGGCAAGCACCGCCAAGGTGATCTTAAATGAAAAAAAAGGTAAATTATCGTTAAATACACAAACACGTCATACGAACACGTCGCATGTGGTGCCTGCAGGCAGAGTTTGTAATATTGAAAGACCAGTGCTTCGTGTTTCATCGTATACAACGCTAACTCTATCGGGCGTAGCTGCTCTTTATCGCTTGAGGGCAAATTAAGTCACATAGATGTTCTACAAATATACGAGTACTATTCAAGCCCGGCCTCTCGAGCGGTACCTGCAATGTGCGGTATGTCGCCGGGTAGAACACAGTATATACGCAGCACTCAAGGCTACCGACTGCGGCACACCACCGTTCCAACGAGTGCTATAGAAGAGAGGCGAATTGACAGCAGGCACTGCTTTCGCCATATATTTAGATTTGTGCACTTTGTAAGGCTTGCACAACGAGCACATGGTTAGAAATGACCGAGGTGAACGTCGGCAGTCGTTATATACGATACTGGGCGCGCCCCATTCCTTGCCTTCAAGGTTGAGGGTGACGGACATGCTAATGTTGGTGCATCAAATATGAGCGCCTAATGGAGTTGACCGCTGTTTATTCGCCAGGCAACTAAAAACAGCAACGCGGTCGGAAGCGCACGTCAGGTCTTGTTGAAGTGAGCTTAGCACTTTCGAGTTGAACGCCAACTTTTATTGGTGGTGTCGAAAAGATTCCCGAAATTTTCAAACGCAAAAGAAAGAGAAAAAAAGAGCGGGTCATTTTAATAAGTACCGTGACGGTTAAAACTAGGGCATTAGATAGTACTTTTTTTTATTTTTTGTCCTTGTGCATATCATCCTTTCTTGGAAATAAAGTAATCAAACTTTGGTGTAACACAGCTGCAAAGCTATACAGGGTGTCCCACGTAACTTTAGCCAGACTTTAAAAATATGCAAATTCCACGTAGCTGGACAGAACCAAGATAATTTTCGCCGTCGCTTGGAGATGGATGGATGGAAAAACTTTACTACAGCACGTAGCGGGCTGGTCTCACGTCGTGACAGAAAGCCCTGTAGCCTCTTCGCCACGTCGCATTTGGAAGTTTTCAGAATATATATATATATATATATATATATATATATATATATATATATATATATATATATATATATTTGCATTCTGCCCAATTACATCATCATCAGCCTATTTTTATGTCCACTGCAGGACGAAGGCCTCTTCCCAGCTATTTCCAATTACCCCTGTCCTGCGCCAACCGATTCCAACTTGCGTCTGCGAATTTCCTAATTTCATCACCCTGCCTAGTCTTCTGCCGTCCTCGACTGTGCTTCCCTTCTCTTGGCACCCATTCTGTAACTCGAATGGTCCGCCGGTTATCCATCCTACGCATTAACTGGCCTGCCCAGCTCCATTTTCTTTCTCTTAATGTCAATTAGAATATCGGCTTTCCCCGTTTGAACTCTGACCCAAACCGCTCTCTTCTTGCGTCTTGACGTTACGCCTAACATTCTTCGTTCCGTAGCTCTCTGCAGAGTCTTTAACTTTTTCTCGAGCTACTTTGTCAACCTCTGAGTTTCTGCCCCATGCGTTAGCAGCGGTAGAATGCATTGATTGTACACCTTTCTTTTCAATTATAGTCGGAAGCTCCCTGTCAGGATCTGTCAATGCCTGCCGTATGCAATCCAATCCATGTTTATTCTTAATTAATTAATTAATCAACTTCTTAAATATTATAAATAGAGGAAGAGTATAAATAAGAAAATTGTAGAGCAACATGAAAAACTCCAGATACAGCTTTCTGTTCAATACGTGCTACGTAAAGGTTTTTTTCGAGCGTGAAAGAAGTCCGAGGATCCACGCAAAATTGTCGCATTATTGGCGCTCGAGACCCTTTGTCGCATTATTGGCGTTCGAGGCCCTTTGCGTGTATTTGCGAGATTCTTTCATGCTCGAAAAAAAAAACGCTTTTAAGTAGCGCGTATAGAGCAACAGAAAGCTGTATCGGGAGTTTTTCATATCGCTCCACAATTTTCTCACTGACACTTTTCATCTATATATAATATCTGAGAAGCTGATTAGTTAAATAAGACTAATTATGTAATTACGCGGAATGCAAAAAAATAATCTGATATCTCCAAGCAACGGCACACAAAATTACCTTGGTTCTGTCCATCTTCGTGGCATTTTCGGATTCTTAACGTTTGGCGAAAGTTAGGTCGGACAACCTGTACATTGATGCGAACGCATCCAATGGCCCAGTGAGCGAAAAAGCCGGCGTCTGTAGCAGCGAAACGGCTCCTAAATTCCCATTGGCTGTGACGCCACGTCACGATCGCGCCTCGACGGAGCAGAGCGGACGAATCGGAACACCTGCTGTCGCAACAGCGCGCCAGCTGTTGCGTGAGCGGAGAGGGCATCGCAGCGACGCCGCGGGGCGAGACGCGTTGTCGTAGGCGAGGCAGTCGCGTGACGCCGTCTCGCTCTCGGAAGCCGGCGCGCGGTCCGTATCCTCCAATAAAACCTCTCCGAGATTAAAGGGGCTTTGCTCTCTCTCTCTCTCCCCCCCTCACCCCCCTGGGCTTAGCTGCTGCGCGCGCTTGCCGTCCTTGGTGGCCGCTGCTGCTTCCTCGGTCTCTCGTCGTGCAGGACGTCGGTAGCATGCGGCGTCCTTGATTTCACAGCAATATCGCCCAAATGATTCCGGTCTACTGCCAACGTACTAACGTAAACACTGTACAAAAAAAATAACCCGCACCATCTTAATCGCGAAACTTGATAACATACCCCACAGCAAAACTCGAAAACATTACTCGCAAGGCAAAGCTCGAAGGACCGCACAACGGCGTTCGATTGGTTATTAATGCTTCCGCATTCACAACTCATAAGAAGTGCTTAGGTGTCCTCGGAATTTTTTCTATACCTGCCAGAAGTTCTGGCCTTTTTCTACATGCACAGTGAAAAATAAGGAGAGAGAGGAGAAAACTCCCTGACAGCGCAAGCTATCAAAAGCATACGCTCACTAATTCTGTGCTCCCATGCAAGGACCTGATGACGTACTCCCATCAGTGGATGAGGGGGGGGAGGGGTGTGCACGGGCGCCGTGTGCCACTGACTGGAGTTACACGTTAATAGGAAAGTTAGGAGAAACGAATAAAAGAATGTTCTGTATGTGGCTTTTGACATTAGCAAGAATACTGTAAAATAAAGCTAATTCTATTGAAACTTGGAGTAAGTTTGTGCACCTAATCATGCCAACGAATACTGAAAAACTTTAGGAGCCAGTTGGAGTGACCGTTTGCTTGCACTAACCATTCGCACACATTAGACGACAAAAATTGATTCAAGACTTAGCGGCACGCTCATCGAGAACAGAGAGGCAGACGGTTATGCAAAGAACCCGATAATGCCCCTGGAAAATGTCTGACAAGCATAGAGAATTAGAAGGGCAATGCAAATGTAAATTGAGAGCACTCCAATGAGTGAGTGTAAAAACATAAACGAAAGTTCTCTCCGCGGAAAAAGCAAGTACAATATAGAAGTGGGCGAGTATCAACATTTTGAAATACGAATCGAATTCGAAAAATTCGAAGTCGTGTGTATATATACATACATTTCTATATATATGAATAACTTGAGCGGTGATATAAGGTAAACGGAACAAGTATTTAATTTCAACAGTTTCGACCGGTGGACCGAACTTCATCAGGGTTTACATCAGGGTTTTTCTTGTAAACCCTGATGAAGATCGGTCCACCGGTCGAAACTGTTGAAATTAAGTACCGCTGAGGTTATATATATATATATATATATACATATATATATATATATATATATCAGAAGAAGCCAACAAACAAAGGCACCGAGGGCAACAGGACAACATAGGGGAAATTACTTGTACTTACTAAGTGAATTAAAGAAATTATAACTTAATGTGAATGAAAGGGGATGAAAAAACAACTTGCCGCAGGTGGGGAACGATCCCAGGCCTTCGCATTACTCGTGCGATGCTCTAACCAATGAAGCTACCGCGGCGCCGTTTTCCCATCCACTTTCCTTGGATATATATATATATATATATATATATATAGAGAGAGAGAGAGAGGAGTATTGTCGGCAGAGACCACCACCCCCCTCGAAATAAATTTCTGGCTAAGCCACTGGAAAGAACTCCTACGATAGGGGGGTAGCAGTCTTACAAACATTATTATGTCTACCTACGCTGCTCTCCAGCAGACGCGGGCAAACGTTGGAAAAAGCTGTTGCGGTGGATTGGCCAGAGCCACAACTGGTAGCCCAGGATGGCGTGGAGGATAGCCGAGGATATTTGTGACGCGTTCTGACTTGTCACCTCAAAGTGCATTGAGTAGTTTTAGTGCACAATTGTACTGGGCATGTGCGGCTGTGAAAGACAGTAACTTAAGTGTTGTGTTATGAACTTGTGCTTAATGTCTGATAGGCTGTGTTTCTTTACACGCGCAATAGCTTGACTTTTGATACTCGTCATGACACTCTGCTGGGTGGCAGCAAATCGAAGAGCACTGCATGTCGCTGACAACCCTCAAGTTTGTCAATGGTGTGCTTTTAGTACTTCTATAGTTGTTTTTTGTCTAGTTTGAGCTTTCGCTGGGTTATAGGGCTGCGGATTATTATTTTCCCCGTCGCTATTGAGGCTATAATTCTCCATGCGAGATGAGTAAAGAAAAAAAACACCCATACGTTTATAATTATCAAAAGTTGTTTCTGCTGTACAGTTCAGTGTCATCTTATTTTCAATTCAGCACTCAGTAGAAGCGATGGAGTACCTGTGCCCACGGTTTCTGAGCGAGCGTGAGGTGAGGATTGCTCAAACAAGCGTGATGCTGTGAAATAAAAAACACCTCATGATCGGGCCGAATTATTGTCGCATGTCACATGCACACGAAAGCAAACACACGCACTTCTATATACGTGTAACCACGCAGCCGCGTATCACTCGAGACACTTCGTTTTTGGTAAGAAATCACAGTTTCGCCATGCGAGCGAAGCAATGAATGCAATAACAACATGTTAGAATATTACACGGCGTTTAAGACCCGTAACTTTAGTGGCAGTATGAATTAAGTAAACGTAAGCTGGCTAAGTAAATAATAGCTGTTGAGCCATGGGTCCTCTATTTGAATCATGACATCGGACAAATTCATTTACGTTGTTGGATACGGACCCTTTTCCTGGCATCACTCAAGTTCCGCGACCACATCCAATCGCCGTCGCATTCCAATTATGGTGCGCCGGGGCGTGTCTACCACGTTACCGGACCCGTCAGACAGGTTTGCGACCCCCACCTCATGCGCCGCGCGTCGAGCTATTGTCTCCCCCCCCCCCAACCCTGCTTGACTCTTCCCGAAAGTGCAACGGGAGGCTGACACGGTTCCAGGTAGTTTGATTTTGGTCCCGAGCAAACATGTCTTGCGGCTCTGGAAGGTCGTTCGAGAACAACCCGTCTCCTCCAGCTGAGCGCTTCCAGGCGAGCAGGCGACGCCGGAGGCAAGTCAGCCCTCGGACAATGGAGCCCTTGTAGCGTCCCCATTGGCCGAATGTGACGGCACTTGCACGGGCGCCTACCATTTGAGGAAAGTGATGACGCCTGAGCTGGCTCGACGATTGGCTGAAGATGACGTGACCCCGAGAGACCGAAGGGTTCAAAAGCGAGAGACAGGGAGAAGAGTTTTTCGTTCTTCTCGCTACCTGCCGCAGCGTCCGATTTGCTGCCGGCCGTCGATGACTTTATGACTGTTCGTTACTTTGTGTTATTACTGTAAATAATGTAAATAAACCTTCAGTTCTCAAAATCCTCCGTCAACGTCGGCCAACTCCCGCACTCAACGGCAAGATCTAATAACGTTTAATAATGAAAGCCAACGTCTTCCTTAGCAAATTTATCACCACTTCTCCGTATATCGGGTATGTTTCAACTCTCTTTCGTGGGCCGATCCCGGAGGTTGTGCACAGCAGCGCCAATTAAATTACATGATTTTAAGGTTAGAGCTCAGTTATTGTTGCGCACATTTATATTAATATCTGAGCAGATTTAAGATGAAAGGCATGCTCTGTCGGTGTTTTGTTTCATGACATTTGTTTATGGGCTGCCATTCTCAACATTCTGAGGAATAATGGCGACAAGAAGGTAAGACTTGGTATGTGCAACTTTAGTGATAGAATGCTGTTACAATATAACCCGCATATACCGCATGTAATATATCAGGGCATGTCATATAGCGTACATATACCTAAATATGTGGAACCTCACGGTGACGACGACGGCAAAAAATTGCTTGGAGTGTCCATACACTACCTTTGTCAGAAAAGTTCCAACACATATTTTTTTTAATTCTGAGTTTGCAATACTAGAAAGGAACAAAGGTTTTGTGTTACCTGATATGTGTTCTTACTTGACATGACCTTGGCCACGTTTCCGCGCAAGCTCACTAGGTGGCAGGGCTGTGCTTAGCAACACATTGTTCGGGCTGTCGTATTAGTTAAGGTGACACAATGGATGCTGATTGTGAGCAAAAAGTGAACATTAAGTTCTGTGTTAAGCTTGGGAAAACCCCTAGTGAAACGTGGAACATGATTAAGCAAGCATATGCAGGAGAGGCGCTTTCAAGAAGTCATATTTTCGAGTGGAACGAAAGGTTTCGTGAAGGCAGAGATTCAGTGCAAGACGATCCCAGAGCTGGTCGCCCGTCTACAGCGCGTACCGATGAAAACGTGGAGCGTGTAAGGGAGTTATTGCAAGAAGACCGTTATGTAACTGTGCGTATGATATCAGAACTGGATTTTAATCGTGATGTGCGTCATAAGATTTCACGTGAAGATTTAAGAAAACGGAAACTTCATGCAAAAATCGACCCTCACTCATTAACAGACGAACAGAAAGAGGACAGACAGCGGATTTGTGCTAACTATTGGATAGAGCCAGACGTGATCCCACATTTGTGTCAAAGATTATTCTAGGGGATGAAAGTTGGTGCTACCAGTATGATCCTCACACGAAGCGCCACAGTGCTGAAGGCGGAGTCATGGAGCACCAGCCTCGAAAAACTTCAAACGATAATCTTCGAGAACAAAGACAATATTGATAGCATTCGTTGATAGTAAAGGATTGGTTCACCATGAGTATGTTCCTCCAGGTCAAACAGTGAACCAAACTCTTTACATCGAAGTCTTAAGACGTTTGCAAGAAGCTATTCGACGTCGCCGCCCTGATTTGTGGCAGTCTCAAGACCGCTTTTTACTGCATGATAATGCAAGACCCCAATACTGCTTTATCTGTTAACGAGTATCTGGCCAGACATTCTTTTATTGCCATCTCACACCCGCCATATTCGCTCGACCTCCCACCATGTTATTCTTTTCTTGTTTCCGTGAGTGAAAAATTTGGAGGACGCTTAAGCTGCTTAAGCTTCGGTTTTAAGAGTGGAACGCGATAGCATTTAAATATCCCTGACTGCTTTTCACGCTTCCCGGCGACTAGAGCTCATGTATCCATAATGTTTACCGGGAAACGCTGGCCGCGAACGCTGTGCCCGAAGGCGGGGTTTGTGGTAGAAACGCGGCCTCTTGCGTGGGCCACGATGCGATGCAGGCGAGCGCCAGCTGGAGGTATTGCAAGGAACCGGGCGCGCCGCTCCATGGCCCCCAAGACACCGACTGCGCCGGCGCGCGCAAATCGCGGACGCTTTGCCGGTCTGTGAACGCCGCGGTCGGTCTGTGTGTATGAAGGGGTCTCTTTGAGTTTTCGCGTAACAGAATTAGGTTTTCTCGTATAGTCAAGTTATAATCCGAGAGCTATCATGTCTGCAGGTTGTGTGTAGGTCGTAGTGTACGATTTTTCCACGTATTTGAGCTTCAGACATTCAATTCGTTCGTTAAGTTTCTTACGTCATATGGAGGGCCTGGGTATCGGTGGTCCGAAAATCTTTCTGTCGAAACGACGCCTGACGCCGGACCCCGACGCGGGATTTTCCGCGACATGGGCTTCTTAAAGCTATCGCGTTAAAAGGCGGTTGAAACGAAAGCTTCAGCAAGGATATCGCAGACACCCTACGGGCTGTGAGAAATACGCTTACAAGCATCGCTGTTAATGATTTCTCTGCTTGCTTCCAAGACCTCCAGGAACGTTGGCAATTGTGTATAGATAGCCAAGGGGACTACTTTGTTGGGAGCTCGGATCATTACCACACCCGCCGTGGTTGCTCAGTGGCTATGGTGTTGGGCTGCTGAGCACGAGGTCGTGGGATGAAATCCCGGCAACGGCGGCCGCATTTCGATGGGGGCGAAAACACCCGTGCACATGTACTTTGATTTAGGTGCACGTTAAAAAACCCCAGGTGGTAGAAATTTCCGGATTTCTCCACTATGGCGTGCCTCATAATCAGAAAGGCGTTTTGGCACGTAAAACCCCATAATTCAATTTTTCTATTTGGATCACTACTTGTTAAGTGCAATTTTCAATTTTTACTACCTTTATCGTGGAACTTTTCTGACAAAGGTTGTAACTGATAAAAAAACGTGCAGCATAACGCTCATAAAGATGCCACTGCGTGTTGTTTTGCATGCGCACGTATAGTAACAGGGCAACATAACAGGCTATGGAACGATCAGACGACAAAGATTAGTGACTGCAGACGATAGCCACCGTTGTCTTGTGATTAGCTAGATATGCTTATTCTAAACCCCAGACTAACATCGGTCCTGGGCGAAATGACGTCACTTACGTCTTACAGTCGCTTCGTGCGCTGTTCTTCGTATCTTTCCTCCTCTCACTTAAGCAACCCTTCATAAGCGTTTGTGAATTAAGCGCAAGAATTTCCTTCCAGCCGGCAGCAGTCTTACGGTGCTCCGCGCCTGCTGCTCGGTAGTCGGGTCAACATGACGGCATGAAAAATCCGGCCACAACGGCTTGATATCGTGAAGTGAACAATGCGAAGCGCGCACGACGCTAAGAGCTGTGACTAAAACGCGTCGTATCAGCAAGATAAGCATTTGCGTCGCTCTAATTATGCTTTCTTTTGTGCTCTCCAGGCGGCGCACTTTTCGATCACTTAATTCAGTGCGTTTGTACACAGCTACGGCTTTTGTGTGTAATTAGCGGTCTAAATACATATCGTGTGGATTGCACTGAAAGACAGAATGGGAGCTTCACATCAAGGCCCTGGTGATTACAACATTCGGCTGACAACTAAAAAATTATTTCATTTATGTGTAACTTCCATATTTACGTTCAGTCACAGTGCACGTGTCCGTAACTCCTCAGACTCGGTTCGACTCTGCCTCAGTGATAGTCCCGGCTTCATATGTTTTAATTATCCGCAAGAAAAGTGTGTGAGGGGGGGGGGGGAGGGAACTGATCATGAGAGTGGTCAGGCAAGGAGACACAGTCTCTCCAATAATATTCACTGCATGCGTCGAAGAAATATTCAAGCTGTTAGACTGGGAAGGGTTAGGAGTGACTGTCAACGGCGAATGTCGCAACAATCTTCAGCTTGCCGATATCGTTGTCCTTTCAGCAACGCTGGGTACACATTGCAACAATTGATCGAGGACCTTAATCGAGGTAGCGTGAGAGTGGGTTGACGATTAATATGCGGAAGACAAATTTAATGTTCGATAGCCTAGCAAGCGAGCACGACTTCATGATCGGTAGTCAGCCTCGAGTTTGTGCGGGAGTAAGCCTATCTAGTTCAGTGTCGCAAAATTGTCGACTTGAACAGATTTGATCCGAAACCAGCTAGAAGGTTGAACCGTTATGCTCTTTGTGTACGGTCCTGTGCAGTATTCTGACGTGCACTTCAACGTGTGTTCTTATGAGGTTGGCAAACTTAAGGATACGTTGGGGCTGATCATTGCAGTGATATTGACTGATTAGCCTTGACTTCTATGAGGTGCCACTTCGGCTATGACAGACAGTGTAGTTAAAGGCTCCAGGCCCCAACCTATGATTTATTACCTGGCTCCAAAATTGAAGTGTACGCTCGTTCGTGCATTTCGCCTCTGAAGGAATGCCGGCCGCCTGAACCTGCAAAACAAACTCTTGACCCGTTGCGAAGCATGATCGTGTTTTATCATCTGAGGAGAAGCCAGGAAGAAATGATTGCTGACCCGACGTCAAAGTGTGACAGGCAGCAAAGCTTACACGTGCGGTCATTGCCTATAGTGAAGTTTTCTGTCAGAATTTTGGGAGTGTCGGTAGCCACGGCTCCTTTCTGCATTTCTCTTTAAGGGTTACTTTATTAGCTCTCTGTGCCCTCGACAGGGACCCTATGCGAAGGGAAAGCGCGTTTCGTCATCGGTTGGCACTCGACGACACCGTCGACCAACACCCCCGATGGTACCTGCTGCCGAGGGAGCTGATATTGAAGATATGCGCGGCATTAGAACCGTACCTGAAACCGTGTGCAGTGCGATTACATACCATACCGATGAACATACGGGTGCTGGTCGCCTTGCCTTGAGGCCAGATGAACTATTTATTATGTACCTTTCTTTTCTTTTTCCTTTGCGGAATTGGTATCGAAATAAAGACATTTAGTCACCCTCTAATATGGTAGTGGTGGAGGTGGTGATTACGCTGCAGGTCGAGTTAGCCTGTCAGACCTGCCCAGCAATTGCTCTGCTTGCGCGTCTCTATCTGCGCCAAATGTGTTACCATGTGTCCATCAGTCCTGTCTCCCGCAGAAAAGTCAGAAGAATGCATGACACTGCCGCTGCCATTCTTTTGTCGGCGGTGCGGTGAACGGACGAGCGCGGTTGCGCTTGTCGGCGCTGTTGCAGACGCCCGGAAAAGGAAACTGTCGAATAGGAGTGTGCAGTAATTTGCCATAAGAATACAGCATCAACTACAGATGCATGACGTGCGATCGTGCTGTAGGTTGACCACAGGTTCTTTCATTTGGTGTCGTTTAATCTGAGTTTCTGCTTGCTCCTCGGTCTGATACGACGCCTTAAGTGCGCTGGCACTTGGGTTGCACGCTTATCGTAGCGAAAGAAGTTTTTGGCTAAGAAATTGCGTACGAACAGCGCAGCTTAGTGAATTCCGCGCAAGGAGTGTGAGCGAAGAAAGCTTCGCCCTGAAGAAATTGAACGATGGGTTACAACGATTTCCCCCGCGTGCCTATCGTGCTTTGAAGAGGCTCTTGCGTTCACGTCGCCCGTTCTCCCGAATGACGGCCGGACCGCGAGCACTAGCGGGCGCCATAGGAGGGCGCCACTGGCGCCTCGAAACGAATGATTTCTCCAGCTCGACTGCAACACCTGACTCGTCGTCTTATGCCAAGAATGGGAAATGACGATTTCTACGCTAACATTTACACGTCAACAGCTGGCAGGTGAACGCGGAGTAAGAAAACTGCACGCTGCAGGGCAATGTGTGCAGAGATTCTGTGCTGGTACTTTGATACCCATATGAAGATGTCATTCGCGCACATTGACGTTCTTATTGACATTCTACTGCTACCAATCGCTCGATTGACTCAAGCAAAGCCAATGATGGCAAGATCGGCGAACAGAAAGCCTGAGTATGCAGTCGCCACAAAGCGCTTCTTAATGTAGTAAGGCACAGCCGCTGGCGATGACGGGACAATGTTGACTTTCGTATTCGTTCGCGAGCACCTACCTTTATACAGGCACAATGACCCCCGCCCACCTCCCCCGCTCTCCTACCCCTTCCCCATGTGATCTTTCTTTATTTATCTTCTCTTCTGCCGCGCGCGGATTTACACAGCTATACTACTTCTTTGTTAACACCCCTCGTTCAATATATATACAGTACAGCTACAAGATCGATGAACTCCATTAAAGCACGTGCGGATCCCCATATTGCGAGGGTGCCGAACGACCGTTCTTAATTGCATGCACGGAGAGAAAGCCCGACCGCAGCAGCCATTCTTCGTTCGAGAAAAGCAAGCTAGCGCAAGTTGATATGCACGAGTTGCCATAATCCCAGAAAGCACGCGCTCTGTAATAGATAACCACCAAAGCAAGAGGTTCGTTGTGGTTTTTTTCTTCTCCTGATCCAAGTGGTGGCAGTTTCTTCAGAGAAACTGTTGTTTTCAGTTCTGAAAATATTACAGAAGTAGGTTTTAAAAAGTTATATACATGAGTTGGCATGATGACAAAATTAATCTATAGATTAATTTTGTCATCATGCCAACTCATGTATATAACTTTTTAGAACCTACTATATGTAATGCTGTCTTGAAGTATGCGGTGCCCAGGATGGTGGCAACGCTAGCAGGAAAGCGGTTCCGCTCCAGACTTGTTCTCAGAATAAAAGAGTCGTTAACTAATTTTGTTCATGAGGAGGGCGCGCCAACTTTTAGATTGTAGTCAAAACTGGAGAAAATGCAGCTAAGAGGTGATCTCTGGTGATTTGGTTGAAATAACAAATCTTGATGATGTGGCTAAGTAACAAATCTGTTTAGCTATATCTTGCTTCCTTTGTGTTACTGTTATTTGTTAAGCTTTGCAATGGTGTTTGGCTTACTGTAGTGTTGTGGCTTGCTGTAGTGCAGTCATAGCCTTCTTCCTGCCCACACTTTCTTTTTCTTATCGGGTAACAGGATTGTGTTCTTTCGATTGACAGGAGTCAAGCTGTTTCATTCTTCCTTCTCTTTGATTGATATAGTAGTAGTAGTAGTAGTAGTAGTAGTAGTAGTAGTAGTAGTAGTAGTAGTAGTAGTAGTAGTGTCCCGTTGTAGTAACTCTGAAGAACAAGATAGTGGGCCCCTCAGCGTTGAATGGCAAAACCTAACTCTTTTTGGGCAAGCTTGTGCCCAAAAAAAGCAAGTGGCACTCAAATGCGGCGAGCACAGTCATCGAACGTAGAAAATTTGGTCCACGGTTTACTAAACATGGTTCTTGGGCGCTATATGGGACATACAAAAGGAAAGGCGCGCGCACACACACACACACACACACACACACACACACACACACACACACACACACACACACACACACACACACACACACACACACACACACACACACACAAGCGCCCGAAAAGCATGTTTAGTAAGCCCCACCAACATGCAGAAGTTCTGATCCACGAATCAAACGCGTCGGCTATACATGACTCATTGCACGTTCCAGCGTAATCGCTGGTGTTCGCATAAGTTCCAGAATGAACAACACTATTCGCGACGCACGTGCAGTATACTTCGACAAGGTTCCCTCGCTACAGAATCGTCGACATCATCGAGAGAGTTCTGAATACACGGACGAAGCGACTTGCGCCGAGCGACATTGTAACAATGGCTGGTCCGTGAAAAACGATCACTCAAAAACATAAACAATTTATGCGCGTGTATGTATGTTATTGTTGGTTACTAAGTTGGAATGCGTTTTTTTTTCCTCATCGATTTGAGAAATGATGCTTTTGGGCCTTTCTCCTTTACGAGTCACAAAAAATAACTAATCAGAACGCCCTTTAAGCGCACCTACATGGAGTTGCGACGTGTAATTGCTCTGTGGCCGGTTTTTATTCGGACATGGAGCAGTCGCTGGAGCACATTTTAGAGCCTGAGTTAAGTCACTATCACAAACCCAGGTGAACCTGGAAACAAAACAATGCATCACCCTTTCCTGGACTCGAGTTTATCGGTCTGAGAAGAACTTGCTTTTAATAGCACCAAACCCTTAAAACCGTCTTTTTTCGTGTGTTACCGATGACATTCTACCTTATTTGATTAAGACGCATGGGGCATTGCTTGTTCCAGTGCGTACTTGTAATTTTAATTCTGCTTTGAAGAAGAACATATTCCCAAAGGCTTGGAAAACAGCGCGGGTCGTTCCCGTCTTTAAGTCAGGGGTAAAAACTGCTGCGAGTAACTGCAGGCTTATTTCTCTACTATGGGCAGCATCTAAATTATTTTAGCCAACTCTGCACTGAATGATTTCATCTTCTATTAAAAATACTATCATTCCTCAGTAGCATGGTTTCATATCGGGACACTCCACAACTGCCCACCTCGTTAGCTTCATGATGCATGCCTCTCAAGCAGCGTATAAGATAATAACCCTATAATTATCCTGTCTTATATATTATTATCTCCACTATCCCAAATCTCGCAAGTTTCATGGCACAGATCTCCGCGCTGGTACTTCAAAGGGGGCACGTTGACACCATTTATTGTGACCTCAGCAAGGCTTTTGATGTAGCCATTTACTCACTTCTTCTCATCAAGCTTACACACTTTGGTGTTGACTCGTCCATTGTAAATCTCTTGCGCAGTTGTCTCCTTGATACATCATATTATGTTGACTTCAATGGACAAACGTCTCCTTTTTACATGGTAACTAGCGGCGTCCCTCAAGGATCAGTGTTAGCACCACTCCTTTTTCTTAATCGTTTGTTTCATGGCGCGTTCTTTCCGCTATTCGGAATTCTTCATCCCTTCTATATGCCGATGACCACAAGATTTTTAAGGAAATTCATACTGTTGACGACTGTCGCATCCTGCAGTCTGGCCTGTTTTCTTTTTCTAAATTGTGTCAGGATAATAACCTCACCTTGAATGCTGCTAAGACCAAAGTCATGACTTTCACACGCAAAACAACAAGCATTTCTTTTTCTTACTCTGTAGATTCTGTACCATTGTGTAATGTCTGTGAGATCAACGATCTCGGTCTACTTTTTTGATACAACTTTACACTTTCCAGCTCACACTAAACGCGTTGCATTGCGGGATATGTGCCCGCTTGGCGCTGTTTGCAGACTATCGAGGGATTCAATGCTCCTACACCGTTCCGCAAGTTATACACAACAATCCGTCTTCCTCAACTCGAATACGCGTCGGTCGTCTGGAATGGCATTTCGAGATCCAACAGTGACATTATAGATCGGGTCCCAGAAAACGTTTCTTAGCATATATCGTCATCACTTTGCTTGGACACTGGACTTTGTTCTAGCATTGTTGGATTATTGTCATAGGATTGACCTAGCTGCTGACGTAATCCCGCCGACCTGTTTCTTTTCAAACTCCTTCACGGTACCCTCACTTGCACCGAACTCCTCAGTTGCACAGTGTTTCGTATTCCGCGCAAGATCACCAGAGAACATAGTACTTCACATGTTCCTGATTGTCATCACTAACACTCAACCGTCTACAGAATACAGAGGGATTATAACGTTATTTTGATGATCTTGATATCTTTCATAACTGCCTGTCACTGTTATTTTCTGAACTTTGCTTTGTTGTGTCATAGTTTCACGTATTGCTCAACTCCCGTTCTTCTCCTCTTTCTTTTCTACTCACCTTTCACCTTGTTGTATGTACTCTCTTCCTTTCAAGAGCGTTCTATTTATTCATTTGCTGTTTTGTTTGTTTTCTTCTTTTATAAGGTAAGCGTGCGCCAGCACTTAGACGTCATGGTTCTTCCCGAGCAAGTGATTGATTGATTGATTGATTGATTGATTGATTGATTGATTGATTGATTGATTGATTGATTGATTGATTGATTGATTGATTGATTGATTGATTGAACAGTTGCTGCTTTAGCTGTGGCACCTCTCCCGATACAGCGCGTCGTGTTTTTTTTCTTCAGAATCAGAATCGGTTTTATTCAGATGATTAGAAAGATTACAAGATGTTAATATACAGAAGGAGGAAGGAGGATTTTGGTACGGAACGAGCACCCATAGCTCTTAGCGCATCGTGGAAATATGGCGCGCGCCGTTCTAGTTTGGGCCGCAATACCTTTCGTACCCCAGTGATCCTGCTTGAGAAAGCTGCTTTCTCGGGTAAGTGGGTGCGCAATCACGTGGTATATTGCATTTCGCCTGCTTTCTTTTTCCCGTCTGAATAACGTAACCACGCTAATTGTATCTTGCTGAACACATCCTAGTTCGCTGTGTCCTATAATTACCTACATCTTCTTAATGTTCATCTTACCAGTCAAGACATTTAGATAATAAACTGTAATTAATTTATTGAATGTCCACAACCAAAATTATTGGTGGCTTCTCAACTTGACTGTCAGCAACAGTTATTTAGTTTGGTTCCCGGAAAATGATCCATCATTTTTAACAGCACAGCTGTTTAAGCTTGAGCTCCAGCCGTGCCCGGCGACCGCTCAAAACTCGGTGCAGTTATGCAAAGGGGAGTGGAGAGGAGGAAAGGCTTGGCGAGACATAGAGAGGCAACAGCTAGGAGCGCGCGTCGCGGCGCAGGTGTTTGGGGGAGGAAGTGCGCAGTGGGGGATTGGCTGCGCCTAGCGGTGATCTATGCTCTGACGTACACGTGCACTCCAAGTTGAGAGACGCGTCGTGCACCGGCGGCATCAGTGTCCCATCCACCGATAAGATAGGCAGACCTAGGAAGGTGCTCTCTCCCGAAGAAGAAGAGAAGCGACGCCGAAGGAGGAGCAGGCGGCCAATGAGAGGCCGCGCAGACCACGAGGAGGAGAGGGGATGGGTAGGTGTTTCTGTGTGGCGCGCCGTTTCAAAAGGTGGAATCGTCGGCAAGTCCCGGCAAGGAATCGGCGACGGCGCCGACGGCCGCCGCTGATTACGCAACATGGCGATGGCTGCTGCTGCTTCAGCGACACAGCTGCTGCAGACGTCGCAACCTACCGCTGCCACCACCTTAAACATTCACGTCCGTCACCCCGTATGTCCTCCAAATGTAGTTCGCAGTGGGTGCTCTTCGATTTGTCGTCCCGGACTGGCTCAGGGTTGTCCGAGTAGCTGCGTACGCCAATGCTCATTGGCTATTTCTACTCTTTTCTCGACCGTCACTACCACGTGACAATAGTGCACTACCGGGCCGACTCACGGCGGAGGTGAAGCAGGATTTAAGCAATACCCATACGTGGGCCGATCCCGAAGATAGTGCGATAACGGGCCGACCCTCGGCGAAGGTGCAGTTCGCCATTAAGGAGCCTAAATACACAGCTTCGCTGGTCATCCTTCTTCACAGAGTGGAAGGGTACTGGATATTTCTTTAATCTAGATCCATGTTAGCAGGAACATCCTACATATGCATTTTCATGAAAACTTCCTTTGCGAATACCATCGACTTCATTGTTAAACGCACTGTTGGTTGATTAATTTCATAATTCTCTCTCGCCCATTTGATACTTTTCTTTATTGTTGTTTATCCAAACGCAAAACTGAAATTACGCTCGTCTAACTGCTCAAGCACACGCTTCTTCCTTTCTTCATGTTTTTTTTAATTTGTTTATATGTCTATTTAAGTTATTCCCTATAATGCATTTTGCCGACGCCATCCGATTCTTCGCCAATCCTTCTTAGTGGCTATGCGCAACTATCTTTGAAGTCATCATCACTTCATATTTATTGCGGGTATGTGCCGTTCATGTTGGGGATAATAACGAAGATCCCCCACAGACGAATGTACTAATTACCGATTTCTTATTCGCTCCTGCAAAGCAATTATGTGGTCGTGCAAATCTCTTTATTCTTGGCCTATCCTAATTTGTGGTTACATGCCATGTTCTGAAGGCCCACCATCATCATCAACGACTATTCCATTAAGGGCTCAACATGAATACCTGCCACTGCGAGTGCAAGGACTAACCTGCAGCGGTTAGTCCATGCAACGGAGGCATGATGCTGCTCATTTGCACGATGAGCTTCGTCTTGCGTCTCTTGTGCATCGTATCCGTTGCTTGCGCCAAAAACCAGCGGGACTCGAGCCAGGAAGATCCGGAACCGGTGACGTACTATGTGTCGGTCATCTCCGCAGACCTGCCGGGCCCGAGGCCGATGGACAGCCGGGTCGACTACTTCAACAGCAGCGTGCAGCGTAGGCACAACAACGTTGGCAACCTGAGTGGGTACGTCGGAACACCTGAATTGCAAAATAGCATTCTAGGTGCACGAAACTTATCTACCCTACTTCTAATGGACTCAGCTTTTCACCCACTTAGCAATCTCGAGCAATATTTGGTTGCCCTGGCTTCTATGTACACGTATTTCATGAATGCAGTGTTCTGGTTTGAAAAACGCATTGTAACTTGTTATTATTTGTTCGCCAGCTTTCTTCGTTCGTTGCGTTCTTTCGTGCTTTGCGTTTGGCACCAGGGTCCCCGAACGCGTAGCTTAGGTCCTGGTATCTCGAACGTACAGGAGCAACGATGGCGTCGTTCTCGCTGCAATACCCTCGGGCATACCCCTGCGACGAGGCAGGCGCCGTCTCCTCACATATGGCAAGAATGAGATGACGCCCTCCGCAGAAGAGCGTCCGAAGCTTTTGCAGCGTCATCTGGGAAGCACTGCGCTCTGCCTCCTGGTGGCGTGCCTGGTCCTGATGGCCCTTCTCCTGTGCCTGGCGATCGCCGCATTGTGGCTTCGTGCCCGCTACCGCGCCAGGGATAAGACCCTGTACGCCACACTGAGTGCGAGCGACCCCGACCTGCCAACGCCCGCGACCTCGTCAACGCGTGGCCGATGGCACCTGTCCGGCGAAGGGCCGCTTACGAACACCGCAGTAGGCACGGCTCGCTGGTCTCGCAAGGTCACGAAGAACTCGACGTCTGCTCCCGCATTTCGAAGCACGAAGGCCAAGAGAGCCTCTTCTCTGGGCAAGAGACAAGCCTCGCGATCCTCGACAGACGGCGGTCAACCGTCAGCGATGCTGACCGAGTCGAGCGAAGCCAAGGCGACGCCCTCCCCCGCCGTTACTAACGGTGAGCCTGCTTACTCAGTCCTGTCGCATTGCATGCCAGGTGGCGTCGCATGCCAAGCTACTGGTGAACGAAAGACAGTATTTGCCCTAGCAGTCGCATGTGACTTTGAAATATGTGAACAATCAAATTCTTTTTGAGTCACCCGTGAGTAAATTTAAAAGATAACTATAGGCCAGAACTTCAGATATCAACGGCGAGATGCCTGTGATTGTATTTAAAGTGGCATCATTACGGCAATAATATCTTTGTGGCCTTTTTCCCTGTGAGAGGCGAGATGCGTTACAACATGAGCTGGGTTCGGGGCATGTAAGGCGTTGTTGCGGCTGTCTGAAAAGCACAAATTATACAAGAAGAGCAGAACACTGGTCAGATGCGAAACTGCGTCGGCTTTCTCCCCAGTCGCAAACCCGTGGGCGTCTTTTTTTTATTATTGTTATTATCGACGCATCTGTTAACAAAGTTTACCAAACGTGATTGCGTGATGTTATATGCTTATATTACGAGGGCGAATCAGACAGACCTTGCACATATTTTTTTTTTGCCAAATTACGGATGCAAATGCGAAGTCCACATACCCATTCCCAACGGTGGACTTTTCTTGGGCCGGCTTGGCCTTATCTGCCGGTAGCTCCGCGACACGGCACTGAGGTCAGTTGTTGAAGATGGCGGTTGTGCTTCACACGTCCACGGCGTACGAGCAACGAAATGTGATTCGGTCTCTATGAAGTAATGGACGAACGCCCATCGAAATCCACAGGAAAATGCAGCCCGCGTATGCGGAGAGCTGTTTCGCGTTGAGAAGTGCGAGGCGGTGGTGTTGTGAGTTCTCAAAACGCCGCGAAGACTTGCTTACTGACGACAGGGGCATCTAAATTTCAGTGCTGCGACGGGACAAATGTCTGAACCGGTGCGGCGATTATGTGGGAAAATAGCGTAAGGTACGTAGAATAGTACGTTATATTTGTAATTACCTGTATGTACACTATTTTGGCTAATAAAACCTAGGGGCAAAGACTTTCGGTTTCGCCCTAGTACTATAACATCTTGAAGCGACGCAAGGTTTATTCGATACGTCCGCGTTCGCCGAAAACGTGCTGGAAGCCAAAAAAAATTGGCAATAATGGTGTTACTTCTGCGCTTTATGTCATGTGTACAACACAACGAGCGAGTAGAATAAGGGAATCCGACGGCCGAGATTTTTTGTTAGTTACAGCCATATTTCAGGACAACATTCATTTGGGCTAGATGGTGCATACTCGAATAGGAAGGTACAGCGCCAACTAAGACGATCACAAGTGGGGAGAACGACACAGGACCAGTGCTCGTTCGCCCCACTTGTGATCGTCTTAGTTGGCGCTGTTCTTTCCTATTCAAGTATGCACCATCTAGCCCAAATGAATGTTGTCCTGAACTATGTTTCGAAAACACAGGGCCCTTTTTTATGTGACAGCCTATCGTAGGATTGGCGCTTGTCCTGTGTCGTTCTCCCCAGTTGTGATCGTCTTAGTTGGCGCTGTTCCTTCCTATTCAAGTACAGCCATATTGTTACGTGCAAAGACGCAGACAAGAGACTATATTCAGCTATATTCACAAATAGGCAGCACTTGGCCAAAAGGCCAAGTGAAAAGCCAGCGCTAGCTCCAAATTTGTCGTTGTCTTTTAGACACCACAGGACTCATCGTCTTGAGAACGTATATCACTATGGCGACCATGACCACCATAGTTCCACACGTACTGAAGACGAAGACGCCCTCTACCCCCCCTCCCCCCCCCCCCCCCCCATACTTCACGCAGGCGTTCGCTGCCGAACGTTCATTTGCCGTAATGCTACCCACACATATTCACAATCGCCGCGCATGCTTTATGTGTTATTTGTGTACGTGAATGCGCGTGCGTGGATGTGAGTGTTTTTTTTTTCTTGCGCTCTGACGCTGTCACCATACCAAGATGAATTACCAACTAGCCCAGCTACAAGCTCTTCTAATCTTGTACACATACAAGTAACTGGAAGGATGGGCGCCACGCTAGCATGATTGGCGAAACAGCGCACGTGTAGTGCGGAAGATGTGGGCTCAGCTCCCACCTGCGGCAAGGTATCTTTTCGTGCGCTTTCATTTGCCTTTGCCTTATTATTTCTAGATTTCACTATAAAACAACAATTAATTTCCCCTACGCTCGCTTGTTCTCGTTGTCAGTTTTCTTCACATGGTTGTAACTTAAACCACACAAGTTGTGGTAAGCCCCCTTGGGTACAAGTGGAGCAGCAGCCGAGATCCTCCGCGGTTTGTGACCGCGGAGGATGTCAGTTTCAGTCATCAACAGCCTGTGGAAGGGACAGTTGAAGTAGCGAGATCAGCCATACCCCAAAAACGCCTACGTGGAGAGCTACTAGGGACGCTGCAAGTTGCACGCTGCACAGCGTTGACTTAAACATTTCTAGCTTTATTCGACGCGTGCGAGGAACCTCGCGTAAGTATTCCTCCCTCTTTCCCTATTTCTCGCTAAAACTGCACAGTGCAGGCGATGAGCAGTGTGTACTTACTGTGTACCTTTTCTGACTGCAATAAATCGTTTAACCAATAATTTCTTAACGAAGCCGTTCACTAGCCTATTGGCTATCGGTCCAAATATTTCTTATATAAATTCGAAAATTGTACTTTTGATGAAAGTTGAACCTAACCATGAAACACGTCCTTGCTGCTCTCAGCAGCAGAGTGCCTGACGCCGCTAAGCCTCGAAGGCGTGTTTGCAGGCTCCGCGGAGGGGCGCAAGCTGTTTCGCGTGAAGTCGAACGAGGCGCTGCTACCGCTTCGCTCGTACAGCGTTGTCCGCACGGACACCGCGGATCGGCAACGGGCGAGTGTCCACCGCAGCGACCGCGACGAGTCTGGAAAGCAGAGGAGCAGAAGTGGTGGCAGCCGAAAGCGTCGCAAGCGCCGCGTCGACCCCAGGTGCCTCGTCACGGGCAATTTTATTCCCTATGTTTACACTGGAGTGAATATTGACACTCTTTGGGGATTTCCTTGTACCTCAACAGTAATAGCCATCTAGCTTGCGCACCTTTTCTTTATTCAACACCCTGCGCGGTCGCTATTTTCCAGTCAGGAACGCTCGTACGCGCATGCCGTTCGGGATGTGTAATTACCAGGCGCGCAGCTTTAAAGAAAGAAAACGCACGCAAGATAGCGACGGTCATTGTCGGGGTGTAAAATAAGTCCCAATGAGTGAAGAAATTTCCAAGAGTCTAAAATTGCTGACTCTGCGCAGGAACGAGCGATCCTGGTTTCGCTCACACGTGCTCGACACAAGGTGGTCGAGTCAGGTGTATATATAGGGCTGACCAAAACTCACCCAACTCCGTGTACATGCACTTATTCAAGCGATTTGAAACGGTCAACCCGTCACTTGCAAGCGGGCTGACCCAATTAGCCACGATGTTCCCTATAAGCTATACTCGCCTGCCTTTACGTGAAACCGACGACTAAATTTTCACCCGATAACCTTTCTTCCTGATTAGCATGGCGTTCGACGTAGGATGCTGTCTTCTATGTAGCTTGCACTCCATATTGAAGTCATAAAGATTTCCTTGGGTGTGATCACAAAATATCACCGTCCCTTCCAGTCCGTGAAAATGGTCGAACAGCGAAGCTGTGTTACACCCAGTGTTACAGCATGCAAATCAAACTTCGCAAGCAGTCTATATTGCAAATCTTTAGTTTCACCATCAGGCACGTACCCAGGATTTTTTTTTCGGGGGGGGGGGGGGGGCAACCCAAGGTAACTTTGCTATGCAAGTGAGGGGGGGGGTACCTTTACTAGTGCAAATGTGAATAATGCCCACCATTCGCCATATATAAACGCGTAAACCCACAAAAGAGAAATGAAATAAGGTGTGTTTTACAGGTACGCATGTGCGATACACCTCTCCTTTACTAGGCAAACAAAGAACCACGTTCAACCTGTTCACCATTCTTCCACCTCATTTTCGCTTTGCGTGCATTGCGTGGTGAGCATGCTTTAGAGTGCTTTCTTTCCTCGTTTTCTTTTTTTGCTCGTGAGGTTTTTGTCTGGATGCCTTGCTTTTTTTTTTTTTTCGCATACAAGTTGCTCCGCGCCGTGGTCTTCCCATAGTCGTAGCTGGGATGGAATGTGCGGAATCACTGATCCTAAGCTCCGTATATTTGGCGCTAAGCCCACCACGGGGCACGCGGGCGCTGCAATCGTTTTGACCATTGCTTGGATTGGTTTGACGATTGACGTCTTTGTACTTCGTAATGAGGACACACACACGTTCGGCTGCGACGGAGAGAACGACGTCAGTGACGGCATGCCTGCAGTCCGCCGTTGTCGCTTGCGTTCGGAGTCTCGAGTTTGCTCGGTGACGTGGTTAGCAGCATCCGCCCGGCATTACCGCTTGCGATTCTTCGAAGTTAAATTGGTTCAAAATTAAATTTGTCCGTCACGTAAGACAATGAATGGCTCATACCTTCTTAAGCAATCGCTCGTACCCCCGTCAACGCGGCCTCCCCGTTACGACAACAGAAGAGAAGTGAAATTCTACGCTGGAATGACAAGAAGCAACGGAGCCAGCTATGGACGACGACGAATGCGGGAGCAGCGGTACAAGCGCGTTCGCGCGGTAGCGCCGAGGGGCGCCAGCGAGCCAGCTGTGGAAGAAGACGACGACGCTCGAGCCATTGCTGATTATGATAGTTTTAGCGAACTTCGACAACGACGTCACAGGGTCCGCATGAACAGCTTCGCTGTAAAATCTTATTTATCACAGCCGTCGATGTTCGCAGCTCGATGCCACTCGACACAAGAATTATTAAAGAATAATAACTCATTATGCCTGATCTTTGCTGAAACGCACCCTGGCATTTTTTGCCGCGCTAGAAAGCTAGTCCTGAAACCGTGCGATCGCACCATTAGATGTAAGATTCTGCCAGTAAGTGTGATGAGTTTTATCTCCGGTCTGCGTGTTTTCATTTGAATTGTGTGATGACGAAGAGAGCACAATTATCGCGTGCTGTCGCTTGGCTCTTGAAGTGAAGAAAACGACAATACGCCTCGGCCTTCCCTCGAGACCGAGCTCGAGCTCGCGCTAGTTTAGAACTGACCGGCGCTGCAGGAAGTTGCTAGGCTCGCCCCTGCCGACAGACGCCATTGAGAAAGGTAATGTAAGTCCAGCTTCTCTGTTTCAGTGGACACTGCAACGCCGTCCTCGGGTCGCATAATGCAGACAGCGATGCCGACGCCTCTGTCCCTACGAGTGCCACGTCGACGTTCAAAGGGGTCGACCTGAGCGAGGACTACCATCAGTACTCCTACTCGGACGACGTCAGGCTCGCACCGGGCGCCAGTCCTGTGCCTCTACCAAGTGAGTAGCGGTTTCGATGGGCGTGTTTACGACGTTCTAGTGACGGTTCATTTCGCGAACCGACTGTTTGCGGTCCAGGGTGATTTCGCTAACTACGAACGCACGAGTCAACCGCGTTAAATGGTACTGCCGTTTCTGATCAACGGTGGGCGAACGAAGGACGGCTCAGCGTGGAGCCAACGTTTCGTCAAGGCCATGTTGTGTTATTTCTTACCCGCCGTGGTTGCTTAGCGGCTATGGTGTTGGGCTGCTAAGCACGAAATCGTGGGTTCGAATCCCGGCCACGGCGGCCGCATATCGATGGGGGCGAAAACACCCGTGTACTTAGATTTAGGTACTCGTTAAAAAAAACCCAGGTGGTCGAAATTTCCGCAGTCCCCCACTACAGCGTGCCTCATAATCAGAAAGTGGTTTTGGCGCGTAAAACCCAATATTTTTTCTTATTTTTTTTTAATTTCTTGTGGGCAGGCTGGTGTGATGGCGCTGTCAACGTTTCCCCGAAATGGAATGTGCACGCGCTCAAAAGCGCGTTCATGCTACGCCGCAGCCGTAAAGTACGCTGCAGTGCATCTACCCTTTTCTCGAAAAACCCACCGCGGTGACTCAATGGCTAACGAGTTCTGAGACTTAGCACAAGGTCGCCAGTTCGATTACCGGCCGCGGCCGCCGCGTTCTGATGGGGACTCAGCACAAGAACGCTCGTGTATTTAGATTCAGGTGCACGTTAAATAACCCCGTCGTGGCCAACGTTAATCCGGAGCACTCCGCCACGGCGTTTCTCATAACACGCAATATTACTCAATATCGCCTCCAAAAAACTAGAATAGGTGTCAGACAGACCGCTCACACTTTTGTAGGCTAGGAAGCCTAAAGTGATGTCGATGGGGCCGAAGGTGTTGCCCCAATACAGTAAGCGGCGGGACTCCACGTCAAGAGAAAAGCCCGTTAGGTTGGGTCTAATGACATGAAGACAATTGTAAGATACCGAACGAGAGAGAATGCTTGGGAAAACGCTCACGCCTTGTTTACCAGTAATTATCAGCATACTTTCTCTACGTAGCAAACGCCTGGACCCTATATTTGCAAGTCTTAGCTACTGCGAGAACATCAATCCCGAGCTTTTATTTTCAGATTGTCACTGCCTGTATACCAGGTGATCCTGAAGAAGAGACATGTGGTTTCGAGGGAGTGAACCAGTCATCCACAGAGGTGGGATGCAGTGCTGTATGCTGGTACCAGTCTTTTAGCTACGGGGCAGTCTCACAAGGCGTCTGTAAAAGACACGAAGTCCCCGCAGTGTCTCGTGGTCTGATAAAGGGGTGCATAGCAGATGAATGGATGGATGCTATGAGCGTCCACTTTGAAACGAGGCGATGGGCTGCGCCTCCAAGCTCTTTCTTATTTTGTCTGTCTTACCTATTATTTTTAAGCAGACTAATTCCCGATGATGATGGTAGTGGTGGTGGTCATTTATTGGGATCTGCTTTGAAACGGGGCGGTGACAAATAGTCACCTAGCCTGCTTGATTTAATCAGGCCCCCGGTGCTACTTTAGAGACATCTACCGTTCACATTCGGCGTCTTTAATTTTGGGACGCGTAAGACAAAAATAAAATAAAATTATGCAGATCCTACGCACTGTGGGAATCGATGTAAGCGAAGCTTTCTGTGCTGGTTGCTTTGACTGACAACAATTAGCGGTTATTTTGACGGCGAATGTTTAATTTCTTCAACGTTTCGTCCAACACGAGAGTGGTGAGTTCTTAAACGTCACCTTACGTGCACCCCTGCTGTTTGTATGCGTAGTACACAAAACACAAAAGGAGAGGTGTTTGCTTGAGGCGTTGTTGTGCGCCATATTTCATAACCTCTGAGAGGGTCGAGCATTGTCATTGCCTCACATGGCACATCTCATCGTGGCAGAAGCATAAACTTTAATTGGATTATGGGGCTGTACGTGCTAAAACCACAATCGGATTATCAGGCACGCCGTGGTGGCAGACTGCGGATTATTTTGGCACCATGGTGTTCTTTAACGTGTCCATAAATCAAAGTGTCCGACCGTTTTTTATTTCGCCCCCGTCGAAATGCGGCTGCCTCGGTAGGGATCAAATCCGCGACCTCGAGCAATGCCACCGCCACAAAGCTACCACAGCGGCCACAGAAGTGTTCATTTGACGTGCGACCGCTTCCGTTGCGTCACCTAGTCCCTGCGGTGCGCTTTAATTAATGCGGCTCTGCTTTTTCACACCGTACGTAAGTTGTCCGCTAGACATATTTGCATTGTTTTATTTTTCAGAAATAGCCGTACCTTGAGCTTACGTTTATCCAGCGTTTCCGTGCCTTCTCACATCAACTTTGCCCTATCCCCCCCCCCGCCTGTATTTGTATACAACTGCGAGCGAAGAGTGGCAAGGTTGTTATATTCACTGCTTTCGCGACTGGATCGGTTTTACCCATTCTCTGCTTCCTCTCCACCCTCCTCTCTTCCATCCTATCTAGATTCCCTCTGGACTTGGACGTTGGTAGAAAGGTAGAAAACTTGCGGGGGGTCACGGATAATTCGACGCGGTGCGGTCCAAACGAGTTCCTTGCGTCTGTTCTCTGCCACGCGCCTTCTATGTATAGACCTCATCATCGGGCGAGGAGGAAAGGGCGCGCGGCGAGCCTTTCCTCCTCTAAGGCTTGTGCGATCCGGCGCGACGCTGCTGGAAAGTTCATGGTTATATTGCGCTCAGTTTTACAAACACGATACTAAGGAAGGACAGGACGTGGACGGACGTGGATTGCGCTTCGTCCGTCCACGTCCTGTCCTTCCTTAGTATCGTGTTTGTAAAACTGAGCGCAATATAACCATGAACGTTCACCAACTAGCCCCCTTCATTGCTTTACTAACTGCTGGAAAGTATTGCTGTCGCTTGCTGCGGAACGATTTCGAGATGTTTTAGATCGTACTTTGTGAAATTTACGCAATGTCCGTTCATATAACGTCGTCAGGGAAGCCTTTCGGTGCATCGGTAACTACAGTACGCGGAAATATATGTTGGGGGAGCAAACATGCGACGCGCATTATCAGCCGCAGTGTATGTGTTGTGAACTATTTTGCCATGTAGATTTTAATTCAACGAAGAGAACCGGCGTCTCTGTATTACCAGCATGAAATGGTAAATCTGCTCACTATCTGATCGCTTGGCGTAAGGACTAAAACATAAGAGCGCATGCTCGTGTACGGCCAACCTAAGGCAACCGCGAAACATTTAAGCGGCAGACGCTGTAAAGTATTTGTGATACACCGGTGTCGTTCTCACGCATTTCAAGTCTAGTAGGCTTGAAAACGCTATATGTCTACGCTAGCCTCCTGCATGAGGCCGATGGCGCTGCTCAACATAACGATCACTGCGGTTGGTGGACCAGCATGATACATATGAATAAGCTATGTGGTTTTTGCCCTGTAAAGCCATAATATCCGAGATGGATCGCATAAAAAGAATGCGATGGCTATGTTGAGGACAACATTTCCGTAATTCGTGTGAGTGCGTCGTACAGAACTGAACGAACACAACCGAAAATAAATAATCCGTTATCATACTCTTTCTCGGAAAAGAAAGAACGGGCTAACGCCGCAGTACGACCTCGCATAGTCACGCCGCACAACGTTTATAGAGCTATAAACGTTGATACCGCATGCTTGGACCATGCGCTATATATAACAAAGATATCTGTAATCCAGCACTTACCACTGCTTAGGATGCTCGCGCAGTTCGTAAACGGTCGCTTTGCTGGACAAGTATAGTTCACACTGTAAGGTATGCTGTTATTACTAATCAAAACTATTTTATTCATGGGCGGAAACCTCGTCTACTGAACCAAGTAGTCACGCAATGTAATCTGCAGTGAACAGTTTGAACGCTTGTCAAAGTATAACAGCACAACTGCTAGCGTAGCAGAACGGTACCCAAGCTGCTACGATCGTCGCGCATGTTTCATTGCTCCTAAACAGCAGCTTAGAACTAGAGGATAATACTGCAATAAGGTCACATTAGTGAATGGAACTTTCAGAAATACAGTTGATCTCCGAGGCTGATTGTAGGCTCAAACATGCGCGCGCGCATCGCGCTGCGTGCTCCGTCCGCCTCAACGCCAGCGGAAAGTCCAGCCATACCGACTTAAACCACTTCAGTACGTCTCACAGAACCACTTTCCACGTAGAAGGCGCCACGTCATACTAAATAGGCCGGACGAGCGCGAAAATAAACGCCAGAAACTACCGCCAAGCGTACACCTGCCATGCAAAACGGAGCGTTCGCCCAAACCAGCATGCCGACTGCCCATAGATGGCCCCACTGCGTAGCAATATGGTGCGCAATAGGGGATCAGAAAATTTGGTTGTGGGAGTTCATAGCGTTTCTTCTTCTTTTTTTATTGTTTAACCTAGGTAGGACATTAGGCAGTATAATAGCAAGAGCTTGGTAGCGCAACCCACCGCCCTGTTCCAAAGGGGACGCTCATTACATCCATCCATCCATGGTGGCGCCCATGAAAAAACGGTCTTGCACGCTCTTAACCACCCCCCGACGCGGTGTGCCAGACAGCAGCAGCAGCAGCAGCAGCAGTGGGAAAATCGAAAGAAAAGGCAAAGAAAGCTGCGCTTTAAAACACGCAAGAGAGCTCGTCTGATCCGTGTCTATCACATATAAGCTTCTCAAAACATGTCTCACGCTCTTTCTTCACGCTCTTTCGAGTGCTTTATTTGGGCCTCGGCGTCGCAGCGATCATCCAGCGGTCGGTCACCAAGACCATCCGGCGCTGGCGCACCAGAGGCAGCGCCGCAGTCTCTTCTCTGTGGACGAGCTCCTCTGCTGAGCCCTCGGTTGGAGTCGGACGAGAGGCGGTCCCGCTGCCCCTGTCGGCACGACGCGGTCGGCTGCAACAGCTAGGCTCACAGACCATCGCCATCACCAAGCCCGAGGTACTGCGCTGCATAATACCGCTGTACGAGAGAAGGAAAAAAAAATGTGCTGCGTTGTTCAGCCGTTAACGCCATTCGTTTTCGAACATATGCGATGGGCTAAGCTGCGCGGTTTTGAGACGCTGAGCATTTACTTGCACGAGTAAGCAACAGTTCGGTGCCGACTTTTGTAACTTCAAACACCGGCATTCGTTTGTTTTGCAAGTTGGGTTTCTTTAAACGAAACCGCAGAAATGTTTTCATTTTTTCTTTATTTTTTTTTCAGCTACACTCTCCGACTGTTACCACTTCGCAAAATAAATACAATAATGATACTAAATCGCGTGCATATGCGTTAAAACTGTTAAATTGGCGGTGAGGCTAAGTGTTCGTGTGCAATAAACTATATAACTATATAAAGAAAGATGCAGTTCGGGGCGCGCCCAACATACTTGGCGGTTCACACTCTCTGAAAAGAACTGCGCGCAACGATCACACGTGGCGTTTCTGGCGGTTCACACTCCCTGTACAAACTGCAGTTCAACGTCTCGACGCACGTCCGCATTGACATATTTGTGGCGTCTCTCGTCGCGCGAACTACGCTGCTGTGACGAGTATACTGCTTACATTGTTGCCTATGTGCAGGAAAACTGCATCTACACGATGACTGACGCGACTCCGTGGACTCAGCTCCTGGCATTGTGCACGGAACCCAAGCCGGTCGAATTCCAACAGGTCATCCAAAACAAGTAAGCTTTTGCGTCGTTTCGTGCGGCTATAACAGAATCCTTCCGCCACCATTCCATGCCGCCAGCACCTTCAGTGTTTGCACCCACGGTGCTTGGCAAGTTGCGAGGCCGGTCAGAGTGTAGCCACAGTGTGTGTCGCAGCTCCAAGGCGGCGCTGGTCCGCTGTAACGACGGTGACGGCGACCTGTTCTGCCTTGGTGCCAGCCCAGCCGAGGAGCGGCTGGTGCGCGTGCTCCGACTGCGCCCACAGGACGTCCGCTGGCACACCGCCCGACTCAGGCTGGCACGGTACGTGCGCGTCGCTGTCCAATTTTGCAGAGAGGTGTGCCGACAGTGCGTCCACACGGCGGACCCGCTTTTCCGTCACAAACAACGTCCCTGGATTAGCAAAACTATAGGAACGTCGGTCGCGGAATGCTGCGCCTGTGGAAGAGAAAAAGACGCGCACGCAACTTGGCAGCCGAACCCACAACCTCCGCATGACGCGTTCAGTGTTTTACTAACTGAGCTGGGGGGGGGGGGGGGGGGTCGGCGACCGGCTGTCCCTCTTTCTTGGGTATTGGTGCGCCCCCTCGAGCAATACATATATATTTCGCTTAGAATCATGGCAAAAAGAATTTGCGCTGGCCGCTACTCTTTTCTTGCTCAAATTTTGTAGAAAGATAGCATTTTTCCATCGGGAGCGTTCGATGTAACACTTGGCACGTTTACTTGCCGGGTTTTCAAGAAAAAAATAAAGTTGTATTTGTTTATGGGGAAGCTAGTTGCAGCCAAGGATGCGCTTGCCTAAACTTGTGCCGTCGCCTGTCGGCAGCTGTGGAAAGCAGCTTTTCTGGGAGGGTTGTCGCGTGTTTCAGAGGAGCGGGCAACCGTGACAACCATCCCGGAACGGCTGCTACGACAGGCGACGCCACAAGTTTATGCTATAGCGCAGTCTCTGCAGCAGCTACCTTCTTGAATTGAAGGCAGCTTTGAATTGTTTTCTTAGAAACCCGGCAAGTAAAGCTGCCAAGTGTTACATTGAACAATCTGCAAAAAAAAAAAAAATCGACCTTTCTTGGAAATTTGAACAAGGTCAAAGCAACGGTAAGCACAATTTTTTTTCTACTATATTGAAGGGCCCCTCAACAGGTATTGGCCATTTTGAGCTGACAAGTGCGGTGCATACAATGCGCGCTATAACAATCGTGTCTGCCAGGCATTACACCCCTACGCGCCACGGAAAGAACTTTCAAACCAAACGCCGTTCGACCTCCCCCTCGCGGCCGCCGCGTTCCCAGCCAGAGAGTCGACGTCTATCACGCAAGTGCGCCAACGAACACATGACAGTGCTGTGACGTCACTCACAGTGGCACGTGTCTTCAAGAATTATTCGAGGCAACATCAGTTATTTGTCTAATCTATCGCTTCAATAGACGACTTAAACTTTACAGAAATAGTAAGACATACAGACCGAACGTCTGCAAGTTTTTTCTTTTCTTTTCTTTTTTTTTTCCGTAGCCAGAGACTCGGATGCACTTCCGTTTCGTCTGCTTGTTCCCACGTGGTGCAGTCGGGCGCGCAGAGAACGAAAGTGTCATTTTCTACCCTGTTCCAGCGCCGTGATCATGCTCTTTCATCCTCTCGCGTCAGTGGTCGTGATTGTGGCACTGACTTACACCGCTAATCAGGTGCTCTCGTGCAGAGCGCGCGAAATCGTCCGCTGCACGAAACGAGTCAAACGCAACAGCTCGCGCTCGAAACCGTCACCGGATGTGCCCCATTCAGCGAAAACGCGAGAGAGAGAGAAAAAAAAAAGGGCGGGGCCCGTGACGGCATTCGTCAAGCGATCCCCCGGCTCCGGCATGGGAAAACGCAGGGAAGGAATTTCGCTTGCGGAGGTTAGACGGGGCAAAGTGGAGAGAGTGTCTATGTTGGCAGTGACGCTTGCCTCCCGAAAACGTGGGTTCGCGCCACTTCAAATATTTCGATCTCTGCTATTAATGAAATAATTTGAAAAATTCTTGCGGTAGAACACTCCTTACAGGGCGGGCGCGTAACAACTTCCAGCGTATAACCAAAATTTGCTATGTGGACTGGTGAGGGCCTCTTTGAGCAAAATGTGCACGTCCTCTATGAAGGCAAACAACAAAATTGCTTCCAAGAAACGCCGCCGTGGCTGAACACACACATCTCGCATATAAATGTCCAATGACAGTAAATGTTCAACGTTGAGAGCTACTTGCTTAATATTCACATACGACGTTCCAAATCAAACGTCACGAGTAATATCGCTTAAAAACAAATTAGGGGCGCTATAACGTAAGGCTATTTCAAACTGTCTTTGTTTCAATTCTGCAATCAGCATTCCACAATTGGTCAACAAATTTTCGGGCCACCCTCACTTCGCCTGTCTGTCACGCGACGTCGCGACAAACGCGATAACTCCCCATCTGATATGACGTGTACACACTGATTGTACACGATTACACAGAAAAAAAATTATTTCTCATTCGACGCCTTCTTAGCAATTAGCCTTTCGCCATTGGCTAAGTGTTTTCGGGCTGCGTCCACTTCACCTGTCTGTCACGTGAGGTCACAAAACCGCGAGAACTCGCGCGTCAAAGTGACGTGTACAGCATTATGCCGAACAAAACTGTATCTTTTTCTGAATAGCCGGAGACTGCCCCGTTCTGAAAGGAATGGAAGATGGCTGGCCGCCGATCGCTCCGTCAATTCTTTGCTGACGATCCGCTTTAGCGGAATTTTTAACATTCCGTTGCACGCCGTCGCGATTTTTGACCAACCACTGCAAGCTAAGGGCAAGCTGACCAATAGCAGAGGCCGTCACTACCTTCCTCATCCGGTTATCTACCTTAAGTGTGCTGGCTCATATTGCCCACGACTGACACGTGTATTAAATCTTGCCAGGCGAGCATATATAGCCGGCACCACTCACGACTGTGGCGGCGTATGTGCAACACTCTTTCAACCGCAGCCATAACGTAGTGCACAATGATAAGGAGCAGGCAATTCACGTGCTGGTCCAAATGGTAGAGCATAGCAGGCGTCATGCGGAGCTTCTCTGCCCGGCACTCACCGACGAAAAGTTTTTTCCACTTTCCCTTCCCCTTTAAAAACATGAAGCGTATCGCAGATTTAACCCTCATTCATAATTCATTTCAATTAATGTTCACTTCCGCAGAGCTTTCCTGGCACTATAACAAACATTTGATTATTATTATTATTATTATTATTATTATTATTATTATTATTATTATTATTATTATTATTATTATTATTATTATTATTATTATTATTCGAACAGTATTCGTTTCCTTTAATCGACTATGACTAATTGCGTTTTCCGCCTTTTCTGATAGATTTATGGTAGAGGCTGGAATTACCTGCATGAGAAAACGCAATGTTCAGGTAGCTAATTGAAAAACATTCACAAACGTTTTCAATTATTCACTATAGGGCACATATTGCCGTAGTGAAATTGAATCCGAGCAGTAGTGAAGTCACTTACATAAATATTATGACTGGCACCACTTCCAAGATATTGTCTTCCGAACCTGCTATAAAGCAATGCATTGGAGTCTACTTAAGGTTGTCCCGATCACGGGGGGGGGGGGGGGGGGGGGGGGTTGCAGAGTGGCTACTCCGGAGTTGGAACGATTTGAATGGAATGATGGCACCAGTCTGGCGAATGGAATGAGAATGGAATGGAAGCCCGAGATTCCGTAATGGAGTTGAAATTGAATGGGCGGCCCAATGCTTTTTAGCGAGACTACAAAACCTGAAAATCTGCCCGTTAGATTAAATTAAACTTGGCCAATTTATTACATTTCTCAATTTTTACACAATACGTATCTTTCACTATCTACCTATAGGTGACTACCTCCGCCGTGGTAATTATGAGCAAGACCGTATCCGAGAATTCTGATGACACGGAAGCTTTCTTCATTGCAATGTTGAAGTGTATTTAAAGACAAACTTTTAGCTTACTTCTTAACTTTTAAAACGAATCGTTCTTTGCGAAACCTCCCGTATTTTCCTGACCGTGCCTGCTGGGTACTGCTGTTATTTTTGTCGAATAGCTTAAGCTTAAGAAACATTTTAATTGCGTGCGTGCGTGCGTGCGTGCGTGCGTGCGTGTGGGGGAGGGGGGGGCTGACACGTATTAAAGCTTCCTGAACTGTCTTACCAAATAATCAAACACTCTGGCACATCAGGTTGATTCCTGAACGCCTCTCTAACGCGAACTGCATTCTCAGTGAAATTAATAGCGCGCGTACGCTTCCATGGTTGCCAACGCCAGCTTGCTCTTTGAGAAGAACGCTGCGTGGATCACATCGCGCATATAGCACGGGTGCGCGAGAGCGAATGCGCGCACGCCACTTTGCGCCAGAAACGCGGGAATGAAATGGGCATATTTATAGCATTTGATTACCCGCTTCGCGAAAGCTGCACATGGATTCTAAGGTGTGCGTTGAATGTGCGTACTAGAACTACGACAAAGGGGCGCAGGCCAGAAACGGTGTTGCGTTTCACCTGCGACACGTGGTTTTGCCGGCGCCAACTGCGGCGGGGCGGCAGACATTTTGGCCCGATCGTCGTCACCGCAACACTCATCGCCAGGTGTTTCCAGGCGCGTCTGCGGCGATGCGACCGCCTAGGGATCTCGTTCCAGTCATTGTGCCCGAAACAGGCGATGCCAAAGCAGGGATCTCATTCCAGTTATTGGGCCCGAAACAGGCGATGCCAAAGCAGGGATCTCGTTCCAGTCATTGTGCCCGAAACAGGCGATGCCAAAGCAGGGACCATCTTCTCGTTACAGTCATTGTGTCCGACCGGCAGCGCCACGACAGGGTGCTACGAGATCGTGCGCAGCGCCACGACGGGGTGCTACGAGATCGTGCGCAGCGCCACGACAGGGTGCTACGAGATCGTGCGCAGCGCCACGACAGTGTGCGTCACCATTAGCCCATTGTACATTCACGTGCTCGTCTTTTGAGGGGTTCCTTCTTGCCCTCAACTGCGAGAGTATAAAAACAGCTGCCCCCGGACGCCAAAAGGAGGGCTCCGATTTCTTCTGTTGAGTGAAGTGCTCTCCCGTCTCTCTACTTCGGTCAACCTGACCGCCAACTCTTTGCGATGTTAAAATAAACAAGTTGTTTCGTTGTTACCAGTCGACTCATGCTTTGCCGGGACCTTCGGATGCTTCGAGTTGTACCCCAGGCCGCCAGGCCAACGCTACCCTTGGGGCTTGCGACCCAGGTACAACCACGGGCGTCAGCGCCGAGTTCCCAACAGATCGTACCAGCAGTCCGATCCGAAACATCTGGTTGCCAGCGGTGAGATCGCCTACGACTTCAAACAACTGTCTGCCAGCGGCGAGATCGCGACAACGGAGGCCAGCAGCAAAGAGATGCAGTTGACTGTATGCTGAGCAGCTCAACGACGATCCGGGAGCAGTGCAACGAGCCCTGTGTGACGACTGGTTGCCTGCAGCGGAACGACTGCGCGGAATTCCTGCCTGCGAGGTTTGGTGAGTGCGGGACTTTCTTCTTCTGAGCTTTGCCAGGCTTTTGTTAGTGTTAGAAACAGAGCTGGTAATTGTGGTTGTCGTTGCTGCCGGGTTAGTTGCGGCAAGACAATAATAGGCAGTAGAGAAAGCAGCATTCAGAGCAGCCATGGATTTGAAGTCGTTGCGCAAACCGAAATTGTTGGAGCTTGCAAGAGAGTTGGGTCTGGATGTCTCGGACAAACTCAGAAAACCAGAACTGCTAAAGGCTATTCTTGAGTTAGAGGCTGAGGATGACGAGCTGTCGGAATGCCTTGAGACTATTGAGGAGAGGTCAAAAAGACAGGAGCGCGAACTTAAAGAGCAAAAAGAGAAACATGAGCGCGAACTTAAAGAGCAAAAAGAGAAACAGGAGCGCGAACTTAAAGAGCAGAAAGAAAAAGAAGAGCGCGAACACGCTTTGGAAATGAAGCGTCTCGAGGTAGAGATGGAACGCGCTCGTAATGGAAGTCAGGCACACGGTGCAGGAGAACGAGTATTGTTCAAAATGACTGACCTGATGCGGCCGTTTAAGCTTGGAGAGGACATTGGTTTGTTCCTGGTTAACTTTGAGCGAACGTGCGAGAAGCAGGGGTTCTCTCGGGAAACGTGGCCACAGCGCTTGCTCACTTTGTTACCCGGCGAGGCGGCCGACGTAGTCGCTCGCTTGGATAGAGAGGAGGCAGAGGATTTCGACACAGTGAAATCGAGTCTTCTAAAAAAGTACCGGCTGTCTGCGGAGGCGTTCCGTCGGAAGTTTCGGGAAAATGAGAAAGGCAAAAGTGAGTCCTATACAGAGTTTGCGTATAGGCTTATGTCGAACATGCAGGAGTGGCTCAAAGAAGAGAAAGCGTTTGGTGACCACGATAAAGTTCTGCAGTGTTTCGGGCTAGAACAGTTTTATAGTCGGTTACCGGAGAACGTGCGATACTGGGTCTTGGATAGGCCAGACGTGAGTACGGTGGCTAGAGCCGCTGAGCTAGCCGAGGAGTTTGTGACGCGTCGAGCTCGCGGAGCTAAGGACGGTCAAAAGGGTGAATTTGGCTCCAAGTCTGAGAGGCCAAGGTTCACGCCCATGAGATTTAAGGGGGACACGCGTAATGAGGATGCGAGTGAAAGCAATCCGACCAAACGTAAAGAGACGGCAGCCGAAGCCGAACGCAGAAAGCGGTTCGAGATGAGGCGAGCGGGCGTTTGTTATACGTGCCAGAAGCCGGGTCACTTTTCGGCGCAGTGTCCGGAAACAACACCAAAAGTTGTGTTTTTTTCAATAGGCAGCACTGACGAGAACATGAAGCTTCTCGAGCCTTACATGCGAGACCTCCTCGTGAACGGGAAAGAGTGCCGAGTGCTTCGCGATTCCGCAGCTACGATGGATGTAGTTCACCCATCTTACGTAGAACCCCATATGTTCACGGGCGAGTGCGCGTGGATCAAGCAAGCCGTGGAAGCTCATAGCGTGTGTCTGCCGGTAGCAAAAGTGCTTATTGAAGGACCTTTCGGAGCGCTTGAGACGGAGGCGGCAGTGTCATCTATGCTGCCCCCCCAGTACCCGTACCTATTTTCAAACAGGTCCGATCACCTCCTGCGCGAGAAGGGGCTTTTGTTTGGTGAAGCTAGTGTTCAGGCCTTAACCAGATCGAAGGTTCGGGAGCTCGCTGCAAAGGCGGTAGTTGCGGGGCCGACGTTATCAAACAACGAAAAAGGGTCAGAGGCGCAGCAAGCTGATATTCCGAGCACGCCCGAACTGAATAAACTTGAGTCTGTAACGTTAAAGGCGCCAGATACTGGAGAGGAAACGCCCGACACGGGAAAGTTAGAAGAGCTATCTACTGATTTGCTCATCGCGCCTACGTCAGACGGACTTGATAGGTTGCTAAAAGTCAGCCGGTCGGCTTTGATAGCCGAGCAAAAGAAGGATGGCAGCCTAGAAAACATTCGCTGCAATGTCAAAGAAGGTATCGCCAGGAAAACTGCGCGTTTTGTGGAAAGAGGTGGAGTCCTGTACCGGAAGTATCTAGACCGCCGAGGAGTGGAGTTCGATCAGCTGGTCGTGCCTCAATGCTATCGTCAGGATCTGTTGCGCTTGTCGCACGGGGGTTCGTGGTCCGGACACCTAGGAGTTAAGAAAACTAAGGCCCGTCTCTTGCAAGAGTACTATTGGCCAGGGTGTTTTCGGGACGCAGACCATTTCGTGAGGACATGTGACACTTGTCAGCGGGTGGGCAAACCAGGGGACAAATCGAGGGCGCCGTTGAAATTGGTACCTATCATTACGGAGCCTTTTAGACGGCTCGTTATTGATACTGTGGGACCTCTGCCGGTAACAGCCACGGGGTACAGACACATTTTGACTGTGATCTGCCCAGCGACAAAGTTCCCTGAAGCAGTGCCGCTTAAAGAACTCAGCTCAGTTGAGATAGTTAATGCACTACTGTCCATATTTGCGCGAGTTGGTTTTCCTGCAGAAATTCAATCAGATCAGGGCACAGTGTTTACTAGCGCTTTGACGACAACTTTTCTCGAAAGGTGTGGGGTAAAGCTGCTACACAGCTCAGTGTACCACCCACAGTCGAATTCCGTTGAGAAGCTCCACTCCGTCATGAAGCGCGTGTTGAGAGCCTTGTGTTTTGAACATCAAACTGACTGGGAGCTGTGTCTGCCTGGGGTGATGTTTGCTTTAAGGACCGCGCCGCATGCGGCTACGGGGTTTTCGCCAGCTGAACTGGTGTACGGTCGCTCGCTTCGATCTCCGCTTCGCATGCTTCGAGAATCCTGGGAAGGTAGGGGCGACGACCCAGTCGTGGTGGAGTACGTGCTTAAGCTCCTCGAACGCTTAAGAAGGGCACAGGAGTTGTCAGGTGAAGCAATGACAAAGGCCCAGCAGAGGGCCAAGGTTTATTATGATCGGACAGCCAGGGCCCGTCGTTTTGAGGTTGGCGATGAGGTCATGATATTGCGCACATCGCTAAACAACAAACTAGACGTGCAGTGGGAGGGCCCAGCGCGAATTGTTCAGAAACTGTCGGACGTTAACTACGTGGTAAGTCTGCCAGGAAAGCGGAAAGCACAGCAAGTTTACCACTGTAATCTGCTCAAACCTTATAGACAAAGGGAAGCAGTGGTGTGCATGATGGTAAACGTTCCTGAAGAGCTTCCGGTCGAGCTTCCGGGACTAGGCTCAGTGACGAACAGGGAAGACACCGGTCAAGTCATTAGTGACCTTATCAGTAAAGCACCGCTGTCGCCCGAGCAGAAAACCGAACTACACCAGCTATTACAAGAGTTTCAAGGTCTGTTCTCTGAGAGGCCTGGTAGGACTTCTGTACTTACTCATGATATAGAACTTACCTCCACAGAGCCAGTACGATCCAAGGCGTATCGGGTGTCACCCCGCCAGAGCGATATTATGGAGGCTGAGGTAAAGAAAATGCTACAGCTCGGTGTTATTGAGGCAGGTGAGAGTGATTATACCTCCCCTTTGATTTTAGTTGAGGTACCGGGCAAGGAACCTCGTCCTTGCGTCGACTACCGCAGGCTTAATTCCATCACTAAGGATCAAATTTATCCGATCCCTAACATCGAGGAGCGCCTTGAGAAAGTTAGTAGCGCTCAGTTTATTTCCACCCTAGATCTTGTCAGGGGTTATTGGCAGGTTCCACTTACAGAAGAGGCTAGTAGGTATGCGGCGTTCATTTCACCAATGGGAACATTCCGTCCTAAAGTGTTGAGTTTTGGTTTGAAGAACGCGCCATACTGTTTTTCAAGCCTCATGGATAAAGTGTTGCGGGGACAGCAAGAATTCGCTTTACCGTATCTAGACGACGTAGCGATATTCTCCGCATCCTGGTCTGAGCATATGGCACACTTGCGGGCAGTGCTAACCCGCCTGCGCGAAGCGGGCTTGACAGTCAAGGCTCCTAAGTGCCAGTTAGCACAGGCCGAGGTTGTCTACCTCGGTCACGTGATTGGTCAGGGTCGTCGCCGCCCCTCTGAAATAAAAGTGGCCGCTGTGCGAGACTTTCCGCAACCGCGCACCAAGACCGATATTCGGTCGTTCTTAGGTGTCGCCGGCTACTATCAGAGGTACATCCCTAGGTACTCTGATATCGCGGCTCCCCTGACGGATGCTCTAAGAAAGACAGAGCCTCAAACAGTCGTCTGGGACGAGACCAAGGAAAGAGCTTTTAGCGCCCTAAAGAGTGCCCTAACAAGCCAGCCTGTGCTACGATCGCCAGACTATACAAAAGGGTTCATTGTTCAGTGCGATGCTAGTGAGCGAGGCATGGGCGTTGTACTGTGCCAACGGGAAAATGGAGAAGTAGAACACCCCGTCCTGTATGCTAGTCGTAAGCTGACCAGTCGTGAGCAGGCGTATAGCGCCACCGAGAAAGAGTGTGCGTGTCTCGTGTGGGCCGTTCAGAAATTGTCATGCTATCTAGCCGGCTCGAGGTTTATCATTGAGACGGATCACTGCCCTCTCCAATGGCTGCAGACCATCTCTCCCAAAAATGGCCGCCTCCTGCGCTGGAGCCTCGCTTTACAACAATATTCCTTTGAGGTGCGTTACAAAAAGGGGAGTCTCAACGGTAACGCCGATGGCTTAAGTCGAAGCCCCTAACGTAGGAATCAGCCTCAAAATTGTTTGTTACTGATGTTTTTCTTCCTGAGGCAGGATTTTTTTTTAACATATTGCTTTTGTTTAGTGTTTCAAAGTGATGATATGCTTTCTAGTGCAATTTTTCAGTTTGTGGACGCGTTCTGAGTGATGCTAGACTACTGTAAGGAACTAGGCAGTGGTATAAAAAGGGGAAAGAGCCTGGCAGGGCTTAGTGAGGGTTGTGCCGTGCTTGCTGACTGAGCGGTTGAGTTTCAGCGTAGTTCTAACGCTTACCGGGAACGAGAACAAAAATGTGAACTCTCCCGAAGTCACTTTGCAGTGTCCCGTGCGAACCTGAACAAGAGAACGAGGCCTTCTCTGTGCGCTGCGCTCAAGAAACGTCGAGGGACGCCCGACTTCGGTTATGAGCATCATCGAGCGACATCCCTCCGGACAGCGGATGCAGTCCCCTGTCCATCGGGATCTCCTTCCCCCGGCGGGGCGGTCTGTTGCGTTTCACCTGCGACACGTGGTTTTGCCGGCGCCAACTGCGGCGGGGCGGCAGACATTTTGGCCCGATCGTCGTCACCGCAACACTCATCGCCAGGTGTTTCCAGGCGCGTCTGCGGCGATGCGACCGCCTAGGGATCTCGTTCCAGTCATTGTGCCCGAAACAGGCGATGCCAAAGCAGGGATCTCATTCCAGTTATTGGGCCCGAAACAGGCGATGCCAAAGCAGGGATCTCGTTCCAGTCATTGTGCCCGAAACAGGCGATGCCAAAGCAGGGACCATCTTCTCGTTACAGTCATTGTGTCCGACCGGCAGCGCCACGACAGGGTGCTACGAGATCGTGCGCAGCGCCACGACAGTGTGCGTCACCATTAGCCCATTGTACATTCACGTGCTCGTCTTTTGAGGGGTTCCTTCTTGCCCTCAACTGCGAGAGTATAAAAACAGCTGCCCCCGGACGCCAAAAGGAGGGCTCCGATTTCTTCTGTTGAGTGAAGTGCTCTCCCGTCTCTCTACTTCGGTCAACCTGACCGCCAACTCTTTGCGATGTTAAAATAAACAAGTTGTTTCGTTGTTACCAGTCGACTCATGCTTTGCCGGGACCTTCGGATGCTTCGAGTTGTACCCCAGGCCGCCAGGCCAACGCTACCCTTGGGGCTTGCGACCCAGGTACAACCACGGGCGTCAGCGCCGAGTTCCCAACAGATCGTACCAGCAGTCCGATCCGAAACAACGGCCACGTCGCAAACGGTTGCACACTGCGCGAGTCCGCACTGATTTCGAAAGCGCGCCATGTTTTTCCGCACGCTCTCTAGTATCTGCAGAAGCCGCGACAACAGGCGGTCAGAGCGGTGTGCTGGAGAAAATGGTGCCTGCTAATGTACCATTAAACATGCAAAAAGTAGCATACTTCAGTGGATCCTTTAGCTGTGAGCTCATTTACTGCAACAGCAGCATTCGCCTTGGAAGACCACCACCTCGGTTTTGCTTAATTGCCTGCTTTTTCCTCATAAGTTGCGCTCACCCACTTACGGGAGACACGGAGTCAGATTATTTATTAGATTACAGGCAACAACACCCTGAAGATATAAGAGGCCACAAAGCATGTGTTTCAGCGTTCTCGTGCGAAAAAATACGTTGTTCCTTACGTTGTTAAGACTTCAAGAAATACGTTGCTGTTTTTTGTCGCTTTATTGTTGTTGTTTTGGGAGGCTCTTTGGGAGACTGTAATTGGAAGACCAATTAATTTAGTAGCGCATTTTAAGCACGGATATCTGGAAAGTTCGCCTAACTTCATGATTTCTTCTATGCACACATAGATTTCATTATTGCTCAGCTTCAATTTCGCGATTGGTGTATGTGTCCTGAAACGAATAACTAAGGTTGATTATTGAACCTTTTCTTTAAGATAGTTACCTGGTCATTGAAATTCGTTGTGCAAGCAACGTCCGCCTATTAAGTAACCCACCTGAGCAGGCCGAATCGCGCGATATGCTCCTCGCGAATAAATAAGTAATCCACCCTGTGTAGAAGATTCTGTTCGTCGGTAATCAGGAGTGTCGTCTTGTACGCTGCGATGTTAATAAGGGCACCCCTTCGTTTAGCGTACGAAAGGGCGCGTTCGGAATGAGCACAAGACAGATGAAGTTTTGTCCCACCGTTTTCTGTCCAGCACGCGTGCACAATGTCCGCACTGCTCCGTGCACCACCGCTGAAGCCATTCTCGTCCCGTCGTCATAGATGGCCAACCTTGTAACCTTTTCTACAAGTCCGTCCAGCTTTGCTACGTAACGGCGGCCGTACAGCGTAGCACGGGTGTCCTAGCAATGTGACGTGTCCACTAGACAAATTGTGGCAAAGACTGGTCATGCGGCAAATGTGAAACAAAAGCCTGCAATGGCTTGGGATAAATCAGTCTTGCGAGTCCGGTGCAAAAAAATGTACGTGGCGCGTCGAATACGCGTCCAGATCCAAAGACAACCTCGCGACGTCATCAACAGCACTTGCCCAAAACTTCGCAATAGCAGTCGGATGCGCCATTTTGAAGTTAACAACGTAGACGCCGCGGTAGTCCAGTGGCTGTACCGTTGCGCTGCTGACTCGATCCCAACTGCGGCGGCCGCATTCAGATGAGGGCGGAATGTAAAAGCACTCGTGTACCGTACATTGGGTGGACGTTAAAGAACCCCGAGTAGTCAAAATTTGTCCGGAGCTCCCCTACTATGGCACGCCTCTTAATCAGATCGTGATTTTGGCACCTAAAACCTTAGATATTTAAGAAGAGAAAGCAACACGCAGCAGTCCGGTACATCTATCACTGCCTACATGTAGCATATAACAATAATATTTGGCAAGACCACAAGTCGTGTCAGCGGCAGTGCAATTTACTAAGTAGTGTCAGCTGTAGCTGCACCACGTTATCAGAACAGCCCAATGTTGCCCAGTCGTGTGAGTTGGAACTTACCCACAGTAAACGACGGGTGCTGCCTGTCATGAATGGTTACCCGAACAGATGCAGTCAAGGCATCTTAAGAACGAAGCTGAAGCACTAAGGATAATCTGTGTGCGTGTATTAGCTTGTGTTATGCGCAACTAACACAGACAATTAACATGACGAAATACAACCATATTCGTAAAATCTGGTCGCATACCGTACCAAAACAGTTATTGTAGAAGCAAATTTCAATCGCATCATGATCCCTGGCTGACCGATATTTCGTAAATTATTCCTTTCTTCTCTATTCAACAGCGAACTCTGCAGCCTCAAGGATAACGCCCAGAACCGGACGTCGGCATTCTTCCTGGATGCCAGGTACGAAAGCCAGAAGCCCTTACAACAAAGTTCGCATACGAAAAGAGTGGCTGTATAGATATTACCCAAGCTACCGGCGTGCAATTTTTTTAAGGTGCTGGTCGGCGGTGTACCAGTTCGCGCCACTCTACAAAGAGCCTCTTGTGAGAGCCTCATGAGAGCCTCTTGTACAAACTGAGCAGTCGATCACAACATAGACGATCAAACTCTCTCTCTCTCTCTCTCTCTCTTCACCCAGCTTAACGTTTCTGAATTCTGTAAGTGGGTGAGGTTCGGCGGCGAGATTTGCGCCGTTTTCTACCGCCAAACTTGTGCTAAAAATGCACTGTTGTACCAATTTCTTTACAAAATGTCGTTTTGTGCACTAAAGCACGAACGTGACTGGAACGGCAACGCATTTCTCCGCAAAGTTCGGGAATCATTATTTCGAAACTGGTGTCGTCCTGATAATTCGTTCCAAGTGGATCAGCCTTGGGAACTCTCCGGCTAGAATTTGTAAATTGCAATATGTGCCATAAGGTAATTATATAGTTTAGAACTTAATGAATTTTTGTCAATTATTTCATTATGCATTTCACTTTTTTGTGCAAGTAATGTCCGCCTCTTCGAGTAGACCAGCTCATGGACTAGAATTGTCCTATCTGCCACAGGCAATTTTTTAAACATTTTTGAAAGTGTTCGCTGAAACGCACCGTATATCGTATGGGGCAAGTTTCATATGATTATATAGAAGTATGACGCTGACATATATAAACACGTATGTTCCCGTACATCATACGTTGGCATGCCCCACATGATATCCGGGACTTTCATCCTCTTCAATCTACTTAAGCTCGCGAAAACGCACGCGTGAAATAGGAGAACCTGCATACACTCGAGACTAATTCTCAGAGTCACATGCATACAGCAACGCCATCCAAAAGTTTTACAGCGCACCTTTGAAAACGTTGTTTTTCCTTTTTTTTCGTTTTTTTTTTCCTGTCAATACACTTATTCGCGAGTGGGCGCCTCTGCCGTACTTTTTCACGTGTGACCTGCTTTCACGCATTACGGAGACGTGAATATCGTGAACCAGCTTTCCCCCAAACCACACGTCGCATTATGCTAGCTTGCGTTTCGCTCCTCCTGGTTCATCTTCGAGTGGCGTCTATAATTACCGACGAGATAAAGGCGCCATAGTTTTCTGAGTTTAGAAATAACTTTAGAACATGCAAACTCAGCGCTTTTTCGTGTCGCTTTTATAGACGCGTCCATTTCTATACGTTGCTCTACCATCACGAATGCTGACAGACTCGCGCGGCTTTCTGTACTTCAGAAAACGCAAGAAAGATCTAGTTAACTACCCGGTCAGTTCGTAGGCTTTAAGAGCTTCGCAGGACGGCGTTGCCTTAAAGAAGACGAGAAAATATTTGGAGTACGCGTAAGCTTCGCCTTTAAGAGTGGAACGCGATAGCATTCAAAATATCCCTGACTGCTTCTCACGCTTCCCAGCAAGTTCTTCAGCGTATGTAACCGTAATGTTTACAGGGAAACGCTGGCGGCGAACGCTATGCACGAAGGCGAGCACGAAGGCGAGATTTGCGCGCGCCGGCGCGCGCAAATCTTTGAAGCCGTGGCTGATTTATGAATGGCAGAAACGCTGGAAAGGGGTTTGTGTTTGAGTTTCCGCGTAACAGAATTATGTTTTCTCGTATATTCAAATCACAATGTGACGCTATCATATCTATAGGTTGTGTGCAAGTCGTACTTTACGACTTTTCTTACGCGCTTTACTTTCAGAAATTCAATTATTTCAGTAACTTCTTTGCGCTACCCGTAGGGTCTGCGTGGTTGGGTATGCGTGGCTGCGTTTGCATGATTCGAAATGATGTTTGCCGAAACGATGGTCGACGCGGGACGCCGACGCCGGAATTTCTGCGACACGGAGCTCTTAACGCTCTCGCGTTAACGCGGCGGTGTACATTATATATACGCTCTGCGGCGTCTTAGGTTTTCGTTGAAATCACAGTCCACTCACAGAACAAGCACGATATAGCAGCACAGCACGGGTCGGACAAGGCGCACCTGCTTTTGTATTCGAGGTTCCCTATAACGATCATCGTCTACAAATGTTCAAAGAGGGTTCATGAGTCAACTTGTCCCGTAGCCGCGCGACAACCGGAAGTGCACCCGAAACGCCACTGGCTTGTCCCATGATTACCGACTTGGACTGCGCTTTCGTGATACTGCTTCCGACCAGACCAAGTTTATGATTAATTAGCTTGCGCTTAATGCAAAGCTTAAAATATATTACCGTCGGAGATTTTTGTAGCTAACAGACTACGTGCACCAAGCAAGAAAGTGCCTGCTTCGCAGAACCACCCTTGTCCGTGACACATATCCGAAGTTGCTGTGGGACGCGCGCCAGCGCAACCGTGAAGGCCCAGCCGCAGGAGATACATCGCCCGAAGGTTTGTGAATATTGTGTTTCTCATATCGGAAGTTTTTCGTGTTGCTCTACAATTTTCTGGTTTGACACTTTTCATCTAATTGTAATATTTGAGAAGTTGAATAATTAAGACTAATTATGTAATCAGGCGGAATGCAAAAAATAGTCTGAGTATCTCCAAGCGACGGCAAACGGTTCTGTCCAGCTACGTGACGTTTGCATATATTTAAATCTTGGTGCATGATAGTTGGGACACCCTGTATACCGACATCAGCCTCCTCAGCTGGCCAGTTATCGTCTAAAGTGTACAGCGCTTTTGTTCCGCTTGACGCTTGTTTGGGCTTAAGGGGGCACTAAGAGAAGCGTTAGGCTGGATTGGAAAGGATCGCAATTACGGAATGCCGAACAAGTCAGTCTTAGCACCACGTCACGGATTTTAACTGCGTTTTATCGCGGCTACCTTTTCAAAGGTAATGACTTCATTGCGCTCCTTGAAGATATAGGCCTAATCCTAAATTCATGAGCACACTGGCGTCACGAGCACGGCTCTTTAGGCGTGAAATTATTATTTTTTTTAAGAAAGGTAGGTTCGGCTTTCGATTTTCTTCGTTACGGATCTGCGTTTTTCGGCCAAATATAAATTAAGTTTGGTTCGCTCTCGACTGATGTATTGTTTCCTGGTGAGGGGTCCCGCGCGTCGCGGCACAGGCCTCGATTCCACGCGCTGTTCTCGTGCCCACTGAGTCGTGTGCACCCGCCTTTTCCCAGACCTGAAGCAGCCTGCGCACTACCTGGTGACCGAGATCCAGTCTGGCTGGCGTCCGCTCACATCTTGCGAGGTTCGTCTGCAGTCGTGACGCGGCACTGAAAGATGAGTTGCACGCGCCCGCTATCTGTGACGCGGCGACGTTCGGGTGGCTATTATCTTCGTACACTCTAAATAGGGTGTCCATAAGGGTACAACTTTTATAAAGGCGCGCATTCTTACAATTTATGGGTAACCAATGACGTCCGCCTTAAATAACACTGATATCTGACCTACTTCGCATGTTTGACTATATCTCGCCAGGCCCGATGTTGATATCCATCCCAGTAAAATTTACCAAGGTCGAGCCATATATATATGTGGAAAGTGTCGTGTTACTGCCCGTATTTGAAGTTTAATCCAACTTAGGACGAATACCGCATACACGTAAACATTGTCCGAAACCCAACAATATTGTTTAAGAGTTCCAAACCAGAAATAGATATAGATAGTAGATAAATAATAATAAATAAAAGATATAGATCAATAGAAATGGATAATATATATCGAATTCTAACATAGAATGGGGTTAATATCTTCTTCAGATTTTATTAAACAGCTGCAAAGAAGAAAGACATCTGATTTTAGAATTCGTGGTAATCCAACTGATATAAAAAAATATGTTCAACGTATGTCGATCGTGATTTGTGCGCACTTTTGGTAACAGCCAAGTGCGTTCATTAACAACTCGTGGGGCTGAAGTGTATGTCCCTGGCAACATTAAATAACGTCGACGGCCGCCTCCAGGCGTAACGAAAGATAACCAAAACATTCGACCTCGCGCGGGTTTTATCATTATATAAATTAAAGAACGACTGTTACTATCACGGATGATTATGTGCACACTTTTTGCAAGTTGACGTGTCTATAGAAGCTATAGCGCGTTTCGTGGCCATTACACCACTCCCCTGCAACTTGACCTAACCTAACACACGCCGCGCGCGCGCGCAGTTGCCCGGTCCAGTGCAAGCAGAGAGCGTGCTGGAGCAGGCATGCTGGGCGCTAGCAGTTGCCGAGTCCGCGCTCGACTTCGAACACCGGCTGCCAGTGGTCGGCGCCGTGCTGGTCCGTCCCACGCGTTCGCCCCGCGTCGAGTTCACGCTACGGGGCCGTCTCGAACGGATAGCCAGCGCGGGGTTCAAGATCCGCTTGCAGGGACTCCAGATGGCCAGGATGACCATAGGTAAGGCCTGCTGTCCTAACTATAAACGCGCCGACATGCTTCCGCTTCACTGTGGCCTTCTTCAAAGTGTTAGGCATAACTGATTCACACCGCCGTTGAACACAGTCCTGAAAATAACGCGCCGGTGACGTTGGCCGATGCTCTTGACGTCGCTAGCGTTCCATTTTTTTCATCACGCGCCAGCGAAGAAACGCTGTCTCACGACGAACGCGCCGACGCCGTGACGATGACGACATGGGGCGTTTGGCGGCTGTGTGAATCGGGGCCTAACAATGCTTGACCAAGGTAGCCCAGTGGCTATGGCGTTCTGCTGCTGAGGCTGAGGGTTCGATTCCCCATTGCAGCGGCCGCGTTCTAATGGGGTCTAAATGCATAAACGCTCGTGTAGTACATATGCACCCTCAAAAAAAAAACTCAGCGCCCTTCCACTCTGTGAAGAAGGATGACCAACGAAGCTGTGTATGTGGGCCCCTTAATGGCGAACTGCACAACCGCCATGGGTCGGCCCGGCATTTCACTATCTTCGGGATCGGCACACGTATGGGGAGCGCTTAACGCCTGCTTCACCTCCGCCGCGGGTCGGCCCTGTATTGCACTATCTCCGGGATCGGCATACGTATGGGGAGTTCTTAACGCCTGCCTCACCTCCGCTGCGAGTCGGGCAGGCATTGCACTATCTTCGGGATTGGCCCACGTATGGGGACTGCTCAACGCCTGCTTCACCTCCGCCTGCGGTCGGCGCGGCATTGCACTATCTTCGGGATCGGCACACGTATGGGGAGTGCATAACGCCTGCTTCACCTCCTCCGCTGGGCGGTCCGGCATTGCACCATCTCCAGGACCGGCCCACGTATGGGGACTTTTTTGCTTAAATTTCTTTCGACGGCAGAGATGTACAGCTCCGCTGTAAAAAAGTTTCCACACTTTGGGGCTTGCCTTGTCACACAACAATAGTCACTTGCCTTGATAGCGTTTCCTTTCGTTAACGCTGCGAGCCCGGTACATCCAAGTCACGAACGGCATGCGCGTTATCAGCGTGACGTAGCATTCTCGACAGGAAAGTAGCGAGTGCATATCTTTGAACGGAAATGCAAGCAAGGCAGACGGCGATTATTGTTGTGGCACAAGAAACTTTACTAGGTCCACTTTAAAGAATACGAGATTATATATAAATTAATCCGAAGCCCTCAGCTATACGGCTTGCCTCATAACCCACTGTACGGTTTCTGTACGTAAACGCCTGACTTTCTTTAGACAGCTTTAGTTTAGCGTTTGTAACCGAACGTAAAAGCATTACGTACGTAAATAAATAGCGTCGTCCTGACTGCGCATGCTCGGAAGGGTATTGGGTTTCTGCGGTTTACGTGCGCTATGATAACGTACGTTATTTGGCGAATTTAACGTCCGTAATGTTTACGGACGCTAAGAAATAGCGTTGTCGAACATGGGCGGCACCCATGGCTCCCGCTTCAGCGTGAATAGTCGTGATGGCTACGCTCTCCCTCGGGTTGATCGCCAGTAACTATTGTAATGAGCTTTCGCTTTCTCTAAACTCACCTGAAAGGTTAGTTGTGAGCGCATAGCGAGTCAATTTTCTGAGATCGCTCGGCGATTCTGGCGCCCGTACACCTACCAAAACGCGTCCACATAGCAACAGCAGGATCATTGCTAATGGATCGTGTTGGCTTGGATATGTTTGGCACGAGACGCGAGACGGCGCCCTGTTTTATAACGTCTCCTTCACGTTTGTGTTTCCGTAAGGTAAACTAAAAGACTTGAAAGGACACGCGCCGTAACGTCCCACAAAGGTGCCTACGTTTAACGTACGTAAGGCGACAGACGCTATTCTAAAACTGCCTAATTTAAAGTGCGACAGAAACTTAATATTCGAAGTAAACGCCCGTGTCCCGTGCAATGGGGGCACGTTAAAGATTCCCAGGTGGTCGAAATTTCCGAAGTCCACCACTACGACGTGCCTCGTAATCATATCTTGATTTTGGGATGTAAAACCCAGAATTTTTTTAATACTTTCTTAATAGTTTTTTGCGTGTCATGATTACGTATGAGCCTGTGAAAATTTTAACGATTGCGTATACAAAAGTGCTTTGCAGAAGGGTTGAAATCTGGGCCAGTTGGTACATACTTGAACGAAAAAACCAGTCAAAAACACAAAGGACACGAGGAGAGGTTCACACCACAACGACTTGCACGAAGTGCACATTGACATGACATGCACGTGAAGTGCATATGAAGTGCATATGAAGTGACATGAAGTGCACATTGACACATTGACATGCACGAAGTGCACCGTATGCACTTCGTGCATGCCTAGGTTCCCAATATTCTGTGCATATTTTATGGAGCTATCGCACGTATGACTTTCGGTGCTTATCAAATTGTGCCAGAATTATTGCTTTTGGAGGCGCATTTCTCCATGTCATTATGAAACATCGTTCCAGCGCACAATTGAACATGGACGAGAAGAGAAAGATAACACGAACGCGTTCGTGTTGTCTTTCTCTTCTCGTCCGTGTTCAATTGTGCGCTGGAACGATGTTCCATAATGCTAATCACAACCAACTAGCCCAGCTGTCCATACTTAGCGATATAATTTCTCCATGTCAATTGATGGCAGAGTCGTTACTACAGGTGTATTTAAAAAAGAACGTCAAACAATATGAGTAGACCGAAACAGAGACTGATTTTATTGTGAGCGTGTACAGGCTCATAAAAAATTTTCCTGCTAAAGCACAGTTATAACGTGTGTGTTAAAACTTAAATTTATATTTGTTACACGCGTATTTTCGTTATTACGCACGAATGCGAAAAGACAAGAAAGCGAAGAAGGCGAGAGCTAACACGTTTTTTATTTAGGCAGGCAACGAATGGCGTACGCCAGATGAGAAGCACACTCTGACAGCAGGACCAAAAGTATATGTCTTACTAATGAAATAAGTCAGTGACGACGAAATTGCGTTTATCCAACTAAAAACACTGTGCGAGATGTGCGACATATGCACACTGCTATCACTGCAAGTAGTGCACTGAGAGTTACACGGAAGAGATAAGTGTATACATTAGCCTGATCGCATGGTTAATATAACATGCTCGCGTTTAAGATTTTCAGATAAGATCAAAAGAGAAGGTGGAGCCTTCATCGAAACAAAAAGGATGTATAGATATGCAGACTGCCCCAGTCAACAGAAAGCGTCTGAGCAGCTGGGTATGTCATTTCAATCTTTTTTTTTTTTTCGTCGTAAAAAGAGTTACTGCAAGGTCAAGCAGATTACTTCGGGGAAGTACCCATATACAACTCTTTCTCTCAACAAAAACTTATATGGGAATATATGACTTCTATTTGAGTGTTTAAGGTTCGAAATCATGCAGATCAAGACGGGGGAAAAATCAGTCCCCGCGCGCATTTGCTGGGTTTTCTCTCTCTCTCTCTGTTTTTCGACCCCACGTTATTCAGGCTGTTTGCCTTCACGAATCACTATTCTCTACTGCAGATATTCAGTTGAGAGGCCTAGTAAGGCTTTATGCACAAGGATTCAAAATTGTAACGCAAAGGTATGGTCGCGTAGGCACAAGAGAGGTCAGCATACGAGATCAGAAACGATCTGTACGTCCTGGAACCATTACACCTTTCCACATACCCCGGAGCACCTCGTACCTATTGTAACCCCTTATCACTTTATGTACTTGAGAGGTCAGTACGAGAGCAGAAAGCATCTAAAGGGGAAGAGAAATGCGGCCATAATGAAACACAGTATGGTCGCATTGGTTAACCTCTAACCATTAGGTCACACTCGCACTTCTCTCGTGCCCAAGCCAACTAGCTCTTTGCGACGTCCGGTGCGTGCGTCACGTTCCAGTTTCCGGCATTTTATTGTAATAATAATTATATGAACCCTCCAGGCCCATTTCTGCTGTCGCCGTCGCCGTGATGTTCTGTATAAAGTCGAAGGGTCGCCGTATGCTGTATGTGCGAGTGAGTGTGCGAGGGGTGAGCCGACGATGGTTTCTCACGCGCGGAAGGGAGGAAAGCGAGAAGGATGCGCGCCGTGTACTGTCGCCCGCAGGGCACCGGGGGGGGAGTGAAAGGGGGGGGTCTACTCCGGCGGTGGCTGCGTATGGCGCGGCCGCCCGAGCCCACCTTCAAAGCGATCTGTGATGAGTACATAGTCTACGTGCACCGAGGGCTTCGTGTGCGCTCTGTTCTCGCAGATTAGTTCGCGTTGAAGCAAGAGGCAGCACGAAGGTCAATTCGCTCACTACTGCTGCCGTGCTTTCTCACTCCAGCGTTCTTACAGTGAGTGTGCACGGTCGTCGAGTGAGATGTGTTCATGTTTGCTTGTGCGCGCGTGACACCATGCTTGTTAATTTAGTTAGTAAGCGAATGATTACAAGTTTATGCGGCCGATAAAACTACTATCCTCACTTCGTACAGCTGTCTACTAATTTGCTATCGCAATCGATGTTTCGCCTCCAGGGCGAACGTGCTACTTTTTTTTTTTCCCTCGTGACCGCTAGCGCTTTGAGGCGCTGTGTTAAACCACGGCGTTAGACTGAGCCGATCTCGGTGGCAGTGCACGAAAAATGCCCACACGCGTTACGAAGTTGGCAGTGAAAGTACTTCTGCTCAACGAATGGCATACTAGGTCATAAACTGCAATGGTAACATGCGGTTAACGTCAGTGTGAGTGCGTCACGCGGATTAATTCACGCCAGTCGTTACCATGCAGTAGCATAAGAACTGGAAACGGACTAGCGACAACTGCTTCAGAATTCCTTCAAAACTACTACGATGTTTCGTAATCAACGCTCTTTTTTCTGTTCTCACTGTTAGTGGACATTGTCTATATATTGAGTTACTATTACGAGGCTTCACAGTACTTTGCGAGGGAGTAGAATAACGAGAAGTGTTGCGCCACTAAGGTCAAACATTTCTCGAATCCTGCACAACAATGATCCTGGGGGCAAATCATCAACCCAGCCCCGTAACCAGGAGAAGAATTAGGGGACCCTGAAACCCTCCGAAATTATCACTGCGGCGGTATACTGCATGCATAATTTATATATAACTGTATTTACTACACGTCAATATACCGGGTGATCAAAATTAATATTTATGGTTTTCTTAAAATTAGGCACTGGGAGGCACGCGAAGACCACCTGTGCAAATAAGTTATATGGCCAGGGGGACACAAAGTGAGGTGATAATTATCGCTGTCAGCAGCCCAATTACTTAACATTGAATAATTAACTTTTTGTTGACTGCAGTAAGTGGGTATGTTTGTATTGAAAATTTAGAGGCAGTCGTGTTTGTACACAATATCAGCTGGAATGATTCTAGCGTGTCTGTGCTCCGAAATATTCGACTCCAATTTTTAATTGTTCGCATGATTACGCATGTAAGAAAGTTAGGATCGGCGCAAGGCTCCTCCCTGATGGCCCGCCGTGGTTGTTTAGTTGCTGTGGTGTTGGGCTGCTAAGCACGTGAGGCCGCGGGGTAGAATCCCAGCCACGGCGGCCGCATTTCGATGGGGGCGAAATGCGAAAACACCCGCGTACTTAGATTTAGGTGCACGTCAAAAAACCCCAGGTGGTCCAAATTTCCGGAGTCCCCCACTACGGCGGGCCGCATTATCAGAAAGTGATTTTGGCGCGTAAAACCCTATAATTTAACTTTATTTCACGACGCGGCTGTTGCGTGCGGCGTTTAGCCTGACAACAGGGCTGAGGCAGAGGCAAAGATGATAACTGTTCCCTTTGTCCTCTCGGCTGGCGAAATCAACATATGACAACGCGGTGTGCCGGCCAGTAGTTGCTCTTGATTTCAATAAAACTTACAATACTTGCAAATCAGCAGTCACTTTATTTGCGTAGCCCAGGCAAGGACCATGCCCGCTCGTCTAGACACCATTACGCACGCGCACTGCCCTCGCCATGATCTCCGCGTGGCAGCTTCCGCCATCGTTACAGGCTGCGCGGTCGCTTGTTACGAAAGCGGTTCCAGGTTATTCGATTTTTTTTTATTTCGCCAACCTATAAAATTTAGAGTCTGATATCTCGGAGCACAGACACGCTCGAATTCTTCCAACTGATACTGTGTAGAAACACGACTGCCTCTTAACGTTTTAATACAAACATTCCCACTTAATGCAGTCAACGAAAAGTCAATCATTCAATTTTAGTTAGTTGGGCGGCCGACAGCGATAATTGTCTCACTTTGTGTCCCCCTGGCCACATAACGTATTTGGACAGGTGGTCCTCGCGTGCCTCCCAGTGCCTAATATTAAGAAAACCATAAAGGTTAGTTTTGAACACCCTGTGTGTATTATATGTTTATACTATCATGTGTTAGCGATGTGCTTGATTCATACGCGCGAATAGGTGAACTTATATATTCAAAAATAGCCGCCATTGGTCCCCTCAAAACCCTTTCCGACAATAATTCCAGGGTGCGGTCCTGCACCGATCGTTTGTTCTACAGAGGCAAATACGCCCCGCACTTTCGCCCGAGCGGTTCGAATTCCTTATGGCCGCTGGCCGTGTGCGTTTTTATTTCCGCTTGTCTCGCTGACGCAGACGGAAGACCGGAGTACACTGAACTGAGCCGCCACCGTGAGTTCGTCGTGGGTGAAGAAGAGAGTCGTGTGTGCGAAAAGATGGCTTCCAGACTGAGGCAAGTCGTCCATCTTTTGGACTGCCTCGCTGTTGGCAAGAGATGGCGCACGACGGTTTTCAACTGAGCTAGATGACTCATACTTTCCGGGAAATTTGCGGCACTTATTTTGACAGCACGCAAGGAAGGAGACGCGTATCAACAGTGACGTCTTCCTTCTGTCATGTCACAATAAGCGTATGTTGGTTTCCCGAAAGATAGAGATGACGTCTGCAGCGACTGCGTTGGGGCCTGGTTCATAGTCGAGATCTTTGCAGAGCAGCTTAGAATAGGCAGCGCTGTTACGTAATCACGTATAAAGAAGTTATACCACGCACCTTGCATTTGCATTAGCTTATGCGTATTTGGCATCGGGCATACCAGTTTCATTCACTCGTACAAGTGCCATATGGAGCGCAGGCTAAGTTTTCTGTATCCCTCTACGTTGACCACTTGTGACCACGCACTTTTGTGTATGGATGAGCTGCACAAGAGCGTCCTCTTAAGCCACCCAACTGTGTCAACGTTGAAGAATGCTTTAGCTTCAAGTAACAGTTCGAACTGATTTGAGTTTTTTGTCTCTTCACGTGAGGATAGAGTTGCTGGTGCGCTAAAAAGGGGGATCGAGGCAGATATTTTTACACCGCTATTATATGGGGCCGCATGTGTCGCCTTCTCCTGTGAATTCAACGAGTGCATTTTTTTTTTTTTTGGAACAGGCATAGGTTATCTGTGAGATTTTCATTGCTATTTGTTCGTTTTTTTTTTTCGGCAGTCTCCTTATTAGATGGCCATGTTGTTACCCGCCCTTTTGGCTTTGCTCCGTATTTCTGTAAGGTCTTCTCTCTCTCTCTCTCTCTCTCTCTCTCTCTCTCTATATATATATATATATATATATATATATATATATATATATATATATATATATATATTTATTTATTTATTTATTTAGGTGTGTGTGTGTGTGTCACCTCGCTGATAACTTCAGCGGAGAAGTATACTTTTCTGTTGCAAAGGTCGCCCACATCTCCGCTTTGCACGAGCAGACTTTTCGAAGTCTTTTCGGCTGCATCTCATCCTCTTTGTTAGCCTTGTATGGACTTTGTACGTTCACTTTTTTCTTCTTTTCCTCGCGTTGTGGTGACCCCACAGCAACCAGGCTGCCCGCTTCAAGCCGCTGACCAACGTGCTTTGGCTTCAGCACTTGGCCGCCTGGCTATCGCGACAGAGCGCCGAGACCGAGGCTGCGCTCGCGCCGTGGGTGGGCGTGCTCGCCGTCGCCACGTCGGCCCAGGACGCGGCCGAGGAAGCCGCCGATGTCACCGCCAATGTCACCGCCGGCCGCCGCCCGGTGCATCTCTTGCGCCGTCGCCGCAAGCAGCCCAACAAGAACGCACCGAGACCTGCCGACAAATCGGGCGGAACCGACCATCCCTCTGCCCCGTCTCGGCAAAGGCCGTCCAGTGCTACCGACGACGTTGCGTAGCGTTTAACAGGAAGCGTTCCCTGCACGGAGAGCCCCTTTTGTTGCAACGCCGCGGAGCCGCTTGCACTTGGTTCCTGTTGTGTTTGGACTCTCGACCCAAGATGCGCCTCCCTAAATTGGCAGTAGTGTGCATTTCCCTCGTGGCGGTGTCAACACTGTCCGTGTCCCACAGCGCGAGCCAAAATTCTAGCTCGGACCTTCGGTTGCGGAGAGAGCGTTTCCTGGCTTTTCGTCTTGTGTGCAAGTGAAAATGTGAATAAATAAATACTGCCAGAAGCACTGGCAGTACGGCTGGCGTCCGGGAAGGCCTTGTCCGTGCGCGCGCCCCGTGGCTGACGCGACAATGCCATGTCGCTGAATCTAGCAATGCGACACGGGAACCGGATATTGTCTTGCCGTTCGTGCAGTTCGAATCAGTCTGTCTCGCGCTGCCGTTATTGCGTTCACACGCTATCTTCCTCTGTGAAGCGCTTGACGTAAACGGCCAATTCATTTGCAGAGTCAGTTTGTTGTTATACTGAAGTAATGCAGCGACGTTCTCTGCTCGCAAAGGTTTGCAATGATCCACTATTTGATGAACCACTACATAAAACCGATATTGTTGTCCGGGATAAATAGTGGTGCGCAGGAAGCCAAGTTAAAGTATACATGACACTATTGCGATAGCCACGGCATAGGCGTTCGAAACGCAAGCTATAGCGTGCCGTCATTAATGTTAACGGCCTGCATAATGCAAGTTTGCGGTGCGAATCCGCCAGTGAAAACAAACTGCACGGCTTTAATGGGACAAAAGCGTAGCAGTTTGGGCGAGTTGGTATGTCATTACTTTTTTAGTCTAGTAGCGCAGCTCAGAACGAGCAAAAAAGGAAGGTGGAAGGGGTAAAGCAAAACGCTCAGTTAAGACGGATAAAGCGTTCTTTGAAAACTGCTGTTAATTTCGAAATAATAGGTTGATTATTAGTAGATAAGGCAAAAAGGTTGTTTTTGAATTTCGCCCCGAATTCCCATCGCCCGGTACGTCGCTGTAAAGTCTCTGATTTCAGTGTTTTGTCGTATTTAGGCCGTGTTGCCTCAGCAGAAGTTCCCGAAACTCGTCATGTTCCACCTTCGGCTCCTTTAGAACACAATGTAGTCTGCGTTTTGAACATAATGTAGTCGATGGAGTGGACACGGCGGCACGGCCGTGATAGTGACGCCTCACGTACCGTTATTCGTGCTGGTTGTGCTTGGGTGCTGCTGCATCGAATGCGGATCCGTGGGACAGGCGGATGGCGGGCGCCACTCCGTGAAAACGCCGCTAATCTCGCCTTCCTTCATCGAACCAAGCCGTCTTCACAGCGCAAGCTCCATTTTCAGCAAGCCGCGGTTGGATCTGCACGTGGACAGCGTGTACGAGGCACCATTTGCGAGCACCTTGACGTCGCCAGGACGATACCGGCATGCCAGGTTCTTGGGCTTAAAAGAGGCTGCGGCGGCAACGGTCTTTAGTAGTCACGGCGGCACGGCCCTGACAATGTCGCCTCACGTACCATTATTCGTGCAGGTTAGTGAAATGAAATACGGTTTTCGTAGCGATTACCTTTGTCTAGTCGTGCTACCGTGTCCACGTACCATTGTGAATTGTATTGGCGAATTTTTTTCTTTGGCAGAAATGTCACTGTCGGACGACGTAGAATAAAATCCTGGGCCTACTAATGGGGAAATTAATATGGAACTTCTTGAAACGCGTAAGGTAATCTTACGTAAACTTTCTGAAATTCAAGAAAAGCAGACCTCTTCTGAAGCAAGCTTACTTCAAATGAATAGCCGGTCTTCTACCACAGAAGAAGGATACGAGGACTTCGATGCTGTCGATACCATGCTTGCCAATGAATGCTCTCAACCGAAGGGGGCTGATGAACTAGAAAATTTGTCCGGGCGAAATAGCTTGATAAGAAAAGGGACTAAAGAAGACGGGCGAGAAACTGAACACATTTTGATGAAAAAGGTGAATGGCGATGTGTTTAGTGGCATTTGAAACAAAATAACTACAATTAAAAGAATACATCATCTGTAGGTAAAAAGACTGAAGGTAGAGACTGTCCCATCATCCTAAGGGTTGCTGACTTTAGGGATAAATCTAAAATTTTACGTCATTGTTATATGCTTAAGGGAACGAATATAAGCGTCAGTGAGGATTATTCCAAAAGAATCGTAGAAATGCAAAAAAAGTCTATGGGCTTCTTCAGAGGAGGAAAGGGCAGAGGGAGCCAAGATTAATCTTGTACATGATAAAATCAGTCAGCAATGCCATTTAGGCATAGAATGTACGCACGAAAGAGCTCTACGTGTCATACGTTCCCACATAATGACTGCGCGAATTTAGGAAAGGTAAATCTTTAAGATATTGAATGTGAATGCAAGACGCATGCTAAATAAGATCGAGGATATCGAAGCAATGATTCTAGAACATGAACCGGACATTGCAATGGTTACTGAGACATGGCTTCATGAAGATGTATTTGATAGCGAAGTGAAACCTAATTCTTATGTAATGGTTAGGGAAGACAGAGATAGAAGAGGTGGCGGGGTTGCGCTAAGGATTCGCGATAATATCGATTTTTTCGTACTCCATGGTTCCAGCTGATATTCAGGCTGTGTGAATTAGGGAAATTTTTCATAGCCACGCCGTCCACATTGGCGTTATATACAGGGTGTTTCAACTAAAATTTTCCCATTTTTCAAGGTTCCCTGTGGCAGATAGCCCAACTCTAGTTCATGAGCTGGTCTACTGGCGGGCATGACTTGCACAAAAATTGTAATGCATAATCGACTAAATAACCATAAACGCTAATTAACTTTTAACTAGCTACCTTAATTGTGGCCCATATTGCGCTTTACAAGTTGTAGCCGCGGAGTTCGCTAGGCGGATTTGGAGCGAATTCTCAGGATGACATCAGTTTCAAGATATTAATTCCCGAACTTTGCGGAAAAAAGCATTGGCGTTCAAGTTAATCTTGTGCTTCAATGCACAAAACGACGTTTTGTTAATAAAGTAACTGGAACCCCAATGCATTTCTCCGCAAAGTTCGGGAATTATTATTATCTTCACACCGGTGTCATCGTGAGAATTCGTTCCAAGCCTTGCAAACTCCACGGCTAGAATTTGTAAATTGCAATATGGGCCATAAGGTAATTAGGTAAAAAGTTATTTAGCGGATTTTGCTAGTTAGTCGATTATGCATTTCAATTTTTGTACATGTCCGCCTCTTCGAGTAGACCAGCTCATAAACTAGAGTTGTGCTTTATGCCGCAGGCAACCCTTAAAAATTTGTGTAAGTGTTCGTTGAAACACCCTATATAATCCACCAAATTCAGCTGTCCAAGAAGGCTTAAGCCTGCGACGGTTTATGGGTTGCAATATGCAACATGGTGATACTTCTGGGTGATTTAAACCTACCTGGAATGAACTGGAATGACTACTCTCCTGGAGCAACTTCCAAGTTGTGAACAACTACTGGAACTTCATTTTTTTTAACCACGTGGTGAGCGACTATATAAGAATCAGTGCACGTACTTCGTCTGGCCTCTACCTTGTTTTTGTGTCTAATCACATGATGCCCTTTCTACTTGACTGTGAAACCAGAGATGGTATGTCTAACCATAAGCTAGTATGCAGTGCTGTCTTTAAACCTTTCCCCCAGCACCATGCGCCTCCCCTGGAGAAATCCGTTTTAAACTATGCTAGTGCTGATAATGTTGGGGTATTAGAGCTGTTAGAGGATTCTCGTGAGATATTCTCTGAACTTTGTCAGCTTAACCAGATCCCAGATTATCTCTGGGAGTACTTTTTTTTTGGTCTTGTCTTGTTGTCTTGTACAGTACAGTATATACCTAAGTGTATTCAGAAAACTAGTAATATAAGTCCTTGGATAACTGGATAAATAATACACACAAAAAGGTAAAGAAAACGTAAGAGCTGTAAGAATAATCCTAGCGCTTAGCTTCGATTCACCATTCAGCGTTTCGGCAGGAACTCAAACAACTTGCGAAATAATCCAAACAAAAGTTCTTCGGCATCACATTCCCGAGGTTTCTAAGAGAGGCACCTGACAAATTTTGGAGATATGTCAACCCATCGTCGAATGCTCGCTCATCGACACAGTTTAAGAAGCATCCAGCCGCTGAGAGTTTCCCAAAATCCCAGCGCTGGGAGCGCTGGGATTTTGCTTCTGTGTTCACAGATGATAACGGATAACGGTATTATGTCGAGTATTGAGTCTCCATCTGACAGGCCACCTATTAGAGACGTCGAAATATTTTCGAACAAGGAATGCTCAATCTGTTGCTAAATTTGAACCTAAAAAAAATCCCCGGACCCGATGGTATCTTGAATGAGTTCCTGTACCGGTACGCTGAATGGAATTCAAAATATGTCGCAATAATTTTTCGCTCGTCGCTTTGTAACGGTTGTTTCCCAAAGGTGTGAAAGCAAGCTAAATTTTTTCCTATTCTCAAAAGCAGCAGCCCTGACAATTTAGCAAATTGTCAGCCCTGTCTCGATTACTAGTACTTGTTCAAAGCTGCTTGAACACATTATCTGGAAACATCTTTTAAGTTATATGAACGGAACACAATTTGTGATCTAAATGCCAACACGGCTTTCGACCAGGCTTATCTAGTACATCTCAGCTTATCGAATTAGAACACCATCTTTCTGAAACCATAAGCTTTTGCGGGCAGACAGAAATGATCTTCATAGACTTCGCAAAGGCTTTCGATGAAATGTCTCACCGTAAATCACTAAGAAAAATTGAGTTAATGTTCAAAAATGATACTATTACAAATTAGTTTCCACCTTATTTTAATTCTCGCGAGTAATATGTCGAGACTAGACACACGAAACCTCGAGTTTCATCTGTTGAGTCAGGAGTACCTCAAGGTAGCGTTATGGGCCCCTTTTATTTTTATTTTTTTTATATATTAAGGACCTCTCGAATGAGATAGACATTCCCATCAGGTTCTTTGCAGATGACTGCAGTGTATACAATGAAGTAGAAACAGTAGCGGACCAGGAAAAATTACATGAAAACTTGCAGAATATAAAGAAATGGTATGATGAATGGCAATTGAATGGAGCTAAATCCACTAAAAGCCGTAGTCATGACAGTCCATAGAAAGAAACATCATTTAAGCGACTCTTCTTACATTTATTATTATGAATTTAAACACGCTGAGCACCATAAGTAACTTGGCTTGATTTTTCAGAAATGATCTTCGCTGGAACGATCACATAGATTACCTGTGCTCTAAGGCTAGCAAGTCTCTCTGGTGTCTCAGGCGTAATTCCCCGTTTGCGACGCATTAAACAAAGTTTTCCGTCTATAAAACACCAAGTAGGCCAATGATTTAATGTGCAAAGGTTGTCTGGGATCCTTTCTCTGCTACAAGCATATCAAGAATCGAAAAAGTCCAGCGTCTAGCACTCAGATTTATATTCAATACCGGCAGTCGAACTCCCTTCTCAACTGTGTGTACTCGCAGACCCACCAACATTACAGGCTAGGACTAAATACGAAAAGCTGAAATATTTTTATCTTATTATTAATCATTGTGTTCATATAAAGTACGTCGACTATGTTAAAGTTCTTCGCAGTGAGACCTCTAGGCACCGCCATCCAATGTTTATTTGTACTCTTGCAATTCGTACTAATTGTTTTAAGTATAGCTTCTTCCAAGAGCTGTCAGCGAATGGAATTCTCTCCCCGAAAACGCCGTCTCATCCTCATCGGCGGATTCATTCATAAAACACATCGCTGACATCCTGATTTCTGACTGCTAATAGAACTTATTTTGCCTATATTTGACTTGGTGCTTTTATTTGCTAATAATTTGCTTATATGTTATTTAGCGCTACTAATTTGTCCCTTCGCCTGTTATATGTCTAAATGAAAAAAAAGATATCTGTAATGACTGTTTTACACAACGCTAGCTGTTATGCATTTCTATTTGTTTCACTCCTGTAATATTCCTGCGCAATGTTCGACCCCCCCCCCACCAGTATCTGTCAATAAATAAATACATAAATAAATAAATAAATCTTTACCGCTAAAGAATCAACTAGGCTAGCCTAGAAGACGCTAGCAAAACCTTCGACGTCACACAGCGAGCTTGTGCGGGAACTTGAAGGAGGCGTCGCCACCTGTCTTTTGTGATTGCGCTTTTTCTGGCTTACGTCTGATCGTGGTAAGAGGGATGTTTGTGAAATTGTACAAAATTAGTTAACTGATACAGAAAAAAAATATTTTTTTTCTCTTTGTTGTCTCTTTAAACTACCGCATGTGCTACAATGATAATCACGGTTATAGGGTGAACAAGGGTGCGCGGCGCGTGGCTTCGAGCATATACAATCAACGCAGTCGAATGACATCGCGATGGGCGGTCACCGCATCCGCTTTGGCGTTTTCACGAGGATACGAATTATTACACGTCTTTACGCGAAAGCTCTCAGGGCGTCCGCTACGGTGGTCATCATCCGCTACGCTCATTTTCAGTTAGATAGATAAGCTTTATTAATAGAATAATCAGAATAATTGCTAATGGTCGGGGCCCCTAGTCCAGGGCTCCGCTGGCTCTTGCCATATTCTCAGCTCTCTGGATCAGCTTGAGCTGGTCGTCGAAAGCCGAGCTGGACAGCAGTGCCTCTCATTGCTCCTTCGTGGTGTTCGTGTCGTGGTTTCCTATGTTGTGTAGCGCGCACTCCCACGTAATTTGGTATAGGGTTGGTGTGGCCCCGCACCACGGTCATTCGTCCCTGTAAGCTGTGGGATGTATGCGATGTAATGTGTGGGTTCATGTAATTGTCTGTCTGGAGCCTACGCCAGGCAGCGGCATCCTCTGTCTTTAGATTTCGATGGTGTGGCATATAGCAAGCGACTCCCTCTGTGGTAGTTCACGATGGATGAATACTCGAGGTCGACAGGGCCCGGGACTTCTGCAGCCGGCGTGATGAGTGCTCGGTTATGCACAAATCCTCGAGCTGCTCTGTCGGCTTGGAGGTTGCCCGTGATGCCAGTGTGGCCTGGTATCCAGATGATGGTTTAGGTGGTGATGCCCTCAGGGTCCTCCTTGAGTATTTGTGCTAGGACTTGTGCAGCAGGTCTTCCAACTCTTCCCTGTAGGAAGTTGCGGTAGGCCTGCTGCGAATCCGTGAGGATCGTCAGTGGTTTGTTTGCGTGTTGACCTTCGCGGATGGCTAACGCGATGGCCAGCTCTTCGGCTTCTGTGATCGTGCAGGGGCGGGTCGATGCAGCGGAGGTGACGTGGCCTCGGCGGTCGCATACCACTGCCATTGCGCCCTTGTTCTTCGTGGCGGCGTCCGCAAACGGGCCGTGGTATGGAACCTGAATTATTTCTCCGTGTACTGGGGCCTTGCTCTCCTCCTAACGAAAAGTACGTTAGGTTCCATGCTGCATGGTATCGGGGCAACGTGATACCTGTCCTGGACATGACGAGGCATCAAGCAGGTTTCTTGGGTTTGTGTTGTTATAGCTTGGAAGCCCAAGGTTTGTAGCACCTGCCCGCGCGTGCGAGTCCGCAAGTCTCTGTTGTTTCAAGACCTGAAGTGCTTCTGTCAGTTCGCTGAGGGTGTTGTGTAAGCCTAGCGCCAATAATTTTTCAATCGATGCATCATCGGTAGGCGGAAAGTGGTCTTGAAAGCCATCCTAAAGAGCGTGTCGGCCTGCTTCGTCTCCGACTGTGTGAGATGGTAGTAGGGCAGGCTCTATGTGATTCTGCTCACCACCAGGCTTCTGACCAGTCAGAGGGTGTCCCCTTCCTTCATGCCTCTGTTCTTGGATGTTACGCGGGAGATCATGCGTGATATCGCCTTGACACTGGTTTTGACGAGTGTAAGGGTGTGTGTGGCCCGCTGGTTGACCTGCAGCCACATGCCCGGCACCCTGAGCAATGGCTTCTCTGGTACGAGGCCCCCGTTGAGAGTGTACCTCGAGTTTTCTTGTTGGTTCTGTGGGGACTGTGTAGTTACCCCGGCCTTGCCAGACTCCTTGGCTGACGACTCCGTTGGCTGACGTATTCTTGGATGAGGTGAGCTGCAGTTTGCAGCCGTTCTTTTTCCAGAACGAAATTTTTCCAGGCCCCAGTCCTGGCTGGCCGCGCCCAAGAGCTCCGAGCCGAGCCTCGCACCAACGCTCGCGCTCACGAGTCCCTTTATCCTCCACTTCTTCCAGTGCTGGCTCCGATGCCGGAGTTCCCATATATATATATATATATATATATATATATATATACATACATATATGACGTAGTAGTTCTGCGGAAACCCGCAAGGTGGAGAGAAGTAATGAATAAAGGGAAAATGAGACATCCACCCGTTCGTAGCAATTGCTACAAAGGAAACCCATACGGGTTCCTCGAAAGAAAAGCCTCATAGTTGAAGAAAAATTCGTCCTGGTCCGGGACTCGAACCCGGGACCACCGCCTTTCCGGGGCAGCCGCTCTACCATCTGAGCTAACCAGGCGGCTAGCAGATGGCAGAGCGAAGTCGAATTTGTCGACAACACGAAGCAAAGGCAAGAGTTTGACGTAGTAGTTCTGCGGAAACCCGCAAGGTGGAGAGAAGTAATGAATAAAGGGAAAATGAGACATCCACCCGTTCGTAGCAATTGCTACGAACGGGTGGATGTCTCATTTTCGCTTTATATATATATATATATATATATATATATATATATATATAAGGACGAGCAAGAATGGTATTGCAATAGATGAACGCTAACAACATCCACGGATCTTGTTAGCGTTTATCTAAACTTACAGTACCATTTGTTTCTCGTCTTTTTTTAGCAATTAGCCGAGATACATTACTTAACTTTTTAAATATAGCTTCAAACGTTCAGGCGTCAATAGGAAAGTTGTGGAGCTCCACAAATATTGCCCAACCCAGGCCCTTCCAACGAGATAGACTTAGCGTGGCCGTTTTGATTCGGGAAAAACTAAAACCCGCGGAGTTTAAAATAACCACGTGACAGCGCGCTCTGTGCGCCAGAATGCGCCACGATTACAGCGCTCTCAATCGTGCTTTGTAAAAAACATCGCTCGCTTCTTGCCTTTCGCGCTGCCCACGACAGAGCTTCGCGTTGTGCTTGGTTCCGAGATAAACGCTAGTGGGCTCAGGCGGCAGTTGAAATACAGCGCGGCTCCCGTTTCTGCGACGATAATTGCACTCTCACGCTAGCAGAATACATGCGGAGGAAAAATGACAAGCTCATGAATTCGAATTTGGGAGCAAGACCCCAACAAGCAAACACGCATTATAACAAACTTGATAACGTCGTGTGAATTACGTTGGTTGTCACAAAATGAAGAATTGTAAACTGACACAGAAGGTTGCTTTTTAGCTTCCTGTCCGTCGGCAGAGAATTTGTAATTTCATATTACTTACGTGCCTTTTCCACGTCCTACGAAAGTTTCACACAGATGGCTCTTTTCATGGATAACGGTTGTAGAGATTTATTCGCTGTGATGTCTGTTTAAAGAATGTGTTCAAACAAGTCGCCCTCTGCCACATTGCAGTATTGGCACCTTTTCAGCACGTCTGATGTAGCTTTTTTGATGACGCAAGACGGTATCTCGCTGCAGGCCTCAGCAATCTCTGCCTTTAGCGCTTCTGGTGTAGTTGTAGGTTTGCGGTACACTCGGTCTTTCACATGTCCCCACAAGAAGTCAAGAGGTGTCAAGTCCGGTAACCTTGCAGGCCATGCCACTGGTCCATGCCGCCCAACCCACTGGAGTTTCAAGGCTTCGTCAAGCCAGGCTTGGGCAAGGCTACTGCTGTGAGCTGGTGCACCGTCGTACTGATACCAAGTTCGCTTTAAAAACGCAAGAGGAAGATCACAGCAAAAATCTTCGACTGGGCCTTCCAAGATGTTGTTCACGTACCGCTGAGCAGTGAGCATGTGGCCAAAAATATGGGGCCAATTATTCTTCCGTCAAAGGTACCGCACCACACACTGAATGGCCATTGGTCTGGTCTGCGCCACCCAATGCGGGTTCGTATCGCTCCAGTAATGTGCATTATGGATGCTGACTTGAGAATTTCTGGAGAAGGTTGCCTCATCTGTCCAGAGCATCTTTTCAACAAAATCCGGTATTTCGTCACTGTTCACAAGGATCCAATTTGAAATATCAAATCGCCATTGAAAGACTCTTTCTTGCAGCTTTTGATGCAGTTGGATGTGATACAGGTGCATTTCAGCTTTCCTACGAACTCTTGATACTGATGTACTTAGATTTAGGTGCACGTTAAAGATCCCCAGGTGGTCGAAATTTCCGGAGTCCTCCACTACGGCGTGCCTCATAATCAGAAAATGGTTTTGGCACGTAAAACCCAATAATTTAATTTTCTTGATACTGAAGACTTTGAAATGCCGACCTCACCACTCATATCACGCACGCTGGAATGAGGGTTTGCATTCAGGAAAGCCAAAATGCCTCCTTCAGCCTCTTTACTGATGGTCCCCTTTCTGTGCTGCGTCTCCTTGAAGCTACCTGTTTTTTTCAGCGTCAAGTAACTCCTCATAATTGTGTTCGCGCTAGGTTTTCCCCCACATTATCAATTTCGGTATACCTTGGCAGCTTTCCTCTTGTCGCCTCGGGCCGCTCCCAAGGCTAAGACCATGTTCGCCTTCTGCTCGCTAGAGTACGGCATGCTTTAGGCACCGCAAACAAATTATTCGACACGGTTGCGCGGCACGACCGTAATAGACAGTCGAGCTCACAAGCATCTAGCCGCTGGCACAGCTTGGAAGAAAAGCGGCGTTGTAACAAATGATGCTCTCTCTCGCACAGGTTCAGGTTCCAGATGTATGTTTTGTGTGTATTTTATCTATTCCGCATCGACTTGAACGTCAGAATAAACATTGCTCTTCTCGTCATATCGGAATAAACGGCTGATGACGGCGCGTTCTTGGCGACAGGCGCGAGCGGCTGCTACGAAGCGCTTTTTCGGAGCGCCGTCGCCAGCCGCTGCCGGTAATGTCAGAGCCGAGCAAAGGTTGAAGCCCTTTCTCGTAACTCAAGGGAAGGCGCGGCGCTGGCGATGTTTTTACAAATCACTCATGAGAGCGCTGTAATCGCGGCGCATTCGCGCTGTCAGGTGGTATTTTTTTAAACTCCGCTGGCTTTCGTATTTCCCCAATAAAAGCTGCCACGCCAAGTCTATCTCTTTGGAAGTACCTGGGTTGGGCAATATTTGTGAAGCTCCACAACTTTCCTATTGACACCTCAACGCTTCAAGCTATACTTCAAAAGTTAATTAATTTATCTCGGCTAATAACAACGTCCACGCGATTTCTGTTCTGAAGAATGCATAGGTTTTTTTCAAAATCTTGGTCCAAGTTAGCTGGGACACCTGATATATATATATATATATATATATATATATATACATATATGAGAGAGAGAGAGAGATAAAACAAGGGTAGGAAAGGCAAAAGGCAGGGAGGTCAACCAGAACAGCATCCGGTTTGCTACCGTATACACTGGGGTTGGGGGAAAGGGGAATAGAAAGATGAAGAAAGGGAGAGAGTAAGCACTGAGTACGTGTGGGAGGGACACCATACACAAGGACACTATAAACGGTCTCTTAAGCCCGTGCACTTCAAGTACTGCACTAGTGCACGAATCGCTTTTCGAGCCAGTGACGGGTGTGGCCACGGTCCGAGTACCTTTGACTCGGTGAACGGTCTCGAGTCCAGTCGGCGTAAAGTTGCCAGCAGAGAGAGGCGTTGGACATCGTAACGAGGGCAGGTACACAGTAGGTGCTCGATGGTCTCCTCGCACCCACAGGAGTCGCACATCGGGCTCTCGGCAATTCCCATACGGTAGGAGTATGCGTTCGTTAAAGCCACTCCCAGCCACAAGCGACACAACAAGGTTGTTTCGCCGCGGGAAAGGCTAGATGGCAGTTGTAGCCGTAGCGTGGGGTCCAGTTTACGTAATCTGTAATTGAAGGCACTTGAAATCCAGAGATCTTGTGACTTCTTGCGTGCGAGTAGGCGAAGTTCTCGGGCAGCGTCCGACCTCGCCAAAGGTGTTGGACGCGTCTTGGTATCTTCGTGGGCACACCGGGCAGCCTTGTCAGCTACGTTGTTGCCGACGATGCCACAGTGAGCAGGAATCCACTGAAATATAATGTGGTGTCCTCTTTCCAGAGCATGGTGGTGCAGTTCCCTGATGTCAGATGTCATCTGCTCGTAAGTTCTGTGACGTAATGCAGACTTGATGCTGTGGAGGACTACCTTAGAGTCATTGGGCTGCTGAGCACGAGGTCGCGGGATCGAATCCCGGCCACGGCGGCCGCGTTTCGATGGGGGCGAAATGCGAAAACACCCGTGTGCTTAGATTTAGGTGCACGTTAAAGAACCCCAGGTGGTCAAAATTTCCGGAGTCCTCCACTACGGCGTGCCTCATAATCAGAAAGTGGTTTTGGCACGTAAAACCCCAAATATTATTATATTATTATTACCTTAGAGTCACAAAATACGACCCATTTCTCTTTGGCTCTTCGGTGATGTACATCAAAGTTCTGCCGATGTAGATGTAGTCGTGTGCGACAATTTGAATTTAACTGTAACGTTCTTGGCTGGAACGACAAATGCGGCAGTTGAGCTGGTAGGTGAGGTTGAACCATCAGTATATATATGAATGTGGTCATGATAGCTCTGGTGCAGTAATAGGAGCGTAAGTTGCTTCAGAGCCGGCGCTGGATGATTGGACTTTTTTGTAATTCCAGGAATAACAAAATTTACTTGAGGCTGTCGCAGGCACCACAGGGGAGAGGAAGGCTTCGCCGCCGGTGTAAAAGATGCCGGTATGCACTCTTGATGAGCGCTAATCACTCTTGAAAAGGTTGCTTGAGGTCTCTCGGCTGGTAGGGAGGCCAAATGATGGTCTGGGATCCTTGACAGATGGCGAATGTGCGCTCTGAGAGAGTCGACAGCTACATGTGTCTGGATTATATGTTCTCCCGCGATGGCGATTGTTGCTGCTGTTGAGGTGCACCGAGGCAGCCCTAAACACGTGCGTAGGGCTTGACCTTGTATGCTCTCCAAGGCGCGAAAGTTCGTCTTGCATGCATTTGACAACACTGGTAGGCTGTAACGTAGGAGTCTGAGAAACAAAACCCTGTACAGCTGCAACATAGAATGGACTGGTGTACCCCAGTTTTTCCCGCAGAGAAATTTGAATACCTGAGCAATGGCGGCTAACTTCTTCTTCAGATAGACGCAGTGAGGGCTCCGCGAGAGGTTGCGGTCAATGATGACGCCCAGAAAGCGATGCGTCTTAACATAGGATACAGCTTGACCATTGATGGTAACAGGATACAATGACATTTGTTTGCGCGTAAAACCAAGTAATGCGCACTTTTCAGTAGACACACTGAGGCCTTGTTCTCGGAGATAAGACGCCGTCATGGTAGCCGCCCGCTGAAGCCTGGCTCTTAGCTGAGGGTGAGTCACCGCAGAGGCCCAGATTCTAATGTCGTCAGCGTATATTGAGACATGTACTGTCTGCGGTAGGTAATCCGCCAGTCCTACCAGGACGAGGTTGAAAAAAATATGGCTCAACATTCCACCCTGCGGCACACCACGGCAGATGTAATGGTCTGAAGTTGGGCCGTCTTCGGTCTGTAAGAAAAAACGCCTCTCAGTCAAATAGTCCCGAATCCATTTATATATCCGGCCACCAACTCCAACAGCCTCAAGTTAGTTCAGTATGGCCTCATGGGCGACGTTGTCGTATGCTCCTTTTATATCCAGAAAAAGTGCCGCAGACCGGCGCTTGAGGCTTTTTTGATTTTGGACCCATGTTACGATGTCAATGACGTTGTCGATGGACGTGCGACCTCGACGAAAGCCTGTCATGGCGTCCGGATAGATGTTGAATCGTTCTAGGTACCATTCCAAGCGAGCAAGAATCATTCTTTTCATCACTTTGCCGATGCAGCTCGAAAGCGCAATCGGACGATATGGTGAGAGCTCAAGCGGAGACTTTCCAGGTTTCAGAATGGGGATCAAGCGGCTCGTTTTCCGTTGTCTAGGAACGGCGCCGTTCTGCCAAGACTCATTGTAGTAGTTGAGCAGCTCATCATGTGCGTCACGTCCAAGGCGGCATAGGGCAGCATACGTGATGTCATCAGGTCCTGGTGGCGCCTGCAGGTCGCCAACGCAGCATCGAGCTCTTCGAGTGAAAATAGCACGTTCATTTCTGGTACATGTGCCTCAGGGATGTCATTTAATGCTGCGTCAGTAATGATGGCCACGGACCCAGCAACCCGTGCACAGAACACTTCAGCCACTTGAAGTTCCGAGCGGAGTTGGTAGAGGGCCAGAGCAGCGAAGGGCTTCCTTTGATGCGGAGATGAGCGAAGACCCCTAACCGTTCTCCATATGTGCGAGAGCCATTTTCGGGGATCAAGCGACTGACAGAAAGTTTTCCATCGCTTATCTTCCAATTTATCCATGCGACGCTGGACTTTCTTTTGTATGCGTCGTGAAGCTCTCAGATCCAAGACGGACTTCGTGCGCCCATACCTCCTCTCCGCCTGTCGGCGTGCCGCACGCAGCCTCTCCAGTTCCATGTCCAAGTCTGTTCGCCTTGCTGACCTTGTAAGCGAGCAGATGGATGTTTTCAATGCCTCTGCGATTGCTTCTTCGATAGTGTGGGAAAGGCCTTCCCGACATGTGTCATCCATATCCTTCTTAAACTTTGACGAATCAACTGTACGCAAGACAGTAGAGGAGCGTTGCTCAACTCCTCTAATCTTTATGTATGTTGGAATATGGTCGCTTCCATGTGTTTCTATGTCCGCAAACCATTGGACGCTCGAGGCAAAGCGCCGTGACACTAAAGTTAAGTCCAAGCAGCTACTATAGGTCGTGCCTCGCAGAAATGTAGGGCTGCCGTCATTCACAAAGCACAAATCATGGTCGGCAGCAAAGGAGGCAAGACTCCTTCCTTTGGAGTCAATTTTAGTGCTTCCCCATAGCTGGTGATGCGCGTTGAAGTCACCTGTGATAACCCAGGGGCCATTGTTCATTAGTAATATTTTCTTAAGTCGTTCGCCATCTAAGTGACCCGCTGGGGATATGTAGGCTCCAATTAGTGTAAATGACACATTCTTCTTTTGGACATTTAGGCAGACATATTGGTTGTCATCATGAGGCTCTATTGCGTTAGCGACATATGTTAAGTCCGTGCGGATGTAGATGATCACTTTAGTGCTCGCACCGCATGTGGACGAGACGAAAGATTCATAACCGGACAGTCTGAGTGGAGTTGATGTATTTGGTTCGCAAATGACCAGTATGGGGAAGCGATTTGTAAAAATGACTTGCCGAAAGTCTGATATACGGGTCCTTACCCCTGGCATTCCACTGAAAGATCGACGCACTTTTAGGTTCAGTGCGGAAGGGGACTATTGGTCGAGCCATGATGTTTAAACGATGCTAGCAAGCACTGGATTTAGTGCATCCAGTATTTGCAGAGCGCTTCGAGCTGCTGGTGTTTGCAACTTGTTCAGTATAATGCGCATTGTATTAATTAGCGATTGCAGCATATCAGCCGCCTGCCTGTCTTGGTCGCACAAATCGCCGACAGTAGACGTGCATATATATATATATATATATATATATATATATATATATATATATATATATATATATATATATATATATATATATATACACGCTTTCCTAAGCGGTCCCATCCCCTCTCTACCTCTCACATGTGGCCAGCTTGCCAAACTTCACACACTTACACTTTTTTCGAATTTGACAATCCTAATGCTAGGCATTAATAGAAAAATATACAGATGACAGCTCGGGGCCAGTAGGGGGGGGGGGTGTCATATACGTCTGAAGACACCCGAAAATTGTCGATATCCTCGCCTTCCTCGACTACACCCAGGGGGGGGGGGGGGGGGGGTGACAGAAGAGCTGTCGACCCCGGGTGCCAAACGACCTAGCTACGCCACTGGTCACAGCCCAGCATTCGTCCTTTGCGGTAGTATAAGCACCCGCCGTTCTTCGTAATAAACGTTTACTGAATACTAATCTTGGCAATTACTTATTCATCGGACATATCTCGCCGCATATTCCTTAGTGGCAGGCTCTGAGGATTACAACGGCGCTGTCGCGACAAGTTACGACCATACCGTGACGCTTACGGCTACGGTTACTATGCTCGTGACTCTTGCGATTGCGGGAATACTATAAACATGGGTTTACTTCACAAGTTAGAGAACAGACATTTCGGAATAGCGTTTCTCGCCTTACATACGCTCGACGCAAGCACCACTGCAGCCTCTTACGGCGCACGTCCCTTCAAGAAAGATGCGAACGCAGACATAAGAACGCGTTAGAAGACAGTGTGCCGTCTTGGGCTTCGTGCCAAACATACCCAAGCCAACAATCAATTAGCAACCATGATGTCGTTTCTATGCAAGGAGGTTATATGTATACTTAAACTTCTCGAGGGACAGTCCCATATACCGCCGCCAACGGGAGCGCGTGAAGCCGCCGGCAGCCATAAAAAAAGCGCGACTACAGTACGTGGCGGCGGTTACGCGCGGCGCTCCCTGCCCTTGCGGTTCCGCGATGAAAAATAAAATTAAGCCCCTTTAAGAAGTATATCAATTCGCCGTTGGGTTTCGCTGTTGTCGAAAAAATGTGTCATGTTGGCGGGTGCCTTGTGTTCTGTGTATAATAAGTTGCGAGCACTAAAATACAGTCGTATTTCCTGTTTTCATCATTCAGTAACCTGCTGCGTGCATCGGCAGTGTGATGCCCTTTCGTCGATACGTGGTGTCGGCCCGTACGCTCTTAAAACGGTTGCACCCTTTGGGGTGTATATTTGTCCCACAACGATAATCGTCATCTGCCTATAGGTAAAGAACCCCAGGTGGTCGAAATTTCCGGAGTCCTCCACTACGGCGTGCCTCATAATCACGAAGTGGTTTTGGCACGTAAAACCCCATAATTTAATTTTTTTTGCATCTGCCTAGCTTGCGTTTCCTTTCTTGAAAACTCGGCGCTCGCTACTTTCCTGTCGAGAATGCTACGTCACACTGATAACGCGCATGCCGTTTGTGACTGGGAAGTACCGGGCTCGCAGCGTTAAAGAAAGGAAACGCGGGCGAGAGAGATGATTATTGTTGTGGGACGAGATAAGCGCCAAATGGTGTAAATTTTTCTAAGAGTGTATTGGCAGCGACATTATCTCGAAATATAGTATCCTCAGAGGGCTGAAATTCCCTATACCTCCCTTGGCACACTCGGTCCCATACCGATACGCGGCGGCAGCGCCACTTCCACCACTGGCGGTTGCCGGATGTCAAAATAGAAATAATTTACGACAAAACAATGCTTCCGTGACATCACTGATGAGGTCAGAAGGTAGAGGAAGAGGGCGCGCCGCCGGAAGGAGGAGTAGCCGCGAAGCCCTCCTTTCCCACATCGCTTGCAAGCGGGCTATGTTCGTGCTCTCTTGCAGGTCCGCTGGACGCGCGGCAACATTGGCAAAATCAGGGAGCAGAACCCGCTGGAAGTGTGCCGTGTTCACGAAGCGCTTTTTTTTCCCGTCGTTAACTACCAATATTCGCAAGTAATATATTACATTTCGTCATTTCGTGTAAGTAGCATCTTTCAAATTCCTAACTTGTGGTTAAGTTTTGGGCTACAATTCAACTAGTCCGCAGATATAGTGGGGGGGCTAGTGTAAAGAAAATAACTTCCGGGTACCATCAACCTTTAAATTTCTTCGTGCGTTGTGAAGTGCATCAACTAAAGCTGGCCGATTTCTCAGCCAGCCAAAACTCAACGCAAGTAAAAGTTGAACGTTTCTATTTTTATTCACACATTCCGTGCTGGAAAAAGACTGACCTCCACACAGTGCAAAAGTGCCAATCTGCAGAAGCAATTTTCATTCACCATTGAACTTTGTACATAATGGGCGAACATATTTTCCAGAAGACCCTAACCAATGCGAAAATTAACCATCGCGGGCTGGTCACACGGAACTTTACTATCACGTATGTTATGATGGCGACACATTTTGTCGCTTACAGAAAGAAGGTGAAGTATATTACACGCATTTCATTGACAGTATGAAAAGTAAAGACCCACAAAATCTTAAACTGGCTACCTGCATCTGCATGAACAGGAAGTAGCCTATAAATGCTCTCATTGTTTGAACTACGTGCCGGATGAGGTAGCATATTTCTACATCGCTGACAAGCGCAAATAATCAGCCTGTCTTTATACTTTGCGTCCTGTTCATATACACAAAAAAGCACGAGTATTAGGACATTCTTTTGACACAACAGCAAAGCAAGAAACCAACCATTCATAAAAAAAACTTAACAGCACTCTTCATCGCAAGGGGGATTACCAGTTTGTACTTAATTAGCATTAAATACTATATATTTGTACTACTGGTATTATTAAATACATTTTGCTGGCGAAACAAATAACATTGCGCTTCGTCTACAGGGTGTTTCAGCGATCACTTTCAAAATCTTTAAAAGTTGCCTCTTTCAATTTTAGAACAATTCCAGTTCATGTGCTGGTCTACTCGAAGCGGCGGAGAATACTTGCACAGAAATTGAGTTGCAAACTCGCCTAATTAATAAAAATTCACTAATTAAGTTTGAACTAATTACATTATGGCCCATATTGCAATTTACAAATTCTAGCCGTGGAGTTCGCAAGGCGGATCCACTTGGAACGAATGTTCAAGATGACAACAGTTTCGAGATGTAAATTCCGAAACTTTGCGGAGAAATGCGTTAACGTTCCAGTTAATTTGTTAACAGAACGTCGTTTCATCCACTGAAGCACACAACTGGAACGTCAATGCATTTCTCTGCAAAGTTCGGGAATTTATATCTCGAAACTGGTGTCATCTTGAACATTCGTTCCAAGTGGATCCGCCTTGCGAACTCCCCGGCTAGAATTTGTAAATTGCAATATGGGCCATGATGGCATTAGTTAAAAACATAATTAGTGAATTTTATTAATTATTCAATTTCGCATTTCAATTTTTTGTCCAAGTAGTGTCCGCCGCTTTGAGTAGACCGGCTCATAAACTAGAATTGAGCTATCTGCCACAGGCAGTCTTTAAAAAAATTTGAAAGTGTTCGTTGAAACACCGTGTATAATGCACGTGCTCAAGAACTTGTACACACCGAAGCTGTTCCAAAAGCAAGGTAACTGAGCGTATGATACCGTCTACCCTTCAAAATTCAGATAAAGTAGAGAGCTTAAACCATATTCAGTAGAATATTTTAGTAGTGGTGCATCAAAATGCATCAAGAAATTACGTGGGTGCATCCTTTTGCCGTCGTTGCTCTTGAAGTTTGATAAAACAACATGGCTGTGTCTATTTTTATTTACTAGCCTTACCCGCATATGTTGACAAAGAGTGCACACAATGTATGGTCCAACAAACACGCACTCGAGCCCTTCAGTACAAGTATTTCACCTACAGTAGATGGGCGGCCGTCATGACCAATGGGTCGAGCGACGCTGCTCCTATGTCAGTCCACTGAAGCTTGCACAGAATTAGTTTACTCATGCAGAGTTAATACCTGCTCAGAAAATGCAGTTAAATACTTGTGTTTACCTGCTATCATTAGGCAACCTGAAGAAGTTCGCAGAACTGGAATTCCCGGTGTTAGAACATCACAGAGCCGCGCAACACATGTAATGCCCCGATTTTGCCATCTTCGTCTAATGCTTGGTTGACCTGCTTTCCTGCGTCTTCCACTCGTTGCACGCCTGATGAAGCTTATCTCTCTTATCTTTCCCATCTTCACACTTGGGACGACAACTGAAGCTTATGACCAAGCGCGGTCCGACTTGTGATATAGCTGAGCGAGTTGGCAAGGGTCGGCGGAGGTAAGCTCGACGGACGCACGAAAACAGCCACTTCCACGCTTCGCCCGATTTAAAATTCACAAAAAGAGAAATAAAAAAGTTATGATATCCGGCAACCGCTTGGAGCGCGCATGTTCCTTGAAAACGAAACTAGCATTCGCCTTCCGGGGGTTGATATCCTTATGCCATTTCTTTAAAAAATCATTATTTGTGTGAGCGAGCGTTCAATTCGGTGATGATGAAGCTGTTGCTACTTGAAATGAGCGTTTTTGGTTTAAACCTAGAAAGCAAGAAAAAAACATGATAGGTCTCATTTTTGTCCAGCGTATCATTTTTAACCGGAAAGAGTCAGTGAAAGGAAATTTACAATAAAGCTAAGGCCACGATCTGCATGCAGCCGCAAGCCCACATGCGCTCCATGAGAGTAGCCTGCCAAAGTTAAGGGCATGTGTCGGCTAGCGGCTGAAGCAATCTTTAGGTTTTTTTTTCCTTTCTGCGTCAGTTCTGCCTGCGTCTGCGACGAGAACGAGAAGTGGGAAGGCAGACAAAGAAGAAAGCGGACGGCGGCTTCAGCGTTCGATGCTGCACGAGTGATCCCCCACCGAGGGTCTCGCGACGCTGGTTCTGGTCATGTAGCTGGCGGTTTCCTTATTCTCTGTGTCTTTTACCTAATTGTTTTAGAGCGCAGCTCTTTGGCGTCCGTTCCTGGGTTTCGCGTCGTCGTCGGCCTCGTAACCAGCTCCGCCCCCCTTTCATCCCCCCAGCGCTAGCAGCGACCGACTGATACCGCTGGATGCCGCTGACGCCGCTAGAGAGTCAAGATAACGTGACTGCATAGAACACCGTCGCCGCCATGCAGAAAGAGGAGGAAAGGGTTCCCCCCCTGTATCGGCGTCAGCGGCATCAGTCAGTCGCTGCTATCTCTTCCCTCCTCCCTTTATCGTGTTGTCCGCTTGCTGCGCGCGCTTCTGCCCCCATCGTTTGCCGCTGGGTGTACACGCCGCCCCCCTCCCCCCTCTTCCTGCGAGTCTCCGGTTGTCAAAGCGCCGGCTCGAACTTAATTCCTTTCTTCGCTCCTCCTCCAATGCAACCCCTGTGCGGTGGCAATCAGAGAGCCACATCGGTGGCGGCGGATCTGTATATGTGCACCGCCCGAGCCGAAATTGCCGCTGCCGTTCGCCCTGTGCGGTGGCAATCAGAGAGCCAGATCGGTGGCGGCGGATCTGTATATGTGCACTGCCCGAGCCGAAATTGCCGCTGCCGTTCGCCACTGCGAAATTATCTGCCAGTTCTTTCTGAGCCATGAGCGAGACGACCGATGGAAGTCCTCCGTCTGCTGCTGCTGCTGCTGCTGCTAAACGAGCTGCCAGAGCAGAGGCCCAGCGCCGTCGCCGTCAGAATCCAGAGGTGCGTGCCGCCGAAGCAGAAGCTTACCGTCGCCGCCGTCGAGATGATCCAGGAGTACGGGAAATATAAAAAAAAAATTCTGTGATAGCGCATACATGTGTTGCTCGATTTCTTTGCCTCAATCTATCGAAAAGGTGAAACAGCTTATTTGCTGCGCTCAAATTTCGCATTAGGAAGTAACGTAATCGTCGGTAATTTTTTTTGAGTTTTTGTTCCAATATATCTTAACTTGCCAGAGTAATTTCCTATTTCTTGGCAATGTCTCTCACATCGCCAGGCCAGGAGGTTTCCTCCTGGTCGGCTTCTGTTCCTAACTCTGATTTGCCGGTGGAGCTTTTCTTACGCAGTGGGACGAGCAGCGTACCTGTGGCTTTGGTTCCGAGTGATGGCGGGGTGATTCCCATGAAGAATCCCAAAGCAATTAAAACCGAACTCCGGATGGCCTCGGCCAATTTCCAGCAAATCGTCGAGGTTCGACAGTTTGGCCGAGGGGGCATTCTTTGCTGTTCGTCAGACCAGACTTGTGTTCAAGATTTACTGAAGTGCGATGTTATTGCGACACATTCGGTGAGCAGTTTTATACCTCATCACCTAGCATGCACCAAAGGCATAGTCCGCGGTGTCGACATAAGTCTATGTCCCGCAGAAATTTTTGAAATGTTTTCAGCGGCAGGCGTGGTTTCTGTGTATCGTTGCAGCCGTGTCGTTGATAATAAGCGCATGCCCACAGAAACAGTCATTGCTACTTTTGCTGGAATGAACCGCCCATCGGAAATCAAGGCATGGCCACTTACATACCGAGTTGAGCATCTATCACCCCGCGTCCTTCAGTGTTTAAAGTGCTGGCGTTTTGGGCACACCATAAAAGGTTACAGGTCCAACACACAATGCGGAATTTGTGGAGAAGGCCATAATTCAAACTACTGTTTTTCCCGAAATGAGTCCTGCTGGCTTTACAGTGGTCCTCACCCTACAGATGAGCCTAACTGCCCTGCAAGGTCAAAAGAAGTGTAAATCCTTGAAGTAATTGATAGACGTCGATGCTCTCGTCGTGAGGCTATTAGAGAAATTCAGAGCAGGACTCAAGGGTATGCTTGTATAACGGCCCGTCAAACACTGTGTATGGAAAACTCAATCTATGAGGCTGTGTCAGCTTCCGTAGAAAAGGCGCTGGAGAAATCAATGGCGCGCATTGTGACAAATCTCACCAACTCCCATTTTCAGGTGCTGTCCTCACAACTAGCTCCGTGACTTCAACTGACCAATAAAGCCAACATTGCGGATCAGGTGTCGGGTCTACCGTGGAATCCACCTATTCAAATATCGACCGCGCAGCCATTGACTAATAATGATTCATCAAAGCCACCTACTTCTGAGAAAGTTCACCAGATCTGTCTCTCTGACATAGATGGAATGGAAAATCACCATGTAGGTATGGACCCCCGATCTCTTAAACGAACAAGGTCACCAATAGAGAAAAAGTCTAGCTCTCCCACCAACTCCAAGGCAAAAAAGTACGTTAGAGAGATTTCGACTAAGAAGAACTTCTTAAAAGAGAGCGTTTTAGACCAAGCAGTCTCTGCTGGTCGGATTTATTCACCATGGGAACTTTAACAGTAATTCAATGGAACTCTCGTTCCATACTTTCCGCTGCAACAGATTTATTATATGCTACCTCTAAACATTCTCCAGATATTATTATTTTACAGGAAACTGCTGGTCAGACTTTTCATCTAAAAATTTCCGATGTTTTCGATTGGATCGCCTATGCCGAGGCGGTGGTTTAGTTGTTTCTTTATCGCATCAAACATCTGCCATAGAGTTACTATAGCATACCAGAGAATGTCCCCCAGACTGAAATCTTATCTCTGGATATAATACTTCCTGGTTGTACGCCTTTTTCTATAATTAACACGCACTTCCCTGCTGGAGTGCAAGATGCCCGTTATCTCGACACCTCTATTGCCTGCAGTCAGAAGAACATAATACTAGCGGGCAATTTTAATTCTCATCATGTATTCTGGGGTTTCCGAACGGACACTTGTAGCAAACGCTTGTGGGATTGGGTCTTATCAAATCATTTCTCTTGCTTAAATTCGAGAGCATATACTTTTGTTCGGGGTCAGTCACGGTCTGCCCTAGATCTTACGTGTGCTACCTCGAGCATGTGTGTCACCTCTTGAAGACTGTAGATTCCGGAACCAGCAGTGATCACCTCCCTATAATTTTTGAACTGATTACCCTGTTAACTAATTTCATTTCATTTTTATTCCTTAAAGACTCCGTAACGGGGTATTACATAAGGGGTGGGTTACACAGAAATAAGCAGAAACCATGTGTTAATCTATGGTGAAAGGTGATTGGTGACGCTTTCTATGAAGGTGGATGGACAAGGGATGGCAGCGGTGTCGCCCGGAAGGCCATTCCAGTCAGCAGCTGTGCGAGGAAAAAATGACGTAGAAAAGGTAACGGTGCGTGCACGTGGGCGCGCGACTTGAAGAGGATGACTAGTGCGATTAGATATGCGTGTTGGTGGAACAATGTATGGCGGGATACTCATCGAGCTATGAAAAAGTTTATAGAATAAAGACAGACTGGCGATACGGCGGCGACATGAGAGACGGGGTAAATTATATTCTAATTTTAGTGATGACACACTCACATCATAAGAATACGAACGATGAATGAATCTAGTGGCACGGTTTTGAAGTGACTCGAGGGCGTCTTCAATATAAGCTTGTCGCGGGTTCCAAATTGGTGGAGCATATTCCAATTTTGTTCGCACGAGAGTTTTATAAGCTCACAATTTTACGTGCTTAGTTGCGTTATGTAGTGTTACGTTTCGCCTACGACGCGCGGTTTAGCCGGCGCGGCTGCAACAAAGCGGCAGACATTTTGGCCCGTTCGGCGCCGCCGCTACGCCTCCCCGCCAAGCGCGTCCAGGCATGTTCCGATGCCACGTGTCTTCATGTGCGTGTGTGAGTGTATGTGCATATTGGTGCCCACGCTTGTCGAAGCGCGGCAGCCGGGGAGAGGTGCTCCCAACAACTGTGAAGCAAGGGGGTCCGAGCGGCGCCGACACGACGGCTGCTCCTCCTTCTCTTCCCATTGTGCCCACGCTTGTCGAAGCGCGGCAGCCGGGGAGAGGAGCTCCCAACAACTGTGAAGCAAGGGGGTCCGAGCGGCGCCGACACGACGGCTGCTCCTCCTTCTCTTCCCATTGTGCCCACGCTTGTCGAAGCGCGGCAGCCGGGGAGAGGAGCTCCCAACAACTGTGAAGCAAGGGGGGGTCCGAGTGGCGCCGACACGACGCTGCGCCACCTTATCCCATTGTGCCCGAGCGGCACCGTCACGTGCTCGTCTATAGAGGGGTTCCTTCTTGCCCTCAACTGCGAGAGTATAAAAGCAGCTGCCCCCGGACGCCAAAAGGAGGGCTCCGATTTCTTCTGTTGAGAAAAGTGCACTGCCGTCTCTCTACTTCGGTCAACCTGACCGCCAACTCTTTGCGATGTTAGAATAAACAAATTGTTTTGTTGTTACCAGTCGACTCATGCTTTGCCGGGACCTTCGGATGCTTCCAGTTGTACCCCAGGCCGCCAGGCCAACGCTACCCTTGGGGCTTGCGACCCAGGTGCAACAACGGGCGTCAGCTCCGAGTTCCCAACAACTCGTACCAGCGGTGCGATTACAACAACTGTCTGCCAGCGGTGGGATCGCGACAACGGAGGCCAGCAGCGAAGATATGCAGTTGACTGTATGCTGAGCAGCTCAACGACGATCCGGGAGCAGTGCAACGAGCCCTGTGTGATGACTGGTTGCCTGCAGCGGAACGACTGCGCTGAATTCTTGGCTGCGAGGTTTGGTGAGTGCGGGACTTTCTTCTTCTGAGCTTTGCCAGGCTTTTGTTAGTGTCAGAAACAGAGCTGGTAATTGTGGTTGTCGTTGCTGCCGGGTTAGTTTGCGGCAAGACAATAGTAAGCAGTAGAGAAAGCAGCATTCAGAGCAGCCATGGATTTGAAGTCGTTGCGCAAACCGAAATTGCTGGAGCTTGCAAGAGAGTTGGGTCTGGATGTCTCAGACAAACTCAGAAAACCTGAACTGCTAAAGGCTGTTCTTGAGTTAGAAGCTGAGGATGACGAGCTGTCGGAATGCCTTGAGACCATTGAGGAGAGGGAGACTGCAAAAAGACAGGAGCGCGAACTTAAAGAACAGAAAGAGAAAGAAGAGCGTGAACGTAAAGAAGAGAAAGAAAAAGAAGAGCGTCAACACGCTTTGGAAATGAAGCGTCTTGAGGTAGAGATGGAACGCGCTCGTAATGGAAGTCAGGCACACGGTGCAGGAGAACGCGTATTGTTCAAAATGACTGACCTGATGCGGCCGTTTAAGCTTGGAGAGGACATTGGTTTGTTCCTGGTTAACTTTGAGCGAACGTGCGAGAAGCAGGGGTTCTCTCGGGAAACGTGGCCACAGCGCTTGCTCACTTTGTTACCCGGCGAGGCGGCCGACGTAGTCGCTCGCTTGGATAGAGAGGAGGCGGAGGATTTCGACAAAGAGAAATCGAGTCTGCTAAAAAAGTACCGGCTGTCAGCGGAGGCGTTCCGTCGGAAGTTTCGGGAAAATGAGAAAGGCAGAAGTGAGTCATATACAGAGTTTGCCTACAGGCTTATGTCAAACATGCAGGAGAGGCTCAAAGAAGAGAAAGCGTTTGGTGACCACGAGAAAGTTCTGCAGTGTTTCGGGCTAGAACAGTTTTATAGTCGGTTACCTGAGAACGTGCGGTACTGGGTCTTGGATAGGCCAGACGTTTGTACGGTGGCTAAAGCCGCCGAGCTAGCCGAGGAGTTTGTGACGCGTCGGGCTCGCGGAGCTAAGGACGGTCAAAAGGGTGAATTTGGCTCCAAGTTTGAGAGGCCAAAGTTCACACCCATGAGAGCAAAGGGGAACACACGTAGTGCGGAGGCGAGTGAAAGCAGTGCGACCGAACGTAAAGAGACGGAGGCAGCCGAAGCCGAACGCAGAAAGAGGTTCGAGACGAGGCAAGCGCGCTTGTGTTATACGTGCCAGAAGCCGGGTCACTTTTCGGCGCAGTGTCCGGAAACAAAACCAAAAGTTGTGGTTTTGTCAATATGCAGCACTGACGAGAACATGAAGCTTCTCGAGCCTTACATGCGAGACCTCCTCGTGAACGGGAAAGAGTGCCGAGTGCTTCGCGATTCCGCAGCTACAATGGATGTAGTTCACCCGTCTTACGTAGAACCCCATATGTTCACGGGCGAGTGCGCATGGATCAAGCAAGCCGTGGAAGCTCATAGCGTGTGTCTGCCGGTAGCAAAAGTGCTTATTGAAGGACCTTTCGGAGCGCTTGAGACGGAGGCGGCAGTGTCATCTATGCTGCCCCCCCAGTACCCGTACCTATTTTCGAACAGGTCCGATCACCTCCTGCGCGAGAAGGGGCTTTTGTTTGGGGAGGCTAGCGTTCAGGCCTTAACCAGATCGAAGGTTCGGGAGCTCGCTGCAAAGGCGGTAGTTGCGGGGCCGACGTTATCAAACTATGAAAAAGGGTCAGAGGCGCAGCAAGCTGATATTCAGAGCACGCCCGAATTGAATAAAATTGAGTCTGTAACGTTAAAGGCACCAGATACTGGAGAGGAAATTCCCGATGCGGGAAAGTTAGAAGAGCTATCTGCAGATTTGCTCATCGCGCCTACGTCAGACGGACTTAATAGGTTGCTAAAAGTCAGCCGGTCGGCTTTGATAGCCGAGCAAAAAAAGGATGGCAGCCTAGAAAACATACGCTGCAATGTCAAGGAAGGTATCGCCAAGAAAAATGCTCGCTTTGTGGAAAGAGGTGGAGTCCTGTACCGGAAGTATCTAGACCGCAGAGGAGTGGAGTTCGATCAGCTGATCGTGCCTCAATGCTATCGTCAGGATCTGTTGCGCTTGTCGCACGGGGGTTCGTGGTCCGGACACCTAGGAGTTAAGAAAACTAAGGCCCGTCTCTTGCAAGAGTACTATTGGCCAGGGTGTTTTCGGGACGCAGACCATTTCGTGAGGACATGTGACACTTGTCAGCGGGTGGGCAAACCAGGGGACAAATCCAGGGCGCCGTTGAAATTGGTACCTATCATTACGGAGCCTTTTAGACGGCTCGTTATTGATACAGTGGGACCTCTGCCGGTAACAGCCACGGGGTACAGACACATTTTGACTGTGATCTGCCCAGCGACAAAGTTCCCTGAAGCAGTGCCGCTTAAAGAACTCAGCTCAGTTGAGATAGTCAATGCACTACTGTCCATATTTGCGCGAGTTGGTTTTCCTGCGGAAATCCAATCAGATCAGGGCACAGTGTTTACTAGCGCTTTGACGACAACTTTTCTCGAAAGGTGTGGGGTAAAGCTGTTACACAGCTCAGTGTACCACCCACAGTCGAATTCCGTTGAGAAGCTCCACTCCGTCATGAAGCGCGTGTTGAGAGCCTTGTGTTTTGAACATCAAACTGACTGGGAGCTGTGTCTGCCTGGGGTGATGTTTGCATTACGGACCGCGCCGCATGCGGCTACGGGGTTTTCGCCAGCTGAACTGGTGTACGGTCGCTCGCTGCGATCTCCGCTTCGCATGCTTCGAGAATCGTGGGAAGGCAGGGGCGACGACCCAGTCGTGGTGGAGTACGTGCTTAAGCTCCTCGAACGCTTAAGAAGGGCACAGGAGTTGTCAGGTGAAGCAATGGCAAAGGCCCAGCAGAGGGCCAAGGTTTATTATGATCGGACAGCCAGGGCCCGTCGTTTTGAGGTGGGCGATGAGGTCATGATATTGCGCACATCGCTAAACAACAAACTAGACGTGCAGTGGGAGGGCCCAGCACCAATTATTCAGAAACTGTCGGACGTTAACTACGTGGTGAGTCTGCCAGGAAAGCGGAAAGCACAGCAAGTTTACCACTGTAATCTGCTCAAACCTTATAGACAAAGGGAAGCAGTGGTGTGCATGATGGTAAACGTTCCTGAAGAGCTTCCGGTCGAGCTTCCGGGACTAGGCTCAGTGACGAACGGGGAAGACACCGGTCAAGTCATTAGTGACTTAATCAGTAAAGCATCGCTGTCGCCTGAGCAGAAAACCGAACTACACCAGCTCTTACAAGAGTTTCAAGGTCTGTTCTCTGAGAGGCCTGGTAGGACTTCTGTCCTTACTCATGACATAGAACTTACCTCCCCAGAGCCAGTACGATCCAAGGCGTATCGGGTGTCACCCCGCCAGAACGATATTATGGAGGCTGAGGTAAAGAAAATGCTACAGCTCGGTGTTATTGAGGCAGGTGAGAGTGATTATACCTCCCCTTTGATTTTAGTTGAGGTACCGGGCAAGGAACCTCGTCCTTGCGTCGACTACCGCAGGCTTAATTCCATCACTAAGGATCAAATTTATCCGATCCCTAACATCGAGGAGCGCCTTGAGAAAGTTAGTAGCGCTCAGTTTATTTCCACCCTAGATCTTGTCAGGGGTTATTGGCAGGTTCCACTTACAGAAGAGGCTAGTAGGTATGCGGCGTTCATTTCACCAATGGGAACATTCCGTCCTAAAGTGTTGAGTTTTGGTTTGAAGAACGCGCCATACTGTTTTTCAAGCCTCATGGATAAAGTGTTGCGGGGACAGCAAGAATTCGCTTTACCGTATTTAGACGACGTAGTGATATTCTCCGCATCCTGGTCTGAGCATATGGCACACTTGCGGGCAGTATTAACCCGCCTGCGCGAAGCGGGCTTGACAGTCAAGGCTCCCAAGTGCCAGTTAGCACAGGCCGAGGTTGTCTACCTCGGTCACGTGATTGGTCAGGGTCGTCGCCGCCCCTCTGAAATAAAGGTGGCCGCTGTGCGAGACTTCCCGCAACCGCGCACGAAGACCGATATTCGGTCGTTCTTAGGTGTCGCCGGCTACTATCAGAGGTACATCCCCAGGTACTCTGATATCGCGGCTCCCCTGACGGATGCTCTAAGAAAGACAGAGCCCCAAACAGTCATCTGGGACGAGACAAAGGAAAGAGCTTTTAGCGCCCTAAAGAGTGCCCTAACAAGCCAGCCTGTGCTACGATCGCCAGACTACACAAAAGGGTTCGTAGTTCAGTGCGATGCTAGTGAGCGAGGCATGGGCGTTGTACTGTGCCAACGGGAAAATGGAGAAGTAGAACACCCCGTCCTGTATGCTAGTCGTAAGCTGACCAGTCGTGAGCAGGCGTACAGCGCCACCGAGAAAGAGTGTGCGTGTCTCGTGTGGGCCGTTCAGAAATTGTCATGCTATCTAGCCGGCTCGAGGTTTATCATTGAGACGGATCACTGCCCTCTCCAATGGCTGCAGACCATCTCTCCCAAAAATGGCCGCCTCCTGCGCTGGAGCCTCGCTTTGCAACAATATTCCTTTGAGGTGCGTTACAAAAAGGGGAGTCTCAACGGTAACGCCGATGGCTTAAGTCGAAGCCCCTAACGTAGGAATCAGCCTCAAAATTGTTTGTTACTGATGTTTTTCTTCCTGAGGCAGGATTTTAACATATTGCTTTTGTTTGGTGTTTCAAAGTGATGATATGCTTTCTAGTGCAATTTTCCAATTTGTGGACGCGTTCTGAGTGCTGCTAGACTACTGTAAGGAACTAGGCAGTGGTATAAAAGGGGAAAGAGCCTGGCAGGGCTTAGTGAGGGTTGTGCCGTGCTTGCTGACTGAGCGGTTGAGTTTCAGCGTAGTTCTAACGCTTGCCGGGAACGAGAACAAAAATGTGAACTCTCCCGAAGTCACTTTGCAGTGTCCTGTGCGAACCTGAACGAGAGAACGAGGCCTTCTCTGTGCGCTGCGCTCAAGAAACGTCGAGGGACGCCCGACTTCGGTTATGAGCATCATCGAGCGACATCCCTCCGGACAGCGGATGCAGTCCCCTGACCATCGGGATCTCCTTCCCCCGGCGGGGCGGTCTGTTACGTTTCGCCTACGACGCGCGGTTTAGCCGGCGCGGCTGCAACAAAGCGGCAGACATTTTGGCCCGTTCGGCGCCGCCGCTACGCCTCCCCGCCAAGCGCGTCCAGGCATGTTCCGATGCCACGTGTCTTCATGTGCGTGTGTGAGTGTATGTGCATATTGGTGCACACGCTTGTCGAAGCGCGGCAGACGGGGAGAGGAGCTCCCAACAACTGTGAAGCAAGGGGGTCCGAGCGGCGCCGACACGACGGCTGCTCCTCCTTCTCTTCCCATTGTGCCCACGCTTGTCGAAGCGCGGCAGCCGGGGAGAGGAGCTCCCAACAACTGTGAAGCAAGGGGGTCCGAGCGGCGCCGACACGACGGCTGCTCCTCCTTCTCTTCCCATTGTGCCCACGCTTGTCGAAGCGCGGCAGCCGGGGAGAGGAGCTCCCAACAACTGTGAAGCAAGGGGGGGTCCGAGTGGCGCCGACACGACGCTGCGCCACCTTATTCCATTGTTCCCGAGCGGCACCGTCACGTGCTCGTCTATAGAGGGGTTCCTTCTTGCCCTCAACTGCGAGAGTATAAAAGCAGCTGCCCCCGGACGCCAAAAGGAGGGCTCTGATTTCTTCTGTTGAGAAAAGTGCACTCCCGTCTCTCTACTTCGGTCAACCTGACCGCCAACTCTTTGCGATGTTAGAATAAACAAGTTGTTTTGTTGTTACCAGTCGACTCATGCTTTGCCGGGACCTTCGGATGCTTCCAGTTGTACCCCAGGCCGCCAGGCCAACGCTACCCTTGGGGCTTGCGACCCAGGTGCAACAACGGGCGTCAGCTCCGAGTTCCCAACAACTCGTACCAGCGGTGCGATTACAACAGTAGATTATGTCGCAAAAATCCAAGTGTTTTATTTGCAGATGATATGACGTTAGTGACGTGCAAAGCCCAAGAAAGGTCATGGCAGAAAGTGACTCCCAGATACTTAAACGATTGAACTGCTTCGACAGGAACGCTGTTAATCGCATATGAAAAAACAAGTGGAAAGCGGCGGCGGTTGAAAGATAAGTTTTTGCATTTGTGAGGGTTAAGTTCCATTAGCCAATCATCGCACCATTGCTTTACATGGTTAAGATCACTTTGAAGGGTTAATTGATCAGAGGCATTGGCAACAGTGCGATAAATAACACAATTTAGATAGTCATGTGCGCACTTTTGTTAATTACGCAAAATTTAAAAATGCGTTAATATCAGCTTTAAACGCTCAGGAGGGCATGGAGAGGGATATTAAAGCAATGAGCCTGTGTTCAATTCTAATATAATCATCAAAAAAAGCTCAATTTGTTGTGCAATCTGCTAAGGGTGAATCGTATTGTCCCTGGTGGAATTCTGACTGCGAACGAGCTTTTAGACGTAAAAAAACTGCGTGGAAAAACTTTTATATAACCAATGCCTTCTTAATTGGGCTGATTATACATCTATAGCTACTACATTTAAACGAACAGTCTCAAAGGCTAAGGAGGATTAATATTCCAAGCACTACACATATCTTTCGAAGCCTAGCAATAAAAAAAAACCTGTTTAAATGTATTCGATTCCGTAAAGTTATACAGGCGCCCGTGAATAACGACTCTGTCGTTCTATCAACAAAATAATTATCAGAATCACTTGAGAAAATTGCTCAAAGACTTGCGCGACGTTGCAAACATAAATTGCCGATAGGACTAAAGAAACCTCCCTTGGGAGACGGCTTTGTAAAAGTAACAGCGACAGAGCTTGAGGGCATTATTAGTTCGTTACCGGTGTCAGCCCCAGGTACAGATGGCATTACAACTGGAATGCTAAAAGTTTTGTTTGATTATGCGCTTCAGGACCTGCTCAGTATAATAAATTTCTCTCTGAAAAATTCAGGAGTTCCAAGAGAGTGGAGAGTAGCTAAAATTCTCCCACTGTTGAAGAAAAAAATCAGCTGGACTTGATTTACACAACATAAGACTAATTTCTCTTACTTCCGATGTCGTCAAATTAATACAAAGGGTTGTTCATGGCCGTATAACAAATTTGATGCAGGATGATACCCTTCTCAGTCCTCGTCAGATTGGATTTCGTCCTGGCCACTCCATATGGTGCACCCATGTAGATTTAGAGAGCCGCATTAAACTTGCTCGCCGCGAACGAGAGTACGCAGCTTTGGTGACGCTAGATGTAGCAAAAGCATGCGACTCTCTAGGATATTGTATTCTATTCGATAAGCTTCAGTCTACGAATTTCCCGAAGTATATAACCGGTTGGATCTATAACTTTATAAGGGATAGAGAGTTTTATTGTTACCAACACGGTATTTCGACGTCTAAACACAAGCAGACAAGAGGTGTAGCACAGGGTGCCGTTCTTTCCCCTATCTTAAGCACAATTCCTCTGTCTCCGGAAGTACATGTTTATGTTTATGTGGACGATATCGCGTTTTTTTACATGTGCAAATAATGTACTACATTCACTACACCAGTCGTTGCAGAATTACTTAGGAATGCTGGAGGCATGGCTAGAGGGGTTATGTATGTCGATAAATATTAGCAAATGTATGGTATTAGTCTTCCCGTTAACTGCACAGGCGCAAATATCTTCACAATACCGACAGGAAATCATTGCTCAAGTTGACGCAATCAAGTACCTTGGTGTTATTTACGATGACAAACTCACCTGGCGCAGTCACATTGAACATATTAAAACAAAGGCAGAACGTGCCGTAGCCATGCTCCGCCGGCTCAGCCACCGTCGCATTGGGCTGCGCAGGGATGCATTACTGATGATATATCATATGTACGTTCGGCCTATATTAGAATTCGACTGCGTAGGATTTTCCCGTGGTCCCGCCTACAAAATTGAACCTCTCATACTTTCAGAAAGGGAAGCTCTACGATTATGCCTCGGGCTACCTAGATTTGTTGCCAACACTGTTTTATATCAGGAAGCTTATATATACCCACCCTAGATTGCAGATTCCGCATGCTTACGCTTCAGACATTTTTAGAAATTTATGACTTTTAAAAAGACGTACGCAATATGTATTTATCACTGAACCGTCTGAGTTTTTTCAAGTATCATGGTCGAGGTTACATAGTCCTCAGATAATATTTGTGCAAGCACAGTTACAAAAATTGGATGAGTCCATACGCCAAGTTTGCCATTCAAATGATGCCTCACCAGACCTCAAAATTGAGTTTGAGGACATATTTCCAAATCATGCTAAACTATTACCAAGCAGAGAATTAATATCTTACACGGCCATCTACACCAGCTAACCACTGACAATGTAATATCTAGCTACTGACGCTTCTGTGTGCAATGAGAAGGCAGGAGGGGGGGTCATCTCTGAATCTCTTCAATGGTCTTACCCCCTTCACCTTCCCAACTTCACACCCATATTTCAGGCAGAATTATTAGCGACTATATTAGCATTACGAAAACTCCCCCAAAATGACCCATTAGCTGTTATTGCGACCGACTCGCTATCTGTATGCGCAGCACTTACTGCATCTTTAAATTCAAGAATTCATCGAACATGTCGTTCCATGGTACCTCCGTACTTACGGAAAGTATGTTTGCTTTGGGTACCGGGACGTTGTGGGTTGCACTTGAACGAAATGGCTGATTCACTCGCACGAGCATCCCTCAATGGCCCTATCATATCTGTTTTGCCGACATCAGCTTATGTCAACGCGGCTAGGTACAGAAATTTCTCTATATCGCAAAACTGCAATATCCATGCTAACACCGTCTTGTGAATTCCACCATCTTGGCTTCCCATGGAATAATAATTGGTGTCCATCAAGGCAATTGGAAGTTTCTTTTACAAAATTGAGATGCCGTATACCGCCTCTAAATTTTTGCCTACACAGGTCTGGTCTCGCTATCTCCCCTCTATGTTCGGACGGGGAGGTAGAGTGTGTCGGTCACCCAACCAGACCTGTGTGGAAGACCTACATTCGCCTCCACCGCGGTGAGTGCTTTTACTCCGCCTCACCTTGCGAGCACTAAGGGTCTCGTACGAGGCGTGGACTCCCGATTAAGTCCAACTGAAACCCTGGACAAGCTCTCCGCAGCAGGCGTCTTTGCTATTTACCGTCACAATCGACTGGTAAATACCGAGAGTATTCCGACGGAATCAGTCATTGCAACGTTCGTGGGCTCATCATGTCCGTCAGAAATAAAAGTGTGGCCTCTTGTGTTCCGCGTAGAACCAATCGCGTCTCGTCGAATCCAATGTCTGAATTGTTGGAGATTCGGGCACAGCGCAGGAGGATGTAAGTCTTGTTTTGCGTTGCCGCACCTGTGGGGATGGTCATTCTCCAAGCGAATGCTCTACTCAATCTCTAAAGTGCTGCCTCTGTGGGGGAGAACACCCAGCAGACTATTCGAAGTGCTCAGCTCGCGCTCAAGAAATACAAATTCTTGAAATAATTGACCGCCGTCGCTGCTCCCAAAGAGATGCAATTTCAGTTATCAAAGACAGGGCCTTCGGATACTCTGGTGTTACAGCGCGCAACACTCCAAGCATGGACCTTAATCTCTCAGAAGCAATTGACTCTGCTGTGGAAAAAGCAATGGCTAAAGCTATGGATAAATTGATATCCAGCCTACCTGACTGCTTAGCGCAAATAATTTCCAGTCAGATGATGCAAATAACGCAGACCACTAAGACGCCGATGCAGTCCTCATTATCTAACGCCACACCTCGAATGCCTAGCAACGAGGTAGAGACGCCTTCTACGTTTGTAGATCAGTCGACAGGCACTACTCCGTTAGTCCAACCAGGCGATGATGAGCCCTCTTATTCAGACACGCTTAGTGTCACATATATGAAAATTGACAATCGAGCTCCCAGACGCATGGGAGCCTCAATTTCTGCTATTATGAAACTAAAATGAAAAAAGATCCAACCATCTCCTACGATTAAAGAAAGTATTCTAAAGGCGGCAGTTGCTGCTGCTGTGCGATCAACACCGTTGGACATTTGAAAGTGCTGCAGTGGAACTGTCACTCTATATTCTCAGCTTTAACAGATTTATCTTGTCTATTTATTCAACTTAATCCAGATGTCATAATTCAAGCAACTTGACTTTCACCAGGGAAAAATGTTTATTTGAAAGGTTTTCGGCCTTTCCGATTAGATCGAAACTCGCAAGGTGGAAAATTACTTATACTTGTTTCCAGTAAAATTCGTCACAAGGCAAAAATTCCTTTTCAAATCATGGATTCCGACTGCAAAATTTTGGCAATAGATCTATATCTCCTAGGATACCATTTATTTCCAATTATAAATTCTTATTTCCCCATTGGTCTGGAAAGTAAGCGTCAACTTGATACGGCTGTGGCTGCCTGTAGAAAAGAAATTTTGTTTGCAGGGAATTTTAACTCGCATCACATGTCGTGGGGGCTAAAAATAGATTTGTGTGGTAACCGACTATGGGAGTAGACTTTTGATAGTCGCCTTTCATGTCAGAACACAGGACAAGTAACGTTTGCTAGAGGTCACTTTTGTTCGGGGTTAGATTTAACATTTTGTAGCGCTGGCATCAAGGTTTCGTCGTGGGTAGCGGTTGACTCAGCAACCAACAGTGATCATCTTCCTGTGTCATTCGAAGTCATTTGTCCAATAACATCTTTAGAATACCAGGCATGCACATTTGTGAACCGTAAGAAATTTAAGACTTCATTGCGTTCAGCCGTTTCGAAACTTGCCAATGCCAATGATAAGGAAATCGCTTCAACCATTTGCTCAATTCTAGAGGGTTCCCGGAAGCAAGCTGAATTCGTCATCCTTTCGGCTAAAGGCAGCGCTTGTCGTTGGTGGAATGATGAGTGTTCGCGGGAGTATATGAAAGGAAAAGCCGCTTGGAAAATGCCTCTGCATAATCAGTGCCCGACAAATTGGGAAAATTATCAGTTTCACGCTGGTGTACTTAAGCGTACTGTTAATCGAGCCAAAGATCAATATTATATTAGGCATTACGATTATCTATCAAATTCAAAAAATAAGCTTGCTTTACTCGCATTTCTTCGTGCAAGGAAGGTTCTACCAACGCCCTTGGTATTAGACTCGATTGCTTTGACCCCGCAAGAATTGAGCGCCTCCCTATAGAAAAGATTGACAAAGGCTTAGAAAATCGATTTACGGCCCGGCTTCCAGCTATTCATTATGCGTTAGATCCTTCGGATGGCTTTACTCCAATTTCCCTATCTGAGCTAAATGAGACTGCACTGTGCTTGCCGAATACAGCCCCTGGCCCTGACGGTGTCACAAATGCAATGTTAAAAGTATTGTTACAGGAATTGTCTAACGTTCTTTTAGACCTGGTAAATTATTCAATTAAATATGCTTGGATTCCGTTGCATTGGAAGCTTGCCAAATTAATAATGATGCTTAAGGAACAAGGGGGAGGGTATGTATTCGAGAACATTAGGCCCATTGCGCTTACATCAAACGTAGTAAAATTATTTGAGAGGCTTCTTCACCTTCGTATCATGGAATTTATTAATGATAATTCTATTCTTAGTCCCTAGCTGTTGATTGGTTTCAGGCCCGGCTGCTCCATCTGGCATGCCCACGTCAACTTAGAAAGCCGAATACAACTCGCTCGACGTCACAAGCAATACTCTGCCTTTGTAGCGCTCGATATCGCTAAAGCATACGATATCGTGAAGCACACTGTATTGCTAAATCGGTTAACATCCTGTGGTGTTCCTGGGTATATAGTAGCGTGGATTCAGTTATTTTTAGGTGAAGAGAATTATATCGCTACAAAAGCGGCTTTTCTTCTCCTAAGTACAAACAAATGAGAGGCGTACCGCGAGGCTGTCATTTCCCCGGTGACTTTTAATATTCTGATGAGCGCACTACCCTGTCATCAAAAAGTAACTCCTTATGTTTATGCAGACGATATTGCGTTTTTCGCCTCTGCAAACGACATCCACACGCTGTACCAACGACTGCAAACTTACCTTTGTGCTCTGGAGAGGTAGTTAGATGTTAATCACTTTATACTCAATGCCAGCAAATGTGCTATTCTTGTTTTCCGATACATGACACAGTGCACATCTCATTGTCTTACCACCTTCAAGACATACCACAGGTAGACTCTGTTAAATACCTTAAGAAGATTTATAATTCATAATGGGAACAGCGCGAACAAGACGACGACGGAGTGAAAGAACACAGGACGAACGCTGTCGTCGTCTTGTTCGCATTATTAATGTATACCAACTCGCCCAACTTTCCACTTTGATATTTATAACGCCTCTCTCAACTGGCGCCCACACATAGATCATATGACTAGAAAAGGTACCCGTGCAATTGCCATATTCCGTAGGCTGAGCAGTCGTCGAATAGGATAGTGAATAGGATTCCTAACGATATCGTATGTGCGTTCGCCCTGTATTAGAATTTGGTTGCGTGCTCTTCTCTGGAGCTCCTGCCTATAAGTCCCGTCCGCTAATCCTCTTAGAAAGGCTTAATCCTCTTAGAAAGATTACGTTTGTGTTTAGGTCTTCCTAAATTTGTTGCAAATTCTGTTCTTTATCTAGAATCCCATGTTCCTCCTCTTTTTTTTTTGCAAGTGCAAGTGCTTTATTTTTCTTCACATAATCACGGTTATACAGATATCTAGACCGATAGCCAGGGAAGGCTAGTTGCGGTCCAGTGACAAATTACAAAAGACAGGTCAGGCGCAGATTTTAACAGCACAGTATTCCGGAACACGTCATGAGTTGTACAGACAAGAAACATTCTGAAAATACTCGTACATAATGAATTCAAGTAAGTTAGAGATTCTGGTTATCGAGAAAAAATAATTTGCTACACTGCTTGAAATTACGTGCGGTTGTAACTTCTAGGGGTAAAATATTCCAGATTTTTGTGCCACTGAATTCAATTAACCTTTCGCCGTATACATTGTAACACTTTGATAAGTTGAGGTTACCTTTTAAAGTATGTCTAGTACTGCGAGTTGGAAATGAAAAGATGTTTCGAGGAATAGGAAAGTTAGGGCATAAAATATTATTAACCGAAATTGAGATCTTGTTATTACATAGTGCATTAACGGGTAACAAGTGTTGTGTGTGGAAAACATCATTAAATGTATCACTGGTATAATTTGAAGCGCTAATTATTTTCAGGGCCCTTTTCTGTAGTTTTTGTAAAGGTTGTAAGTATGTCATGTATGTCACGCCCCATGATTCTAAACAATAACTAATATGGCTATGGCAAAACGCATATTGAAGGGATTTGAGTACTTCGCGAGGGAAATATTGATTTGCTTTAGTTAGGGAGCAACAACCGTATGCGACGTTCTTGCATACATTATGAATATGTGCTTGCCAATGTATATGCTGGTCAAATATGACGCCCAGATATTTAAACGAATCAACTTCTTTCGCGCAGGTTCCGGCTTCTGACAGTGCAGACGCTCTTGAGGATTTATGAATCACCGCTGCGACATCCCCAAAAAATATTTATTTCACAGCCTGCGTTGCTTTTCGGTGTCAACTGGCCGCGATGACATACTCCGCAATTTACATTCGTGCCAAAATTACTTGATTCTTTGGACGTGCGCGTATGCGATGTGCTTCCTATTCCTGACAGAGTTGTTACCAAGGGTATTCCCTTCGATGGCATTTTTTCCTAATAATGCAAAATTATTTCCACATCGCATTCTAGACGGTATATTACAACATCCATCTGAAGAACCTTCAAACAAACATTGTAATCGCGACAGATGCTTCACAATGTGAAGTCAGGTGTAGGAATATTTTCCCCGATTCTTTATTGGACATTTTCTCTTCAGCTGCCAGATTTCAAACCGATCTTTTTAGCCGAATTCATCGCAGTGGTGTTGGCATTACGCAAATTATGACCATCAATTCCGTCAGCCGTGATAATCACTGATTCATTGTCATTGTGCTCATCCCTTACTGCTTAGAACGACAGAAGGCTGAGCTAGTTGGTGTACCAACTCACTTCTCTTCTTTTTTGCATAATGAATCCTTATAAGGATTCATTATGCAAAAAAGGTGAAGCGTGCAGACAGGACACAAGAGAAGAGAAGTGGACAACACCAACGCCGACTATCAACTGAAGGGAGCACTGAGGCGAAAAAAAGAAAGAAGACACAAAACTCATCTGCTTATGATAGAGGCATGGCATATCTATAATGGTGGAAGTGCGTGCGTGAGTCAGCCTTCGATTACTTTACATAAGGAAGAGATTAAGTGCCTTAACAGCTATCTGTCACGTAGACCGGCAGATGTACCCGACTGACACGTGGTTATACCATTCCAGAGCTTGTGCAGATGAGTTTTGTGTCTCCTTTCTTTTTTTCGCCTCAGTGCTCCCTTCAGTTGATAGTCGGCGTTCGTGTTGGCCACTTCTCTTCTCCTGTGTCCTGTCTGCACGACTCACCTTTTTTGCATAATGAATCCTTACCAACTAGCTCAGCTTTCAGTCGTTCTAAGCTTCATTTCTAGTACTCTGAGCCCTTTTCCATGTTCCCCTACTTATCTGCACAATCCTGCTTCGTTAGCTTCCTTAGTTGCGATATGTATCTTCCGCGCTAGAACCATGTCGTGGTTTACTCGTAATCGTGTAGTCCCTTTGGAAGTTCAAGTGATGTGCGGCTTCCTTCAACCATCAACTGGACATGCCAGGAGGATTGGAGCTATTCTTTCCGCAAAATCATGGCGCCAAGTTAGGTTCTACCAGGAGTGTTTAAAGGTCCGTTGCGAGGCCCTGGGAGACGGTCGCCATTGGAACCGCCTTTACGCCGATTGGAACAGGTTAGCCGAGCAACACGCGGACTTCCTGTGGAGGATGAAAATTCCCTGAGCTTCAACAAAGTAAGAGGAAACACCTTTCTAATAATTCACCGTCAAATAATGTACTGGTTCTTGGAGACGCTATCGTAAGTGATACCCATAGAAAAACCCTTGCTTTAGGTCCTAAGCACTGTTTTAAGCCTAACATAAAAACCGTTGACGTTTTAAGCATGCCGCGCTGCATAACCAGGTACGTCTCGGAAGAAGAACGCTCGCACTGTACTTGAGATTGCATTGCAAGCATTAAACAATCAAATTCTCATTTTAAGACGTCTGACCCTGTCCAACCGTTAGTTAATTACCTTGTGGAGCATAACCTTAGACCAGTAATATCTGACAAGGAAGGTTATTTAGTAATTATGCCAGATGACATGTTTTCAGAAAAATCGATTTCAGCCATAGAAAAGAATTTACAGCCAGTAAAACTCAAGCCCTCGGCAGTTAAGCAACGTGCGGTTGACCTCCTGTCAAGACATAATCTTGATAGGCCTGTCTCTAGTGTCAAGAAAGCAAAATCCCTCACCTTAGAACTATATTTCTCGGCGAAGACCCATAAGCAAGAAATTCCTTTTTTCGTGCTATAGTGTCAGAGAAAGGGACGTGGCAGGTTTGTGTCGCTAGTTACCTACAGAACTGCTTAGGTTCACTAGTTTTTTCAGACCCCTTTTGCTTGCGTAATTCTCAGGCACTAGTTCAGTATTTGAGAGAGGAAAATACTGGTGATTGTGCAGCTTTTAGTATGGATATCAAAGACCTGTATTACTCCTTGCCGCATGACGAGTTACTACATACCGTAAATGAATGCATTAAAGAACAAGTGCAAGAGTCGGCTTTTATTGACAGATGCGGTGTTTCCACGGGCGCTTTTCTAGAAATTCTTTCAATGTACTTAAAGTCGACGCCGATTGGGAGGAGAGATGGCGTGTTTCTGCAAAAATCAGGCATTTGTATTGGCTCGAAAGTTGTCCCTATTCTTAGCGATATTTACCTGAGTAAGGTTGACAGCTGCTTAGAGAAAGCCTTAGGTGATTGCGTTATCAAGATATTTCGTTACGTTGATGATTATCTGATTTTCTGCAATAGGGAAGAATTCTATTCCGCTGCTACCTCAGTAAGTGAGCAATTTAAACTTTATGGAGGAGGATTAAAGTTTACCAAGGAATTTCCTCAGCGACGCGTAATTCAGTTTCTAGACATTTCCTTGGTCTTCGAACAAAATCACGTTTGTTGGCAGTACTCTCCAAGATCTTCGAAGCCGTTGTTAAACTTTCAATCCAAGCATTCCAAAGTAGTGAAAAACGGAATTGCCATGTCGTGCCTTAAATCTTCTCTCACCAGATCCTGCATTCACAATATGATCGCCAGTTTTAATGCCTAGGTCCGGCGCCTATTAGAAGCAGGTTATCCTAGCGTAGCAGTGGTGACTGTGGCTGAACGCCTAAAGAAGTCAATTTCGAGGGGGACGGACGTGATTACAGAAAGCAGTAACAGCAAAAAAAGAGTAATGGCTATTCCGTACATTCATTCAGTATAGCACAGGCTTAAAATAGTTACAAGTAGATATGATGTTAATGTTGCTTTCACTGCTCCCAATAAGCTAGGTAAGATAGGGGCTGCCGTGCAGAGGAAGAAGGAGCAGGTAAAAGGCAAAAAAAGAACAGGTATTTGTTCAGTGAAGCACAATAAGAACAACAGTTTTACTGACTGTCGTATGGGTGTGGTTTATAAGGTTCCCTTAAGCTGTGGCCAGTTCTACGTAGGGCAAACGGGGCGGTGTATCAATCGGAGGCTAATGGAACTTAAAAGGTCGTTAACCGGTGGATCGCCTTCTAATCTTTCCCTACATTGCCAAGATTGTAACTGCATGCCAGAGTTAGATGAATGCGCGATATGTACAGGCCCAAAAATGAAGATACGCGTCTTATCGTAGGGGCATGGCATATCTACAATGGTGGGAGTGCGTGCGTGAGTCAGCCTTCAATTACTTTACATAATGAAGAGATTAAGTGTCTTAACGACTATCTCTCACGTATACCGGCACATGTATCCGACTGACACGTGGTAATACCATCCCAGAGCTTGCGCAGAGGAGTTTTGTGTCTTCTTTCTTTTTTCGCCTCAGTGCTCCCTTCAGTTGATAGCCGGCGTTCGTCTTGTCCACTTCTCTTCTCTTGTGTCCTGTCTGCACGCCTCACCTTTTTTTGCATAATGAATCCTTACTGCTTCTCGTGATTCTCGTGTAATGAGGACGTTTCATTCATTGGTACCTAGGTACTTGAGAAGCGTGAGTTTGATTTGGGTGCCTGGCCATAAAGGACTAATTATAAATGAAATTGCAGATTCTCTAGCCAAGTCATCGGTAAGTGGCCTGATTCTCCCTTTTTGCCCTTTGACTACTTATGTTACTGCTGCTATATTTCGCAGGAGCGTCATTATGCAGGCAGTATCAGGCTCTGCAATAACAAACTCTCTGGATTACCAACATCTTCTATACCCTTGGCACAGCGATTTTTGCCAAACACGAAAAATTGAAGTGTTCATCACGAGGCTGCGCTGCCGTATACCTACGTTGAACTTGCATCTACACAGGTCTGGTCTGGTCCCCTAACCATTATGCTCATTCTGTGGCGAAGCGGAGTCAATAGACCATTTCTTGTTGTCTTGCAGGCGTTTTTATGTTATAAGAAAACGACTACTCGGAATCCCGCTTCGCAATATTGGCCTAAATTTATCATTGCCTGTGATCCTATCTTTTGGAGACTCCATTATTGGGTTCAATCACAGAAATGCTTGCTTGGCAATTCAAAATTACCTAATTGAAACCAATCAATTACCATGTTAGACTGATCGTCCTCCCTCCCCACCATAGATTTCTTTTATTTATCTATTATTAGATTCTTTATACATGGTTTTCCTCTGATTTGTTCCCGCACACAAAAAGTTTATTTTTTAAGCTCCAACGTTCAAATTGTTTACTCCCTTGTTTTTGTTTTTTTATACACCTAATTTAACCACCCGATTCATAGCCAACCCCCACCATGGGTGCCAATCCCCCACAGCCACTCAGGACAACAACAACAATTGGTGGGGGTAGGCGGTAGCATAATGGTTAGCATGCCCAGTTCCCAAATGCAAAATGCTGCAAATACATGGGCTCGAATCCCAGTGGCTTGTTTGTGAAGACAGCTTTCTCTGCTCTCTGGTGACGGCGAAGCTCAGAATGAGGCGGCGGCCCGACGACAACGGTCGCTGTCAGCCTAACAGAATAAGCGGGCGTGCAAGGTCACACCTAAAACCGTAAGTGTATTCAAAGGAAATACAGTATGCTCCTGTCGCCAAAAAAAAGTGATGAATAACGAGCGGTGTTGTTGAGCGAGGCTGTAGACCGATAATGTCACCAAAGACAGGGCCACGTTCCTGTCCCAGTGATCAACGTAAATGTAATTTCGACAGCATTTTAACTAGCGTGTAACTGATTCTCCATCAAGGTCGTTGCGTGTTTGTGTTGTGTCTAGCACGAGCGAGTAGTGTAAGCGATGACACTGTAGAGAAAGGAGTGAGCGAAGTCTGCGAAAAGTACTTGAGGATAGCCATATTGAACGTCAATGCCGTGTTGGAGAAAGCCTGCGACTTCAGTTGCTCAGGTCGCCAGAAAGGCTTGAGTGGTATCATACCGTTGTGTGTATTTGGTAACCACAGCGATGAACACACACTTTTCGGAAATAAACAGAGGAAAAGAGCCGAGTGAGTTGAAAAATAGAAGAATGAAAGAACTCGTGTGGTATATCAGGAGACTGAAGAAGACAATCAGAATAGATGGACGGCATTTTCGAGCTCTGGCATAGTTTGAAAAATGAGTGTGGCGAAGTATGACGCACAAAATAGCTAATGCCAACCTAAATGAATCAGCGTGGTCATACTTGCGCTTCACGCCATGGTGGCCTGCCACCAGGACATCATGGAGCCGCGGCGATGACAGTTTACATTCGGTGCTTGTGAATAAAAACGAGCACATCAGAGACGTCCGAGGAACGTTTCTACGGTACAAGATCACATCGCGAAAAGAGATAAGCTTGCGAATAGGGGCATCAGAAGATCGAGTATTACGGCGCCTGCTGATCTTGTTCAGGAAGACGCCAGCGTTTCATTCAGCGTTTATTTCTCAGAAAATGAGTTCAAGTTACGTTTATTTGCATCACAATTGCGGGCGTCCTCAGGCAAAAATTGAAAACGTTTCTTTAGGGGGTGCCTGAGTACTCTGTGTAAATTACGTACGACGCTGATAGCAAGAATACAATATTATTAGAGAATGTAGTTCGAAAACAAGTTCACTTGTTAGTGCAGTCACAGTGTAGTAAAAAGAAAGTACCTCCACAGTATAGCTGTGGAGGACGCAAATAATGAATAGGCTGAACAAAGAAAGTCTTGTAGGTCTGTAGTAAACTGGATAGACCATTCGCGTCTTTCCAACAGGATAAGCTTGCTCCTGAAGGCAGGAAGTCTAGTGGGCAATTAAGTCGGCCAGTTGACTCGGCGCTTAGAAATCCCGTAAAGGAAGCGATGACGCCACGACGACACGCCCACTGTACGCCAGCGATAAAGACAACTTTTTTAAAGTTAAGCTTTCTTTGCTTCTTCCATCGACTTTTCCACTGATGCTGTTGCTGTCTTGCGCGCCGTGTCGAAGGGAGGTTCAGAGCGTGCATATACATGGAAGGAGCGTGAAACTCATGGTGGCGCAAGAAACTCGTTTGGACCTTTCAATCGTGTCACATGTGCACAGCGCCCTCTGGAGCTCCCTGGGTGTCGTCACATTAGCGTCTTGACAGCTGGAATTATCCGGACCCTCCACAAAAGCATCGCAGAAACTGCAACGCTTACCCCTATCCTAACATGCAAGTCCTAAAGAAAGGTAGATAGAATGGTAGAGAGGGGGCAGGGAGAAGGAGGCACAGAATGGGGGTAGAACCGGGGTATTCGAGAAACGAGTGAATAAGAGCCTTGCCATTCTTCGTTCGCAGTTACCATATAGGGGAAAGGACGGAACAGGGAAAAGGGAAGATAACGAAACGCTACTACTATAGACACGACAGCGGTTGCGGGCAAACTGAAGGCACGGTACTTCATGTTCCCGTTATTTCTTAAAAATAAACACCATGCAAATTTGTCAAGTGGGAAGCTGACGCAGGACGTGCACACGCAAAGCCGCAATTAATCCCCGTAGATGACACAACTGAAGCGGTCGCACGTCAAATCAACACTTCTGTGGCCGCCGCGGTGGCATTGACGGCTATGGCATTGCTAGAGGTCGCGGGTTCGATCCCCGCCGCGGGAGCCGGATTTCGACGGGAGCGAAATAGAAATACGGTCGGGCACGTTGATTTAGGAGCACGTTAAAGAACACCAGGGTATCAAAGTTAATCTGGAGTACACTGCTACGGCGTGCCTCATCATCCGATTGTGGGTTTGCACGTAGAGCCCCGTAATTCTGCCAACACGGCTGCCGCTATGCGATGTGCCATGTGAAACAATGATAATGCTCAACCCTCTCATAGGTTACAAACAATGCGCACAACAACGCCTCAAGCAAACACGGCTCGCTGTATGCTGTGTACTACGCAGACAAACAGCAGTAGTGCACGCAAGGTAACATTTGCCATCAACTCGCTTACCCTCGTATTGCACTAAACGCTGAAGAACTTGTACATTCGTAGTCAGCATTACCGTTAATTACCGTCAATCAAAGAAAACAATACAAAGCTTTGCTTACATCGATTCGCTCAGTGCGTGGGATCCGCATAATTTTTTAGACTGTGAATTTATATGCGTAAGAATGGCGCTCATGAATGCAATACTTTCATTCGCAGGGAGCAAAAGCGGCTGTCGTGTCCACGGTAGAATTGATTTAAACGGTTTCTATCCCATGGCCATTACATCATTGCCAACTTCCCCAGGATCGTAGTCGTAAAAATAGGATACAAGTGACAGGAAAATCAGGAGGTTGATGAACGGCAAGAACGCAGAAGCTTGCACAAAACCTCAGGAAAATACAATCACTTTTTGAGCAGCGTGGTCAGGGAGCCGTGCTATGGTTTCAACGTCTATTTAATATCCCCCAAAATATGAACAGAGGCCGACAAAAGTGCGGGCATTTTGGGAAAGGTTAAACCGCTGGGAATGTCTGGACAGCACTAGCTTAAGATGATCGAAAAATAAAGAAACCATAACGTTGACAAAGCGGCCAAATTTTGGGACTAATAAGTTGGCTGTTGAAGCAATTCAGCTGAAACCCGATGGTGCGAAATAAAGTGAGAATGTCGCCAAGTGTTGAAGAGAGGTCAAGTAAGTCCTGTGGCCGACGCCAGTGCCCGGCAGCTGTCAGGCGACTGCACGTATAAGCGAGATGCCTGGTCGCCAGTCGTTACAGGGGGATTCGGGTCTGAATTGTGGACGCGGACTCCATTACATTAAGGACAATGCACTCTAAGGTGTCATTCTCCGACGGCTCGTACCGATTCTCGCGCAGTGAGCATGAGAACAAATTGTCTCACGTGCCGACTGTCGCCTTCCTCGAACTACCAACATTCCTTACCCGCCGTAGTTACTGAGTGGCTATGGTGTTGGGCTGCTAAGCACGAGGTCGCGGGATCGAATCCCAGCCCCGGCAGCCGTATTTAGATGGATTGAAATGCGAAAACACCCGTGTAGTTAGGTTTCACCATCATCGTCAGCCATTATCCGACTTAGTGTTAGGTGTACGTTAAAGATCCCCAGGTGGTCCAAATTATTCCGGAACCCCCCACTACGGCGTGCCTCATAATAAGATTGTGGTCTTGGCACGTAAAATCTCATAATTCATTATTTAACATTTTTTATGGATGTCCTTGGCAGTTGCACAACTCTTGATACAAGTGTCAGGAGTTGTGCGCAAGGTCTTTGAGTATATGGGTAGCCTTTATGACGTTCGATATCTGCTAGTGTACATACATTGCAGCTATATTATAAAGGCGGAACGGCAACATTGTAGACACTATGGAGAAGAGACAAATCCCGCATATATTACTGCACAATAATTTTAAATAGCGATCTTCCTTCACGCACGTGGATAACCGTGACTGGAGACTACTTTGGTAACTAACTACAAGTACTATATATGTCATATCCAAAGGTGTACCTGGTCCGGCGACCAGCAAATATGAAGCAATATTGCGGGCAGCTTCGGCCAAAGCATGCTAACGGACGACGACAGAGACAGTTTGCTCAATTCTTTTGCCATGCCTTTTGCCTCAAGGTGCGAAACTAACATATCGATGTATATATCTTAATACTTAAGCACATCTAGATTTGCAGCTTCTGCGGTAGCCCATGAGTGCGGATAGCAAAGTCGCTAGGGAAATAATTGGGGACACCTTAAAGGGACACTAAAGGTTACCAGAAACTCAAGTTAAAGTGGTAGAGCAATGTTCTAGAACGTCTAAGGCGTCAATATAATCGCGAACAGAGCTTTAGTAACCGAGAAATTGAGGTAAATGCATGACACGATTTGAGACCCCCCAGCGACATTCCGGTACTAGCCCGATGACGAAAGGTCTCCTCATAATTTGTGTTACTAATACTCAACTACTCGTATTAAAAATATCATTTCATTCGATTATAAGCCGGAAAAAATGCTACTTGTCTACGTCTATTCGATTCTAGGAAAAAATAACATTTTGACGTTACCCTTCAGTAATATGGGTGTTCGAAAGGTTTCGTTTTCGCTCGACTCTGCGCCGCGCACGCTTTGGAGTTTCAGTAGTTTCGTTATCGCGTCGTGCTGTGAGGGTTCTGCTCGCGAAACTTTCATTTGGAACAAGCAGCGAGAATGCCACGTCCATGTGATGTCGTGGGAAGCCCTCGTTGCTTTCCCGCTCCGGAGAGCCGGTGTCGAGGCCGCCGTCGTAGTACGCAACGACGCCGGCAGTGCGAGCCCTCAGAAGCAGGTCGCGCTCGTCGGTGCTCAAATCGCTGAAGTTGAGCCCACCATCGCGAGCCAATCTGTCGGTGTCAGGGTCCATTGCGACGAGCGTCGAAGTTAGCGTCATAGAATGAAGTACCAGCTTATGGGCGTTTTGCGCTGGAGTGTGAGGTATAGTAGCGGCGCCTGGTGGCGGTGCGGGAAACGACATCTGGGTCGTGCCAGCTTGGGTCGTATTGAGCCCTGGCTGTGGCGAAGCACGTTTCTAGGCCGAGTTTTGCGTCGATTCGCACATTTTTATGCCCTGTTGCGAGTGCGAAAAGGCTCGTCGCTTCTCATAGACCACGCCGACCACGCTGCGAGCTCGCTGCAGCCTATAGTTTAACGAAAACGGACTCTCCGTGTGCCGTGGGACGTAACGTGGGACGTAATTCGTTTCTCCTTCCGCTAGCCACCATACTCCCGCTTTCGCTCTGCTGTCGGCTCTGTCTTGGCTCTGTTTCTGGCCGCGCGTTCGCGTTTTGCGCAGAAAAGCCGTAGCGCCGTCTGCGGACGCCGTTCTACTCACCGATGGCGCAACGTCACTGAGACCATGATGTCAGTTCTCCTCGATCGGAGGGCGGGCGATTTGAACTGCGCTAGAGGTACGCGGACGCTTCAGAACACATTTTCTCTTAAAATAAGTCTCTCCTTGGCACGAAACAAGCGTTTCGAGGTTTCTGGGATGGTATTTCAACAGTCCACGTTGACTTAATAGTAACCTTTAGTGTCCCTTTAACGAAATCGATAGGTCTAAATCAAAAGCCTTCCACGACGGCGTCTCTCGTTGACGCTGTGCGATGTTCAGACATTAAGAATGTGAGCCGATCGAAGAAAGGCTGCCACGGAGTGCTTCCGACGATTACCCTAGCTTGTTTACTCAGTATCATCGAAAAAAGGAAAAAAAGAAAAAAGAAGAACCGTATCAAAAGCCCAGAATCAATCATCGCTCGTCGCGACTAAACGCTCTTAGGATGATAGGTCATTTCCAGCCGACGAGCGGCTACGCTTTATCGAGGACACTGATAACGCCGGCGGGACAAGCATTGTGGCGAAGTTCAATGAGCAGGGATTGCTTTTAATTACTTTATTTTTGTGTTGTTGACGTCATCAACGCGTCACCGCGGGAAGTTCGAAAAGTTTAAGGTCAGTACGCCATGTGGTGGCATCCAGAAAAGCTGGATACGAGTCTTTTTTCGTCTTTTCAAGCTTACTATATGCCTCCTAAAGGTTGTTGTTGTTGTTGTTGTTGTTGTTGTTGTTGTTGTTGTTGTTGTTGTTGTTGTTGTTGTTGTTGTTGTTGTTGTTGTTGTTGTTGTTGTTGTTGTTGTTGTTGTTGTTGTTGTTGTTGTTGTTGAGCATAATTTACTGATTGAGTTGACCTAATCCTACGGTTCCTGCCAAGCCAAAAGGTTGACCAGCACGTTCGACACGCTTTCCCATCGTCTATGCTTGGATCGACGTAGCCTGCACGTCTCCCTTCTTGAGTCATTAAAAGAAGAACGTCCCCAGATAGTATAGTCTCTGCGATAACCCCGACGCTTGACTGGAGCATCTACTTATACAGAATTCCCACAATATAAATGATCCGACAGGTTTCGCCTGCACGACCGTTTGAACCTCCTTGACAACCGCCCTCTATATATAAGACAAGTGCTTGGACTGTGGTCGTCCCCTGATAAGCAGAGGCATGTCGTTAGCGCCTTTATCGACTTCATGTCATCGACAGTTCCGCTTTGTTTGAGTGACAGTTCAGTGGTATGGCATTCCGCTTAGTGTGTACATTTTTGGATGTCGTCTATATTTGTTAAAAGTTGCGTGAGATTTTCCCGATGTGACGTGGCGACTGCACCAAATAATTACGTAGACCACGCTTTCGATGCTGATGCCCGTAATGACACTATGTTCGTTTGTGACTTGTGTTATAGTGTGTGCAGTATCGTTATTCTCATATTTTCTTCAGATCTCTCTCTCTCTTATATATATATATATATATATATATATATATATATATATATATATATATCACGTTGGAGTTCGGCCTGCTCCTTACAGAATTTGTCGAGGGATCAAATACACGAATGTTAACTGCATTGCCATTGCCGAAGATGCTGCAAACGAATTCTTGTACGCTGCGCACTGACAAGTAAAATATGTATTTTTTCATTAAAGAATATAGTGGTATGGTCCCAAAAATTGTGCCATTAACTGGTATCAATGCTTCCACGTTTTTGTCTATTTAATAAGTAAAGAAAATATCACAAGAACTTTAGAACTATATCAGTTCGAAATCCGCAAAGCAGTGCATGCCGCTGATATGATAAATGTAAAGGCCGTGAAATGAACGAGTTGAGGACAGATATTTTAATGAAACTTTGTCATTCAAGAACCTTGTTTGCGTTTGTGTACATATGCAACGGCCAGGGAAAAATCGCAATGACACTGTCTTTCGTTTCCATGTGTTGCGCAGGAGCAGCTGTCACCGGTCGTGTATTGTACTTGCACCGAAATTATAGTCGCAACGGAGATGAAATATAAAAAGCAGGAGTTCTGCAAAATACACATTAGAAATGGAATACACAAATGCGAAGGTAAAGCTTCATAAAGGGCAAAAAAGTGTCACTGAGAACAAAGTTCACTGCATGTATCCACAAAACCTCGCAACAATATATTTGAATATACGTATAAGTCTCTAATAAATCTACGTATCTAAGCAAAAGTCGCTGTATACAGGGTGTCTCAACTAACTTTAGCCAGAGTTTAAAAATATGCCGATGCACTCTAAGGCGACGCGACCAAATGTATGTAGTGTGTCCCGCTATATTTTGTATTTTTGCTTAATTAGATTTTTAGTCAAGATTAATTAAACAACTTCTGAAGTAACGAAGCTAGGGAAAAAATTCCAATTAGAAAATTGCAGAGTGGTTTGCAAAACGTCCGAATAAACAGTTTCTGTCTTTCTATCCATTTAGTATTAGTGTATTTTAGCTTACTGGTAATGCCCGCGAAATACAAAACACCACGTGGCATGGCCGCTTACACGTCGTGATTGCACTGCTCCCAAACGTTCCGCGCACAAACAGCCACAGGCGCGCTGCCGCTTAAAAGGCGACAGGGCAGCGACGTAGGTGTTGGCTGTCCCATTTACCCCAGCGATGTGCTCCCCTCGCGACAGTTCGTTATAGCGATAAGCAAACCAAACGGTTATCGCTTGTGCTTCCGGAAGCAACAAGTCCGTTACTTCGCATAGCTGTAAGGAAATTGAACATCCCTAAATAAAGAGAACTCAGTTTTCAGAAGGCTAAAAATGGTAGAATAAGAGTATCTTAAATTACCAGACGCCGCCTTTCACTGAATTTACGTTTATTTTTCATGCGCTTTCCCAGCAAGTGGTCGAAGAGGTCACCTTCTGCAGCGATACAACACTGGGATCTTCTGAGAAGGCTCGCTGTCGCTGCCTTGAATACCGTCTGTGAAACGATGTGGCTGACTTCAATTATCTTCTCCTGCAAGGCTTCTGGAGTCGTCAGTGCCGTCGTGTTTACGTGATCCTTAATATAGCCCCACAAGAAAAAGTCAAGAGGGCTGAGGCCGGGTGACCTTGCTGGCCACAGGACAGGCCCATTTCTCCCTATCCATTGCCCTGGAAAGGTAACATCAAGCCATGCTCGTGCTTGACTGCAGCTGTGGGCTGGGGCCCTGTCGCGCTGATACCACATTGCGTCAAGCCGGGCAGATTGCAGCAGAAGTCTTCAACCGGCCCTTTGAGGAACTCACTTAGATACCTAATGCCAGTCAGAGTGTTGTTAAAAAACACTGGGCCAATGACTGCGCTGTCATATATTCCGCGCCAAACTTTAAAAGACCACTGATATGGGTGGCGGGATATTCCTAACCAGTGGAGATTTTTCTCATTCGACTAGTGTGCGTTTTGGATGTTTACTTGGCAATTTTGGAAAAAGTTCGCCTTATCAGTCCAGAGTACCTTGGTGAGAAAGTCAGAATCCTGCTCCTCCTGAATCAAAATCCAATTCGCAACGTCTAGTCTCTTTTGAAGATTTCTTGACTCCAGGCATTCATGCAACTGCAGATGATTGGGGTGCAGTCGAGCTGTTTTAAATATCATCCAGGTAGTTGAGTTGGACACACCGAGCTGTGCGCCACGCTGCGCGTGCTAGCGTGTGGATTAGCCGCCATGAAAGACAAAACGTTGGAGTGAATCTGATTATTTATGACTGAAGCTCTCTGCCTCTTTCTTGTGAAGCTTCTGGCTTGCTTCAGAGACTCGTAGGTACTGAATATTGTCATCCGGCTCGGTCGCGTACCGCGGTGCCAGCTTCGAAATGTTCTTGCAGCCTGCCGTCTCTGTCCGCTTGCAGCTCTTAGGACAATCATTATGTCTGCTTTTTCCTCGTTGGAAAACGGTATCACGAAATTTCTCGCGCTATAACAGCCGATGCACGATAGTTTGTCTATCGCTGTCTGCAACTACCACCTACCCCCACCTCCACGTCAGTCAGTCGATTTACGCAGCGCGAGCGATAACGGTTGCTAGCTTAAATCGAACAGCCAACGCTTGCGTCGCTTCCCTGTCGCTTAAAGGGACCCTGAAACGATTTTGACGATTTTCTACGAACGTACTGAGTCGTTAGAGTAGGTCCTTCTGATCATTAATTGACACATCTAAGTGCTCCGCGTAAAGCGTGTAATTTATTATAAGGTTTTAAAAATGCACATCGCTGCCGATCGCAGCACACTGCTCGGCGGAATTTTAAGCCGCCCCTACCCATATTACGGAAATCACCCATAAGACGTCAGTGGGGCTATCCGATTGGCTGACCAGGGCGCGTGATTGATAATTTTTCCAACCGTATGGTAAACAAATTCTTTGGTAAACAAATTCTTATGGTAAAAAATTCCTTCAATACTTGGAATGTTAGTTCATTTGTTTTTATAAAAAAGAAAGTAACATAAAGAGAATGCACAAGAACAATTTTTTCAGTACACTTAAGCACTTCCGGCACACAGCAAGTGTCGTCTGCTTGTGTTACAACGTACTCCATTTTTGACGAGAACTCCGCGGTCAGAGTCGGTCTCAGTCTTTTCGCGAGCACTATGATTCGACTTTGTTGCCTTATGGACTGCAAAACGTAGCGACTGCCAATATGTCAAGCTGCGACATCGTGTCCCTCTACAAGGCAGCATACGAGCGAACTGGCTGCTACGCATCGGACTGCCGCATCGGCGCCAGGATTTGCGCGTTTGTGGCCGTCGCTTTATACCGGAAGATCACTAACGCAATAGCGTTTCGCGAGTCCGGTATTAGGGCAAACGCAAGCACAAGGGGGACAGGGTCTGGCCGCTTGACTGTGCCGTAACGGGATGAGCCATGAGATGAGCAGAAGGGCAAATGTGAATGGTCTGCACGGTGGCACAGATCTCAACCATACACAGTATCAGCAACGAAGTGTATTCTTCTTTGCTTCTGGTATGTATTTTTCGCAGAAGTGTAATCATCAACACGTTGTTTTTATAAATGTTTAAAATGTTTTACACTTGGTTAGAGCAAATTAGCGCTTTGTTTGGCTGGTTAAGCGCTGCGCCAACAAGTGTCTGGACCGTGCAGACCGATCAGGCCGCTCACGTACGTCTACGCTAAAGTTCCTTCATCAGCTTGAGTTTATGCCTCCAATCATTTGCCGAAATGACCGGCTTGCCTGTGGTTACCGGAATACCAGACACGTTCGGCGCTACGACAGAATGCTCGCAACGCACGCTGCTTTGATAGCTCTCGGTCGACGGCCAAGCGGCTAGCAGGGAGGTCTCGCGCGGGCGGGTTCCAAAACAAACGGAAGTAGACGATGTGACGTCGCATCGTGACGCAGTACCAGTGAAGGCGGAGCTTAGCCCCGCTCGCTCGGCGAACGAGTTGAGGAGGAAAAGCATGGCTAGGGAGGAGGGTAACTTCTAATTGCTTGTAATTCCATTAATACGTAACGCTTCACCTAAATTGTGGTGCGAATGTTCTACTGTACACAACGCGTCTACAAAATTTGTCCGAACCATTTCAGGGACCCTTTAAGCGGCAGCGTACCTATGGCAGAATGCTTGGAAGCAGTGAAATCACGACGCGCAAGCGGGCATGCCACGCTGTGTATTTTCTTTTCTTCTTTCTTTTTTGTATTTCGCGGACATCCGCAGCAAGCTGAAAAAAACTTATACCTAATAGAAACACAGAAACTGTTTATTCGAACGTTTTGCAAACCGCTCTGCAACTTTCTAATTGGAATTTTTTTCCTAGCTTCGTTGCTTCAGAAATATGTTAATTAATCTTGACTAATTATCAAATTAAACAATATACAGAAATAGCATGACAACACCAAAAACACCACTCTTACAACGATAAGACGTTTGGTCAGCCAGAAAAAGCTCAAAAACGAAATACGGGTGGCGACGCCTACTTATGTTCCCGCACCTGGGGGCTGTGACGTCTTGGATTTTGATGGCATCTTCTAGGGCCTACTAATTATATATAGCGGTACACATTGAATACATTGTGTTCTAAAGGAACCAGATATTACACATGGCAAGTTTCGGGAACCTTTATTCAGCCAACGCGGCCCAAATGCGAAAACATACTTTGGAATCCCTGACGTCACGCTGACGTACCGGCGCTGGAGTTTCGGCGCGAAATTCAAATGCTGATACTTGGACCTTCATTTTCTGATCTAATAATCAAACAATTTTTTTAAAATGACTGCCTGCAGGGTTCTCAAACAATGCTTCATTAGTCTAAACTGATTTATTGTTGCGCTTTAGTGTCCCTTTAAAGTGCATCGGCATATTTTTTAAACTCTGCCTAAAGTTCGCTGAAACGCCCTGTCATCATCATCATCAGCCTGGTTACGCCCACTGCAGGGCAAAGGCCTCTCCCATACTTCTCCAACAACCCCGGTCATGTACTAATTGTGGCCATGCCATGCCTGCAAACTTCTTAATCTCATCCGCCCACCTAACTTTCTGCCGCCCCCTGCTACGCTTCCCTTCCCTTGGGATCCAGTCCGTAACCCTTAATGACCATCGGTTATCTTCCCTCCTCATTACATGTCCTGCCCATGCCCATTTCTTTTTCTTGATTTCAACTAAGATGTCATTAACTCGCGTTTGTTCCCTCACTCAATTTGCTCTTTTCTTATCCCTTAACGTTACACCTATCATTCTTCTTTCCATAGCTCGTTGCGTCGTCCTCAATTTGAGTAGAACCCTTTTCGTAAGCCTCCAGGTTTCTGCCCCGTAGGTGAGTACTGGTAAGACTCAGCTATTATATACTTTTCTCTTGAGGGATAATGGCAACCTGCTGTTTATGATCTGAGAATGCCTGCCAAACGCACCCCAGCCCATTCTTATTCTTCTGGTTATTTCCGTCTCATGATCCGGATCCGCCGTCACTACCTGCCCCAAGTAGGTGTATTCCCTTACAACTTCCAGTGCCTCGCTGCCTATTGTAAATTGGTGTTCTCTTCCGAGACTGTTAAGCATTACTTTAGTTTTCTGCAGATTAATTTTTAGACCCACTCTTCTGCTTTGCCTCTCCAGGTCAGTGAGCATGCATTGCAATTGGTCCCCTGAGTTACTAAGCAAGGCAATATCATCAGCGAATCGCAAGTTACTAAGGTATTCTCCATTAACTTTTATCCCCAATTCTTCCCAATCCAGGTCTCTGAATACTTCCTGTAAACACGCTGTGAATAGCATTGGAGATATCGTATCTCCCTGCCTGACGCCTTTCTTTATTGGGATTTTGTTGCTTGCTTTATGGAGGACTACGGTGGCTGTGGAGCCGCTATAGATATCTTTCAGTATTTTTACATACGGCTCGTCTACACCCTGATTCCGTAATGTCTCTATGACTGCTGAGGTTTCGACAGAATCAAACGCTTTCTCGTAATCAATGAAAGCTATATATAAGGGTTGGTTATATTCCGCACATTTCTCTATCACCTGATTGATAGTGTGAATATGATCTATTGTTGAGTAGCCTTTACGGAATCCTGCCTGGTCTTTTGCTTGACAGAAGTCTAAGGTGTTCCTGATTCTATTTGCGATTACCTTAGTAAATAGTTTGTAGGCAACGGACAGTAAGCGGATCGCTATAATTTTTCAAGTCTTTGGCGTCCCCTTTCTTATGGATTAGGATTATGTTAGCGTTCTTCCAAGATTCCGGTACGCTCGAGGTCATGAGGCATTGCGTATACAGGGTGGCCAGTTTCTCTAGAAGAATCTGTCCACCATCCTTCAACAAATCTGTTGTTACCTGATCCTCCCTAGCTGCCTTCCCCCTTTGCATATCTCCCAAGGCTTTCTTTACTTCTTCCGGCGTTACCTTTGGGATTTCGAATTCCTCTGGACTAATTTCTCTTCCATTATCGTCGAGGGTGCCACTGGTACTGTATAAATCTCTATAGAAATCCTCAGCCACTTGAACTATCTCATCCATATTAGTAATGATATTGCCGGCTTTGTCTCTTAACGCATACATCTGATTCTTGCCAATTCCTAGTTTCTTCTTCACTGTATTTAGGCTTCCTCCTTTCCTGAGAGCATGTTCAATTCTATCCATATTATACTTCCTTATGTCAGCTGTCTTACGCTTGTTGATTAACTTCGAAAGTTCTGCCAGTTCTATTCTAGCTGTAGGGTTAGATGCTTTCATACATTGGCGTTTCTTGATCAGATCTTTCGTCTCCTGCGATAGTTTGCTGGTATCCTGCCTAACGGAGTTACCACCGACATCCATTGCACACTCCTTAATGATGCCCACAAGATTGTCGTTCATTGCTTCAACACTAAGGTCCTCTTCCGGAGTAAAAGCCGAATACCTGTTCTGTAGCTTGATCTGGAATTCCTCTATTTTCCCTCTTACCGCTAACTCATTAATCGGCTTCTTATGTACCAGTTTCTTCCGTTCCCTCCTCAGGTCTAGGCTAATTCGAGTTCTTACCATCCTGTGGTCACTGCAGCGCACCTTGCCGAACACGTCCACATCTTGTATGATGCCAGGGTTAGCGCAGAGTATGAAGTCTATTTCATTTCTAGTCTCGCCGTTCGGGCTCCTCCAGGTCCACTTTCGGCTGTCCCGCTTGCGGAAGAAGGTATTCATTATCCTCATGTTATTCTGTTCCGAAAAGTCTACTAATAACTCTCCTCTGCTATTCCTTGTGCCTATGCCATATTCCCCCACTGCCTTGTCTCCAGCCTGCTTCTTGTCTACCTTGGCAGTGAAGTCGCCCATCAGTATAGTGGATTTTGTTTTCACTCTACCCATCGCCAATTCCACGTCTTCATAGAAGCTTTCGACTTCCTGGTTCATGACTGGATGTAGGGGCGTAGACCTGTAAGACCTTCAATTTGTACCTCTTATTAAGTTTCACAACAAGACCTGCCACCCTCTCGTTAATGCTATAGAATTCCTGTATGTTACCAGCTATATTCTTATTAATCAGGAATCCGACTCCTAGTTCTCTTCTCTCCGCTAAGCCCCGGTAGCACAGGACGTGCCCGCTTTTTAGCACTGTATAGGCTTCTTTCGGCCTCCTAACTTCACTGAGCCCTATTATATCCCATTTACTGCCCTCTAATTCCTCCAATAGCACTGCTAGACTCGCCTCACTAGATAACGTTCTAGCGTTAAACGTTGCCAGGTTCATATTCCATAGTGTGTCAAACAAGGCAAATAAACATGTTGCGTAATCAGATTCACAGATCACAGAATCCTAAACCCCCCCCTCCCTCCACTCACTCCGATGCGGCGCGCTTCCGCCCCACTTTTCTCCGTTGCCCACCCACCATCGTCGGCTCACCCCATCCCACCCCCACCTACGCTTTCACTCGCACACAAATCATGCGGCGCGCGGTGACGATGTTATCGCCTTTGGACTTCATACGGAACATGACGGCGACGGCGACGACAGGAATGCCCCTTGAGTGTCCATATGATTGCTATCGCAATAATATAGAGTATCCAGCAACTGAAGAGTGCCGTGGCCCATTCCTTTCCGCAAAAGAAGTAACAAAATCGAACTTTCAGCATGCGACGATTCGCTGCGACACAACATTTTTTTTTTCCTTTTGTGGGGCGCGGGCACCGGAATGAAAAAACGCAAATGAAAGCATGTTGGCCACAATCGAATGCCTACTTTGGGCACCTAATGTGGCTACCAAAGAAATATCGAAGAAAACGGAAGACGCTTGGTCCACAGAGAACCGTATGCATGCTGCTCATTATCCTACACTGACGAGACAAAAGTCTTTCCGGAGAGGTTGCGATAACATCGAAATGAAGGTGATGCCCTCAAGCGAACGCGTTGCAATCCGTCGAGACCCCGCAGTGGTGGCGGCGAGCGACCATTGCTTCTTTTTCTCGTCAGCTAGCCAGTAAGCGTCCAAAACTCTGTAAGGCCAAAATCCACTCGGCCAGAGAAAAACAATCGCGCACCGAAGTGCGCCGCGTGGTTGTCAGGACAACACGTGAAAAATGCATGACCTCTGGCTGACTCTGCCAGCCCGCGGTTAGTGAGAACAAGGAAATTGAAGAGGCTCAGTGTGGTCCTCGTGAATAAAAGTCAAAGTAGAAAAAATAAATAAGAACGTAGTTAGCTTATTTGCTGGCTTTATATAGTGTCTCGACATGGATGCTTTCGTGCAGGTGAAAAAAATGTTGGTATTCTTTTCTGTGACATGACGGCACAAATGAACCATCACAACACTTCGTCTCGTCGGACCTCGCTGCATGCTTTGTCAACTTGTCTGATAGTGTGTTGATTTGGCTTGTCTTGTACGGTTCGATGTACGACTTTAGAAAAGTCAATGCACCTTTGGCGTCAAATGTTTATGACAACACTAAACCCACAATGATTCGGAATTGAAAATCTAAAGAAACATCCCTGTACTTAGATTTAGGTGCACGTTAAAGAACCCCAAATGGTCGAAATTTCCGGAGTCTTCCGCTACGGCTTGCCTCATAATCAGAAAGTGGTTTTGGCACGTAAAACCCCATGATTTAATAATTAATAAAATTTAAAGCACGACTTTGGAAATGTAAGTGCACCTTTAGCATCAAAAGTTTATGTGATCTTTATACCCATGAAGTTTCGGAATTGAAATCCATGCTCTCCGTAGATTCCGCGGCATCCGCGAGATGCCGCAACGAGCCCGCTCGCCATCAAAACGCCCTTGAAGCTTTGTGCTCGGATGGGGCTCTTTGCGTTATGTGACTCCAGGTGCGTGGGCGTTGCCACGAAATCCAGCCCGAGTTCACAATCTTCGAGCCGAAATGTCTTTTCGAGCGTGAAAAATACATTCTAGACAAAATCCAGAGCGATTTCCGGCGCCGGGGGTTGTTTTGGTCGGCGGTGCATGACAGCACAGAAAATTTAGGGGGGGGGGGGGGGGCTGAAGCCCCATAAGCCCTTTGGCTACGCCCCTGATATATATATATATATATATATATATATATATATATATATATATTATTTATTTATTTATTTATTTATTGCCCCCCACTCGAAAAATAGTTGTTACGCCACTGGCAGTAGACCTCGACAAAGGCCTCTTCGTCGCTAAAAGCAAGTATAAGCACGTAGGGAAACAGCAACTTGTACTGGTGTTTCTGCTGCGGTCACTACTGCTAGAGGGTACTAGGTCACTATAGTGTACCGCGTTTCGCTCTGCATGGCCCGCCATAACTATTTGGATGAGTCCGCTCTGCCCGACAGTTTTTTCCTAAATCAAAAGAAAATTAAGCTTTCTAACATTTTGTTTCACAAGCATTAATTAGCCTTTCATGACTTGTCGTGGCTAGCAGCACACATATATCTTCTCCCTCAGCGTCTGTCAACCCATGTCAAGCAAAGGCGCATAGTTACGTAAGAGAGGACACAGCAGAAAATTGGTTCTTTATTCCATGACACGGCGACCCTCAGTACCACCGGATCCTACAGAAGCACAGGTCATACAACGTAGATTCTGTGCTACCGGAGGTCGCCGAGGGCTGTTTTGAGACCACCTCCACTGCACCGCTTTCTGCCGAACATAGATCCCACAGAAGAGAGATCACGCAACAGCGATAAACAAATCGTAGTTAGCGCGCTTCGGCGACACGCCACCGCGGTCCCTAAAAAGTCCCTAGATGATTCTCTCCCTAGATGCCTAGGACATGATCACGTGAAATGGGGTGGAGAATCGTCGAAGTTTGTTCTTTATTTTATGGTATCGTCCGTTTTGTTCGCGGTTTCGTTCGTTCGGGCTCGGCGTCGTGGCATAATTAATATTGTAGTCATGCTTGCGATGGCTTTACGGGACATTGAGGAGGAGCAGCAATGGAAACAGTTGAAATTCGGTGGAGACATGTCACTGTTCGCGTGAACGGCTGTTGTCAGCATCGGTTTCAATGTGTTCGTAAGCGAATGTGCCCGACTGTGTGCGTCTGATCGTTGTTGTTATATCATTACAATGTTTTCAGGAGCTCGCATATTTATTGTGCCTACAGGCATTGGGGGCCCACGGGTGAACCTTTATAAGAGTAAAGTGATGGAGCACGGGGCCACAGTTGTGAGTGACGAAAACTTGGCCACACACGTAATCGTGGCGGAGTCGCTGGACGGAGACCGTATTTCTAAAATAGTGGACACAGCAAACTTACGTACATCCGTGAAAATCGTAAAATGTACGTGGTTAAGCGAGTGCTTCAAGAGTAGATCGTTGCTCGAAACAACTACGTACGAGCTGCACTGCAAGCCATCTCCGAGTGCTGTCACAATCTGCTGCCAAGATTCTAACGGCGTCCCTTCTAAACGGCCAAGACTTTTTCGTGAGCCTGCAGATCGTGTACCTCAGCCTGGTGTCTCTCGGAGCGCCGAATCCTCGATACTGCATCAAACAGCCGTTTCGGTACGCTTAACCCGCGCTTTTAAAGTGAAATGCTGTTTTAGAATGCATGCGTAATAAATATATATCGTTTTTTGCCGACGTTTTGTATGCAGGACAAGTGGGTGTGCGCAGTTGCCTCCACAGACGTTCCTGTGAATAAGAATTCCCACATAACTGACCAATTGGAGGTGATATGTGCTGCACAGACTATGCGTTAAGCCTCCTGACAGACCGAGGTTATTTTATTCCAGGCCATGGTTGAAACCTACCAAAGCACTAAAGACCACTGGAGGGCCCTTGGTTACGAAAAAGCCATCATGCAGCTCAAGCGGCATGCTACTGAGATCACGACATGGGAGGTAAAGGAGTATATAGGAGTATGATTTCTCAACGCACTGTTGTTTAACTAAAAGCATCAGATCATTAAATGGTATTACGGAATACCAGGCATAGTTTTCTTCATTCATTTCTAGTCTCATGTTCATCCTGATCTGTAATAAACACTGTTAACTAAACCACAACAGAGACACAAAAATCATAAATTATAGCAAATGTGGCTTAATGGCTGTGGTGTTCAGCTTTTGAACACAAGGACACAGGTTCTATTCCCAACTGTGGCAGTCGTATATTCTGATGGCAGAAAGCAAAAACGCTTGTGTACTACAATTTATGTGCACGTAAAAGAACCCCAGTTAGTGGAAATTGATCTAGAGCACCCCTACCAAAGCCAAAACAAAATGATGTTTCGAGACGCATCTCAAAACGGCATTTTGTTTTGACTGGTTGGTGACCTGCTTCTTCTCTCACAATTATCTTACCCTACCAGACAGTATTCCACCAAACTCTCAACTACAGGGTTTAATACACCATCAAGGAAGATACTTTGTGGGAATGTAAAGTTATGAGCGATATCAGAAACATAAGTCTGTTAAAGGGATCACTGTCATAAACATATATTTATCTTCTATGAGCATGAACTTATATGAAAACTATATAGTTAATACAAAAAAATACAGGACAATTTAACATAGAACATATTTTTAAAAAATAGAGCAAATTAACCCTTTCTGTACCAAGTGCCTATTGTTTCAGAAAACTGAAATTTCCTGAATTTTTTTTTAACTTGTTCATTGTGAACAGCTTTAATTAATGCAGTATAAGCAGTTCATTTGTTAATTTTTCATGTCTTGTCAATTATTTATGTTTTTCAGTTGCAAATAGTCAATGCCACAGAAACAATCTACATGAAGCACAATATTTCTTCGGAAAAGTCAACCGCGCTTTTGTTATCCTCCATGCAACACATCATTTCTGGCGCAGTATGGAAAGCAAATGGCAGAGGAGCAGGTGGCAAAGCATTTGTCAAGCCACATCCATGCAAGAGAGGTTGGCAGAAGTTCTAAATCTTCATCGCAATCGTTAGTACTAAGTTAAAGCTCTGAACATGATTCACTAGATCTTGCCAGGTCTAGTTGTTTACTTAAGATGCAGAAACATCCAAAAATGCCGTGATTCTGGAATTGAAAAGGCAGGCATATTGCTGCAGCCTCCTCACTCTGCACAACCATATTTAAATTGCAGGGGAGCCAGACTCCCGCTTCATTTCCAGCAACTGCACCCTCAGAAACTTTTCTAGGAAACTGGTGCCATTTAACCCCTTAACTGCCAAGATAAAAAATTTATCATAAGTGTGGATTAAAAAAATATATCCATATATTTTCTTTTCTTCTTCTTAATATCGTGCCAGGAATTCCTGTAGTGCTCTTACTGCTCAAATGTTGAATAAGAATACCAAAATGCATTGTGTATTATTTATGTGTTAAAATTTTAAGGTAGTGCAACCTTTCCTGGGACGAGTGAACTATAGTTAACTCGTTAACTTGAGTTAACGAGTTAATTTCATGATGCCACGGTCAGCTGGTACTAGAATTTCAAGACGGCATTGCCACCTGTCTCGCCTTTGTGCCTCTTCTTACAGTAAAAGTAATTTATTTTGTATTTTAGCGGAGTAGTTAATTACTACACCTCAAATGAATGAAACCGTAACTAAGCTGGCTTCAGAGGCAGCAATTGAAGTGGGAGGTAAGGCACCAAGACAACCAGTAGGCAAGCTCTCTCAAGTAACAAAGGACCTAATAAAGAAATGACAAAGACTGAAAGTGTCCATAAGATGGAATTCGCGGAACTGTCACAACTGATCAACAAGGCGAAAATAAGTGCTATTCGAAATTATAATGTGAGAAAGGCTGAAGAAGCTGTAAAAAAAAGGATGCAGCCAGAAATCAGTGAGAATAAAACTTGGCATAGGACAAACCAAGGTGTATGCGCTGAAAAATAAGGAGGCTAATATCATCAGCAATCTGGAAGGTATATTGAAAGCAGCGGAAGAATTCTTTGCTAACCTATACAGTACCCAGATGACTCAGGTTAACTCCATTCAAAACAGTAATGAACAGGATACAGAAACTCCTCCTATATTTAGTGATGAGGTCAGAAGGGCCTTGGAAGACATGAAACGGGGAGAAGTGGCAGGAGAAGATGGAATAACAGTCAATTTAATCAAAGATGGAGGAGACGTAATGCTCGGAAAACTGGCGACTCTCTGTACAAAGTGTCTATCGACTGTAAGGGTCCCGGAAAACTGGAAGAATGCTAACATTATACTGATCCACAAACAGGGAGACGTTAAAGAATTGAAAAATTATATGCCCATTAGCTTACTCCTAGTACTATATAAAATATTCACCAACATAATCTCCAATAGAATGAGGGCAACACTGGACTTTAGTCAACCAAGGGAACAGGCAGGTTTCAGGAAGGGATACTCTACGATGGATCACATCCATGTCGTCAATCAGGTAATTGAGAAATCCGCAGAGTACAATCAGCCTTTCTGTATCGCTTTTACAGATTACCAAAAGGCTTTTGATTCAGTAGTGATACCAGCAGCCATAGAGGCATTACGTAATCAAGGAGTACAGACCGCTTACGTAAATATCTTGGAAAGTATCTGCAGAGATTCCACAGCTACCTTAATTCTTCACAAGAAAAGTAGGAAGATATCTATAAAGAAAGGGGTCAGACAGGTAGACACAATCTCTCCAATGCTATTCACTGCGTGCTAGGAAGAAGTATTCAAGCTATTAAACTGAAAAGGCTTTGGAGTAAGGATCGACGGCGAACACCTCAGCAACCTTCGGTTTGCCGATGACATTGTTCTATTCAGCAACACTGCAGACGAGTTACAACAAATGATTGAGGACCTTAACAGAGAGAGTGTAAGAGTGGGGTTGAAGATTAATATGCTGAAGACAAAGATAATGATGAATAACCGGGCAAGGGAACAAGAGTTCAGGATGGCCATTTAGCCTCTAGAGTCGGTGAAGGAGTACGTTTACCTTGGTCAATTAATCACAGGGAACCTTGATCATGAGAAGGAAATTCATAGAAGAATAAAAATAGGTTGGATTGCATACGGCAGACATTGTCAGCTCCTGGTTGGAAGCTTACCGTTATCATTGAAAAGGAAGCTGTACAATCAGTGCTTTTTACCAGTGCTGACATAGGGGGCAGAGACTAGGAGACTGACAAAGAGGCTTGAGAACAAGTTAAGGACCACATAAAGAGCGATGAAAAGAAGAATGCTGGCATAACATTAAGAGACAGGAAAAGAGCGGTCTGGATCAGAGAGCAAACGGGTATAGCCAATATTCTAATTGACATTAAGAGAAAAAAATGGCGCTGGGCAGGTCATGTAATGCGTAGGTTAGATAACCGTTGGACCATTAGGGCTACAGAATGGGTATCAAGAGAAGGGAAGTGCAGTAGAAGACTGCAAAAGACTAGGTGGTACGATGAAATTAGAAAATTCGCGGGTGCTAGTTGGAATCGGTTGGCGCAGGACAGGGGTAATTGGAGATCACAGGGAGAGGCCTTTTCCTTCAGTGGACATAATATAGGCTGATGATGGTGATGATGAAATAATTTTTCTCTTTAGAGTTCCTTTAAGCCTTTGTGATATTTTGTCTTCTGTGTGATCTAAGGATGTGTTCTGTCATATCATTGAATTTGAAAGTTGTTACTGGCATGTTTAAATTGCATGTTCACATGACTGGCTGGGTATTGCAAATGTGTGTTCTGCACCAGGCCTTATCAACCATGTTTGATGAAAGGAAGGATAACAGAGTGAAAGCAAGGTAACTGCTACATCAGGGAGACATGTTGCAGAGCCCCTTTAAAGGTGTTCAACAGCCTGTGTGAGACGGCCGCAGCTCCTTTGAGATAACGCCTTCTTCAGATGTCTTGCTTATGTGGCAGGTGTGAGGGTCCTCTGAAGCTTCTGTTGTTCTTTTCTTTTAAAGCTTGTTCCACTGTGAATATTCTTGCAGTCTCTTATCTCAGTTCAGCGTTGCCCTTCTTAAAAGGCTGTTGCGTCTTTAGTGGAAGTCCTTCAAAGTTTTGTCCCAACTGCTTTACCTTATTGTGTATGATCTTATGAGCTAGCAGGTGTGTCTGCTACACAGTAAATGCCTGCTAATGAAATGGCCAGTCTCTAAGAATGTGGCTACCATGTTGGCAAGTGGTGCAGGAATGACTTAAACATGTTCGTAGTAAGAAGCAAACAAACACTGACACCAAGGACAACATAGGAGAAATGTCTTGTGCCTAATAAATGAAATAAAGAAGCGAAAAATTAATGGAAATGAAAATGGATGAAAAAGCAACTTTCCGCAGGTTGGGAACAATCCCACAACCTTCGCATTTCGCGTGCGATGCTCTACCAATTGAGCTACCGCGGCGCCGCTTCCCTGTCCACTTTCTTGGGTATTTATGTTTCCTAGTAGAGCCCTGGGAGTGTTAGCCAGCACCACCACTCGCAGACCTTGGTGGCGAATGGGGAACATCCTTTCTGCTGCAGGGTGTCATGAGAACGTGATCTTTTTGGGTGAAGGCAACTGGTCACTAAGGATGCAAACTTGTTCACGCAATTCTGTGCCACAATTCAGTAATTTCCCAATTTTATTGATACTGGAAGAGCTAACACCATTTTTAATAAAGTTTAACCCTCTTCTTGGATACAGTATTGTAGTGCAAATGAATTCTGCAGAAATGTGCAAGTGGAGGAAGTTTCATGAAAGGCAATATTGTCATCCATCCAAGAGCAGCATAATGCCACAAAATAAACCCAATACAGGATTCTTGGGAAAGAAGCTTTGAAGTTGAAGAAAATTTGTCCTGGTAGAGCAACTGCAACAAAAAGATGTTGGTCCTGGGTTCGATCTTCAGACCAGTTTGGGTTTCTCTTGTAGCTTTGTCCTACTCATGGGGGGATGATGATTTCTGCAAAAATGCCTTACCATTATCTATGTTACTGTGCTTCGTGTTGCTGATTAATTCAGCCTCACTCTGCAATCTGCCAGCCTCCTGGTCGGCTCAGATGGTAGAGCAAGCGCCCCGAAAAAAAGTTGGTCCTGGGTTTGACCTCTGAACCAGTACGTACTTTTCTTCCACTATGAAGCTTTATTTTTGAGATACCCATTTTGAATTTGTTTTGAAGCTTTGTGCTACTCTTGGGTGAAAGACAATTTTTCCTTTCATCAATATTATAGTACATGCCTATCTTGGTCCCCTTTATGCCTAATATGCACTGTTAGGTGTATGCTCTTGGTTTTTGAGACCCACTAGGCTTTCTTTTTTCTTAATCATGTTTATATATGATTTTTATTAAGGAACATGTTGAGCACGTGTGTATGTTTAGGCATTGAAACCACGTTCATCTTGGTGTGGGTGCTCTAAACTATTGAATACTGTTAGTGCCAATTTGAAATCACTGACATCATCAACTATCGGTACATTAATGTATAAAATAATGTTAGTATCAGCTAAAAATATTTGATGTCATCATTTATTTCCTGGCCGTATGCCTGTATATGTCTATTTAAAGCAGACTGCTACACCTAGTCGTAAGTTTCAGCTGATGAAACGTCTCTTCCATTTAGGAAGCGAGGGCCCTGCCTAATGTTGGGAAAAGGCTCGCAGACAAAATTTGGGAGATTGTTCAGCAAGGCAGGCTCCAAAAACTGGAGGAATTCCAAAGCCAGGAGCATCTTGTTGCACAGAACCTGTTCACAAAAGTCTGGGGTGCCGGACCATCAACAGCACAAAAGTGGGTCCAGCAGGTGAGTTCACAGTTTTTAAATAGCAGCATAATGGATGAATTGATGGCTAAATTTGCACAGTATACCCTGTACATTGTAATGTAATGCATCTTGTGCTTTAGTTAGCTTGTGTCAGCAGCAGTATTTTGTTTTGCTGAATGTGCACTGCAGTGCTTTACAGTCTGCACATGTGTATTCTCCACCTCTCCTAATAAATTGTCTGCATTTGCATATAATCTTGTCCCTGCAAATGGTAAACATGTTAATCAGAACCCAGGAAGCACGCAGCTAGCTAGTAGACATACATTCCAGCTTGATCTAGCTAAGGCCACAGCTAGTAGCCGTCTTTTGTAAGTTGTACGCTACACCCAAGCCTCTACAAGCCAGCTGGCAGCTCAGCTAATGCTCCTTCCACTTACGGCTAGTAGCCCCCTTGGGAAGCACTAATGTAGCTGCGGTGTAGACATTCAATGTCCAGGCTTGTTTCAGCTTCGCGAGTGATAGCTATAGTTAGCTCTACTTACCATGTTTTACAATCCTGGAAGGTTGAATTCTTATTTTACATGTCACTACAAAAGCGCGACAAAGGCAACAACCACAGTAAAGTTTTCACTTTGACTGGTCAGTGGCTTTCTTTTGCTAAGTTAATTCCCAACCAGATGAGCTGTTGACAAGCCCTTGATTCCATGCCACTGTAATATTGCACAAATATCAAATTGCTAGTCATTTAAAGAAGTAATAAATACAGTACAGCAAAATACTTTTTGTCAGGGCATAGCACCAGTACCGAAATAGTTATCCCAATGTTCACAAAGCAATGTATTTGTGCTCTATGTATTGTTCTCCCACTCCTTGTAAACTGCAAGACAACAGTTTTTGCCTAAGCTAGTGCAAGTATATGCATTTCTAATGATTCAATGGCATCAGCACTAACCAACTTTAATGTGTACCAAAGTTGGTAACGAAACATTATTGGAGGTTTTCATACAAATATGACATCTGCCGACACACATGTGGAGCAGAACAAGTGACTTTACATTATGCCCCTTTATTTTTAAGGACTTAAGATACAGCTTAAACAAGTTTAGTAGTTCAGCCTAAGTACACACTGAGTGCACATAATGCATTGCAGTCCACTCATTTTGTTCAGCCATTCTCAATGTTCAAGCACCATGCCTGTAAATAGTTCTCCATTTTCAGAGTCACAAAGGGCCATTGTTTTGTGATACTAGTGGATCAGTATTAGCATACTATAACATACCATGCATGCCGGCTATAGCAGTGCACTTAATAAGCGTGTCTGTCTGACATAGTGCAGCAAATCTACAATTCTATTTCCCTTGTTCCACTGCATGTGCATCTTATGCACCAGTAGGCTTGCACTGGCATGAAAATGCATGGATCCATATGCAAAAACCACATATAGCATTTTCATGACCAAATACAGCCAATAAATCCCACTATCACCTCAGGTAAACTGTACTCTAAACAGTTGCATATAGTACTAATGCCAGCAGACCTGAGTGGAACTGTGTGGTGAGTGCATGTTAAGCAAGATAAAACAGCATGCAGAAAGGCTGTTTCCTGTCTCTACACTGACACAACCTTACATAATTGCTCATAGATGCTTAAGGGAGCAGTAAAAAAATGCAGTTTATTTGATAAATACAAATGTGATTCGGTATGGTTACCATGGATATGACTAATAGAGTGGGTCCTTAGTAAATGCAACTTCTTTGCAGAGAATTTAGAAATCTTAATCGTCAATGCACCAAAAACAAAAAATTGTCTTGTTAAGATGGTAATTCAAATGTTTCTAAAATGGATACAGGAACCAATTAGCTTTTTTGAGAGCATCACTAAATGTAGAAGACTTTATTTTCCAATAAGGGGGGTGGGGGGGGGGGTCAAACAGTGCAGAGAAAGAACACGGACTTGGACGGGATTGTAAGCTTAAAAGCCAGCAAAGGGGCATTCGCAATGCTCTCTTGTATATATCTCTCCAGTAACCAATGTTAACTAAGCAACACTCTCTCTCTCTCTCTCTCTCTCTCTCTCTCTCTCTCTCTCTCTCTCTCTTGATTGGTAGGCTCAGTGGTTTCTACTATTCTGCATGAGTTAAATCAAGACATTAACAGTGTAAAACAAATTGTTCATCAAAATTATTACACTTTTTTAAAATCAGTTAATGCACCTAGAAGAAAGTCATTAAGGTAGTACTGGCGCAAAAACTTTGTGCCCCACTTTTTTGCTTCTTTAGTTAGTTGCCAACCCCATAATTATCACATGGAGCCTCAATTCCTTGAGCAGCACAAATAATTATTTCATCACAGTTTAAGCAGCTAGTTTAAAATGTACTCCAAATGCAGCACTATTTTGTACGTCAAGCAGGAGACTATTCACATCACCAAAACCATAGTTGGAATTCATGCGGTGTTACAAACAACTCAAGCATGAGATAGTTGGCTCAATACAGTAGTTGACAGTGATATAATGACCTTGTCGCTAAGAGCCATCAGATTGACCCTTCCAGTTGCATGTTTCTTTTTGAAATGCAGGAGGACTCTTTGCCCTGTTATCCTGTTAAGTGGTGAATGGTCTCTGTTTTCGCAGCATGGTCAGAGTGTACTTGTATGCGTCAGTTGTGTCTGGTACCATGATGCCGCCACATCGAGTATTGGTGACATGAATAGACTTCTGTTTCACATCAAAAGCCACATTACACTTAGTGCATGTTTTGAGCTGTAACACTAAAAGGTAATGTATTACTAATATTTTTCTCTTTTTAAACAAGTGATTGAGGGTCCATAGCATAATTACCGAGTTCACAGCTCTCCATTCTTGGTACTATAAAAACGAGACAATAATTTTGTGGTATACTCCTAAAAAAAAAAAACTAAGTACTCTCTCGTAAGCACAAACAATCACAAACTTATCATGATTGCTTTGATGTCAAATTCACATTGGATATTGTAAATTCTAAAGGGAAAGGCCATTTTCCTTGCTTGCAAATAACCCCACATAAGCCTCTCTTTCCAGATGCTGACAGCATTTAAACATTGCAATTTGGCAAGCTAGAGTTCAGACATATCTATAACTAAATTAAAAAGCTAGAGGTTCCCCGCCAATAAATGCAAACATAGCTCACTTTCATACATATGCGAAAAAACACAGTAAGAATTCTATGTAATCAAGGTTATAAAATGCATCACATTTACCTTTGAGGCGCAGACGACTCTCAAGTAGCACTGTTGTCAGCCAGTCTGCCACTGTTTTGATGGAGTGTGACAGCATATTAGCTCATGTTGGGTCGTTCCTAGCTGCCTCTGAAATTCAGAAAACATTGATCAGCTGATCTAGGTAACGCAAACGACAACTTAAATTAGAATAGCAAAATAATAGCACATTGGCTATTAACAGCCTTAAGCTGCACTGGCTTAAGTAAAGGAAACAGTTTAAATGTAATAGCTTACTATACAACAAACAAAATGGACCGTGTTTTAGCCTGGTTTCTTGTCTCACATTTATTGTCATTGAATTCTCTCTGCAGCCAAATTAACCGTACATTACTTCAAGCTCACATTCTATGATAGCTATGAATGCTTCATCCAAGGTTTTCCTCTTGCAGTGAGAAAGGTAGAATGTCATGTGAACAGTGATAGCTTACACAGAATTTCAAATGCGACCTCAGAGTGAAAACAGGTGATCCTAAAGAAAAAAAGATGCATATGCTTGGAATGACAAAAATGAAAAAAGAATTAGACTATATTGACTGCACACTACTCTGTGACAACACTGCAAGCAACACAGCTGTCTTGACAGTCACATGGGATAGCGCAGTGCAGAAACTATTCAGTAAAAACAAAATAAAGGCCAGCTGACAGTTAAGCTATATAAATAAATTTTAAAAAATAAATTATACTCATTCAACCAAAACAATACATGCAAAAGTAATTTAAAGTTCACCATGATTAGCTGATAGGCTTTTTACATTGCACACAGGAACATTGAAATGGCAAGCTTTATTTAGCTAATGTGTAAAAGTGATAATTTTTTTGCACTCAAACTAGCATGTGGTGCCCTTCAAATTTTTGAACTGTTTTAAATGTTCAATTTTCATGAAATGTTGCGTGTGTGCACCTATGAGCTGCTGATCTTGTTTTACTCCCTCGTGGCTTCCCTTGAAAAAGCAGTATAATTTTCTGCTCCTTTCTGTCATCATTGTACAAAAGAGACCTCAGCTGCAGGCGGCTGTTACCTGCAGTGACGACACTTGTTTGCTGCCTGCCGTTTGTGTTATTTGCATTGCCTTCATGTCTAATGCTGGAGTGGACACACTTCCATGAGCCAAATCTGGGGCCATTAGCAGTTTTTTTCCCGACTTGGAAGGTCAACATATGGTGTTGAGGCAACTTTCATGCGATATTCTTGTAGTTTCGTTTATTTTTCATCTGTAGTCGCAGCCTGTGACTGTTATTTATGCAGTCATGTTTGATTACAGTGCATAATAATTATACAGTATCGCAAACGCATATCAAGTCGGTACACACAGCTTCCGTCATAGCCTGAAAGCCATTAAGTGGAAGCTTGGGCGATCTGGTGGTACAATACCAACATGCTGTACAGCGCAAAAGATGAGGACAGAAGAAAGACAACATAGCACCTGTGTTGCATTCTTTCTTCAGTCCTTGTCTTCTGCACTGTGCAGACATGTCGATACTGAAAGCCATTACTACATTCAAGTTGCAAAGAGGCAAAAGGAAAGAAATGCTGGTAACAAGCCTAAAAAAACTTGCAATATGAAACAGGCTTTGTCAATAACTGCTTGAACATGACAATCCAAAACATTAACTGATGTTCATGCCATTCAACATGAAACATATATTTCCACAAGGTAGGAACCCTTCAATCATATAATACAATCTCTTACTGAACCGAAATAAAGCGGCATTGTTGCTGCCGTTCTTGCAAACACAATCCGAAGTTCTGCACTTGAAAACTCATATACGAACATCTTTTCACTTTAAAAGAACTTAATGGACAGCTACGTTTTTTGAACAGGATACATTTTATTTTTTACTCGCTCTTTATGTTGATATTAAATTGCGCACCCCCTTTGCAAGCTGCAAGTCAGAGCGTGCTATCAATGCGGTGCCATATTTGAACCAACGAAGGTGGAAGGTGCGCACTTCAGAACGTGCGTAGAAAATCTACAAAGAATCGCTTTCTGCATGTTCCATTTGTGGTGCTGATTACGCTACAAGAGTTTCATATGCCCTGCCAATGCAACTATCCCCTATCAACGCCACTATCCCCTCACCTTTTCCAAAGCATGCCGGCAGCTTCCACGCTCACAAAATTGACCGCGTCACCCCCTACCCCCCCTTCCACCCCCAAGTCATTGAGGGTTCCCTGTATCCTGGATGCCTTCAAAATGTCGACCCTTTTTCTAAGTAATTGTCTTCACAATGGCTAGAAGCGTATGGCTTGGAGACATCAAGTGCTAGCCATCTTGAAGATGTCTAAACTAATGCTTAACATAGCTCTAGCTGCTTCTAGCCTGCTCAAGCTGTATCAAGCTAGCTAGCAGCCAACTTGTGCTTCCTGGAAATGTGGCTGTACTCACACTCTCTCTTCCCTTTCTTTTTATGTTACAAGGGTTTTCGTTCACTGGAAGAACTTGCCGCCAAGGGAAGTCTGAGCAGTCAACAGAAGATTGGGCTCAAGCACTTCCATGACTTCCTTGACAAGATGCCTTATGCTGAAGCAAGGCTGATTGCAGACACAGTAGGTCTAGGAGGAGTGCGAGATACATCTTAATCACGAATGTTTTAACAATGTGCTAACTGCAGGTGAAGACAGCTGCCCTGTCGATTCAGCCTGGACTCGAGGTGATTCCGTGTGGCTCCTATCGCAGAGGAAGAGCCATGTGTGGCGATGTTGACATTCTGATCACACACCCCGACGGCAAGTCTCATGAGGGTGTGCTCTGCAAGATTCTACAGATCCTTCATGAAAGCAGTATGCTATTTCAATATACAACCTGAACCACCCATGTAAAATGGATGCACACATTAATAATGAAGAAGTCAGAAGAACAAAATGTGACATTTTTCAGCTTGCCAAAAGAAATTCATAACATGACATCATGGAATGCAGTGCAGCTGGAATATACAGGGAGTTTCAGCGAACACTTCCAAATTTTTTAAAGGTTGCCTGTGGCAGGTACCACAATTCTAATTCATGAGCTGGCCTACTCAAGAAGGCGGACATTACTTCAAAAAAAAAAAAAAGAAGTGCATATGACTAATTAACAAAATTCACTAATGAAGTTTTTAATGAATTACCTTATGAATTAGAAGTGGAGTTCGCGAGGTGGATCCACTTGGAACGAATTCTCAGGATGACACCATTTTCAATTTATTAATTCCCGAACGTTGTGGAGAAATGCATTGAAGCACAAAAGTAACTGGAACGCCAGTTCATTTCTGTGCAAAGTTCGGGAATTAATATCTCGAAACTGGTGTCAACCTGAGAATTTGTTCCAAGTGGATCTGCCTTGCAAACTCCACAGCTAGAATTTGTAAATTGCAGTATGGGCCATAAGGTAATTAGGTAGAAACTTAATTAGTAAATCTTTGTTACCTAATTAGCCGATTATGCATTTCAATTTTTTGTGCAAGTAATGTCCACCTCTTCTAGTAGGCCACCTCATGAACTAGAATTGTATCTGCCACAGGCAACCTTTAAAAATTATTGAAATTGTTTGCTGAAACATCCAGTATATGGTAGAGCAATTTGTTGCATTGTCATCACTTTAAGAAGAGGCGCTCTAATGTTTTATCAATTTAGTCACACTTAACGTTTTCCAACTCTTCACAGTGTGGGAATTATATATTCATGGAAAACACACTATAGGAATAGCATTAAAGCATACATGTATAGCTTTAGTAACAATGTTTATTTCATACTTTCATCAAATGTAAGTGAGGTACATGACACCACATGCTGTGTCATTCACTTTTCATTTTATCAGTTGTCTCAGTAACTGTCCCATGCTTGACCAGCACCGATATTATTTTAAGAATTACCATTCTTTGATTCTGTGCACAGGGTCTTCTGAAATGGATTCAGTGAAAAAAAAAAATAATTTTTTTTGTCACGTGAGATACTTCCAAAATTTTCTCAGGTACGTAAGGTATGGTGTCACAAGAAAACTTATCAAAATGTTAATAATGTGGTTGGTGCTACACAATTTTGCCCAGAGAAACTATAAAGATTACTCTTAAATGTGTAGAAGTATTTATTGGTTACTTTGGTAGTTCACGGTTATTTAAAAGTACCGAATGTTGACAAATATGTGCTAAATACTGTGAAACCTCGTTACTACAAACACCACATTAAGAAACCTTTCAGATTAACAAACTTTTCATAAATCTTCGCTGACTTATAGTTTCAATTTACAAATATTTCAGTTCTACGAACTCCAGAATACCGAACTTTTCAGAATAACGATCATTATTCAGTTTCCCTTTGATGTTAACAATGCCTCAGTACTACGAACTAATGTTCCGAAATCTAGGGATTCTCAGATTTTTGTGTGTCCTTCACGGCAGCCGAAATAGTAGGCTAGCAGACGACAAGGTGCAAAGAGTGGACCATAGAGTTTCCTACAGTAATTACTAGAGGGAACTCTGGTGCTGCAGTTGTTGTACCAACATGGGAATAATGGGAAGTACATAGATCCATCTAATCTTCGTGCTTGTGGATTCAGACGTTCTTGTGGCTTTGTATATTACGCTATATAAATCTTATTGGCGTAAGTTTCAGCACAATCTGTGCTCTTCGAAGTGCAGAAGATCCCGCGAACATGCACAATTGCTATTAATTACAATGATTGAGCTTGTCCAGGTGGCCAAATCGAAACACTGCAAGTATCTCAAGGCACTGGCATGCCCGCAATAAATTCATAAGGGCATTTCATTCGCTTGTCGATGCATGCATCTATGGCTTAATGGTTTAAATATCAGGCTTCTGTGCTAGAGTTCCTGTGTTCGAATCCTGCCGCTGGACAATTTTAATGATGTTCATTTAATTATTTATTACGGAGTACATTGTTGAAAATGACGAGTTTGCAAAGTCGCAAAGCCGTTTGAAGCCAAAAGGACGAAGTTTAGGCAAATCCATGTACTTCCCATAATTCCTATGCCGGTACAACCGCTCTCATTGCAGCTCCCATAGACACTAGTGCCAGAGTTCCCTCTAGTAATTATTGTATGAAACTCTATGGAATGGACCACACCGTGGATCGGACGTCACGGCACATGGGTTCGGAAGACCTGAGATGGCGCCTGAGAATAAAAGAATGCGGGCAAGCGGAGGCGACGATGCATCAGGTTTTGCGAGCGCATGCTCTGCCCAGAAAAGTGTCATAGTGTCGCCTAGCAACGGAGGCACATCTCTTCCTTCTTTCACCCTTCTTTCTGCACCCATCTCTTCTTTCATGCTTCTTTCTGCAGCCACGCGCACGGTGAAATGTCTCTTGTAACATCCGTACATGCGGGGATGCCACACGGTCGCACCTTGCACTTTCCAGATGGTGTCGTTTACGTGTGCTTGTGCTTTGACATAGTTCAGTTGCCCGCCTCAAGCACGACAGTTGCGGTTTCCGCAGCAAGAAATGTGAAAAACAAACAAAAGCAAGAAACATTGTGCTTTGGAGGCAACATGGAGCTGCCTTTTTGTCGGTAGTTTCCTCGCCGTCGGTATCTGTTTTGCGCACGTCATTCTTATATGGTGCTTAGGTGGCACATGGCGGCGGAATCTATGGAAGACAGCAACAGCGCGTGCCGAGAGCCAACAGCGACGTTTTCGTAGATAGCTCATATTGTGGCAGCTTATGAACTGATGGGTTGGTGGACGAAATGGTTAATTTTGGGACTTTCACTATAACGATCTTTCATATTAACAAACAATTTACTGCGGTCCCCTGAAGTTCGTTATATCGAGATATCACTGTACACAATTTTTTATACCCAAAAATACATTCGCATTTGTCAATAATGTTTCTAGATTGCTGCGGAGATTCTGTTGAAGAAAATTTTCATGGGCCAAGATAATTAAAAAAAAAAAGCGAGCATTGTGCCAAAATGTTCAGTTTCGTACACACTCAGTGTTAATTTGAGCACTGAGGTGGTCCAAGTAGAGGTAGGAGACAAATAGATTTGTTTATCGGTAGTTTAATACTGAAGTTACCTTATTTTAGTATTTGTTTTAGGCAGGCTATCAATTTTTGAAGTTGATCTTTGCACCATATGCGGTATCACTTCATAGAGGAGGAGGAGGAGGAAAAACGTTTGAGCTCTAGAAAATTTAATGAATTTCACGGAGTCAGATGGTGTCTTCCATCTTCTTAGCAATGGCCGTCTGCCCCTAGTCCAGGGCTCCGCTGGATGCCGCTGCTAGCTGGGCCCGTCGGATCAGCCCTAGTTGGACATCCTGACGGTCGCTGGAGAGCATTCCTTCCCATTGCTCCGCACTCGGGTTTGGTATTATAGACCTGTTTTGCCACACATCAGCTCTTTTGCAGCAGGCAGTCAGTATGCACAGCTATGGATTATAACAGGAATATCTTGTCACATGATGACTTGATTGTGTTGGCCAGTCAACAAAGTTAGTAAGGAAATTTTCTTTGCCTTGTCTCATTGTCATATTTAGCCAAGCCAGTCACAAGTTGCAAGACTAGAGGAGAGCTCTCCGAGTTGACTTATTATTTAACATTCCACCATTGGTGCGTGTAGCAATGGCAAGCGTATGTGTCTATTCACACAACTGTCGTAGCATCATAAAACATGCACTACAAAACACCAGTGCATTGCAGTATTCAACTCACTATGACGATTCGCACTTTCTCCACACCATGTTAGATAATCTGGACTCAAAACTATACTCTGTGACAAAGGTGCTTGGATCATGGCCACATGCATCAGAAGCTCAGAAAGCAACATATACATCAGTTTCTGACATAACCAACCTCAGTGACCACTTGTAGTCTTGATGTGCACATCTGGACTACACACCCTCATTGTTTTCTCTTATTTTCTCTCACTTTTTTCATCTCTTAACCCCCATCTCCCTATGTAGGGTAGCAAACTGGGCATGCATCTAGTTGCCCCCCTTACTGCCTTTTCTTCCCTTTTCTCTCTCTGTATCCTGGATAGAGTGTGCTGAAGCAGGGCTGTTGAGCACCTCCTCGTGTTGACTTTGAATGAAACCTAATAAAAAGACATACATTGGCAATTAGATAGAGGCCTATGGTAACATGAATTTATTGAAAAGTTGCGCTTAATGCAGCCATGAAATGTGTAAGTTGACTTCTGATTTATCAAAGAGGACGTGACCTCACACAACATAAGAGTATATGTGCAATAAGGGCACTGTAAAATGTGATAGAAAAAGCCAGTCTTTCGAGCTTCTACAACAACCAGATTATGATGTCAAGATAGCTATTTATGTCTGCAGAAAACTTCAAAGGCATCAGAATGCCATTGGGGCCCATCATCATGTGTTCATCTTTTGCACCTCTTCGTTACAAACCTTCCCATAAGGAGAAAACAATATTTCGATCCGTGTTGAACATATGTTCTGTCTGTGCCGTACTGATGTTCTCAGTGAAACAAGAATTTATACTATCCATGTATCTAAGTCTCTGTAGAAGCAATGAAAAGTAGGATAGTTGGTGGGTATTCAGGATTAAAAATTGGGCAGCATGACAGTATAGACACGAGAGAAATAACAAGTAAGCACAATTTGTTCTGTCTGTTCACATGTTCTTTCTTTGGTTCCCATTGCATCACACTGCTCATTTTGAAGCATGAATCTTGTGTCTCACTATGATGTGGCTTCAGGAGATTGTTTTCTGTTTCTCAAATCAAAGTCGACTTATACATTGTAGGGTTGTCCTGAACGTTACATTTTAATACACTCATGTTGCTAGAAGCATCCATCTAACTGCTCATACTATGCATGATTTCATCAGGCTTTGTTTACTGTCACCTGTGAAAGAGCTCAACAGTGCCTATTCATCACTCTATGCTCCTTTATCAAGAATAAATACTGCAATATACTAGCATTGTCATGTACAAGGGGGTCCTCTATTAAAGGGAACACACGAGCATGTGGCCTCTGCTCTGCAGCGGCTATGTAGCACACATTCACTATATGGAGCACTAGCAAATGGCAGCAAGAGGAAGCATACTTGTGGCATCATCTATTGGTGACCAAAATAACCAGGCATGGCTGATGGACAAATGCATGCTAGACCCCCGTTGCCCAAGAAAGTTGTGCAAATGGCATAGCTTGCTAGCAGCAGTTGCCCATCGGCTGTGCCTGCTTAACAAGTGGACATGCTTCCTCTTGCTGCCATTTGCTGGCACTCTAAGCAGCCGCTGCGGAGCACAGACCACGCACTCATGTGTTCCCTTTCATAAAGGACCCCCATGTACAGATGCTCAAGTGTGAGATTTACTATGCCCTGACAGTCATGTGAACAGGCACGTAAGCTTGCTGTTGTAGCACGTACCGATGGTGAAATGGTAAAATAATAAGCCTACTCGGACAGCTCTCACCTGGTCTCGCAAATTCTTACTGTTTTGGCCAGGTGTGACAATGAGACAAGGCAAAGACAATTTTCCTAATGGCTCTGTCGATTGGGCAACACAACTGAGTCCCTCACATACTGACAAAATACTCCTGTTGCTGACCAATGCTGTGTCAACCAGGTGCCTGCAGCAACACAGCCAATGTGCTGTGCAGCAAAAGGGCTATATGAAACAACAGCGAATGTGGTGCAAGAACCAACTTCAAAAATTTCTATATCTTTGAAAGCCCTTCACCAGGCCCTATCGTAAATTTTTGGTTATACAGTAGTAGTGAATTTCATCATCCACCAATGTGTTCTACCACTATATTTCTTTTAAAGGATTGAGTAGTAGCTGTATAGAAGCACTCGCAAATCCAGACGGGAACCCCCCCCCCCCCCCCACCCCTTGAGGCATGCTAGCTGGTGGTATTGAGTGTGCAACGAGGAGACACGTGACATGGAATGACCCAAATATAAAAATATGCTATTCGAAAGAATAAATTTTTGCTGGTCAGTATTCATATCTATGGAAGACATTAGAAACTAAAATATAATTGCCAGTCGGCATTTTAACTAAATAGAATTTATTAATTAATATTCTAAAGGAAGTAGCTTTAGCATACATCACGAGGGAGAAATTAAAGCTCGCCATTATTAAGGCAAAATTTTGAGACTATAGCAACATATTTGAGGCATGCATCCAAATTTAGCGTGAAATGTGTTATTTTTCTACTTACTATTTCCTGAAAAAGCCTTGCTTACTCACTGTGATGCAAAGTTGTGTGGAACACCAATGTATTCCATGGCAGATTTTGGCGATGAATAACTATCAACTAGGCATTAGTCTCGGATTTCCTGTCAAGTGAACATGCCTTGAGCGGTAACTGGCTTCAATTTGGATATTGGAACTTGTGCCCTAAAGTTCTCAATAAAAAGTTAGCTAAATTTTTTAAAGAGCTTCTTGGCTGTTAGTGTACAATTTCTGATGTTCACCACTTCTGTAAATTCTGACTACAAAATATTTTTTAATAAAATCCCCTAATTGAGGTAACTGCAGTCATCACTGAAACACTCCATATACCAGTTGCATATGTTTGCATGTTCTATTCCATATCTTATTGTGTTAGCCACGGAATAACTTGCGCAGTTCTTGCGAGGTCTGTTCAGAAAGTTCACTAAATTTGCAAAAAAAAATCTGCTTGTCTTTACCTACCAGCTAGTTAGGTTTGTCACCTTTGAAGTAGTCTGCCTCTGAGTCATGCACTGAACGTAGCATTTCTGCTATGAAAGTAATGCTTCCTGGAGCACTTTTCTTGAGATGCTATGTAGCTTGAATAGCGAATGTTTCTTGACAGTGTCAATGGATTCAAAACGTCGTCATTTCAGAGCGCACTTCAGTTTATGGAAGAAAAAAAGAGTCTGCTGTGGCTAAGTTTGGTGAATACAGAGTTAGGGAACAAGTGGTGTGAAGTTCTTGGCCGAAAACTCTCTTATGAATAGTGATGTGGGGGTGCATATGATGCAGCCTCCAGTGCTGTTTTTCCCAAGCATTGTCTTTCCCTCTGCATTGCTTTGCGAAGACATTTCAAAACTTTCAGTGTACCCCTTATTGGCTGTCTTCTCCTTGGTAATCATGGTAATTGACACTTTCAGAATTTTAAAAGAAAACCATGAGCAACGCCAAGTTTGACTGAACTTGTCATACCTTGTTGGGTCCTGGCATAAATTGTCTCATCCACTGCAATGACCAATATGCTTGGTTTCTCCATCTTGACCGTAAACTCATGTCTCGTACCTAGTGATGAGGGTCTTTTTTTAATTTTTCATCAGATGTAGCTTGTCTCAGAAGCTTTTTACTCGCTTACAGCCATGTCTGCATTTGTTCATCTGATGAAAGCGGTGGCACAACTTTTGTTATGAGGCAGCGCATTCCCTACATGCTGATGAAAATCACATGGGAAACAGTTTTTGAAATGCCAACCTTTTCAGCTACTTCTCAAACTGTCGGGCAACGGTTGAAACAAATAACTTCTTTCACTTTCCACACAGTGGAATAAGTTTATGACAAAGTCAATGACCTACCTTGACAATCATCTTGAACAGAAGTACAAGCTTCTTTAAAACATTTCCACCACTTGTGTGTTGTAGTCTTCCCTAAAGCTGTAGTCCAAAAACCTATTTGTAGCATCTACATGAGTTTTATGCCGAATTTTGCGCAAACCTGCTGCTTTCTTGACTCACTCATTTCTGTTTGGAGAAAATCATCAAGTGCAGTCGACATCGGTTCACACAAATGTTCGTAACAAAACAAGTGATGTATGAATACAGAGCTGCTGTTACCACCTGGTACATTAAATGTGCCACTTTAAGGAAATACAAGTTGCATTGAAATTTAATTCTGTTGGACAAAATTTTCAAGGACACCTAAGCACTTCTTATGAGTGGTGAATGTGAAAGCATGAATGTCCATTTGAACACTGCTGAGCGGTCCTTCGAGTCATGAACTCCTCACGGGCAAGTGAGCCTGTTGAGACGCTTGGCATATTTTGATTTGACCTTACCGAGATGCAGTTAGAAAACAGGTAAGAGCTTGTGTAGAAAGAAATATGCCGATAACACAGGCTTCTGAGAGCGATGGTGACGTAGCATCACTGCGATGCCCTCTCCCCTCATGCAACACCTGGTGTGCTGGTATACCGTTTCTCTCACTCTGCTCCATTGAGGCGTGCTCAGGCCGTGGCAGCACAGCCAATGGGAACTCCGCTAAGGCGCACTCGTGACGTGGCATTGCAGCCGTGGAAATTTAGGCCGCTACAGATGGCGGACACTGGCTTTTCCGCTCAGCGGGCCATTTGACGCTTTCATGTCAAAAGTTCGCAACTTTCCAGGCAGACCTCATATGTCAAAACACTTCAAGAGCCTTCCAGCATGAGGAAAAGATGCACAGCCTCCCACATTTTTAGCTATATCATGCAAGAAAACTAATATTCTTGTGCATCGTCCTGAAGAGAACATCGTATTAGATGACCCCTGCACAGGAGAGTGCTTAGTGCGCCTGAGAGTACTTCTGCCGGTCTCACTGATTACCGCCATTTTAAGGCCCTAAAATGATGCGTGATGGATGCTCACATGATATAGCTAAACATGCAGAAGGCTGTACATTTAAAGAAAAGCCTATCAAAACTGTGGTCCATGGAGTCTTGGTGGTTTTCATAAGGGCTATTTCTCATGTGGCATCTATTCACCTATCAAGTGGGGATGCCACTATTGCTTGTAAAATGGCCCCATTCCCAAGTATTTAGCTTTCATATTGGCCGATTACAAGGCTGGGAGTGTGCTTGTACAGTGCTCAGTCATTCAAATGCGATAATCGGCACGTATGGCGGCCAGTGCTTTTTGTGCCACCAGTGGCCACTGGATATGTCAAGCTGATGCATTGTGACTGCATTTAGCCCCCCCCCCCCAGTAATCCCTCAGCATTTACCGGTGGCCTCCATGCTGGCTGATTATTGCATTTGAATCACTGAGAACTGTACCTATTTTACTAACGGGTTCCTGACTGCAGGTGTAGTCTGCCTCCCACAGCTACAGCAGATGTTCTGCAAGGCCGTCTGTGATTGGAGACGGGGCACCCAGAAAGCAATCCTAGAAAAATTCCAACAGAGCCCTTTTCCAAGATACACATCTCTACAAGTGATCAAGTGCTATGCTGGGAGACAATTTCAACTTATTAGGAAAAGACAGTTGGTTCCCAGCAGTAAAAAGATTCAAAAGTACATACGAGGTGCATGCTCTACCACAAACTTTGATAAAGTACTGTTACAAAAGCTGTTGGTGTTGTTATCTTTGTTTGTGCACACATAGGTTATGGAATCTTCAAAATCGTTTGTTGACTCCTTTATGTGATCTGTAGGTTACATTAACTTGTGTATGTGCTTACGCAGGCTTTCTAACTGACGACCTCGCTGTACCACATGAGGGTGGCAGTCCCAGGAAGTACATGGGTGTTTGCAGGATACCAGAAGATGGCAGTAAGGTGAGATGATGTCTTCTTTTTAGAAAATCATTCTTATGCTGTACAACAGAAGGAAAACTGACCCTCTTTCTAAGTATGTACAAAACATGTGCCCTGTAGTAGTTACGTAATCCTGATAGTGGGGGGGGGGGGGGGGGCACTTTCTGGGCAGGACTTACGCTTTCTTTTTTTTTTTTTTTTTTTTGCTGAAAAGTTAAGGCTAAAAGAGAAAATGTAAGCAGGAAGGAGAGTCGAAATCGGAGAACATAGTGCATGAAAGTGCTTTGCATTCAATGTTTGTCTGTGAAGTTCAAGTAGCTTCTCTGAGGTGACTGCTTTAGGGATGTGAAATGGAGCTAGAAAAAAAACATCATGTACACATTCTAAATAAATGTACAAGTTAGTAACACAGTTGGAAAAATACATTGAAACTTCTTAAACACCATATTAACACCTCCTGAGATTGCAAGGACTCATAATTTAATATATGTCATCACACTGGCATCCAAAAATAAATAGAGCCATAGCTTCCCATGATGCCATTCGCTCAGCAGTATCTGTTAGATGCTTGATCTTGGGTGTATGTCAACCAACATGTTTGATGTTTGAATTTTATAATTCAATTTGCAGAAGTTTTGGCGTTGAAATGATGCCTTTTAATGCAATAGCATTATAGGTGGACCACTTTGTAGGTGTCCATCTGACAAAAAATGTGGGCCAATCGTAAAAACAGTGCAGTCTAAAAATTTGGGCCGATCATGAAGCCAGTGCTGTTTAACACAGCTTCTTAATGTGCTAGCTGTCACGAGGAAAGAATGCGAGAAACTGGTATGTGACGCACACACTAGACATCTTGGAAGAGCAAACTGACACGAGTGAAGCATGCATGCAATCATGGCCTAACGGTTAGAGTATTGGGCTGCTGTGCTGGAAGACAAAAGTTCGATCCCACCATCAGTCACACATTTCTTTATAGAATTATAAGCAGATTTCACCTATTTTGAAAGTATCTAGCAGAAAACTCTAGGTGTTTGGAGCAACTGCAATTGCATCACAGAGGGCATGAAATCGCAAAAAAAATGCAAGCTATAGAAACGTCACATTGATGTGCAGTTGCCAAGATGTCACTATCATCACAGTCTAAGTACGTGATCACACACACTTAGACAGAGTTAATGGTGCTAAGTTCTGGCCTAGTTTTTAAATTCTTGATGCATCCTTAACGACCCTTTGAAAGTTGCTGTCCCATTACTAAGAATACTGGTCTTGAGTGTGTGGGGGGGTTTTTTTGTTTTGTTTTGTTTTGTTTTAGATCGCAATTCTTAGGTGCCCTATCCTGCATTGAGCATTGGCATCGGCTTACCTCGGCATAACCGAGTGAACGAGCACAGTGAACGATGAAAGAGTGAACGCAGAGCAGAACGGGGGATGAAAGATGGCAAGAGCAAAGAAAGCGTGAGGAGAAAAGCAGAGGAGGAGGGTGCAGTGGAACCATGAGGCAGAAAGCAGAGCAGGAGGATATGGCGAAAGCGTGAGAATAAAAGCTTACCGTAAAATCCCAAGAGATGGCCCACCGAAAATCGATAGAAAATCGAGTCAAATTATGAGGTGGGCTAACTTTCAGTGTACCTATAGGAACTAGCACATGTTATTTTTATAAAACTAGAAAATCGTGCCAGAAACAAGGGTGGGTTACCTTACGGGGTTAGGACATCTCTCAGGATTTTACGGTAGTGCCGTGTAAGACATGTCCTGCAGCGATCATTGCTACGAGATGGCGCCAGAGTAGCATGCATCGTCTGTTCACCGATGACACCATCGATAAGGCATGCAACGGGCGCATCCACTGACAACATACATGGAAACAAAGCGTTGCACGAGCAGAGGTCTGTCTGACAGCTGCTGCCAGACAGACCTCCTACATAGGTAATTAACGTGACTTAAGTTGGGATGCTCACGTTAATTACCTATGTAGGAAAATCTCATCTGTAACAGTAGTCGTGTCTCGCTGCCGTAGTCTGCTGCCACTCAAGGCCAAGCTTCAAATATATCACGCATTATTTAACTCACATTTAGGTTATTGTACGTTGATTTGGGGCACAACAACAAAAAGAAACATAAATAAAATACTTGTTCTACAAAAAAGGATAATTCACTACGTTGGGAACATTGAACGTCTAGGAACCACATGCAAATCATTTGAAAGGTTCAGTATAGTTGGGGTTGACAACATTTACTCATACCGCTTGTTGAACACACTCTTCTTTTCAAACAGAGAACTCTCGGACTTTATTACAGCCTTATCATGTCTAAAGCGTCGTGTTATTACAGTACCTACAAGAAACACCCATATATGGTCTATACCACGATTTCGTACAACTTATAAGTATCAAGCTTTGGCATACAATGTCCCAACAACACTAAACACATATGAAAACACAACCAGTTGCAGTAAAAAACAGTTACGTTCATTCTTTTGTTCTATTGTTTGCTAGTAAAAGATTCAGTATCTATAAATATCTACTATATATAATATATGTGCTGCTTGCAAATCGGTTATTAAAAACATTAAATTTATTTTTGCAGCATTTTTAGTGTGTTTGTGTGAGTGGTAAATATGCGGTACTATGTGTCGAAATTTGCATATGCATTTTCATGTGCATCGTATTTCAAGTGTATTTGTGTGATTTATGAATGTTATATTATGCATTGTAATCTGCATCTTTTTCATTTTTGCCTTTGTAACGGCGTATCTTATTCCTTTTCCTCTGCACCTTGTATAGCCGCTGCCATGTAACGGTTACCTGGGCCCCGTCAAGCCGTTTTTACGGCTTTTAGCCTAGCGGACCTTCCAGCATATTGTCTGGTAATAAACTTGAATTTGAATTTGAATTTGAATTGCGCCCACGTGTCACCCACGCACTGCCTCTCCCGATCTCCTGATTAGAGAGGCAGTCATGCCACGCTTTGCTTCATTTGCAACGTGCCGCACAAGACATTGTAAAGTACGAAATGCTGCCACAACTGTTCAGATTTCTTTTCTGCCACGTTAAGCAGCTTGATAAGAAGAGTGACTGCTACAAAATAATGTGGAGCTCTTTACGACAAGCTCTTCCTCAGCCAAGATCTTTGTGCTCTTACTTGGAGCGAACATGATATACCAACAAAAGATACATGCATTCTACCTGTCGTTCTGATCACTGTTGTGCATGGAGAGTTCTTAAAGGGAAGCTGAAGAGTCTGTCGAATTCAATAAGACGCTCATATACGGATGCGGGAACCTTATAAACCATGCAGGTAAAATTTTGGGGGGGATTTTTCACTTAGGAGCGACGCAATCGTCAGTTAAAATTGCGCTGTAGCTCTGCCCCCCGTTGAGCGCCGTGCGCTGCTGCTGACGCTGACGATGCGAGCGGAGACCGGAAACCGCGGCATAGGGACGTCAGCACTGGTGTTCCGTTCCTTCGCAGTCTCCGCGACCGTGCCTGACCGGGCTTATTTCTGCGTGCGTGCCGTCTTAATCTGCTTCGCTCGACCCTACAGTCCTTTGTTTGTGTGTATATAGAAGTGGTAGTTGACGTGCGCAGCATCTATTGAACTTGTAGGCTGATCATGCCGGCGTCTGTGCAGCCTATGCTTGCACGAACACCAGCGGCCGCGACAATGTTCCGATGTTCCATTAGTTCCTGCAAGACAAGAAGCTTTCAGCTAAGTGGGAGGCTGCTGTGAAGCGAAACAACTTCAAGCACTCAAGAACAACAGTGTTGTGCTATAACCACTTCCGTGACGATTACTACCGGAGTTTATCAATAATGCATGCTTTGGTTTCTCCTTCGTGTTAGCACGGTGAACGGAAGGTGCATGTTTATCTCCCACCCTTGACGCAGGTTTGATCGCCAAGTGCTGCGAGTTTTCTATTCGCACGTGTGTTGTGAAACTGCCTGCATGCAGCTACCATAACGCAGTGCAAGCGTAAAGTTTTCATGTGTTGGAAAGCCGGCTCATGCCAGGACGCTGCGCTCCCCCTTCTCTCACACACATAGAGAAACCGACCATCTCAGGTAGCCGACGGAATTCGCTGGTTACGAGTAGCGTGCGGATGGCACGCTGATGAAGGTTCTATACTACACGTGCTACAACAGCCGGTAAACTTTTCCCGCGTTTAAACCGTCTGTGTAGATTGCCGACAGCTTTGGGGCAGCGCACAAATGCCGAAAATCGCATCACCGCTTACGTTCTTTGAGGAGGCATGCAGGAACATAACACTGCAGTTGTTTGCCCGGAAACGTACTCACTGGAACGCTGAATGCAGCTTAGCAAAAAACATACTCGCCAAAGAACATTTCCAACACAAGGAGATGCTAACACTTCGCCTTCGTTCGCGTGGAAAGCAGTGCTTGCACCAGCATTTTTTGCTTCTTGGAGAGGCCGGCTCTTTGCAATCGGCTCGTACATGTAGGGAGTAAAGTATAAACCCCTTACAAGTGATCTTGCACGCGACACCAACAGCGCGACAAGCAAGACAATGGCTGTCGCGTTCACTCGTCGCCTGCAAGCCGAACTCCACGCTAGCGACGGCTTTGAGTGACGATTTCCCGGTATGAGGGCAGCAATATATGTGCCGAAACTAGCGTGACGCATGCTTTATCAATTTAAGTTGATGTATTTTACTCAAAAAGGAGCATAAAATATTTCTGAAGGTCTTGCACTAGGTTCTTATTCTTGCACATGTAAAATTCAATAGTTTGCTCGCTCCGTGTGACAAACAGTACTATTTGAGTTATGAACATCCAGTTCCGGCTTCGCACTATTGGCTAGTTGCTCATAGCACTTCCGGGCGACGAGCGACGAGTTCTAGATTTCTAGAAATGAGCGATCGAGTGACAACACCGAGCAATCTGTTCAAGCGACGGCCTGTTTTGTCGCTCGAAGCCATCACCCGTCACCATCGCGCGCAAGATCGCTCTCATTGAGTTTGGACTTAACGCCAAACTCCTCTGAGAAACGCAAGCTCACAAATTTTTTGATGACCGTCTCAGCAAAACAGCACCAAACTACCTTGCACCGTGCTTCATGTGTAGCGGCAGCAGTCAGTCCGGACGAACACCATTGTTGACGTCACGAGGCGCACGAGCTGGGCGTGTCCGGTGCTGCACTTTTCGTAAAAATAAAATATGTTTGCACTTTCTTTCGCTCAATTTCGATGCAATATTCGAATTCAGAGGGTTGAAAACCACGACGTACTGCTCTTCACTCATTTTTTCTGGAAAAGCTTTCAGTTTCCCTTTAATGCACTTAGATTCTATATTGCTTTTCAGTTTTCACTCAAATGTGCAGAGACTTTTCGTATCTGATCTGATTGAAGCTAAAATTTTATGCTGAGCAACTCAAAATCTTGGCTGTAGTTTCTGCTGCAGTAGATGTCCAAGACAGAGCCTTAAAAGCCTTTTTGCACTGCAAAACATATTTCTCAACATATTTGTCGACATCTATGTTGGCAGTAGAAACATGTTTGCTCAATGTCACAGCTTACAGCAACAAAAATTAACAGCGAGAACTGCAGGTGTAATCACTATTTTCTCGTCAAATATTGCTTCTCATGTTTTTCTTCCATACTCATCTCTCAGTGCAGCCAATGAGGCTGCACTAGGAGTTTTTGTGCTGTGTTTGTACATTCTATGTTATTGACAAGGCACACCAACTTGGTGCATGCCATAAAACCATGCTTTTCGTTTTCATTGTTCCTGCTAGGAATCCCTGCCACATCACACTACCTCTTTACAGAACTCTCTGCCACCAGGAAAAAAAGAAATTCTGCCTCTACAAGGCACGGAGTGGTCCTCCCATACTGTTGTATATTCGTAAAGCATATTGCTCCCACAAGTGTTCTCCTCATCTTTCTGTGGTGGAGCTGCATCTTTCATGTCTGCATTTCATTACAGAAAATTTGTAATGGAGTGTAAAGAAGTAACCTTTTGGACACAACAATCAAATAATAGCAAACCAATGGACTCCTGCTTTGACTAGCACTTACATGCCCCGAACATGTTCTTTGGTTGGCATACTGTTGGCCAAAGAAGCCATCAGTATTTCTGGGTGGCATATTTTCAAACTGGGATTGTTGGTGCAGGGTGAAAGGCCGCTGACAGCATAAGCCAGCATACTCACTCACGAGTACTCTCGTTCCTATTCACTTACACTCATCTCACGAGTATGGGTGTGAGTGAGTGACAGTTTCCTATCCTCCTTTCCAATCTTTGTCTTTCTCTCTCGCTTCCAATCTTTCCTGTATTTTCCTCTCTTCCGTTTTCTTCTGATCTTCCCGGCAGCTAGGGTTAGCATTGTGTGGAACAACCAACCTTGGTTGTACATATTTGGTTGTGCCGGAAACATACAGTTGGCGTCCGCAGGACTTGTTCTTTATAAGTCCTGTGCATCCCCTTGTTGGGCTCCACGCTGGGCAGCTGGCATTTCTGCCGAAATCTGTAGATACACTTATGAATAGTTATTTCCCTAAGCACCCTGATTGCCCTCAAAAACGAGGGTTCACTGAATATGTCTTTCAATTTTTTGGCAACTGAAGGCAAAACTTTCCACCGTTTCACACTATCCACTCTGATAAACCTGAAGAGAAGGTGAGAATGATCTCACTCTTCCTCGTCTCTAACTCTTTAAGTGAAGTTTTCGCTCCAGGTTACAAACCATCAAAAATGGCAAGCGGTTATCTGCTTCTGGAGCTCCGCGATCAGAAACAGCATGAAAAACTGCCCAATTTAGTGTCCTTTGGGAATGTTACAGTAACAGTGACCCCACACCATACCATGAATGCCACCCGCAGTGTCGTCTCCGATGCTGATCTGTCGGAGCTGACTGAGGCTGAACTTCTGGAGGGCTGAGGCAGGGCCTTGATGTTCCCCCGTCGGAGACCTAAGCCCGGTTCACGTTAAACTTTGCCGGACGTTCAGTAGAGTTGTATCTATCCATGGAGTGATCATAACATTATCAGTGTTAAATGAATTAAAATGAGGCGTCATGGAAAAGAAATCCATACCAAACATCTGGTACTTACTTTCAGCTCAAGTGTTCTGCCCGAGTCTGCTGAGGCCAGGTACATCAAGATTCGTGTTAGGCCATACGTGCCAAACTCTCTCAGATGCTTCATATGCCAAAGGTTCGGCCACAGTTCACAGAATCGTTGAGGCCGGTTGACTTGCACCAAGTGCAGTACCAATGAACATTCCTTCAAAACATGCAATAACACTCCACACTGAGTCAACTGTGATGGGGAGCACGCTGCATACTTGTGGTTGCGCCAATCATGAAAGAAGGAGAAAGAAATTGGCGCAATCCAAGTCAAAGAAAATATCCAATTCAAGGAGGCAAGTAAGCGAGTATAATACCTGCCCAAGAACAGCTTTACCGAAGTTGCACGTCAGGGTAGCATCACAACGGCTTCCGGCGGCTGTCTGGCCCACACATAGTGAGCCGGCAGCAACATGATCACCCCCTTGGCAGCTGCTCCACCATCCCAAAAAAAGGGGCCATTGACCTCTGGGTTAGTGCCCTCGGAAGGGTCTTGCCCTTCAAGACAAGGCTTTCACGTCAAACCAACAGCTTGCAAGAGCGCATGTCCAGTGCCTCGCAAGAGGTGATGTACATAACAACTGACCAGACGGCGCTGCCTGCGCCTAAGGAGCAACGAGATTCTCATGATCGCTCCAAAACAGAAAAACCCTGTATCGCAGGGCCCGAAAAGGGCTCTGTAAGTTAAGTTATTCTTCTTATACTAGATACACGCAAACATCTTCTGCAATATGGATACACAGATACTACAGTGGAACGTCAGAGGACTTCTTCGTAACGTCAGTGGCATCACAAAACTGATACATAAATTTAATCCAAAGGTGCTGTGTGTGCAAGAAATGCACTTAAAGCCTACACAGTCGAATTTTCTCACACAATATGCCATTTTTTGTAACGACCATGACAATGCTTCTGCCTCATTCAAAGGTGTAGCTGTAGCTGTAAATAAGTCTGTTGCTTACCAACAGTTTGCCCTTCAGACGCCCCTTAAGGCTTTATCTGTGCAAGCAATTTTGTTCAACAAGCTGATAACATTTACTCCGTTTATATACCACCAAACTATCAGCTCAAAACGGAATTCTACAGCCTTGTTTACCAGTTCCTAGAACCATATGTTATCACTGTGGCCCATAGCACTCTTTGGAGAGACTCCCGGTGTGACATGAAAGGCCACCTAATAGAAAAGTTTCTTGTATCCTCTGGTCTGTGCCTCTTTAATAATAAAAAAGAGCCCGCATATTACAGTGTCCAACATAATTCATATTCTTCAATAGATTTAGCAATTGACACTGCAGCCATCTTTCCATATTTAGAATGGGGTGTAATAAAAAAATTCCTTGGAAGGGACCACTTCCCTGTAACGTTAAAATTGATAAAGCAGCATGGATGCCCTGCACATGTTCCTCAGTGAAAACTAGCCTCAACAGACTGGGACCATTTCAAAGAATCATGTTATTTATCATAAGATTTCAGCAGTAGATTTAGCATAGACAACGCAGTAGCATATTTTCCTACTTTTATAATAGATGCAGCAGTAAAGTGCATTCCACAGACAAATGGTAACTTGTTCAAAAGACAAGTCCCTTGGTGAAATGATGACTGTAGACAGGTGCGAAAGAAGCAAAATAAGGCTTCGGGCATACTCTGTCAATACCCAAATCCAAAGAACCTTACTGAATTCAAATACATAAAATTGCTGGGAAGGTGGATGTGAAGGCAAGCAAGGAGGGCAAGCTGGGAGAAGTTTCACTCGGAGAGGTCTACACAGGAGGCAAAGTATGGGATGGGCTGAGAAGGCTGTAGGAGCAGCAGATCCATTCGTTGCCCTTGGTGAATGAACAAGAAAACAGTCTGAAGGGCCAGGCCAATGCTCTTGGTGAGCTATTTGAGTGCGTTTCTAGCTCTATGCATTATTCCGACTGTTTTCTGAAATACAAAGATACGGAAGAATGGAAACCACTCGACCATAAATGTAGCCTAAATGAACCTTTTAACCGGCCTTTTAGCTTTGCTGATATGGGAGCTTCCTTGAATGCATGTCAGAGCTCTGCACTAGGTCCCTACAGAATTATGTATGACATAGTTAGACACCTTCACACAGACACGCACAGCACACTATTCACACTCTTTAATACTATCTGGGCAGCTGGGCAGCTTCCATCCGCATGAAAAGAAGCTATTGTCATCCCAGTTTTCAAACAGGTTAACGATCCCACTTCAGTAACGAGTTATTGCCCAGTTGTGCTTACTAGTTGCCTCTGCAGGTTATTTGGAAAAATGATCAATCGTCACCTTCTACGTAATGTTGAATTGAACAAAATACTTGATCCGTATCAGTGTGGATTTCGAGAAGGCCGGTCAACAACCGACCATCTCATGCATGTTGAGGCTAATATTCGTGATGATTTTATTGGCAAACAATTCTTTCTATCTGTGTTTCTTGACTTGGAAAAGGCCATGCAACAGCACGTAGGGCTATGGAATCCTCCGAGACCTGTCACGTTATTGAGAGTTACCTCATGAAATGTACTTTCCATGTGAAAATAGGTAACAGACTCTCACATTCATTTATGCAAGAAACTGAAGTACCCCAGGGAGGTGTACTCAGCTGTACGCTATTTATTGTAAAGATGAACACACTCCGCTGTTCACTACCTCCAGCCATTTTCCATTCCATCTACGTAGACAATATACAAATAGTTTTCATATCCTCCAACCTTACAGTGTGCGAGAGACAAATACAATAGGGCTTGAACAAGTTGGCTAAGTGGTCAGATAAAAACTAGTTTAAAGTTAATCCCCACAAAAGTTTTTTTTTTTTTTTCCACAAGGAAGAAAGGGCTCATTGCAGATCCCAGTATCGAAATGTATGGGCAACAAATACCTGTGAACAAAGAGCACAAGCAAAGCGCTGGTTCGGGCTAGTAGGTAATCTATTCGGGCAGTTGGTAATCCTGCTCATGTCTCTATGTGGTTGTTGTAAACTCAGTGTTTAAACAGTGCTTAGTAAAGAGCACAAGTTTTTAGGCATTATGCTTGATGCTAAAATTGCTTTCATTCCACACATAATATATGTCAAGGCGAAATGCCTCAAAACAATGAACTTACCGGAAATTTTATGTCACATAGCATAACACAGCAACAGGAAGTGTTTAATGAACCTTTACAAAAGCCTCATTCAATCACGATTAGAATATGGTGGCGTGGTATATCACTCTGCCACCCTGAGCATGCTAAAGACGTTAGATCCTGTCCACCGTCTAGGTATCCACCTGGCCACTGGCGCATCCAGTAAAAGCCCTATAGAAAGTTAATACGTAGAACCGAATGAGTGCTCAGTCTACCTGCAGAGAGCATACATCAGCTTCACATATTTTCTCGAAGTGCACTCTAATCATGAACATCAGTTTTCTAAACCCATTAACAATTTGATGTATGCTACACTTTTTCATAATCGACCCTCCGTCTGACAGCCTTTCTCACTGCGTGTGAGGAAGCTTAACGTAGAAATGGATTTCCCACTCCTCGAACGTCGCTTAATGCCTCCAGTTAAATTGTTACCGCCTTGGGAGTGGCAGATGATAGAACGTGATATATCTTTTGTAGAAGTCACAAAGTATGCACCATAGCTTGAAATCTAAAAGATCGAAGTACTCTTGCTCTGAATTCTACATCGACACATCAAAGTCACATGCTGGCATATGTTATGCAGCTGTTGGTCCCTTTTTCTCTGAATCTGACATATTGAACCCTCAGACAAGTATCTTTACTGCAGTAGTCTATGCAGTATTGTTTGTGATGAAACTCATAAAATGAAACACATTTCTGCGATGAAACACAGAAATTAAAACTAGAGAAGACAATAATAATCACAGACTCGTTAAGTGTTGTAAAAGTTTAATGTCTATATGAAAGCACAGAAATCCTGTTATTTATTAAGCTTTACTCACTCTTGTGCAATATTTATTCATCTCGTAGATGGTATAATATGCCAGGTTTCTGGGCATAGAGGAATAGAGGGTAATGTACTTGCCACCGAAACTGCCACGGCAATAGCATCACAAGGTATTAATTTTACCGCTGCTACCCCTGCCACAGATCTGAAACCTTTCTTATGAAAAAAACTGTGAAGCCACTGGCAACGCTTTTAGGACGCTGAAACGGACAATAAGCTTCACGTGATTAAGCCGCAGTTAGGTAGGTTTCTGGCCCTCCGCAACAAAAATACAAGGAAGTGATATCCTATTCTGTCAACTCAGGATAGGACACACATATGGCTTTCCCACAACTTTCTCCTGACTGGTAATGAACCTCCAACCTGTGGTAGATGTGGCGAGAGGCTGACCATCCTCCACGTCCTCTTGGAGTGCCGAGAAGCAGAAGCTTAGAGAAAGAAACACTTTCCTCTAGCCTACTGCCAGCACACCCCACTCCATCCGGTAATGTTTCTTGGTGCAGAACTGTGTTTTGACACCAGAGCAGTTCTAGGTTCCATGAGTAACATTGTATTACATGTTATTATCCCAAGAAATTCGTAGCACATCCTCTCACCAGAGGATGCTGCTGTGATAGTAGTGTTCTGTATAGCACATGCCTCCATTGGATTGGATTGGAGAAACTTTATTCATGCCTGCAGTTGGGCGCTCGCGCGCCCCGACGAGGGCCTACGTCATCCTCGAAGGTGCCGTTACTCGGCGCGGGTCTCCGCTCGCCGTTGCCGGCTCGCTGGGTCCGTGCCTTTCGAGCGCCTCGAGGACCTGCTGGACGGCCCAGAGCTGATCGTCTCGGTCGTAGCTCTTCGCGGCTGCCTCGAGCCGCGGTGGGAGTGTTCTTGAGTTAGCGTCTTCTGGATATTTAATGCAGTCCCACAAGATGTGCGTGTAGTCTGCGGTCCCCCTCCGGCAGACTCTGCACATATCTGTCGGATATGTCTCGGGGTACATGCGATTTAACAGTTTCGGGCTCGGTAGCGATCCGGTCTGGAGCTGTCTCAGTACTACCGCCTCCGCTCGACTCAGTCTCGGGTGCGGGGGTGGAAGAGTCCTGCGAGCCAAGCGGTAGGCCTTCGTGATTTCATTGTAATCCGTCATGCGGTCCTTGGTTCCGAACCATGTCGGACGGTCTGTCGCCGGGGCGCGGTTGGTTAGCGCTCGCGCCGCGGCGTGTGCCGTCTCGTTATGGTTCTCATTGCGTTCCGACGCGTCGCCCGCGTGCGCCGGGAACCACTTGAGTCGTACTTTTCGTTCGTCTAGTTTTACCACTCGCAGTACGCGCTCAGCCTCCCTGCAGATTCGCCCTTTGGCGAAGTTTCGCACCGCCTGTCTTGAGTCACTCAGCACCGTGTGGCAGTCTGCGTCGGCGATGGCCAGGGCGATGGCTACCTCCTCCGCTTGCTCCGCTTCGGTGCTTCTCACGCTCGCTGCCGTCCTCGTGGCGCCGGTTGACGCCTCTATGACGACCGCTGCGAATGCGTTCCGTTGGTATTCGGCCGCGTCCACGTACCGCGCGTGTTCGTCGTTGGCATGCTGGTCGATGAGAGCCTTGGCCCTCGCCGCTCTTCTTCCCTTGTTGAACTCGGGATTCATGTTCCTCGGTATGGGGTCGATTCTGGTCTGGCGTCGGACCTCTTCGGGGACGGGGAGCTTCATCTCCACCTCGTTCAAGCGTCTTATTCCCAGATCGTCCAGTATCTTCCTCCCGGCTTTGGTCATGGACAGCCGCTCCAGTTGAGAGGTCCGTTGCGCTTCGGCTATTTCTTCGAGCGTATTGTGTAGCCCGAGTTGTAACAAGCGGGCCGTGCTTGTGGACTCGAACAGGCCCAGCGCTGTCTTGTACGCTCTTCTGATGAGCACGTTGATTTTGTTTCGTTCGTGTTGCAGCCATCTGTGGTAGGCTGCAACGTACGCGACGTGGCCGATGATGAAAGATTGGACGAGCCTAATTAGGCTCTCCTCTCTCATGCCAGCCTTTCTGGAAGTGACTCGTTTGAGGAGTCGAATCGCGTTGGCTGTTTTTGCCTTGAGACGGGTGATGGTTTCGCCGTTCCTTCCGTGCTTTTCGATGACCATGCCTAGGATCCTAATTTTGCCGACCTCGGGGATTACGTTGCCGGATTTGGTCACGATTCTGATTTTTTCGTTTTCGCGTTGTCTAGTCTTGCCTCTGCTGTATTTGGTAGGTGGGAGTATGAGAAGCTCCGATTTGCTCGGCGAACATCTCAGTCCGGTGCCTTCCAGCTGGTCTTCTATTGCGTCGACGGCGGCTTGCAGCGCGCCCTCGATGTGGGCGTCGCTGCCACCGGTCACCCATATCGTGATATCGTCCGCGTAGATGGTGTGCCTGACGTCTTCGATGCACCCGAGCTTTTCGGCCACTCCGATCATTACCAGGTTGAACAGCATTGGCGAAATGACCGATCCCTGTGGTGTTCCGGTGCTCCCGAGCTTCTTCTCTTGCGTCTGTAGGTCGCCTGCTCGTAGCTCGACAGTCCTGTCCGTGAGGAAGTCCTTGATGTAGTTGTAGGATCTTTCCCCCATGTTGAGCTTGGAGACTTGGGACAGAATCGCCGAGTGTTTCACCTTATCGAAGGCGCTCTGCAGGTCGAGCCCTAGGATGGCTTTGTTGTCGCGGGCGCTGCCGCCATCATCGATGATTTGGTGTTTGAGCTGCAGCATCGCGTCCTGCGTGCTGAGATGCTGTCTGAAGCCGATCAAAGTGGCCGGGTACAGCCCTTCTCGTTCCAGGTAGTCTTGCCACCTGTTGAGCAGGACGTGCTCCAGCACCTTGCCCACGCAGGACGTGAGCGAGATGGGCCGGAGGTTATCCGTGTCCGGCGGCTTCCCCGGCTTGGGGATCAGGATGGTCTTGGCTGTCTTCCACAGCTTTGGCAGCGCTCCCGCTCTCCAGCACTTGTTGTAGTATTGTGCGAGCTTTTCAATCGAGCCGTCATCGAGGTTCTTGAGCGCCTTGTTCGTGACGAGGTCCGGGCCGGCTGCCGACCGGCTGTTGAGGTCGTGCAGGGCCGCGCGTACCTCCTCGACGTCGATGTCACGATCGAGGTTCGCGTTAGGCAGGCCGCTGTACGGCGCGTGTTGTTCGGTAGGTGTAGTCGGCAGGTATTTGTCGTTAATGCGCCTGGTGACTTCGTCGACGCCGTGTGCTGAGACCGCCCGATGTATGAGCTTGGCGAGTCTGTCCCTTTGGTGCGACTTGGTCTTCGTTTCGTCGAGCAGCACATGCCTCCAAGCCCTTTGCTTGCAAGGACTCTGTCAAGGCAGTAGTGCTTCTTACAAGTTTCTACCACTGACATATTTAGCATTGTATTACCCTCCTAGAATGTATCTTTCATGTTCATAGTATACATAAGTAGTTGCCATAACCTTATTACATAGCAACTGTTTTAAGGCCCCTTTACAGCCCCCTCACATCTACCTCTTGCAGTTCACTACAACATTGCCAACTCATTCAACACTAGCATGGCGCTCTTTGGCAATATTTGGCCCTTCTGCCACAACACCAATTCATCATCATCATCAGTCAAAATGAGTGTGAGTCAGTAGTCGTGTGTGTGAGTGGGCATGAGTTTAACATGAATGAGTGCCTGTGCCCATAGATTGTGAACTCATTAGTTGACTCAAGTTTGGTGCTGACTAAACATATATAGCAGTAAACGAATGATTGCTTTGCCTTTCCCATCATTTGAGAAGTGCACTCGCTTCGAAAAATTTCTGACCTTGGCTTGTTAAAACTAAAAAGGAATATTAAGTTTGGCTGTATTATTTAAGTATTCTTCTGCAATAGCAAGAAAGTCACTCATACTGTAAAAGGAGACTTGGTATGCTGAAAATGATGCAAAAATGAAAGGCGTAGGAGTAGCAAAATATTTTCCTACTACCTCGTTAGCGAAATATATCCAATGTCGCCACCTTGCAATATGCGGTCCTCAATATGATTGCTTGGTTTATGATGGTGGTAAATGTTTATTTGGATGGACAGCTCATTAGCATAAAGCCATGAGAGAAACTGGTATGCCAGAAACATTAGTGGGCTAGCCATTGACAAGTGATTCTGCAGACACACCAGACAGGTTTCATAAAAACAGGCACTTGGAGATACTGTTTTCAACTGCCTTAAATCTCAATGCATAGATTGGTCTATAGTCCCAATTAACATAGAGTGATGAAATAAACAAAGCAGTAATCTTGCTGGTATCGGTAGGAGAATGGAAAAACGAGCTTTCATTTTTAGTTTTGCCCCTGTAGTTGACTCCATCTTCAATTTTTTCTTCTTCTTTTTTTTAACAGCATCGTCGGCTGGACATCTTTGTGGTGCCCCAGGAGGAATTTGCCTGTTCTCTACTAGCCTTCACTGGTTCTGCCCATTTTAATCGTTCCATGCGCCTCCTGGCTCGTCGCAAGAGCATGTCCCTCAATGACCATGGCCTTTATGCAGATGTTTGCAGAACAGTGAGTACAGGAAAAGCCAGAGCCCTTGCATATTGATGAAAATACTCCTGGGCTCCCAGTACCTGTAATTCAAGGCACAACCTCAATACAGTGACACTTATACAGTTAAACCTAGTTATAACGAAGTTGCATCTGATACTGAAATAACTTCATTACATCCGATATTCGTTATAAGCATATATTCCTTACATGCTGATATATATGTGAGAAAAATATGTACTTCGTTATGTCCGATAATTGATTATGCCCTGTAATATTGAAATTTGACTGTACTAGCTATGACAGAATAGGAGGAATGGGCAAATACATATTTGAGCTTTCAAGTATGGCTGAGACACTTCCATTTCAAGTCACAGTATTTGATTTGAAAATTTTGTACTTGATCTTTTTTTTTTCTCGTATTCATTTGTGGCTGAATATACGAGCTTGCTGTAATCGTAGGAGCAATCATGCATGAAAAAGGAGCTGTATATGGAGTTACAAACTATTGCAAATTTTACAGTACTGTTCCTTATTTCATTATATTGTTCTGAGCCCCAACTTGACCGTGCTGAAATGGGCGTCTGTCCCAAATTCATGCCTGGTCAGACTTAGAAGCAAATTGTCCTTTCACAGTGCAGGCACACTATCCACTCGTCTTGAACAAAACATGCAAGTTTCAAGTGTCCAAATCTCCTCAAGCCTGTTCAGTTTGTTTGTTCTTATCTGTCCTGTCCTTCTGGACAGCGCCAAAGTGAAAAAAGAATGTTATGTATGATGAAGAGCTCACGAAAAGACAACAGAACAGAATGTGGAATTCATTTAATGTTAAGATTAACTGTTGCTTTAACTTCAATAACATCCATGATTACAACCTGAACCAGTATCACAACTTGCAATCATAAAGTAGCCAAGAAAGGTGGAAGTAGCCAAGCTGCAGTCACACATTTTATCGGGCGAAAGGTGCAGAAAAAAGTAGCTGCGTCTTCTATTAAATATTTTTTCATTTAAAATGAAGGTTTTCTTTTGCTGAACATACTTTTTACTGCATTCCATCGCACAGTTTGCTTTTATTAATTGAAACTTGACAGGACTGCAAGAATCAGCCGAGATACCTGGCTTATCAGGAAGGGCAAGAAAACAAAACATCTCAACTCGCCATCATCTCATTTGCTAAAGTAACCTGCTATCAACAGCTGCCATCATTTGCAGTTAAGAAACACTTGAGATACCTTGTTGCACTGCACGGCAATGTACAGCAGGTGTTCACTGAGCCTAATCTACAAGCCGGCAGCAGCCGACACGGGTGAACCCGTCAAGTGATGTCATGGGGATTCTTTCCTGCATAAGCACCTGTTCATCATTGGCCTTGTGGGAGAACTGCAGTGCTGAGTCCAGCTTCTGCTTCACTTGTACACATCTATCTACTACATTCACTACAATCCTTTCAGCTGTTGCCATCAATTCCATTTCAGCAACGACTCATGGTGTGCTCAGCGGAATTGCTTGTCATATGTATTGCAGACTTCCATTTCCCTGTTGACATTGACAAAATCTTCAAAAGAGAAGCTGCCAAGAGGAGATCAAAAGTTTGAGTCTTCCACAGAAATTGATATCTCTTTAGTGGCATGTCCTAGTATCATCTAGATATGCTGCCTGCTACTGTTCACCCTTCTGCACACTTCATTTTCGTCCTACCCTTTCCAAGTGAACCTCCTGCACATCTTCCTGGCCCTTCCTTCTGCTTAAAAAATTCAGATTTATTTAAATTTTTTTAAAGAAAATAGTGACTGCTGCAGGTGTACAGATGAACTTTCACTGATTGCGTATTTCAGTGGAAATGGCTCTCTCTCTTCCTTGTTTGCTTGTCCAGCATAATTGATAAGCCAGGATTCGTTCTAGGTGTCTTTTTTTTTTTCCCCCACTTTGTTTGACATTTGACTAGAAACATCACATCAAGCATCACAGCAGACGCTCTGATCAGCATATACGTTCAGCTGCTCAGGGTGTTACAGGTGTGTGCATGGATGTCAGTCTAGGTCGGGTGACCCAACCCAATTATTTATATAGATGGTACACTTGCCCCATTGAAATGGATTACCATCAGCAATAGCAACAGCAAGTGGTACGAATGAGTTCACAAAGAATTAAGTTGACATGATCAAACTAATGAAAATCAACTATATTCGTGTTCAATTCAGATTACAATTTTCATTATTTGCACACGCCCCTACATTAAAGTAGGTATTCTTCAACATTAGTGGATATCACTGTTATCTGGACAACAGCTGTCACATGGCATATATCTGCCATATGACAACTAAACTTAGAGTGGACTGAGAATACAACACTGCAGTAGCCATAACAGTGCATCCTAACCTGACACTCCTTTGCCCTTTCCTGAAACCAGCCTCTTTAATTCTTCATGATTACATTAGAGCGCATGCATATAGACCATTAAACATGAAAGCGCAACAGGCAGGTCTTCTTGAGTCACAGAGCAATGCACTTTGAAAAAATGCGTCAGAAAGGGAAAAAAGGAAAAAGAAAGAAAAACATTTAAAAATTGGCAGTATCACTCAAAGGGCAAAGTACAGATTTAAGATAAAGGTTATGCACTGTGAATGTTATGTTTCCTGGGTTTTGTTTGCGAGCTACCATTCTCTAAATTCTGAGAAATAATTTAGTCAAGAGCATAAGACCTGGTATGAACAACGATAGTAATAGAATAATGTAGCAATATAACACTCATATACCACATGGAAAATCTTATAGTATACGTATACCTAGATATATGCTGACGCCAACAGCGATGGCAACGATGATGGTGAAAATTCGCTTGGAGTGTCCATATATATAATTGTTATCACAATAAAAGCACAGCATGGTTGTGTGTAGCTATCATTGTATTGTGGACATTGTGTGGGACTGGGTAACGAGTAATTACTGCATCGACCTAAGGCATGACTGAGGTGACAGCGGGATGGCCAGAACAAGAAAGAACAATGGTTTATTGTGTGCACTACAATTACATACTTGATCATGGTGCACTGCACATGTCCGATGCCTTGTCAGTTCTAGATGACAGACAAGTGCCTGATACATCTCTCAATGGGTAGAGAAAGAATTATACAACAAGTAAACCAAAAAATTGTATGCTATTTGCTGAAAATTAGCATTATTGTATTTGCATGAATATATAATGCTTTTTTTTTCTTACATTTCTGACCTCAGGACACACCTTATGTTATATTCGGGTTCTTGGTATAGTATGCACATGACGTCACATCCGCTGCTGTCATCTGCTTCCGCTACCTTCCGCCATCTTGGGGTACCTTATCAACAGGCGCGCGCATAGGCCTATAGGTTCCCCAACATGGCGCTGCCGTAAACCGGAAGTCGCGGAGTATAGTTGAATGACGTACATGCATACTATGTATGGCATGTTTTTGTTTTTTTTGTTTTTCCCTGCCACTTCAAACTATAGTCAGCTAATTCACTTGGCATTACCACGTATGGAGCCTTTTTTGAACACATAAACCAACACACCTTTGCCATGTTCGATTATGCCGCGGGCACTTCTGAAGTACTGCCTGGCCAATAACCTTGATGGCATCAAGGACGGCGCCGTTCTCAATGACAGTGACAAATACATCAGCAGTGACAAGTAAATTATGCATGCACTCGTCCTTTCACGTGTTTTACTACAGCAGTTCACAGTAATGATGAATAAATCGCCATGTGGGCATCCACTTTTATAAGTCGTTGCCTGTTTCTTTGCGACATCACTTCCCACTACAATCGTAATATATATCTTGTCTTTTTCTGAGAGGCTAAAAGTCCCTCCTCACATTATATTCGTGGTCACATTATTTACATGCAAATACGGTGCATGTTAAGCATTTAGCCTGACAATGCAGACCAATCTTCTGGAAGCTTGGTCTGACGTACAAGCTTGCAATGATTAGGCAAGCACATTTGATGCTCCAGGTTCAAGGTTGGACTGCTCTTGACGTTGTTGCACAGAAGTCCTTTGTGTTGAATCAGCACAACACTTTCATGCAGCAGCATTAGGAGTTTAGGTGTAGCAGGCATGCTGTACTCGTTGTACCGACAAATATATATCTTTTTCGGGCAAAATAGGTGACTTTTATTGCTTCTGAAGACACAATGGTGCCTGTACAGTGTGCAACTTTGAGCCATCTGTGTTGATGACCAGCCATGTACGCTTACTACGGCACCCTGTGCCAAAGGTGGTAATGTTTGTACATATATCTTCAGGGTGTCGAACCGGAATTTTTTCAGATTCGGTTCAGCTTCGGGTTCAAGCCATTCGGGTTCGGTTCTGGGTTCGGTTCCAGAGCACCATTTCAATTCCGGTTCAAACCCGTTCGAACGGGTTCAAACAGGTTCGGAGAATAAAAAAGACGGGAGTGTTTTTTTTTTTTTTTTTTTTTTTTACTCTATAGTGCTGTGTTTTTGTTTCTCTGCCACGTCAGTATAAAAACAAATTCATAGTGTAGGTTTCTTTTTGTATATGTTGTGACTTGGCCAAGTTAGCTGTACAATCCACTGCAAAATGTTTTTTATGGGAGGCCAACGATTACAACACTAACTGAAGCGAAATAAAAGTTCACAGGGACAGTTAAGGCTGCTTACGTGTGTGAATGTGAAAGCATTACTCTTTGTGGCCACAAGGTTATCTTTATTAATTTATTTAATTCATTAATATAACTAAATTTTATTTTATTCTTGGTTCACAAACCTGCAGTTTCATGCCCCACAGTTTTCTTGAGGAAAAGAACAACAATGGCTCTACGTAGCCACCGCAGTGCCGCCTTGTGCTCCACGCCCCTCTCCGATCAGTGACGGGCCACACCTTTTGTCTCCAAATAATGCATCCTCACCACAATCTTCTGGCAGGCAGGCATGTAGCCTTCTGGCCAGTGGGCAGCGGCCCGGTGCTGCCCCCTCCCCAAATCATGCGGCCTCACCTGAATCTTCTGGCTGGCAGGCAGGCAGGCAGGCAGGCGGCCAGCCAGCCAACCAGCCAGCCAGCCAGCCAGCCAGCCAGCCAGCCAGCCAGCCAGCCAGCCAGCCAGCCAGCCTACTGGCAAGCGGGCAGCCTCTTTGCTGGGCAGCAACTTCTCTGCGCGCATGCGCATACACACACACACACACGCGCGCGCACGCGCACACACTTGAAAAAAGGAAAATTGGTTGGTCTGCTGCACTTTTTCATGACGTTTTAGCTTTAACACAAGAGCATTAGCAGTGCTAGAAGTCGAAAACTGTCCAGTGTCGGCGTCAGCCTCCACCTGTCAAGTGTGGCAGGTGGCGTTTAGAGGGATTTCATTCTCTCCACCTTCCACCTGCTAACAGACCGGCTAGAAGGAAGGAACGGCCATAATGACTCACTCACTTTAGGGAAACACCAGCGACAGCAACTTGCTAATGACGCTTCAATAATAGTTAACGGCAATGGGGTTCTAGTAAAAATAGTAGCTTAGTGAAGTCACAAGCAGTAGTAGTGGTCACTGGTACTCCAAGGCTGTAGAACGGTAGCACAAAGGAAGAGAAGGTATTGAAGAATGCTATCGGATTTATCCTTTGCATCAAACCAGTTGATCGCCCCTCATGTTTTTTCTTTCAGTTTACTTGCCTCCTACACTCTTACCTCATATAGATACTTGTTTTGAAAACCCTTGGATGATTACAAAATATGCATTAGGCAATCGTTTATTAACTTCAGTGCAAGATGTCAATCTTGCACTAGAAACAGCATAACAACACAATGTGGGCATAAAGAAAGACATTTTGCAGCTTTAGGTTGTAGTCACCTAAAAAAATTGCGGCTTTTTTGTGCACAACTAAATTTTCTGATTGGTCAAGAGTGATAGCGCCGCAAAATTTGCAAATGCCAAGGACCCCAAAAATATTAAGGTTGGTCCGACCCACTAATCCACCTTAACCGACCTGCTAATTCCTCTAATCCAAATTAATCAACACACCAACCCACTGATTCACATTATCTCACCCACTCCTCTCACTAATCCATCCCAGTCTACCCGCTAATCTACATTAATCAGCTTTAATCCATGCGCCCCTTAATTTTAAGGTTGAGCAGATTCAAGATGATATGGAAATGCTGTCGCGTCTACTTTAAAAGTGGAGTTAAGAAGGCCCCGAGGAGGCGGAATAAACTTTTATTGTACAACCAGCACTTTATGATGGCCGGGCCTAAGCCTCCCTTGAAGGGACGTTGAGGGCTTGCCTCGCCGCCGCCTCGCGGGCGTGCTGGATCGCCCAGGTTTGGTCGTCGAGGGCAGAGCTCCGCAGAGCCTCATGCAACCTCGACGAGAGAGTCGTGGTGTTAGTCTGTATGTGCTGTGCTGGGCACTCCCACAGCATATGCGGAAGCGTAGCCAGGTGAATGCCACAGCACCGGCCATCATGTCTTTTAGCACCGGCAGTTGGGGGTAGTGTAGACGTCTGGAAATGTAAAGTGGAGGCGGGCGGGTGAAGGGTACGTGTTTGTTTGTAGCAGATGCAGGGTGGTAGCCTGCGCCCGGCTGAACTTGGGGTGAGGCGGGGGGAACGTTCGGCAACTGAGGTAAAAGGCCTTAACGAGATCGTTATAAGTTGTCAGATTGTCCCTGGTGTCCAACTCATCTCCAGTGACTCCGACGCGGTTGACTAGGTCTCGCGCAATGGAGTGGGTGACCTCGTTGAGATTGGGGAGGTGTGGGTGGACAGGGCCCGCATGGGCCGGGATCCATGTTAGGGAGATTATGCTGTCTTTAGAGTGTGGTGCCTGGCAGAGGATGTGAAGAGCTTGGGGAGAAATATGGCCTTTGCTGAAGTTAGTGACGGCTGAGCAAGAGTCACACACGATGGTGTGACAGGTGGGATCTAAAGTGGCCAGGGCGATGGCCACTTCTTCAGCCGTCTCGGCAGGGAGGGTAGTGACTCTGGAGGCTTGGTGTAGGACTTTATCGCATGTGGCGACGGCCACAAATCGCGTGCCATGGGAGTATTGGGCTGCATCAACAAATGTGACGCCAGGTACGTGAGCAAGTGCTTTTATGATAGCTCCGGCCCGAGCTTGCCGCTGGGCCCTGTTATATTCAGGGTGCATGTTTCTGGGGATAGGGTCTATGTAGATCCAGCTACGGATGTCGGTCGGGATCGGTTGTTTGGGGCCCTGTTGCTGATGGTAGGTGAAGCCAAGCATGGATAGAATAAAGCGTCCCGTTTCAGTAAGGGTGAGCCGTTCAAGCTGAGAGCGTTGTTGGGCTTCAATGAGTTCGGAAAGGTTGTTGTGAACTCCCAGTTGGTTGAAGAGTTCAGTGCTGGTGCAATGCGGGAGGCCAAGTGCTTGCTTGTAGATCCCTCGTATGAGGGTGTCGAGCTTGTTGTTGTTTTTTTAGTTATCATGCTCTCTTAGAGCAGTAAACAAAGGACACAATGTCACTGCACAAGAAGAAGTGCCAGTGACGTAGAGGACTGTGAGTGTTGGTGTCTCACTGCTGTTTGTATGTAACAGTTTATTCAACCAGAATAAGTGGAAGATATGGATTTATTGTTAGTGACGTCCACACAAGGGGGCGGGGGCCTTCACAAGGGGGCGGGGATGCCTTCAAATTAACAACACATTGAAAATGTTACACAATAGTAAACAGTATGCATATAGAAACAATGAAAAATAAACCATGATATGTTACCTCGGAATATACGTTCTAACTTAATGTACTCTAAATGCAAAAGAAAATTGGGGGAGATGGGCAGTATTTAACGCAAACTGGTAGTATATGCGGACAACCTTACATTAAATTGAGGTTAATAATAAGAAGAGAACCTGATGGTCTGTGGAACTACAGACTATGTATAATATTTGATGGTGCTGTCGGGTGAGTGGCAAAAATATCTTGAGGCGCAAGGTACAGCACCATAATAAAAAACTAGAAATTACAGTTTTGAAGAGCTGCTAAAGGTTTACCTATGCTCGGGAATAACGCAGCTAGGAAACCTGGGTTATAAAAGCAAACTGCGCAATTCAGTATTGACACTCATGCTACATTCTATCCATGTTCAGAAATTTTAAAGCTTTTTTAGGGAGAATTTACCACCCTGTTTAGCCAGATACAAGGGCTTTACAAAATTTATTCGCATGCTCACTGAGTGCTTTACGTTTATCAGTTGTGTGCATTTCTTCTACTTCGAATGGGCACATTGCATATCTTTCGCATGTTTCAATGGGCATTTCTAGGAGTAAAAATTTCCTGCAGAATTTTATCAGATGTACGGCATAATGATCTCGCAGGTATTACCTTTTTCAATTTTATTCCATGCTGATTTTTTTAAGCTCCAAGAACAATCTTCCAATGCATCTTCTCCCGCAACGACTCATAGGTTAGAGTGCAGTGTTGGCTTGTATGATTACCAATAAGCATAATGTGACACCTTTGCCGCTTCCAAACAACATTTCATTATGTGCCCAGTGAATGATGCAAATTTTTATTTGGCAGACTAACAAGAGTGAAGGAAGAGGACATCGTCAAGGGTTGTTGGATTCAACCTCATTCACTGACTAGACAGGATGTACTTAAGTCCTGAAAATGCCCTTTCAATGCCAATTTGTAAGGCTGGCACGGCAAGCACTACTGTGGCAAATGAATACAGGTCTGCACAGCTTGACTTTTCTTTCTCCCACTAGTCCAGTACATTCGAATCCTTGCTTATTCTAGGAACCTTCTCGAAGGCATCGAGTAGGCTGGGTACTTCTTCGACTTTGAGTGAACTGTCGCTAGCTGGATGCAGGCAGTCCTCTTCTCATTCCATAAGGAAGGCCTCAAGTTCATCCTCAGCTCATAAGCTCCTAGAGGGAGATTGTGCTACTGCTATTAATTGTACTTGATCACCTCCTACGATCCCACAAAGCCGCCTCCATGTGGTCACCAGATGCTGTTTCGATCGGCGCCTTTCCTCACTAATCAACATTATGTGGTAAGAAGAATCTAGATAAATAGCTGCACAGAAAAGGTTGCAGCCTAGCAACAGCTTCTCGTGCCTTTTCATGGCAATTACCGTGTTGCTGGCTATCGAGGTGTCCATTTTAGAAACCTCTAGGTGACAGTTAAGCCAGCCCTTTACAGTTAAACAGTGGCTTTCTCAGCGGGAGGCAGTGCAGCCACTGCATTTTCGATGCCCTGCCAGTCTTCTGTAAGAGAGAGCTCACCTTCATGGCTAAAAAAGTCATCGCAGAATTCTCGGAGTTCCAGCAGCCGTTTAAGCATGGCGCTTGTCAACATCCACCGTGTCAGACAGTCCAAATTGGTTTCTTCAATTTTAGCTCGCAAAGGAGGGACATCACTGCTGGTGCCCACATTTTTTTCACTATGTTGCTTGCTGTGATAACAAGGTCCTTCACTGCTGAATATTTCAGAGCATCCTGCACTGTAAATTGCAGTGTGTGAACGGCACACCTCATCCCTTGAAGGAGTGGTCCATAATCCAAAAACATGAAGTCTCCTTCCAACTCATTTCAAGGCCACTTGCTTAAATTTTTATCTGACGTTTCCCACTCTTCATCCTTAGACTGTGGGCACGTGCCACATTCAACCTCATTCAATGACTAGCCAGGATGAGGTTGAAGAGCAACCGCTCTAACCATATTCACTCCATTGTCTGTCGTTACACTGTACACTTGGTCCAGTGCTACTCCATGTTCAGAGAGCACACCAAGAACTTCGTGCTTTAAGTTTTCCACGGTGTACCGCTCAAAAAGTTCTTTCATAGCCAGTGTTTGCAGGCAGATCTTACCATCTTCAATAAATTGTACATTGATGCCAAGGATTGCTCGATCAAGGCCTGTAGCACTGCCCATTTTTAGCAAAACAAGATGATTTTGAAGTGACTGTGATATCAATTTTCTTGCTTTTTTTTTTTTTTTTTTGCTTCTTGAGCCACTCGTAATCAAACACTCTTAGCACTCGCAGTCATTCTTTTCTTAAAGCCCTGCAATATACGGTCAGTTATTTTTTGAAACCTGGAGTCATCAATCATGCAAAATCGTCAGTCATTCATAGTGACCAATTCGATGCAAGCATTCATGATGGCTTCTCCGGTTATGTTTACGCTCACACCCACGCTCACCTTCATTTCCTTGCCCTTCCGTAGTAGGGAAAACCTGCTCACTGCCAGACCCTTGTGAGGATTTGCTACACGACGGCTTCTGCAGGACTAGTGCTTGGTATTCTGAGCTGTGATGCTGCTGCACATGACGTTTAAGGTTAGCAGCATGCTGTCCCAATAGCCTAGTCTGACAGTCTCCATTCTGACATATAGACTGTCCTTTCTTGACATCAAACTGGAAATGCTTGTGGACTGGACGATGAATGAAGTGACCTATCTTCGGAATCAGCAGCACCGGTGGCACACAAAAATAAAATACAGGAATAGTTAGTCGCTGTACGACTACCTTTGTAGAAACACTTGTGCCTAAGACCCCAAATATTATGGGCACAAGCAAAAAAAAAATTGTTTTGCAGGGTCTAAAATAGGCGCGAGGCATGAGCAATCGGTTCCTATTATGGAGCCCCACAGGCAGTGTTAAAATAATGCGTTCTGGCTGTTCTTTCTTTACCTAACAAAAACAAAGATATTCAAGCAGGTGCTTTCATAATGTCTGTAGTTTCATTTCATTTCTTGTTATTGTTAAAGTCTGGGCTGCAACAAGGTGCACTAGCTCACTTAAAAATTGTGACATAGCGCAATAGCATACTACAAAAAGGAGAGTGCAAATGCTTATGAGGACCCTAGGACCCGAATGGAAGTTAGTGGGAAGTGACATTTGAAGAGAACACTACTTGAAGGGAAGAGTGCACAAAAAGCAAAGACTAAAATGCAGAACTAGCTATCTTGCCCGACATCCCTCTCTCGCCCTTCACTCAAAAGCATGCTTTGACAAAGAGTCATCGCTGATTATATTGAGACATTAAGAAACTGGTTCATTCTGTTATACAAAAAAGCCTATTTGAACAATGCACTTCAAATTTCTTGCTGTAAACATGAAAGCAAATGCTGCTTCCCTCAGAAAATATCTAGATGGGGAGTGCGGGAAGAGGGGCTCTGTAAATATTACGAGGTTCGTTTTCAGTGAGAGTAATGAGACAACAATGAAGTTCGATTAACAACAACGTAAATATTAAAATTCAAATGTAGAAGGGAAATAATTACCAAGGAAACCATTTAATTTACTATAATAATTAGTCATTAAAAGCTTCGCGAGGTGTGCATAAAAACGCAATTGAAAACAAGTGATTACAATTACAGAAATCGGTTCTATCGCCCAAGCATAACCCAATAAATCTCCAAAGGAATACAAAAGGTGAGAATGTAATATACAGTGACACGAGTGCATCGATAGTTCGCTCACCTAGACAACACACGAAGAGCAGATGCGGCATCGATGATGGTTCGGGTTCAACGGAGAATTCAGCAGCAGCCCTGAGGAGCGGACTAGCTCAGGTGGCGATTCGGCCTTCTTTTAATGCTATAAAGTACCGACAGAGAGGGCACTCGTGCACACTGGAAAAATAAATGGTTCAATTCACACACAAAACAGCGGGCACATACACAGTTGGTTCACTTCTGCACTGCATGACCACCATGTTTCAGCTGAGAAAAATTAATAGACAACTACTCTTGAGCTTCTGCTCTGATTAGGGTGACTTCACAGCAGAGAAGTGAGACACAGCCAAAAGAAGCGGCATGTGTACCCACACTTCTATATTATAGGGGGTCCTATTGGGAGTGAGAAAAGTTTACAGATACACAAAACAATCTTGAGACTTCAGCCTTAGTTGGGGGCGACTTTGAGATGGGGAAAGCAAAACTAGAGTACACGGCAAGTACACCTTCACTTGTAAATGGTGAGGGGTAACGTTTCCAATGGTGTAACCGTTCGTGCTGTAGTGTAGTACTCCCAGACACCCTTATAGCATGTCGGGGTAGTGATTCCAGTCTCTCAGGCGATGCCCTCAACTTAGCGTGACAAGCTCAGCCGAAACGAAGCTACCAAGTGACAAAGAGGGGTGCTCATATGGTACCCGACATTCACTGATCGCAAGCCAGAGAATGGATCACAGTGAAAAGCTCGCATACAAAAACAAGCTACTTACAGCAAAGAGACGATACAGAGGAATTTCACTGAACTCATAACAACATACACACAATGTTCTCCAAAACAATGCAACGCATGCAATACAACACTTCACAGAGACCACAATACACAGAAAGATCTTGCAACAATAGCGCACTGCTACACGAGAGAGGCAAACATAAACAACATGATTTGCTCACTGCGCACTGTGTCAGTCTGATGTATGGAGGGTTGTGATGTGGCCATACTTAGAACAGGCACGCGCTTTCTGCAGGTCTGTGGCTCCCAACAGCGGCATTGACCAAGGAGTTGAGCAGAAGCATTTTCTCAAAGTCTTAAAGTTAGGACTTCGGCACGGGCTGGTCAACAGCACTAGTTGTCCTTTTATACGGCGCGCCACGTCTGTTCATCACTTCATCCGAAAGCAGTGATGCACATACACATAGCATCCACTGCACAACAGCGTTCTCACTCTCCCGCTGGGGTGCACGTCACTATTGGTCAGGCATGTAAACAAGTTCCAGAAGGTTCGAATCGGTTCTCTCCGACGCGGTGCCACCACCCATGAGAAAAAGTGGAGATGGATCCACTTAGCACTGTTTAAAAGGCTACACGCTCTCCGCGAGCCGCAAGTCGATTTCTCTTCATTGTTCTGAAGGCTTCTACGGTGTGCGCCAGTGTGTTTATTCGAGCCGCATAGGTTTTTTTCATATGTGCACCGAGTTCTTGTGACAAATGGTGACCATAAGAGGCTAATAACTTGATAAAAATCAACTTGTTTATTACGACTTATGATGGTTATATCAGGATGTGCAGAGCGTGGACGGCTGATGCTGCCGCATTATCTCTCGGCAGCGTCTCCCATATAAAACTGCTCTGCTCTAAATCTCCATTCCCTGAACCGGTTCGGAATGATTCCTTCGGTTCATTATGGTTCAGGCTCTGTTCCAAAATGGCAGAAAAAATACGGGTTTGGTTCAGTTCTGGTTCCGGGCAAAAATTTGGGTTCGGTTTCGGTTTGACACCCTGCTTTTCTTTGCTATCAGTGCTTTTTCGCTTCTGGTTTTGAAACATTGTTGAAGTCTGGAACATTGCTTCTAAGCTACCTGCCTTGCAGGAGCTCTCCTGATGACTGTCCATCTTCCAAAGGTGTTGAGTGGTAGGCTTAAGTACCTAGCCAGAAGTTCTCACTTCGGCCCACATATTTTTTCATTATGCATTTGACTATTTGCACACCCTTCTCCATCAGTAGGCGGGACTTGATGCGATCTGCGTGAAGTCGTAGTACTTCCTTGCAAAGACCAAAAACTCATTACAGGAGAATTGTGACCCATTGTCCATGCAAACTTGTACTAGAATGCCATGGCAGGAGAATATATTGTGTCGAGAGGACCAATTGTGGTCCTATCATGTCACGCAGTTGCTCTGCTTCTGGAAAATTTGAGAGGGCATCAAATGCAATGATATACAATTCTCCACCAAAATGAAAGATACCTACACCAACCTGATGCCATGCACATGCTGGAGCAGTATGCATAAGAAACGGCTCTTGCGATTGCTTTAGGTACATATACTGTTTGCATGTGGGGCAGCTCTAAATAAAAGTGGTGATACTTCCGTTAAGCCCTGGCCACAAAACAAGACTTCTGACTCTTCATTGCATTTCCACAAGCCAAAATGGCTGGCAGGAGTCCTTGCGAGGATTTCCCACCGCATGCTCCTTGGCAAGACGACTTTGGTATCCTTAAGCAAGACTCCATTCACCACTGTCAGTTCCAAGGAAAAGGGTTTCAGTTTAACTTGAAATGTTTTGCCTGTTATGTCGACATTATAAGGTTCACATTAATTTGGTTAGCATTGAAGCATTGTAGCGACACACCATATTGTCGCCAGCGAAATGCGTCATGTTGAGGCATGTATGCAGCTGGGCTCCTCTTTCACGCTTCCCTCTGGACACACTGCAACATCTAGCAGCGGTGCCACAAAGTAACATGCAGACAAGATTGAGTATATATGACACGAGTTCAATTCCGCCCAGCACCTGAGAAATCTTAAAGGAATTTTTTTGTCATTGAAGAGTGGCATACACCCAGTGGCACGTAACCAGTGATCCATCATCATCATCATCCTATTTTATGTCCCTGCAGAAAAAATGCCTCTTCCTGCTATCCCCAATTACCCTTGTCCTGCGCCAACCGATTCCAACTAGCACCCACAAATTTCCTAAGTTCGTCGCACCACCTAGTCTTCTGCCATCCTCTACTGTGCTTCCCTTCTCTTGGTAGCCATTCTGTCACCCTAATGGTCCAACGGTTATCTAATCTGCGCATTACATGACCTGCCCACAGCCATTTTTTTTTCTCTTAATGTCAGTTAGAATATCGTCTATACCTATTTGCTCTCTGATCCAAACCGCTCTCTTTCTGTCTCTTAAAGTTATGCCTAGCATTCTTTGTTCCATTGCTCTTTATTTATTTTATTTATTAGATACTGCCAACTGCCTCTTGGCAGTCCAGGCAGGAGCGAGTGAGTACAAAGTCGGCGCTGCAAGTCAAAATAACAAAAACATGAGTTACAAGGAACCATGAAAAAAAAATGCTTAAAGATACAGACTATTGCGTCGGTAAAGGCAGCTTGTACAAAATTACAAAAATAGGAAACTGGTGATTCTAAATCTAACACGCTTCATTGCAAAGATTGCACGGCAGACACAAAGGATTCGACCGAGGACATACAAGCGACTTCTTGCGATAGAGCCTTCCACTCTGCTATAGTTCGAGGGGAAAATGAGAAGCAATAAGCAGTAGTTTTAGTCTGTGGCATCACAATCGTTTTGCTGTGCTTGTGTCTGGTTTCTCTTGTTTTATTAAAATTGATGTAGATGTTGGGATCCATTTGTGTTTGTTTATTAACAATATTATACAAAGTTTGTAAGCGATGCAGTCTGCGCCAAAATTCTTGCGATGGGAGGCCTGACCATGTTCTGAGATCAGTGATCGAGGCTCGTCTACTATAAATTTTATAGTAGACGAGATATTTTTTTCTTTTGCACTCTTTCAATGTTGTTGACACCAGTCTTTGTGTGGGGATCCCACACAGCATTGGCATATTGAAGCAGTGGTCTAATGAGTGTCGTGTAGGCAGCGAGTTTAGTCCTACTAGTGCAATGTTTGAGCCGGTGTTTAATTAGCCATAGCTTCCTTAGCGACGCCGAAACGACGTATTGGACATGAGCGCTCCAGGTTAGTTTTGAGTCAGTGACTACACCCAGATACTTAAATTTGTCAACCGTCTTAATTGCTACATTATTGATTTTATATGTACAAATTGATGGTGCTTTCTTTCTTGTAATCATCATTTGAGTACATTTTGAGGCATTTAAGTTGATACGCCAGGACTGACACCAATTATCGATTGCATTAAGGTAATCCTGTATAGTAGTCTAATCATGGAGTGATTGAATGTTGTAGTACACAATGCCGGCATCGTACCGAAAGAACCGGCATCGTACCGGGGAATCAAAGGACAAATCATTCAGATAAATAAAAAAGAAAAGAGATCCAAATGCTGAACCTTGCGGTACACCAGAAAGTACGGGAGCAGGTGAAGAAATCGAGTTTGTTATATGGACATATTGTGTTTGATTAGTTAAATAAGAGTCAAGCCAGCGAAGAATTTGTTCATTTTTCAGCGCACATTGTAGCTTCAGTTTTAGTCTTTTGTGGCAAACACAGTCAAATTGCTTTCTGAAAATAAAAAAAAAACATCTATCTGCCCGCCGCGGTCCAACGCTGCCATGACTTCATTGGTAATATGTAGAAGCCGAGTAATTGTAGATAGGTCACACCGAAATCCATGCTGTTTTTCCGAGAAAAAACTATTGGTTTCCAGAAAGCTGCTCAAGTGCTTAAAAACGAAGTGCTCCATCACCTTACTAGTGGTGCAGAGAAGCGAGACGGGTCTGTAATTCGTAATACTGAGTTTATCTCCGGACTTATGAATGGGAATTATCTTTGCTGCTTTCCAATCGTTAGGAAGGACACCTTGCTTTAGACTTTCGTTAAATATTATAAACAGATACTTTGCGCACCACTCCACGTACCTATAAAGAAAATTATTTGGTATGTCATCAGGACCAGCAGATTTCTTTATGTCTGTGTTTAATAGGGACGAAAGAATACCTTCTTAGGAAACAAAAAGGTTCGTAAGTTTGCAGCCAGAACCTGAAAATTCTAGACTATCGTCTTCAGTACCACGTAGAAATATTGAAGCAATGTACTCGTTGAACGCTTCCGCAATATTCTGGTTATCACTGGTCTCGGTATCATTCAATCTAATTTACGTGACCGGGTCCTTTTTCTCGGTTATGTGCATCCAAAACTTTCTTGGGGCGTTAAATAAAAAATTATGTGGCTTAACATTGAAAAAAATGATACTTTGAGTCTTAAATTTTTTTCCTAAGTTCGGTACGCATTGACGGTAGCACAGAACGATCGACACAACTATTGGAGCGTGACAGGCGTTTTAAGCGGCGCTTTAGCTTCAGTATGTAATGAGTGATCCAAGAGTTATTGCGGGCCATTCTCTTGCATTTTGTTGGAATGTACCTGTGCATACATTCCTGCACTGTGTCCTTAAAATGCAACCATAAATCATTGACACTAATTACACCTTGAATTGATTTTTGAAGAAAAGTGTCGAACTCTTGTTCTAAGTAGTCGAGTACATTTTCATCAGCTGCTCTCCCAAAATCCAAGACTTCTTTGTATGGACAATGGATAATTTTTTGCTGTAGATTGTTTTTAAGCAGGATCGCTTCATGATCTGATATGCCTGGTAAAACTTCTACAGTAAATCCTGTTTCACTGACTGCTTCAGAGATAAGAACAAGGTCGAAGATAGTTCTTGAGCTTGAAGTAACACGTGTAGGTGTTCCTACTAGTTTTAGATTAAAAGTTAAAATTAAATTAATTAGTTAAGATTAAAAGTCCCAGTTTATCATGGGTAGATTAAAGTCACCGCATAAGATAATATGAGTATAGTGTTTACTGTGGGCGTAAAGAAAATCATGCAACGATTTCAAAATTGAGATATCTGCATTCAGAGGCCTGTATACTACACCAATAAGAACCTTCCATTTGAAAGACGGCACTAGAATCTAAACCATTTCAGCAGAAGTATTGTGTGGAATGGATGTGAATGGGATGCCCTTTTTTATTATGGTCGGGACACCACCCCCTCTCGAGCCACGGTCGTGGTGAATTATGTTGTACGAGCCGGGTATTATGTCAGAATCGGGGATAGCATCATGAAGCCATGTTTCCGTCAGAAGCGTGATGTCGGGATTGTAACTAAGAAGTAGGCTTTCAAGGTCATCAGACTTGTTCACAACGCTCCGGGCGTTAACATTTAAAACAGTTAGCGGACTGAAGATGTGGGGTAACTCTAACAAATAAGATTTAGTTTTACTTTCGTGCTGTTTTTGACTGGAATTAGACCGGGTATGTCACTTTGCTGCTGAGGGAACTGCCCCGTCCAATGCCTCGTCCTATCTGAACATATTGCCATTGATTCTAACCTTGTCGAAGGATAGAAATACCTTGTCGCCTCTGTCTCAGTTTTGCTTTGTCCAGGTCCAAAGCTTTTTTCTTATTGATTGGATTCTAGGAGAGAAGTCCTCTGAAATGCTTGCGTGGTCCTTAACTTGTTCGTAAGCTTCTTTGTCAGTCTCCAAGTCTCTGCCCCATATGATAGCACCAGTAAAATGCACTGATTGTATGCCTTCCTTTTCAATGATAATGGTAAGCTTCCAGTCGGGAACCTACGATGTCTGCCGTATGTGATCCAACCCATTTTTATTCTTTTGTTAATTTCCTTCTTATGATCAGGGTTCCCTGTGATTAATTGACGTAGGTAAATGTACTCTTTCACAGACTCTTAACAGCTGACTGGCGATCCTGAACTCTTGTTCCTTTGCTCGGTTATTCATCATTATCTTTGTCTTCTGCAAATTAATCTTTAACCCCATTCTTACACTCTCCCTGTTAAGGTCCTCAATCATTTGTTGTAACTCGTCTGCAGTGTTGCTGAATAAAACAATGTCACCGGCAAACCGAAGGTTGCTGAAGTATTCGTCGTCGATCCTTAGTCCTAAGCCTTCCCAGTTTAACAGCTTGAACACTTCTTCCAAGCACGCAGTGAATAGCATTAGAGAGATTGTGTTTCCTTGTCTGACCCCTTTCTTTATAGCTATCTTCCTGCTTTTCTTGTGTGGAATTTAGGTGGCTGTGGAATCTCTGTAGATATTTTCCAAAGTATTTACGTAAGCGGTCTGTACTCCTTGATCTATGAAAGTGATATAAAGAGGCTGATTGTACTCTGCGGATTTCTCAGTTACCTGATTGATGACATGGATATGATCCATTGTACAGTATCTCTTCCTGAAATCTGCCTGTTCCCCTTGGTTGACTAAAGTCCAGTGTTGCCATTATTCTATTGGAGATTATCTTGATGAATATTTTATGTAGCACTGGGAGTAAGCTAATGGGTCTATAATTTTTCAATTCTTTAACCTCTCCCTTTATGTGGATTAGTATATTTGCATTCTTCCAGTTTTCTGGGACCCTTGCAGCCGATAGACACTTCGTACAGAGAGCCGCCAGTTTTTCAAGCATTATGTCTCCTCCATCTTTGATTAAATCGACTGTTATTCCATCTTCTGCTGCTTTTCCCTGTTTCGTGTCTTGCAAGGGCCTTCTGACCTCATCTCTAGTTATAGGAGGAGTTTCTGTATCCTGTTCATTATTATTTCGAATGGAGTTCTCCTGAGTCCTCTGGGTACTGTACAGGTCAGTATAGAATTCTTCCACTGCTTTTACTATATCTCAGAGATTGCTGATGATATTACCCTGCTTATCTTTCAGTGAATACATCTTGGTTTGTGCTATGCCAAGTTTCCTTATCACTGATTTCAGGCTGCGTCCATTTTTTATGGCTTCTTCAGTCTTTCTCATGTTATAATTTTGAATATCACTTATTTTTGCCTTGTTGATCAGTTTTGACAGTTCCGCAAATTCTATCTTATCTCTTGAGTTGGACACTTTCATTCTTTGTCGTTTCTTTATTAGGTTATTTGTTACTTGGGAGAGCTTGCCTACTGGTTGCCTTGGTGCCTTGCCTCCCACTTCAGTTGCTGCCTCTGAAGCCAGCCTCATTACGGTTTCATTCATTACCTCTATGTCATCATCATCATCTCTCTGTTCTAAGGCTGCATATTTGTTTGCAAGTACCAGCCTAAATTTGTCTGCTTTTACCCTTACTGCCTCTAAGTTGACCTGTTTCTACTTGACCAATTTTACTCTTTCTCTGTTCAAATTGAGGTGAATCCTAGCCCTCACTAACCTATGATCACTGCACTTTACCCTACCTATCACTTCTACATCCTGCGCTATGCTGGGATTGGCAGAAAGTATGAAACCAATTTCATTTCTTGTATCAGCATTAGGGCTTTTCCAGGTCTACTTTTTGTTGCTACGCTTCCTGAAAAAGGTGTTTATTATTCTCAGCTTATTCCTTTCTGTGAATTCTACCAGCATCTTTCTAGCATTTCTAGAATCAACGCCGTAGTTGCCAATTGCTTGTTCACCCGTCCGCTTTTTCCCCACTTTTGCGTAGAAGTCACCCATTACTACTGTATACCGAGTGTGCACTTTTTTCATCGCTAATTCAACATCTTCATAAAACTGATCTACTTCCTCATCATCGTGACATGTTGGAGTGTAGGCTTGTACTACCTTTAATCTATACCTCTTATTAAGTTTGGTTATGACTACTGCTACCCTCTCATTAATGCTGTAGAATTCATCAATGTTGCCTGCTATGTCCTTATGGATTAGGAATCCTACGCCGTATTGCTTCTTATCAGGACAGAGGACCAGAGGACATGGCCATTACTCAGCAATGTATCATCATCATCATCAGCCTGGCTATGCCCACTGCAGTGCAAAGGCCTCTCCCATACTTCTCCAACTACCCCGGTCAAGTGATAATTGTGGCCATGTTGTCCCTGCAAACTTCTTAATCTCATCCGCCCACCTAACTTTCTGCGGCCCCCTGCTACGCTTCCCTTCTCTTGGAATCCAGTCCATAACCCTTGATGACCATTGGTTATCTTCCCTCCTCATTACGTGCCCTGCCCATGCCCATTTCTTTTTCTTGATTTCAACTAAGGTTTCATTAACTCGCGTTTGTTCCCTCACCTAATCCGCTCTCTTCTTATCCCCTTAACGTTACACCCATCATTCTGCTTTCCATAGCTCGTTGCATCGTCCTCAATTTATTAAGTAGAACCCTTTTCATAAGCCTCCAGGTTTCTGCCCTGTAAGTGAGTACTGGTAAGACACAGCTGTTATGCACTTTTCCCTTGAGGGATAATGGCAACCGGGCAGCATATGGATAATGGCAGCAATGTATAAGCCTCACCAGTTCTTCTAATCTAAGGCCGATAATATCCCAAGCAACATCTAATAGTTCCTCAAAGAGTCCTGCTAAGCTAGCCTTACTCGATAGAGTTCGACTGTTAAAGGTTTACAGGGTCAGTTTCCATTGGCGGCCAGTGACCCAAGTTGGTGTGAAATGGTTTCATTGATGAGCAGCATGTATACCCAGTGTGTCATACTCAGTGACCTAAGTTGGTATCGTGGAGGTTCATTGAAGAGCATCCATACTCATTGGCACATACCCAGTAATCCAAGTTCGAATGAAATAGGTTGCTTAAGGAGTGGCACATGCCCAATGTCACATACTCAGTCACCCAAGTTGGTTTGACAGTTGGTTTCAAACCCAACCCGGTTCCCTCAGCACAGCAGCATGATGCTCTACCCATTAGACCATTGACTAACCAGCTACCCAAGTTGGCAGGAAAACGGTTAGAGACATGGATGCCATGCTGGTAGTAACTGCTTTCAGATAGTCATCACAAACCACTTGGCTAATTTGTTGTATGTTGCTTTGGTGACGATGCAGCCCATTAGCTATAAACACGAACGTCAACATCTCCCATATTCCCAGCATTCTCGGCTTCCGTACTAAGTAGGAGACGACTATGACAGCATATCTGCTAGGACAAAATTCTTTGTGGGAATGAACTTCTAGGAATAGTTGCATTTCGTGAGCTATAGGAAAAATATTTGCGAGTGAGATGGCATGCCACAAATCCCTTTTGATAGCATCAAAAGGAGTGGCTTGTGATCAGTTTCCATGACAAACTTTTACCCATACACTTCTCACATCCGGAACAAGAAAAAATTGCAGTTGATTGTATGCGCTACATTTATATACTCGACCATAGTGCACTGCGCATGTTCAATGGTTTGACGTAATAGCTCTGCGAAAATCCGCAAGGTGGAGAGAAGTAATTAATAAAGGGAAAATCAGACATCCACCCATTCATAGCAATTGCTACAAAGTAAACCCATAAGGGTTCCTCAGAAGAAAAGCCTCTCAGTTGAAGAAAAATTCGTCCTGATCCGAGCTGCTGTCCCGGACCAGGACGAATTTTCTTCAAATGCGATTCTTTCGAGGAACCCATATGGGTTTGCTTTGTAGCAATTGCTAAGAACGGGTGAATGTCTGATTTTCCCTTTATTAAGCATGTTCAATGCCTTGAAAATTATAGGCGATGAACTTGTTCTCGGTACAATTAAAAGAAAACAGCATAAGGTTACGAGGCTTCAGTATCTCTTAGCCCAGGCTTACTTGCTTTCTGGTCTTTGCACCTCACTTTACTTTGATCCAAAAGTCATTTTAGTTCACTCTTGCATTTTATGCCTCACTGTGGACAAAATATTGCATTACTTTTCACAAGGCTGGAGCTTCAGTTCATAGGCATGGCAGCCTCATTCCATTAGAGGCTAAGTTCAAAAACTCCTCTGCATCAAATAAAGTGCACATAAGAAACCACCAGTGGTACTGATTAAAGTATAAACCCTATACAAGCGATCTTGTGCGTAATGATGACAAGCGACGCAACGGAGATGGCCGTCGCGTCCGTTCATCGCCTACAAATCTAACCCCATGCGAGCAACGACTTTGAGCGACATCTCCCTGGTGTTGCCGGTATGAAGGCAGCAAATACATGCTGAAACTGGCGTGATGCATGCTGTAATAATTTAAGTTGATTTGTTTTGCTGTACAGAGCAGCATAAAGTATTTAGCAGTATAAAGTAGGCTTTTTTATCCTTGTGCCTGTAAAAATTCAGTTTTCTTGTTTCGTGTGACAACTGGTAGTATACCTGTTGTACATCCTGTTACAGCTTTATGCTATTGGCTACTATGACTAGTCACTCATAGCATTTCCAGGCAACGAGTGATGAATTCTAGGTTTTCAAAACCAAGCAATTGAGCGACAAGAACGAGCGCTCTGTTCACGCAATTGCCCATTTCACCGCTTGAAGCTGTCGACGCAAAATCTCTCTCGTGGGGTTTGGGCTTAATCATGGGCTGTAAGCTGTGACACATGTCCATTAAACTGCACATATCAATGAACAAGCAATATGGGAGAACAGGGGAAGGGGATGCCTCTTTCTGGTGCCAATATTTTAAGAAGAGAACTCGCCTTCCTCAAAAGCTATACCTTGTGGGAACTGCTGCCCTGATTCATGCTAGAGGACAGACACAGTGACATTGTGGCTAACGGGAGCAGCAGAGGAAGACAAGGCATGCTCCAGCCATGGCTAGGTATCTGCTAGTCAGGACTTCAGGGCCGCACCTTCTCCATATTGGTGCCTAATGTAGGGCCCCAGCTTTGTCCATGGATGGACTTGGGGAGGCCATGGCATCTGTTCCACAGCAGGTAGCGTCGGTGAGCAGTGTTCCTGCTAGACCTGGGACATCAAGTTCCACGATCTCAAGAGCTAGTTGTCAAGGTATCACTGCCATCATAGACACATACTAATGGCACAGCCAATGGCATAGCCCCGCCTCATAACTCCGAGGAGCCACTGCTCTTGAAATAAAACGCTTGCCGGGAGAAGCTTCATCTTAATTCTGGCTTGGCAACGGCTTGGTGATAGCTTGTATACGGAACTTCTACCCCAAGGCGGCTGGCTAGTCTCCTAGTGGTGATAGGGATGTAGGTAAGCAGCTGCATGTACCAGCTAACTGCTGTGGGCACTTTTCAGTAGTACGAGGTCTGGGAAGGAACCTAAGTGTATGTCTAAGAAGCGAACAGAGTTTGGGCCCTAAGACTCTTGGATGGCCTTGGTGGCTCGAATTCTCTATTGCTTGGTCTGCCACATTTACATTCAAGGTTCCAGAAGCCCACATTTCTTTTTTCTTTTTTTTTTTTTCACTGGTGGGGTACCGTGCCATTGCTTCAGGTCATCACAAGCCAGTAATACCGCCTCCACTGAGAGAGAGGCAGTGTGGGAACTGCTACTGTGATCTGCGCTAGAGGACAGATGAGATCGTGGCTAGTGGAAGTAGTAGAGGAACATAAGGAATGCTCCCGCCATGGCTGGGGAATGGTGCCAGGACTTCGGGGCTGTGCTTTCTCTACAACCTTGATAGAAGGGCAGGCTTGGAGAGTGCAGATGGTACCGGTAAAAGGGACAAGTAGGAATGTTTGCTGTAGAGGCAATTATTGTATCTTTATGAAGAGACGATTAAGGTAAAATGTAGCTCTGCAAGCAAGGGTCCTTGCCCATTTGGCTTCATTGAAACAGGAGAGAGAACTGTGGCAGGAAGAAAATGCACATGTAGTGGAGGCCAGTTATTATTTCAACAAGTTAGGTTGTTGAAGCAAGAAGTAAAAAAATATGCAGACAGATCTGGTGGAATGAAAAGGAAGGTCAGACTCAAGAAAAGGTAGCAGAGGGAGAAAAAAATTATGGGGTTTTACGTGCCAAAGCTATGGTCTTATTATAAGGCACACCGTAGCGGAAGACTCCAGAAAATTTAGACGACCTGGGGTTCTTTAACATGCAGGCAGAGGGAAAGTGTAATGCAGTAAGAATATATCTCACACACAATACATTATAGTCAGTGGGCACGAAGTAGAAGGCTGCAGTCCTTACAATATGCTAGTAACAAGAATACATAAGGCAATCATTGAAGTTCAAAGGCTTTCATCTGGCCAAAACAATGTTACCCAGATTTGCGACTTCTACGGCATCTCAGTCTCAATTTTATATATATATATATATATATATACACACTTACATATTTTGCCATTTTAGTCCTCATTCTTTCCCTAGGGCTCAAGTCTTCTATGAATTATGTTCTTCTTTTATATTTTTTCTTTATCCATCACCAAGTTTTTTATTACACAATATTTGATGGTTTCCCTCTCTCTTTATTTCATCCATCTTTGTCCTCTCATCAACCTTACCTCCTTTTCTTGGTGCAAGGCTTTTCTTTCCCTTCCTGCAGTTTGTTGGAACAATTGTCCTCCTGCATAAAAACATTATGGGGTTTTTGCGGGCCAAAACCATGATCTGATTATAAAATACACTGTAGTAGGACTCTCTGGTTAACTTTATTACCTGGGGTTCTTTAAAATGCACATAAGTCTAAGCACACAAGCGTTTTTGCATTCCACCACCATCATAATGCTGCCAACACAGCACGGATTGAACCCATGACCTCGAGCTAAGCAGCACAGCTCCCTAGCCACATAGCTACTGCAGCAGGTTCCCTCTTGCTTCCATAGCTTAACTTTTCAAAATAGTAAACTGCCTGTGCATTTTTGTAACTGTACAAATAGATTGTGTTTAATATACTCAAGTATGTCAAACAACAGAAAATAATTGTATGCTTTCTTGCATCTCTCCAAAAAGAAAATTCAGGGATGACCTCCGATGCTTACTTGTGCTACACACATAGCATGTATAAGTGAATTCCTCACACCTTATATATCATACTTTATGTGGTGGTCATGGTACACGGGCAAGCGGGTGGTGATTTGTTGTTGCTGTTGTTTGTGTTTTCGTTTTTATACCAGTGCTTTTGGTGGCGTTATCAGGTTGTGAGTCCTGTTTTTGTAAGAGGGCTTTTGCATCCCATGACTTGCATATCCTAATAAAACTAAACGAGCAGAAAAAGAAATCCAGACAAGATAGGCAGTAGTGTTAATTTGTCCATGTGTGTGTCTTTGCTCATGTTTCTTTTGTGCTCTTTTAATTTCTCTATGATTAAGAACCAACTCACCCAACAAACACGTCTTGTCAGGCTTGTGTACACTTTTGGAGCAGTAAAACATCAATTGAAGTCTAGCTTTAAGTTTTTTGTGTTTGAGAATTCATTGACTGATTCAGCCCTCCTGATTGGCTTCTTTCTACCACATAATTATGTGATGGCCAAAAATATGTTGTGCCGCTTGGAATGGATGGGATAAAAAGTGACAAATTTCATGTTCAGTTTGCTTGTTTAAGAGCTCTTTACATGACACAACTTGCGTGTTAATTAAAAGGGACGTAATACATAAGCACATAAACTGAGTAATTATATAACAAGTATTTACGTGGTGTGTGTGAGAAATGATGTGACTGCTGTCTCTTTAAATTAATTGTGTTTCTTAACTTATGCAGTGAGGTAAGTAGTACAGTTACCTCCACAGTGTTTGCTACATCCAACTGGAAAAAAAAAAGAAAGCTTGTTCTCTGGTGATCTAAATTTAACTGATCATGTCCTTGTGAGCGAGCAAGACTGCAGTAAGGTGGTATATTGTGGCTGCATATTCTACTACTTGCATCGATTAGCACAGGACACAATCAGCTGTAAAGGTAACTAGATGCATGCTCATTGAAATTTCAACTTTCTCATGTGTGTGCTATTATGCAGTTTGTAAGAATGACACATATTTATGTCTTTTACATTTTGGTTGGTTTTTATAGTATTTACATGTACTTCTATGCAGATTGGAACTAGATAAATTAAAGGATGCATGCAGAATTATCTGAGAGGATTTAAATTATTACAAATGTCTTTTTTCAGGGGGAAGAAAAGATAAGTCGTGGAAAACGGCTTCCCACGCCAACAGAGGAATCTATTTTTGAACACCTTGGGCTTGAATACCGACCTCCTGAAGAGCGAGACCACTAGCTATATAGATTTTATAGAGTCTATGTCTTTAAAATTTATTATTTATTCACTTGCAAATTTATATTCTTAGAAGTGGATTTCTGAAAGAATGTGTGATTTGTTTATCAATGAGCCTTTATAAAATACAGAAGATTTATATATTATGTATTGAGAGAGCACGCAAGTATATGCGTCTGTCAGTAGATGTTAAAGTTCAGTCGGAGAGCTATTATTTGCAAGAAAACACTTGAATGAACACATTTGTGCTATTGCATCACAATTAATGCCGTGATAGCATGTAAAAAGCCAAATGAATGTGAAAAGATGCATGATCTCAGCATGGTGAGAAAAGATTTACTGGGTGTTGCAGTAATTCCTATTCACTTGTATTGAATGGCTCTTGTGTGTATGCGTGCATGTGAGTGAGTTAGCAAATGAGTGTGTGCGTGCTTGAATGCATGGCAGCATGGTACACATTCATGTGCACCAGACTGCTCCACATGAGTGGGTATTCTGTAGGTCGACATGTCAATTTTGTCTGCAGCTGAAGTTCGGATTGGCGAGGCCGATCGGCTGGGCATGCGAAGGAGACAGGCGCCCCCACCCAATCAGCACATCAGAAGCCGACAAAATGGACTTGTCCACTAGGTAAAAACTTACAGAATACACCCCCAGAAGTGTGAACAGTTATTTTTATCCTCTCTTAATTAGAAATGTTTCTCCTCTGTTCACTGCTGTACATCAAGAAGTCATCAAGGAACACAGAATTTCATTCCAATTTCAGAAGTTGACCTAATAACATGAAAGGCTTGTTGTATGCGTGTTAATTGTTGTGTGCATCTTGTTGTCGGTCTCATTAAATCATGATGGGCTTGCACTGGCTCTTTGATGTCCATGCTGCTACTGCAGAGGTTGTTTCAACTATCAAGTGGAAGCACATATGTGGTCACTGACTAGTCACAGGAGTATGGTGGAGGCACATATGGTGGTGAGGCAGGTTCCAGCAGTAGGCAAGGCAAGATCTGCGTGCAGCAACCTAACACACTCACACACGCGCCATATGTTAGACACAACAGCAGTATATTAACTGCTTGGCTGCTACCACCATCTCTGAGGCATCTGCCAAAACAAAAGTTGGTATCACTAAAATTTGCCAGGCTAGACAATGCCAATTGTGGGAATCCTGCAACTGAAGAATGGTCATTCAGTACATGTGCGTTGTTGCGTACTCCAGGGTAGCGTACCATACTGCTGCCGAGAAGTAGCGGCGCCTGCCTAACGAAACTCGACCGACATCACTTATTGGGTAGCGTGGCGTTGTCGGCGGGCTGCAGGCATCCGGTAGATCATGGCGACCAAGCAGGGGCGAGACGATTTGCTAGTGCGAAACTTGCACGGTTTATTCAAAGTAGTTGAAAGAAAATAAGAAAAGCATGAAGTATGAAGTCTCAAGTAAGTATTTCAAAGTACATTTCGGAGCCCCTTAAATAGCTCTCTACAAGTGTGGGCGGGATCTTGCTTCCATTGATGACACGTGACAGGCACGGAGAGAGGGCCCCTCCTCCAGCAATACCAAGCACGGGAAGGAGAGGTCGATCCTCTCATCGACGAATCCGGTCGGGTGAATGACCCCTCCGGTGCACGTGGGCTCCGGTTCAGAGAAGATCGGGTGAATGACCCCTCCGGTGCACGTGGGCTTCGGTTCAGGGAAGGTCGGGTGAATGACCCCTCCGGTGCACGTGGGCTTCGGTTCAGGGAAGGTCGGGTGAATGACCCCTCCGGTGCACGTGGGCTCCGGTTCAGGGAAGGTCGGGTGAATGACCTGTCGCCACGTGGTGTCAGACGCCAACCCTAACAGCGTTGAAAGCAATACACCAAAACACTAAATTTATGCCTTCTGCAAAAGTCCTGCAAAAGGCTGGCTGTTTATAGGTCTTGCATAATTTTTTAGATGAACTAGCACTAATGAAACATACATCTATGTCAGACATGGACACAAGCACTACTATTGACTGTTTATTAGCGATTAGGCTAGGTGTTGTAATGCCCAAACACAGTTATACATCAAAGAAAATTCCAACAGATTGCTGACGTCTATTTCTGGCACGTAGAAAAAAACTAGGAAGTTTTTTTTAGACAAGTATTATGTTAATTAATTCGTAATTGGTTTCTTAAACTATCCGCAAACTATAGTAGGTGTATGAGCTTGAGATGTTATAGCTTAATTTGAACGTATCAGAAAACGTAAGTTTTTCTTTCTTGGAGACTGTTCGAAATACCGAACCTCTAGATTCAAAGGTCGACTATTATTGCGAGGGCCGAAAAAAGGCCAGGGTGTGATGTCCTCGGGACGTCTCTGGTAGGATAACCTAAAATATATGTATAAATTTATAAAGAGCGTCCATCAGGAAAGGAGAGACACAACCATCTGGCACGCCATCTCCTGATGCGCGCTCGCCGAATATATATTTCGCATGCTCATTTCACATTCTAATTGTATCCGTGATGGCGCGTTTTGGGGACCTTGCTGATCAGGAAGCTTGGAAGACCACTAGACATCTCCATTGGGATGTGGATCTTTTTGGGGACGTCCATTGGACTTTTTCTCTTGTGGGATGGCCCGCCGTGTAAAGTCCAACTGCGATTAAAATTCTATCGCGTCCTGCGGCACCGTATGCTGTAAGTGCGCAAAGTGAGGAAAAGGGTGAAAGCGCCTGTGTCTACCCGGCCGCGCATGGCGCGCTTGAGCGGGACCGCGCGCGCTTTTAGTTCAGGGGACGCAAGCGGCTTGCGTAGGCAAGAACTAGGGGTGACGGTACTGCGCAGACGCTGACGTAGGGGCCTGCGCATGCGCAGTACCGTCGCCCCTAGTTCTTGCGTATGCAAGCCGCTTGCGTCCCCTAAACTACACCACTGCAGTCACTGGAGGTAATCTGCGGCGGACACCAAAGCTTAGCGAGCGGAATTTTGCTTGGGAAGTGGCTGGTGGCTTCGTGCACGCTGTGCTCTCGCGCGCCTAGTTTTGGAGGTCGCGTAATCGCAAGTTTCAGAGACACGTTGAAGCTAGAGGCAGCACGAAGCGTTCGGTCGCCGCTGCTGCCGCTTTTCATCTCGCCAGCGTTGTGACGGCGAGTGTCCGCGGTCCTTCATGTTTGCCTGTGCGCGCTAAGTGAATGTTCACTGCATTTTATGCAGCCACAAAATTGCAGCTACTACTCCTACTTGGCATAGTTTAATAATTTGCTATCACATTGCTTTGCCCTTCGGGCGAAACTGAAACCTTTTTTTTTTTTCCTTCATGCGCGGTCGCGTCGAAACCGAAACCATTTGTTCTGAAGGCCAAGCCACAGACATGCCACAGAGAAAGTCAAACTGTGGCTGCTTCGGCCAGCCTGTAGAGTGTATCCTGTGCCTGTACTACCTGTGCGAAAGTGTTGCGATTTGTTTGAACTTTAACAGCTTGAACCTCTTGAACGTTTTTTTTTGCTGCGCCTTGTCATGAAGGTTGAATCACGTTAAGTCGCGGCATTTTATCATGGCAATATGTCGTCTTCGTTAAGGACATTACATTGTGCCTTAAATGTACCACGTTTCTGCGACAGTGGTCTGAGGTGAGCGGTGCGAGACAGACTGAAGCAAGAATGAGTGGGATTCTAACAGATGCGCAGAAAAAGTTGATCGAAGAAAACCGACAGAAAGCACTTGCCCGCCGAGCAGAAAGACAGAAAGCTGCGTCAGCGTGTGTCACACCAAATCATACCTCGCCGTGTCCTCCAAAATGCTCAGCACTACTGGAAGTAAAGAAATGCGTTCAGAATGCGCCGCTCTCTTTCTACGGACCAACCAGCTCTAATGCGGCAGGCTTACTCGAAAAAAGCATTCCGTTGCAACGGAGCCAGAATGCGAGACCTGGTCAAGACGTGTCGCGTAGTGCAGTTCAAGCAGCGTTCGGCGCACCATCGACAAAGCCGGTGACGGGTGCGTGTGTCATGATGTCAGGCGATCGATTTCGAGTGGAAGCGCCGTACCACCAACAAATGATTGAAATATTTCGCACCATGCCTTCGAGAATGTACGATGCCGAGAAGAAACGTTGGAGCTTTCATCTCACTTGCCACAATGCTTTAATGGAGAAACTTAAATGCTTGAGGCCCGTTGTTCTGGTTGCCGAGATTCCTAGACACATCATAAGGGCATTCTCAGGAACTCCTGAGAATTATGAGGTCAGTCTGACCGGCCTTGACTGCAAGCTCGAACAAGCGCTTCTACCGTTTCAGAAAGAAGGTGTCTGCACCGCTGTGCGTCGCAAAGGCCGCATCTTGATCGCCGACGACATGGGGCTTGGCAAAACTATCCAGGGCATTGCGATAGCTGCCTACTACAGAGAGGAATGGCCGGTGCTTGTGGTTACGCCATCCTCGGTGCGGTTTACTTGGAAGGAGGCTTTTCTACGTTGGATGCCATCGCTGAGCCAAGATCAAGTAACAGTGTTGGTAACTAGTAGTGATGATGTTTCACCGCTTCACCAAGTAATCATCACCAGCTATGACCTCCTGACGAAGAAGACTGAAGACCTCTGTGACAAGTTTAAGGTTGTCATTCTGGATGAGAGCCACTTCATCAAGAATTCAAAGACTGCACGGACAAAAGCCTGCCAGAAGGCCATTTCCAAAGCCACCAGAGTAGTTCTTCTCACAGGCACACCAGCGCTGTCAAGGCCAATCGAACTGTACACACAGATATGTGCTGTGCAGCCAAAAAGTTTGCCTGGCATGCAGGAATTTGGCATCCGATATTGTAATGGCCAGAAAAACCAGTGGGGCTGGGACTTCTCTGGCTCATCCAACATGCATGAGCTGCAGCTCTTCCTTGAAAAAACAGTGATGATACGTAGGCTTAAGGCTGATGTTCTGTCACAGTTGCCAGCCAAGCAAAGGCAAGTTGTGTTGCTTGACCCCTCGCATGTGAAGACAACAGATAAAGTGTTGCAGCACATGGCTCGTGAAATGCACAACACTAAACTCAAGGTCATGGAAAAAAGAGGCGTTCTGCTGACCTATTTTCGCGAAACTGGCATTCATAAGATCAAGGCAGTCTGCAAGTACATTGAGGATTTGGTGGAAGGTGATCAGAAGTTCCTCTGTTTTGCACACCACCAGGTAGTCTTAGACAGCATCTGTGACCTGCTAACCAGGAAGAACTGTAGTCATATACGCATTGATGGCAAGACATCATCTGAATTGCGCAAGCAACTATGTGACAAGTTCCAGTACAATGACATGTGCAAAGTTGCTGTGTTGAGCATCACTGCTGCAAATGCTGGCATAACACTGAGCTCTGCAAGCTTGGTCATCTTTGCAGAACTGTTTTGGAATCCAGGCATACTCACTCAGGCAGAGGACAGGGTGCATCGAATAGGGCAGCAGAACTGTGTTGTTATTCAGTACCTTGTGGCAAAGGGAACTGCTGATGACTATATCTGGCCACTTGTGTGCAACAAGCTAGACACTCTGGGAAAAGCAGGACTGAGCAAGGACAGCTTTTATGATGTAGATTTAAAGATATCTGCTGACCAAAAGCAACCAACCTTGGAAGATTTTTTTAGTGAGGACGAGTTGTGGACTGATATTATTGATGAAGATGGCAGTGGTGATTGCACGCATGCAAAAAGAACAAAGCTTCAGTAGTATACCAATTGTTTTATATGTACTTTTTCTTGCGCCTTAATAAATGAACAATCATGTTGCATAATATCATATATTGTGGATCTCGCAGTGGGACTAGTGTGCTACACAAAAATAAGAGTGACAGATGTGACCGTCCAGTATGTGAAAAAAAAATAAAATACACCCCAATAACTTTATTGTGTGACCAGCTTTGCATCACTGTTATGTAAAATTGAGCAGAAGAGATTCTTTATTGCTGCGCCACTACTGATTCTTAAATTCTTGATGTGATTTCAAGTTTGCCTAGAACGTATAAACTTGTGCACACAACATAAATACTAGGAATATAAGTGGGCACAGATATGTTTACATTTTAAGTTATACCATGTTAAGTGCTAATTACATGGAATTTTTAGAAAGGATGCTATCTTGTAAAGTTCAATGGCCAAGTTTTGTCACACTGGCATATTTCTTTGTCACTTTTCTCAGTATTGAAGTCAAGTTAACACTACTATGTAGCCTTTCAGGCAAGCTGCATGTTTGCAGGCAAATGAGCATATTATAAGTAAAAACAGCAGACGAATATGTTGACGCTTCGCTGTTTGCCACTTCAAACAACAAGCATTGCACAGTAACTTTTCTAAACTTATCCACGTCTATTAATCTTGCCTGCCAGTGAAGTTTGTCAAAGTATTTTTTACCTGTACGGGGGAGTGTGATTGCACCACCGCTGGCATCAATCAATGTACCTAGTCTGCGCAGAAAGAGATCTCTTTGTAGAATTATTGGTAGATATTTTAATATGAAAAAAAAATCGAGGTAGCTTGTATATAAAATAACCATTAAAACTAGAATAGGTGCCATCATTCACATGGCGAAAAAAAAAATTCTTAATACAAAAAATAATTGTGAATTTTGTGTATCTGCTCAAATGCACATTTTTGTTACTTGTTTGAGATGCTCAACTGCGCTGAGGCTGTCAGTATAGATGTGGGCTTCGTTACTGTCAACTGGGTGCAGGCACGTGGTAATGACTACGATAACATTGTGGACCGCATTGCTCACTCTTTCTCAACGCCCATCGCTCCTCTTTGCCTTCCCTGTTTTTATTGCCGGAAAATCCATCCTCTGGCGTGACACACGTGCCCTTATCCCACCACATGTCTGCTCCCTTCCCCACAATCTTTCTCGGGTGGAGAAAGTCCCTCTCCGGGAACTATGGGCCGGGTCGGCCCTTACACCAGCCATCACTTGTGCTTGGGGTCAACTGTACAAAGACATTGTCCAGTGTCCGAAATGCTCCACTCCTGCATCTGCAGCAGATGCTCGCCATCTATTTTGGATGTGCCCTGGGACAAAGACAATTTGTGAAATGATACTTAGAGGTGTGAAATTGAACAGTGATCAAGCTGAAGACTAAGGGCTGGATTATGGACAACACATATTATAAGTCACTATTGCAGCATCTCTATGAAATGGGCCTGCATGCTTCGTTCTATACTGACTTAATGCCGCATGGCAAACCAAGCAAGGGGAAAAAAAAGGGGAACATAGCGAAGAGCAAACAAAAACGCTGATAGTGATTGGCAAAAATGCAAAGGTGCAATATTGCTTAGACAGCATTTAAAGAGGCCGAAGACCATTTCTCTGAATATATATGGCCTAGCTTATTAAAAACTAACCCTACAAAACTTAGGCAGGCAAGTGATCATTCCTAAGAACAAACAGTTCCAAAAGGCATGGCTGATGTCTTTAATAAATGGTTTTCTGAAAACTTTGCTAATTTATCACCTCTTCAGGTTGTTCCTGAGGGAACTAATTAAGCTATTCGCCACCCAAGTGTACCGGCTGATAACTAAGCATACAAGGCATAGCTCACGCTATTGAGTGGCTGCCACTTTAATCAAGCCCCACTCCCGACAGGGTTCACACTAAACTTCTGAAAAGGACAGTGCATGTTTCAGCCATTTTACTGTCACTCATTTTTCAGCAGTCCTTGGACAGTGGGTGCATCCCTGATTATAGGAACATTATGAATGTCATTCCCACATTCTAATCCAGCAGTAGCACAAGTCCTAACAATTACTGTGCAATATTGCTGACCTCTATTTGCAGCAAACTGTGAGAACACATCCTTTTTTCACAAAGTATGGCTCGTTTAAATACAAATTTACTTTTGTACAGTCAGCGTCACTTAAAGAACAAAAGTCTGTCAAATAATTTAACTGTTTACTAACCTTCATGACTTGTTAGTTGAGCTAAATACATGAGCTAAAATACAGACACAATATTCATTAATCTTAAAAAAGCTTTTGATCATGTTGCACATAGCCTACTAAGAAATTCGATAACATAGGAACTAACACAAGCTATTGCATAATTCCTGACTAATTACTGCCAACAAGTTGTCATCAAAGAACACACATCTGGAAACATGCATGTAATCTTGGGAGGACGCCAGTTCTGGTTCTAATTTATATTAATAATATAATGAATAACATATCAAGTTCTAAAATGATACTTTTTTCTGATGACTGCGTCATTTACAGGCAAATACTCCTGAGGACGTAGCTCGCTAACTAGCAGACTTAATGCAAATAAATAAGTGGTGTCAGGTCTGACACTTTAAGATTAACGTAGAAAAAACATAGGGTACGAGTTATGACATTTTCTACACTGACTGATACTTCTTTAAACGTTTACACAATTGACAATACAGTTGTGTAGCGAATGCAATTTTCCAATTACCTAGGCATTTAACTACAGACCAACTTGGCATACACAGCCATGCATGCGGAAGCAACTGCCGTCATCAGCAAGCAGGCTGTCGGTAATTTCGTACGCAGTAGAATTTCTGAACAGGCGTATTGTGTCCTCACACGGCACCCCCTAAGCAGCTGGAAAACTTTCGTGTGGACCCCCGCTCACGTGGCTATGTCCGGCAATGCGTCGGCTCACAGTCTGGTTCAAGATCTCGCGTGCCGAGCCTCATCTGCAGATGCTGATGGCATGAACGAGGAGGAGAGACACGAGGAACCCTGTGGGACTTATCACAAAATAGCTCATAGGCATCGCTTAAGGCGTCCCACGCCCCCACCACCGGCCAAGCAACTCGATGAAACGCAAGCGCTCACGTTTAGGTGACTCCAGAAAAACACATACCCACACCCAAAGTACATTAACAAAACCACAGGGGGCCAGGATAGCAACCTCTGTAGGCTCGGTTCACAAACAGGGACACTCATACACATAATGTGGGAATGCACCTCACTCCGGTTTTCTCATCCCCTGGTCAGCAGCGAGACTGACTGGACTGCCTGGCTCAGGTCTGGGGACGTCGTCGACCGACAGCTTGAACTGGTGGACTGGGCGGAGAAGGCCAAGCAGGTCCAGGGCCTCACTTGAGCCCGATGCCTCAGCCACCTCCCCCTTCCCCCTTTCAATAAAGTTTACCACCACCAGATAGAATACATAACAAACAGGTGAAAATAGGTCTAATCAAGTGCCGTTTGTATCCTGCCAACCCAGAAGTGAAGCTTTACACTTACACATTTCTCATCAGGTCTCCATTAGAAAAAATTCGGTGCCCTTCAACTCTGTGAAGTAGGATGACCAGCGAAGCTATGAATGTGGGCCCCTTAATGTGGAACTGCACCTCCGCCACGGGTCATCCCGGTATTACACGGCTTTGGGAGCGGCCCACGTATGGGCAGTGCTTAACGCAAGCTCCACCTCTGCCGCGGGTCGGCCCAGCATTGCACTATCTTCGGGACTGGCCCACGTATGAAAGTTTTGAGCAGTCGCCGGGCACGGCTGGAACTCAAGCTTAAACAGCACCGCTGTTAACATGCCTCGATAATCTAGTGTCCAAGTACCATTACTTCACAGAAACACACCAAGTTGGTACAAACTGAGGTGTTAAGGTTCATACTTTGTTCGTATTCACCCTATGTGAACACTTCATTGTTAAAACACACCATCAACATTCCCGACCGTAATACTCAATGCAAATATTTGTTTTTAAATTTTTTCAATATTCTTTATATTACGATGAAACAACATTTGCAACAAATCACATTATTAAGCTAGCACATCATATTTTGTCCTGGCATCGATCATGAACACAAAGTGCAACCTAAATTTACTCGAACATGAAAATATCAATGTTCACACTTAGTACAATCCATAGATGAGTGGAAGGCTTTATGCTTTTATTTAGATTTGTATAACATATCTTTGCTTTCCACCCATTTTACCCACGTACAATTTGATTGCCTTGTTGGCCTTCCATATTACAATACTGTATGTGCAGTAGACTTCCGGTAACTTCTCCAGGCTTGGAGTGGTGCCTGACATCGGCTAAAACGCTCAGAACCGAGATGTGGAATTAGCCACGAGAAAAGTGCAAACTCAGTACACTGTAGTAATGGGTGACTTCAATGCAAAAGTGGGGTAAAGCAGGCTGGTGAACAAGCAATTGGCAATTACAGCGTTGGTTCTAGAAACACCAGAGGAGAGATGTTGGTAGAATTTGCGGGAAGGAATAAGCTACAAATAATGAGCACCTTCTTCAGAAAGCATAGCAACAGAAAGTGGACCTGGAAAAGCCCTAATGGTGAAACAAGGAATGAAATAGATTTTATGCTTTCTGCTGATCCTAGCATAGTGCAGGATGTAGAAGTGTTAGGAAGGGTAAAGTGCAGTGATCATAGGTTAGTAAGGTCTAGGATTCACCTGAATTTGAAGTGAGAGTAAAATTGGTCAAGAAGAAACAGGCCAACCTAGACGCAGTAAGGATAAAAGCACACCAATTCAGGCTGCTACTTGCGAACAAATATGCAGTCTTAGAACAGCGAGATGTAGATGACATAGATGTAATGAATGAAACAGTAACTAGGCTGACTTCAGAAGCAGCAATCGAAGTGGGAGACAACGCACCAAGGGAACCAGTAGGTAAGCTCTCTCAAGCAACGACGGACCTACCAAAGAAACAACAAAGAATGAAACAGTCCAACTCTAGAGATCAGATAATATTTGCGGAATTGTCTAAACTGATCAACAACTAGAAAATAAAGGATATTCAAAATTATAACGTGAGAAAGACTGAGGAAGCAGAAATAAATGTACACAGCATAAAATCAGTGAGAAAAAAACTTGGCATAGGACAAGTCAAGATGTACGCACTGAAAGATAAGCAGGGTAATACCATTAGCAATTTCGAAGCTACAGTAAAAGCAGCGGAAGAATTCTACACTGACCTGTATAATATCCAGAGTAGCCAGGATACCTCCATTGAAAGTAGTAATGAACAGGTTACAGAGGCTCCTTCTATAATGCAATGAAGTTAGAAAGGCGTTAGAATACATGAAATGAGGAAAGGTGGCAGGAGAGGATGGAATAACAGTCAATTTAATCAAAGATGGAGGAGACGTCATGCTTGAAAAGCTTTTGGCCCTTTATAGAACATGGCTCATGACTTCAAGGGTCCCAGAGAACTGGAAGAATGCCAGCATTACACTAATCCACAAAAGGGGAGACATTAAATAATTGAAAAATTATAGGCCCATTAGCTTACTTCCAGTATTATATAAAATATTCACTGAGATAATTTCCAATAGAATAAGCGCAACACTTCACTTAAGTCAACCAAGGGAACAGGCTGGCTTCAGGAAGGGATACTGTACCATGGTTCACATTCATGTAATCAATCAGTTAATCAAGAAATCTGCAGAGTACAATCAACCTCTCTACATGGCTTTCACAGATTACAAAAAGGCATTTGATTCAGTAGAGATACCAGCAGTCATAGAGGCACTACGTAATCAAGGAGTAGAGGAGGCTTACGTAAATATCTTGGAAAATATCTACAAAGATTCCACAGCTACCCTAATTCTCCACAAGAAAAGTAGGAAGATACCTATAAAGAAAGGAGTCAGATCAACACAGAGACACAATCTCTAATGTTATTCACTGCGTGCTTGGAAGAAGTATTGAAGCTGTTAAATTGGGATGGCTTAGAGGTTAGGATCAACGGGGTATACCTCGGCAACCTTCGGTTTGCAGATGACATTGTCCTGTTCAGCAGCACTGCGGACGAGTTACAACAAATGATTGAGGACGTTAATAGAGATAGTGTAAGAGTGGAGTTGAAGAATAATATGCGGAAAACAAAGATAATAATCAATAGCGTGGCAAGGCAACAGGAGTTCAGCATCACCAGTCAGCCTCTAAAGTATGTGAAGGAATACGTTTACCTAGGACAATTTCTCACAGGGGACCCTAATCATGACTGACTGAATAAACTTTATTGAAACCAACCAGAGGTGGTGGATGGGCCTAGGCCTCCCATGTGGGGACATCGAGGTGTTGCCTCTTCACCGCCTCGCAGGCTTGTTGGGTCACCCAAAGTTGGTCATCAAGGTTGGAGCTACGCAGGGCAGCATGCCATCTCGACGAGAGGGTCGTGGGGTCAGTGTCGGGGTATTGTTGTGTACAGAGTCCCAAAGCATGTGTGGAGCTGGCTGTGTCTTGCAGATATGGCACATTGGATTGGGGTAAATGTCTGGGTAGATCTTGTAACATTGCATGTAACAAGGGGTAAGTATTGGTTTGTAGCAGGCGGAAAGTTGTAGCCTGCGCTCGGGATAGTTTGTTGTGTGGGCCGGGGAAGGTTCTACGCTCTAAGTAGAAGGACTTCATAAGGTCATTGTAGCATGTCAGGCGATCCCTACCGGTGGGTGCAGCCTCCCCGTCTCCCGCAACCCCCTTCGCCCCCTCCCTCCCTCCTCGCGCTAGGTAGTGGGTATACTCGTTGAGGTTGGGGAGGTGCGGGTGGACGGTGCCTACATGAGCTGGGAACCAGACCAATGTAACCTGATGTTCGGTTGAGCGAGGTGCTTGTTGCAAGATGCGCAAGGCTTGGTGTGAAATACGGCCGTTTTGATATAGTTGATAACGGCGGAGCGGGAGTCAGAGACGATGGTATGACATGTTAGGTCTAGTGTGGCTCTAGCGCGATGGCAACTTCTTCAGCTTCCTCAGCGCGTGGGGTTACTAGCTGATAGCATGGTGGAGAGAGCCTTCATGCATGGTGACGGCTGCAAAGCGGGTACCGTGGGTATATTCGGCGGCGTCGACGAAACTCACATCGTCGTGGCAAGGGATTTAGTGAGAGCCGTGGCACATGCTGTGCGGTGTGCGCGGTTGTATTCGGGGTGCATGTTTCTGGGGATAGGGCCGGCGTGAATCCAGGCTCGTATGGTGGAGTGTTTATGGCCGTGTTGACGGTGGTAGGTGATACCGAGCGAGGTGAGGATATGGCGGCCTGTCGCTGTGAGAGTCAGTCTCTCCAGCTGAGAGCGGCGTTGGGCCTCGATGAGCTTGTCCAGTGTGTTATGGACAAGTTATGTTATGTTATAGTTGAAGGAGGAGGTCAGTGCCGGTGCAACTGGGGATATCCTAATCATGAGAACGAAATTTACAGAAGAATAAAATTGGGTTGGAGTGCATTACGCAGACGCGTATACTCAGATCCACAGCTGGAAGCTTACCATTATCACTAAAAGAAAGGGTGTACAATCAACTCATTCTACCGGTGGTGCTAACATATGGGGCAGAAACTTGGAGACTGACAAAGAAGCTCGAAAACAAGTTAAGAGGAAGCTTTAGCTCGAGCCCAGCTTCGATGCGGCAAATTCAAATACCTGCAAAATGCAGAAACGCTTTTCTGAGATGACCCCAGGACTGATTTTATTGAGATTTGTTGCATTTGAGAGAGAAAGTTAAATTCTAGTGACTGTTGGAAGTGGAATTTCGAGTTAGGGCCTGAACTTTGTTAAAATATTTTTTTTAATGTGAAAGTCCGAAAAAAAGAGAAGCACGAAGTTTACAATTTAATAGCTCTGTATTAAGAACAGATATCGCGATTCTGTAAACGGCATCCCTTCATCCCTGCATCCCGGCATCAAAGCAGACAAATTCGATAATTTGTCACGTTGTGTACAAGGGTTCTGCAAAAGCTGTATTTGTCAATACAGGGACACATGCCCGTGGTGTGGCGCAATACCCACACTTTATCACATCACATGGGAGTGCAATACGAATAAGGCATTCCACAAAATAGAAAATCCGAGTGCGGAGCAGTGGGAGAGCGTGCTCTCCAGCGGCGACCCTAGCCTCCAACGGAGGCTGGTGGATCATGCCCGGCGAGCAGCCACGCTCAGTGGTGCCCTGGAATAGGGGCGCCAACCATGCAGGCCGGAGATCGGCATCAACCAATAGAAGATGAAGACATCCGGCCCGACCGCTGAATTACTCTTTCTGGGGCAATAAAGTTTACTTCCTCCTCCATATTACTGAATTTGTTTAGATTCATGTGTATACATATCAATTTTGTCCACTTTAGATGTACTATCGGATGCAATTCACAAAATTGTGATATCATTTTTCATTGCTGAGTTACACAGCTTTAAACTCGATAGATTCGTTTTGTGAAATTTTGCGATTTGACGACCTAAATTAGAAATTCCAAATGAACAGTCACTAGATCTTAAGTTTTCCTTTTAAATGCACCAAACCTTGTCAAATTTGGTGCAGTACGTGGTTGCCGATAGAAACGAATTCTCCTTTTACATGTATTTAGATAGGAGCACCCGAGCTAAAGCTTCCTCTTAAGGACCGCACAAAGAGCGATGGAACGAAGAATGATAGGCATAACGTTAAGAGACAGGAAGAGAGCGGTGTGGGTCAGAGAACAAACAGGCATAGCCGATATTCTAATCGACATTAAGAGAGAAAAATGGAGCTGGGCAGGTCATGTAATGCGTACGTTAGATAACCGGTAGACCGTCAGGGTTACAGTGCCAAGAGAAAGGAGGTCCCGATCGATACAGTCATTGACTATGGGACCTCCTTCTGTATGTTATTGTTCTTTATAACCTATAATCTATTATGAATAAATCAATTTCAATTTCAAACGCAGTTGAGGATTTCAACTTAATTCAATTTTTCGATTGATTCAATCCCTGCCAAAGGTTCCGGCCAACGCCCACACATTTCTATGGTCCAAAACTTTTGTTATTTCGATCCTGAAATTGGCCTTCGCCAGATATATTGAACATGACCAGACAGCATGCACGCTAACGTGTGCCTCAGCGGAGAATTGGAGACAGTGAATGCGTTGAACGTACGTCATCTGTCAAAAATACCTATTTTCGGCCTGCCCTAGAAAGAGTTTCGAGCAATAACGGTAGCTCACAATTTCTGATTACAGTATTTACCCGGGTTACAGCATTCCAACGCCAGCCTTTATTTTCGTTTTTCGATGTGGGCCACAAAGCGATCGGACACGATACCAAAACCACCTTCGCGGTGTTCGTATTCGCATAACGTGAAAGTATTGGGGCGAGGCTGACTTTGGAAAACTGGCTGTTGTTGTGCAACACATATTAGACCCTCGCCCATTTTTCTTGCAAGAAAATTGGGTGCGCGTTTGATTTCTACTTTGTTTAGGAGCTTTAATATAATTTATACGTTAGTTTTGTACTTTGTACACTTGGAAAGTGGGCGCGCATTTGATTCGGGGCATGTTAGAATCGAGAAAATACTGCCAAATCAGCAGTGTGTTTTAGTGCTTTTTTTTCTGCATCTTGTTCAATTCGACCCGCCGGGTAATTATATTTACTTTGTCGATCACATCAGGGTCTAATTGAGGGAAGTTGACTGTATTTAGAAGTTACAATTAACTGTACTCAAACCACTGTTCGTTCATATTCTTTCTTTTTTTCTTTCCTAGAATTATATAGCTTTCTCTTGTTGCACATGCTTTACTCGTGTATAACAATTTGAATGTCTCATTGGCCTTTCCTTATACTACTGTATTTACCATTTACAAAATTCAAGTCTCTGTTTTCTAGCACAATAAATTTTTGTAGAGGGCTTATATAGGTGTTGTAAGACTAGTATAAAATGCTAATTTGTCTTCAAAAAGGATGTGTTTATGCATGTTATACAAAATTGCACTAATGTTCCAGCATAGTTCAGGCCTACAAAAAAAGATATCCAGCCGGTAAATATTAATTTAGTGAGAAACACTACTTGTATGTGCAGGAAAGCACAACAGAAAAACCAATTGATAGGAAAGTACAAGTGTCAGTCTTGTATAGGGGAGTGCAAATATTAGACACTTCCAATATTCTCCCATTCGATTCATTCGTTGAATTGAATCATTACAATTTGCAAATGGCAAAAATCTTTTGTAGCTTTCTAATACTTCACATTGCCAGACATGCATGAGTGAACATGAAACTGAAGCAACAATGAAGCAAATTTCATCCCTGCCACAGTGGACATAAAGAACAAGTTGCACAGAATGTGCTGTCAACCAAGGAGCCAGATGTTTCCAGCTAAACCACAATCATTCGTACTCACATTTCATTCTGACAAGATATTCACGCAATAGGCAATTTTTTGTGCTATTGATGTTGTATCTTTCTGTAAATGTTAATATGCTCAATTGGAACAATATATAACATTATAGTAGCACCATCTGGAGCAACCATTCCAACTCTGCCATTGCTGAAGTCAACGTGCACTTCCATTTTATAAACAGGTGGGCAGTACCTTACAGCCACACTGACTACATAAAGCAGCACTGACGTACCCCCCAAATGCCTTCACTTTTAAATAAGTTCGAAGATGAAAATAGTGACATCACTGCCTTTACCAGGGGATAAATGTGCAGCATTTTGTGAACATGCATTAGCCATAATTTTTTCTGTGTGTTCAGGGAGAAAAAAACACCTTGTTGTTTTATTTAGAACATGTCTACGTATTGTTTATTTATTCTCACAGTAATGGGAACATTGCGAGCACTACTCAGCAATCTCTATTTTATATTTCATATTATGAACACACATGGCCATAATTATATCTCCTATACAGTCATGAAAAGAAAACATCTTGTTCTTTTATTTAGGATGTGTGTGTGTGTGTATTGATTTCTTTGTTATTCTTGCATTATATGAAGGTTGTGCACACTACTCTGCAATTTGTGTTTCATATTTTGCAAATTTGATGTAACTAGTACTTTTTCTGAGACCATGTATTTGTAAATTGTGTGAACGTTAGCAACTTTATTTACATCTTATATAACAAAAAGCTGTTGCGCACATTAAAGGGCCTTCAGGCAGACTCAAGCTATCTTGTATAGCTTCTCGCATGGAGGACCCCCAACTGTTGTTGTAAAATAAAGATATTCTATTCTCAAACGTACATGTAGATGCTAAAGACTGCCTTTCAAACCTTTATTCTACAATTACATGATCACACAGGCTCTGAAGAATCCTGCTTATTTGTTTATAATGCTTGATTCAAGTTTTTTTTATATACAACATACTTCATAATGGGCAGTGTGCTGACAGGAACTGGCTCATTTAGAGAGTACTGGAATATCAACATTGTTTTATAATAATGGTGAAAAAAGCTTCTCTTTATTTAAAAACTGTTTGAAAGATATTCAATACGATTTGCTTTTGGTACTATTTGATTCATATTCAATCAGTCTCAAAAATTACTATTTGCACACCCCTGAACTTTTGTAATAAAACCTTGTTAATATACACCTGCTTAATAAGTAACTCCGGTTTAAATGTAGTCGCGATGAATTCTCTGCCGTTGCCATTGAACCTAATGTATTGGCTGACTGCTTAAGCCGTAGTTGCTTAACGCATGCCAAACAGTTAGTGCATAGTATTCACTTAATGTTTCGGTGCGTACGAGCGTGGAATTGATTAAATGTCATGCGTGCAGGCCATGGATAGGCGAAATTGCAGCACACGGGCCTATTCAGGACTGCAGTCGCCACTGATAGCGATGCCAAAACATAGTAGCCATGACATGCTTCTTGCTCCTATCAATTCTAGCGCTTCCGCAGCGTCGTCATGGATGATGACATGGATGATGGCCCTTCAATATCCAACGCATCTAGTATGTTCACCGTCATGAGGGCATTCGCAGAGAAGTGGGGCCTGATGGAGAAACTGGCTCGCGCCCTTGCCAAGTTTGAGGATGCCATCGTCCATGAAAGCAAGTGAAAATCACAGTTTTGCTGCTTACTCACAAATAAAACTTGTCTGCATATGTGTTTGAGTGAGAATTAACATGTTTTTTTGGCCGGTAAGTCCATAGCCACTCATCTGCCATTGTCGGTTAATTAGTACATCACTTAGTGCATACCTGATCCATGTTCCCCGCCAACTGCATATTAACGAGGTTTTACTGTAACACGGATTCTGGTGGCATGAACTATTTGTAGTGACTTGCAGAGATGTCAATCATATATGCTTCTCTTATAAGTGACGTGCCACTGGAAGGGATCACAGTGATGTGGAAAGTCCTATACAGGACAAGATGCGTGCTGCAAATGATAAGAGAATGCGTTTGCTACATATGCAAGATGTGTCTGAGGTTAGAATTCTGGCAAAACAAAAAAAGAATGCGCTGGTCTTGGGAGATTTATAAACTCAAATCAGTGAAACTTAGTGACCCGCCGTGGTTGCTCAGTGGCTATGGTGTTGGGCTGCTGAGCACGAGGTCGCGGGATCGAATCCCGGCCACGGCGGCCACATTTCGATGGGGGCGAAATGCGAAAACACCCGTGTACTTAGATTTAGGTGCATGTTAAAGAACCCCAGGTGGTCGAAATTTCCAGAGTCCTCCACTACGGCGTGCATCATAGTTAGAAAGTGATTTTGTCACGTAAAACCCCACAATTTATTTATTTTATAGTGAAACTTAGTATTTGCAAAATTTTGCCCGTACAACACCAATATGGGGGCAGGCAGGAACAGCGTGCACTTTTTTTTTTTCAAAGATTGCCCTGAGCACACACCTTTTGTTTAGGATATATACCCACTTAACTACCTATGATTTACTATTAAACACATCATTCAAGCAGCAGCAAGCAAAGTTGGAATAGCGCAAAACTAAGAGCAGCACACTGTTTTTAGACTGCGGTAGCCTTTTCAGCGACTTTGTTGTCGCTGGTCTCGCCTGCTTCAGGAACTTGTCCGAACAAGCTTGTGCCTAGAAGATACCTCTCTGGTGTCCTAGCTTTCACTATCAGAAGACTTCCGAGGGTATGATTGAAGACCAAAGAGCAACACTTTTTCTTGAGCAGAATTTATTTTTAGTAAAACTTGACAGAACACTCGTAAACTCGTAGAATGAGCCCGAATTTGCAAATTTTATGAAAAGCTCAGGAGTAGGCAGGTATGCAACAACGCGTACATATATATTCTGCCTATCTCTTCTTCACAATTGCATTATTTGATGTGCTTGAGCATCATGTGTGCAATGTTCGTGTTAAACAGCTTAAATGTCACAGTGGAATATGTATGTTGTGGCCCGTATGTTTTGAAGAGATTCTATGTATGTGCCGCTGGTGTGACAGCTTAAATGTGCACTGGTAAGCAGTATGCTTAGCAAATTGCCAAAGGGGGCATTCACTATAAAGGCACTTAACGCTGTTACGTACCGGCCTCTATCTCATTTTCTCCTTTTTTAACAGCAAAAAGACATAGACAACAAGTAGAGCTGAAAGCTATAGCATCCACAACAAAGGTAATCGAACTGCAGGGTGGAAGTACTGCTGTTTGCGAAACATTTATTCAAGACACTAGTTTGTGTAACATTTGTTCGTACTGCTTCACAATACCCTGATTCATAAACAACAGTCTTCCACTCGGCATGTAAAGCTCCACGATGGCGCGCAGGAGTCCAATTTTAGCATTTAGTTCTGCTGGTGTCAAAAATATTATGTGCGCTGACACACTTTGAATGATCAACTTTAAGCAGTATTCAGCAAGACCGACGTTTTCGGTTTCGTCGCATATGGCCACAAAACAGCAATCGCCGAACGAGTGCCACACTACAATGCTGTCACCCACATCGACGTCGCTGAAGAAAAACTGTCCTTTGCGTTCCGTCAAGTGCATCGTGACGTCGCTGGATGAGCTCGAAACTTCGGGCGGCGTGTTTTTCATGTCTTCTACCGCGCTCTGATGTAGGCGTTTCAGGAGATCGGATCTAGTCTTTTGCTCCTCGTTCATTTCGCTGGGCCCTCGAGCCGAGCCTAAATCGTTGGTGTCGCCACTGATAGTCGCACACTGCGCGTCGCCGAATTGTGGCCTCTCGTTCCAACCGTAGAATGTCGAGTAAATAATTCCCGACGTTTTCTCCGATACTGACGCAATAAAAAACGCCAGAACCATGTTCCAAGTCGAACGTTTGTGCATGTACGGTTAGCGAAAGGGGCGTTTCTCACGCGGTATCACTGCAGCTGTGAGATAACTTCCACTGCAGGCTTCTAGTACACGTACTGTACTTCCACTATGGTGCACTCTGCCACCGAAATATCAGTAGGTTGCACACATCGAAAAAAGCAGTGGTTAGATTGCTTATGTCATATGCAGCGATGTTCAAAGCACTATCACAGAACATCTGGCACTATGAAGTTTACAGCGACTACGATCATTCCTTGACCATATGCCATCATATCGACACCGCAGCGGCCACGGCTGCCGCTGAAAAACCACTATTTCTTTTTTTTTTTTAGATTGTCTGCCCAAAACATTATTATTATAAGAATGTAGTAAGTTGTTATCAAACTCAAACAAACCAATCGTATCTCTCTCTCTTTTTTTTTTTTTCTTCGTTATGCAGAGATTGGAACCACAACCGATATGCAGAGTGCAGACGATATTTTGGTGCCCACGACTACCGCTCTGCCTATTGGCGCCCCAGTCAACACTTCGTCCGCGTGCGAGATGGTTCCAATTTCGAACGCGCAAGCTGCGTCTTCTTTCGTAGCGAAGGTGCCAGTTAGCCATTCGTAACGCCAGGTTGAAATATCAATTGCTGGTAAAATGGTTCTCGAAAGTACAGTTGTTTGGTGAGTATTCGGAGAGGTGATCTTCTCTAATGTGACGTGAGAATCATCAAGTTTCTGATGATAGGAAACTCCGAAACTGATTTAATTTTCTCGGGTGATCAATTATTTCGTGCCGCAATATTAAGCGTATTTTTCTTTATGTTCGCGTAATTGTAGTGAACCTTCTTTTATTATTTTTTAGTGTGGACAACAGCGAATATATGAGGAATGGTGACTTTCTACCGTCGCGCTTGCACGCACAGCAAGATGCAGTAAAAGTCGTCTGCCACTCAAAGATGCGATCCCACCCAGAAAATAACATTGCCCTGATGACAATGTCAAGGTGAGTGTGCATGCCCATATTTCAGAATAGTATTGCCTGTCCTTGATTTGTTTATTTTACTTTTGTTTTTCGTCTGCACAGTCCTGAAGTTTTGACGTCCCTCACCACTGATGTCGGACGCGTTCTGTACCGGCTTACACAAATCCAGCTGAAAGGAGACGCAAATTTCGTGGCCACTCTCCGCGTCGCCCACGTACGTTTTTTTTTTTTTTTTCTATATTGCATCACGGTGCCGTTGAATTGTCATTACTCGATCTAGCTAGTGCACCGAGTTAGACAAGCATGTGTGCGTTCCTTAGTACTGCGTTCCTTCAACAGCAGTCAACGCTGTGGAGGCTAGAGAGACTCCTTGCAGTGGCTTCGTTCGCACTTGGATATAGTTCGATGTTTCTTGACCGCAATTGCACGCAACAGTTGTTTATATATGCTCAATATTGAATGAAACAAGTTTTAATCCTTACAAACAAACACACTATGGTATGCGGCTGCTAATGTGTTGTTTTAGATCATATTTATTTTTGTTGTTCTTTTCGGCAATTTTATTTGCAACCCGTCGCGAGGATAGAGTGCTCTAGCGAGGAGCCTCAGCGAACGCTGTTGGCGCACAGCGAAGCAGGAGGGAACGCGCGGAGTGATAACTTTTCTTGACCGAACTTCTTGCGTGACTTCACAGCGCTGACTGCTATGCACGGAACGGAGTATAGAATGGGGACACGTCATTTAAGTGACGCATCAGCAAGCGTTCGACTAACCGATTGTTATCGGCGAGGGCATAGAGTACGTTTCCTACAATAACTGTATGAAACTCTTATGTGCGAAGGCACTCGAGGTGCCTGAAGCGTTATATCGCGCTGGTAGGCCGAGGTGACCATCGGCAAACCACACGAATAAACAGCTCGCGAGTTTTGCTTTTTTGGTAACAAAATCCCCTTTGTCATGGCGGTTTTGTTATCCCCGGTGGAAGTCAATTGTAATACATGTCACGGCGTCCGCATTTCCATGGGGGCGAAATGAGAAAACACCCGTGTACTTAGATTTAGGTGCATGTCAAAGAGCCCCAAGTGGACCAAATTTCCGGAGTCCCCCGCTACGGCGTGCCTCATAATCAGATAATGGTTTCGGCACGTGAAACCGCATAATTTAATTTTTATTGTGATACATGTGCATAGTGAGCAGTGTTAGGTAAATAACACAGCTCACCATGCACATATTGTAATGCAGTTCTTTTGGAACGTCCATCAATCCTTAGCAATAATTTTTTTTTTTTATTAATTGAAAGATGGGATGAAACTAAAGTTTGGCATTGATTTCACTTAACAGTGATGCATTGTGAATTGCCCCTTTAGGCACCATTAACAACAAGCAGTTGCAGAATACCAGCCGCATAGTATTGCAGAAGACGTAATAGGGGGGGGGGGGGCAACACTATTTTCAGGCTTCATCTGTGCATAGCTGTTCAGCCTGAGAAACTTGCTGCTAATGCCAAACTGTTTAGCATGTGACAAGCACTTGTCAATTAAAAGCCAGTTGTTGGTACATTAATTAATGATGTTCTGCTTGTTTCAAATATGTGCTTCTATGATCAGTGGTGATATCCATGCCAGTCTTGCCTTGGAGATGTCCTTCTCCTGAGGCTTAATTTTGTGCCTGGTTTGAGAATGCATGCATGGTGTGAACAAATATATAACAACATTTTTTCTGGTGAAATGGGGGTGCAAAAGCAAGTGGTTGAAATGCCCATTTCAAAGTGCTTCCTGGGCGACATTTTCAGGGCAAGACTGGCAGGAATTAGTAGCATGGACCACAACTCCCTCATTTCGGGTAACTTTGTCAGTCTATAGAGCTTGTACTCTTGCCTTGTTGCAGTGGCTGTGAGGCTAATCTTGTAGGAATTGTGGATCTGGAAATGTTGGTCGAAACAGGTACTTACCTGTAGAGTCAGTTGGCCACTTCGAATCAGCTCTTGGAATTTGGCATTAAATGATGCATTTTGTGTTGTAATAGAGCAACCAGATATGTGGTGTGCATTTTTGCACATGGATTAACACTGATTGGTGTCAACTAATAATACTTCTTTGTAAAAGATAAAAGTGTTTTATTTGATGAAGATGGAAAGTGCAGCTCCAGTGTTACATGGAATATGAAGTTCAAGCTGCATTGAACAAGGTGGGCAGGTTTCTGTTATGAGTATACGGGGTGTTCCACGTTGCTGGACACTACCAAGGCAATGTTGTTTGCTGTCGCTTGGAGCAAGTCGGACTATTTTTTTCTTTTTTTTTGCGTAATGACATAATTAGTTATAATTAATTAACTTCTAAAATATTATAATCAGAACAAAAGTGTCAATCAGTCTATTGTAGACCTTCATGAAAAATTCCTGATCCATCTTTCTGTTGCTCTATAAGTGCTACATAAAAGTTTTTTCTAAGCGTGAAAGGAGCCCTCAAAAGCACGCGATAAGTGTTTTGCAGGCTTCCTTTAACACTTGGAAAAAACTTTTATGTCACACATGTTGAGCAACAGAAAGATTGATCAGGAATTTTTCATGGTGGCCTACAATTTTCTGACTGACAATTTTGCTCAGATTATAATATTTGTGAATTAATTAATGTTGACTAATTATGTAGTTAGGCAAAAAAAAAAGTAGTCGGACTTGCTCCAAGCAGTGGCAAACAACATTACCTTGGTTCTGTCGAGCTACGTGGCACTCACATATTTTTTTAAGTTTCGGCACAAGTTACGTGGGGCACCCTGTACATGTGTTAACATAAAATACTAAATAAGTGCTGTGTCACGAGAACATACAGCATTTATCTTCAGAGTGCTTCGTAAGACTTGTCTGAACCTACTATTTATTTGCAGCTTATGCTCAAGCATCGTGAAAACAAGAGCCACAAAATGCGCATGGTAATTTTTGTTGGCAGCCCGGTTGTCACCACCACAGGAGAGGTTTGTATACATGATAATTTATATCTAAGGTCGAAGCCTGCCTGACAAACATAATTCTCTTTTCTTTTTTCTTCAGCTTGGTTTGCTTGCCAGACGCTTGAAGAGAGAGAAAGTCAATGTTGACATTGTGAACTTTGGGGAATATGTGAGTTATACAGTTGACACTGCTGTGAAGTAATGTGGGGCGCTATAACGTAAAACTATTCCAAACTTTTCTATTCCAATTCTACAATCAGCCCATCGCGATTGGTCAAAAACTTTTTTGGGCCACTCCCACTTTACTTGTCTGTCACGCAACATCACGAAAACCACGATAGCTCCTCATCTGATATGACGTGTACGCACTGATTATGCATAATTTGACCGAACAAAACAAAAATAGTTATTTCTGATTCGACGCCTTTTTGCCATTAGCCCTCGGTTATTGGTCAAAAGTTTTCGGGCTGCACCCACTTCACCTGCCTCTCACGCGACGTCACAAAACCGCAAAAACTCACCGCATCAAAGTGACGCGTACGCGTTAAAGATGCATTAATATGCCGAACAAAACTGAATTTTCTTGTGAATAGCCGCAGGCCGCCCCGTTCCGAAAGGAATGAAAGATGGCTGCCACCGATCGCTCCGCCACTGGCTACTCGCCCCTGCCGGAGAGCATGGGTTTATTTGCGTGTAATAAAACTTTTTGCGTGGCCATGTAATGTTTTAGAGAACTTTCGGCACGTTTACGACTTCGTTCTGCCAACTCTTCTTTGCTGAGGCTCCGTTTTAGCGTCATTCTTAAGGTTCCGTTGCATGCCGCCACCATTGTCAACGAGCCACTGCAAGCTAAGTAAGAGAAAGCAGACCAATCGCCGATGGCGGCACCACCCTCTTCATTCGGTTATCAATATTCAGTACAATGGCTCGGCCCCATCGAATCCCTTTCCACTTGAGCATGCTCCTCGCCTCTTGTGCATGCTCCTCGCCTCTTGTGAGCCAATTAGATAAGACAAGCCGCTCAGTGCAGGTAATGTTATTCGTTTTTCAAGCAGACAAAAGTGACCTCCTATGAACGACGGAAGCATCTGATTGGTTTGTTCAGACAACCCTGCGAGTGACCGCCCGATGCTTGCGTCGGCGCTTACGCAAATTTGACGTCAGGAGATTGGAATAAAAACATATTGGAATAGTTTTACGTTATACGGCCTGTGATCAGCATTGTAGTGAAATTCTCTTTCATTCCATTCAGGCTGCAAACATGGGAAAACTGTCGAATTTCATCAGCATCCTCAATGGAGATGGTACTGGCAGGTATGTTCATTGCCATGGAAAACTCAGACTTTGCGGGACAAAGCAATTCCTCTGTTCTTGTTTCAAGCACATGCTTTAGCATGCGCACTTAAACTGGTTATCTGTCTCATTGTAATGTTTGAGGTTAACAGTAATGCAGTAGTATCATGTAGCTTACCTAGAACTCTCGGACCGTCGCTAGAGATCGTGAAAAGCGGGAAATGCAGACTTTTCTTGTTTTTTTTTTCAAATCCGCGTCGAATGCAAGAAAACTACTATTTATTATTAATAATTTTTTGAATTTTTGGTATCATTATTATCTATACGAATGTCAAGTCACTCGCGCTGCTTGATCGCAACGCGCTAACCTTAGAGCCCGCGTGGCCCCGCGTTGAGATCGCAGGGCCGGATTTTTAAACGATCTACTTCGGCGATACGATAGTTTGCCGTCAGGCGCGCGCTCATTGGTTGTTTTAGCAAAATCGGATAAGCTACGTCATCCGATTTTGCTCAACCAGCCAATCAGCGCGCACCTGACGGCGAACTATCGTCGAAGTGAATCGTTTCAGAATACTGCCCAAGTCAATTCCCAGTGATCTTTCTCTGCAATCATGAATGAAACGCGCGTTCTGCACGGACTGTGGGCCGCGAATTACACAGCGATAAGTCTTGCGCGCCGCTGCCACGATGGTCTTTCCACGAAGGCCGGATGTAACGTGCGGCACGTGGTTCTGTTCAATCCAAACTGTAATATTAATCTGTCCAAGTGGCGGTTGGGGTCTGACTCATTTTGGCCTGCTTGGGGAACCCTTAAATGGCGGAAACGACATGACAAACCCGGCGATGCGGATATATCCGCCACTCGGTGAAGATTGAGTGCCATCCATACTTTCTTTCGGAAACGCGCGTATCGGACCGGGAGACCCTTTGCTTTCTTGAAGCAGCGTGGTGATCCACTTTGCGACAACGATAGGCCACAGGTAGTATGCTTCACTGCAGGAGAGTTAGTTTTTTCCGCCATTAGTATGTTCAAAGGAAATAAAACCCTTGCTGCACGAGCCACCCATATTTTGACACACGAACGTTGCCCACTTTCCCTTCGAAGGAAAATCATGGCATATGTAGTGCCATTCAGATTGAATGCCTTGTCTGACAGCATCTGCCACACCGTTTCGTCGGCATGAATATTTCTGATGACGCGAGAAGTGATCGCGGTCCCGTTCAGTAGGAGAAGTGCACTTGCGGGGCCGCAGCGTACGAATATCGATTAGGCGGTGAACGGGAGTTCGATGTATGCGTAGTATATGTGCTATACTTTTGCATGGGATTTTCACGGGGATTTTAAAAGCGTTGGTATGTCAGGGTTTGATATACTCGAGATTGACTGTAACGTCCTTATTGTGAGTAGGCGACAAGCGCCGCCACATTATAAATTACGAAGTGGCACAATAAAAGCACCACAAGCAGTTCAGTAGCAGTGGCCATTGTGCCTAAGTTTCTGCAATTTGTCATTATAAATCACATTAGAAAATGGAAGTTATTTGGGAAAGCAAATTGATGGTCAACAACATATAACAATATAACAGTACCACGAGTTGAAACCGGGGCCATATTCTGAAACGATCCACTTCGGCGATAGTTCGCCATCGGGCGCACGCAGATTGGTTGTGTTCGCAAGATCGGATGAGCTATGTCATCCGATTTTGCTAAACCAGCCAATCAGTGCGCGCCTGATGGCAAATTATCGGCGAGGCAATAGTATCACCGAAGTGGATCGTTTCAGAATACGGCCCCATGCAGCAGCAGTGAGATTTTGAACTTCTTTCTCTATAATTAATCACCTTGAAGAGATAGGCCACTGATAAGAGACACTAAGTGAGATAGATATGAAACCAGTTTATTTTCATACAAGACACACATTAAGTGCATGCCACATGCAGTTTCTTCCAGCCCTCCTTTCGGGTCCCATTCAATCTTTCTATTCAAGGCCTTCCTCAGCTTTGAGCATGGCTGCTCATGCAAAAGTATTTTCTCATAACACACCGTAGTGCATATTCCATTTTCACCTGTCGCAATGTTCTCAACACCCGAAATGCACCAACACGCTACACTATGTACATGGGACATGTCAGAATGCCAAGCTTAAAAAAGTCATTATGGTGGTGGACTCTCTTATAAGGCAGCCTTAACTTTAGGCCAACTCTGATTTCCCTATTCAGACATATGAAACGCAGGAGTAGTCTCATTACACAAAGGAAATTTTTTACTTTTATGAAGGAAAGCTCAGTTTGACGAACGGTTGGAAGAAAAATTTTGACCTAGAAGCTTTAATTTTTTTTTTTTACAAAGAGTACTTAAAAAGTGCTTAAGCAAGAAAATTGAAACAAAAGGCTTACAAGTCCTTGACCCTGCACCAAGAAACATATATTGCAATTCTGTAAACTCTCTGTATTTGATCATCCAAACAAACAAATAAAGTGTATTAGTTTACAGCTGACATGAAATCCTTATATTGTTTACCTGAGCTTTGCAAAATTCATATTCACTACATTCATGGTTATATTGCGCTCAGTTTTACAAACACGATATTAAGGAAGGAACTAGCCCCCTTCATTGCTTTACTAAATTCATATTCACTAATTATCAACATAATCGAGAGCAGTGTATACTGCCAATTTAGTGATGTCCCAGTAGATGCAGTTTACAGAACTGCAATATTATTTAGAAGGGCAGCAGTTTGAGCTAGATGGTATTCCATAGTCTAAGTTTATCTGTTTCTTTGCATCCTTCCCTCCTGGTAGGTGCTTGTATGTGTTTCTTGTCGTCCCGTCTTCGTTTGCGCTTTAAACTAATTAGACTGTGATATTACGTTTTATTGCCAAGTTATAAAATTGGAAACCTGATCCTTTATATTCCTTTTCCTGTTTATGAATAACTTTTGTAAAAGAATTGGTGGCCTAAGGGGAAAATGTGCTCCCAACAGCTGGTAGGTTTTTTGTTTAAATGCAAGAAACATCAAAATTGGTTCAGTGGATGCTGAGCGGTACGGTTTGTCTGCCCCCAAGGCAATGCTTCCTCTTGAGCCCTGCCGGCTGTAAACAAGGCTTTTGCTTCTTGTTGCATAAACAAACACCACTTTGGTGTCCTTACAACTGTTTCTAGTGGAGTGAGCCACCCTAGACGAGTGCTTAATATACCATGCATCCCACGTAACTTATGCCAAAATTTTAAAATATACCAGTGCCACAAAGCTGTACAGGAAGAACCTAGGTAATGTTGTTTGCTGTCACTTTTGAGCAATTCAGATTTTTTATATTTTGTCTAATTATATGATTATTTATTATATAATCAACTTCATTAAACATTGAGAGCAAAAATGTTAATGAGAAAATTGTAGACCACCCTGAAAAATTCGTGATCCAGCTTTCTGTTGCTCAATAAATGCTACATAAATGTTTTTTTCTAAGCCTGACAGGAAGCCAGTGAAATATAAAAAAGTGCCATGAGACTAGTCACATGGCACGTACTATATAAACTTTTATGTGGCACTTATTGGAACAAGAGAAAGTTGGATCGGGAATTTTTCAGGATAGTCCACAATTTTCTCATTCGCACTTTTGCACTGAATATAACATTTGAGGAGTTGATTGATTAACAGTAACTGTGGGCTTACTAAGCAGCGTTAAAGAAGTGACTCGCCATCTTGGCCCTGCGAAAGTGGATGTCCAGCGAAGCTCTTGCAAACCACCGCTACAACTGCTGAGGGGGGTATGCAACGCTTTATTGCTTTAGAGTAATGGTGACTTTGACAGCACACCACTGCTAGTCATATTGCTGTTTATTTTTTCCTTTGTTGCTCCTCATATTCGTGCTCCTCCTCGGGAGTCCTAACTATGCATTGCCTACCAATAGCGGTGCTGCAACAACAATGAAATCAGTTGCTAGGCTGGTTCTTTTAGATACGAAAGGCTAGCGACTTCACTCCCCACGTCGCAAGCTCAACAGTAATCTTTACTGGGAAGTGTGTGCGGTGAGTGCTATGTTCTTTGCATTGTTATCAGGAGTGCCTTATCATCAATTAGGCGATTCAGATGCTTGTTTTGTGCTTGTTCATTATTGAAACGAATGCTGTTCTGTATGTTGTATGCGCGATTCCAAAGAATGTATGCGCGATTCCAAAGAATGTATGCACCTTTCGCTTCACATTCCTGAGCGCTTGAAGCTTATTTCACCTCCATTGTGGGTCAGCTCAGTATTGCACCACCTCCGGAATTGGCCCATATTTTTGCCCACGGACATGGACACAAAAAATGCCAATCAACCAGAGGCTAACAACTTCACTGTAAAATTTGGTGACTTTATTTCAGCAATTGCGAGACATCCAACTGCAGATCCACCCGCCATCCATTCCTCTTGCTTCTCTTTCTTGCCTATCTTTGCACCATGGGGGGTATTCTGCAAGTGTCCACCTAGTAGGCATGTCCATTTCATTTGCTGCTGGAGTTCTGATTGGCTGGGCTTGGACACGCATCAGTAGTAGATGGGCACCCCCCCAGCCAATCAGCACTTCGCCAGCAGATGAAATGGACATGCCTACTAGGTGGACACTTACAGAATAGCCCCCTAGCTCAGGTGGTTGATCAGGGATGCGCCAGAAGAAGGAAGATGCACCACAGGTGGGCACGCTGACAATAGGGTCAAGTTTGATCCTTTCGAGAGCGACTGTGTACTCACGCCTATTGTGCAGTATAGTAAATTGGTGTTCTGAATGCTTGATGACTGGGAAGGGGCTGTCATAGCGACGTTTAAGAGGATGACGGGGCGCATCTATACAGAAGAAAACATAAGAGGATGTTTGCAGACTTGAGGGCAGGAAAATGTTGCATGGACTCGTGTGAACAGAAGTTGGCGAAGGACACAACATTTGCATGAAAGTCCACTGGCACTGGACAAAAGAAGCTGGATCAACAACAGGCAACATGGGATACGCGACAACGAGATCACCCAGCAAGCGTAGGGTGCAGCCATAAACCATCTCGGCTACTGAGAAGAGCTCTGGCCAAGCAGCACAATTGGCAGGTGCGAAACCCAATCATCTGCATGAGGCTGAGCAGCAAGCACTGCTTTTAAATGCTGGTGCAGCCTCTCAGCAAAGCCGTTGGATGCCAGGTGTTAAGCAGCTTCTGCGAGTGCGCACACAGCACAGAAGAGATGTTAGAGATGTGAAAAAGTCAGACTCAAACTGTCTCCTGCGATCAGTAGTCACCGTCGACGATTAAAAAAAATGGGGGCCCTGGGCTAATGCGCATGCAGGGCCCCTTTCCCTATACTGACCCCCCCCCCCCCCCGTCGCCTGCTACGCTACTAGAAATATGCCATGTTTCATTTTAATTCCACCAAATTGAAAAGGACGAAGTGCAGTCAACGGAATTATTATTATTGTTATTATTATAAGGAACACAACAAAACTTGCTTGAAATGCATGCTGTTGTAAACACCAACACATATGTTCACTTTGTGATTAATCTGCATTCGGTTTTCAGCAAAAGCTAGGCTTTAAGGAAAAGTTTGGTGCACTCAAGACGAACAAGAACGTAAAAAGGACAACGCAGCTCAGATGTCGATCCTTCTGAAGCTAGGCTTTGTTTGCATCACTAAGTTTAATCCCGTGAGGAGATGCGTGGTTGTATCCAAAACATTCTTTATTAAAATTCAAGCATGAGACTGCAGTAATTGTTATATAGGTTACTCTACAAATATGCAATAAATATATAAATACTTAAGGCAATACAAACACCATAAAAATGCACTAGAATACAGATGAAGATTACCAACTGTAATTACAAAACATTATTTGAAAATATTTTCGTTAAAGGTAAGACCCCCCCCCCCCCCTCAAGCAAGGATGACACCAAATAAACGTGGCACTATCAAAAACAACAAAAATACAGTTCTCTGTAAGCACGCTAAATATCACAAGAAAAACAAACAAGGGACGAACAACGAAGATTTGCATATCTTGAATTACACTGCTCAACTCTTCACTGGCAACGTGGACGCTGGGAGGCGACACAACGAACTTATTGGAACTATTCATGTATAGTGCAAACAGTCCTTTTTTTAAAATGGCATCTTTCGCACCTTCGCTTTGGCAAAATCAGATATAGTCTGTTCGAAGGATAGATTGCAGAGGAGGTCACTTTCAATGGACATGATAGCAAGCGAGTTCATCTTGTCGTCAAGGGGGCTTGAACGAAGGCGATTTTTTGTCAGCGTCAGTTTGGAAAACGATCGTTTGGTCTCACAGTTTGCCATGGGTATTCTTAAGTACATTTGCAAAGCAATAGAAAGGTTCAAAAACACATCAATAAGCTTTCTTTCATGCAGCAACTTCATTATTTCCAGGGGACTCGTGTCCTGGCACACAGAGTTGTGCAGAAAGTTCGCAAACTGAACAATTTCAGCGGAACATGCTGGCTCCAAATCATTTTTGTACGTTTTCACCAGCTTCTCAGCCTGCTGTGCCAGAGAGGCCTCGCTCCCAATTTCTGTCAGCAATTTCAAGAATCCTAACCTTTCGCAGAGTTCAGTGTAGGCAGCCTTTCGCACTCGCAAAGCTGAGCCTAGACTGTCAAGTACAACATTGTAGGTCTCTATGATAAACTTTTTCCTACCTTGTAGCACGCTATCGCTTTTTCCGTCCGGGTGCTTAGTCGAAACGATGCATTTGCTCTCACGCTGATAACATTGATTGGTACTTAGCGTGCGTGCTCTCTCTTCGAAGGTATCAAAGAGAGGTCACAAAGAATTAACAAAGCCTTCTAGAGAGCCCAGCAGGTCTACAGTAGTTGAAATGTCAAGGCCTGGCTTCTGAAGTGCTATGCTCGTTTTGTCAAAGCGCTCCAAGATTTCACTCCAGGAAATCGCCATGAATGCAGTCTCTAGTTTTGTCATTTTCTTGAAGAGACAGTGCGCTTCGTTCCTACTGTCACCATTTTCTTCCTCATTCTTTGATATAGCTCCAAGGCAACACAAGACTGCACTGAAATTTTTCAGAATAGCCTTACATGATTCAGCTTGTCTTGAACACCTGGTCTCAGAGAGACTTTTCAAAACAAGCTGCTGGCCAGTTCCGCCCATGCTGCCCAAAAGATACCTCTATCACTTAGGTAAGGCAGCAAAGAACACATACAGTCTCTGAATTACAGCGAAAAATTTGACTGCCTCAAGGCAACTATCAACGCTACACGCGCCAACTAAGTTCAGTGAATGACCAGCACATGGGAGATAGACTGCCAATTCGTTCAGGTGTTTGATTTGAGCTTGCGGTCCTTTGTATTTTCCTGACATATTACTCGCATTATCTTAAGCTTGACCCCTACAATCATCAAATGAGATGCCGTCATGCCATTTGTCGTCAAGAGGGACATGACGGTATCGAAAAGATACAAGCCGGTATGTGATTCAATTGGAACAAATCCAAGAAAGTGTTCGCACACTTTCCCATTTAAATAGTATCGTAAAACAACTGACAGTTGATCAACGTGAGTAAGGTCTGGAGTCGAAACAACAATTAAAGAGAAGTATTTTGCGCGTTTCACTTCGTCAACGAGACGTTCCTTGACAACCTTTGCCACATGCTCGATAAATTCATCACATATGGTCTTTGACAGATACGATGGGTGACCTTCTCCTTTGTTCCTGTAGCGTTTGATGTGCTCCTCTAGAAAGGGATCAAACTTGGCAATGGCCTCAAGCACTCCCATATAATTGTCATTTCTCGGTGAACCAAAGATCTCCTTACTGCGCCTAAACGCTAGGTTGCGCTCAGCTACAAGCCTAACTACAACGACTACGCGCTTCAACACCTCTGTTCAGTAAGTGGTCTCAGTGACAAGATGCTTAACCAGCTCCTTGCCAATTGTACTGCTCGAGTTGGAGCGGGCAAGCCATGCTGCCACGTAGTTCCGGTGCTCGACGCTATTTTCATGTGCGCAAACCTTTTCTTCTGCTATTTTCCAATCAGAAAAGCCGTGCGTGGTGAAAGCACTGGGGTTGCTTGAAATCGAAAATAGTTTGCACATGAAACAGTAAACGAACCTTTGGACTACGAGTACATTAAGCAGTGTCACTCGTATGCCTCCCCATTTACAGCCTTTCGCACGAAAAGATGAGGTGACATATAGCGTTTCTGAGTTTTGTATTGCCTTTCGGAAGACGGAAAATTTTCTGCCCGATTTTGAAAATACAATGGCCCTTTCTCAAGGCATACACTCCGAAAGCTGTCAGTAATAATGTCCGGCCACTTAGCAGAGTCACTTCGGAGAATCTCGCAACGTACCTCTTGCTGCGGGGGTGTCTGTACTTCTCTGTTGCCGCAACAAGGAGCCGTCTCATTAGTCCTCTCGATGCACGCTTTGTGGGTAGGAACATGATTATTTGAAGACAAACTAACAGGAAACAAGTGAGTCGGTTCTTGGAGTGTTGTTTCCTGGCGCTTGTCAGAAGAAGGAGGCTCATCGGGGAGGTTTGGCACCAGTTGATCAGCAGTAGTAGAAATCGGGCATGGCGGACCAGACACTTGGAGCTCTGTGGCAAGGTCCCGGCCGAGTAGCATAGACGTTGCTTTCTCGGGAACGGGACAGGGCTCGGTTAGCGACGGTTGCTCAGAAATATGGACGACCGAGGTTGGCACCGTTTTCACAGGATCCAGACAACCAAGACGAGTCAAACCTTGCTTCTTGCCAGGAAATCATGGTGATGGAGTTGGTAAGTCCTCCACAGAAGCAGAGTCAGTACTATTTGGAGATTGACACGGACTCTGGGTAGAACGATCATACTGCCCCGCAGAAGCTCCATTCAGTAGGTACTTTGTCATCTTTGGTAGCTTCTTCTCACGCTCTTTCTAACTTCGCCTTTCGTTGATGCTTTGAACTTTGATACTTCCTAGCAAGCATTTTCGCATGAATGGATGCTAATTGTTCACCGGGCACTTCGTCAGTCTGACGCGACCGCAGGTGTCCAACGGTGGCCATCCTGATAACTGGCGCACGCTGCCTGGATGGTCCGTTGCTGGCCGAGAGTGGTGCGTCCCCCGGGAGCTCCTCAGCGGGTAGGCTTATGCAAGCTCAACTGGTGGCTTGGGGCTCAATCGTAGCCCGTGATCAACTTCCTTTTATAGATGTGCGCCGCGTCTGTCTGTTACTAGCGCCAAAGCAGGTGTTCACATACACATAGAGTTCCTTGTACAAATTCCCTCCTTCTCCCGTTCCGGTCTCGTCTTCCTATTGGCTAGGAGGAATCGTCTGTTCTGGGAGGTTCTCGATTTTTCTTTCGCCCTGTCAACGTCGAGCGCGAGAACGAAGGGGAGAGGGCGACTTCTAACGCAGGCGAAGTTACGTGCCCTCTGTCGCCTCTGAGTCATCTTTTTCTACTTCTTTCTGGAAAGTTCGGCGGCCAGTCTGACCTACTTTTTCTGTTGAGCGCGTGCGAGGGTGCGCAGCCACTAGGCAGGAATGGGTCCTGGAGACAGGCCTTTGTGTCCAGCTCTCCAACTTCCCCCTTCACTCTTCCACAACCCTAGCCCGAACAGTGAACATTCCATGCCCCATGGCAGGCGGACAAAAGCACGTGTGACGTCTTCTTTCCTTTCCTGCCTAGACTCTGCCATCAGGCTCATCATAATCTGCTATTGGACTCAACCTCCCCCGCCCAAATTACCATCACGGTAAAGAAAAGTCGAATGGGAGGCACTTTTGGGTACTGCAGCACATCCTTTCTATGAGAAGGACAGCGGCAGAACTATTTGAGAGGTGGAGGGTGGCGTAGTGGTGACGAGGGGCAAGGGAGATTTAGGTCCTCATTCCACATTACATGTTTTAGGTGTTTCCCCCTTGCCCCTCCTCTCCAGACAGCACTGGACAGACGGACTGACAGGAAACCACAAAAATTATACCAAGCAAACGCACCTCGCTTCGTAAGAAAGAGGGCCCCGTCTGCTCGTTCTGGTTTTCTTGCTTCATACATGTCGCTCGAAGTTCCATTGCCCATGGTTCCATATACTTAGCAGGTTAGAATAAATGGGCCCCTTCTCCTACTGTCCGAGGTGAGGCCCTGGGCTGCAGCCCCCTTAGCCCCCCCCCCCCCCCCCCCACTAATCCAGCGCTGGACTGAAGCAGCTGACACAGATAGACAGGAAAGTAGGGGCAACTGTGTCCACCGTGATGTCAGGCATAGAAGCCACTTCAGGACACCGGGTGTACCAATCAATACAAGTAAGCAAGTACGTATAACCACGGGATGGTGGCAAAGGTCCAACAATGTCCAGAGGAATGGTGTTGAAGCGTGCATCGGGGCGCGGAAATTGTCCTCACAGATGCTTGGCATGTCGTTGTACCTTGAAACGCTGGCAGGCTGTGCAAGCACGAACCCAGTCATGCACATCGGCGTGCACATGAAGCCAGACGTAACACTCAGCAATTAAGGCCTTGCGTGGCACGTACACCTGGATGGCAGAGGAGTGCATCAAATCAAAAACAGCACGACAAAGAGAACCGACATAGATACGAGTACGGCCAGCTGAAACACTGCACCAGAGCATCGCGCCATGGTCATGGAAGGGAACATACAGCAGGCGGAGTGATGGCGAAGACAGAAGGTATGACATCTGGGGTCGGGCACTTGTGTCGCCGCGAGCAAGGACAAGGAGAGGTCAGCAAGACCTGTCGTGGCGTTGATGCCGACGCGGCTCAGAACGTCAGCTGCACTGATGAGGTTGCTTTTGACATAGCATGTAAATAGTGAATTCAGTGAGGAAAGCAAGATGACGAAGCTCTTGAGGAGAGTGTTTGGCAGTGAAGGAGCATATGGCAAAAGCGAGAGGCTTGTGGGTAGTAAAGATGACAAATTCTCGACATTCAAGAAAGTGCCTGAAGTGCTTCAAGGTAGGTGGCAAGCAGCTCCCATCAAAAAGTGCTATATCGGCGCTCAGTGTCATGCAACTTCCAGGAAAAGGAGATGAGGACCCATGCACTATTAGGCCACTGATGCAAAAGCAGCTCCCACGGCTACTGAAGAAGTGTCTACCATAAAGCCATTGGAAGCAGTCTGTGAAGGATGGTGCAGGGCTGTGGCTTGGGTGAGTTTGGTCTTAACGGCGGAAAAGGACTTATCGACAACAAAATCCCTAGACAGACTGGTGGACTCGCCTTTCTAATTCACAAGGCCGAGAAAATGATGCAGGCTGTGTATGGACGTCGCAGGTGGATAGTCAGTGATGGCCTATACATTGTCAGGCAGTGAAACTTGGTGATGCGATGTCTCCAAAACCTTCATCTCCAAAACCTTCAACTGACATTTGTCAGCATTGACGACGAAATACTAATGACGCAGACGAGCAAACAGTTAACGGAGATGAGCTTTGTGCATCACGGCTCCTTATAAACAAGGAGTTCATCAATAAAGGCAAAGCAAACCAATGAGCCCCTGGTAACTTCAACTTCATTCAGTGGCACCCACGACGATAAGGGAAGAGAAAATAGTCTAGAGGAATTCGAAATCCCAAAGGTAACACCGGAAGAAGTAAAGAAAGCCTTGGGAGATATGCAAAGGGGGAAGGCAGCTGGGCAGGATCAGGTAACAGCAGATTTGTTGAAGGATGGTGGACAGATTGTTCTAGAGAAACTGGCCACCCTGTATACGCAATGCCTCATGACCTCGAGCGTACCGGAATCTTGGAAGAACGCTAACATAATCCTAATTCATAAGAAAGGAGATGCCCAAGACTTGAAAAATTATAGACCGATCAGCTTACTGTCCGTTGCCTACAAACTATTTACTAAGGTAATCGCAAATAGAATCAGGAACACCTTAGACTTCTGTCAAGCAAAGGACCGGGCAGGATTCCGTAAAGGCTACTCAACAATAGATCATATTCACACTCTCAATCAGGTGGTAGAGAAATGTGCAGAATATAACCAACCCTTATATATAGCTTTCATTGATTACGAGAAAGCGTTTGATTCTGTCGAAACCTCAGCAGTCATGGAGGCATTACGGAATCAGGGTGTAGACGAGCCATACGTAAAAATACTGAAAGATATCTATAGCGGCTCCGCAGCCACCATAGTCCTCCATAAAGCAAGCAACAAAATCCCAATAAAGAAAGGCGTCAGGCAGGGAGATACGATCTCTCCAATGCTATTCACAGCGTGTTTACAGGAGGTATTCAGAGACCTGGATTGGGAAGAATTGGGGATAAAAGTTAATGGAGAATACCTTAGTAATTTGCGATTTGCTCATGATATTGCCTTGCTTAGTAACTCAGGGGACCAATTGCAATGCATGCTTACTGACCTGGAGAGGCAAAGCAGAAGAGTGGGTCTAAAAATTAATCTGCAGAAAACTAAAGTAATGTTTAACAGTCTCGGAAGAGAACAGCAAGTTACAATAGGCAGCGAGGCACTGGAAGTTGTAAGGGAATACACCTACTTGGGGCAGGTAGTGACGGTGGATCCGGATCATGAGACGGAAATAATCAGAAGAATAAGAATGGGCTGGGGTGCGTTTGGCAGGCATTCTCAGATCATGAACAGCAGGTTGCCATTATCCCTCAAGAGAAAAGTATAAAATAGCTGTGTCTTACCAGTACTCACCTACGGGGCAGAAACCTGGAGTCTTACGAAAAGAGTTCTACTCAAATTGAGGACGACGCAACGAGCTATGGAAAGAAGAATGATAGGTGTAACGTTAAGGGATAAGAAAAGAGCAGATTGGGTGAGGGAACAAACGCGAGTTAATGACATCTTAGTTGAAATCAAGAAAAAGAAATGGGCATGGGCAGGACATGTAATGAGGAGGGAAGATAACCGATGGTCATTAAGGGTTACGGACTGGATCCCAAGGGAAGGGAAGCGTAGCAGGGGGCGGCAGAAAGTTAGGTGGGCGGATGAGATTAAGAAGTTTGCAGGGACGGCATGGCCACAATTAGTACATGACCGGGGTTGTGGGAGAAGTATGGGAGAGGCCTTTGCCCTGCAGTGGGCATAACCAGGCTGATGATGATGATGAACTTCATCTGTAAAATGCTGGAATGTTTGAGCTGCATTATGCGAACCAAAAGGCATAGCATTATGCGAACCAAAAGGCATAGCAGAATAGACTAAACGGGGTAGTACAGTGATAGCAGTTTTGGGCACATCAGACGGTTCAACAGGGATCTGGTGATAAGCCTTCATGAGGTCTATCTTCGAATACATTGTGATCCCATCCAAAAGGGCAGTGCAGTCTTGAATGTTGGGTAGAGAGTAGCAGTCAGAGACAGTGACCACATTCAATGTGCGGTAGTTAGCACAGGGCCGCCAATCACTGTCTTTTAGGCACGATGTGAAGAACCGATGACCATGAGCTTAATGACGGACAAATGATTTTTAGCTGCAACATATACTCGAACTCGTTGCAAGCAACACAGCTTTTCAGGCCCGAGTCGGCATGGGCAGCAGTGCATAGGCGGGCCTGTGGTGACAATACAATGCGTCACAGTGTGTCTAGTAGGCTTGTTCATTGGGACCTGTGTAGTGATTTCCGCAAACTCAGTGTGAAGAGCCCTACATGCAAAGGAAAAGGTTTGACAAAAGCTGGGTTTAGAGCTATAGTGGCCAACAAAAACCATTGACAGTCAGACCAGTGATGCTATCAATCGGGCGACAGCACTTCATTTCCATGAGCATGTGGATATGTCTCAAGAAAACAGCTCCTAAGCTTACATAGCGCACACCTGCTATCCAGAATAGCCATCGAAACCATCTTTTCAGGTCAAGGTCAATGGTGAGAGACTTTTGATTGTAGATTGCGATGACCAAAGCATAAATAACCTGAAGGGGGCTGACTTTGCACGGAGATACCAATCAGTTTGGGAAGCAGGGACAATGCTGACTTCTGCACCAATGCCAGCAAGCAAGCGCAAACTGGTCATACAGTTAATGATGTAGAAAAAACTGCTAACAGAATGGCTGTGGTTGCTCGCCGCTGTTACTGATGACCGGCCGCAGTGTTTTCTGTTAAGAGAAAATGAGACATCCACCCAATCGTAGCAATTGCTACAAAGGAAACCCATACGGGTTCCTCGAACGAAAAGCCTCGCAGTTGAAGAAAAATTAGTCCTGGTCTGGGACGAATTTGTCCTGCTACGATTGGGGGGGTGTCTCATTTTCCCTTAATTGCTTTTCTCCACCTTGTGGGTTTCCGCAGAACTATTACATCAGTGTTTTCTGTGTGCCACGAACAGGGGGATGCATATTGACGAGCAGCAGTACCAAAATGGCAGTGGTAGTAGCACAGGTTCTGCGGTGAAAAACTGCGTGAAGCTTGTGGAAACCACCTACATGTGGAAGGCGGCGTGAGGGGCCAATGAGCTGGCCACAATCGGTGGTTAGAGATGTGAGTGTCTTAAAGCTCTTGGTGCAATTCAGCTACTTGATACACAAGATTTTCTACTGTTTCCTGGAGGGAATCAACCTCGGACACCAGAGATCTACAGACAGCGTTGATGGTTGCCGGCGCAACGTCCATCATGTTGTCCGCAAGTTCAGCAAGTTCTGACACCTAACTTTTATGAGTTGAGGCCAGAGTCAATCGTTGGCCAGAAGACGATGCAGGAACAACTCGCATAGTACGGCCATGTCAAGGGTATCTGCCGTGTTGCTGAGCACAGGTTGAAGGTGACACAGAAACTGGATTGGAAGTCAGTCATTGAGCTTTTCAGTAGTCGGGAGCTGCTGGATACGGCAATGTGCAGGCAGAATGAGGCAGCACTGAAGAGCCCTTTTGACTGTCGTGTATGGAGTTCCGTCAGGCAGCAGTAAGAGGACGTCAGATACTTCGGCCATTGTCTGTGGTGGCAGCGCTTCAAGGAGCAACTCGTACTTATGAACTAACGAGCTGATGCGACTCATGCAAAACTCGTTCTCTGCTTGAATGAACCATAATGCTGGATCAGCGATCCACACTGCGGTAGGGTGATGTTAACTGTAGCACCTATCACCACTCACGGAAGGTCCAGAATCAGTTTCAGAGGTGGTACCGGCAGAGTTGCTGGCGTCTGTGGCCCCTGTTAATCCACTGCAGGTCTTGTTCGATGCCTGGTCACCAGTAACTGTGTCCTACTAAGCACCATTAAAAGCTTTGCGACTTTATTTCAGCAGCTGGGAGAAACCCAACTGCGAATCCGCTCGCCATCTATTCCTCTGCCTCTCTTTCTTGCCCATCTTTGCACCAGCTCACGTGGTTGACCAGGGCCGCGCCAGAAGAAGAAGAAACATGCGGCACAAGCTAATTATGTAATTAGGCAAAATACAAATAAAAACTCAGTGCCCTTCCACTCTGTGAAAAAGGATGACCAGCGAAGCTGTGTATGTTGGCCTCTTAATGGAGAACTGCACCTCCACTGCGGGTCGGCCCGGCATTGCACTATCTTCGGGATCAGCCCATGTGTGGGGAGTGCTTAACGCCTGCTTCACCTCCGCCGCGGGTCGGCCTGGCATTGCACTATCTTTAGAATCGGCTCACGTATGGGGAGTGTTTAATGCCTGCTTCACTTACACCGTTGGTCGGCCCGGTATTGTACTATCTTCGGGATTGGCCCACGTATGGGGAGTGCTTAACGCCTGCGTCACCTCCGCCGAGGGTCGGGTACGGCATTGCATTATCTTTGGGATTTTTTTTCTACATGTGGACACAATAGTGGGGAAAGTAGCTCTTAACAGCTTTGCTGGAGAAATAGTTTTCCTTGCTCCAAGCAACAGCAAACAACATTACCTTGGTCCTGTCCAGCTACAAGGCACTTTCATATCTTAAAATTCTGGCACAAATTATGTGGAACACCTAGTATATGCATTCCCTCGGAACCTAAGTGTTAAAGCTAGCTGCAGCCCATTCCTTTTGAAAGCGACTGGTGCTTGCTGTAAAAGCTGCATAGCGTGATGTTTGTCTGTCATTGTCTGTACAAGGTAGGCAGTGTCACACATGGCACTGCTATAACTGACAACAGATTTGCAAACTGTAACACAGCGGAACTTCATTAAAGTGAAACATTATGAAGATACGTGTGAAGAGGGTCCATGGTTCAAACTACCCTAAGCATCCATGTAGTCTTTTTCCCTGATTTAGTGAGTACAGATAGCTGATAGACAGCGAACAAATAAACATAACTCAGAAAAAATTATTATTTAACTATATATATAACAATACAAAAGAACTTACCAACCTGTTGATCACCTTCCTCGGTAGGCATCAAAAAGGCATCAAAGAGAAACACTAAATTAGTTTAGAGTAATAGGGTATTGTCTTTAAAATTACATTTTTAATAAGTTCAAGGTCAACTTCCAATTCATATTTAATCAAATTAAGGTCAAAGTTTTCTCATTTCAGACAAAAACCCCAGTGGCAGTACGTTAGTGTGACAGCACGAATTTCAAAGTACATTTTTGTAAGTGGGCCATTGTGGCTGAGCAAAAGTTCTTGGAACTTACAAAATTCAGTCTTAAGCTCTTTAAGAATACCAGTGTAGTCCCTAGGTGACCATAAAAAATTAACTGCAGACCTTGTCAAAATTCCTTACGCCGTGGTGAGCTAGTGCGGAAATTTCAAGGTGGCATTGCCACCCATGGTTCGTTTCTGTAAATTTTCTGGCTCAACTAAGCCTCTTTTCTTGGTAAGAGTGGCTTCTGGTATTGTAGAAGTGTAATTTACTAACACAGCCCAAAATATTTTTCTCTTTTGTTTCCTTTAAAGGGAACCTCACCAAGCCCCATAGCAAATTTTGGTTACACGCTGGAAGTTGTTACGTGTCCTCTAGGGAGCATCCTGCCGCAAAACTTTTTTCAAATTGGCTCATTAATAGCCGAGATAGAAATAGTTCAGCGCTGTGAACCCATGATTTCAGGAGCTGAGCTCCACTGCCAAGCGAGACACTCTCTCCACTTGCCCCGTCTAGCCTCCGCAAGCGAAATTCCTTCCCTGCATTCTCCTATACCAAACCTCGAGGATCGCATGACGCATACATCACGGGCCCCGCCTTCATTTTTTTTTTCTCCTCACTTTTTTGGAGCGCAGTGCACTTCAGCTGATGGCATCACGCGCGAGCTGTTGTGACTGTCTCGTTTCGCGCAGTGCACAATTTTGCGCGCTGTACACAAGGACACTTGACTAGCGGTATACGTCAGTGCTACACGAATACTGAGGCAGACGCAAACGATCACAGAGCATGATCCCGCACTGGAACACAGTAGAAACTGACATAGTTTTGGTGTCTGCATGTGCGACTACCCGATGTGGGAATAAACAGACAAAACAGAAGTACATCTTTCTTGCTACGGTGTGAAGTAAAACAAAAACATGCAGACATTCGGTTTATGTTTTATTATTTCTCTAAACTTTAATTTGTCTATTCAATCAACAGATTACAGAACTAAGAGATGTTGCCTTGACTAATTCTTGAGGTAATTTGTCACTACAAGCGATGTCATGGCGCAAAAATGCGTACGTAGGTGCACTAGCACATGTACGTCATCCTCCGGCTTGGAGCGCAGCGGCTGCGAGGAGAAGGGAAAACGGCACTCGGTTTGAAATTTCAGATCTTTCCGAGGCACGTAGCGATGTAATACTTTGCAGACACTATCGTTATCGCGCGTTGTATGCTCTGCGCTTGTCAGCTCAAAATGGCCAGACCATGTAAGGGGCCCTTTAAGCTTGTTTTTGCCAGCAAAACCAACATGCAAGCATTGATCACTTGATCATGGAATCATCCTCTTGCTTGATAGTGCAGCAGTTACTTTTGATGAGCCTGGCACATGTTGATACTACTGAGCTCGCATTAATCTGTGAAAAGTCTGGATACTGAAGCTTCTTGGAATGCTGTTTTGTAGCTAACCACTGCTGCTTGCTTTCCAAGAGTCACAGTCTTCTGCACTAATGCTTCTGTGTCTGACAGTGAGCAGGATGGGCTGGTAAAAGGTGCACAGACACTTTGCAGGGATTGCAACGTGTTTGACAAGACGAAAATGTACAGACATTATATTTCCTTCATCATTTTAGAGTCAATAATGCTAAAGTATGCAGTACTTTAATAACAATCAAGTGACTATGTATAGCCAAATTTTCTGGAAGCATAGATGATCGAAGTTTGTGCTATAGTGTAGATACTGATATTGTGAATATATTTTCTGGTGCCAGTGACTTCACTATCATCATCAGCAGCAGAAAAAGCAGCAGCAGCAGCAGCAGCAGCAGCCTGTTTTATGCCCACTGCAGGACGAAGGCCTCTTCCCTGAGATCTCCAATTACCCCTGTCCTGAGCCAACTGATTCCAACTAGCGCCAGCGAATTTCCTAATTTCATCGCTCCACCTAGTTTTTCGTCGTTTTCGATTGCGTTTCCCTTCTCTTGGTACCCATTCTGAACCATAATGGTTCAGCGGTTATCTAACTGGTGCATTATTTATTTATTTATTTATTTATTTAGTACATACTGCAGACCACATTGTGGTCCTTACAGGACGGGCAGACATTGAGTATGTTCGTACGTTCGACAAGATACGTTCGTATACATTCATAAAATATATTGCTCACAGAAACATTTAGTAAAAAGATCAAAACGCAATACCTAAATCAATTAATGGTGCAAACAGAACAATGTAAAAAAAGGCAAGGGAATTGCACATCAAAGGCAAGGGAGTTTGAAAGCAGAGGACCTGCCCCACTCATTCAACAGGAAGAACACATTCTATACAGAAAAAACAAGACAATAAAAACTTACATAAAACAAAGTCACATGTTGTAAGGGGCAGGCAGCGAATTCCATTCAGAAATAGTTCGGGGAAAGAAGGAGAACTTATAGCTGTCTGTCCTAGCATAAATAGGTGTCAGTGTATCCGAACGATGGTGTCGTGTATACCTAGTGGAGAGATGACTTACATATAGTGAAGGGTCCAGAGCCAATTTGTGATTAATTAGATTATGTAAAAAGTCTAGCCTGTGTTTCTGTCTCCTTTGTTCAAGCGAAGGAATATCGTTAGCCAACATCAACTCTGACGGGGAATCCGAACTTTTGAACTTAGAATAAATAAAACGAACAGATTTTCTCTATTCTCTCAAGTTTGTTAACATTGACTTTAGTATAGGGATCCCATGCAACGCAAGCATATTCAAGTTTTGGCCGGATATAGGTTAGGTAAGTGAGTAGCTTAACGTTTGAAGGGGCATTTCTTAGTTTGTGTCGCAGATAGGTTAGCTTCCGAAAGGCAGAAGAACATGTGTTGTCAATGTGAAGGTTCTAAGAAAATTTATTAGTGAACGTTACGCCAAGGTACTTGTAACTCTCAACTTGCTTTAATGAAACAGATCCCATTTAATACGCGTATTCCAGTGGATTCTTTTTATGCGTTATGCGAAGAGAGACAGTTTTATCTATGTTTGCAGCCATGCCCCATTCTTCGCACCACAAAAATATATTATTCAAGCTAGAGTTAAGTTCCTTCTGATCATCCACGGACTTAATAGTATGGAATACAACGCAGTCATCTGCAAACAGCCTTATATGTGTTCCTGGTTTGACGACGGTAACAATGTCATTAATATATAAAAGAAAGAGCAATGGACCCAGGACACTGCCCTGGGGAACACCTGAAGTGACTGGTAGATATCCCGAGTTGTGATCATCAACTGAAACATACTGTTGGCGATTATCCAGATAGTCTGTAATCCAGGTAATTATGATGTCTGGAAGATTAATGTTCCTTAATTTTAAAATTAGCTTTCTGTGAACTACCCTATCGAATGCTTTACTGAAGTCCAGAAATACTGCATCGATTTGACGGTTGGCATCCAAAGCTTTGGCAATTGAATCAATCATTGTTAATAATTGTGTGGTAGTGGAACAACATTTTCAGAAGCCATGTTGAGCACTTGTTAGTATGGAGTGTTCATCTAAAAATTCATTAATGCGAGTTGCGATTATGTGCTCGAAAAGTTTGCAGCAAGATGACGTAATGATATTGGGCGGTAATTCTCAAGCAATAATCGATCGCCTTTCTTAAAGACCGGAACAACTCGAGCCATCTTCCAATCTTCAGGCACTTTTACGCTTAACAAAGATGCTCTGAATAATACAACTAAGAATTTGGCAACAGTTTCGGCGTATCCCCTAAGAAACACATTCGGGAGGTTGTCAGGGCCAGTGGTTGTCTTGGTTTTTAAATTGAGTAACATAGACACAATGCCATGGTAAGATATAAAGTTCGTCTCATGCTCTTCAAACACTGCAGAACTCAAAGGTGGGCCTGATCGTGCACGGGAGAATACGCTATGAAAATAAGTGTTAAAATGTTGTGCGATGGCATTCAAGTCGTTAAGAAGGGTTCCATTAACTGCAATTTTAATGATAGTCTTCTTGCTATTGCCAAGGTATCCCCAAAACTTATCCGGTGCGTTTTTTATAAAGTTGGGCAATGTTGTGGAAAAATAAAAATTTTTTGAATCGCGCACGGTGCATGACAGCTGTTTTTGGAGTTCCGTGATAACGACTGTGCGTGGATGCTTCTTTTTTATTCGTTTGATTTTGCGCTTTAGTTGTATTATTCCATGCGTCATCCAAGGCGTACTCTTATTGACTTTCTTAGTTTTAGTGGTTATGAATGTATCTATGCAATGCCTGCACATTGTAGTAAACGCGGTCCAAAGTGCAGACACATTACTACCACTATCTGCAAAGCGCATAAGACAAGTTTCCGTGTAGTAGACTATTCTGGCGTCATCCGCTCTGGTGTAGTCTTTAAACGATTTGGTATTGGAAGTTTTAGGAACAGTAGTTTTAACAATGGGCAAGGAAAGTGCAATAAGGTAATGGTCAGATAAGCCATCTTTCCATTGACACGATATGCTCGGAAGAGGTTCGGTTTAAAAAAATAACATCTAATATAGAACATGATGACCCTTGCACATGCGTGGGCTCATTAACCACTTGAATAAAATCATATGTTAGCATAATGTCAAAAATAATGTTAGCATTTTCATCGGCCTTATTGTTTGCTTGGAGGAGCTCCCAATTGATACCAGGCAAGTTAAGATCGCCGATCAGAAAAATTTTCGTATTTTGGTAGAGAGACATGTGCTCTTTAAGTTTATTCAAGTAATCTGGTGTAGCATCAGGTGGTCTATAAAATGCAAACAGCACAAAGCATTGACCCCAGCACGATAACCTGACGCATAGGTACTCTAGTTCGGGAGTATCACCGATAAGCGTGGCTCCGATCTGATCTTTAACTAGAACCGCTATACCTCCGCCTCTGCGCAGTCTATCTTTAAGAAATACTTTGTAATGGGGTGGAAAAACGAGTTCATTTGTTATACATCGCATTTGTTATATCATTGTTATTACATGGCCTGCCCAGCTCCATTTTATTCTCTTGATGTCAATCAGAATATCTTCTATACCCGTTTGCTCTCTGATCCCAAACTGCTCTCTTTCTGTCTCTTAACGTTATGCCTAGCAATCTTCATTCCATCACTCTTTGCACGGTCCTTAACTTGTTCTCAAGCTTCTTTGTCAGTCTCCAAGTCTCTGCCCCATATGTCAGCACTGGTAAAATGCATTGATTGTACACCTTCCTTTTCAATAGTAATGGTAAGCTTCCAGTCAGGAGCTGGCAATGTCTGCCGTATGTGATCCAACCCATTTTTATTCTTCTGTGAATTTCCTTCTCATGATCAGGGTTCCCTGTGAATAATTGACCTAGGTAAACATACTCCTTCACAGACTCTAGAGGCCGACTGGCGATCCTGAACTTTGCTCAGCTAGTTATCATTATCTTTGTATTCTGCATATAGATCTTCAATCCCACTCTTACACTCTCTCTGTTAAGGTCCTCAATCATTTGTTGCAACTCGTCTGGATTGTTGCTGAATAGAACAATGTCATCGGCAAACCGAAGCTTGCCGAGATATTCGCCGTCGAATTTTACTCCTAAGCCTTCCCAGTTTAAGAGCGTTGGAGAGATTGTGTCTCCCTGGCTGACCCCTTTCTTTATAGGTATCTTCCTGCTCTTCTTGTGTAGAATTAAAGTAGCTGTAGACCCTCTGTAGATATTTTCCAAGGTATTTATGTAAGCGTTCTGTACTCTTTGATTGCGTAATGCCTCTATGACAGCTGGTATCTCTACTGAATAAAATGCCTTTTCGTAATCTATGAAAGCCATATAGAGAGGCTAATTGTGCTCTGCAGGTTTCTTAATTACCTGATTGATGACATGGATGTGATCCATTGTAGAGTATCCCTTCCCTTGGTTGACTAAAGTCCAGTGTTGCCCTTATTCTATTGGAGATTATTTTGGTAAATATTTTGTATAATACTGGGAGTAAGCTAATGGGCCTATAATTTTTCAATTCTTTAATGTCTCCCTTCTTGTGGATTATATAATGCTTGCATTCTTCCAGTTTTCTGGGATCCTTGCAGTCGATAGACACTTCGTATTAAGAGCCGCCAGTTTTCCAAGCATTATGTCTCCTCCATCTTTGATTAAATCGACTGTTATTTCATCTTCTCCTGCCGCCATTCCTCGTTTCATGTCTTGCAAGGCCCTTCTGACCTCATCCCTAGTTACAGAAAGAGTTTCTCATTACTGTTTCGAATTGAGGTATCCCGACTCCTCTGGGTACTGTAGGTCAGTACAGAATTCTTACGCTGCTTTTACTATATCTTCGAGATTGCTGATGATATTACCTTGCTTATCTTTCAGTGCATACATCTTGGTTTGTCCTATGCCAAGTTTCCTTCTCACTGATTTCAGGCTGCGTCCATTTCTTACGGCTTCTTCAGTCTTTCTCACGTTATAATTTCGAATACCACATTTTTTCGCCTTGTTGATCAGTTTTGATAGTTCCGCGAATTCAATCTGATCTCTTGAGTTGGACACTTTCATTTTTTGTCGTTTCTTTATTAGGTCCTTTGTTACTTGGGAGAGCTTGCCTACTGGTTGCCTTGGTACCTTGCCTCCCACTTCAATTGCTGCCTCTGAAGCCAGCCTTGTTACGGTTTCATTCATTACCTCTATGTCATCATCCTCTCTCTGTGCTAAGGCTGCGTATTTGTTTGCAAGTACCAGCCTGAATTTGTCTGCTTTTACCCTTACTGCCTCTAGGCTGACCTGTTTCTTCATGACTAATTTTGCTCTTTCTCTCTTCAAATTGATGTGAATCCTAGCCCTCACTAACCTATGATCACTGCACTTTACCCTACCTATCACTTCTATATCCTGCACTATGCTGGGATCAGCAGAAAGTATGAAGTCAATTTCATTTCTTGTTTCACCATTAGGGCTTTTCCAGGTCCACTTTCTGTTGCTACGCTTTCTGAAGAAGGTGTTCATTGTTCGAAGGTTATTCCTTTCTGCGAATTCTACCAGCATCTCTCCTCTAGCGTTTCTAGAATAGACACCGTAGTTGCCAATTGCTTGTTCACCAGCCTGCTTTTCACCCACTTTTGCATTGAAATTGCCCATTACTTCAGTATACTGAGTTTGCACTTTTCTCATCGCTAATTCAACATTTTCATAACACTGATCTACTTCCTCATCATAGTGACTGGATGTTGGAGCATAGGCTTGTACTACCTTTAATCTACACCTCTTATGAAGTTTGATTACGACTACAGCTACCCTCTCATTAATGCTGTAGAATTCGTCAATGTTGCCCGATATGTCCTTATGGATTAGGAATCCTACCATGTATTGCTTCTTATCTAGGAGACCTCTATAGCAGAGGACATGTCCGTTATTCAGCAATGTATAAGCCTCACCAGTTCTAATCTCACTAAGGCTGATGATATCCCAAACAATGCCTGACAGTTCCTCAAAGAGTCCTGCTAAGCTAGCCTCACTCGAGAGGGTTCGGGTTTTAAACGTTGCAAGGATCAGTTTCCATTGGCGGCCTGTCCGGACCCAGAGATTCTTAGCACCCTCTGCTTCGTTACAGGTCTGACCACTGCCTTGGTCAGGTGCTCCGCAGCTGCTGGGGGCTGAGGGCCATTGGGTAATTGAGTGAGCCATTTGGGGGGGGTGGCCGAATACTGCACCAGGGAGGCCAATTCCTGTTCTGGTGAGGGAGTGTCTTGTTGAGGCTAAGTGGGCCTTCTTAATTTGGTTGTACCTGGATTAGTATAGCCCCACTCGCTCTCAGCATCTTTTGCCGGCGACAGGCACCCAGGGGAGTCAGGATACCTCAATACCTATTAAACATATTATCCCTATTAAACTGGGAAGGCTTAGGAGTAAAGATCGACGGCGAATATCTGAGCAAGCTTCTGATGACATTGTTCTATTCAGCAACAATCCAGACGAGTTGCAACAAATGATTGAGGACCTTAACAGAGAGAGTGTAAGAGTGGGATTGAAGATCTATATGCAGAATACAAAGATAATGATAAATAGCTGGGCAAAGGAACAAGAATTCAGGATCGCCAGTCGGCCTCTAGAGTCTGTGAAGGAGTATGTTTACCTAGGTCAATTATTCACAGGGAACCCTGATCATGAGAAGGAAATTCATAGAAAAATAAAAATTTGTTGGATCACATACGGCAGACATTGCCAGCTCCTGACTGGAAGCTTACCATTACCATTGAAAAGGAAGGTGTACAATCAATGCATTTTACCAGTGCTGACATATGGGGCAGAGACTTGGAGACTGACAAAGAAGCTTGAGAACAAGTTAAGGACCGTGCAAAGAGTGATGGAATGAAGATTGCTAGGCATAACGTTAAGAGACAGAAAGAGAGCGGTTTGGATCAGAGAGCAAACGGGTATAGATGATATTCTGATTGACATCAAGAGAAAAAAATGGAGCTGGGCAGGCCATGTAATGGGCCGTTAGATAACCATCGGACCATTAGGGTTACAGAATGGGTACCAAGAGAAGGGAAACGCAATCGAGGACGACAGAAGACTTGGTGGAGCTATGAAATTATCAAATTCGTGGGTGCTAGTTGGAATCGGTTGGCGCAGGACAGGGGTAATTGGAGATCGCAGGGAGAGGCCTTCGTCCTGCAGTGGACATAAAACAGGCTGATGCTGATGGTGATGATGAATATTGCCATATGTAAGTGGACTGCACTGTATAAATATTCTCAGGCAGATGAGTCCATATATGACAACTGCTTATAATTAATTAATATTATAGTTTTGTGAACACTGGTATAGTAGCGTATCAGTCAGTACGGAACTAGCCTCTCTTCTGTAGAAACTGTTCATGGTTATAACTTAATGTGTGGCATTCTGTGCACTTGTGTGCTGACTGACACAATGACTGTAAGACGGCAATCATGCTGTTCATCACTAATTTTGTTTCTACTCACTGTCATGTACAATTTTAAATAAAATTTCTGCATGTGTCCACAAGTCCTTGAGGTAAGTGCCTTACATAGCTGCCTGCACATGCCTTTCCTGCAGTTCACACATGGTGACTGTGCCAGCAGGCAATATCCTGAGCAAAGTCGTTGCAGGCACTCCAATAGCCCAAGGTGACAGCAGGAGTGCAATTAACTATGACCTTGACTTTGATGACGATGACCCAGCTTTAGTTCTGGTAGGTGGAACATCTTTAAAGATGCCTGCATTTGTGCACGCATATGGTGACATTTTCCATAAGTAGAACTTCTGCCTTCACTTGGATCTCAGTATTTCACTAAATTTGGTGTACATGTCTCATTTTCTCATTTCAAGAAACTGATGCTTTTATAAAAACCAGGTGTCCCTTATTTTCTGAAACCAGCTGGATATGCTATTTTGCTCTTGTTATTCTGCATCCATCCTATAACTGAAAAAATCCATGTGTGCCTTTGTTTCTGCATGCCTGCATGTGCCGGCATGTGTATATCCATTATAATTGACTGCAGTGTATTCATTTTTGTTTTCACAAGAATTCATGGCACTTGCTTGGTGAAATGTGACACTTTCCACCTGAATCACTTGTGCAGGGAATTTTGTGTAAACGTGCTTCTAGAACAACTTGTGCCCTGGCCTACTTAGTTTGTGAAAAGCCACTAACTCTATTAGAGCCCCTAGGATGCATGCCTTTAGTTAAATTACTGACCTTAGGAGTGGTGGGTACATCCATGCTGTGCACAGTTGCCTCAGTCATTCTACTTTTCAGGCGCTGCGCGTGTCCATGGAGGAGCAACGTCAATTGCAGGATTACGAAGTCAGGCAGGAGATGGCCAATTCACCAAGGGATGCTACTCTGGCAGCTTCTGACACTGCAAGTGCATGTACGTGCAGTTTAGTTGTCAGCATGGTGGTGGTGTTGGACATTTAGTGCACAGAGATGTGTTATGGTACAGCTGAAATTGTTGCTGTTTTTTTTTTTTCTTTGCCCTATTTGTGCATTTCTTTTTCTTACAAGACCTAATCACTCCAGATAATTGCAATCGCTATTAATGCTAGGCGCTGTCTATGTATATAATAAATAAGCAAGCGTGGAGTGTTGTTGTTGCATATATACTACATGGTGCCCTGAAAGTAGGAGCGCTGGCATGTCTCATCATAATCGAGGTACTTAATATACTGCAAAAGAAAAAAAATTAAGCAAACGTTGCACGTCATGATATACCTGTCTCCCTTAAAATAGCAGGTTGACTGGTTGCTCTCCTGTCAACAGCATAGTTACCGGGACGTCCAGGAAGGTTGCTGTCCTGTGCAGAGCTTTTGATTAAACAAACCTGGCATTGGTAGGAATGTCCCTGCAAATAGAAGAACTAGGTTTAACCACTCTGCAGAAACCCTGCCATGTATAAGTTCATTTTAATGAATGAGCATGTCCACTGGTCACAGCTACACTACTACATACTACATACATTTATGCCCATTTCTGCCTATCTGATGTAGAAGCAATGGTTAATATCACTCGGGCAAGCGATTCCATGGGTTCCTGCAAGATGCAATTTGCAATGCTTTGAACAACAGACTTCAGGCTGATAACAATGACTATGTGAGTGATGAACTTATGAGTGAATAAGAAGCAATCTGCTGTAGTGAAGTTTACGTGCAAGACAATGTTTCCATAAATAGAGGCTTCCGTGTGCACACACATATGAAGGTACCTAGCACTATTTTCAAGGAGACATTTAGGTTCAGAGATACCTTTTCTTTTTTCTAAAAAAATAAAAGGGATCTTTTCCATTTTGTTGCTTGAAACATTAAGATCAGACGTACTTCCATATGTAAAAAGATAAAGGAAAATTTGTGCTTTAACACAGGAATAACAAATGTGCGGTCATGGGAACTCGAGGGGCTGCAAATTTTGCACTGTTTGCATGCCAGCCATTTGAGGCAGAAGTGCCAGTCCACATAACAACACAGAGAGGTAAAGAAACCACATTATTAAAAGTAACTTCAACTAAAACCAGCAAAAAGATGCATTTAACTATGTCATCTGTACATACCCACAAAATGTTCAAGAATGGCTTGCCCATCACGATAACAATGTGTGTTGGTTTCCACATTTTGTGCAGTCTTATGCATGCTTACATGCTTCTCCCCTAAAGAGGAGGTCTGAAATACAAGTGTTTAGACTATTTGAACTTTTTGAAAACTGCCACCTATCGTACACAAATAATGTTAGCAAGTAAAAAATTGTGCGCAAGGAAGCTGCATAAAAATTTGCAACAATTTCAGAAAGAGCTTTTTATACTTTCTTAATTTTATTTCTGGTTCTATAGCCGTAGCTTTATTAACAAAGAAAAATGGGTTTCAGAGGTGCATACGTCCCTCCCAATGAACCTTTTCAGCTGGTTCTCAACATTTCCCGACATGCCAGTTCTGAGCTGCGAATTCAAAAATGAAATGCTTAAGCGAGAGAAAGGTGAATTCCTACACCATGTGGGGCCATTCAACAAAAACATGACAGCTTTTCACCATCTCTCGCTTAGAAAACAACTCTGCACAGAGAGGCTGAACACCCAAGAAAATTATGCAGCTGCATCCATACAGGTGCACAAATTGTAGTCATCTCTACAAAGGCACCTTATCTGCAGGCTGCCATAAGATGCAAGATGGTTCACATTAGAAGTCAAAGGATGCACCGTGACAAAATGTGAAGCTATAAAGGCAGTCTTTTGCACTGGACACCCATTTCAGTTTTCCACCCTAGAGTAGCAAATGGTTTGAAACTAATTTTGAATGTTCTAATGTCACATTCAAGTGATTTTTACTGCAATCCAAATGTTTATCTTTGCGGGAAAAATAAATTTAGGCATTAGGGGATTAAGATTACTCACTTGTGCTCGTGTAAATGCTTGTAAAAGTTGATATTGCAATCTGCTAGATGTCTAGATAAGAATGATCATCACCTTGTCATCACTCCACTCTTCTCAGCATTCCTTGCAACAGTGTGACAGTGTAGTATGCCAACAACTTCCACCTCTCTGTGCGGTTATTGCGAGTAAAGGTGCAGTGATCAGCTATAGACAGGCATTCCCTTAGCATGCATCCATTCTGTGTGAGCAGTTATGTCGGCCGAAGAACAGCAGCTTCTGGAGCGGGCCCTCTACATGGGAACAGAGCCAGGTGCTTTTGGTGCAGTAGCCAGCTTGGCAGACCCCAGAACCATGTCTGAGGATGAGCAGGTTGCTTATGCTGTGCTGATGTCCCTCCAGCACCAGTCTTGTGAGTGCCCTCTGGTTTGCCTTCTCCCCGAACCCCACGTTTTGAATTTATGTAGAGTTTACAAAGTTTCTAGAACTTGCTCATTGCTGCTATTGCCCATATGCTGCTCAATTAGAACTGCAAGTGCAGTGACCTACATTTTTATCCTGACAACTTTTAAACATTTTTCATTCATTGCTGCTTTGTTTTTACTCAAATTTTGAAGCAAGGTCTAGCTTTTTGGAGCACATCATTAAATAAAACACATGGCATATTAACTTAGCTTTCTTGTTGTCAAAAAATAGTGAAAAACAATGGTTTTAAATAAACTTTGCCATATAAGAAGTGAGCTTGCGGAGATGTGTACTGGTTTCACTGCTGGTCAGCAAATAAAAGTCCGGACACAACAGCTATACAATGCCAAGCGTATTGTTGAAAGATACGGATCAAACACTGCAATCTTGTAAAATTTTAGTGGAAAAGAAGAATAAATAAAAAGGTAGTAAGCACAAAATATATATTTTTTTTAATATGTGAGAATAAAAATGGTAACTCAAAGTATGTTGAAACAGCTGGCAGTTCAGTGAATTTCAGCTATCAGTTTTATAGACCTTTTTCACCAGCAAGTTAAACAGACAGCACTTACACCATGCGTAGCATAGAGTTATTGTAACTTTAGCCAAGTGATAATGTTGCTTCAAGACCCGTTGGGTTGCCTCTGCAGTGGTTTGATTCTTGGTCGCATCAGGCGCATTCCAACAGGGATGGAATGCAAAAACGCTACTGTACTTAAGTACAGAGAGGGCAGTACAAAAAAACATGGACAAGGAAGGCACACACAAACAGGACGAGCGCAGTTTTTTTTTTTTCTCTCTCTCTCTCTTTTGGCTACAGAGAAAAAAACCTAGAGGACTAGAAATATGTTGCAATAAAACTTTGGTTTGAGCTAGTTGGTTCATTCATTTAAGTATACAGGGGGCAGCGCAAAAAAAATGTGGACTGAGAAGGTGTGGGAGGCAGCACAAAGAGGTAGCCGCCGTAGCCATGGTTTGTTTAGGCTGGCCAGCAGGATCTCTGGAGTGGCCGGCACCGCGGCTGCTCACATTGAGCACGCTAGAGCATTCTATTCTCGCGCTACCTGCACATGAGCCGATCTTCTTTGCCTGCTTTGGAGACTATAGTTATGCCGCTACAGGGACACCCTCCTAGTGCAAAGTGCAATTGAAATAAAGTCCAATGGTAAAGTCCAGGTAAAGTGTGCAGATGGTGATGTCGTTGGTCGTGTCAAGTTCATGCAATCCGAGAGAGACGTACCAGGCAGCACTGGCAGCGTAGGTTCATTGTGAGCAAGGCACAGCCACAGTGATACCCTCATGCAAAATTGCAACCTGCTGCAGGTTCTCGTAGATGCCCGAGCCTGTAGAAGTCGGAGCTCCAAAAGTAAACTGTCTGGCAGCTCGGGACTTGCGTGGAGATAGCGCAAGTGTTGGTCACTCATGTTGTTGACATAGAAGTGATTCTCGAGATGAAGAAACCAGATGGCAGAGCTGCTCCTACAAAACTGCAGTAGGCCATGCATACGCTGGAGGTGCGAGCACAGAACATCAAAAGGCTCGCCTGCTGTTACTTGCGGTGAAATCTTGAGTACTGATAGCATCAGGGTTGCGGTGGTGGCTGAATGCATCGCGAAGGTTGTGCTTGTGGCATTGCCATGCCTGTGAAAGTGAAATTTGTGCCTAGTGGAGCAGGTGGGAGAGCCTCTGAATCAGTGATGAGTGAGGTGCCTCTTAACGGAAAGCAGACAACTTGTGGGAACGTCGAAGCGGCAGACTGTAGAGTAGAAGGCGCTCGTGTTTGGCCCAGTGAATTCCTTAGAAAGAGTCATCGCACATCTGCCTGGGAGCTGGGGAGGAGGCTCGTGGACGAAGTAGAGGTTTCATGCTGGGACCGGCACTTGCTTACGAACGGCAAAAACGATGTGGGCCAACAAGATGCGGAATGACGCAACTGTTGAAATGGCGAGAGCGCTCATTGTCAGTGAGCGCTCAAGCTGACATAGTGAGCAAGGACGGCTGTCCACAAGTCCGCGTAGACGTTGGGGTCGAGGGATGACAACCGGAGCCTGAAACCTTGTTGAAAAGGGAGTGGCAGTCCAGATGGATGAACCAGATGTCTGACATGTGTCGATGTAGAATTCAGAAACCCTAAAACCGCGAGACGTCTTCCGGACTGCGTGAGGCGACGTCACTCGCCTTTGTAGAGCCAGTGCGTTGACGCTGGCATGGCTGGGCGCAGTCGTTAGGGTCACCAATTTGTGGGAAGGCTGGGTTCGGTTGTCTGGGTCACCAATTTTTGGGAGGCGGCGTAGAGAGGTGGCCACCGTCGCCATGATTTATTTAGCCTGGCCAGCCGTGTTCGCTATGTGTGCTAGCGTGTTCTATTCTCACGCTAACGGCACGTGAGCCCATCTTTTTCGCCTGCTTTGGAGGCGATAGTCGTGCTGCTACAAGGGAACACGTAACTAGGATGAGCACAATTCCTTCTGTTTTTTCGCACTGCTCTCTCTGTACTTAAAGAATGAACCAACTAGCCCAAACCAAAGCTCTGTTGCTGCGCTTAGATATAGGTGCATGTTAAACCACACCAGATGGTTGAAATGATCTCGAGCCACTGCACTACCGTGTCTCTTTAACCTACAGTGCAGCTTGAGAAGGCCCTACATTTATTTAAAAATCTACTCAATAAGCTGTGCACGTACACACTTAAGGCTGCTTCCTAGGCAATGGTTTAGCAACTGTGGCATACTCAAGCAAATTTGTAATAAAAGCCGATCAGCTTGCAGTGTTTTGTGTTCACAATGAAGAAGCATCGAAAAAAGATGTACCGCTCATCCATGGCATTCTTCTAACTCTACTTTTACCATAGCTTCGGTACTTCCTGGTTTTCTTCGTACTTGTTTCTTTGAGCCACAACCCCAGAATAAGATGTCAAATCTCATCTAACTGAAACAAAGGCTTGCTCTAATGGAATATGATAGCCAGATAACACTGCAAATTTAGTAGGCATTCACTTGCACTTGTAAATATATTATTTTTCTAGTCTTCACTAACGTCCAGCCCCATTCACTTAAATTCACCAAGGCTCGCAGTTATGTATTAGATATGAGCATACTCGTTAGTAGTACGCTGATCAATGAGTGCCTCGTGTATGTTATGTAAGAATATTCAAAGCTGAAGGTTTCGTCACAAACCACAACTTAAACAAGGGACTAACAATATTAAGTATTTTTTGTAAGTTACTCCAAAACTTGTATGTTTTTACTTGGAGTATGACATAAACAAATCTAGCGCAGTTGACAAAGGCATGAGTGATTACACAGAAAATAGTGTAACGACCATTGCACCAAAAATTGTTACCAAACCAAAAACATGACAACCTGTCGCTTCTAAGCCACTGGCAATAAATAAATAAAATATTGAATGACAGTAATTCCAATTTAATACAGTGGCTGGAAGTATGTACCAGAGCGTCTTGGAAAACAATTTCTAGCCCTGCCTTTTAATACGCGACCACACAGCAGTGGTCGTAGCATTTGGACAAGGCATAATGAACTCAGAAGGATGGATATGCAACATTTAAATGTCTTCTGAAGCTTTGGGCAAAGTTTCAAGCTGTTAACAAGTCATTGTCAGCGACAAACGCCAAAGCAGCGGAGGCTGGCTGAGGCAAGCAATCAACAGGTCATCACGTGATCAAACATGGTGGCGCCCACGGGAGTGTGGTGAAAACGGTCTATAGTACATGCAGTGGCGTAGCAACAAAGGGGGGGGGGGGTGCCAGGGGCCAATGGGGAGGGTGGTGGTGTCATATACGTCTGAAGACACCCCTCTTTCCGCCGGCTACCCAAGGGGGGGGGGGGGGTGAGTAGTGACAGAAGACCTATGGGCCCCGGGTGCCAGACGACTTAGCTATGCCACTGAGTACATGCGTGTTTCTTTTTTTTCATATACTGGCCTAAACAACAATTGCTAACTAGCACACTAAGATATTTTTCCTGGTGTTAACAGTGCAAAACGTAGACGGGACAAGAGATGAGAAGACGACACCACAAGTGCTGTCATCTCATCTCCCGTCTACATTTTGCGCTGTTAACACCAGGGTGGAAAACCAACAAGCCCAAGCTGTTATTCTAAGATATTCTTGCAATAGCTGTTAATGTTAATTTTTCCTGCACAGTAATTTTTATGTATATAAACGACATATTTGGCTGCAGGTGTGTAAACTTAATAACTGCAAACAAATGGTAAATGTTGGCATACATAAGCTAATGTTTAGCTATTTTTCTTGTAATTACCAGTGTGCTGTTCATTAATACTTACTTGTATGCTCCCATAGTACTTCGTCAAACTAGCAGTTTTGGGCTGTTTCTGCAGCAAGGAATAGCCAGCACTGTTTCTAGGCGACATCATGTCCATTTGAATATATAAGAATAAAAAGAAATTACATAAAATTCATATATTATATAATCCTTTGACATAAATGATGCATGCCGTTGCAGAAGATGCACACATACATATGCCAAGGTGTTCACCTTGCCATCTTGCCAACCAACCTGCCCAACAAGTTGATTCATGTTCACCTCAGATGAAGTAATTTACAATCTGATATAGTTTACCCAAAGTAATAATAGCTTATTTCTATCTCGGGTGCAAAGAAGACAATGGCTTTAAAGTTGGAGCCTGAACTTCGCTAGTGAACCAAGAAATGAAATGGCCCAAGATGCTCGTCCCTCCTTTGCGAGAGCATGCTTGTATGCTTTGCAACAATTTACATTAAAATAGAGACGCACCTGCAAATTTAGGTTTTATCTGCTTTGAACAAGAAAATAATCATGCACATACACATTCCTGTGAGCATGCCATTTACAGCCTGTGTAAGCAATACCTTGTATTCCCAAAGTGAGAATTTCCTTGTGATACCAAACTGTCTGCTTCTAGATCTATGAAAGTTGTAGCTATTTTCTCTGAAGCCAACAGAAGCAGTTTTAATAAAATAAAGGTAGTTTTGAACCTTGTCACCTTGTAGCTAGAATCAAGGTTTTGTCACTTCACAGGTTCTCTAACTTTCCTGTTTAATATTATGATGATCTTATCAATTTTAACCACCAAAACCATAATCAGAGAATGAAAACAGAAGTGCAAAAGAAACAAGGATGAGACTAGTACAAAGGACTGGCGCTTATTTCCAATCAAGGTTTATTGAAGAAACGTGATATTTCTAAGTACAGCACGAGACCAGCACAGGGTGTCACATTCATGATAAAGCCACCAAATATTAAAGGCACTAGAACCCCCACCGAAACAACCACATCATAGCCATGCACCATGACACCGTGCGGCCCAGTATAACAAAGGTGATTAGAGATAATAGAGATTATTGCACTGCACAACACTAGCTTCTAAAAATATGCGAAGGTAGGTTAAAGCACATGCGCAGACCCACCAACTAATAAAAATCTAGAAGAAGACTTGAAAAGTAGATGCTGCGCCAGAAACCATGACCTGGAGTAAATAACCGAACAAAAGACAAGAAAACATAAACCAACCGATGGTACTTGACTACAAAGGTTATGAAACGTGAACACTATAAAAAACAACAACAATGCTTAAAGAATGAGGCACTGCATCAGTAAACAGGGACATACACGAGAGACGAACAAAAAAAAAAAAAATGACTACTTAAAGAGCTAGTTGCTACATCAATAAATTGAGACACTGCACTCCAGGAAGGCGACTTCTTTATCATTAAGTGCTAAAGTAGGCATTCGAATACACTTGTTACTCATCTTCAGAATATGAAATGCTTCAACAATTTCCCTTTCTGTTCTGTCTCTTGGCCACTTTGGAAATGTGGTGCACAAAAATTCTGGTACGCACCTGCACATTTTGCAGTGTTTGACTAGGTGCCCTCCCGAGTTGTTCTTAACCAATAGTGTGTGCTCTCTCGCCCTATCATTGAAGCATCTTCCAGTCTGTCCTCTGGATACTTTTTCACAACTCAGGGAGACATCTAACATATGCGGTTGGGCTTGAAGATAATTTTTATAGCCAGAAACTGGATATAAAGCAGGTGAAGGTGAAGCTAAGTCCTTCTGCTGCATTGTCGAAAACGTTCATAATGCTTGTAGTAATATTGTCGGACATAGGGCCATCTACATTGTTCCAAATCAGCAGTCATCTACATACCTACATGCTTTAGTGACATGAAATTTCAGTGCTATGCGCTTGTTGACAAATGACGACTTTTGGCCATTAAAGCTAATGGCTGTTGACTCAAGATAAAATTCAAATATTGTGAGGAAGTTGTCGCTGCTTATCCCCGTGGCACTTTAGAATCTGATTTCACCGTTCTCGTTAATTACCTCACATACAACACGGAACAGTACACCATGAGGAATGGAATAAAACAATTTCTCAACATTGATTGAAAAATCGTTGGGGCCGGGCACTTCTCTGCCTCTGAATTCCTTTATGATGTCAACTGAGCTGCGGACAAAGAACGGGTCTTCAATCTTTAGTGAACTTAAGTGCTGCTGTAAATAACTTCCCACGAGGCTTTGCGATGAACCTTTCTCCGTGACGGTCGTTCGTAGAGGACAGTCTGACTTGTGTGTTTTTCCCGTAAGGAAGGCTTCTAATGCACTTGTTGCAGTCTTCTCAACCCTTTTCTGATGCAAATCCAGGTTGAAGTCCTTATTTCTTTCACACTTCTGTTTTCCTTCTCAATTATGAACCAGCTCGCCCAGGAAAATGTTCTACTAAGCCCTAATCAGAGGCCTTGAACTAGGAGGTTGCATAATGCCCATGCAGTCACTTACATCTAGCATGTAGGGTAAGCCAAAGTGCACAAATTTAGCTGCAGAATTTCGTGTTTGCTGATCTTAACAACCATAGAAAATGTCATTATAAATACCAGAAAGTAGATTGCAATGACAGGTTTGACAATATATCCGGCCTGAAATAAAAATAAATTTTTGTGTTTTATACAGTGCGCATAATGTTTAGGCACATGATAATGGGCTTTTACTTAGAATGCAGTCTTAAATAACTTCTTTTTTCTCTCAATTCGCAGTGATAAAATATTTTACGCTAATGAAGATTATGCATACTATTTAGCTGCATTGCGCGGAATGTGCTAAACTCTTACAAAGTACCTTTTGCTTTACCCCCCCCCCTTCTGACTGATAAATTAAATGAAGTGTATATGGATCCAGCTCATACTATAATGGCAGGCTTTGCTAACTTCTGATGTAGTCAACAACTTTGGAAGTATGCAATTTCAGAACAGGATAATTCCCACTAAGCACTGTAGTACAATATTTGACCACATGTTACTATAAAATGAAAATAGATGCTTTCTGTATTCAGAATAGTAGTGATCAAGTGTTTAGCTGACATAGCTCCTTTCTCCCCCCTCTAGTACACTTTACACACCAAAAAGAAGCATAAACTACAAGCATGTCAATGGCTCAGGATTATGCACTATTACTTATAAGTGGCCCAAATCTATAATCAATTGGAAAGGGTAACTTTCTGTGCCAGAAATGGTGGTGCTAACACTGCTTCAGCATGAACGTTGTTTATCTCTTCCAATTTGACCTGTATCAATCTCAAGAAGGGGGCTTCATACATATATCTTGTATTAATAAAGTGATTTAACAGGTCATCACGAATTCCTAACAAAACTTCACATTTGTTATTGTGTTTATTATTACCATAATATCCTGAGTCATCGCCCCCCCCCCCCCCTTGCCACCTGAAATTCATAGGGTGGGCCATGTATCGGGGACCAAACAAAAAAGTTTGAAAAAGCTAGAAAATATGCATTTTTTTGTTTGCATCTAGCATGGCTTGACAAGAGATACGCTTAACTTTTATCAGTGGATATTATCTCGCATCCCAAAAGAAAGAATAACGGCATCCAACTTGCAGGCTAGTGAAGTGACCAGCGCTGATAGCAGATAAGGAAGTGAGTTGTAAGCAAACAAAACTGGCGTACGTGCATGTGATGTGCACACAGTGGTACACGCTTGTGTTCCACGTTGAAATGTGTGGGTGTACTCACGTTCATTCCACAATTCCAGTGCCATTCGATGACTTCCATTTTCTTCTTGACTGTGTAGCTGTTCCTCATAGCATATAAAAAGGCAGCAACACCACTGGCGGTGACAGAAGGAATGCGGACCACAAAACTGAAGCTTAAATAGACCCCTTTCGAAAGAAACCGCCACCTGTTGCACACAACTGCAACAACTTAGGTGCATGAACAAAACAGTTTGTCTGTCTCCTCTCTCTCTTTCTCTTTTTTTTTCCGTGACGTTTGGGAGGATAATTTTTGCAAATTGCGGGGCCCGCAGTCTATGGTCTCTAGGGGTGGGCAATGACTCAGTGGTTTTGACATATTTGATTATTTGCCTAAAAGGGTGGTCAGCAATGACTCTGGATATAACGGTAGTTATTTTTAATGAGGAAATAGTGCACTGCAGAAGCACAATTTTTCTTAGTGGCATTTGGTATTAAAGGTCTGTGAGAAAGAAGAAAAAATAAAGGGAGGGGGAATACAAGAGACAGCAGCTTTAGGAATAGATTTTTGGCTATAATATCAGAAACCTGTTCTCGATCTGCTTGATTATAGTAGTGTGATCTTCACCAGAACCAACAACCAAAGTCCTCTTACCCACTGGAACACTGTGTCACAAAGCTCTTCTGCTTCAAGATACAGGCTGGCAGTAAACCAGCAGCAACGTACTCAGTTTGAAACCTTAAAAGGGATAGAAATAGCTTGTTTGAATACTTACACCATGATTGGTTTCACATTCTTTTAGTGCCTGAGCTTGTCCCGCCAATTCTGCCAGACATGCTGCCTGCTGAAGTTGATGAAGATGCCATGGATACAGACGAGGCCAAGCAGATTCCAGAACAGGTGAGCCAGGTTGAGTCAAGACCAAGGTCACTGGCCTGCCCTGCCTCAAGCTGTGTCATTCAACATGTGAATCCTCAATGACTGCTGTGCAGGATGCAGTTGGTGATGATGACTACGACGACATATTCCAAGACCCAGCCTTTATCATGTCCATTCTTCAGAGCCTTCCTGGTGTAGACACTCAGAGCAATGCTGTCCAAAGTGCTCTGGCAGAGATCACCCACAGTGACCAGGTCAAGGAACCGGCTGATAAGGATAAGGATGTCAAAGACAAGCATAAGTCAAGCGAGGGGAAATAGCAGTGTGCTTTTAACTAGATCTGTTTTTGGGGTTCAGTGTGCCTGGAAGCCTAAGCTTCTTTTTTAACTAGTGCCATAAAGGACTGACCAGGGTCACTTGCTTTGTTAATAAATGCAACAGGCTGCCCATATTGCGCAAGCATCATTCTTTTACCCAAAAAAAGCAGCTCTTTAGCAGACTTGCTGGGTGTCATCTCTGCATTCAAGCCTACTTGAAGCTTTACTTAAAAGTTTAGGGTAGTTTTTTTTTCTATTTTAAATTTTATTAATTTATTATTATTTAATCTTTATTTGTTTACTCTATTTATTTATTTCTTTGTAGTAACTGCAGAGGACATGTGCAGCTCAATGGCACAATCTGCCACTCATTTTGAATGGCAGCAATGGATGTACAGTCGATTTTATTTTGATGTCATGGTATGTTCTCTCTTTAGGTGCTAAAGGTTCTTGTCATGGTCGCACCGAAGGAAAGATGAGTGTCTTGGGTCATGCTCGCACTAGGTGCCATTTAGATCAATTCAAGCAAGGGCTTCTAGTTGAGGTGCATATCTAAATACGGGGGGAAATAACACCAGCAAATGAGACTGTTTCGTGTATTCACCCTAAAGGTTTTTAAGAATTGTACCGTCCCGTAGGAGGTCATACCAATAATTACAAGGTGACTTTTATGTAATGAATTCACCAAGCTACGAGAGGAATTTGCTACTTGATGAGAACACAAAGGCTACATGTTATGAGAAATGGTACCAATACGGTGCTAATAGTACATATATATTGTACATGGTATATTGCACATATTTCACACAAATGTTATTTAGTACCAAAAGAAAGGAATTAGCCAACAGGCACTGAAGGCAAGGAAACAATAGGGGAAATTAACCGAGTCGTTTAAATGAAATTTGGAAATTATTAAATTGGGGAATGGAAGCCGAAGGTTACCTGCTACTGCAGGCTGCCATCGGAAGTGCCTGAAAGATGCAACGAATACAAAATTTACTGTTGCAGCATCCTCGATTCCAGGAGCGAGGGTTCTCATCCAAATCATTCGCTATCGCGAATTGTAGTCTGGTCACCCGCGTGTTCTGGTATGTTAGCATGTGCTGGCAGCACAAAGTGGAAGGTTCGGAACTAATAAATATATAGTATGCGAGGGGGGAATCGAGTTTCAACAATGACCAATAGAACATCAAATAAAGAAACAACAAATACAGAACTCTGGTGCAGCATCTATGGTTATATAAAAAGTTTATAACACACACACACACACACACACACACACACACACACATGGTCATCCAAGTGTCTTCGAATGATGACAATGCGCTGGCAACACAAAGTGCATGGAGGAAGAAAAAGTACCCAACGCATGCCTCCTAGAAAACACAAAAGCAAAACAAATGGTTTCTGGCAAATGGCAAAACAAACACCCGATGCTTCAAAGCGTACTAATGTCCTCCATTCCAACGTAATACATTGCAGATTAAACACTCCAATGTTTAAGCGTTGATGAACAGCGCTGACTTGTAATTCGCGCATTATTCTTATGTGTATCACTTTGTATAATTTCTGTTCGGTGCCGGAAGCAATCTTACGCAAGCAATAAAAACAAGCACCTTCGCATTTTTCTTGGCATGATATGTTACTTTTTCTCAGACGATTTCTCGCACTCACTGCACCGATTTTTGCAAGCGGATGGCAAGAGGTATCCACCCCCATCTCGCTTCTTCACCTCGCACATGCCTAGCACAAGGTGGCCAACCGCCTTTCGTTGAGGAGTTCGCTTTTCCGTCTCGGAAACGAAGTGCGGCCTCGAGTGTTCCAGTGAGGTAAAACATTCTCGATTCGGAAGCACTTTGTCTCTATGCGATTCGATTCAGTGGCGAAGACCACACCGACAAGTTTTTCACGTAGTCCATGCCAGCGCGCTGGTTCTCGCGTCGCCGCCTGATAACCTATCAAGTAAATTAAGGGAGAAAAAATAAACAATATATTACGCTTACTCATTTAACCTGATCCGACAAGAGCACGAGTACGTATGAAACGGTATCCCCACGATGTCGATCAAGCTAGGCTCGTTCACTGTCGGCTAGGCCACGGTCACGCGTGGCCAAAGAAGGCCATGCGATTACACCCGACGATTCCGTCTAAAAATATCATTGCGACGCGCGCGATTGCACCATTTTTTTTTCGCAACTGCCATGATTAACGCTCTCCACAATTACCTTCAGAACTATGAGCCAAATATAAATTACCGCAGGTGGTAGCTATATCAATCATGTGCCTGTTCAAATAAATCAGCATACAATTGATGGCGTGCGTAGTTGTGAACTAGCAAGTTTCTGGCATTACACTGCCCGTTATGAAGCGTTGTTTAACAAATTGAGCATTAGGAGCAAACAACCAGTTTACACGCATACTCGGGACTCGTTGATGAGCGCGAATGATAGCAGTTTAGCGTGGTGTTGCAGCGAGTCAACAGCGGCCACCTTGAAAGACTTCTCGCGTGTGAATCAAGCACATCGTTGATAGTACAAACATATAATGCTTATACAGGTTGTCCCACATAACTTGAGCCATAGCTTTAAAAATAAAAGGCACTCCGGACGCGAGTTGAACCGAATGCGCAGTGTTGGCGCTGGCCTAGAGTTACTCAGGTTATTTTTTATTTTCCCCTTAACGAACGGATTAGTTATGTTTAATTCATCAACTTTTTAAGTATTGGCTGCAGACCGCAAGTGTGATACGCAATGTTGTAGAGCACATTGAGAAACCTCTCAATAAATTGTTTACAACACGATATATCTCACGTGGTCCTTTCTTCCGCGTTCCAAAGAAAGCCCGCGAAATATGAAAAAAAAATACCACATGACTGGGCGCTTGAGCACTTATTGTAGTACACTGTACTTATTGCACTGCTCTCAAGCGTGCGATGGATGAACAAGGTCGGCTGCAGCGAGACTGGTCGGCGACAGGCCGTTATGCCTGGTGTACGTATCTGGGCATGCGGCCCTTATCGCATGTCGGTGCAAATGCATGCTGCTGGCCGAGCGTTGCCGACCTTATTTATCCATCGCAGGCTTGAGAGCAGCACAATAACAGTGCGCAAGCGCCCCGTCACGCTTTTTTTTTTTTTCGCGGGCTTTCTTTGGAACGCGGAAGAAAGGACCACGTGAAATATATCGTGTTGTAAACAACTTATTGAGAGGTTTCTCAAGGTGCTCTACAACTTTGCGTATATCACACTTGCAGTCTGCAGCCAATACTTAAAAAGTTGATGAATTAAACATAACTAATCCGTTAGTTAAGGGGAAAATGAAAATAGCCTGAGTAACTCTAGGTCAGTGCCAACGTTATGCATTCGGTTCAACTCGCGTCAGGAGTGCCTTTCATTTTTAAAACTTTGGCTCAAGTTATGTGGAACAACCTGTATATCGACATGTACTGTACGCACATGTGATGATTTATATATAGAAGTAGTGCTGAGCCGTATATCGCCGCAGCCATAACTTCGCAACTTGTCCTGTTATGTGATGTCTATACGGTCTATACTATTAACACGGACATATTTGTCGCAACTGTTAATTGCTTTTATATACTGCCTATATATATATTTCTTCCACTTGAAAAACTTCGTGTGACCTCGAAAAATTGAGCGCTGAGGTGACGGCGTTATACGAGTTTACACAAAACCTCATAGTAGGAGACAGTTCAATTTCACAGCCTGAGTCCTCTGGGTGGTGCAGCCTTCCTTCGTGTAATTGTCGCATACTTGGCTATCACCAATTAATACTGCTTGACCTTTCCGGCGAAACTGCAGGCTCTCTCTCTCTCTCTCTCTCTCTCTCTCTCTCTCTCTCTCTCTCTCTCTCTCTCTCTCTCTCTTTTTTTTTTTTTTTTGTGAGTTAAAGTATAAGCGGTGCTGCGCATGACTGCTGCTGCGCATGACAGTGGAAATTTAAAACAATGCTGAAGTGAGAAAATACGGATGAGGCAGCCACCGCTTGTGCTTCTAATGCGCTTGTCCTCCTATTAATTGTCAGGATTTGCATAAATAAAGCGAAAATATGAATTAAAGGCCGTGCACGTCCGCGACAACAATGATGCAGTAAGCTATTAGCCACGATAAAATTTTAAGTGAAATGGTAAAGTCAAAAGAAACATCAAATGATGTGGGTGACAAAGCTCTAGTAATGGCACATTAGGGTTGTGTGGTGGTTTGGGCGGGCGGGGGAGGGGGGGAGGAGGCTTCTGCATCGCCCGGGCGGAAGGGGGGAGCTGAGCACCCCCCCCCCCTTCATGAAAACTCCAGAGGGGCTCCGGGGCCAGCAGTCGGTGCCTATGGGCGCTGCCATGCTATCATACGGGCACTGTATGACAGCGTGGCAGCGCCTACACAGGTGCGCGCGCGTACACGCACACGCACACGCACACGCACGCACACACAAACGCATTCTCGTGTTGCAACGCATGTTGAGCGCGATAGTACGTATGACGGCATGTTTTTTACCGAGGACATTAACAACGCACACTAATAAACACAACACAACACATGCGCCTATAGGCTTTTATTATAGGCCGTTGATAATGCACCTGGCGTGCGCAATCTATCCTGAACGATATGTCATATGTATACAGATAAACCTCAATATAACGAACTCGGTAAAATGGCCAATTCGCTTCGTTAAATCGAAATTTTATTGCATTGAAGTTTGACCATGTATGCAAATAAGGACAGTCGCCAATCAATTTTTTCTTACACGAAGAGGCCACAAAATTTTCCGAATTATCGGGCAATTGAAAAAAAAATCAAATTTGAATGAACACCACCAGATGAACACCAGTTCATCTTGTTGAGTTTGAGAGTCGGCGACAAAAGATATGGTAGCATGTCGTGTCGACGATATCTTCATATCGGCGGTACGAATTAAGTGAAACTAGTCACGCTTTCGCGTCCACCCCGCCCCCGCGGCTGATAGCGTCGCCCGCAGTGGGACTACGCCATCATGAAAAGCGCCGACAATGGGGAGTGAATGCTTCGTCTGCCTCTCATTTCAACGCGTCTCCGAAACTCGAAATTATTCAACCTCCAGTAATAAACGCGCGGGAAGACAGCACACATGATGTGACGCCATGTCGGCACGCCCACTCAGCACACGCGGCAGATAGGCAGATTCGCGTTGGCTGAGTGTGCGCTCAACTGCACACCAGTCTTCTCTCCCCCCCCCCTTTCCCATTGCTCATGCGGGAAGACAGCGCTATCAAGGCACCATCCCTCTCCGCTCACCCTCACAAGCTTTCACTCGCGCCCAAAGCATGCAGCGCGCGGGGCGCATAGGATCTTATGCACGATGCTGCTGCTCCTCTTCGGCGGTCGCTCTTGGTCGCGCTGCGCGAGATTTGAGAGGTGCGTTCGGAAACAGCAGCTTGTAATACAACGCTTTGACCATCTCCGTCCGTTGAAGTTTCCATTGATTGTCTCTCAGTATGCCTTCGCGGCGGCAGTGAAATTTCGTTGTATTGAAATCGTGTATAAGCACACTTCGTTATATTGAGGTTTTAATGCATGGTGTTCTATGGACAAGAAGTTATGAAAAGTCAAAGACTACATCACCAATTTCGTCAAAGTTCGGTATATTGAGGTTTACCTTTACTCCGGATAGCCTTACACCGCAATTAGGGAAAGCATATATCCGATCGTGCAACGCCCACGCGATGCATATGCGTTTTTGCATATACATCTGCTTTGCTGCCCTCTGCGACTGAAGGTAAAATATACCTTCAATGTGTTATGTTGCAGTTCCTGCACTAGCAGAAGAGAGATCAAAAGTGATATCTAGGAACCCAGATCAAGTCACTAGGGAGATCATCGAGGCATTTGAAATGATTAGAAATGATAAAAGTTGCTTATCTGTGTCTCTGTCAAAAAAAGAAATTGTTTTTATCACGGTAGCGGCCTGTAGCGGATGACTGTGCCGGAAAGAAATCTGTGCTGCGATATTGGCCTGTTGTACGACGGTACGTATGTGGTAACCATGTGCAATAAAACTTCAGTTGTTAGTAGCGCTGCGTCTTCGTTTGCTTCTCTTTTCCTCGTTTTTTTTGCGCTTTGCCTCAAGTTCTGTAGTGCGAACTAGCCCACCAGTCTGTTCTCTTGTACCAGAAGAGTGTTCGTCTTGTCGCCCTACTGGCGCCGGCGTCTGCAAAGCACTCAGAACTTCACGCTCAATTTTCACTTTACATGTTACCCAGTCACTTGCACATGGCTATACCTCTTCTGACTCCATTAACGGAGAAGGTGCGGTTCAATAAAGGATATGCTCTCTCTCCTGCGCTACAGCACGGTACCAAACATATCTCAGTTGGTACGTACAGGGTCGGTTCTGAAAGTAATGTCAGTGAATTTATTGTGACGTGACTGTACGTCTGAGCGCGGTCTAACCGGTTGAAATAGGTAATGGGGGAACCCAGCTAAGCAGCGGCTCCGTCGCTCAGTGTGCTCCGAGTTTCGGAAAATGCAGGACGGGCCTGTCCGTGAGAGTTGTTTTTTATTCTTGTGCAAGTGAAAATGCAGCGCTCGTTAGAACAAAGATTTGCGATCAAGTTTTGCGTGAAACTTGGCAAGACCGCTGGGGAAACTGTTACTATGCTCAAGACTGCTTACAAAGAACATGTCAAGTCAAATCGGCAAGTGTTGCGGTGGCACAAGGTTTTTTTGGAATGCCGGGAAGAGCTCGACGACGAGGACTGCGCCGGACGGCCATCCACCACCACCATGGCTGACACTGTGACGCGAGTGAGGGAACCGTTGAACTCAGACGATTAAGTGTTCGTTTAATGGCCGACATGTTAAACATTCCGAAAACTCAACTTCATGAAATCGTTACAAACGATATCGGCGTGCGGAAGGTGTGCGCAAAAATGGTTCCAAAAGTGCTCACTGACGACCAAAAGTCACGCCGCATTGAAACGTGCCAAGAAAACCTCGACATGTGCAAACGTGATCGAAATTTTTTGGACAACGTCATTACAGGTGACGAGACTTGGGTATTTGAATATGACCCGGAGACCAAAAGGCAATCATCGGAGTGGCACACGCACTTGTCCCCTCGCCAGAAGAAAGCCAGGATGAGCAAGTCGAAGATCAAGATCATGCTCATCGGTTGTTTTCTTTTTTTAACATCCACGGACTGGTTCATCACGAGTTTGTAGAACCTGGAACTACTGGGAACTCTGTGAATTTTCTCGACTCACGCGGCTTTGAAGAAGGAACTGTGGTTCAGGCACGGCAGTACGGCTCGAGCCACCCACAAGCATTCATGAAGGCAACGAGCGCGCCGAGCGAGCCGGGGCGAACGGCATCCTGGCCGTGACGTCACTCGCAAGAGGGCGCCACTCCAAGTTCTCGCAGTGATGTACTCGCAAAGCTAGATGTCTCTATTCATAAACGCTTCAGTATGTTAATATATTTACTGAATATATATACACAAATGGGGTCGCATCTGGACGTATCACGGCTGGCACCCTCGAGGGGCCAGTCTGAACTGCAAGTGATAAGTTCCGATCACTGCCTGCTCTGTGATCCAGAAAGGAAAATTGAGTTAAACTAAGTCATCCACAGTAGCGCGCGGAGACGTTCTACGTTTCAATTAACTCCTAAATGAGAGCATTTCACTTTTAGATTAACTCTAGTAGCATAATGAATAATGTTTCACGTCACCATGACCGTGGCAGTACCAACGCACTGGTGGTACCTACAGTTGTATCCTGTGTCGCCGCGTCGGAGTTCACTCTGACAGCGCGCAAATAGGGTGCAATATGTAGGGAGGTTTCTAATCGGCTTAAGTAGTGGTGTGATAGATTACGTGATGAGAAGTTATAAAACCGGGCGCGATTTCAGCGGGATATCTTTCATTCTATGGCTGCAACTTAGTGAGTCACGCCAGAGGAACGTCGTGCGTCGCGGAGCGGATTCGTCAAACCGCTTGTCGCCACTGAAAACCGGGAACTGCACAACGATGTATGACGGCGTCAGGACACTGTTGTGACCAGGGTTCGAAGATGTGGGAACTGCATGCACCGTGGCGAAGCAAAGATCGTAGGCATTGGCGTGACATGCAGGACGTTTCTGAACACACGTTTATATTACGTTTTGTACAATAATGAGGAGGAATACTGAAGATAAGATGTTCACGTTCAAGCTGTACTTGTCGATTCTCCATCACCAAGCGTCCGTCTCGTCTTTTAGCTCTTCCGTCGTACCAGGCATGCCACCTTACCATAATCCGGTGTCCGGAGATGGGCGACATCGTTCTCGGCCAATCCGGAGGTTCGCAGCCCTTTGCCTCCTAGGGGAGCTTGACCCAAAACACACATGCACGCCACTGTGCACGAACATGGAGAGGGAATCCCACACTGATCCCGTCTCCGATACGGACGTGGAAGTTTGGATAGGTTGATATTCCCGAAGGACGCCCGGTTCGTTCCTTCTTAGTCGTCCCGAGATGGCAACTTCGAAAAGAAAAGGCGCTACTATTGTAAGAAAAGTGTCAGTCATTGGCCGCTTTTGTAAGTGCTGAATACTGCATTGTTATCGCTGGTGTTGTTATGTGACGCGTCAAATGTGTTTAGAGCGCAGCTAGGCGCCCGCTCCTGCGGCGAGCGTCGGCGTCCTACCTCCATCGTAACCAAGCGAACGAGCACAGCGAAAAATGAAAGCGAACGCGGAGCGCAGCGAGGGATGAACAAAGCGGCGAGAGTGAAGAGAGCGCGAGCAGAAAAGCGGAAGAGGAGGGCGTGGCAAAAGCGTGAGAAGAAAAGCTTAGTGCTGCGCACGAGGGGCTTTATGCTGCTATATTATGCTGCTCTTCAGAATAAAACACATCAACTTAAATTTAAAAAAAAAACGCGCGTCACGCCAGTTTCGGCGTGTATTTGCTGCCCCAATATACCGGCAACACTGGGGAGACGTCGCTCAAATAGTACGCAAAGTCGTCGCTCACGTGGGGTATACGACTTGTAGGCATTGCAGGCAACGATCGAACGCGACAGCCATCTTCATAGCGTCGCTTGTCGCCCGCAAGATCCCTTGCATGAGGTTTATACTTTAACCCATACTGGATGTCGCACTTCGTTGGGACACGCTGACGTACAAATGTGCGCGTTTACAAGCGGTACAGACGCTCGGGCGTACCGGGCTTTGCATTGTGCCGCTTCTTTTTTTTCTTTCTAATATTTGATTTGAACAGGATACCAAACCGCCCGTGGAATCTGTAGCACAATTCTTCATTTGGATTATCTGGATACGCACATTGGTACTCGATCGGCGAATCGATGCGCAAGGCAGCAAACCACTATACTTCACCAATTTACTTCAATGTTTCGTACTATATACCACATCAGGCACGTACCCAAGGGGAGGGGGGGCGGGGCCCCCCCTCCCCTCCCCGCTTACGCCACCACTTCTCACACACATTCCTATAGCGCCCCCAAATCAATGTTGAAACTTGACAGCTATTCGGCGGTCAACATTTTGCTGCCTTTTTCACTCCTTTTGGATGGCGGTAGTTATCGGCATCTTTTGGGGTGTGAAGGCCAGTTTCCTCATCGATTCGGTGCCCACGCGATTAACTCGAGATGCATTCAGTTGTGCAACCTTCTTCGTTTAGACTGATCCAGGGGCCAAGAAAGGGATTCGGTTCGTCGTCAGCTGGTCTGTATGCACGTGGAACGAGTTGCGGCCAGAGAAAACGCCGATTGCGGTTAACTTTTCCTTTCGCTTCATTATTTCCTCGAGTAACGGCTCGCCGCGACGCTGACAGATTCTCGGAACAATATACCCGTGATATGGGTTAGATAAAGGGAAAAATAAAATAATGCGAAACAGCGTCCATCATCAAACCCTGCAATAACCGTTAAATCTAAAAGCAACATGAATGTCATCCGTTACCTCCTCTGGTTTTTGTCTAATTGTAGAGCACTTTACGTGCAAAATTGCCAATTGGAAACAAGAGTCGCAAGGCGTTACTAAGGAATCCATTGGCGGCAACCGAGGCAACAGCCAAACAGGAAGAAAAGGCGAAAGTTAACAAATTTAACCGTTGTTCATGAAAACATTTATAGATCAACATCTTTTTATTTAACGAGGAAGTAGAAAAAAACGCCGCCGGAAATGTAGAACAATTCCGTGCGTTTTGAATGACGGTTCGACAGTTATCAGTCGAGCTGCCTGACGTAGCCACTTCTCTGCTGTGCTTGTGTAAGTGTCTTTCTAAGCTTCCGCGGTGGGCGTAGTACGTCTATAGACGGATACAACTTTAGAAAAAAGGGGAGGCCCCGCCCAGATGACCGAAGCGCGACAGCCGATTGCCTCCGCGACTAAAATAGTCCCGCTCGAAAAATCGTGCTCCTGAAACGCGCAATTCTCGGGATAAATAAAGACTTTTGTATTTTGATGACTGGTTTAGTAGAGCTCTCATATGCTACAGCACATGCCGGATAGCGACAGAAAAATAACCCCGTGCCTTCTCCAACGCTGCCCGTCGTCTGCTCTTCAGCTTCAGTGCAAGTGAGAAAACTAGAAAGAGCAGCTCTGCATGACTTATGCGCTTGTTCGCATGTACATGGCGTATCTACTACTCGTTTTCCAATATTAAAATGAATCAGTTGCTATTGAAAAAGTATTTATATAAAACAATGCATTTATCGCTGAAGCACACAGCTGACGCGAGTTGACCCAGTTCGAAGCGCGGGCGGCCATCTTCTTCGTCTGCGGGGCCACCGGCCGTCCGGCTCATGACGTCAGTCCAGAGTGTGCGCCCATTGGTGGATGTTCGTGTGCATCCGCGTCGGAGGAGTAAACGCCCCCTTTTTTCTAAAGTTGTATCCGACTATAGAATCGCAGCGTCCTTCTCCCTACGAGGTTGTACTGGACTGGCAGCCACGCATCGTTACGTAACTTCCTAAATAACAATACGAGTCGTTTGCGGCACTTAACCTGGTAGAGCATAAACGAGGGATCCAAAAGAACTGTGACGGTTCCGCAAATATATATTTCTCTATAGTTCTTCCAGAGCTAATTCAAAAAACGCTACTATAGTCGGATACAAATTAAGTCTGCAGTGAAGCCCCGCCCACGCCCTCATAACCGCCAGCCACTGTTCCTCCGGGAGGCTGCAAATAATTTGTACCTCAAACTTTTTCTGTTACCCAAATAAGGCGGTAACCACAAAAATAAAATTATTAGCGCGTAATTTTATACCTTTTGCCTCGCCTATTGTAGTGGAATGGCTAAACCCTAATTCATTATTTAACTGAAATAACATACTTTCTTTGCTGCAACTATTTATTGTCAAGTTTCACTTTAGTTGGCAGTGAAGTTTCATGAGTAAAACGGGTTCAGCAGTGAAATGAACGGCGCCGCAGACTTTTGAAGAGTGAAATGCTCAGACTCCATACACTTTGTCCATGTCTGTTGCACACCTCATTGCTTCCGCCGATGAAAAGACTCTTCAAAAACAGCAGACGCTCCGGAAATATCAAGTACGACGTCATTTTGAAAAGGCCGCATGACGACGATTTTGTTTGCTTCTGTGATTCGCTGGCGAAGTAACACAACTCCGCGCGGTTTGTGTGCCTTGGTTACCAACTGCTGTTTTTTTTTTTTAAGTTGTATTCTACTAAAGTAATCTTTATTTTACACTTTGGCTTCTTTACTTGTCCTTGGCAGTGTTCTTCCTGCGCTTCTTTCCTGCGCAAGTCCATTTGACGTAGTTCCTTGTTCGCCAAGTAAAGGGGAGGTGTATCGCACATGGCGTACCTGTAAAATACACCTTATTTCTATTCTCCTTTGTGGGTTTATGCGTTTTTATGACCAATGGTGGACGTTATTCACATTTTTACTAGTAAAGTCCCCCCCCCCCCCTCATTTGCATAGAAGTTACCTTGGGTTGGGCCACCCCCGAAAAAAAAATCCTGCGTACGTGTCTGTGCCACATGGCTCAAATGCGCAAGCAAATCCAGCCAGTGCTTAAGGCTCGTCTATTTACTAGGAGTTATTAGACTTTAACATCACTACAATTTGAGTGAATAAAAGTGTTCCGCACAGTGGCCTCAAAAACATTTGGAGGACGCTTAAGCTTCGCCTCAGAACGCGATAGCAGAGGCCCCCACGGCCTAGCTCTTGCGTGGGCCGATTTTCTGTTATCGTTTCGCACTTTTAATATTTTATTCTAAAAAGATCATACCATAAGAAGCCACCAAACACTTATGGTATGACTAACAAAAATCGGGCCCTTCGGTTAACTCCCTTTCTTCTAGTCTAAAATGATCTAACACAAAAGGCATGCTCTGTCGGTGTTTTGTTTCATGACACTTGTTTGTGGGCTGTCATTCTCGAAGTTCCGAGGAATAACTTTGTAAAGAATGCAAGACCAGGTATGAGCAACTTTAGCGATAGAAGTTTAAAAAAAATAATTTATGGGGTTTTACGTGCCAACACCACTTTCTGATTATGAGGCACGCCGTAGTGGAGGACTCCGGAAATTTTGACCACCTGTGGTTCTTTAACGTGCACCTAAATCTAAGTACACGGGTGTTTTCGCATTTCGCCCCCATCGAAATGCGACCGCCGTGGCCGGGATATGTGATAGAAGTTGAACTTTAGTGCCGTAAAGGAGGGCAATTTTAGCTCACGGGACGCCAACGCCGGCTACGGCGCCGGACGCCGGCACCGGATTTTCTGCGACACGGGCACTTAACGCTATCGCGTTAAAGCATGTCTTAGTCCCGATGCCGTGGGTTATGAGGGACGCCAATACCACCTGGGGCTATTTAACCTGCACGCAAAGAACGGTGCACGAGTGTTTCTTTTTTTTTTTTTTTCCATTCCGCTCCCATTCCAATGGGGGCTGCAGCGAACTTTCATGGTCACCGCGGCGGGTACCTTGAACAAGTGCTTACGCCAAGTTTCGCGCGAGGTGCATGGTGACTGGGCGTGGAACAAAAATTCAGCTGTAGGCGGTGCTCACCGGCTCAATTGGCAGAGGGATAACAAACCCGCGATACGGGTTTGCCTTTCTCTAAGTGTTGGGGTGACGATCGATGATGGCCAAGAAATGTCGTCAATTAGGTTTCAACCAGTGTGAGGCAAAATCGCGATAAAAAATAATGCGATGTCGCATTTAGCTGCGCATATCCGATAATATAGGTATGTCTCTTTTTTTTATATATAGTACCGTCATACTGTGCAATCATCGCTATAAAAACACGAGGGGAATCATCGAGGCTTATTAAATCGACAATGAAGCGGGGCCCTGTGTAAGCCAGCCAAATACCACCTGGCAGGGAAATAAATATTGTTTCTAGATTATATCATATGTAGCCTTGAAGCTGCGGTGGTAGCTTTTGTAGTAGTAGTAGTAGTAGTAGTAGTAGTAGTAGTAGTAGCTGTTGTTGTTGTTGTTGTTGTTGTGCTTTACGTGCCTGTTTATCGTCACCAAGTTAAGTGTCACCCTATAGACACCTCTATTGAATAAAAATCGGTAGCATGTCACACTCTTGTAACACGTGAAGGCGAAAGCCTGCTGCACAAGTGGTAATCTGTTAAGTTATCCGATCGGAGGGGTTACACTTCTTGCAAGATCTAACGAAGTGCAGTGTGAAGCAAACGTATTGCGTTGTTGGTCGACCTCCTCAACAACACATGCGAGCACCTAAAGCACTATCTAAAGGTCCTTTCTTTCGTTTCTTTCGTTATCGCTTTATTTCCATCTTTTTTACGCGCAAGAATAACTGACCAGCTCGTGAAATCGGCGGCGCTTGTCTGAAGCCGCGAAGCAAGCGAACGAGGAAGGCGCCTGGGCCTCCGTGCTGGCTTCGGTTTGTCTGCAAATTTCGTCTGCATATTTAAGTACCATTGCGGCCAACGACAACGCAGAAATTTGAGGGTAAAAGATTATTAAGCGTCCTTCATACTCTTTAAATTAAGACTTTGAACACAAAGTCTGACACGCATATGCCTGAAATTGAGCTGTTGAAATGTTTGCTATTAATAGATAACGAAAAAAATATGAAGAACCAACCCCGCTTACGATTCAAGAATACTTTGAGCATGCATTGGTAGGTGGTTATTTGTGACACTATATTGCACTCTGTTATGGGGGGTGCTCCCCTTTACCATCATGCCTTACCCGTACGCGAAAGCCAACCGGTACTTCTAGCACCACTTCCTCAAGCAACGCATTCGGAACCCCATGCAGCGCCTGCCACCGCCTCCGATCGCAGACGCTGCGACCAGAGGCGCAGAGTCTCAACGACAGCGGCTCAAAGCGCTAGCTGTCACGAAGGAAGAATGCAATAACAGATGGATGGATGAATGGATGGATGTGGATGAATGTTATGAGCGTCCCCTTTGGAACGGGGTGGTGGGTTGCGCCACCAAGATCTTGCTATTATACTGCCTAATGTCCTACCTAGGTAAAAAAACAGAAACAAAAACAAAAAAACACGGCGAATTCCCATAACCAAATTTTCTGACTCCCTATTGTGAACTTTGTTTTTGTACGCCTCCGTTTTTTGTCGCTTCCCTATTTCCACCCAATCGCCTCTTACTAATACCTATTGCGGACATGTTTACTTTTCCCCTGCTCTCGCTGAATTCAAGGGTTTCAAGGAGGCCAGTGGTGCCTAAATCGACCGCTGGGCTTCACATTCTAATAAAACATGCTCTATCGTTTCCCTAGCTTTACCGCAGCAAGCACATGCTTCTTCTTCCTTCTTATATCTCGCTTTATAGGTGCGTGTTCTAAGGCATCCAATTCTCGCTTCGAAAAGTAATGAGCTTCCCTTTGAGTTAATATAAGTTCTTTCTTTCCTGATTTTGTTTTTTCTTCTTACACAGTTACTCATGGCAAGTTTCTTTTCCATTGCCGCCACCCCTGAGATTATTTCAGCTTCACTGACTTTCCGTTTGACGTTCTTTGTTGCTGTGTTGCTGACCCTAGGCCGCATATTTGCTGATACGCTTCCTAGTTCTTCTCCACTGTGAATGAATGTTATTCCTGTACAAATACCTGAACGCTCCTCTTACCACCGTGCCACCAAGCGGTACTGAACGGTACTACCCTGCCAGTGGTACCACCATACTGTCCCACGGCACGGTTGCGCGCGGTCGCGCGGGCTTAACCTTCAAAGCGATCTGCTTTGGGGACCCAGACTAGGTGGGTCGACGGTTCGTAGCTTTACGTGCGCTGTGTTCTCACCGCTCAGTTTGCGTTGAAGCGATAGACAGCACCAAGGTCGCTTCGCTTGCTGCTGCTGCCGCGATTCTTCATGCCAGCGTGTTCACAGCGAGTGACGCGGCGATCACCGAGTGTGAAGTGTTCATGTATGCCTGTGCGCGCTGACACCATGCTAGGTAATTTAGATATTAAGCGAATGTTTACAACGAGGCATTCTGCTCCGGCGGCTGCTGCGTTTGGCGCGGCCGCGCGAGCTATGTCTTGAATACGATGTGCGATGCGGACAGTGTAGGTGGTGGTGGTGGTAAACTTTATTGAAAGGGGGAAGGGTAAAGGGGGACGTGTAGGCGTCTACGCGCACCGAGGGCCGATTGCGTATGCGCTATAGCACCCGTACGCTTGCGCGTCACCCGCATTCACGAAGCGAAACAACACTAACATTTCTGTTTCTTTCTTTCGTTCTTTCTTGTTTCTTTCGTTCGTTCGTTTTTCCTTTCGTTTCCTGATGTTGACACTTTCTTTCTTTCTTAGTAGCACGACTATCGGGTAACACTCTTGTTTCTTGAACAGAACTACCGGTTCACCTCCTTAAATTATGGGGTTTTACGTGCCAAAACCACTTTATGATTATGAGGCACGCCGTAGTGGACTCTGGAAATTTCGACCACCTGGGGTTCTTTAACGTGCACCTAAATCTAAGTACACGGGTGTTTTCGCATTTTGCCGCCATCGAAATGCGGCCGCCGTGGCCGGGATTCGATCCCGCGACCTCGTGCTCAGCAGCCCAACACCATAGCCACTGAGCAACCACGGCAGGTCCGGTTCATCTCCTCAGACGACTGGGGAGGAAATTCAAAATAAATAAGAAAAAAATAAAAATAGTACAGTACAAGATGCATGGTTTTCATTATAGATATGATATCAGAGCACAAGTTGAGTTACAAGTAGAGTTAATGAAGTCTCTGGAATAATTAGAATTACTTAGAGATCACTGAAATGACCAGGGACGAAATTCAAAATAAATGAGAAAAAATAGTACACTACATAATTCATCGATTTCATTGTAGATATGATATCAGAGCACAAGTTGTTACAAGTTGAGTAACTGAAGTGTCTGGAATAGACCCGCCACATGAGCACGACTTTGGAGAAATTACTGGAAACGCGGAAGTAGAAAGCGGAAGTAATGACGTCAGACGCAAGACGGTGGCGCGATATTTAACCGGCTAATTAATGGAAAACAGTTGCTTCCGAGTTCGGTTCGTACGTTGCGTTCGTACTCGCTCTTACTCACCCCACTGTCAAAAGTGGAGGGGCAAAGTATGCCTTGCACCCCCCCCCCACACACACACATACACACACTTTTGAAAGCTGCACGCTGGGAAATTCAAGAAAACAACAGCTGAGACCAAAGTCTCTTTCTGAATATATTGCCAACGTAAGTAATGCTTTTCTTTATTGCGTACCCCCTCGATACCCTGCCTGGGCAACGAGGATTGTATATCGTGCGTTGACGCGATGTATAGCGGACGACACGCGGGATGCCCCATACGCCATAACAAATTTCAACTTGCGCTACTTGCATCATGCCCAGTTTTCTCGGATTTTTATATGAAAACACATCAGATTGCTATATTTAACCTAAGGGCGAGTGGTGGGGTCCGGTTAAGATATTATAATCAGCCGCGCTTAACGATTACATGCCTTACGGCATAAATCGTTGAATTATCAAATATATATGAACTATTGAATCTCTGTCCAGAGGTTGTCCATAGCGTTGCAGTCTGCCTCATTTCACCATCCAGAAACAAATAAAGCAGATTTCAGGTCTGACTGACGAATTTCATTGTGTAATCACGAGTTATCCTAGATAGTTGGTAAAAACGACCTCTTCAACTGTACAGAACCGCTGTAATGCCGTTACAGCACTGACCTGAACTTCTTCTATCGGCACGCGTGTTCAGACATTGCCTGTCCATTTCATTTTCAGGCTGTTGCGTCTGTTTCCGGCATAATCCTTGGCATGTTCCTTGGCAGGAGCAAGAACAGCAGAGATTTAATATTAGAGGGCAGCTCTTAGCGCCCGTTTCTGCCGCGAGCGTCGGCATTGTCCTCGTAACCGAGCGAACGAACAGAGCGAAGGATGAAAGCGAACGCGGAGCGGAGCGGAGGATGAAAGACGGCGATAGCGAAGAGAACGCGGGCAGGAAAGTGGAGGATGAGGGTGCAGCGGAACCATGAGGCGGAAAACGGAAGAGGATATGGCGAGAGCGTGAGAAGAAAAGCGTAGTGCCGCGCAAGACGGACTTTGCTGCGGTGACAGCTACGAGATGGCGCCAGAGTAGCGCGCGTCGTCTGTATGGAGACAAAGCGCTGCATAAGCGGAGGTCTGTCTGCGGCGGCTGCTGTGAATCGCGCCCACGCTTCACCCACGCGCCGCTTCTCGCGATCTCCAGATTAGCGTGGCACTCGCGCCAAACATCGCTCTGTTTGCAACGTGCCGTGCGAGACAAGTTATCCGCGTCAGCCAATATATCGCGAAAACACGCATATGGCTGCGCTCAAACTTCGCAATAGGGAGTACCTTAACCGTCGGTGAATTTTTTTTTGAAAGATGAGGGTCGTTTTTTGTGTGATGCATACCGAAAGTTAGAACTGTGTAAGTTACTTATGTGCTTTGAAAATAATTACTAAATACTCGCTCTCTCCCAGTTTTTATGCGTTATACAAGACATTTGGTCGTTTTTTTCGTTTTTTTGTTGTGAACTATATGTGAAGCACAGTGTTTATAGTTCGTTGAAGTAGAAATCATCTTCTGTGTGACGAGCGATAAATGCTTAATATGCGGGGGTTCATTACAGCCCTTGTAGAACGTTACTTATTCAAGCCTTCCATGTTGTCCTACTTCCGTTATTCAATATGTTTCCCAAACTCTTTAAACAACTGCACGGGACAAAAACTTCAAATTAGTTGCGAAGCTTTCAAGTTCCTGCGTTAAATGAAAGCGTTGCAAATTATTACTGAACCCTCGCTTTTCTATTTCCGTACGTCATACATACGAGGCTCGTAGTTTGTTTCTACGGTGCCTTTGGTAAACCGTAGACAAGGCCCCGCGTTCACATCTGGGAAAAATCAGGGGCACGGTATGGGTAATGTGCAGGCAACGTCTACATAGGTGGGTTAAATGCGCCTTTTCGCAATATAGATTACGTATGCAAGTGATGCGGAGCATTATTAGTGTGTTTCACGAGAGACGCAATACTTACACCGCTGCCTAGGCATAATTAGAACAACCGAGGTCAAACTTTGTGAACATAGGGGGAACACTACACCAAGTTTGTGTGAGATGTTAAATAAGTGGTTATGAAATACAGCTCCTGCCATGAATAATAAAAAAAATATCTTAAGCAAGCGGTCGAAAGGGTCGTGTTGCCGTTATCAGCTGTTTCCCGAATTCCTAGAGAACTCTGCCTTTCAGAAACGTTATACTTGGAAGAAATGGGCGCATCTTGAGCCCATTGTGTCGCGAAGTTTCAACGTTTCTGGTTTATTTAGAAGCGTTACAAATAATTATTGAACCCTTGCTTTATTTATTTTTAGAACGCAGCTCGGCGTCACCGTTCTGCTCGTTCGCTCGGTGTAACCGAGCGAACGAGCACAGCGAAAAATGAAAGCGAACGCGGAGCGCAGCGGGAGATGAAAGACGCGAGGAGGAAATCGGAGAGGAGGGTGCAGCGCAACCTAAAGCCAGTGGCGTAGCAATAGGGGGGGGGGGGGGGCGTGTGCCCCGGGTGCAATGAGCCAGTGGGGGGGGGGTGTTACTTACGCCTGAATGCACCCCCCTTTCCGCCGGTTTGACTGGGTGCAAATTGCAAAGAATGCTCCGGTATCCAGTAGCCCGAGCTCAGGCACCCGATGCGTTGCGCCGCAGAATTGTCGACTGCAGCTCTATCAACACCCCACGAAATAATTGCACGAATGTGCGGGCTAACAAATTTAATTCGCGAAATGGTCGCTAAACTACTCGCCTTAGCGGAACGTTTCATGTGGGGTGCGCTCGTGCTGTGCGTTCAGGCTGGGAGCAGGAGTCGCGAAACATACAGTGAGGCGTTGTAAGGAGTTGGGGCTCTTGGGTCCCTCTTCCGTTCAGAACGCGCAGCGAAGACGAACAAAGACAGCAGCAAGAGGGCGTTCAACCAGCGCGCCCGGCGCTCGCGTTTACGGCGAAGCGTTCGTTGAGAGCGACGTTGCATAAGTGGGGCCGACAAAAGTCGCGAATGGGATTCTCTGGATCGTCTTCAGACTCGGTTCGGCCGAAGAGTTTGGCGGCGTATGACTCGACAGGCTGTAGTCGCGGGCCCGCCGCGATGTCCGGCTCGCTTTTACTTCCCCTCTCCCGCTCGCTCCGAGAAGCCGCTGCGATACCTGCCGTTATGTTTCACGCTTTCCTTCTTACCCTCGAAAGTTTCAGAAAACTGTTGTTGTTGCGTGACTTCATGTCACAAGTACAGTGTCTGTATCAGCTGCACAGAATTTTATAAAAAAAGAAAGGTGAATTTTGTAAGGATATTTCCCGATCGAGATTCTATGAAGTTATGTCTTTTGTGATTACTAGGAACTCGGTAGCGCGAAAAATATGGCAGATAAGTAATAACCATATCCTTAATAATCCCGTAATTAGTACTTAATCCCGTAATTAGTACTTATAGAGGAAGCACTTCAATTCGAGAACTGAGGACTCAAAGTCGTATTATTAACTCAACAAAAACTTCTGAAACAAAATCGTTTTGGGTGCTACAACCTACAGTACTTTGGCACTGCGGGCGGCGCCCAGTATGAAACCCGGAAATTGTCGATATCCTCGCCTTCCTCGACTACATCAGGGGGGGGGGTGACAGAAGACCTATGGGCCCCGGATGCCAGACGAGCTAGCTACGCCACTGCCTAAAGCCCCTTAAACTTCGAAGTTTGAGGGGCTTTAGCGCAACTATACTCCGCTTCATACATCAGGCGCAACGCTGTGGAAGCTACGCAAGTAGTGCGGTCTCCAAATTTTATCACTCCACGGCGTTTGTTCGCACGAGCATGCACGTGAGGCTGCCGCGACGGGATGCAAATAAAAAACAACGAAAAGCAAATTGATATAAAACAACGTGTTAGCGCAGCCGCATGAACGAATGTTTTTTTTTTTTTTTTGCTTCTAAGGGGTAAATTCTTATTTTCATTTAGAACTGACCTTATATAAAGAACAATTTCACAAATATCAGTCAGGACACCGAGCTGTTTCTAAGTGCGAACGCAGCCACTGCAAAAAGTAGAGAGTTTTAGTTTGGGGGACGCAAGCGGCTTGCGTACGCAAGAACTAAGGGCGACGGTACTGCGCATGCGCAGATCGCTACGTCTACTTACGTCCTTGGGGCGGCCGAAAACATCGCTGCCCCCCTAAGCGGTCACGTTACCTACGTGACCCTCGCGGTGTACGATAACTTAAGAGTAGCTAGCGGGTAAATAACCTGATAAATCTTTCGCCAAGTGTCGACATGGCATGGCATGGCAAGAACCTTATTTTAGTCCAGAGAAACTAGGGTCCGAGGGCACAAGACCCCAGGCTAAGTCGGTGGCTCCGCCCACGTAAGCACCGATGGGCCAAAGGCTTTCCCGATGTCGTGAGCTCTCCGGACGGCCAGGAGTTGATCTTGGAGGACTTCTCTGGATATGCGCCGACTCCAGTCCTCCTCACTGTTGAGATCCGAAGCCCTTTGGTTGGGGCACAGCCAGAACATATGATCAAATAGACACGGAGTGTGTCCACAACTTTTACATTCCGCGGGAAAATCCTGGTCAATTTTGTTAAGCACAAAAGGTGTGGGATAAGATTTAGTTTGAATCATTCTTAATGTGACTGCCTGAGCTCGGTTGAGCTTCTGATGGGGGGGAGGAAAAAACCTTCTGCCGTCCCTATAGTGTGAGGTGATCACGTGAAAAGTAGTAAGCGGGTCTTTATAGGAGCCGCAGTCATCCTGGAGCCGCAGTCATCCTGATCTGATGCGCGGCATGTGAGATCTCGCACAGCAGAGTGAGCTTGCTCGTTAGGATTGCAGCCATTGGGGCTGACCGAGTGGCCCTGATGAGCCGGAAACCAGACTAGGTGTGAGCTATCCAGTTGGTCGTAATTATGAGTATTATTACTGTGTATAAGTAACTTGTGTGCTTCCACTGAGACGAAGCCGGCTGAGTAATTCCTAATAGCTGTACGGGAATCGGAGAAAATCGTGGAGCCTCTCCTCATTGTAATTGCAAGTGCTATGCTTGCTTCTTCGGCGGCATGAATGGAGCTCGTTCTTAGTGACGCCGCGCTTATTAATTTACCGCTCTCATCGACCACGGCAATAGCGTAGCGGTTGCCCGATCCATAACTAGTTGCATCGACAAAAAGAGCAGAGCTGTGTTGTTGGTGCAGTTTACCCAGAATGCATTTGGCCCTGGCGTCCCTTCTGCCCTTGTTGTGGACAGGATGAATATTTCTAAGTATGGGGACTACAACTAATTGTGTCTCCACCTCCTTGGGTATATTGAACTTAGAGACGTCTCCTCCTCGAGGCAGTATTCCGACTTCATCTAGAATTTTACACCCTGGCTTAGTGTTGGAGAGTCTTGCAATTTGTGACATCGAATGTGCCTCAATGAGCTCATCTATAGTGTTATGAAGTCCTAACTTGTTGAGGAGTTCGGTGCTCGTTCCGTGCGGGAGTCCCAGAGCCCTTTTGAGTCCGGAGCGTATAAATGCGTTTAGCATAGCCTTCTCTCCTTTCCCCCAGTTCAGGTATGATGCAATGTACATGTACGTCACATCACTGATGAAAAATGCATGATATGCTCTGATGAGATTGTCCTCCTTGAGGCCTGCATTTCGATTTGAGACCCTGCCCAGGAGCTTTGAAGTACTGTTGGCCTGACCTGTGAGACGGTTCAGGGCCGTAGCGTTACAGCTCCTTGCGTCAATGAGAAGACCCAGAATTTTAATTTTCTCTACCCTGGGTATGACCAGTCCTGTGTTGTCCGTAATTTTAATTGGCAGAGTTTCTAAAGGCGCAAGGTTTCTAACACCTTGTCTCCCCTGTCTAAATTTGAGCAGCAGCACAGATTTACTAGGCGATAGCCTGAGTCCGGTGCCAGGCTTAAGGAAAGATTCTGTGTTGTCTACCGCTGCCTGTAGCGTCTGCTCTAGTGCTGCGAGTGACCCCCTTGGGACCCACACTGTGATATCGTCAGCGTATATGACGTGCCCCAAGCTCGGGATTTTGGACAATTCCTCCGAGAGCCTGTGCACGGCAATGTTAAAGAGGAGTGGGGACAATACTGAACCTTGTGGTGTGCCGTTGTTGCCTAAATTTTATGGACCGCCTGTGACTATCCCGAGTTTGACCCGAGCTGTCCGATTAGCTAGCAAGGACCTCACATAATTGAAAAAATTGCTTCCCAGGTTCAAGGTTAAGATTTCATGTAGGATATGCTTATGTGCAACCGTATCAAATGCTTTGATAAGATCCAGACCCAGGAGGCCCTTTACGTCCCTGCTAGGGTCGTCAATAATAGCCCGTTTGATCATGAGCATGGCGTCCTGTGTGGATAATGCCTTCCGAAAGCCTATGAGATTGTGCCTGAAAAGCTCCTGGTTTTCTATGTGTTCTATTATCCTGTTATGAATAGCATGTTCGGCTACTTTGCCAATACAGGATGTAAGTGATATGGGCCTGAAGTTCTCCTTTGTTAGTGGTTTGCCAGGTTTCGGTATAAACGTCACCTTGGCCTCCCTCCATTCCGGTGGGACAGTGCCGGATCTCCAGTGACTATTAATTTTGACCGTGATTATGTCTATGGCATCATCGTCCAGGTTTCGCAAAAGTTTATTTGTGGTGCCATCCGGACCCGGGGCAGATCTCCCATTTAAATTAAAAAGTACATGCCTTATCTCAGCTGCAGTGAAGTCACTGTCCAAGTCCGGTTGCGATATTCCGGAGTAAGGTTCGCTTATTTCTTCTTCGTTTTCATGTTCATTTTTAAGTGGCAGGTACACGCGTGCGAGGTCGTTTGCGACCTCCCTTGCTGTCCGCCCTATAGTTATCTGTTTATTGACGAGTCTGTTTATGGCGAGGTTTGTAGTACCTCTGGAGAGCTTGTCAGTACCGTGGAGAGCTTGCGGACCGTGTTCCTCGCTCCGCTATCTCGCTTACGGCTAAGCGGATGGCGCATGCGCATTCGCGCTTCCGCTCCGCTGAACTGCTTAGCGGAGCGTAAACACGCTCAACTAAAACACTCTAGTATCTCTAGCCTCCACAGCGTTGCACCGTTGCACTTGATGTATGAAACGGAGTATAGCTTTAGGAAGCGGAAAGCGGAGTATAGGGTATGGCGAAAAAGGGTTAGGAATAGCAGCATGCGGCCAGCGCGGAAACAAAGCGCGGGTGGCGTGGGCTTCGGACCCACTGCGCATGCGCTGGTTAGCCTGCGGCGCCGCCGCCGCTAGAGAACGCGCTCCGCGCCAGCCACGCGTTCCCGTATTCACGCTTTTTTTTCTTCTGAACAATGAGCGACGCAACCGGTGGAAAGGCTTCGTCTACCGCTGCTGCTAAACGAGCTGCCCGAGCAGAGACTCAGTGCCGACGCTGAGAGCACCTTGTCCTTCGGAATGAAATTCTTTGCCGTAATATATCGCGAATTCAAGACACCTAACAGTTGCGCTCGAAATTCGTATTAGGGAGTATCGTAATTGTCGTCGTCGGAGGAAGAGGAAGTATAAACTTTATTTTAGGACAGCAGATTTGAGACCTAGGCATGTCTACCTAGATGACGGCCTGGAGCCCTTGGGCCTTGGCGGCATCTTCGGCCTGCTGGATTGCCTTAAGTTGGTCTTCCAGTACACAGCTGAGCAACGCCGTCTCTCACTGCTCTCTGGTCTTGTGTATTTTATTCTGTGTGGCTGTCCGAGGGCAAGCCCTAGGTGGAATTTTTTATGCTTGATATGCTGGGTTCGCCTGGAACGCTATATGTATATGGAGCAGCATCTATATGTTTGGCGACAGGAAAGACCAGGTAATGGGTGATATGTGTAGGAAAGTTAAAAATGGATGGGTAATTAGGGATTTGGCAATAAATTATGTATGAAAGTGCTTTAGAACGTTATTAGTGTGTCTGAGGAGAGGGGCAGAATTTAGCCCGCGGCCGTGGCAGAACTACAAATGTCACCGAGATTAAATTTAGCGAAAATTGGTGAAACGCTACGAACGCGAAGTAAGACATGTGTTAATGTATTACTGGCTTTTTAGAAATTCCTAACAAGTGCTCAAAAGCGTTTCACGCGGGCAAGGTTTCAAACAGAGCAGTCACATACGGGACAATTTTTAAAGATTGTTATATAATTACAGGAAACTGAAACTCTTAACGCAATTGCCTGAAAGAAACAGCTTCGCTGGAAATTGGGTTGTAGTTCTGCAAGGTCGCGCACATCTGCGGTCGTTCTTTCTTTAGAATATTACAAGTATTTTACGTTGAGTGTACTTTGTTGTGTGTAACCTCGACAGTACTTATGCTTTAACTCGCGATGAATTTGTGCTATAGACTTAAGCACCAAGTACAATTCTTTGTTTAATTATTAAAATTGTTCGTAGCAAATGTGTGCTTTTATATGCGCTGCACTGGCTACTGTGCGGAGTCAGAGGCCTATGTCAGGCGCTTATTGCTTTTTTGTCCCTTCATCATGTTGAGATTTTATATAATTGAAGCAATAAATTAAAATAATTGTTTATTCTCCCATAGATGACCGTGTGCGATTGATAATCAGGTCTATGCTTGTTAATTATAAATGTAACTGACAGACGCACTATATATACAAAGTGCCCCAACTATCATGCACCAAGATTTTAAAAAAATATGCAAATGCCATGTAACTGGACAGAAGCAAGGTAATGTTGTTTTCCATCACTCGGGGGTACTCAGATTATTTTTGCATTTCGCCTAATTACATAATTAGACTTAGTTAATCAATTTCTCAAATTTTATAATTACATGAAAAGTGTCAATGAGAAAGTTGTAGAAAAAATGAAGAATTCCTGATACAGCTTTCTGCTGCTCAATATGTGCTACATAAAAGTGTTTTCCCGAGCGTGAAAGAAGCCTTCGAATACACGCAAAGTGCCTCGAGCAGCCATCCTGATAGCAGTCGCGTTTTCTTGCCTTCTTGGATTGGTTTCCACAAATCGGGCGTCAGGAGACAGATGGCGTCAGGAGACCAATCCCGGCGTTGGGGAAACGATGGTTTCGGGTGACCGATGGCGTCGGTCCACCGATGGCGTCAGGAGGTCGGTTGTCCTTTTGCTCAGAAAGGAGCTTGGTCGGAAACGCACGCGCCTCACTTGGCACAAACAGGGAAAGATGGGGAACGTCCGCTGACTCCGATCCTGGCGTGGTCGTGCCAATTTGTGCACGCTGACAGGTGTGAAGAATCGTATCGTGAAGCACGACAACTGCATGTAGCCGGGGTGGCATCCCCCCCTTCCCCCTCTGAACGGCCGCCCGGCACAGCAGTTTGTCCGCGCAGTACACAACACACAGCGAGACATCTTTACTTGAGGCGTTGTTGTGCGCCATTGTTCATAACCACCGAGAAGGTTAGCATTGTCATTTCCTCACATGGCACATCGCATCGTGTCAGAACTGTCAAACTTTAATTGAATTGTGGGGCTCTATGTGGCCGAAACAACAATCGAATTATGAGGCCCGCCGAAGTGGCGTACTCCGGATTAATTTTGACCCCCTGGGGTTCTTTATCGTTCACCTAAGTAGCGAGCGTTTTTGTATTCAAACCGCCGTGGGGATCAAACCCGCGACCTCGAGCAACGCCATGGCCGGAAGGCTACGGCGTTGCGGCCCGCGAATACACGGAAAGTGCCTCGTGCGGCCAGTCGCGCGGCAATATTGCGTGCATTTGCGGGCAATAAGCTATATCGGGAGTTTTTCATGCTGCTCTACAATTCCCTCACTGACACTTTTCACCTAAGGAGCTGAGGCAAAAATTGAACGCGTCACGACGTGTTCAAACATGGCGGCGCCCACGGGATCACCACGAAAACGGTTTATAGGGGTAGTCCCCACCTACATCGGTCTTTCTCCCTGCCGACTGTAAAAAAAAAAAAAAAAAGAAGTTGTTGTGCCTTATATAGTATTTGAATTGAACGAAGGCACAACCTCAAATATTGAATTCTCGAACCGGATCGAATGTACATGAACCACTCGATTCGTGTTCGAAACATCGGATATTAGCACACCTATAATTCGGAGCTTTATGCATACACGCGTTCCTTTGCCATTCCTTCCTAGTAAGTATCACCCTCCCCCGTCCGAAAAAAAAGAAATAAAAAAATGATCCAATTACGATACTCCCTAATGCGAAATTTGAGCGCAGCGCTATTCGTGTTTCAGTATGAGTTGTATTGACTTGCGCAAACATTCTTGTATTGTGCAGCACGTCGCCAGCCTCGCCTGCCTCGCTCATCTGGAGATCGCGAGAGGCAGCGCGTGGGTGACACGTGGGCATGATTCACAGCAGTCACTGCAGACAGACCTCCCAGACGACGTGCGCTACTCTGGCGCCATCTCGTAGCCATTGTCGCCGCACTACGCTTTTCTTCTCACGCTTTCGCAATGGACGACCGCACGCCAAGTTTCATCCTAGATGCCAGCGCTCGTTTCTCCCCTGGCGGAACGACTTCATCTCCAACGGGTGTAGGTTTCCGCCGCCGCTTCCCTTAGCGGTCGCGCTCGCGTTCAGTTCGAGCTGCGCACGAAGCGTCTCTTGTTTGCGACGGCGCCTTTTCGGATGACCGTAAATTATTATTGTGTTGTTAACTGTCACGACAGCAATGTAAACACGAAATGGTTGATGCCACCAGTGAAATTCTGCCGATTCACAAGAAAATGGTACGAAAAAAGCAGACGACAGACATGGATTACTGCGGTGCGCCGAGCGAAGTAAACAACTGGCAAACGAAGCGAGCTCGTTCATTGATCGCTCCTGAGTGTAGGGCGGTTTCTATATGTAACCAACATGAATTTAATGATTACTCGGTACATAATCCTTTTATTCATATGAAAACTAAGTTGTTCGATGAGCGCTTGTCCTGTCTTTCTCGTGTTTCATTTGTGTGTGCGCTGCCCAAAAATGGAAACCACTTATGTTGTATGCGCTAGCAGTGGCCGAAGTCCACGTGTGCCGAGAAATTGAATATGTGCACGATGCATTCAACATGACCGGAGTTCATTCCCGCTTCACCACTGCACCGATCGATCGAGTTACTGGACGATGCACGCCCGCGTCTTGGTCGCGCCGGCATTGCTCAAGCAGGAATGATTACTAATGCTTTCAACTTCCGTCTCTTGAGCACTGTTAAAAATGGCCAAGCTGTCTACATTGGTGCCTCTATTCCATATTGTAGGGGACGTACTAGTTGAAGTTGTGTGCGCATGTCGTACTTGTGCTATGCAGCGATATATTTTGTTTATTTCCGCACAGTTTCGATGGAAGTCCGTTGCCGCCATCAGAGACAACACGGATTTGTAGCAAACATATTGTGAAAAACTGCAAAAATGACTTTAGCTCGTTTGTGCCGTATGTATGTGCCGCATCGTATGTGCTGACGATTTTTCCGGCGGCACATACGATGTCTTTTCCAATTACCTGCTCAGCGTCACTTACATAATTATGCAGACGCTGCCCTTTTGCCGCATTGCAGTCATAAAAATAATTGTCAAGCGTACCGATCTTCTCAAAGGCAAATAGAAGCGTGTAGTCTGTTTCACACTTAGGGGAAAACTCGGAACGTATTGCATCGCGATGCGGCAAGCAATGGAGTCGTGCGGCGACAGCAGATCGAGCAGGCGCAGACGCTAGAGGGGCGGAGTCGTGATCTGCGTCGTCTGCTACGGCGGCGCGTGCTGGCCGCATTGTCGGGAAGCGTGCTACTGTCAGGGGCAGTGCACCGACTTCATCGGTACTGCGGGAACTGAGCTGATATTCTTTACCTTTACCTTACCGGGAACTGAGTTGATATTCCTCCACTTTCGTCCTCGCGTCCTTCATCCCCGGCTGCAATTCGCGTTCGCTCTTTCATCCTTCGCTGCGCTCGTTCGTTCGGTTACGTCGAAGCTCGCCGCAGGAACGGGCTTCTGAGATTGGTGCTCTGACACACACCTGTGACTTTATCCAGTGGCCGTGGCTTCGTGCAGAGCTATGCCCTAGTAGGTCCACTATACCCGCTGGGAAGTACGTAACGTGCAAAAATACTGGCAAACCATGTGGCAAACAGAGGCTTCATTTGCCCCTTTGGTATTTTGGAGATGCCGGCAGAGCACACTTCCGTGCGGCGCCGCCCGCTACTATCGCAGGTTGTACTGGGAGGTTGACTTCCATAGTAAACGTGCGGCCACTGCTTGCGGGAAAACGTGAGGCCGTGGCAGCGTAGCGTTCCTTTGGCAGCGATAGAGAGGCTTTAATGACAGCGCTCTGCGGAGCGCCCTCACCGACGCTTCCAAGTGTTGCTGCTCCGGCACAATCAAAGCGATAGACGGGAGCGCCCTCCGCCGCTCCCGCTCGCACTGCTTTGATGTTCTCATTGCTATGTTGTCAACGGCAACGAAGTTTTGTGACTAAAGCAGGATTCACACAATGTGGATTGCCGATCCAGCCAATGGATGAGCATGGCGTAGCTCAGCGCCGCCGAATTACGCCATACTCAACAACACTGGAGACGAGGTGTTACCGGCGTCAGCTGTTGCAGCCAAACCGCTTCACCGTCGTCCTCGGACTAAAATCGGCACTCCGTGCCGCCATGTAAACCAAGCCTGAAAGCCAGGTCGCGTATCTGGCTGCATTCTTCTTGATGCAAAAGGCGATAAAACGTGCAGCTACACCTGCATTGCCGAGAATAAACAACTCAAGCAAAGCAACCCTTCGCAACGTCAGTGGATTTATGGCAAATACTGAAAGACACCCTGGCGCAATTATGATGATCCCAATTTTTCAAATGTTCCTGTTCTCCGTGACTCTTTATAAATAACTGCCGCGTTTTTGTGCCACTTGACTTCTTTGTGGCAAGTGGTTGCGCAGTGGCTAGTGCGTCAGAGCACGAACGCTGCACGATCATTTCCGATGGTGACGCGACCAACTATGACACAGCTCCTGTCGTTCGCCTGGAAGTCACGAGCCGCGTGTGTCGCTTCTAGAATGTCTTTCCTGCCACGCTGGATTGTGTCACGATTGTCGTTGAGAGCAATGCAACCCAGCGCTAATCGCATTATGGGCTCAAACCACACAAGCTGGACGCGTCGTCCTACAGGGGCGGTATTCTGGAGATCACTCTCAGGGACTTCCGAGATTCTTGAAATCTGCATTAAACTTGTCGAAGTACATACGGCCGACGGCGCACTTGCTACTGCAGGTTGTCTACCAAGTTGACATTTTCAAATTTTCCGAGTTCTCCAGGTTTTCCCCGAGTGCCTTTGCGAAATTCCCCGAGTGACACAGAACTTCCTTTTATGTCAAGATGGATTACACCATACCGCCCGATGCTGCCACTCCATAGTAAGCATGCTAAAAAATAAAAAAAAATCGACTTAATCCAGTTTCAATAGTAAGGAGCAGCGTTTATTTTATTCAAAAAGAAATCAGAAAGGAGGAGTTAGTAAAATGCACAGCGAATGAAATATCTTTAAAAAAATAAGGTAAAGCCTATTGCAAATCGAGTTCTAAACATTCTCAAATATGAATAAAATGAGATGCACAAAGAAACAAATATTTTTGAATATCCCATTCAGTCACGAATTATGATCCGCTGTCGATACATTTGTGAAGCATGCCAGGGTGCTTGAGATACCACTGAAAGCAAATCAAGGTGGCAGAATGACACTGAGCATTTTATGATGAGTCATCAGAATCACAGAGTAATTAAATGTTTCAATATTGTAAAGTTAGTCCATGCTACGTTTCTTTATAAAAATGATTAAATCCCCCGCTCGAATTCAAGAAAGAAAAAAAGTATATTTCACGGTTGCTACCGACATCCCCCACGTCAAACGTCACGTAAAACAAAGTAGTGCCTTCAAAAAGCGGTACTCTGTAACGATACATATCCCTCAGAAGCAAGATGGAAGTAATTTAGGTTATCGGAATGTTCAATTCACCCTAAGCTTAATGTATGTGCTCTATTCATTGCTACCACTGCACAGAAATGGCAAAAATAGGTCGCGTCCACAAATGTGGACGCTGTGACTGAAGAGGATATGAGCTATTTCTATTAACTAAGAGCAAGCTGATTGGTACGAGGCTCGAACACTTGTCACAAGTGAGATTATGTCTCGACAGCTGGTGTGTCAAGCTCAACTGTCCTGACATACTCTGAGCCAGCGCACAACTCCTCAGTATTGCGTTTCTCTAGTTTAAAGAGTTTATTTTGATTTGGATGAGGGGCACCTGCATCTCGGAGACAGCCAAAACTGTTTTTAGTGCTTAAGCTCCTTGGAAGGAGCGGCAGCACGGTTCCTTTCCCGTTCATTCCTCAATGAGTCGGTCCTTTCTGTTCGCTTCCTCCTCCTACCTCGCGTTCGCCCCACGGACCATTCGAAGCATCCTCTTCATCAGTTGTACAGTCAACGTCCGATTTTTCGGACTCGCTAGGGGCCGCAAGAACGTCCGAAAATAGGGCAGTTCGAAAAAATGAACGGATTTCTTTTACTGCCTTTAATGACTCGAATTGCCTCAGGCACATCCGAAAAGGCCTGCCAGTACATTTGTAACGCATATCGGTGCTTGTACTGCGACAGGATATTGCGGAAGGACGCGGTTATAATTAAGTATTATTTACTGTGTTCCGTGACAATTGCCCCTGCCCACACTTGTTACGCTACACCGCAATACTTTCGCGCATGCTTCACCGCGTAACATTTCTGTATTGAGGTAAAGCTCACTTTTGGAAACCAGCATTAAGCAACGCGTTCAGCTTTCCGAGCTTTGAAGGCAATCGCGAGGACCACAAAGTCGGTGCCATTGCTGACAGCGCCGAATTCTTTCAATGAAAAACACGGCGCCGAACGGCAAGAAACTTAATAGCGAACGGCGAAGCAGCTATAGGCCTAGCGTTCGCCACGGTGGTGGCTGCGGCTGCCAGCAGATCTGCGTGCGAAAGCGTCGGTTCAACATGTTCCTATGGGTGGGCAGCGCAGCCCGGACGAAAGACAAGAGGAAGTACACAATACGAGTGCCGTCGGTTCAAGACGGCGAAGTTATCAAAACGGCGGCGGTGGTGACATTGATGCCGTTTCGGACCTGCGGACAGCAAAAAGTTCGGAATATCGGACAGCGAAGGGTTCTCGCGTTCGAAATTTCAGACGTTTCTATACATTGACTCTATGAGGTACGTGGTTGTGCCGCGAAGCCGTCCGAATTATCGGGCGTCCGGAAAGTCAGTAGTTGACTGTACACTGGTAACTCATCCAGCCGACGACATGGCGTCAAAGACGATTCGTTACGATTTCGCTCTGTTGCTCGAACCAGCATTACTGCGACTTTCGTTCCCTTTCAATAAAATTACAGCAAATTTTCCCTGAGCATTTCCAGACTATTCAAAATCCCTGAGAATTCCCGGCTTTTCCGGTTAGTATACACCATGTAGACACCCTTGTAACTGTGTGAACTTGGTACAGCGCCAGAAACAATGTCGGCCTAAACACGGACGCGTCTGGTGCCGAGTCGCGCTAAGTCGCACTTGAAGGAGTACCGACACAAAATTTTTCGATCTTTTTTCCGCTCCAATAAGTAGCTAATGACCCAGTAATCACGGCACGAAACATCATTTGCTTCAGAGCAGGACAGGTAATTACTTGGAGTCTTGTTTGTAGCGGCCAGCCCAAGTTTCGGTTTCAGAGAGCAACGAGATGGGTGAAAGAAGGAATGTATGGAAATGTAAACACAGCTGGGCACGTGATCGCACAAAACTGTGACGTCGCACGCCAGCGCGCACGCCGGCGCGCGAGCTTCGTCTGCGACGCCTGCACATGCTTAGCGATGTCCTCGCCTTCATCGTCACCTCGTTTTCGTTCTCCAGCGGCGACTACTTCCTGCAGGCGGGAGTCGCCGCCGTATTAGACGTGGCCAACAACTTTTGATTGGATCCACTACAAAGCAGCGACTCGGAAAAGTGCGGTCAATATGCGTACACTCTAAGAAGAATTCCGGGGAAAACGGGAGTAACCGGGCAGTTCGTCCTAAAAAGGGCGCTTTCGTCCCTCAAGGGAGTAACTGCATGGATGTGCGTGTCGTGTGCAAATTTTGGAGAGTAAGTGTTTAGTCCCTGGTCGGAAAGAGAGCAACGGGAGGACGAACGGCAACAGTTACTCCCCATGCGCTCCGCTGTTTTCGTCCATGTCGTGGAGTGATGCGGCAAAAACTGTATTGTCTATAAATCGTGAATAGTTCGAAGTTAGTGCGCTGTCTATTGAACTACATGCAAAGCAGCACTTTGCGTCTTCGTGAGAAAATTGCGTGAAATTTAATGTTGGAATGTGAAGAGCCATGCCCTTCATGGGCACACCATAAGTGAGCGATACACATTAAACGCGCAAGTCATTGATAGACTGCCAGATTGTGCTGGTCGATAGTACCTAAGTTCATTCCGTTCCAAGGAGATTACGAACTTAACTGAAGTGGTGTGTAGCTCAAACGGGACACACTAAGCGACAGAGCAATTGTCCGTCTCTGTCGTCTTAGGTGCCCCGTTTGAGCTCGCATATACACGTTTACATCGCGTAGTACCTAAGTTTAAAGCACCCTAAGAATACTCGGGCAGATTTCTTTTCGCACTCGCTTATGGTTGCAGGTACACTCAACGTTACACTCTCCCCGCACAGCATACACAAAATGCAGAGTCGCTTTTACATTGCTGCACCTGCATGCCAATGCTTAACATGTCTCAATTGCCTACCCCCGTCAAGCAGCCTGCCGTGGTGCAGTGGTTACAGTAGCTGACTTGTGGGCGCGAGGACGTGAGTTCGAATCCTCCTTTCGGGCACCTTTTTTTTTCTTTTTTTTCAGCTCAGTAATCTTTTTTATTAGTGTATAAATGCCTAGTTTTATTAATTCCACCTTTGCGGAGCATCGGAAATAATGACCGTTACTCCCTTGAGGAGCATCGGAAAAGAGCAACTGTTAGTCCTCGGAAGAGTAACTGCATGGGGAGTAACAGTTCATCCCCTCGCACTTACCCCCTAAAGGGAGGAATGGTTGTGGCAGATCAGTTGCTCCCCTAAAGGAGTAACCTCAATACCCCATTTCCTCCTTTACTTCTTAGAGTGTACAAACCGCTACAAGTAGTACGAACCATTCGTCGGGCGCTTTGGAGGCTAAACCCCATTAGCGCGATTTTGTGCGCGACAGCGACGAGCGACGGGTTCGCGCGACGGATCAGGCCGTCGCTTGAACAGATCGGTAGGTCTTGTCGCGCGATCGCTCGGTTTTGCAAATCTAGAATTCGTCGCTCGTCGCGCGGAAGTGCTATGAGCGACTAGCCAATAGCGCAAAGCCGGAACTGGATGTACATAACTCCAGTACTTCCGATTGTCGCACGGAACGAGCAAACGACTGAATTTTTATAGGTGCAAGGATAAGAACCTACTGCAAGACTTTCAGAAATATTTTATGCTGCTTTTTACAGTAAAATACATCAACTTAAGTTAATAAAGCACGCGTCACGCTAGTTTCGGCGCCTATATTGCTGCCCTCTTACCGGCAACACTGGGGAGACGTCGCTCGAAGTCATCGCTCGCATGGGGTGCAACTTGTAGGCGACGAGCGAACGCGACAGCCATCTCCATCGCGTCGCCTGTCGCTGTCGCGTGCAAGATCGCTTGCATGGGGTTTATACTTGGGAATGAAGCATATTCCGGAGCAGGCCACAAGGCAGGGTAAAAGTCGACACAGCATCAGGCTTGGGGGTGCGTAATCTTGGTGGAAGATCGTCGGATTTCTGCCGCTCATCGACGCCGACGGTAGCGAACGAGCAAGCCAGGCGCGCTGGCGATCGCTGGGAGATGGTATAGGCCTAGCTCGCTGGCCGTCGGATCCGAGGCCTACGGCCCTTGCGATCCGTCCGCAGCTCGTAGTAAAGCACCTATATTCGTCAACGCAACGTCTGCACATTTATGTCGCTCATAAGTGAGAATACAATTAGTTTTCCCGATGCCGTTGGTAGCGGTGCGAAAACACGTTAAGGTGAGCCCTTTCGGAGAGACGATTGCAGCGGCGACTGCGCTTATCGCTTGTGGGTCAAAATCACGGCAATGATTTACTATTTCGCGCAACGTTTTATAACATGCACACTTTCGAGGTCAGTTCGCTCTTAGTTATTTCGTGTCGGAAACAAATTTTTGCGCTGCCGTCAGCGTCGAAAAAGAAGCGCCGAGGCTATCGGAGCGGCGAGAAACTTGCTCGCAGGGCCCGCCCCGATGGCAGCGCAAACTCGTGACGTAGGTTTTCTCGCTTGTTTACAATCCTTTCTTGATGTCGCGCTACGTTTGGCGGTTTGCAGACTATGTGCGTGTGCCCCCATAAATCGATATCGCACGTTATTAACTCGACTTCGAATTTTGTCAATACTCCTTTAAGTGAAAATATCCACGTAAGTGATCACCCAATACCGACCCAGCTGTTCAGTCGGATGGCTCCTCCGATTGTCGCCCAAGTGAACTTGCCACGGTGCCAGCCAGTCCTCGGAGAGAGATTTCCACTTATTTTCGAATAAATTCATAGCACAGAATTTCCAAATCATTTTCTACAAATAAAATTAAAATGATCCTTAGCAAACGAAAATTCCTTGGAAGTATTATTCACATCGCAAATTCTATGCGCCTGCATGCAGCATAAATCAGGCTGCATACATTTCGCTTTCGCAGCACTTGTATGAACTGAGCCGCTAGTGCGCACCAACTATAGATACCATATTAAGAACAGTGCTACCGACATATGACAAACAATGGGGACGCACGACGTGCCCCCCATTTTCGTGTTTTGTCCCGTGTCGGTAGTGGTGTTTTAAATGCCCAATCTGCCGTACTATATACTACAGATGGCAACGAGCGCGCGGCGGAGGAACCGCAGCAGGCAAAGCGCCGTGCTCCGCCTGTAGAGCAGAGTTCGTTGTTTCAGTGTGTAATCGGCCTTACTTTGTTCAGACGACTTCGGCCGACATCCTCGTGTCACGTTCCACTGGACTAATTACTTGGTTTTGCACCACACTAAATGCCTATCGTCGAGACAACTGGCGCTCCCTCTCGTTCTGAAGTGGTTGCCCTTGCGCAGAGCTTCAAACATCCACTGACAACCTTGACACCGTCATGTCAGGCCAACTCCCCCAACCTGCGTGTACGAACCTTCAAAGCTCCACGAAACTGCCTTCCCGTTGGTCGAACTGAGGAATCCGGTGGCGTGTCGCACCAAGACTGCTGCCGCGACGTGGGTGATGTAAGCGCCCTGCCCCGTTCCCGACATGGCGGAGCCGGCCTCTTACAAGAGTCTCCATCAGCCGCCGTCGGTATGGTGCGCTCTGACCGCTCGTATGCTATCACCTGCTACATCTGAACATATTGTATACAGCTTTGTCTTCAATAGTCCGTCTCTCGTCCTCGACAGAGTGTGAATACAGGCACCCGAATACGCGAGTTTCAGTTCGTTTCAAAATATTCGTGAGACAGACGTTCGAGGAACACGGAATGCACACTCGAAACGTTATTGGAGTGAAGTTTACAGCTGCGACATATAAACAGCTGCCGATGCGAAAAATGTCATTAGATTTAGAATGGATGTACTGTGATGTACAGTGAAATTAAGATGGCACATGAGTATTTCCTCGACACTTGTAAATGAAAACGTTTTCTGCGTAGCTCTTGTAAGCAAGCTGGCCGCAGTGCCTTGGAAGCCCATAGGTAAAAGAAAACCACCAGTTTTCATTCAAATATTTAATGCAAAAGCAAGTTCCTCTCTAATGGCTTCTCGATGATGACCCTCCCCTTTCCCTATCTACCAGTGACGTGCTGACGTTTTTCTTTTTGAGAAGTCCATACGTTGAAGAGAGGAACCATTGTAACAGTTCAGTTCTTGGTTTGCTTCAGTTAGCTTTCAGGTCACAGTCTGCGGACTCTACATGGCACCCACTAGAGAGATCTTCAAGCACTTCACTGGGCAGTGTGCGGAACCACTGGAACGAACAGGCCATAGCACTTCACAGACGCACAAGCACAGCACCGCGTCTCCCGGAAGCGGTGGTAGCGTGGGTGTACCACCGAATGCGGAAGACCACTAAATCTGGCGCTCGTACACGTTGAGGGGGTGGACACACATTTCGCGGAAAAATAAAAAAAATAAAAAATAAAATAAAAAACACGCACCACCGTAACCACCACACGGCACTGAACACTTCGATGACGTAGAGCTCTTGACCTTGAAATCTTCAGTGGAGATCTTGACCTTGACTGGAGCTTTCGCCAGTGGGTGCCATGTATAGATGCAGCCTGTGCCCAATGTTTCTTCAAAAGATGTCTTCGGGACCTTGAAAGGATGCTTTCGGTAGAGGCTTTGAGTATTTCTTCTGCCGGTGTCGCCATATCTAGAAACGCACCACGGGGAACTGTAATCATTTTGCATAAAGCTCTACAGTTTTCAGCAACGGCTGTATTGAAATAATTATGCGTTTTCTGGTTAACATGAAGCCATGGTAGCGCAAAGGAACAAACAATGAAAAGAAGACACTTGTTCTGTCCTCTTCATTGTCCGTGTTCTTTTGTGCTGCATGCAATACATATTAACTCGCCCAAGAAGTTAATTGAATTCTGGGGTTTTACTTGCTAAAACTACGATTTGATTGAGGCCCGCCGTAGGACACATTTTGACCACCTGGGAATTTTTAAAGTGCCTGCCATGCACGGGAAATGGGCATTTTTACATTTCGCCCCAATCTAAATGCGGCTGCCGCGGCCATACCATAGCAACACCATAGCCGCTAAAGCCACCACACAGCGATTCTCTGGCCAACATATAAAGTAACAACTGTTCAGTTTTCTTTCCAGTGACAAGGACGAACTAAGCACGGGCAGCGGCACTCCAATCAGCGCGCCACATGTGGTACGCGCGATCCTGACGCAGTTTTATTATGTTCCCAAGCGGCGAATTCGTCTTGGCAACGTGCCTTGCCTTAATTTTTACTGCTCCAAAAACCATTTGTTCAATTAGGCTAGTAAATGATCCCTCGGGTAGTTCTGTCTGCTGCGGAATATTGGCCAGCAAAGACAATTCTTCCACGACCCCCTCCAGCGCAGCTGGAATTGAATGTTAAATAGTATCACGTGTCCTACGAAGGCTCTTGTCAAACTGAAAACCAGCAAACCACCCGACTAGTAGCGCCAAACTACCAGAGAAAACCTTAAGAGGAAGCTTTAGCTCGGGCCCAACTCCGACGCGGCCTATTCAAATACATGTAAAAACGCAAAAACGTTTTTCTGAGATAACCCATGGACCGATTTTAATGAAATTTGTTGCATTTGAGAGAAAAAGTTCAATTCTAGTGACTGTTGGAAGCGGAATTTTGATTTAGGGCTTGAATTTTATTAAAAGAATTTTCAAAAATTCAGGCGTTCGAAAAAAATAGAAGCACGAAGTTTACAAACTAATAGCGCTGCACCAAAAAGAGATATGGCGTTTCTGTAAACGGTATCCATTAGACCATTCAAAGCGGACAAATTTGATATGTCAGTTTACATCTTACGTGAATTTGTTACGTTGTTTTCGAGGGTTCTGCAAAAGTTGTAATTACACATTACCCCATTTTTTGAGGTTCATGTGTAACATATCAATTTTGTCCGCTTTAGATATGCTATCAGGCACAATTCACAGAATTGCGATATCATTTTTTCTTGCTGAGTTACGGAGTTGTAAACTTGATAGTTTCGTTTTCTGAAAATTTGCGATTTTTGCCAAGTTTTTATAAAAAATTGACGACATAAATCTAAAATTCGGAACCAACAGTCACTAGATTTTAAGTTTTTCTTTTAAATGCAGCAAACCCTGTCAAATTTGGTGCAGTGGTTGCCGAGAAGAACGAATTCTCCTTTTACATGTATTTAGATAGGAGCACCCGAGCTAAAGCTTCCTCTTAAGGCGATTTCCTCTAGCTGAACCCAGGTGGATGACAATTTTCCCTTTCGTGAACTTTCCTCTACATGGGCGGGTTAGCGCGGAACTTATTTGCCACACGCTAATATCAAAAGGAACATCCAACACGTTAGACAACTCGCACAGGTCTTTGAGCGCGAAGACGCCATAGTTTCCTGGGCGAGTTGGTTCAAAACTCGAGTGAACTGCAGTCCTAGTATCACTTCTTTCGCGCTAGTTTTCCTTTCCGTAGTAGGCTGCTTATTCATTCCCCTTCCAGAGTAAGTTTCCTTAAATGTATTCCAGTTTGGAACCGGAAATAGGTTTGCTGAACACACACGCACCTAGTCTGAATTCTACTTGCGGTGCAGGCGTGTCAGCATACTTGAAGTCGATACGCACCAGCGTTGATAGCTTTTGAGAGCACTGAGCAGACGATGCGGCAAGAGCACGGCGCCTGACCTCCCGAAGCAGACTTCGTTTTATGCTCGAAAATGCTCACGGAGGCGAAAGAACCGGTAAATGCTTTCACGACATTTAAAATGCGTCGTGGTTTCAACGCGAAACAGTACAAGCAGACAATGGCAATGACAAGCGCATGTGCGCAGTTAAGTCTTTCCATATTTCGTGAGCTCAGCTGTTTCTAGCACGTCCCACAGGTTTCTAAACATGGCTTATACCCATCAGCTAATTAATCGCACTTCAAAAACGAACGACAACGAAATGTACAACTTACATAAAGTTTCAGTTTAGTCTTATAAAACAGCACAGTATAAGCGCTCAAATAAAATTCTTCCTAAATAGGCGGCTTCTTTTGATAACAGTCTTGTAAAACAGCACAGTGTAAGCGCTCAAATAAAATTCTTCCTAAATAGGCTGCTTCTTTTGATAACACAAGCTTAAACTGAATTAGGAGCGATACGTATTGCATCTAAGTATTGCTTCCAAGGAGTGCGCAAGTCTTTCCGTGGAGTGAAAGCACCATTGAGATTTTGTAAAATTATATATATAATATAAAATCGCAGGTTATGCAAACAAAGCAGTTCAACTGATTTGTCTTCGTTTCGGAGTTAAGACCTGCAGGAAAATAATTTTGGCAGCAACCAACTTACCATTTTAGAAAGGCCTTTCAGTGCGACCACTTTCGAGGCTCCAGGTGCACTTGTCCTAGTGTCTGCGATTATAATGTCGTGGTGTGACAGCCCCCGGTGTACCTTGAGTGTCGAGCGCTACCAGGGCGACGGCAAGGCGGGTGCCCTTCAAAGCGCGCTGACCCGCTGCGCACGGCGGAGCAGCGGAGAGTCCAGTGACAGCGATCCGAGCCAGGCACAGCGTAGCCAGCCAACACGCCCGAGAGAACGGTTAAAAAAGCGTGCGACAAGCCCTCCCGCGACAATCCCAGACGGCCCTGGAGCCCAAGATGGACCCAACGCGAGGCCTTTGGAATAGGCGCAAGCAAGCTAGGGCCCGTCGCGACACGACGGCCCCGCGCGTAACCTCGCCCTCGGGTTAGGCATACGGGTCCTAGCGAGAACGACGCTTGCTACATGCCAGGCTTTGTTTGACACTCCCGCACCAACCCCCGGCTGGGGGGCTTATTTTTCACGACACACAATGAATGACGAACGACGTAGATATCTTGGTCTTGCTTGCACCTGGGGGTGTGGCTTTGTGTATCCCTTGCGGCACACGCGCACCACTACGCGCCACCACTAACACCTGGCGCGCAACACTAGAACATAACCTGGACATGAGCAACCGCACAAACCAGCAAGGTTTTAAACCCGCGCCAAAGTTCCCGACAGCCAAGCGACGCGACTGGGCGCCGCGCACGCGAGTAGTAATTCCCCAGACTGGCGTGGCCGACACTTAACGGAGCTAATTGAGCTCCAAGAAGCAGTCAATCAGACAGAGGACCCGGGACGCCGGAGAGGTGCACGCATTGGTTATTTAGCACCAATGATGGTCATCGCCCGGACCGCTCCATCCACCGGCCAGGGGGCGGACGCCTTCTACGCTCCACGAAGCGGTTCAACACCACGCCGCGTCGCGAGAATGGCGCCCAATGCAGTGACCCCCGCAAGACCGCGGTGAGCGGCCGCGGACGAACGTGCTCAATGGCTGGCCACAGGCCCGGCTCGAGTCGCAGTGTGGGCCGCCCGCAGGCCGCACAGCGCAGCCAGCACTCGCGCGCGAGAAAGGCGTGCGCCGAGCCCACCCAACGCAGCTTCTTCACCTACACTGTGACCGTTTATGTGAGCCCACGTGTACCACCCCGCTGTGACGAGTGTGCGACCAAGCGACACGCATGCCCGGAGAGGTCTGCCACATATACGCGTGCCGCTCTTGAGTTTGCAGGGAAGCTGCTTCTGCGGCGTCCGTCAGCGGAGTGCTCAACAATTTGGGCGGCTCGTCCATGCTGGCTCGGTGCCAAAGCCACCGGAGGTTCACAATCGAAGACGGAGGGCGTCTGACCTCAAAAACCTCCGCCTAACAACAGGAGCCCACCACCGGCCGAACCGCCGGGCCAGCATGGAAACTGCGCGCCCCGACTGAGTGCCCGCTGCCAAAGCTGGGCGCCACAGGAACTGCGGCACATAAATGGTGTGTCACGTGCGGCATGCGCACGGCAATCGCAGCCCGGAAACCGTTAGCCCGAAGGGCGGGAGCCGTCCTGGGACGCTCGGAGGCAAGGCAAACAACGTATCGCAATCCAAGTCGGAGGGCGTCTGACCTCAAAAACCTCCGCCTACAGACAGTATCCGCCACCCGCCAAACCACCGGGCGAATCGGGCGCGGCTTCCCAAGGGCAACGGAACCTGATGGGCGCACATTTGTAGGGCTTCGCTACCATTTCGACGTTCAGGCTCAGGCGGGAACTCCCGATGGCCGGGACGACCGCAAACGCTCGGAGCTTAAGGAACCGACAGTTTGCCACCAGAGTCGAAGGGCGTCTGACCTCAAAAACCTCCGCCTGCAAGCAGAACCCACCAGCCCCCAAAGCTCCGGGCAAATCCGGTCGTAAATCCCGAGAGAGAACCGCAGCCCTCGACGAGCCAGTCTGGACGTCCACAAGAGACGACAACCAAAAACCCAGAGCCGCCTTCCGTGATAAGCGGGGAGGCTCCACGGGCGCTCGGCGGCTATAGGCAACAGCCGGTTTACCGCCAAAGTCCAAGGGCGTCTGACCTCAAAAACCTCGGCCTGAAGCAGAACCCGAAAGCTGCCAAACCGCCGGGCACGCTTGGGCGCCAACCCTGTGGAAATTGGCGACTCAAAATGGGTTGAGCACAACGATTTCAACCTGCCCGACCCATAACTTGCCAGGTCGGCGTAATGAGATCCTCTCGGAACATGCATCGCTGGCCGAGCAGGGACGCCCCCTGTGTTCATGTTCCCTGTACCCTGACAACTTGTATGCCTCAGCTGGAGCGTCCCTGAACTGTTTGGAGCCAGACCTCCCAGTGCCGGTAGAAGGCTGCAAGAAAAAAAAAAAAAAACGGGTTCATCATACGTGAGCAGGATACTGCCAGAAAATGGTTGTGTTTACGAAGTGCACACACCACTCCTGTGCTTGTAATAGAAGTGAACACAAATTGCAACTGCATTTTACGCCGCTAGTTTAGAGCACGAGCTTCCACGGAGTGAAAACTAGTGCAGATTCAAAACAATGTCAGCACATGGTCTTTCAAGATATCCGAATAATGTTTGAAGTTGTACTCAGATGGCTAAGACACAAATCGGCAGCAAATTTAACGCTACTTTGATGTTCACAAGTTGCCGCCATTGAAAAAACGGTATGTTTAGTTTTCTAGTGTAAACATTCCATTTAGTAAACAGACATTTCGGATATTGCAGGATGGCAAGATGGTGTCTTCCACCTTGCCTTCCTTTAAAGGTGGCTCAACATACTCCACAAGTGATCGCCACAAAACCAAAACGAAGGTTCCCAAATAACACCAACCTATGGCAAACAGCCGTTAAACATAGGCTAATCCAACGAATGCAACAAAGGATGGCTTGTATGATGTTTGAAAAGCCCCTGGCCATTTACGAAGTAGTACTAATAATCACTTCATCCTTTTTAAAGGAAAGGGGCAGCTGGGTAGGAAGGTCTACTCGAGGTAGACCACCACCCCAGCCAGCCCACCCCAGGATGGCCTCCTGAACGCCAGGCTTGAAGCTGCGCAAGGCAGCCTCCCTCCCTCCCCCCCCCCCCCACTGGTCCTCACTAGATACCACTCGTTTTACTTTTGTTGTCGCGTTGCTACGGGATTCTCGGATTCCGATTAGTGGCTGAAAGGCAACTACGTAGAAGGGAGTTTGTACCATGAACCCCCCCCCCCCCCCAAAAAATGGTTTCTTAATAGGAGTAGGTGAGGATTGCCATGACAAGAAAATGCGGTAAAATCGGTTATACGTTTCATAAAACACACTAAGGAGCAACATAAAGCAATGCTATGTTGCGGTTTGCCGCTGGCATGCATCAGTACCATGTCACCTCATGCAAGCGGTATGAATGCTTTTAATAATTCTTTTTATTGGCAAATTCAGTTTTGAGCTGCAGAGTGACGCCTTGTGCCTTAAGAGGAAGCATGGTAAGCCAGAAAAGACGAAACGCTGTAGCAACAGTCCCTTGAAGTTCTCGCACTAGAAAGTCGAACGTCATGACTGACAGCACCGGTTAACTACCGTTCAAGTAGGGCTACACTGCACTCTAGCTATTTCAAATCCCGTGTCGAGAATATAGTTGAGCTGTGAACGGAAATACTGCTGCTGGGGTTATCACACAAAGAATGCTAGTCGATGTCAGAGTGATGTTCTTATGAGAACTCGCATGTAGCGAACTTACCAATCTGTAGATAAAAAGGAAACAAGACAATGCCTCTGTTGTGTCTTCTCTCCCTCCAGTCTTTTTTTCAGACTTGGAGAAACTATGAACCAACTCGCTAAGTTGAATATTCTGACGTTTAACTTAAACGAGAATAGAGTACGCAGCATTTTAAAACGCTGTGTCGGATGCGAGGCATCCAAGCACTTTAACACACAGTCCTTGAATAAGAGTAACTATCGCCAAGTCAACGGCATTTTATGCTTCAGTGCTACGTTAATAAAAGCTAACCTTTCTATGCTACAGCGACGGAGTTGCGGAACGTGCTGTTCTAATTGTACGATTTATAAACAGTTCACCATAATGTTAAGAGAATACAGCGTTTCTATACAAGGTCTTTAACGAGTATACACGATGTTAGAAAGTTTAAGGCAGATACAGCATAACTTAATGCATAAGCTGGTTTATACTCGAGGTGGGTATTAGCTCCAAGAAAAATCAGAATGCGTAATCTACTAATTAAAATGTTCTGAACAAATTTACGGCACATACTGAAATTTAAGAAATGTAGCCGGTGACACCGTTCGCAAGGCTTATCTGCTTGGACCAAATTCTGAGGCTCGCACGCGTTTCGAGATATGCGCCGTGAAATTGCATATCTGCAAAAATGCACTGTTTCACTAGTCACAAATGGGCCCCTCACCAGGCCCCATACTAAATTTTGGTTATACACTGGAAGTTGTTACATATCCGCTAGAGAGCGTTCTGCCGCAAAAATTTTTCAAATCGGCTCCATTAATAGAAGAGATAAAAATATTTCAGTGCCGAGAACCCGTGATATCAGGAGGTGACTCCACTGTCAAGCGTGACTATCCACTCGCCCTGTCTAGCCTCCACAAGCGAAATTCCTTCCCTGCGTTCCCCCATACCGGACCTCGAGGAACGCGTGACGCATACGTCACGGGCTCCGCCTTCATTTTCTTCCCCTCGTTTCCCCCCCCTCTTTTTTTCGGCGCGGCGTACTCCCGCTGACGCCGTCGCACGAGGGGACCTGACTAGTGGGTTGAGGCTGACAAGCGGATCACAGATCCCACCATAGAGAAAGGGATTGAACAAGAGCGGACACTCGGCGAAAATTGGAAACAGGAAACACGTCACGCTATAGTATTAACATCGACGAATTGGGGTCGCGAGCATCGAAAAAAAAGAATGTGAAATGAGAGTAACAGAAATTGTTTTATTTTTTTTATTCTTTCCCGGAAAAATTAAAGATATCTGCGTATAAATTAAACTTTGCGGCTTACTTCCGTTGCCTAGCGACAGGCGAACCGGCGAATGACGAGCCAGACATGAGCCAGATGTTTGCGTCATTCGGCAGACACGCCGCCGAAGCGGGAGATACCGGCCGCGCATCTGAGCGTTGGACTGTTCGGGCACCCATCTGCCTGTTTTTCTATTTTGGGATTTAGCCTGGTTTGGTGGCCTCCCGGCGAATTATTGCGTTCATTCTGAACTTCGACATGGCAGCACTGCACTATTGGACTACGGCAAGGTGAGAAACATTGTTCGACAGTCTGTGCGACGCACTTCAAGCAATTAGGCTTACTGCCCGGCCACTAGGTTAGACTTGTGACGCAGTTAACGAAAAACAGCGTGGCCGTCGTGGAGCAGTTAATTTGAATTAAAGAATCGTACTGGGAGATGTTTGCGACGCTTCCTATAAGCCCCAATATTGTTTTAATTAATTTCGGTAGTTTTTGGGCACGCTAGTCGCACAGGGTGCTGTGACGCAGTTTCGCGTGTACGAAATTTTACTGCGACAAGTTTTGGCACTTTCTCTGACTGCCAACATTATTGAAACTAATTTAATTACTTTTTGGGCTACCTTTCGAGCGCAGTGGGCGCGCCTGGCGCTGTGACTCGGTTAGCGAAAATCAGCTCGGCCGTGGTGCGCGGTTCCTCGCTTTAATGCACTGACAAGTTCATGGCGCTTTTCTTTCTCTGACGCCCAATAGTGTTGAAAATTATTTTCGATACTTTTATGTTATGAGGCCCGCTCGCCGCGCCTGTTGTGACGCAGCGAAAAGCAGCTCGGCCGTGGTGAGTTTGGCGCGTACTGAATCTTACTGCGACAAATTTGTCGCAATTTTTACGTCCCCGCAACAATTTAAGCCTTCTTTCGGTACCCACGCTTGTCGAAAACGCGACGAGTAATCGTCAAGAGTGATAACACGGGAGTGCGTTGCTTGCGCCTGCAGAACGTACAAGTGATAAGCCAAGGAGATCAAACGCCAGGAACTAGTAACTCGAAAATTCTGTCTTCTGACCGGCACCCACGCATGTTCTCTTGAGTGCGAGTAGAAGGAATTCTGCGAGCGTCCAGCATGCTCTGGTTGAGAGCCTGTGTTGTGGCCACCTCTGTATTCGTAGCGTACTATCGCGTCGGTTGTAGCCAAGTTCGCTAAACGCGCCGTTGCCCGTGCATTCGTGCTATTAAAGTGCAGGAAATAAGTATTGGGAAGAGGGGAATGCTTGGAATTAGAATGTGTTTGTGGTATGTACGGTATTGCTTGGGATGGAGTCGGTTATTTCCTACGCCGTGTGTGTAAATACGAACTGCTTTTGTTTGTAATGCCGCCCACTCACCACTTTCGCACGCTTCGCCTCTACAGACATTATTCTTAGATGTTAATACCAAAATAACGCTTGCAATTTTTTCAGCTCACGTCGTCTGGTGGAGCTTCCTGCGGAAACTACTGCTGCTTACCTGGTGCCACAACGCTGGATGAATTCACAAAAGCCCGCGACGAGCATTTACAAAGAATAAAATAAGCGTGAATTTTTCTACATTTCACAAGGTGTCTTGCTCTTTATGAAATTGCACGTGGCACATATTCAATAGAGGCTTGTGAAGATCGTTCGCAATCAATTTTACTTAAAATAATTTGCAAATAAATATTTAATAAATAAGAAATAAATATGTAAATAAATATTAAATGCAAAAGCAAAAAAAAAAACAGCCGGCGTGACGCGCACCAGCTAGAATTAAAAACGCGCGCGCACAAAACCGAAACCGGAAGTGTGCTTCAGGTTTTAACATCGACGGCTTGGTGCGCTGCAGTCAATTCGGCCGCTGGGCTCTATGGGAGTGTCCGCTCTTGTTGTATTCCTTTCTCTATGATCCCACGCTGGAACACAGTAGAAAATCACATACTTTCGGTGCCTGCGCGCGACTGCACGACGTGGGAACAATACGAAACTGAAATACATCTCTTGCTGCGATGCGAAGTCAAACACGAAGACATTCGGTCTGTGTTTTATTTCTCTAAGCTTTAGTCGACTATTCAAGTAACATATTTCACAAACAGATGTTGCCTTCAGTAATTCTTTAGGTCACATGTCACCACGAGAGACGTCACAGTGCGAATGTACGTAGGCGCACTAGCACTTGTACGTCATCCTCCGGCTTGGAGCGCGGCGGCCGCGAGAAGGTAAAACTGCGTTCGATTTGAAATTTCAGATCTTTCCGAGGCACGAAGTCATGCACTGCCTTGCAGACACCATCGTTCTCGCGCAATGCATGCTCTGCGCCTGTCAGCTCAAAATATCCACTTCTACCAAATACACCAGACGAGCACATATCAAGTAAGCATTTCGGTATACGAGCAACCACGGCACGATTGATTAAAGGGACTGACAGCCAATTTTCATGGTACCCCCTTTTCTTTAGTGCAATGGATAGCTTACCGGTCAAAGTGTCTAATCATGAAGTGCCACAGCGTAAAACGCCGTGGAGCAATTTTTTTTTTCACTGCGGCTTGCATGACGTGCCCCAGGGCGCGCCACTGCATGCACCTCTGTCAACCTGGTCTAGTAACGTTGCCTCCGTCGGCGTATGCTTTTTTTTTTCATAAAGTTTCATACAATAATTACAAGAGGGAGCTCTGGCGCTAGTGTCTACGGGAGCTGCAATGGGAGCGGTTGTACCAGCATGGGAATTATGGAAAGCGCATGGATATGCCTAAGCTTCGTCCTGTCTTCAAACCGTTTGTGACTGTAAACTCGTCATTTTCAACATTGCTGTTGAACGTACTGCGTAACAAATTAAAACTGTCCGACGACAGGATTCGAACACAGGACCTCAAGCACGTAGGCCTGATGTTGAAACCATTAGGCCACAGACGCATGCATCAACAAGCAATGTGAGAGATCTCTATGAATTTATCGCGGGTATGCCAGAGCCCGAGACACTTGGCGCGTGTCGATTTAGCCACATCGGCAAGATCAATCATTGAAATTAGTCGACTGTGCGTGTTCGCAGCGTCTTCTGCACGCACTTCGAAGAGTATAGATTGCTCTGAAATTAACGACAAAAGCATAAAATGCATAATAAACAAAGGCACAAGAACGTCTGAATTAACAAGCGCGAAGATCAGACAAATCCATGTACTTCCCATCATTCCCATGGTGGGTCAATGACTGCAGTGCCAGAGACCCCTCTGGTACATTCTAGAAAACAGTTTTGTGACGTTACTTGGTCGCCCGCGCTGACGGGAGTTTTCAACTCCTAAGTATTCTTACTCCGTGCTAGAGGTGCGCGAGCATTGTAAGCCTCAAATGCGAATCTAATATTACACACTGACTATTCGAAAAGCTATATGCTCGAAACTAAAATATCTTGCAACAACCTGTCTTGCTGCAGTTCTGTCCGCTAAACTAAGAATCGCTAATTAACAGAAATAAGCGAAAAGTTTTAGAAGCAATGTAGACACGAAATGCATAACGCAATCATTGATTTTGGCTTCGCTGGGGAAGCCTACATATGACGAAAGCGATTATTGCTTGTAATGTCTAACACGTACTTTTGGAAGTCGTTAGTCATGTAGCAGTTTCATCTTATTCGGTACAACCAGTGATGTTTTCCTTGGAACGGGCCCGTATACATGTGTTTAAAGGCACAATTCAGCACATTTTTTCTCTTTCCACAATTTATTTCTTAATAAGCTCGTTTGCAACCAGACTAAATATGACGAAAGGCTATTCGTGCATTTTTTTCCCTAATGAGTACAGGCTTGGCATCTAATTGTACCGAATAATCATACTGTATGTAAATACATGCCTTTGCGTATGCCTATGCAACACTTACTAATCGTACTCGAAAAAGTTGCTATTTGCCCACATCTACCAAATGTATCAGACAAGCACTTATGAAGTAATCATTTCGATATACGACCAACCGCGGTACGATTGATTGATTAAAGGAACTGACAACCAATTTTCACTTTACCCATTTTTTTTAGTGCAATGGATATCTTACCGGTCAGTGTCTAATAATGAAGTGCTAATGCGGAAAACGCCGTGGAACATTTTTCATAAAAAATTTTCGACCTGCAGTGAGGATGTAGTCGTTCGCTGGAAGCATGCTGGAAACAGTCATAGGTGAGTGCGATAGCGATTATACGCCGGCATTAGTGGGAGGCAGACAAGCGCGGCCGTAACTGGGAGAAATTATTTTGGTTAAGCCTATGTTCCCGCGATTTATATTTCCCGAATTGTTAAAATTACTTCTGCGATATTGGCTACGTGTATTCCGTGGTTTGCTGCTTTGGTATTTAACCAGTCAACACGAAATCAATCCGATCGAAAACGAAACGACGCCTTTACACGGGGTACTGAGTTCAGCGTGTTGCCGTAGCCACGCACGCGTTTTTGCTTTCCGACGCATAGAATGCCCAAGTGTCTAATGATATACCAACTACAATTTTAAGCAATAATTGCGCTGTACTTAATAACGGTGTACTTACGTACAGTAATCTCATAGAATACACCAGAAGTACCAAGATTTCAGCGTCAGGTGTCGCCCATTTTTCCCCCATCAATATGGGGATGGGGATATGGGCCGGGCATCCTTAGAAACACGGGAAGCTCACTGTAAAATCCTATACAAAAAACGCCTGAGGAAATTGGACGATAACAGGTGGGCAGCGAAGGCACTTAAATACCTATACAGAAAAAACGTTGACTCCCAATGGCGAAAAAGAACTAGGAAGCTAACCAGTAAGTATGCCTGACACGAGGACTGAGAAAGACAGCATTAAACGACAGGTTAAAAACGCGGAAGATAAAAATTGGATAAATTAAATGGAAAAGAAGCATAGTGTTGAACTATATCAATACTGGAAACAGCAGATCAGTAGGCCCGCATGGTCTGCTTTTTAAGCCGCTGGTGGCCGCTGGGAGCACCGAACTTATGCATTATGGTATGCCATAAAAGCGAGGGTCTTTAGGATGCACTGTGAATGCCTTTAGCGTCCCAGCGCTCACCCGCCGCCATACGATCCTATCACTGCGTTTCGAACGCCGAACACTGCACGCCCATGAGAAAGAGGCAGGGAGGTTATCCCAGCCTGCACCTTAATTGCACTTGGTTTGCTACCCTACACTGGGGGACAAAAGCAAAGTGACAAGGCGCACCCACGTGCAACAGCGCCCACCGCACATTCAAATGTCACAAATTACCTTTGGTGGCAATGTTATGTTTAGTCCAGACAACATTACAAAGGCATACCTTCCAAACAATTTACTAGATATTTGTATGCCGGGAGCACACTGTACGCGCACAAGTTTAAAATCTGGCTAGCTGCCGTTGTGTTACATTTGCCTCAAGTTTTTGACAGCATCATTTAGTGACTAGGCTAGGTTAATGTACCATATTAACCCTTTAAAGGGCCCCTAACCAGGTGTGGACATTCTGAGCTGACAAGCACCGTGCATACGATGCGCGAACGATCGTGTCTGCCAAGTATTGCATCGCTATGTACCACGTAAAAAGCAGAAATTTCAAACCAAACGCCGTTCGCTCTTCGCGCGGGCGCCGCGCTCCCAGCCGGATAGTCGACGTATATCGCACAAGTGCGCCTACCTACATCGCACTTCTGTGACGTCGCCTACAGTGACACTTAGAGGTATTTTCAAAGGCAACATCTTATTGGTGTAATATGTTGCTTCAATAGACGAATTAAAATTTAGAGAAATAAAACACAAATCGAATGTCTGCGTGTTATTTTACTTCGCACCGCAGCAAGATATCTATGCACTTCCGTTCCGTTTTGTCTGCTTGTTCCCACGTCGTGCAGTCGCGTGCGCAGACAACGAAAGTGTGCGATTTTCTAGCGTGTTCCAGCGCGCGATCATGCTCCGTGATCCTTTGTTTGCCTCAGTATTAGTGTAGCACTGACTTATACCGCTAGGCAGGTGTTCTCGTGCACAGCGCGCAAAATCGCGCGCTGCGCGAAATGAGACAAACGCAACAGCTCGTACGCGATACCGTCAGCGGAAGTGCGCCGCGCAGCAGAAAAGAGAGGGAAAAAAAATGAAGTCTGGTCCCGTGACGTATGCGTCATGCGATCCTCGAGCTCCGGCATGGGAGGATGCAAGGAAGGCATTTCGCTTGCGACGCTAGACGCGGCAAGTGGAGTCTTGGCACTGGCCTGAAATCGTGGGTTGTATTTTTATCTCGGCTATTAACCAATTTGAAATTTTTCTGTGGCAGAACGCTCCCTAGAGGGCACGTAACAACTTCCAGCGTATAACCGAAATTTGCTCTGCGGCCTGGTGATGGGCCCCTTCAAGGACGAGACAAATACCCAGAAAAAAAAATGGAAATTTTCTATTTAAATGTGAAAAACATCAATAAGCATAAATTTTAATAAATTTTAATAAATTTTTTTTGCTAATTTTTTTTAGCAATAGGCGGCGCGGGGGGGGGGGGGACTCCCTAGAAGTAAGCTCCAAGTGTGATTCGCCTCAAGCCACCTAAGGCTTGGTTTTCGTACAGGAATCTCTCATGTGAACTTTATATCACATGTGATACCACCGCAGCTGTTATCTTGCATCAAGCTGTCTCCCCTCACCTTGCTTTCAAAAGATAGTCGCATGCCCAACTTGTCTCGTGCAGTGTTCCTGCTCTAAACCAACAAATGATGTTTGCTGTCTGTCATTCAGTGTTGGCCAAAGACATTTAGCTAGAAACTGTACTCAATACTGAAAGTCGCATGCCCAACTTGTCTCGTGCAGTGTTCCTGCTCTAAACCAACAAATGATGTTTGCTGTCTGTCATTCAGTGTTGGCCAAAGACATTTAGCTAGAAACTGTACTCAATACTGAAACTACAAGAAAAATATCTTCTGGCATGTTGCCTGTAGACAACACTTGTCAATAAAGGGTTAAGTGCGGCTGCTTCAACATGCAAGCTGCAAAAATGTGCAACTACAGCCATGCTATTCAATCCTGAGGTATGTGCCAAAAGTACTACACAATTACGAGGAACGCTGTAGTGAGGGGACTCCAGATTAGTTTTGACCAGCTGCTTTTCTTAATGTGCACCTAATTTAAGTACACGAGCGTTTTCCCTACATTTTTTTGCCCCATTGAAATGCAGCAGCCACGGCGCTTGGATCGAACTCACGACCTCGAGCTCAGCTGTGCACCATAGCCACTGGGATACTGCAGTGGATCCAAGGCCAGCAATAAGGATGAACACAATATAGGGGTGATAATTTTTACGTTTTTCAGGATTGAAAAAATCGCCTGTTGTAGGTAACAAAATTCCAGTACTTGAGCTAGATTGTTCAGAGGTGGAAATTACTGCACGAGAAATCGAAACACAGTACACTAATTCAAAGTTACTAATTAACTTAATTATTTAATGGCATATATTGCAATTAATTGCAGCCAGTGATTTTCCAAGATGTATCCTCTTGGAACGTATTTCAGAGTTTAGAATCTTATTAAGCATACATCTTCACCATCGTTATGTTGCTGCCATGCCATAGAAAAACTACCATGGCAGTCTGAAGAATTCCATCCCTAGAATGACATGAATTTAAGTTACAAAGGCAATGGAGCGTTTTAAAGCACTGGAATCATTAGCAAAACCCCATGCCTTGCTCAGACGAACAGGTGCATATAGCCAAGGCATATTTTGCTTACATCCCTAGAAAAAAAAAAAAATTTGACAATCACTTTGGCATATGCGGATGAAGGCAAAAGCCTGCACATTCACGAGACATTCATCACTAGACACTTTCATTAGAATTAGTTGTTACTTCCTATTTTCTCCCGCCAACCACCAAAGGTTGAAGATTCGAGTGCCTTAATTAACTTCGCCCTAATGAACACTAAATGTCAAGGGTTTGACTCCCACTAAAGGGTGTGGGTTCAAGTGCCTTATTCACTGTCTCAACAGCTGAGCTTAGCATCAAATGTAGTGGATTCAAATCCAGAGTCGTGGGTTCGAGTACCCAAATTAACTGCCTCTTAACACCAAAGGTAAGGGGATTCGACTCTCAACTTTCACCATCTCAACTGGAGTGCGAACTTTGAGACATGGACCAGGTTACCCATATCTCCAAGTGGCCTCAACTCCCACCAAAGGTTGCAAGTGCAAGTACCCAAATGAACTTTAACACCACAGATCGTGTCGACGCTTCTTTGCCTTGGCTTCACACTTTGTTATAAAGAAATTGACGGTCGAAGTCACATTAATTAACATCAAAGGTCGAGGGTTCGACCACCTATGAATTTTGGTGCCATTATGCCGGACATCGGATTTTTCGACCCAGGAGTCGTCTAAGGCTTTTGCCTTAACCTTAAGATTTTGCGCTTACCCCTGTTGCTCAAATTTTGCAGGAAGATCCCAGCCTCAACGTAATCTGTCAGCAGATTCAGAATGCATGTGTATAGTCTGCAATCTTTTCTCATTGATAGTAAACATATCAGGTTTGTTTTTTATACGAGGGACGTTCCAATAAGTTTTGTCACTTTTTGAAGAAGATGGTACATCAGGTGAAACAAACAAATGCCATAGGAATCCATGCCTGTTGCTGGTTCAATGACTGGAGTATCAGCGGAGCAGGAATGAGATGTGCAGTGCACTGAAGAAGAGAATAGCAGCAGACCGGCGTGCCTGAGGTTATTCGAGTACCAACCACGATGGCAGACATAAACGTGCGCTGACAATGTAGTCGCCAATAGAAGTGCGTGCTGTTATCAATCGTGGTGAATTTTTTTTTTTTTGTAATAAAGTTTCTGTGCGAAAATAAATTGCCAAACTTCCTTCTGGAACGTCACTCGTACATTAGGTATTTAGTTGCATTGCCTCTTATAAATCTTAAAGGATAAGGTAGTTTCAGTCTGTACATTTAACTGCAACTTTTACGAAATGTTTTGTGCATCCACATGCAAAGCCCTTTGTGTCCACCCACATAGCAGCACGAGCACAGAAACTACAGCTCTCGGAATGGCAACTTGTTTGAAGGGTTCGAGCATATTTCGCTTCAAATCTTAGTAAAATGTTTGCTCTTGATGCTTACTGCTGCTCTCATGCTGAAATTTCGCATTTTATGACCCAGATCATTCAGTATAACATTTGATGCTTACTTGCCCGATTTGTATATATAAAAAAAGGCACCTTTCACAGTATATGCAGTGTTTAAAGCATGACAGCCATGTCACTTCCGTTGTCTGGAATACGAAGAATCATGGCATTTGAGTGCAATTCATTGATCCCTCGAGGTGCAGCATCCAAGGGACGCAGACGAAAACTTGCGCATTTCTTGAAAAGCAGGCAAGTAACTGCTAATGGTTACATTGATAGCGGAATCTTTCTGCGAAATTTGAGAAAAAACAGAACAGCTGTAAGTGCAAAATCTTTCTTCTAGGAATTTAAGCGAAATATGCATGTCCCTGTCAATAGTGCCATGTCGCTCGCAGGTTCTCTGTCCCTAGCGGCATAAGATGTAAAAAGGCACGATGGAGCAGGTATATCAGTGCAGGCACAACACGGGCATGTATAAAGCACATGAGAACACACACTGCTGTCTGTAGTCTTGTGTGCAGTCTACATCCATGTCACTGTGCCAGCACTACAAATTAGGAGGTGACGTATAAGAACAAGCCCATATATGTATATATATCATCATGGGAGTTGAGTAGATAGTGGCACTGCCTCTCACATTAAGCCTACATATAGCACCAAAATATTTAAGGTAGACTTTAGAAACAGCACCTCACCAATACCCTGCTGTCAGAGCATCATGAAAAATTTAAAGCAAATTCAACCATCTCAGGAACTTTCCAAATACATTTGCTTCCCCCCATACTTCGAGGTAAGGAGGCATAAAGGGCTCACCTAGGGTTGGCAAGTGGCCCAATAAAATGAAGGTTTCAGAATTTGCCCATTTCTGCTTGTTTTTCGGTGAAAGAAACAGCATTGAACACTGCCTTCTCGAAGTGCCTAGTTGCAGCGGCTGACAATCACGCAATATTTGCAACGTAGTGAATGTGTAGCATGGGCCCACCGAATTCGCCCAGAGAAACTCTGGTAATCTGGACGCAAACGCAAAAACGGGCCTGCCTGCAGGTAGTGCGCATCTTCACAACAAAGCTCAAACACTACGTGTAAGACGAAGCATTTCCAAGCTTCTGTTCTTTGGCAGTGCAGTTCTGATGCAGCTTCCATAACCCCTCCGCCCATCTTGGTTGAGGGGTAATCTTACATCCAGCTACTCGAATACATTTTTAACCTTTAAATGCCTCTTTCGTCGCACTTGATTTGTGTTCGCTGTAAGCAATCAAACCAAGTGTGATGATTAAGAGCATGCGCCACTGTTGACCTCTTAATGAGCATCTATACTGCATTGGTGGAAATGTTGCCACATTTATTCTCTGTCTCCATATAACCTGTGCTACCAGCCAGGAAACAGCAATGAGTATTCCCTAGCAAAAATTATAATAGAAGTTTGTATTAGTCTAATAGAGTTTTGTATTAGTTGTATAAGTTTTGTATTACATGAATAGAAATTTCTATTACTTGTAGTGATTGACCTATAAACCAATAGGCCATATGTATTGGACGCATTAGTCTTATACAGTGTTGCATGTCTGCTGGTTTATTAGACTAATACGTACTATTCACTTTATACAGATTGTTACTGGTCTGTTATGCAGCATGCATTGTTGAATTCCGTTGCCATTGTTTGCTGCGAGGGTGAAAGTTTGGGGACAGTTTGGAGAGATGCCTAATTATTTGCTGAATCATTAAGAATTTTGCTGTACAAAACGTGCAGCACACCACATTAGCACATTTGTATTAGTTTCATTGCACTAAGCTAGTGAAACTGGCCCCTATCAATGCATGCCTACATGGCCTTGCCAGAGTCCTTCAATGCATTGAAGGACTCTGGTCTTGCCAATTGTGCTTCACTGGCGACGTCTCATCACTAGGCCTGTGTTCAGCCTCGTCGCGATCAGTCGTGAGGAAACAGCTAGTGTTTACAGCACAGCAAATACTTTGCCACGAAAAAAAGAGCACAATGAACAACCAGCCGTAATCTGCAAGGCAGAGTCGTGGTGCCCGGCGAGTTTACGAACAATGGTGCAATCACAGCAACCATATTTGTTTGCAACTGAAGTTGCATTAGTCCCATATTTTCTGTAGAAATGAGCACAAAGTATTGTTAAACTTGTAACCTAAAGTGATAACTTAATACCGCATATGAAAGGCCGTAATATTTATTGACACTAAAGAGCAGTATTGCAGAGAAGGGAACACGGCGGGCGAAAAGATCGCAAGACTGCCACCGTAGTCAGCCATGGTTGCGCACAGCAAGTGCGCATTGGCGGCTGCCATGTTGCAGTGTACTGTAGCTATGTCAAAGCGAGGCATACACGATATTTAGTAAATGAACATGTGTTTTCAAACAACCCGAGGTGTTGGCGCCTGCACAATCTTCTTTGTGCAGTAGCATATTTGGATAGTTTCATATATGTATGTTGCGAGACATAAAATTGAAGACAACTGTTTACACCTGTGCTTCATGTATCGGCATGCATCAATGTGATGAGTTTCCCCCGGCGCCAATTCTACCATTTGGAGGTAATTATTCTACTTATTAATGCTTCTATAGTATATAGTATAAGGTTCTTTTTATCCCAACGGTGGATGTACTTCAGTACAGCATCATTGGGCCGATTGTGCGCATAGCAGCAATGACATGCCTGTTTCTAACAATGCTGTGCAATATTTGTCTAGAATTGTTCCTTATCTGCCTACAGTTTCGATGTAAAACGCAGAACATCTTATGTTCATTTTATTAGCTGTCTAATTCTTCTGTTGTGTCAGGTGAAGTCCTTTTGCATTATGATAAACATTTAGAGCTAAGCATATCACGCTTTGCCCTAAAATTATAGTTTGGAAACTGCAGGGCCCTATTATTCCAATTTAGAAGCAAATATTGCCATTGCCATTTAGTGGTAGAACTAGCACCCTGCTTTTAAATGTTTCTATGTGTACATTCCTGCCCAGGTTTCTTTAGCCTCCTCAAAAGGACATGCTCTGGTTGAAGTGGTGGAGTAAAAGCTCTGGCAATCAAAATTGCTGACCTGGCGAAAACCTCAAAAGAGGAATTTGTAAAAATACATGCTAATAAATGCTTCTAGCAATTATGCTCGTTTTTCATTTTGTATGTGGTGCATTGCAACCTTTTCTTTCAGACCAACAGACCTATTAGACAGACACTAATAGGCCTATTAGACTAATCCGCCGATTGACCTATTAGACATACACCAACAGACCTATCAGACTAATACACTAACAGACAATAGATTGTATTAGTGTCAACATATTCACAGGCTATTAGTTTTTGTATTAGAATTTTGCTAAGGTTTCAACCAGATGTTCTTCCTGGTGTCATAGCAAAACAGCACTTGAAGTAGGCCAGACAACTGTGTTGGATCAACAAATACATGTAAATGCGGTCGGCTTGGGCAGGCAGTTGACATCGTCAGCAACGGTTAACCTGACTGCCTCGTTTTAACGCGCGTTTCCGCGATCTCGTGGCGCTGAAAACTCGATTTGACGTAAAAGCTGTCGAGTTGGCTGTTAGCCCGACTCGATTCCCCGCGGTGATCTAATGGGCATGGCAAAAAGTCCGTAGTTTTTCGAAAACTGGAAAATGACCACGTCCCCGCCACTCGGGCAACATGCGCGTGCAAGCTGAGGTCATTTCCTGCACGGGTACGAGTGACCGCGCATTGCTTGCAGCGGCATGTTTTAATGAACTGACGATAACTCCGCACACTGCCGATCAACGTGTTACAGCGCGGCGCGATGCCCACACCACTGGTATCGGGCCACGCAGCCGTAATGTTATTTTGATGCGATAGCTCCAGATTCCTGTTGTAGCATTTCATACTAACTAGGCCGCGATTGTCACTTTGGTTCAAAACAGGTTATCACCGTCACTCGCTCACTGGTAATCCTACAAGCTCTGCGACTAGCGAAGCTGCTGAAGCAATCTGCAGCTCCTGAAGCAGGCCTTCTGAATACGCGGAACGTTACATGGCGACGCGCCCGGAAGGGCGCCGCCATTGTACGTTTCAAGGCATTTGCATATCATCAATAAATAAAGTGCTGTCAGCGGCGAGAAGCCAACTTGCACGCGACTTGACTCGAGGGATCGCAACTTTTTGCCTACTTGAGGTGAGCGATAGCAAAGATGCAGATACCTTCGGCGTGAAACAACATGAGCGGTGAACGCTAGCAATCCCGTAGTAGGCAGTGCCAGTGCGAATAGAACATTACCGCTACTACGTTGCCTTCCCATACATGTTTGCAGCAGCGCTCCGACTTTGATGCGCGCAGAACGAGGCACAAGATGAAAATGGCAGGCGGATTAAATAAGCTAATAGTGCAAGCAACAGCAAATTCGCGAAAATGTGTGGCTCCTTTAAAATGCAACTATAGCAGAGCAGACGCAGTCAACATCGACGTCACGGCGCGCTGGCGCGGGAACTCCATCCTACACCTCCTCACCCTCTGTTCGCTAGCTTTCTTTTCCCCAGGATGAGATTTCGTACCGTAGAAACGTCTCATTGCGTCTGTTTACCAAGCCTCTCACGGTAAGAGTCCACTTTACTGCGGAAGCTTAATTTTGCAATTGAACTTAATTTTTACATTCCAGTTCAGTGCCATTTCCACTACTACAGCGGTATGCAAGCAAGAAAAGGTGCTGCGCTCACGTGACACGAGCTGCATTAGGAACTGCATTCCTAACTCAGCTCGCCGCAGACTTGACCCGAGCAATCTAGTCATTTAGCGGTTGCAGCTAGTAAGGAGCAATCGTTGAATGCTTCGGAAGACTCATTGAGCTAGCACCATTAAAGTCGCCCAAACCAGAACTCGAGAAGCGAAAGGTCGCTCGAGTGGGTCAAGTGCGACGGAGGCTGCACGTGCTACAGCAGACAGGGAAAATCGACTAACACCCGCCACTCCCACAGAATTTACACGCCTGGAAATTTCAATTACAAACGTCACTCACCGTACGGCACTTGGGTGGCCGCTGCCGATGTTCCACAGTATGAGGGCTTTGGAGATTTGAGGCCTGAAACCAGGGTTCGTAAAGAACATTAATTCGAAGGCAATTGAACAATTCCAAAACTCAAAGAGGAGGAAACAAACCTAATTCATACACACTCGAAAATAATGAAACCTTGGCCGAAATTTCTTGCCGCTAAGCAGTGTTGACACACGCTTCAAGCTTTCTAGGTTCCTTAAAGTTTTTCTAACTAGAATGTATGTCAATCGCATTCTAGCACGGTTGTTAGCGTCCAATTTCAGCCAGATACTCGTTGCGTTAAAGCCAAATGACTTGAAACTTTCCGCCAGGAATTTCTAAAGCCTAGGACTGAGACGGAGCCATTTAAATGGCTGAGGCGCGAACGAACTAGCTGAACAATAAATATAGTGCTGCGGCTTAGTCGCTTAATTTCGCCTAGCTCCATAACGGCAATGGTAAATTAAACAAGCCGGTCGTTGGTAGCTGTGGCCCATACCACATTGCATCACTTCGCGACACTTAAAAATATCGAGGAACGTTTCCCGATATAATGCCCATAGCATTGCCCCAGTGTGGAGTTCATTGCTTCGCGTTCAATAATCACCCCGAACTAGTTTTTAATTTTATAAGCACATTTAATTTCAAGGCATTTGAAGGGCCGTTGTAATTCAAAAATAAGGATTTCACAAGGTGGTGTAGGAACCCTGCCTGAAATAGAAATATGCTTAGAGAAAGCATCAACTTGCGCTTACTCTTTTCCGTTGTGCTGTCAACCTACGCATCGCCGTGTCACCTGAATGTTATTCCATATAGCTCCAATGCAAGCCTAACGACCTCATTGCCCATTTTCAACGGTATCCGGCTCGGACATGGCCATTCTGCGCGACACTCGAGAACGTTGATAACATGGAACGTTAATGTACGCGGGCCTTAAATTCAAAGAGCAAAAAAAAAAAAAAAAATGATGGCGACCATAACGGTCATTGGTACCGCGCCCCGATTAGGCTAACCCAAACATGGCGACACGGCGTGCGCACGCGTTGCCGCCGGCGTACTCAAAATTGCTCAAAGACCTGGATTGACGTCCGCCTACTTATTGTTCGTACATATGGGCCACAAGATGACCCGAACCCAACCGCTCCCAACCGGCGACCACCCAAGATAGTAGGGAAGGGCACCAAGCAACCTCGCCGGAAACAAGCGCCATGACGTCAAGAGGAGGATGCCGCGAGTCGCGCCGGCCGCCATCTTGGGTACGCCGGCCCCCGCCAAATTCCACGAGGCCTAACAAATGCGCCACATTAATACAACAAAAGATAATAAAGGCGCCGGAGACGCGATCTTGTGCACAGTGATGGACAGGGTTTCTGTCCTGCAAAAGTGAGTTTTGTGCTAGATTGAGCAACTAACTACGTCGCGAAGCCCAATCGCCATTCCGCGCCCACATCTGCGTCATTGTCGATTAGCCATGGCTTTCTCACAAGTATGCTGCTCGTTCGAAGCAAAATTTTACCAATGAAAACGCGATCTCGCACTGTGCAAGCCCATATCTAGGCACAACAGTGCATACAATGCATTGCGGCAACCAGACTCGTAATTCGCATCTTAATTATACGCCAGCAGAAAACTAGAATGTTACCGCTCATCAAAGGAATCGCAGGCCCGGAACAGCGAATCAACACTGCCTGAAGCACGAATGTAGAATCAGCAGTTTAAATCCGCTGCTCATCCACCACGTCGAACCAGCAAAGAAAAGAAAAAAACTCACCGCCATTTTGACTGCTCAGCTTCCTTGGCGTGGTCGAGAAATTGTAGCTGATATAAGACTTTCAGCCAGCTTCTTAAAATTTACAACATGAGGGAGGCCCCGTCTAGGAAGACAGCATGTAACTTCAACAGGCGCTACGCAAATAGTGAAGGCCTTTGTTAGCGACTACATTTCTGGCATGAGCTCGGGCGTCCTCCCTCCGCGACGGCAAGGAAGCAACTGACGGCGGCTCGCTTGACGCGCGAACAAAACTCCCCGCGAGTTAGGGAATGTCCCTGGTCATTCAAGGACAAGTGAGGACAAGCAAGGAAAAGCCGTTACCAAATGCTGAGCGATGAACAACCATGCTTTCTTTCATTATAATTATCTAAATCATCTTCCTAATGATTAAAAACAAGTACATCGGCTATTCGAAGTCTAGCATACAACATTTGCTTCACGCCATTCACAATATGGCTGCTGCACTGAAAAGTCCCTGAACAGGCCGTTTGACTTCACGGAAGTCCCTAAGTGCAGGGATTTCTAGAAAATTCCCAAATCGAATGACGTTGAATGCATTTCCGTGACAGTGGCCATGCTTTAGCAAACGATCAGGTTCGTGTAGGTTGGATGTAAGTGCGATACACAGTCGTGTGATCGCAATAAACGACACGGTTCAGGCAACCGCATATCATCGGTCAGTTCCAAGCAATGTAAGCCTATTTTTCGCGAAACGGCAGTGCGTAGAAGGCTCTGCACTGTGGACAGGCAAAGCAAGCCGCGTTTCGTGGCTTCTTTTTCTTCCCACAACCCGTGACGCTGCCATATGGGACATTCTTTGTTCTGTATCGCACGGCACTTTTAAACGGTGCAATCTCGTGAACACACGGGGACGAGCATTATCTACGGCCCTAGCAGAAGTGTACATAGTATTCAGTGAACAATACTGTGTGCTTTTCTGTCTAGAGCATGTATCTTATATGAAAGGTGCCATAACCGTAAATATTTCCTGTTCGCGTTACTCTCGCGGTGCAACAAGCGTGGCAGCATGCATCCACGGCGCATATATACGTGCAACTTCAGCGGTGAAACTTGCGGTATGTTGATTTCCACGCGAAAAAAAGATAAGAAAAAAAAAAGATGCCGTAACAGAAAAGCTCCCTCATTCCAAGATGTGGAATTGTTTTTCACGGCCGCATTCCCATGAAAGTGGGATGCCAAGAAGCAAAAGACACGCTAGCGTGAGGATCGTTATTGGGTTCACGTTAAAAACACAAGGTGATATAACTAGCCGTGCCGTAGCCCACCACTATGCATGGTGTGTCTCGTAGCCCTCGTCTTGCGTCGAAACGTTATTTCCTATCAATTAATGAACCCATAAATCGTGCGTCTCACTCATCTGCGTGGGGCAAACTATTAAGCGTCCACATATATGTACGGTCGCAAATATATATATATCTAATGCAGGCAGCAGGGGTGATTTGGGCCGTTTGTTCGGGCACTTTGCGCGACGCACTTCACAGGTACCACCACTACGGCGTCTTCATTACACGTGTTGCGTTGGGACGTTCAACCTCATCAATCAGTGAAACAATCAAGAGACACCCTACTAAGGGCAAGCCGTTTAGTGTGCGCATCAGAAAATAATCAACCCAACTCAGCTATGCTCTATCTCTGTGTTTATCAAGCTGACATCATCCCCCACTTTGTTTCCCGCTCGCTGTAATGAACCCCTGAACAATGTTTATTCTCGTTAGCGATGCCTTCAATAAATAACGTGCAAGTTTCGATTACCCATTTTGCAACGAGGGACGTTCTTTCTAGTAATTGATGTGTGCAGTAACGAACACGCACGTTTAGATTACGCATTTTACAAGGAATCGCCAAATGTAGGCCGACGCGCTCGAATGGCCTCAGTGGTGGCAGACATTTGCCGGGTTCCCGGCCGGCTTCCCGCCAGTTCGCCATGTTGTTTTGCCAAATTTGTTATTTATTTTTGTCATATGCAACTATTCCCCAGGCTTGCGAACCGGTTTTGCTCTCTGGGTACAACTCGTTTACAGCTTTATACGCCCTACATGGGGAAAGCCGAGTTATACGTAGGGGACTTTGGGGAAAAGGACGCCTCACGACCGAAGTGGCGCTGGTGCTTCTCGGGCTTCTCCGTTTCGGCACCGGTTTTTTTCCATGCCACCAGGCACTAACAAAATAAAATATAAAGAGTGAGCACTACGTTCGTGAGGACAAACAAAAGACACCAGCCTAGGACACGCGCGCTCCCACGTATGCTGTAGTTATCGCATAGCCTGCAGACTATGTGCTTCTATTTATAGCAGCGAAAAAAAAAAAAAAAAAGTCCCGAGGGCAAATGAAAGCAGACTTGTGCAGAGGTCACGCCGTGGTCGGGTACAGGAAAAAAATACGTTTATTAAATGAACTGCACAGAGCTCCGGGGCTGTTAACGGAGCAAATTTTAGGGCAACGCTTGCGTTCATGTCGGACTACAGCCAGACGTACTAAATGCAGGCATATGGCGGATGACACCGGTCAAGTACTAGAATTTCTTGAATATACTTCACGGCCTGAACGAAGAGAACATGCTGCGTGATTGTGACACCCGCAGCATGTACTCGATCCTTTCGTATTACTGAAAACGAGTTATTTTGAACCAGAGCAGTCGGGAGCTGCACTGCGCGATTCCCTGAGGCAGCGGCTACGCACATGCGCCAAACGTGTATTAAAACGTTGCGAATACGTATTTAGTGGAGACTTATGCTTCTGCTATGTCTGCGCGCTATTCCACTGCAGCCTTGAAAAGTGTGCGTGTAATACTCAACAATCGCTACGTCGTACTTTAGCGAGTAATTCGGAAGCAGTAGCAACGAGATTGTAAAACCACACAGCACGTGTATGCCTGGGCGATGAGCAGCCAAGTTGCATGCGACGATTGTATGCGCAAGACAGTTTATGCACAAACTTTCCGAGCCATTCACACATACGCTTACACAATACGACAGATACACGTTGCAGGAGTAAACTTCACACTAATGCGGGCGTTTCGATCGCGATCTTTCGCGGCTTACGAAACTAGTTTGAATTTAACGTTTTTGCAGAAACTCTCCCAGATCAACCATCGTAGTACTATCGTACTTTTAGTTGGTACGTGCTGCTTCGTGAATTCATCGCACATTATCAGAGGAAGGAAAACCTACGGTAGGACCTGTCCTACCGTCGCTTTTTCTTTCTCCAATGTGAATGTCGCACTTTTTTGCGATCGCTGACGCCCACCATTCGAGTTTCAATTCATGCTATAACGTGTACTGCTTTGATTGAAGCATTTATGCTTGACGTTAAGTTCTGAAGTTTGTGCCGCCGTTGCCATAAAATTCATTTGGCTACACCTGGCACATAGCAAAGAAAGCAACTTCCTTCAACACTTAATGCTAGCTTCCAGTTATCTCCAATACTTACGTCAGCTTTGCTTAGCCAGTTGAAGGTTTTCCTTGCACGGGTGTTACATGTACATGGTTCTTACAATAGAAAATTATTTCTGCTCTGTGAATGAATAAATTTGCTCATATTCTGATACTAGCAAGCGTTCTAGAAGCCAGATATAGGGATCATCATTTGCATGTTTTATGGACATATTGAGCAAACAGCTAAAACAAAAAAAACCATTTTTACCTTTTCCAATGCCACTCAGCTTGCATAAAGCACACAGGAGCTCTGCTAACTGATACCTTGGCAAGCAAAGCAATCAAGCACAAAGAACACAAACACTTTCAATTTTTATTCACAGTTTTGTAGGCTGAAAAAGCCGCTCCAGAGCTTTCTTGAAATAGATACACCTTTCAGCTACACTGCATTCCAGGAGAAGACAACAGCAGAATAGAAGCAGCCAGAAACATCTGAATGACCGTCGCACCTCCTCCTTGCAACACCTGGCATGAGACCCAGCAAACATTCGTGGCTACAGAACAAACAAGAGGTTGGATGGACAAGCACATGGCTCTGATGACAGAGCAACACAAAACAGGGGCAAGCACCACAACAGACCAACTTGGAGACAGGCTGTGGTAAACAGCACACATACTAGAAGATGGAGGAAAACAAGGGCACAGGAAACAACAAATGGTGCATATGCACAGGAGTCCCAGGCTATGCAAAAACACTGCACTTAGCTGGTGACCGCCATGGCCACCGCTATACATGGGCCCAAGCAAGCAAGAGGGGCAGCAAACACCCTGCTAAGTCTGGAGCCTAGCACGTGCTAGGGTCATGGTGCCACCTCGTACACAGACTGGGTCTCTCCCAACAGCATAATATGTACACTTCCCGCACGTAGAGTTACATGCAAACAAGGCTCTGGGCAAATAAGCTAGGCAAGCATCTCCCAAGTGAATAAATAAACACACTAATGGCTGGAAGTGATCTGCAATTGGCAGTTGACGAGCCATCTAAGAAATGTAGCCACCCTCAGAGCTCAAATAACCTTCCTTCAAATACCCCCGTCTGGACAGACAACACGGGCAAGAATTGAACAATGGCGTTTTTTTTTTATTTTTGCTATTATAGTTACAGTTCCCTATGGAACCCTCAACATGCATCTAAAATTCAAAATGCCACAAAAGGACAAGATAAAAGCACTAAGTATGCAGACTTTATGTGTGTGTGTGTGTGTGTAATATATATATATATATATATATATATATATATATATATATATATATATATATATATATATATATATATATATATATATATATATATATATAAGATTTATTACACATATTGAAGAATGAGACAAACAGTGTCATGTCTAAACTGCGCATAACTGCACAAACAAGAACCTTTGCTTTGGCTAGCCTGAAGGTAACACTAACGGATGTACGCTAGCTTCAGTTTAGATAGAACAAAATCTGCTTGGTGTTCTCATCAAGACAAAGACAACATGAAGCTTGCCACTCTCCCGAGTCAGAGCAATATAAAAGTTACACAAAATAAAAGCTGTTCATCCAGCGCTGTTTAGCAAACCAACTGTAACAAGGGTACAGTTAACGTTGACGCACTGCTCCTCTCAATATCCTTGCATCTTGCAAGAAATGTCAAGAGCCGCAACTAAAGCTGCAGAAGATTCCTTAAAATGAAAAATGGGTAAAAAAAAAAAAAGGACAATGCCAATAAAAAGAAAACGCTCAGGGTTCCCTATAAAAAAGGATGTCCTCAAGCATTTGCAACAATATAAACAAGAGAACCAGAGAGCTCTTGAAGCGTCGTCATCTGCCGTTGCAGTCCATTTTGCTTTAAACCAGCCATAGTTTGGTGGCAGTGCCTGCATCAGTCCTGGGAAGAATGAGCTTGGGTGCCTGGCAGTTTTCTTCAGCAGAGCGTCACACCTGCATAAGGCACAACAGTACAGACAAACCAGCACACTTAGGCACCTACATGGGCAACATAATAGCAGCTGTGCTAATAGCATTGGTTGCACAAGCAAAGGACGAAGCTAAGGCACAACAGAAAATTACAGAGTTCTCGATCAAAGTGCCATAGAACTGCCTCGAAACCAGTGCAATGTGCAGCGTTCAGTTGCAGTGAAGCACAAAGCAGGGGCAAACCTGAGAACGAATTGCTCTGCGCCAGTATTCATATTTAGTGCCACCACTGTGTTGTGCAGGAAAAAAAAGATTATGTTCACTGTCAGAAAAACTCTTTAAAAATTAATTTATGGTTATGGCAAGCAACACACTTTTTGGCTGTTGCCATCTCCACCAGTATTGGCTGTCTGCAGTCCACAGTTCGTGCAGTTACACAATTTAAATATTACAATGCTTTAATTTACAGAGTACGACTGCTGGTGTGCACTGGTGTGGGTTATTGAGGATGCTAAAGAAAAACTAAAAACAACTAGTGCCAGAAAAAGATACTGGGGTCATCAGAAGTTGGAGACTGATGTCTGACGTATGTATGACTGACGTCTCTCTCCAACTTTTTTTTTACAGGTACATTAGATGGATTTGGCAGTGTTTTTATGGAAGCACATCCGACGTTTCTCATTGGTTTTTCCCTGTTTCATGTTAGGATATGTGGGGTACAAGCACGCTCAACAGACAAATGCATCCTTCCCTCGTTCCAGCACTTATTCTGTGTGTGTTGTGGTGCAGCATGCCTGTTTCGGCGCAGCCTGTGCAGGTCAGCGTGCTCATCATTGCCGTAACAACTGCCGCATCTGCTTTCATAAAGTTGATGCACACTTTCACAGTAAGAGAAACACTATTCAGTGCCCCTCTACACGATACTATTACAATGTGTGCTTATTGCAAATAAAGCAATGCTGGAATTATGTGCTCCGTTACCGATCTAATATGTGAACAGTGGAAATCAGTTTGTGTCACAGCATTTCACAATTACAAAGATGTCGAAGTTGAAACTGCAATACATAAATTAACAGAATGAAATTAATGGAATAACAAACAGAAATACAAACAGAAATTAACAAATGTGACTGAGAATCCATGCACATTAACTAAATTCTACGGCAATCAGTGCTAACACGGCTGAGTGCTTGCTTTTCTACTGAAACATGCAGTGGCTGTTTGTGTTCAATACATTATAGGTAATGTAAGCGCAGTGCACAAGAATTTGGTTCTAAAAACACCGAAATCTGTAAAAATTATGTGGCAGAAATCTGAATAGTTTGCAGTAAGTGGTTAACATTAGAAATACACAAACCGTTGCAAGCCCGGAGTTTTATTAGTATTGAAGCAAAACCTTCCGACTGATACGCTGGGTACTTTGTTTGGATAAATTCACGAAATGTTTGTTCCTTTTTTTCTTTTTCCCCTGCCTGACATGGCAAAAGCAGTTTTGCCACTTGCATCTGATAAGGCAAGACGACACTGAACAGTGCGTCATCACTACTGCCGGACTGCCACACGCATCGGACTGTCGGGTCATGTGTTTAAGTAAGCTTCTTGTGGCATTCTTACATATGCTGCAGAGCACACGGACCCTTGCAGTGGCCCATCTAATTTCACCCTGTGCTTCAATAACTACACAGCCGAACCCACTTATAACAATATTCAAGTCCCAAGAAAATCCGATTGTTACAACCAGGTTGCATGAAAAAAAAAAAAAAAGCACAGGGGACAAACATCCGAACATATTCATTAGACAGAAAGAAGAACAGTCAAACCACTTATAGCATATTACTGCCTTTAACAATACTTCAATGTAACAATGAGCAGCCCTGGTACTGGGGCACTTTTGTACGTGTTCTATGGCAAAACAGCTTACTACAATGTTCCCATGCCGTATTATTGGCCATACTTCTAACTGGGTGCCTGCTACTTCATATATTACTACAACTTGTGGACATCACACATTATTTGTGCACATTTGTGCTTCCTATGTGCGACAAATCCTAGACACTTTCTATGTAAAAAGAAGGAATGTGATATATTGCAATGTAAAAGTGCAAGATTAAATGTCACACTGAATTTCATAATGCATGCCTATATCTTTCTTTCATAGGTGACACACTGGCACATAAGGCATTGAAACACATGCCAGCTCAGTGCCAGCTCAGTGCCAGCTCAATGCTTAGGACCTCCTGTGCAAGACGTGCATTACCTCTTCTGCAAGTGCAGGGAATGGTGTAATCTCATTCTGCACAAAGCCTGCTTTTGCAGGATTTGTGCAGAACATGTTTCATCATGCTTTTATTTGGTTCATCAATCCAACAAGGTGGACTGATGAAACAAATAGAAAAATGTAGCATTAAACTAGTGAAGGAAGAGAACACAAATTGAAAGGACCCTGGCTGTAATGTACACTGGCTCCAGCTAGCCACAGACTCATCAGTCTAGTAGTGATGTGCAAATTGTGCATTGTTATAAAAGTTTAATGCTTTGCATTTTTAGCTGAAGTGCAAATTTTGTCTACCTTATTCATATACTAACTCTCCAGTCAAAAGTGTCACATGCACAGGGCTTAGCTTAAAGTCTCCGTTAAGTGGAGAGGGGGGGCTCATATGGTGGTACAGCCAGTATGGCATGCACAAACACGCGCACATGCTCATATGACAAACACACACACACACACACACACACACACACACACACACACACACACACACACACACACACACACACACACACACACACACAGTTGGGATTTTTCAATGGGGCAAGTGTAATTAGAAAGGTGAGGAGTGTAACTTCATGGTTATCTTCAGTTTACTTGTCCAGCAGTTTCGGTTTCGGTGACAGACCTTTTCTAAGGTCTACATCCCTTGTAAACAGGACGGTCCACCAACCAAAACTGTTGGGCAAATAAACCGAAGTTGTGCTTCTCACTTTTCTATAACTATATACACATATAATGCCATTAGGTAGCATACAAGGGTTAAGCCCCGTGCCTGCTCTCTCAAGTTAATGTGCTATGTGACGCCGTCAGGCAAAAAATAAAAAGATATCCCACATCCACCCACCATGGCTCCGAGTGGCGCTCACTATAACACTCCTAAGGGCTAGGTTTAATAACAATAAGTACCAGAGTTAGTGGACGGATTGATTGTGCCGCCACCGTAGCACAGTTGGTAGCGCAAAATGCGTAATGTGGAGGTTGTGGGTTTGGCCCCCACTGGCGACGAGTTATCTTTTCGTCCACTTTCATTTCCCTTTTCTTTATTATTTCCTACATTTCCAATTTGAACTACAGTTAATTTCCCCGATGCTTTCCTCAAGTTCATTGTCTGTTGGCTTTATATCATCATGGTTAACAAATATATATATATCAGTGAAGCATTGAATCACAGAGCCCGACAGCGAAACAGGTCGAAGAATAGAAGCACATAGAAAAAATACCAGGATTTTCGTGACGTTTGGACCAACCTTCACTCCTATGGAGGCAGGTCCTCTGGCCGAAACATCATTAACATCCTGGTATTTTCCCAACAAGCATCTATTTGATCAATATATATATATATAGCATAAAAAAATTATACAAACAATGTATATAAGTAAAAGGGTCGTCCAACTCAACTCGGGACTTTTTTTCCGTTCCAGGTTTAAATGGACGCCTAAGCTGGGGTTTTTGCATGCAGTAGAAACTGGCACCTGTGTCCTTTTACTGGTAGATGGTGCTAATTTCCCGCGCTTCTGGATAGACCGTTACTCAAGATGGCGGACAACAGTGTGAACGTCTACGTGGAACAGCGCGTTGTGATGAAGTTTTTAGTGAACGAGGGCATAAAACCTGATGAAATTTACAGAAGACTTCAGGCTCAGTATGGTGATGAGACACTCAGTTGCAGTAAGAAATTTGAATGGTGTAAGCACTTCAAAGATGGCCATATCTCTATTACTGACGATCCCGGTCGTAGTGGATCACAGCCCACGGTACTCCTTCCTAAGGACTTCCAGCGCGTGGAGCAGCTGATTGTGGACAATCGTCGCATAACCTGTCGTGAAATTGCAAGGGTGTGTAATTTGCCGTTAGGAACAGTGAACACAATAATTCATGATCATTTGTTCCGAAAAGTGAGTGCACGCATCTGCTTTTGACAGGCACAGAATAGTTGAAGTCTGTAGAGAACTGAAGGAACGCTATGAAAGGGAAGGCCAGGATTTTCTGAATCACATCATGACATGTGACGAAACATGGGTTCACCATTTCACCCCAGAATCCAAAAGAGCATCGATGCAGTGGAAGCATACGGAATCACCACCTCCCAGGAAATATTGAACAGTTGCGTCTGTTGGTAAAGTTAAAGCCCCTCCATACACGTTTCCGCCGACGAGGTTAAGTACCGCCAACCTGCCCTCCTCCACGCCCCTCTCCCACTCGCCCCCTTAGCTTCCGGCGGCAAGCGGAACTTGCGTAGCTGCAGCTTCCTGTTGCGAGTGGAAGTGACGCTTTGTTTTTTAGCGTTGTTTGCTTTCGCGTCGCTGGAAAGGCTTTAATTGCACGAGCTGCAGTTGAGACTGTGAATGCGATTCCATCCAGGAACCACCGCCTACTGTAACCAGCGATCTGCTCGTGTTCACTGCTTTGCGTCAACCTGCGATGGGTTGTGGCACGAGCAACAATGTACAGTGGTATGTAGTGCCTAGGCGCTTGGAGACCACTGCCGTTTTTCGTGCATTTGGAAAACAGCGACCGCGAACCACTACTTCAGCGGAATACACAGCTTGTCCCCTTTGCATCCTTCTTATGGCGACTGCCACAGCTCTGCTAAGCACGCGCGGGCGTCTCACCATCGTCCAACAGCAGTCAACACGGAAATTCCCGCAGTGCCAACTTCAGGAAGCGGAAACGCCGGAACCGGATTTGGTGTGAGGGGAAAAGGCGGCGCACAACAAAGGTTTTAAAGCGGCGGTGGCGCGTGGATGTAGAGGCTTTAGGTGAAGTGATGGCCAAGTGTATTCTGGGATAAACACGGAATTATTCACGTTAATTTTTTTACCCCATGGTGTCACTATCAAAAGTGAGTATTACTGCCGTGTTCTGCGTGATGTGTACAAGAGTTTACTGAAGAAACATCCAGGTTTGATCACAAAGGGTGTAGTCTTTTTGCAAAACAATATCACTATCTCAAATCGCTCAACGCACATTCCTAACATTTCAGGAAATTGGCTGGGAGATATTACCACACCCCTGCTATAGTCCTGACTTAGTACGAAGTGATTTCCACCTGTTTGGGCCCCTGAAAGAATTCCTTGGAGGAAAACATTTCAACACTGATGAAGTGAAGAATGCTGTCCTACATTGGTTCCATCGTAATAATAAATCTTTCTATGCCGAAGCATTCCAGGCGTTAGTTAAACACTGCGATAAGTGTATAACTGTAGCTGGAGGTTATGTGGAAAAATAAATCCACTTTCCATACGTCGAAATTTGTTCTTGTATTTGTTTTTTAAAAAAGTCCCGGATTGACATGAATGACCCTCCTATATACTATTATAGTATATAGAAGTATAAAAGGAAGGAAACTGAATGCGCTGTGTGGAATCGCACTACTTGTGATATTGGGTTTGATGTGTGCCATACTATGGCCTTCCCACCTAACTAAATGCGATTCTATGTGACAGACGGTTTCGTCACAACTCTTACAGGCCATAGAAGTTCTGTTTCGGTCATTTCCTTTTTGTTCACTCTAATGGCACTGAAAAAGCCAACTTCAAGAAGTGTACTGAAGATATGTGAACTCAAAGCAAACAAGTCCAGCTGCAACACAGAGCATGAGTTACCTCACTGCATTGACAACCTGAGGCACTACAACAATATATTTTATCATTTCACACCTACTTACCTACAAAAGTGGACTGTGTCTTTAGTGCCCAACTAAACAAATGAAAATGAACTGGTAACCTAATGAAATAAAGGTTAACCTTCACTAATTCACGAGCAGGTAGTTTCATACTGAGGTGGCTTATGAATGTGAGTATGCTGTGCCAAGAATCTTAGTCGAACAAGGGTGGTGACTAATGTGCGGTGCCTCGGTGGATTGCATGCAGCAGTACAATATCTTCTTTCCTGTTTTTACTCATGCCACATCAACTGATTAATAACGATTAAATTATTAATTTAAAAATTGGAGGGCTACAATAGCCCCGCACAAGGCACTACTGGCAACAAAATCACCTGCAGTGCTTGTCGAATGTGTGCCACAGTGCTACTGTTGACCTGCTGAAGGGGGAGCCGAGCCACTCCTTAAAGAATGATGAAAGGTCTGGGCCCCCCGAGCCCAATGACTTTAGAGGGCCCCTCGCCAGGTCTGGCCATTTTGAGCTGACAAGCGCAATGCATACAATGCGTGCTAACGATCGTGTCTGCTAAGTATTACATCGCTACACACCACGGAAAGAGCAGAAATTTCAAACCAAACGCCATTTGCCCTTCTCCTCATGAGCGCCGCACACCAAGCTGGAGGGTGACATGCTAGTGCGCCTACGTACATGTGTTTGTCCTGTGACATTGCTCATAGTGACACGTGACCTCGAGACTTACTCAAGGCAATATCTGTTATTTATGTAATCTGTTGGTTCAATAGAAGAATTAATGTTTAGAGAAATAATAAAACATACAAACCAAATGTCTGAGTGTTTGACTTAGCAATGCAACAAGAGACATGTACCGTATTTACTCGGATCTAACACGCACCTTTTTCCTGATACAACGGATCCAAAAATTGCATGCGCGTTAGAATCGAGTATGACCCTAAATCCGTGTTACCATATCGCCATCGGCATTCGAAAAATGGCCGCCTCATACGCGCTTCTAGCTTAGCTGCCGTAGCTTCCATGTGCATACCTCCATGTTGTATGTGTAAACAGGCGCTGGTGTAACCTAGTCTACAGCCTGTCTTCCAGTTTTCTGCATTTATTCAATCAGCATGGAAGCGCCGACTGCGAAGTCACGCCGAGTCCACGATGATGCTGCATTTAAAAGGAAAGTTTTCATGTGCGCAGACACGGATGGAAATCGGGCTGCATCACGGGCATTCGGTAGTTCCAGAAACTTGCGTGCGGGACTGGCGCAAACAGAAGGAGAATATTTTTGCCAGCAAAGCAACAAGGAAGGGTTTCAGTGGACCAAAGTAGGGACACTTCGCTGAAACAGAAGAGCTGCTCGCGGAATATGTGCAAGAACAGTGAGCGGCACAGCGGCCTGTGATTACCAATCTGCTCAAAGTACGGGCGATGTAGTTAGCCCTACAGAAAGGGCTAAGGCGGAGTGACTTCAAAGCAAGCAGGTGCTGGCTATTGATTTTTTTATGAAAAGGCTTTTACCTTCGAAGGCGGACAGGGATATGTCAAAATCTGCCCGAAGAATATGAAGAGAAATTGCAGTTTTCAGTGGTACATTTCGAAGTTGCGCCATAGAAACGGCTACCACTCCTTACAGATTGGAAATGTCGATCAGACACCGCTCTACTTTGACACGCCTGCCACTGCAACCGTTGAAAAGGAGGGGGCGAAGCAGTGCGCATTTTCTCTTCCGGCCATGAAAAAACTAGTCACCGTAATGCTTTGTTGCACTGTGGATGGGCACAAGCTGCCTCCGTATCTTATTTTCAGGTGGAAGACACTCCCGAAAGGAATCGTGTTTCTGAGTGGCGTGATTGTGCGCGCAAATGAAAAAGGTTGGATGACCACGGACTTGGTCGCTGACTGGATTGATAACGTTTGGTGGAAGAGACCCGGCGGCAGTTCAGGTCTGAGTGGGATGCTTGTGCTCAATGCATTCAGGTGCCACCTTGACCAGCGTATCAAAGACAAGCTGGCTGCATGCAACACCGACCGTGTCGTGATACCCAGCGGCATGACATCGCAGCTCCAGCCGCTCAATGTCTGTTTGAACAAGACAGAGAAAGATGGAATTCGGGCGCTCTACAACAAACGGCTTGTCAGTGGCTGCCACGAATTCCTGCCCGCCAATAAAATGAAGCCTGCCTCACTGCAGGACTTTGCTGGATGGATAAAGATGCATGGTGCACGACCCCATTTGCCATGATCAACAAGGCCTTTAAAAATTGCGGGATTTCGAATGCCATGGGTGGCACAGAGGATGACATACTTTGGTCTGTTGATAGCAAAAATTAAGGAGTTGTATGATAGCGACGATGAGTGATATATATTGCCCCATGCGAGTTGTACTGGCGCAGTGAAAATCTTGGCGGCAAGGTATGCCGCTCCCATTTGTGTTTTTATTCATTGCAACTTTAGTGTATTGGGAATAAATCATTTTCCAAATGAGAGAAAATAGTATTTCTATATGAAAGCACGAGGTGCGCGGTATTGTACTCCGTTTTTTTCCCCATGGAAAACGGGTGCGTGTTACAATTGAGGGCGCATTATAATCTAGTAAATAGGGTACTTTCGCTTCGTCGGCTTGTTCCCACGTTGTGCAGTCACATGCGTAAACACCGAAACTCGTTTTCTACCGTGCTCCAGTGCGCGATCATGTTCTGTGATCTGCTTGTGTCTGCCTCAGTATTCGTGTAACACTGACAACGCTAGTCAGGTGTCCTCCTGCACAGCGCGCAAGATTGTGCGCTGCGCGAAATGAGAATCCCAACAGCTTGCACGCGACACCGTCAGCGAAAATGCAGCACACCACGAAAAAGAGGAGAAAAAAAATGAAGGCGTGACATGTGTGTCACGCAATCCTCGAGCTCCGGTATGGGAGAATGCAGGGAAGGAATTTTGCTTTATGAATAGGTAAATGCATGGAACATGTACTTGTGCACCATACAAGGAATAAGAAAGGTTCTAGAGAAAACATTTGACAAAGCATGTATGTGCTAACCAATAGGAGCAAACAACGCCAGTTGCTTTTCGCGATAATTCAGTAAGATGGCATTAAGCTAATTTCAGCTATGAACCAATGGGTCCCAGAAATCACTACATGGTTCTGGTGAACACTACAAGATGCCTTGTAACACATTTTGGTATACCAACGAACCATGCTTCACAATTACTTGGTCATGTTACATGTCTGGGAATGTGTGTGACACGTCAAGTCATTCTTGCTGACATCCACCTTTGACAATACAAAAGATGGCACTACACACATCCTTCTTTATGGGCAGTTGTTGACCCATATGAAATTAGGAATTCCTCTCCAATAGCGATACCACATGACAACTTGAGTTAGCGCCACAGAAAAAGTAGTAACAATATTTCAGAAATTTATGCAGATGTGCTCTTTGCACCACATGAACCAATGAGCTGCGACTTCATTGATTAATGTGTTAGTTCAATACAGAGCTCATATGACATGTTCAACAAGCTGTGTAGAGATAATTTTTTTTTTTTACCAATGGGTTCTCGAACTCTGTTCCGCAAGTGGTCACAACGCATCTGAACCATTCCGTTTATCCCCATTCACTACACCATTTATCAACTTAGGAAATATATATTGCATTGCATTTTGAATGTAACGAAGCCATTGCACCCCACATCCACACTTGTCTACGAGCGGTGAGAGGCCCACATGGCAACAGCACGCAAGGCTCATCATTGTGAGACTCATTGCTGAGCACTTTTAATTTGCGCTCATGAGTAGTTTACAACACGTGAGCAAGTTCTGCATGCTGAGAACCACTTGTTTAACTTTTGTAGCAGACGGATGATGACATTGACCGCTTAAACAGCATATTGTGATGGACATGTGGGATGCGTTATTCATGGTTCACGTGCATCGGTGCCAGCATGACGCAGTTTCGATGCATGCGAGGGGCACCGCTCAGGCCAGGCAACACGGGCGTATAGGCTCAGCATAGTAATAGGTATATTGATGATTCTACAGTGCGAGTAAGTTTACATTTGTTTGCAAAAAAAAAAAAAAAAGGTGTGCTGAACACTATTTTTGCCAGAAGATGGCATTTATGGCTGCAAGGTGCGAAGCGGCACAGGGAAAAAAACATTGCTTGTCTATGTATTGCAGGTTATTCATAAAGGGCGATGGCCTTTGAAGTTAAACATAACACTCAGAACCATAAATAACCGAGGCCGCACACTGAGACAGAACAGTGGTGGTGGTGCTACTTTGGTTATATGGGTCTGAGGGATGTGGCCCTGCCCCTCACCCATTCCCCGAGACATACCAGCACTTCAGTGCTTGAAGTGCTGAACATGTAGCAAGACCCCCAATTCATCCCCTTTACATTTTCGGAAAGCTTCAATGAGCCATTATACTGAGTGCGTATAAGCACATTGGTGGAAAGAGGATGAGGGGAGCAGGTTCTGCAGCACTCTGGGAAAGCTAGTGGAGTTCCCCAAGGCCAGAAAATCTGAGAACCTGCTTTTATTTCATTATTCTTAATGAAAAATGAAGAAAGAGAAGCCCAATAACTACTACACAAGTGCATATTCGAACAACAAGGTACACAATTCCTAAATTGCATGGACTAGAAGTGCTACCGCTCACCATGAATATTAACATGCTGTAATACCTTATTCCTTAAAAAAAGAAAAGAAAAATTCTGGGGTTCTGTGGGTCAAAACTATGATCTGATAATGAGGCATAGTTAATTTTGACCACCACGAGTTCTATAAAGTGACACTAAAGGTAAATATAAGGTCAACATGGACTGTTAAAGGGATACCGAATGGAAATATCAAAAATGAGGGAAAAGTCTAAATTAGACTGAAGATGTAACTATTCTGACACAGCGTTCATTTCACATATTTTTAAATGGATGGCTGGTATTTTTGGAGGATTGCGATTGCATGGCGACTGCACGCCGACTGCCGTGACGTCATGTGTGCCGGCTTGCAGCAGCAGCCATAGAGCTTCCTACAATACTAATTACTAAAGGGAACTCTGGTGCTGCGATTGTTCAGCCACCATGGGAATGACGACACTGTCCGATGTTTGTGCTTGTGGATTAAGATGCTCTTGTGGCTTTGTTTATTACGCTTTTCATACCTTAATTATCATAAACTTCAGAGCAATCTATACTTTTCAAAGTGTAGAAGACGCTGCAAACACACACAATCGCTAATTGTGACAATTCAGATTGTCGAGGTGGCCAAATCGAAATGCGCCAAGCACCTCCAGGGATTGGCTTGCCTACGATAAATTCATAAGGGCGTTTTATGTTGCTTGTCAATGCAAGCATTCGTGGTGTAATGGTTTCAATATCAGGCTTCTGTGCTAGAGGTCTTGCCTTCTAATACTGCCTTTGGATGATTTTAATTATGTTTATCTAGTTATTTATTACGCAGTACTTTGTTGAAACTGATGAGTTTACAAAGTAACGAAGCCATTTGAAGCCAGAAGGATGAGGTTTAGGCTAATCCACGTACTTCCCATGCTGGCTGAATCGTCCCCCTTGCTGCTCCTAAAGACAGTGCGAGAGTTCCCTCTAGTAATTATTGTATGAAATTATGGCAGCAACAGAGGCAGCCGGCACTTGCCCGACGTCCGCACGCTTTGCTCTCTGCACCCATGTTAGTTGCAATAGGCATGCAGCATGAATCCATATCCTTCGAAGCTTCGGCTCTGCCGGAAAGGTATGGCATGCTTGCCTCACCCGACGATAGTTTTCTTACACCCTTGTGCGCAGCAGCGTAGAGGCATTCTCCTGCGTTGTGCCAGGTGCTGCACTGATCACATTACAAAGCAGCACACAACATTAACGGCAATTTTGAAGACTTGGGCACAAGCACCGCTTGCGAAAACAAGTATGCAGCCGTGAGCAACAGCGCAGTTGAGACGTTCGCTGCTGTCCGTCCCTGTCCATGCGGATGGAGAAACGCAGGCGATGGTTGGCACGCTGGTATCTGGTACAGACAACGTCACAGAAGCGTCACTTCCTCTAGTTCACGTCACGGCCGCTAGATGTATTTTGTGATAAGTACATTATTTCCCTATGGTTTCTGCCTGAAGACAATGTTGTGTTAACCTATTTCAGCACCCAAGCTTTCATCTGGGCTAAAAACCTCTGCGGTAAAAGTTTTGTTCAGTATCCCTTTAGAATACCATTTTGGACACCTCAGAGCACTTGTTTTGTGCGAAGACTGTTCTAGAGAGAATTCCTCTGGTGCAATTCAAAACCTCCGCCATAAGCGAGGCAGTGTGACATTGCAAACATCACCACCTTTTACTGGTGTCAGTGAGTAATGCCATCAGGCGGATAACGTCATCGGGCTAGTACCAGAATGTCCTGGTAGAGTCTCAAATTGTGTCCTATATTTACCTTAATTTCTGATTTATGGAAGCTCTATTCTCAATAATGGTACTGACAGCTTAGACATTTTAGAGAAATAAAATATGACTTTAGCCTGACTTTATATTTGCCTTTAGTGTCCATTTAACGTGCACCTAAATCTAAGTACACAGCCGTTTTTGCATTTTGGGCTCACCAAATGGCTGCCACAGCCAGTATCAAACTTGTGACCTTGAGCTCGGCAGCATAGAGCCATAGCCACTAAGCTACCGTGGTGGGTACCTTAGTGGAATCAAGTGACACTTGATTCCTGACAAAGGGACATAAAAAAAAAAAAAAAGAAAGAACGCAAGATGCTGACCCACTCGTGCACAGGCAATGAGAAATATTTTGCTGGACACTTGCATTACTTTGGCTACTTATAGATGTTCTTTTAAAGGTCAACCATGGCAGGGAACATGCCACTCTTTCTCTGATGTAATCCACAAGCAGCCAAGAGCCATAAAGCCAGCACAAGGGTGATGGCTTACATGACATACATGCACAGAACTTTTGCTTAGTTCCAAGCCTGTTTGAAGTACACTTGCACCAAACTACCAGGAGCAACCGAGAGCACTGCAGAAATAGCGCAGCTAGGTGACATAGATCAGTAGGCTCACTTGCAAATGGATGGGGGCTACTGGCTTCGGTTCTGCCACTCAGAGGCAGCCTTTTCTTTGTCCTCCTTCTCCTTACGGTGCTTCTTCTTCTTAAGAAATGAGGGTGTCCGCAAGCCCCCCTTTTTCTTCTTCTTGTCCTTTTTGGGTGACTCACCCTCGACGTCCTTCACAGGCGAGCTCTGCTGAGGAAGACCAGAATGCCATAGGCATGCCTATCAGTGTTATCTAGCCAATAAACTCAGTTTTTTTAAGATGAACATACAGTTCCCCTCACAGTGGCTAAATTAATTACACTGCTTCAGAATGGGGGTTTTGGCTGCATTCAACCACAGGTTTTTCTCCAACTCCAAGAAAAGCTGCAGGAAAGAACAAACCCAATATGCGAGAAGCATACACAACTGAGCTATGCATGACACCCCCAAGGTCTACTAACACATTTAACAGCCACAACAGCTTGATCTAAGAAAGCAGGCATTACACAATCACCTACTGCACAAGACGCACAAGTCAAATTTATACCATGACCTGAAAATCGCGAAATCATCACTTCATTTTACAGAAAACGAACAAATTGCAATACCAATGAGCAATTTCTAAGGCAAACCCAGAAATAAACATTTCTGGAGTCAGATTTTGATCCTGCTTTCCCACTTGGAGAAAGGATGTGCAGGCAGCAGGAATAGCTCGCAAAGCATAGAAATGCTAACTGTATAAGTGGTGTCCAAAATCTGACATCTACGACGTATTTCGAGCTCCCCAAAAGCACAGCCTTTAAGATATGCTTTTAAATACAGAGGGTGCCACCGCATGGGGCATGGATTTGAACAGCACATACCGTATCATGCACCTAGCAGCCCCAGACTGTGCTGTCAGACAATACTCAAATGTCTATAACAAACATGAAGGGATGTTCACATGACATCTGTGAAACTCATGCTACTTGATTAGATGTAACAGCTGACTGGTCAATAACTTTGATTAGGTGTTTTATTACAGTGTGCCATTAGCAATTAAACATTCTGAGTCAATCTGCCATGATACCCAAACAATGTTTTGCTCACTGAAAAGCTAAGCACTACTATGCAGAAGCCACATTTAAACTGCTAATCCAAGCATTACTACTAATGTTAAATGGCAGATCAAAATCTGCTGTGAAGGAAAGATGTTCTACATGCGATTCTATTTCTAACACCCGCAAGGAACTGTTCGCATTCTTGCTGCAGAAGATTTGTGTAATTTGGCTTGGTGTTATGGTGCATGCAACTGTTTGTATTCTGCACTGCATTTGCAGGCACTAGAAAATATCAAAAATTGTAATGCCTTATAGTGGTATTCTTTAGACAATGAAAAATCCTTTTTAGTGCACAAATTGTAAAAAGGAAGGAAGAAGGCGACAGGACAGAGCGCGCACATATAGTTGCAAAAGTACGCAGGTTAGAACATGTTGCCATCACTTTTGGTTGACGCAAGCAGAAGTTAAAATGATGGGCATGACTTAACGTTATCACTCTAGGGACACTGCAAAACAAGGATAACCACATTTCAAGAAGCTTTAGCGCTCGGCTAACCAAGCTGTCACTTGTTCTTGTGTAGAGCATTGGGTCAGAGATCATTCAAATTACAAATACTGGGTGGATGACATTCTTGTGTAGAGCATTGGGTCAAAGATAAATTAAATTGCAAATACTAGGTGGATGATATTCTTACATTTGCTCTTACGTGCACACTAACACTTTCCAAATGGATTTTTTAATTTAATGAGCCGAAGCTCCTAAATGGCCCTCGAAAGCAAGTTATAACCTGCGATGTATCGAATTTCGCAAGACAGTTAGGTATCCATTATAAATATGTGCAACATTCAGTGGGTGCTGGCTATGCAAAAATGAAGATTTCAAATGGTAATTACCAAGCAGGAGATGCTAACTTTAACTCTATCAGAAAGGAACTGCTGCTTTTCCACCCAAACCAGTATGCAAGCTGGTCTCGATAGGATCACCACAGCATTCATCAATGCAATATATAAAGGTGCGTCATAGAAAGATCTTCCTTTGTGCTTTCCTAGTGGAGTGGAGATTTTGCGTCCTGCTTGTTCCATTAGGTCCATATTATTGATGTTCCATTCACCTAACAAGGAGAGAGTTCTTGAGGACAGCTGTATCAGCTGAGGTGTGCATGTAAGCCCACCTCAGCACCAGTGCTACAAGCAGGAACAATATATACAAGTGCTGTGGTGAAGAATCATCATGCCATGAAGACAAGTAATGAAGTGTTCATAGGAGACAAGAATGAAGGAGCTGATAACAAAAGGCATGTGCACATAAAATGCATTTCTTGAGTCCTCCATTAATGCATGCCTAATCAAAGCAACTTATGAATTTGAGTATCAAGGAATAGCAATGAGCCATACACGTTTTCTGTTGTTCTAGTCGCATTTAGAACAACAAAAGAGTGAGGAAATTGGGTAGATAAAAAGTCAGTATGAACCTCTTTGCTGCTGCGCGATGCTGCTGAAACGTCTCCACTCTCCGCTGACCTCAGCTTCTCATCCCCATTCACTGGCGCATCACCTGCAATGACAGCTAGGAATAAAGCACATGCTAGCTAGAAATTGCAGCCACACAACACTTAAAAAAAAAAAAAAAAAAAAAAAGACTTTCACCCCCCCCCCCTTTTAAAGCAATGTAGTGATGCAAAATATGCGAAAAAACAAGATGAAGTAATGAATTAGGTCATTACATAACATTGATAGTTCTTGTGTGCACAAAGGTGACACGGCAGTGGAAGAAATGGCATAGTACATCGCATAAGGAGGATGTAGAAAAAAAAAAAAACACTGCAGCATCACGTCCAGTAAAAGTGCTCTGGTGTAAACTGCCCATTTTGGCAAATATGGTCATAATAGTTTAAATTTGTTATATTACTGAACATTATACATATGCTTGCGAACCAAGTCTTTATTTTTACAGAAATCAGTGTACATTGTGTCAATGGCTGTGGCTAATTACACTAGGAATGGGCCTTTAATATATAGCACCTCAAGCAGAGTTATGTGAAAAAGTGTCAACCCCATGAAAAGGCTACGCTCTACCTATAACCTTAATGCAATAACAAATGCAGAAATGTGAAACAAGGCAAATGCCACACAGTGACTGTGCATTTTTGTTCACTTGTGAGCAAGGTGACTATTAAAAACTTTCACCTATCACCTTTTTACACATGTTCCAGGGATGTTTTTCACAACGCGTGCAAATTTCATATTTTCATTAATGCAGGATTCATAGGGAGCATTGCAATAAGCTTTCATCGTCTCACCATGGTTACACACACCCAGCCTTCTGGAGACTGTTCGGAGTTATACCACAAAGATGTAAAGACATGGAAATGGCTGGTGAGTTTGCTCAACCTTTCCTTTTTTTTACTGTCTTTGCATCCCCACCTGACACAAGGCCTGTCTGCTAGCGCTTCACACTGCGACTCCATTTTCCCAAATTGTCTTTCATAGTAAATAGGTTTTAGAATGCCTAGCTGCCTGAATCTTTGTCAACCCTCACTTCTGCTCAAGATATATGAAGTCTGGACAGGGTGTCGGCATCAAGTAGTTTACCATCGGGCTTATGCGAGAAAGTTTACTGTACCTCGCTCAACCAGCGCACAATTCTTTTGGCATGACAACACTTCACAAAGAACTGCTAGTTTGAAGCACTGCTTAATTTACTATAATTGCATTGTGCAGTGCCGTGTCACTGCCCTCAAATGGCTCATAAGCCCTGCCTGCATACTGGAATTCCCAACAATGAAATGATCTTGACAAAGAGGCCTTGAATAAGAATGCTGCTTCTGCCACGCATTGTAAACTAGAGTAACTGTTGCATAATCAATATGAAAAAGCACCCGAAAATGTAATGACAGATCCTTAGGACCAGAAATGTGAGGCAAGTGAGCAGGACAGTGTGTATGTGCGTGTACGTGTAATTATTCTGGGGTTTTCTGTGCAAAAACCCCGATCTGATTATGAGGCATGCTGTAGTAAGGGGCTCCATCAGGGTGTCTACCAAGTTGGCATTCCTAAATTCCCTGAATTTTCCAGGTTTTCACCGAGTGCCTTTGCAAAATTCCCTGGATGGCACAGGACTGTTTTATATCAAGACGGGCTGAGACCACATCACCCGATGCTGTCACTCTAGTAAGCATGTGAAGAAAATAAAGACAACTGAATCCAGTTTGAATACTAAGGAGCAGTGTTTAGTTTATTCAAAAAGACAATAGAAGGGAGGGGTTAGTAGAATGCACAGCAAATAAGATGTCTTCAAAAAAAAAAAAAAAAAAAAGGCAAATCGAGTCTGACATTCTCAAATACAAATAAAAAGGAGATGAATATAGAAGCAAATATTTTCAAACATGAGCTATTTCTATCAACTGATGGAAAGCTCAGTGGTATGAGGCCCGAACTGTGTCACAATTGAGATTCTCTCTCAACAGCTCGTAAGTCAACCTCAAATGCCCTGACACTCTCAGCTCGCGCACGACGCCTCAGTGTTGTGTTTCACTGCTTTAAAGAGTTTATTTTGGTTTGGATAAGGGACTGTTTTTTGAGCTCAAAACAGTGGCAGCAAGCTTCCTTTCCCGTTCATTCCTCAATGCGTAGGTCCTTTCTGTTCTTGCCCGCCTTCCGCCACTCGTTCGCCCCACGGACCATTTGAAGCATCCTCTTGGTCAGTTGCAAAGTCCACATCTGATTTTTCTAACTCCCTAGGGGCCGCAAAAACGTCTGAAAAATTGGCCGGTTGGAAAAAAATGCATGTAATTTACTGCCCTGAAGGGCTCAATCTGCCCCAGGCACATTCTAAAACGCTCTGCAGGCTTGTCGGTACACGTATTAGGCATATTGGTGCTCGTACTGCGACAGGAAATACCGGGTGCCTGCGTGTATGATTAAAAAATAGATACTGTGTCCCGTGGCAACAGCCCCTTCCTACGCTTGTTATGCTTCACTGCAATACTTTTACGTATGCTTCACCAAGTAACATTTCTGTACAAAGCCAAAGCTGACTTTTGGGAACCGGCATTATGCCACGCACCATGCTTTCCGAGCTTCAAAGCCTATCGCGAGGACCACAAAGGCAAAATCGGTGCCATTGCCGAACCAGCGAGTGCTTTCAATGAAAAATATGGCACCCAATGGCAAGAAGCTTCATAGTGAACGTCGAAGCAGCTAGGCCTAGCGTTGCCGCAGTCGTGGCTACGGATGCCAGCGGATCTGCATGCGAGAGCGCCGGTTCGAGGCGGCAAGGTAATCAAAATGGCAGCGGTGGTGGCTTTGATTAATGCCGTTTTGCACCTGCGGTCACGGCAAAACATCCGGAAAATCGGACGGTGAATAGTTCTTGCGTGCGGAATTTTCAGACGTTCCAATACATTGACTATGGGGTAAGTGGTGGTGCTGCGAAGCCGTTCAAATTATCGGGAATCCGGAAAGTTGGTCGTTGACTTTACACTGGCAACTCCTCCAGCCGACGACAGGGCGTCAAACATGATTCATTACGATTCCCGTCAGTTATTCGAGCCAGCATTACCCCGACTTTCGACCCTTTCAATAAAATTGCAGCTAATTCCTCAGAATTCCGGGTTTTCCCAGTTGGTAGACACCCTGTCCATATTAATGTTGACTACCCGGGGTTCCTTAATGTTCACCCAATGGATGGTACATGTGAGTGTGTGAAGGATGACATGAGGCAATACTTTCAAATGTTGGTGCTGTTCTGTTGTTGCTCTGGTGAGAAAAATATTACGGGGCCCCAAAAATTCTGGAGCCCCAATGAAATAGATTCCTTGCCTCTGTGTGTGCGATAGATGCAAATAGTTTGTGGTTTGGATTAGGCACACTATTTTTCCCATATAGCTTTAGTGAAGGGGTTTAATGTCCTAAAACAACGCACGAACCATGAGAGATGCCATAATGTGCACCCAAACAACAGTACACATGCATTCGTGCATTCCGTTTCCCCTGACCTGCGGCACAACGGATGAGTCACCTCCTGCTCAGCAGTAGGATGCCATAGCCACTGAACCATTGCAGCAGGTTCTCACAATGACAAGACACCCAAAACTTGCTCCAAAAGGTACACATCAACATGCACGGAAGGACCTATTTAAGCAACACCTCTTTTCTTACACCAAATCTGACTAGATTTCTGACTGACTCAACACTGAGGAGTGACTAGTAATGAAGTGGGCAAGAGATCACTACAGGATGAGCGGGGCCTGCCTGCATTGCTTTCTCATTTCACATAAATCGCACAACGACAGTGATGCAACACCCCTGTTTTTGAGATCACTATCATTCCTCAGTATAAAGGCCTAAAATGGGAAGGTTCCACCTGGCATGCCCATACTTCAGTGAACAGAAATACATCGTCTTAAACCAGACACTAAACCAGCCAATAGCTTTATGTTAATACTAAGAATTGATATTAACAAAGAAATGCATTAGGCATAGCAATTTACTCACATATTTTGTGGTAGCATTGCTTTTAAGCTGCAGCGGCTATGCATGAATATGTAGAGCACGACTGCAAAGCTTAAAATCTGACCATTCCTGCACACTCCCAATTCCGGCACACGCAAAGCCCATCAGTGCCTGAAGATTTGGGACCCCTATCTAAACTCCCACTTCTTTGGCCCACATTTCTGGTAGAAATTTGCAAAAAATTAGTCCAACTCGATGTAGTGCAGGTACAAGGCCAGCAAGGTCAAAAGAAACCTAAGGGCCTACTGTCTCCTTTCATTTTCCTTGCTTGTCTTTCACAGCTGAAATGCAGTATGAACTTTCCTGAATTACAACGATCGTGGAAAAGCACCACCGCTGACAAATGGCCAAATGTTCCAAAACAGAGTTGCGACCCCCAGGATGTGGACAGTCAGATATTGAAGTGGCTTGAAATCTTTGAGAAAGGACATCTAATGACGTCTTCAGAACATGCCCTGCCTGACCCATTGTGCACTCAAAAAATAAAAAAATAAACTTGTAACAAACCTGGAGGACTTTCAGCATTTCATCACCAAGGTGTAGCGTACTGTCACTGCTTCGTCTCTCAAGAGCACCTAGTATAGTAAGTTTTTTATGCAATGAAGCACATCTAGGCCCATAAACTGTTCTCAGGATTAACCTCAGCATAACATACAACAACTCAAGCAATCCACTCATTATAAAATTGCTTCTCAATGATTGTAATTGTGCACCTTAGGAAGTACAGTGCGAGACCTTTATTAGGATGCAAATTTTGTGCTGCAGTTTTTACTGGATTTACTTTGGGAATTTCTGGCCAGACAGGCACATGCTCTCTTGTATCACAGCCATGACATCGTCCTCCCCTTTGTATAACATGTGCTGTTTGCATCTGTGGAAGCATAGATAAAAACACAGTGTAATTTGACACTGAACCATAACCTGTACGGACTGATTTGGCGCTGAAACTCTGCTATTGTGTTGAGAAGCTGTGCTCTAAAATGTAGCTAGCTCACTTGAATCGGCAAACACTGTTAATGTTTTTTTCTCTCTTCCAGTGCAAGGAATCCCCCTAATTACATTAGGAGAAAGCCAATAGAAGGTATTAACACGAAGTAACAGTAGGCAGGAAGAGCCTAGAAGATAGTACATGGATATCAACAGTGTCATTGTTGCCACAATTCATATAGGCTTCTTAAATTGTGCACTGAACAGTGCCATGAGAATGTTACTGCTGAAAAAAGCATAGAGAAGCATTCCAATTTCGTGTATCACTATTCATGCATTCGTACATTAAAGATTGTGGCATCATGAAAATTTGAAAAAATTTAATATGGCAAAGCAGTTTGGATGCCTGTAAGGTGGAGGGAGGTTCATTAAAGGGAAGAATGTAGTATACCCGTACTGCAGGACGGCACTATAAAGGAAACCCCGAACAGTTTCTCAAAAAGAGAAATCTGTAGGTTTCCTTTGTAGCTTCACGCTACAGTAGGATGGATGACATTTCTACCTTTCATGGGGGTTCACAGCATAAGATTTTGTATTCTTGGTGGGATGTGGGGTGGCATTTTCTGGGAAACTCAGGTCTAATGAAAAATACAACGAAAACATGTACTAGCCAGTTTGTTGTCAGCTTTGGTATTTTGTCCCACTTGCCATGGGTGGCGCTGCCGGAAAACATTGATTCCCTTAGTTGTAAGATTAAATGCAAAAGCACCCAAAACATACTATCTAGACAAAGCAAACTGCACGATGAACTTCCATATTTACAAGTAGAGACACAAGTAACTTGCAGAAGGCAAATTGTAGCAGGATGTAAGCTGTCCTGAAGAGTACAGTAATGTTTGTTGTGTTCGAAGTAGAATGAATACCAAACTGCTTAACTTAGTGATACTATGAACTCCGGTTTGTTCCCACATACTGTATATGCATAACTATAACAGCAGAAGCTTGTTACATGCGGAAATTAAGAAAGTTGTGGTCGCAGTTTTAACTTGGCTGTCACATCAAGTGATGCTTGACCTGATGTGCACACTCAATGCAAGTCAATGGCTGTTTTAAGAGACTGCCTCATTTTCGTGGCAGTTTCCTTGGCTTTTCCTGGAAATTTACAGGCACCTCACAGTAACATTAGAACTACCTGATGCAAGTTTGCACTTTAGTATTTCTTCTTGCCAACTACCTCCCCATATTCCTGCTATCAAGAGCATAAACCAAAGGCAACAGAGGCACCCAGTAGTCCTTATTCTCAATGCAGCCCCGAATCAGGTAACTGCCACCTAAATGCCATAAAACTGCAACAGAACAAAAACCTCTTAAAGGCAACTAGAGAGAAAAGAAGGCACACTCGCTCCCCCCTCACATCAGACTTGGTTGCACATTCATATGACAAGCTTAATTTGAATTTATACCAGAGCAGAGATATTAATGCTTCTTGAGAAACAATGGAAAGCACTATGATAATAAACCAGAACACAAACACAAAGAAAAAAAAAGAAAAAAGGAAGCTGTAAAAAAGGAGCCGGACTAAGCATGCCATGCCGTAAGCTCCGAGTACACACACTTACTCTGGCGCTTGGGCTTGCGCTCAGACTGCGCTCGCCGCCCAAACTGTTGTGGCACGATACGCTCTTCCTCTGCACAGCGAAATTCATGCAGTGCCATGCACAGGGCATGCAGAGTGTGCACAAGCAGCACGGTCACAGGTGCAATCAAAACAGGAAATGGGGGAGAAGTGGGGAAGGAAACAAAGAGGCAGCAAATAAGTACACAACAAAATTGAAGTTGAAACAAACAAACAGCCTGGAAGAAAGTTCATAAACTAGAGGATGCCCTAGTGAGAGGGGCAAATAAAGTTTACCTGAATTCAAATACCTGGCTCCCTAAGCAATACAGCTTTCAAGTGAACACAAAAACTGCCAAGGTAAAAGACAACTTTGGTAGTCCCGAGAATCCAGTGAAACTACCCACTTAATAATAATAATAATAATAATAATAATAATAATAATAATAATAATAATAATAATAATAATTTCCCATCAATAAGCAAATGAAAGTTCAGGTAAAGACTTAATTTTTAATAAAAGCCCAATACACATTTCTTGTGCATGGAGGTTTAATTGCAGCTCCATAAACATTCCATAAACACTCATTCTCTAAAGACCCAACCCCTACCTCTCTCCATAAGGAGGATGTTTATACCCCCATTTATAGCTGGGGGTGGAAAATGTATCGGCGAGGAAGTTGTCTAGGCCTGATGCGACTGTATTCATGCTACTAAAGGCTGTAACATACAGGTTCACAAACAAAATATCAGGAAAGCAAGTTTACAATATAATTATAAAACAGCGCCAGGGAGGCAAGCAGAAAAAAAAAAAAAAGGGTTTTACATGCCAAAGCCACTTTCTGATTGTGAGACACGCCATAGTGGAGGACTCTGGAAATTTCGACCAACTGGGGTTCCTTAATGTGCACCTACATCTAAGTACACAGGTATTTTCGCATTTTGGCCCTATCGAAATGCGGCCGCTGTGGCCGAGATTCGATCCCGTGACCTCGTGCTCAGCAGCCCAACACCATAAGCAAAAAGACACAACAGGACAGTACACTGTCCCGTTGTTTCTTTTCACTGTATGAATCTGTGGCACTATTTTATAAGTATGCTACCACACCAACTGGCCCAGCTGTCCCTACATTTAAAATACAAGTATACAGCATGCATATTGCAACAAAGCCTAGCAAAAGTGCATCTACAAGGGCAAAGAAAGTAAGACAACAGAAAAGTGCGCACGCACGCACGCACGCGCACACACACACACACACACACACACACACACACACACACACACACACACACACACACACACACACACACACACACACACACTCTCTCTCTCTCTCTCTCTCTCTGATTGGAAATTTTTTATTTTGCAACAGCTGAAGTGCATGTACTGAAGATACACCTAAAGTCTCAACACTGGCTGGGCAAAAAATCCTAAGCTGTGCCTTGGGAAACACTATGCATCGCTATCAAGGCTAAATCTAATACCGCCCGATCAGGAGCAGCACTCACCGATGTTTACATTCAAGAGAAAGAAAGACTGGCCAGCATGTCAATGCTGACAGCATGTCAATGCTGACCAAGTGCAGGCCATATTTAAGTTCAACGTTCTTGTGAATGTGGCTCCCAAAATGGAACATAAGCAGAAAACTGAGTTCTGTATGCCTAAGCAATGTCTGAAGGAAGGAATGAAAGACATACCACGAACAAGGAGGAGGGGGGACAAAAGAAAGGTACTAACAAAGAAGGTGGGAAAAAGGAGCATGTGTACTAAGAACTAGATGTTCAAATGTGTGGGCTTCCCAACATAAAAGTAAATGTAACATACAAGCCCACTCATTTAACACAAAAATTACCTTAACACATGCTACAACATATCATACTGACCGCAAAAAAAGACTGGGACAGAGGGAGAGAACACATAAAAAGCACGGGCGGTAACTTTAAACAGTTTTATTCACGGCAGCCCGTGGGCATATATAGGCAAAAAGAACATGCGCAGATCGCAGCAAACAAGAATACACATCAGCTTAGCGTGGCAACCAATTATCAAAAAAATCTATTTCCGATTGAAACAACCTAAGGGAGGTATCGCTAACACAGTCTTCGCCTTTCTTTTTTATGTGATAAGCCTCCATCAGTTCACGTGCAGTCTGGTCATGGCTCTTCCCCAGAATCTTTATCTCCTCAAAAAGAGGTGCACAGCAACAGGCATTGCAGTGCGCAGGTAAGTGCGCCAATTCATCTTTCTTTAACTTTTGTTCACGTTCCCTGGCTCGATCATTTAGGCACCGTGCAGTCTGCCCTATGTAGGACTTGCCACACGCCAGGGGGATTTCATACACAACTCCTACATTGCATTTTGCATACGGCTTGGTGTGGTTCTTACCACAACCTTGCCTTCCTTTAGGATCACGAGAGGTGCGGGGGCAGAGCCGCGCCAGCTTAAAAGGGGCTGAAAAGACAAGGGGGACTCCAAACCTGCCTGCCCCCTTCCTTAGGTTGTGAGCGACCCTATGAATATACGGCACTACTTCAGGTCTTAAGGCCATAGTAGTCGTCCTCACCCTTGCTTTGCCCCTAAATCCTTTTACCTTCTGCAGGAGGGTTTCCACCACTGGCGTTACCATCGAGTCAGGGAACCCTGCCGTCTTAAGAAGGGAAATCTGATTGTCAGAGGCAAGCTGCATCTTGTGCACACACGATTTGCGGAGAGCCGATTCAAAGCAGAGCATCGCTACTCCTCGTTTAACAATCTTTGACTGGGAGGAATCATATGGCACTAAGCCCTTCTGTGCCCGAGGGAAGTACTGCCAGCACGCGTGGCCTTTAGCAAAGGAAATGCGTAGGTCTAAAAAACGCATGACATTGTCGAGTGGAAGTTCTGTGAGTAAAAGAAAGCCCTTTCCCAAGTTGTTTATAAACGGCTAAAATGCTGTCACAAGAAGTTAAACTTCCTTGCCCGTTAAAAACAATTAAGAAGTCATCCATATACCTAAAAACTTTTAAAATGTTTAAAAACGCCCACCCAAATGCCTGATGAAGCACTCTGTCAATGGTAGCTAAAAAAATGTTACACAAAAGCGGCGCAATGCACGAGCCGGTGCAGATTCCACGTTTCTGCAAATAGAACTGTTCGTCATAACTGATAAAAGTGCTATTAAGATAGGTTTCTAAAAGAGTTAAAAAATCTTCCACCGAAATACGAGCTGCGTTCTGGAAGGCAATGGTGCCATTTGCTTCAATACACATCCTCACAGCAACAATTTGTTGTGCTCCCGAAGGGCATGTTTGGTGCTAAAGCCTCTGAGGCACTGAAGAAGAATCTTAAACCTATTAGGAACTCTGAAACTAGAGTAAAGAGCAGGGTTATAAGAATGTGCAAGTCTCTTAATCTCGGTAAACTAGCTAGGGACGTCAGTAGCGCTTTAGGTGCCGCGCTAAGTGTTTACTTTACTGCGAAGACGCATAAACCCGGCATCCCTCTCAGGACGATAGTTAGCGAGCGTGGAAAGTGGCAGGTTCAAGTTAGCCGCTTCATCTTGAGGAGTTTAAAGACACTTGTTATATCTGACCCCTTTGTAGCCAAAAGCTCTGACGAGGTTGTTGAATTTCTAAGGGCTAACCAGGACATAGGTCCGGCTTTTTTGGTTGATGTAGAAGATCTTTTCTACTCCGTTCCTCATAGAGATTTGTTTGTTGCTGCGAGGATGTGTATTGAAGCAAATGGCACCATTGCCTTCCAGAACGCAGCTGGTATTTCGGTGGAAGATTTTTTAACTCTTTTAGAAACCTATCTTAATAGCACTTTTATCAGTTATCACGAACAGTTCTATTTGCAGAAACGTGGAATCTGCACCGGCTCGTGCATTGCGCCGCTTTTGTGTAACGTTTTTTTAGCTACCATTGACAGAGTGCTTCATCAGGCATTTGGGGGGGGCGTTTTTAAACATTTTAAAAGTTTTTAGGTATATGGATGACTTTTTAATTGTTTTTAACGGGCAAGGAAGTTTAACTTCTTGTGACAGCATTTTAGCCGTTTATAAACAACTTGGGAAAGGGCTTTCTTTTACTCACGAACTTCCACTCGACAATGTCCTGCGTTTTTTAGACCTACGCATTTCCTTTGCTAAAGGCCACGCGTGCTGGCAGTACTTCCCTCGGGCACAAAAGGGCTTGGTGCCATATGATTCCTCCCAGTCAAAGATTGTTAAACGAGGAGTAGCGATGCTCTGCTTAGAATCGGCTCTCCGCAAATCGTGTGTGCACAAGATGCAGCTTGCCTCTGACAATCAGATTTCCCGTCTTAAGACGGCAGTGTTCCCAGACTAGATGATAACGCCAGTGGTGGAAACCCTCCTGCAGAAGGTAAAAGGATTTAGGGGCAAAGCAAGGGTGAGGACGACTACTATGGCCATAAGACCTGAAGTAGTGCCGTATATTCACAGGGTCGCTCACAACCTAAGGAAGGGGGCAGGCAGGTTTGGAGTCCCCCTTGTCTTTTCAGCCTTTTTTAAGCTGGCACGGCTCTGCCCCCGCACCTCTCGTGATCCTAAAGGAAGGCAAGGTTGTGGTAAGAACCACACCAAGCCGTATGCAAAATGCAATGTAGGAGTTGTGTATGAAATCCCCCTGGCGTGTGGCAAGTCCTACATAGGGCAGACTGGACGGTGCCTAAATGATCGAGCCAGGGAACGTGAACAAAAGTTAACGAAAGATGAATTGGCGCACTTACCTGCGTACTGCAATGCCTGTCGCTGTGCACCTCTTTTTGAGGAGATAAAGATTCTGGGGAAAAGCCATGACCAGACTGCACGTGAACTGATGGAGGCTTATCACATAAAAAAGAAAGGCGAAGACTGTTAGCGATACCTCCATTAGGTTGTTTCAATCGGAAATAGATTTTTTTTGATAATTGGTTGCCACGCTAAGCTGATGTGCATTCTTGGTTGCTGCGATCTGCGCATGTTCTTTTTGCCTATATATGCCCACTGGCTGCCGTGAATAAAACAGTTGAAAGTTACCGCCCGTGCTGTTTATGTGTTCTCTCCCTCTGTCCCAGTCTTTTTTGCGGTCAATATGATATGCAGTAAATACCAACTAGGCCAAAGTGAAGTTCTTCTGACACATGCTACAAAACCCTTATTTAATGCTATCCCATTCTGGTTTACAGGTGCTGCAAGTTAACATGAGAGCCTCCAAGTGGACTGATGATCCTGGTTTGCCAACTGAACATAGAAGTTGCCTGAACAACAAGAATATCAAGGCATGTTTTGCAGGGTGAGGTAGTATATGGACACATTGTAAATAGGTGGCAGAAGCGGGGGGAAAAAAATTATTGCCCCAGGAAAGCACATCACAGATAATTCTGGTGCTTTCTTATGAACTATGATAGCAGGTCAAGTGTCAATTAGCGACAATTTCCAGAAAAGGCTTTTCATCACTTTCAGTAATTTTGAATATATTGAAACCTTTGTTAGTAACAGCATACCTTTAAAGGTGCACTGATGCACATATTTCAATTTCTAGAAACTTTACCACACACTTCTCACACATAAAAGGACGACACTAGGCAAGTTGGTCTCAAAGCACCGGACCTGGCTTCATCAACATTATTGTAATGTCACAACACAGCAAAATTTTCTGGTGTTGTGTAGCAATTAGGCTATGTGTGATCTAGACAGAAAAGAAAAAAGAAAAAGAAAAGGAAAAAAAAACAAAAAAAACAAGAGTACTCTGAAGAGGGCTCAGAAGAGAGCTCAGATGGTAGAGAAACTGCACCAGAAAGGCGGTGGTCCCAGGTTCCGAGTCCCGGACCATGGCAAATTTTTCAACTGAGGCTTTTCTTTCAACGAACCCATATGGGTTTCCTTTGTAGCAACTGCCATGATTGGGTGGATGTCTCATTTTCTCTTTACTAATTACTTCTCTCCACCTTGTGGGTTTCTGCAGAACTATTACGTCAAAGCATCAGCTGTTTGCACCTAATAGCTCACACATTTCTTAAGGTTAAGCCGCTGTAGATGGTACATAAGCAGGCATCGCATGCTTTGCTTGTATGTAAAGTAAGCCTACGGTGCTTCTGACCATGAGTGATACCAGCACACTGCCTTGGCAACGAGTGCCTTGGCATACCTGTGCTCATGCTCCTTCCTGCTTTCTTCAGGCAAAGCAGTGAAAAGACATGCTGTCAAATAGATTTTGTCCTTTAGCATTTGCTTTCGTTTCCACATTGCTTGCTCTTCATGAACTAGTAGCAATTGGTTTTTACATCTATAGGAGTCTGCCGAATAGCCATCACGTTCAGTTTACTTTTCAAAGGTACATGAAAGCTGATGCGCATGTTAGGAATCTGTGCCGAAAGAAAGGATGAGGAAGAAACCTCAATGATCTGGTTGTATTCTTAAAAAATTTAAATGTGATCTAAGTTACCATAACAGAAACTCTCCTGCATTATTTTGGCAGCTTCATGGTGTAAATGGACATTGCCTAACTCAACCTCCATGCAGGCTGCTTCTTATCATTCCTTCTAAACCTGAAATGAACCTATCGAGCCAACATTTATATATATAAAAAAAAAACACACAGTGGGGGAAAAAATGGAGGAAGACAAATCAGTCCTTGTCAACAGCCTTTTTCCAACAAATAATGCAACACAAAATTTAATAGGGGCCAGCTGTTAGTAATTAAAACTCATTTATCAAAGTAGGATAGACTGATAGGAGACTGCTGATAGAAAACTACTGATAAAAGGATAGACCTGTCACTTTCTTCAGGGTGTCTACCAAGTTGACATTTCCAAATTCCCAGAGTGCCTTTGCAAAATTCCCCGAGTGACACAGAACTTCGTTTTATGTCAACACGGGTTGATACCATGTCACCCGATGCTGCGACTCTAGTAAGGATGTTAAAAAAAAAAAAAAAAAAAAAACTTCATACAATTCAAATAATAAGGACTAGACTTTATTTTATTCAAAAATAAAACAGAAGGGCGGGGCATCTCGGCGTCAGCCAACACTGCTTTTTGAGCTCAAGCTCCTTCGAAGAAGCTGCAGCAGACTTCCTTTCCCGTTCATTCCTCAATGGCGTAGTTCGTTTCTGTTCTTGTCCTCCTTCCTCCACGCGTTCACCCCACGGACCATTTGAAGCATCCTCTTAGTCAGTTGTACAGTCTGTGGACGTTGACTGTACAACTGACTTTTTCGGACTCCTTAGGGGCCGAAAAATGGTCCGAATAATCGGGCAGTTTAAAAAAATTAATGCAAGCCTTTTACTGCCCTTAAATGGCCCCTCACCGGCCACATAACACATTTCGGTTACATGCTGGAAGTTATGTGCCCTCTAGGGAGCATTCTGCTGCCAGCATTTATCAAATTGGTTCATTAATAGCCGACACAGAAATATTTCAGTGCTCTGAACCCACGACTTCAGGAGGCGAGGGCCACTGCCAAGCGAGACGCTCTTTCCACTTGCCCCATCTAGCCTCCGCAAGCGAAATTCTTTCCCTGCGTTCTCCCATACCGGAGCTCGAGGATCGCGTGACACATACGTCACTGGCCCGCCTTCATTTTTTTTTTTCCCTAGCTTTTTTGCTGCATGGTGCACTTCTGCTGGAGGAGTCGCGCACGAGCTGTTGCGTTTGTCTCGTTTTACGCAGCACACGATTTTGCGTGCTGCGAAAAAAAACACCTGACTAGCGGTATAAGCCAGTGCTACGCGAATACTGAGGAAGACACAAGCGGGTCACAGAGCATGATCGCCACACTCAAATATTGTAGAAAATGACACTTTCGTTGCCTGCGTGCATGACTGCACTACATGGGTAAATGCAGACGAAGCGGAAGTAAATCTCTCTTGCAGTGGTGCGAAGTAAAACAAGAACACACAGACTTTCGGTTAGTGTGTTTTATTATTTTTCTAAACTTTAATTCGTCTATTGAAGCAACAGATTACACAAATAACAGATGTTGCCTTGAATAATTCTTGGAGTCACATGTGACTACGAGTGACGTGCAGCAGTACGATGTACATGTACGTAGGCGTACTTGTGCAATTGCGTCAGCTCTCTGACTGGGAGCACGGCGCCCACAACGAGAAGAGCAGATGGCATTTGGTTTGAAATTTCAGCTCTTTCCGCGGCACGCAGTGATGTAATACTGAGCAGACACGATCGTTAGTGCGCATAGTATGCACTGCGCTTGTCAGCTCAAAATGGCCAGACCTGGTGAGGGGCCCTTTAAGGGCTCAAGTTGCCACAGGCACATACGAAAAAGCTTGGAAGGCCTACCAGTACATTAATTTGGCATATTGGTGCTCGTACTGTGACAGGATATGGCGGGTACACGCGTGCATAATTAAGGAATACATACTGTGTCGTGTGACAATTGCCCCCTCACCACGCTTGTTAAGCTTCACCACGTAACATTGCTGCACTGAGGCGAAGCTGACTTTCGGGACCCAGCATTATGCAATGTGGTGTGTTCTCCGAGCTTCGAAACAAATCGCTAGGACCACAAAGGCCGAATGGCACAGAATGGCAAGAAGATTAATAGCGAACGTCGAAGCAGCTAGGCCTAGCGTTGCCGTGGTGGTGGCTACGGCTGCCAGCAGATATGCGTGCGAGAGTGCCAGTTTGAGGCGGCAAGGTAATCAAAATAGCGGCAATGGTGGCAGCTTTGATTAATGCTGTTTGGGATCGGCGGTCACGGCAAAAAGTTCGAAAATTCGGACGGCAAAGGGTTCTCGCACCCGAAATTTTGGACGTTCTTATACATTGACTATACATTATACATTGGGAACGTGGTGGCACCGCAAAGCTGTCCGAATTATCAGGCGTCCAGAAAGTCTGTCATTGACGGTACACTGGCAACTCCTCTAGTGGACGACACAGCATCAAAGAGGATCCGTTAAGATTCCTCTCTGTTACTTGAGCAAGCATTACCACGACTTTCATTCCCTTTCAACAAAGTTACTGCTCATTTTCCCTGATAGAAACACCGATTGCCCCGAGTTTTCCCAGAGTATTTCCGGACTATTCAATATCCCTGAGAATTCCCAGTTTTCCCAGTTGGTAGACACCCTGCTTCTTGTTCTCTTCTTTCGTTTTTGGTGCTCCTTTATTTAGCTTTTATTGATGAATATTATCTTTTACAGAAACAAACTGCCGTCAAACCTCAATTGAATGAATTACGAACATGTCACTCAGCTAAAATTTACTTGCCTAGAATGCTTTTATAGAGGAGAAGTGACTACATCCATTGATTTAGCACTGCCATTATAACAATTTGCATCTGCATAGTCTCTGCCTAATGTGCAGGCTTTCCACTTGCCTTAGTGAGGACAGATACATAAGCAGCACACAAGATATGCCATTTCTCTGTGCCATTATTGGCATTATTGCCATTATGCCTATACAGAGGCACCCTTGATGGTGCCTCTGTATAGGAGTTTAGCTCATGCATACCTGCCTAACTTGAGAATTATGATAGTACAAAGTCCTGCAGACATGACAACGGAAGAAAGGGATAGCACGCATTCTTAAAATGTCTACCGTGAGTACAAACATTTCCTGGGGTACAAACTAAGTTTATAAAAGATGATTTACCTTTAGATGCAGGATCCAAGCAGCAGCAAACTTGGAACAGGAGAAACTGACAGTAATATATTGTTTTTAGATCACAGTGACGTTTGCTGCCTTTGCCTGCTGCAGGAACATCTATGAATGAACTTGTACGAAGTACCCCTCTAATGTAAAGGCCCTGGAACAAAGCTACTTCACTGTCTTTTTACCGACTGTTTTATGAACTGGATTTATTTTTCAGAAAACTTGATGCAACATTAATAAAATCGTAAAACGAGCCCGAATTCATAAATTTTACCAATAATTTGGGAGAGTCATCAGGCATGCTCACTGTAAACAGTGACAATTAAAGCTGATAAAACCTAATGCTTTGCGTTTAGTCTGCTTTAGTTGGGCAAGTTCTGCATGCAATTGACACATGCTAGTGTGTTTTCTATCTTCATTTCTGCATGAGCGGGGGGGGGGGGGGGGGGCACAAAATAAACAGTGGGCAGCAGGCAACCTTGGGATGAATGTGGCTTCAAGGTGTGTGCAAAGCGTCAGACTTTGAAGGCACACAAAAAATGATTACTCAAATGTTGCGCAACTGGCTAGGCAGTTGCATCAATTTTGGGAATATTTAGGCAGCCAGTAAGTTGACTACATCTATGCTGCTCCAAGTCCGTGGAAATCCTATTTTTGGTGAATGGCAATCATTGTGGTAGCTGCTGGGTCACCACTACTGGGATGTGCTTATGAGGACGTGTCACCCAAAACAGATACCAATGCATGTGGCATGTTTTCATAAGCTAAATACATTCCATCCATTGTAGAATTATGGTTTACAGCCTTGTGACCAAAGATATCTTGGCGCACCATACACACTGCAAGACTCCTCAGACTAATGGCATGACAGCACTGCTTTGGCTAAGCTCCATTAGCTCGCATGTCCACATAGCCTGAACATTTTGAATTCTTAATATTTAAATATGCTCCTTTATAACATGTCAGCCAACAGGACAAATTAAGGGAACATAAGTTAGGTTCGTGAAATTGAAATTTTGACAGCCAGTATGCCTTCATTAAATTGTGGTTTGAGAGTATTATGTTCTACCTAGTTGCTGACATGGTGTGAAGAAAGCTAACTTCTTGCAGACCACCCCTATTGACTCCACCAGCAGTGTCTGCAACCACTAACATTTGAACCGATTCCAAGCATTCATCTGCATTAGAGGTGAATGTTCAGTTGAGTGCTTGAAACATATCTAAACAGTATTTCTATCAGCATAACAAATTTGCATTGAAGAAAACTTGTGACCAGCACAAGTTTCTGAACTTGGGTGATGCAAACATGAGCACCTAAAGCCAATATGCACAAGGATAAGCAACTATTCAGTGACAGAGCATCATAACAGTGCTCTAAGTTGTAATAATTATTGCATGCTTGATGTCATGAAGCACTCAGCATAGCTGTCCAAGCACTTACCCTCTGTGGCCAACCTTGATGACAATGACCGCTTCACTCGAGCACTGGATTTTGAATCTGCATGCAGTTAGGAAAGAAGCAGAACACTCCATGCAGACATGCACACTACGACTAAGGCAAACCAGAATGCCATCCCAGGACCTACTCCAGGGAAGCCTTTTGGTTGCAAGTGCAGGCATGTACAGTAGTCATCCACAATGTGTATGATACAATGGATAAAAGGATGTGTTTAACCTTTTCGGCCCAACAACTTATGTCCACACGGACCTCTGGTATCAAAACAATTGGAAAAGCCCTTGCAATGAATGTTATTATCCTGTTCCTGTCTAGCTACCAGTAAAAATCCAGAATGGCACTTGCTTTCACTGATGGGTGACACAGCCAGTGTGTCTACGAAGTTCACAATTCTAAATTCCCTGAATTTTCCAGGTTTTCACTTAGTGCCTTTGCAAAATTCCCTGGATGACACAGGACTTAATTTATGTGAAGACTGGCTGAAACCATGTCGCGCGATGCTGTCACTCTCTAGTAAGCATGTGAAAAAAAAAAGGACAACTGAATCCAGTTTAAATACTAAGGAGCAGTGTTTAATTTATTCAAAAAGAGAATAGAAGGGAGGGGTTAGTAAAATGTACAGCAAATAATATGTTGTCGAAAAAAAAAAAAAACCAAATCGATTTGGACATTCTTCTCAAATACAAATAAAAAGTAGATGCATACAGAAGCAAATATTTTCAAATATGAGCTATTTCTATCAACTGATGGCAAGCTCAGTGGTATGAGGTCCGAACTTTGTCACTATTGACATTCTCGCTCAACAGCTCGTAAGTCAACCTCAACTGCCCTGACATACTCTCAGCCGGTGCACAATGGCTCACTGTTGTGTTTCACTCCTTTGAAGACTTTATATTGGTTTGGATGAGAGACACCTGCATCTCGGCATCAGCCAAAACTGTTTATTGAGCTCAAGCTTTCAAAACGGCGGCAGCACGCTTCCTTTCCCGTTCAGTCCTCAGGGCATGGATCCTTTCTGTTCTGATCATAGCACCTTCCGCCACTTCTTCGCCCAATGGACCATTTGAAGCATATTCTTGGTTGTACAGTCAACACCCGATTTTTCGAACTGCTTAAGGGCCACCAAAACGTCCGAAAAATTGGCCCGTTGGAAAAAATGAATGCGTCTTTTACTGTCCCTTAGGGGCTCAAACTGCCACAGGCACATTCGGTAAAGCTCTGAAGGCATGTCGGTACACGTATTAGGCATATCGGTGCTCATACTGTGACAGGAGATATTGGGTGCAAGCGTGTATAATTAACCCTTTGAGGGTCAAGGACGTAAATATACGGCGGCACGAACAAGTCCGAAAATGGTCAATGCCGTATATTTACGGCGCCGTCTGTACATTTAAAAAGCGCGCCCATTTCCTAACTTTTTATTTTCTGTCATGTGCTGCCACTATGTGGGAATACAGGGAATTTTTTTGCGCACCTCCTCATCTCAGTTTTCGTTGCAGGGTTTGTTTTAAAGCTAGTTCACTCCCACGCGTCTATATAGTACCGCCTGTGCATTGGCACGCGCTTGGGTGGGTGGCGGTTGGGGTTTTGTTTTCGCGGGTGGTTTCGGCTTCTTGCACTTGTAAAACTGATGGCTATCTCGTTACTAACCGCTCAAAGGGTGACCGCATCTTTTTCGCTCGTTCAGTGCTCACAGCGGTGTGCATAGGAAGGATGCCGCCGTGCATAAATTTCCGCTGCCTTTTTTTTTTTTGACACTCGCAAAAACTAATTGCCTCTGGTTGGCGATAAGATGAAGATTAGCGGAAGTTTGTCACACGTTTTGCTTTTTTGATGGGCACACAACCACACAGTTTTCTTGAGTACGTGCACCTATGCAGTTCCATTACGCTATGGATGTACACATTAGATATTAGTGTAAGACCAGGAAGATTTGAGTCTCACGAAATATTCTCGTGTGCGCATTTTCAAGGCTTTGAACTATGTGTATAAAAATGCATCAAATTTTTAATTCTGAGTTTATTTCCTTTTTTATTGTTGTTATTCATGAATGAAGAGTACATATATACCAATGCAAAATATTTTTTTTCTCACTTTACGGTCACCCTAGAAAAATTGCGGTGAATTTTCGAAAGAAGTCCCTAAGAATAATTAAAACCTGCAAAAAAAAAAAAAAAAAAAAGAACCATCAACCGTGGGCGGTCGCATATGTCAATAAAAATTGACCCTCAAACGGTTAAGGAATACATACTGTGTCCCGTGGCAATTGTCCGCTCCCATGCTTGTTATGCTTCACCGCAATACTTTTATGGATGTATGCTTCACCAAGTAGAATTTCTGTACGGAGGCGAAGCTGACTTTTGGGAACCGGCATTATGCAATGCACCATGCTTTCTGAGCTTCAAAGCCAATCGCAAGGAAACACAAAGGCAGAATTGGCGCCATTGCTGACAACGAATGCTTTCAATGAAAAACATGGCACCCAATGGCAAGAAGCTCAATAGCGAACGCCGAAGCAGCTAGGCCTAGCTTTGCCGCAGTGGTGGCTATGGCTGCCAGCGGATCTGTGTGCGAGAGCGCTCGTTCAAGGCAGCGAGGTAATCGAAACTGTAGCGGTGGTGGCTGGCTTTGATTACTGCTGTTTTGGACATGCGGTCAGGGCAAAAAGTCCGGAAAATTGGACAGCGAAGGGTTCTTGCTTCCGAAATTTCAGACGTTCAGATACACTGACTCTATGGGGTACGTAATGTTGCTGCAAAGTCGTCTCAATTATTGGGCATCTGGAAGTTCGGTCGTTGACTGTACACTGACAACTCCTCTAGCCAATGGGAGGACATCAAAGACTATTCATTACGATTCCTGTCTGTTACTCGAACCAGCATTACCACGACTTTCGTTCCCTTTCAATAAGATTACAGCTAATTTTCCCTGATAGAAGCACAAGTTCCCCGAGTTTTCCCAAGTTTTTCCAGACTACTCAAAATCCCTGAGAATTCCTGATTTTCCCCATTGGTAGACAGACACCCTGCACAGCACCATTCAAACTGTTACTAGGGTTGCTGCAGTGCCTCCATGAAATACAAACCAGCAACTCTAGATATGGTAGCCTATGGGGCCGAAAGAGTTAAGCAGAAAAACAAGGTCGTCATGGCATGGACAGGGACAGGAGTGGTTTGTAGACATGCCGCTGGGATACTATGTAGCACTTGTTTCACGCAACACACCCAGTGTTTTATACGCAGTCATGCAAATGCTGCTGTGCAGCGACGCTGTTAGTGGCCTCTCTAGTCAATCTGGAAGAGATGCTGAAAGCGCAAAGAAAAGCCAGATATTGGTATGCAGTACCACACAAAAACTAACCGTCTGTGATGATAATCTGTGGTTCTGTCATGTTTGGTTGAAGGTAGCGCACCGCCGTTATAACAGATGTCTTGACTATTTTGAAAAAGGGGAGGTGCGAGCACAATGTAGGTATAAGCAGACATCATATGCCTAACTAATACACCATCACAGCAGCCACAGACCTAAATCAGTTCCAATATTGTTCAACTTCTAATGCCTAAAACTCCATCTGTTAACACATCCATGTACAAATTAGACTGAAACAGTACTGCTTCTGATTGATGCACTGAGCAAATTTCCTACTCAGAAGGACTATATTATTTATATTACCTTACAGGTAATGTGAATGCGAATATGGTAATGTGAATATTACGCGGCAACATCTTATTCACATTACCTGTAAGGTAATGTGAATAATATGGTACCATCTTCAGAGCTTCATATAAAAGTATGTGCGCCAGCTCTCAGAGTACCACCTTACTGCAAATGCCACTTCTGACTACATCACTTCACAGCATGATCTTAGTTCCTCAACCCTAGGAAATGACAAAACTGCTTCTCTGCACTGCACAGGCTATCCTTCTCAAAGTGAGAATAGGGACGGTGGGGACAACTACAAAGACAACAGCGATAACTACAAAAAACGCTACACTGCAGTTAGGCACATATACAAAGAAAAAAACAAGAGAGTTTCAAATGGGCTTTGCTGCCGGCCCAACACCCATCAGTTGCAGCCATAATTCTGGTGTATCTTTGCAACAACGTTGCTGATGTGGCTTTGTTACCACACTTTCTTTACGACTTGCTTTCTTTAGCAATACACACTGTTAGTCGAGCTGGCGCATGATACTATAGTGCAGAAAGAGATGGACGAGAAGGACAGGATAGGAAAGGTGCTGGATGACGTTTTTGCACTAGAAAACATGTTAACTTACAAGAAGAGAAAAGACTGATCGTGCTTGTTCTGTCTTCACTCTTCCTGTCAGTAATGTCTTATGTTGAAAAAAATATGGTCATCAATGTATTGAATAGCCCAGAAAGAAGTTCTTTTAATGATGGTTGTTGCTTTGTGACTGCACATGCTTGTTGAAATTTTCATCTGTGTGCACACATTTGTGAAGCCAACCAACATGTGAAACCAAAACCCACAATGCTTTCTCTGCGCAGCACTGACCAGCATGCACAATTGCCTGTGCAGTATGTGCTTCGTTATAAAGGGTGAACCAGTGCAGGAACACAAAGGGATAGGGACAAGTACTGAACTTTCAGCTCACGGTTTCACACATGCATGCATAATTTATACTCAGATGAATGAGACAGATAAAAAGTAAAGCAAGATACAAAGCATGATCATAGAAAGAGGCACGAATGAGGGGGCATTGCAAAGGGCCGAAACCAAACTAATCCAAAACTATATGGCAACCAAGGTATCAATGTACCAGAACACAGCAGTGATGTTGGAACAAGTTCCCATGCAAGAGTGGCAGTACCTACGTCATTGTGCTACCCTGTGGTAACAAGTATATTGATCAGGCAGACAGATGCCTTAATGATAGGTTGTAAGAACAGAGCAACAACATTAACAATGGTTCCTCTGGCTTACTTGCATTGCACTGCAAAGAGGATGGCTGCAAGCCACATAATACCAGTGTATTCGGTAAATGCAGCGAACAGACAATTTGTGAGATCATGAAAAAAGCTGAGATTATGACGGGAGAATTGCATCAACATGCCGTCGTTCCTCTTACCTGAAACAGATCTGGTCTATCTGGCATCTGCTACTTGACAGTGACTGTTGTACACCTTTTGTCTTTGTGGTTGACCTTGGTTGCTGTATAGCTTTGCATTAGTTTGGTTACAGTGCTTCGCGATGCCCCCTCGTTCACACTTCTTTCGGTGTTGCCATGCCCTGTATCTTTTTTCCTCCTCTCCTTTTTTTGTGGTTAACCCTTCTCGCATGTCTCGCTCATCTGATTATAAATTCTGTGCGCATGTGTGGAATAAAATCAGCAGGAAGTTCAGCGTTTGTCCCTCTCCCTTTTGTGTTTCTGCATTGGTTCACCACTGATTATGCAGTGTCAAATTGTGCAAATCACCACCTTGTTAAACCATGTGCTATATGTTTTACATGCCATCCTTCCAGCTGTGATTCTACACTGTGTGCATGCATACCATTTGACTCCCCATAGCTCCACAACTTCCTATGAGCTCAAGCATGGAGTTGCCTCCTTTTATGCCTGTAATACCTGAAACGTAACATTTTGTTCATATTTCATGCTAAACACCCCTCTTAGCTTTTCCAATGACCGATTCTTCCTTGTATAAAAAATAAGGGACCTAATTTACAAGTGCACTATGTAGTAAGTTTGGGCCTGTACCTGAGGGCAACCTCACCTCCAGCCAACACAGCCAGGATAAGCACTTGCCTAGAGAACTGGGGACCCTAATCTGCTCAACTCCCAAGCTCATTGCCACTAAGAATCACTAAGGCAGCAATTGAAGTTAAGTAAAAAGTAGTCCCAGGCTGCTCATTCGGGCCTCAAATATATTTTTAAAAGCAATCACATTTTTGGTTTGTGTACAGACAGCACTTTTTTTCACCAAATTTCAGAAAAAGAAACATGTGGCCCTAATCAAACTTATACGATGGATTGCAGGGCTTTGTGCAAATCATGTGGACTGAAGCTTACATTTTACAAGGTTCAGTTCCAAATATTTAAAAAAACTGTTGTCTTCCAATACTGTTAATGGGACAGTGATGGCAGGCTGAAGTCTAGCTGGTGTAGTAGGTTGGTTATAGTCCTGAAAATTCCTCAGTGCACTGCGAAAATTACAACTTATGACAGTATGTCTCCTGAAAGCCCCGTATTGCTGGGGAAAACAGGTGGAGGTACTGTCATCCACATATTTAGGTGACACTAGATTCCTTCACTTTGGCGACAATTTCGAGGGTATGCGTTGCTGGACACATTTTTTTTGCAAGGACCAGAGATGGCTCACACAACTGCCCTAACTCCTAACTGTGTTAAGTGATCTAAGATGACTGTTTGGCCATGTTGACAGAACCTCAAGTGATGCTTTGAAAATTTCAAGACGCTTATCACATTAATTTGACTCAATGTTTGCTTCTAGTGCCCGTTAACCCTTGAACCCTCACATTTCCAAAAAAAAAAAAAGGAAAAAATTGTCAAATTATTTTGTCTAGTCATTTTTGTCATTCTGATTCTGAAAATGTATTACTTGACTGGTATCTGGTTACAATGAACAAATTTCTATTTTTTTAGAAGAGAAAGCTGCTCTTGATGGCAGCTTTCTCTCAATGTGAACTGTAACTAGTCTTTGGCAGTGGGATCAGCACAACATCGAGCTGAACAAGCGCGACTAGTCATTGGCGATATAAGCACAACCTCCCATGACGAGTACAGCTCGGGATTGGGGGTTAAAAGGTTAATGTAAGGCCAATGATGCTTCAACCTTGGGCTCTATAATGTAAAACTATTCCAAACTTTTCTATTCCAATTCTGCAATCAGCCCTCCGCGATTGGCCAAAACTTTTTTGGACCACCCCTACTTCACCTGTCTGTAACGCGACGTCACGACAACCGCAATAGCTCCCCATCTGATATGACGTGTACGCACTGATCATGCATGATTTCACTGAACAAAAGAAAAATCGTTATTTATGATTTGACGACTTTTCACGCCATTAGCCCTCGACTATGGGTCAAAAGTTTTCGGACTGCACCTACTTCCCCTGCCTGTCACGTGACGTCACAAAACCGCAAAAAGTCACCGCGTCAAAGTGACGTGTACGCGTTAAAGATGCATTAATATTAATATGCTGAACAAAACTGAATTTTCTTCTGAATAGCAGCAGGCTGCCCCATTCCGAAAGGAATAAAAGATGGCCACCGCCAATCGCTCAAGCACTGGCTACTCGCACCTGCCGGAGAGCATGGGTTTATTTGCGTATAATAAAACTTCTTGCGTGGCAGTGTAACGTTTTCGAGCACTTTCGGTACGTTTACGATCTCGTTATGCCAACTATCTTTAGCTGAGGATCCGTTTTAGTGTCATTCTTAAGCTTTTGTTGCATGCCGCCACGATTTTCGACCAGCCACCTCAAGCCAAGTAAGGGAAAGCGGACCAATCGCAGACGGCGGCACTACCCTTTTCATCCGGTTAGATTTTAAGTGCAGCGGCTTGGCCCCATCGAATCCCTCTCCATTTGAGCGTGCTCCTCGCCTCTTGTCAGCCAATTAGATAAGACAAGCTGCTCAGTGTAAGCGATGTTATTTTTAAATGAAACAAAAGTGACCTCCTCCTATGAACGAGGAGAGCGTTTGATTGGTCTGTTCAGACAATCCTGCGGGTGACCGCCGGATGCTTGTGTCGGTGGTTATACAAACTTGAAGTCAGGAGATTGGATAAAAACATATGGGAATAGTTTTACGTTTTAGGGCCCCTTAGCTTGTAAAGCCAACACGAAAAAATATATTTCTTTTTGCGATATGGTGCCTCTGAAGTTCCTGATAGTACTTCTCTTCACAAGCAGAAAAAAATTATTTTCATGTGCAAGTTGGCTGGTGCACATTTCAAACAAAGTCTTTTATGATCATGAAAGTTATGGATAGGTTTCCAATGGGGGCGTGTTAAAACAGCACTAATACAATAAATGTCTCCAAAATTTATATATGACAAAGGACGCCACACGAGTGTAGCGAACTGGATACCACCACCAGTTGTCATTTCTAGTTACAGACTTTGTAGGTATCTGCCTTGGATGCTCCGACTCCATGTCAAAACTTATGTCTGCTGCTACGCATGCGTTTTGTGTTGATACAAATAAATCCACTGTTACTGTGGGTCGTGGTGGTCCTGTTCTCTGCCCCCTAACTGTACTATCCCAAATGATGTGCTGAAAAGACCAAACCTGTTCTAGCTCTAAAAAATAAAAGTTGCCCAATGCTTGACTTAAAGATTGTCAAACAAGCTTATGACTACATATGTAAGGTCTGCACAACTACTCCATATACTGCCACAACTCAAAGGGGAGCTCCAAGACAGTCAATTAAAATGGCTGTAATAGCCATACACAGAGTTTGTCTGCACCTTTGTGCAATAATGGCAGAGTGCTAGCCATAGCCTCTTCCCACAATTTGTTCGAAAGATACCTGCAACTATGGTTGCTGCACCTATGCACACCCACCTTCTTCGTCAGATGCAGGTGATGTTGGTGACTGAGCAGGTGACTGCAGTGGACTGGATGTCCGCTGTGGTCCCTGGCTTGGGACAGCGACTGGTTCAACAAGCAATGGCTTTAAGCTGTCTGGCACATCATCATCAACTGCAAAGAGGCATAACATGCCACTCAATGACAAGCCGCTGCTGCGATATAACATTCTCCAGTGCTGGCGTGCAACAACGGTTTAGAGCCAAGCTGTACAAAGAATTTATCATGATGCAACCCAAGTCCTTTAAAGAAGCAACTTTGAGAGTGTCCTTTTCAGGATAAGAACACTTAACGAGCAAATTCCAGGCACACTTGGAAAATTGGAGCAATTGTTTTAATCTGTAGCAGGAACAACCAACCCCCAATTTGCATCAACAAAAATTGCACTGACAAGAGGCAGAGTATAGAACAAAAAAGAGACGTGACTATACAAACAAGAAGTAGCTGATGTCCATTAATATCACCCACCACCCCCAGATGCAGACACACAAATGCACCACTCACTTGATTCTCCACGCTGCTTTCTTTCCACAAGTCGCTTGTAGTCTTCAAGCTCAGAGTCAGTAATGTTGTCAAAGGGATTCTTACTATAGGCAGTTTTGTAGACCATAGCATTGTGCTGATAGTCACGCTGAATTATCCCCTTCGATGCAGCACCCACAAGCACAACTTGGTCGCCTGTTGCACTCGCCACAGCATCCTATGCAGGCCAGAGAGCAAATTGCATGACATGCTTGCCGACATTCAGAAATTTAACTTTCCAAATGTAGAGGGTGTCTCAACCTAATGTTGAATTCCAATGGCAGATCGCGAGCGCTCCCGCGGAGGCACTTAGTACAGGGAAATCAAGTGAGAGGGCGCAAGACTAGGATTAGGTAGGCCTCATTACCATCACCTGGATCATCCCAGCATTACGGCAGCTCTAGCCCTGTACCAGCATTCCATGAGTTTGTTTTTCATCCATGTCAAAAGAATCATCACTGGACTTCGAAGTTATAGTGTCGGAGTCAGAGCTGTCACTATCCAGGAGCAGGAACAAAAACACATGGCGCAACGTAGCGTCCATGTTTTTCACGTTGTCCATAGCTGCCCGTGACCGGAAACAGACGATAGTGACAGAAGGCAGAGGTGGGTAAAAGAAATACATCAGGTGGACTTCTGGTCAAGTCTCAATTTCGGCAGAGCGAATATTTTTGCTCCGTAGAGCGATCCGGAATGAATGGCTGGTCCTAATCTCCCGTTGGAACATACAACTCATGCTCTCATTTTGCCATTGGAATAGGATTGCTTCATACAGAGCAGAGAAACTTGATCTGGATCTACCATTGGAATTCAACCCAAGTTTGGCTTAACAAATCACAACAATGGGAACATGCTTAAAGGGACCCTGAAACGATTTTGACGATTTCCTACAAAAGTACTAGTAAAAAGTAAAGTAAGTAGGTCCTTCTGGTCATTATTTGACACATCTAAGGGCTCCACGTAAAGCGTGTAATTTATTATAAGGTTTTAAAAACGCACGTCGCTGCCGATCGCAGCACACTGCGCGGCGGAATCTTAAGCCGCCCCTACCCATATGATGCCAGTGGGGTGAGCTATCCGATTGACTGACCAGGGCGCGTGATCGATAGTTTTTCCAACTTTATGGTAAATAAATTATGTTCGTAATAGTTGGAATGTTAGTTCATTTGTTTTTATAAAAAGAAAGTAATGTAAAGGGAATGCACAAGAACAATTTTTCAGTAAACTTAAGCACTTCCGGCACACAGCAAGGTGTCGTCTGCTTGTGTTACAACATGCTCCGTCTTTGACGAGAGCTCCGCCGTCAGTGTCGGTCTGTCTTTTCGCGAGCGCTATGATTCGACTTTGTTGCGTTGTGGACTGCAAACGTAGTGACTGGCAATATGCCAAGCTGGGACATTGTGTCCCTCTGCAAGCCAGTAGACGAGCGGACTGGCTGCAGCGCATCAGACTGCCGCTATCCGATCGGCACCAGGATTTGCGCATTGCGGCCGTCACCTTACACAGGAAGATTACTAACGCAATAGCGGTTCACGAGTCCGGTATTAGAGTAAATGCAAGCGCAAGGTGACAGGGCCTGGCCGTATCCCCTTGCGTGTCATTTCATGGGATGCACCGAAACGCAAATGTGAATGGTCTGCACGGTGCAGCCACCTGGTGGCATAGAGCGCAACTAGACACAGTAGCAGTAACAAAATGTATTCTTTACTGCTGGTGTAAATGTTTCGCAGGATAGTTTGTGAATGTTTAAAATGTTTTACACTTGGTTAGAGCAATATTAGCTCTTTCTTTGGCTGGTTAAGCTCTGCGCCACGGGTGGCTGGATCGTGGAGAGCGATCAGGCAGCTCACGTACGTCTACGCGAAGGTTCCTTCATCAGCTTGAGTTTATGCCTCCGCCGTTCTGTCGAATCGTTCAGCCAGTGTGTGGTTACCGGAATACCAGACACCTCAGCGCTGCGACAGAATGCTCGCAACGCACGCTGCTTCGATAGCTCTCGCTTGGGGTCGACGGCCAAGCAGCGAGCGGAGAGGTTTCACGCGGGCGGGGGCGGGCTCCAGAACAACCCGAAGTGGATGATGTAACGTCGCATCGTGACGCATAACCAGTGAAGGCGGAGCTTAGCGCCTATCGCTCGGCGAACGAGTTGAGGAGGAAAAGCATGGCTAGGGAGGAGGGTAACTTGTAATCGCTTGTAGCTCCATTAAAACGTAACGCTTCACTTGGGGCGCGAATGTTCTACTTAAGCTGTACCCTATGCGACTACAAGATTTGTCCGAACCGTTTCAGGGGCCATTTAACAAACACGAAACTTCTTCACTTATGTGGTCTATAAGTCAATCACAGCAATGCAAGGATCAAGTAACAACTGTGCATGCGCAGTTACCACATTGCAGCAGCCGATTGGAAATAAACAGCAGCATGTGGTGATTGAAGGCACCCTATTATCAAGAAGCTATTAGTTTCAGAGATCAAACCTGATGCCATGTTTTCATGAACTGTCAATACTGGCGAGACTTCTATCATGGCCATTCTAACTAAGCTGAAGGCATAACTTGCAAGTGCTGTCATCTTTTTGCATAATACTGGACAGCATCACTTATGCATTTCTCCAATGAAGTGTTTGCTTCTGTAAACCTTCCACAAGACACAGGAAAGGTTTGCAGCTGAAACATGGCAAGAGGTTTATGACCTCATGCCAAAGTGTAGAAAACAAGTACATCATAAGAGCTGAACCTGTGGCCTTGGTGGGTAAACAGACCTGTGAATGTCTCAGACAAGCATTTAAGTTGTATGTACGCAGTGAGTGGATCTAAGAAATGGAATGCAAGGACAGCTAGCTCTTTTTTCAAAGAGAGGGCTCCTCGCCATTTTTGGAACAGCCAGCTGACTGCCAGTTAATGTCAGGTAGTAGCAGCCCACAGATTCCTACCACTGAGCGATTCTTATCCATGAATTACTTGCACACACAAGCTCATGCATGCATGCCTACTCGGCCAGTTTATCTAGGAAGTGGCAGTTGTCAACACATAATCACTGCTCCTTTGTAACTGTCAGGCCAGCTTCGTTAGGGGCACACCTTGAATAGTTACCAAAAGCACACAAGGGGAAGGGGGGGGGAAAGAGTGCAAGGCAGTGAACTGCCACTGATTCAGGGAACTGACGAGTTAAAGGGGAAGAAGTAAGCATAACACTCTCTTCATATAAGGTCCTTTTAAAAATATTCCGCCGAAAAGTAGGACCCCGTTGATACGTTCCTGCTATGTACGTTTTTCCGGCACCAACGTTTGCAATCGAGAGCACAAAAAATGACCATATAGAGTTACGCTCATTTTGACCGGTTCATATGTTCAAGGAAAAAAATCTTTCGGCACCAATGTTTAGTATGTTGCCAAACTGCAATTGCATGATATGTTTACTGGGCGCTAGATCACACGTAAACAAGAAAATGTGCAAGACGTGCGTGGTCGATAACAGTATATAGCTGCCCGACGCGGCAGCTTCACTGCAACACTCGCCTGCCCGTCTCGCGTGAAAATGCCAGCGTGCGCTCAGTTTTTTCATTTCGGTACCAGCAAATCTTCTCCGGGGTCGTCCGCGCGGTATTCACAGCCACCACCGCCAATCCTATTGCATAAGCACCTTTGCCTACCTGTTTCACAGCGTACACTGCCGTAGGAAGCATAGTGCACGGTTTTAATAGGCGATAACTGAAATGCGCCGCCGTTCCCTGCTGGACATTGTGATTATATACGTTTTGCGGCCACTAGATCCCATGAGAACAAGAAAAGGCGCGAGGCGCACGCAATCGAGAGCAGTATATAGCCGCCTGTCTCAAGTGAAAACGACTGTGAGCACAGTTTCTTATTTCGGTACCAGCCAATCTCCGCCTGGGTCGTTGCACGCCGCATTCACAGCTATCGCTGGCAAACTTATTGCAATAAGAATCACCACAGCGCGTAGTGCACAGTGCCATTTGTAGCATACTACACGCATTTAGTAGGCGATAATCTGAATGCACCGCAGTTCCCTGCTGCAGGCAGTGCGACGTGCCATCTGTAGCATACTGCACGCTTTCGTAGGTGATAATCTGAATGCGCCGCAGTTCCCTACTGCAGGCAGTGCAATGTGGGCACCATGCTTCGTTTCAGCGACATCCGGCATTGCCCACCAGCTTGATTTTCGTTCGGTTTCCCGTCGCCCTCTTAACTCTCATTACCACGCCTATTCAAATCACTCACTGGTGATAGATTCTTTGGATCACTGATTTCGACGTGTTGGATTCGTTTCTTATCCACTCAAGGTACTTTCAGAATCAGTTTAAGTTTTCCCGCTCCGGCAATGCTGCGATTTTTGACGGAGCTTTTGCGAACTATGTGCGTATGTTGTAGCGAAAAGGGCCGTGGCTGCCACCCTTTGTACACTCGAGAAAAAAGCACGTTGTTCACGATTATGCCGTATTAGCGTCAAAATTTTGTAATCAAATGACTCCCAGCAAGTCAAGAATGAAATTATATCGCCGGCTTTGCCGTCTGACAGTGCTGAGCGCTGATAATTAACCGAAACTCATGCCAGCTGTTCACTAGTGAGCTTTGGCTTGGAGTCCGAGTCGTTTTATTCTGGCAAAGTAGTTCTGAAGGTCCACCACATGTAGAACAGGTGGACCTGGCTCTTTCAAGCAGTTTCCAAGAGTTTTGGTTTTGCTTCTCTCATAAAATCCTGGCAAGGGGCGCTGCCGGTGTCACTGCGCAGTTATTTAAAATTGGTCCTAATGGTGTCACGCGTAGCGGCTGCGTTGCGAGAGAAGAGTCGTGATAATGTGGTGTCATCGGCAGCGAAGAAACTTCTGTTTACGCCAAGAATGCCGCCCCATAGCACATATGAATCAGCGCATGACAATGTCGTGGGATTTCTTTCTACTCTTCTCAGCATAGATGATAAAGACAATCTGCAAAAATGCTAACAGATATGCTTGGATGCATAATGTTGTAGTTGCCCAGCTACGCTGAGAGCGATTGGTTCTGGAAAGAGGTGCATGACTCTAGACGAACTGGGGAAGTACGTTCCTTGGATTTCCTTTGATATTAATGTTTGTGTAGTATTATGTTTTTTATTGTTTTTATCAACTGGCAGCAAAAATGGCGCTTTCAAGAATTTTTGTTCTATCGAACAATTATTTTTTTGGCAACGCATGTTTTTGGAAAGAGCATTTCATTATGCACAATATGCCCTGCTGTAATGTGTGCTGGAATATTATTTGTAGTGGCAAGTAAATTTTTTTTTGGACCCATAAAAAAACGACCATTTTCTCGCAGTAACAAAAGATTAAAACACTACGCAACAGGAAAAGAACAAAAGATGTCTTGGACCACCGCAGCACCACTAGCTCGACGTGTCTCGACTTATGGTGCAGCAACAATCCGCGCAATGCTTCGCATTATGTAGATAACAATAGCAGAGTCGGTCAAATTTTTTTAATTGCTTCTGATCATATGTTTTCTCGGTTAGTATGTTTTTTTTCCTCGCAGTTTTTTCCAAAACCTATCAAAGAGGTTCTACTGTACATTCTTTGCAAGGCACCACATTCATTCTAATATGTTCCACAGATTTCAGGACACCCTTAGAGGTACACTAAACTGCAATTTTAAGTGTGTGTTGTAGACCACACTGCACAACTCACTAATGCACCATTCTGCCAGAGTACAGATCTCCAATTTGTTTACAAAATGCAGAAAGCATAACGGCTCGCAACTCTGCTGGCACTTATACAAACTTGTGAAACAATAAAAGTATGTCATTGGTTGATACCTTCACATTTCTGTTGACCATGCTGACAGTCAGTGCAATAGTGTTTTATTCCATTTTCACAGAATGCATATTTACCCATGTTTGCATCTGCGGTGCTTTAAAAGACCGCAAGAATAAAATTGTGGCACCAGCATGCTCATCAATAAGCACGCAAGTGCACTGGAGCATGAACTCTGCTCGTGTTGGTGGTGTGGAATTCAGACCCTAGATGACGCCTCAACTCCTTCCCATCAATTTGAAACTGACAAACCCTGGTGTGGAAGAAGCACTAGCATTCAATAGTGTGTGGACGTGAAATTTTCTTGGTCTGTAAAAACAAAACTGCCTCAGATTCCAGTCTCCTCTGTGCAGTCCAGGAGATACTTTACTCATGGGAAATAGCTGCGTTGAGTGCTTTGTAAGCAGGCATCTCCTCATCCCGCTTAATTTTCATGGATACTAACTAGCTAAACCAACGTAATAAGGTCCTGCCAAGCTGAAAGCAACATGCGACTTCGGTTGCACCTAATGTGCTACTGTAGCAAACATCGCCAGTCCCTCACTCACAAGTGCAGTTTGTTACGTTATCAGGAGTGCAGAAAGTGCAGAACAGGGTGACAATGAGTACTAACATGAAATTTGGAGGCTGCAAGGTAATAACTTGGCAGCCACATGAGAATTTGCCTCAATGCCCTACGAATATTTAGTATATATAGCTGTAACCCATTCTGGCTTAAATTATTCAATGCTCAAATGTAAATAAAATGAAACAGACATTCGCACTTTGTGGCTTTTGATATCAATAGAAACAGTTGCTAGACTATTTGTATACATGAAATGGTCAAGTGAAAAAGTGGTCGCCATGAGAGCTTGGTCAAATAGGCTGTTTTTTAACGCATGATGTTAAAACATAGCATGCCAGACAACCACACACTAACAGCTTTGGACTTACACATTTCAGCAAAAATCGCAGCACAATTCAGCACTGAACTAAACATCTCACTCCGCCATGAATAACATCAATTACATATGTGGTGGTAGTTGCAGGAGAGCGTATGCCCAGCTCATTTCGTGCCATTACACTCCGACACCATAGAAATCAACTTGTTCTGCGCCATAATATCAGTGATGAGATGAAACAGACTAACTAACTACATCTTGTTTAAACCCACTAACAAACCACATCACATTGAACTTGCGCTGACGCTCCAGGGCACTGTCATAGAATGCGTAAAGTGTAAAAAATTTCTAGGTGTGTGGTTTGAGGAAAGTATGTTGTGGAATACACGCATAACTAACCTCAGGACTGAGCAGAACAGTTGGTATATTATTCAAATTGTCCGATCTAATTCCTCTGCAGCTAAAGAAGGCCATATAATATGCCTACTTCTACTCCCATTTATCCTATTCACACAAGTTTGGGGCACTACAATGACTACGAAGTGCTGAGGATTTTTGAGTATTATCATGGTGAACCCAAAGATCCACCAACTAGTCATTAAACACAATTTGCTCAAAGGGAGTAAAATATATGACTACAAGCTCCTCCAGCACATACATAAAACCTGCTACCTTCAGCACACACGTCAGCTCGTTATGCACTGTAACAAATGGATAACACAACAAACATTTACAAATTATGGAAGGGCTGTCCTCGCCTATCAGATGCCCGCACTTATAAAGCGTGCTACTTCACAAATAAATTTCAGCATGCAACTTTAAAAATTCAAGTCGCAAATATGAGTTTTTTTTTTGTTATACGAGAACCCTTATTATAACACAAGCGCATCTTTACTTTTGACGTTGCTATGTTTTGAATGCACATGAAAAGATGTTCGTAGTCACTATACCTATTTTTTATCTTGCATTGTGTATTATTTTCACTATTTCAATATACCCAGTGATGTAAAGTCTTTCCAATTTTCGTTTTGTGGATGTATCGCTTCGCCTGCTGTCTGTATGGTCCCCAGGTACCCTCAAGTTATCTATGACCTTTTTTGCCTGGAGGACCCCCAACTTTACGTTGGAAATAAAGTGAAGATATGACAGCATGGTGTGCTGCGATTGTTGCTCCTGATTTCAATAAAAGTAACAGTACTAAAACTTGCATTACTTACACTACAGATATTCAAGGCCCAAATGTTATTGTATGAAGATAAAGCAGCTTTTATAAAGGTTACTCACCTGCATTTTCTTAACTTCTTCCCAAGTGACTCCATCAAGAAGGTTTGATTGTGGCCCTGCATTTATTTTCGAATTGAGGCGGTTTTCTTTCAGCTGTGAAAGGAAACAACCAGGCCATATAAGATGATACTTCAAATCAGCTATCAGGGTTATCACGCTCAGTGTGGGCCAACTGACTATGCACGAGCAAAAGCAGACAAGAAAAAATCATCTCTACATTCACTTGCCGTCAGTGTATTTTTCACACTTAGCTAGCAAATGCACTGATAGCATGGGCAGCAAAAATAGTGAGAGCCAAGAACTGCCATTTGCTATAGTTAGACTTCACATTTCATGTTGCATCATGCGAAAGCTCAAGCACTGTTGAAAGTGCACCTTTTGATATAGTTTTAAGGCAGTTCACTCAAAATAGTGTTGCAACATTACAGAACAGCAAGACTAGTACAGCTGCTGTGGCTGTGAGCATCCAGAGAAAAGGGTAAATGTCCCTTGAATGGAGCCAGCAGATACCAGTAAAAGCTTTCCATATACTAGAGAGAGAGAGAGAGAAAGGATAACTGAAAGAAAGTATTGCAGACTCCATTTTATTATGAATACGAAGAGTATCAGAAGTTCAGCTTAACACAAGCGCAGATTCCACAAGCTACTAAATGAAGACTGCCAAGCTCCACTTATCCTAGAATTCTACTTGAAGGAGTTTGTTTTGGATCAAGTCTGCCATACTACATTTCTCGGGGGGTAAAAAAAATAATTTTGACTACACCTGTGGAGCCACCTCACCCCCACAAAACAAAACAAAAAGTACCCAGAAGAACAATATACCCTTACTTCACTATACGCCTGTCAGCTTTTTGTGATCCTCATATTAAACGAAGTAGCTTTGCCGACATAGTAAAATCACAAAAAGCACACCACTAAAGCATTAAATGTAATGCAAAAACATTGAGTCAAACTGAACTGATGTACAGATATAACTTCTAGGAAAGCTACAGAAGATCTTGAACTGTGGGCTGTTTTACTTTGGACTAATTACTCACTCTGGCCAGGCTCCCTCCCTCCCACATATCGATTACATGCAGAAGACTCAAAGGTTGCTCATGCATTTAATTATAGTGTGCAGTCATGACCACATGCTGAATTGAACAGTTTAAATTGCGAGGACTCGTCTAACAAGAACCCTTACCACATTGTAATGCTCCAGAGTGGGTGGTGTCCACTTGTCTTTTTATCATCACAGCACATATTACGCCACTTGAGACGACAGCAATGGAAATGTGTGCTCAGTTTTGCTTTCGGCAGCCTTTTATTATTCATTTTTTTTTATGTTACACTAATGTTCCAACAAAAACATCCCTATAACAATGCTAATAACACATCACAAGCATGTATTATGTGGCACACATTCTAGTAGTGCCAAATTAAACACCAAGGCATCAGTGCTAAAGCTGCAAGTATATATTAGTAGCTGATCACTTCTTTAAGTTGAAGCATTAATATGCAATTCTGACTAATAAGCCAAATTACCTTGCTGAGTGAAAGTGATAAATGACCAAGCCAAGATGTATGAAATTTTGAATCTCCATGCAAAGCACTTTTATCGGAGAAAACATTTTTTCCGTAAGCACTTGAATTAAGCTACATTCATGGAAAAGTTTACAATAACATTGCAAGTAGCAGTTTATGCACATTTGCCCTCTGCAACTAAGAATTTACTGTTAATGCTAGTATTGCGACTCGCTTGCCTGTGATTCTTCTGGGTTAAGCTATGTTTACTCCGTCCAGCAGGCATGTGGATAAAACTGACAACAAATCAGAAGCAGATGGGAGAGTTTGCTGCTGTTTATTCAGAAAGCAAGCTTTACAACCAACAAACACATCTGCCACACAGAAAAATATTTTTTTTTATGCACATAATGGCTCAGCTCATTGCAACTAAGATGCTGATCTGAAGGTATCCAGTGCAACAATAAGCTGAATACCTACTTCACTTGTGATACATGTTTCTGCACTACTTCTGCCTCTCCCCACCAATGCAATCTGCAAGCGATAGGCAACAAGAGAGCAGCCACGAAAATAAAAGCCAGAGACCAAAACACTTTCCTGCATAAAGTACTACAAGCATATAATGAATCAAAAACACTCCAAGCAAAATGAGCTGTGCTGCACGCAGAAGCCCCATGCACAAAGGTACAGGCAAAAAGGTGACATGTACACTTATTTCTGAACACGTGTTCAGATCTGATCTTGTTTCTTTACTAGCTTACAGCATGGCAACCAGCAAATAAGTCAGTTACGAACTACCCAGTCTCAAGCAAACAGAAATGCAAAAGAATACATGAAATGAAAGCTCCTAATGATTTAAGGCTATTAAGGGCAGTTAACACTAGCTGCCATAAGAATGAGAATAGGCTTAAACCCCAAAAATAGCTGCTAAATTTATGCTACAGCCACTTATGCTACGACACTTTCAGTGCTTTTGTGATGTCACCACAGGTGCTTGTGACTTAATGGGAGAAAGAAAAATAAGAGCAAGGAAGAGTAAAGGTAAAAGCACCTGTCAGTGAAATGTTTCAAAACAGCAACTACGTCTACTTTCCAGTCTCCACAACATGTTTCTTTTCCAGAATGACTGCAAGATGGCTCTCTCTCTCTCTCTCTCTCTAGCAAAAATTTAATTTGGTGCCAGGACCTCACTTGCCCATCCCAGGCTGCCCCGCAATGATAGAAAGAAACAAATGAGAGACTGACCTCTTTCTGCTTGCGCTTAAACTCAGCAGGGTCAGTGCCTTTGGGCACAAACTGATGGGACGTGTCTATTTTAACGGAGGTCGAGTGGGAGGGGGAACCTTCTTGCACCCACTGCGGGGGAAAACAACAGGCAGTCAGTGCTCGTGCACTCAGCATAGACCAAAAAGCAAAGCTAGGCTCATGACAGAGAAAGCAGGCAGAGTACAGAGAGAGACACTTTCCAAGCATGGTCATCAGCATAACAGTGCCATACAAACAAAGCAAAAAGAGAAGAAAGACAGCTTAGAATAAAATGGTCTTCAACATAATGCATAAAAAAAGCAAAAGAAAAGAAAAAGAAAACAACAGCAATCATGCAAACAGAGCAAGAACACAAGCTTTTCAAGGTTTATTTCCTTAGCTGCCTTTCGATGAGCAGAGAGCCAAACTCTCAACCGAAGCTGGCTGTGCACAGTCAGTGAACTGCCCTTTGAAGAGTTATGTACTGCTACTCAAACCAAGATCTTATGTTCAGACATGAACACCAAACAACAAATAAAATAGTGAGTTATTAATGCACACGAGTTTCCTTGGTACACAGCTGGGAAGTGAGTTGCACAAACTTCAGCCAAATCATAGCTCACTTCTTCATGAACCTCATGTTGATGTCAGCATGAGTCCATACAGCAGCTAGTAGCTCAGAGAAAGTATTCTTTATCCCACGTGGTAAATTACAAACTATGAAGCTTACAAGATTACACAATTTCAAATTTTACAACACAGATGCAAATTACTTTTGGTAAGAGACTTGGAAAGCAAGTGAAAATGCAAATCAGACTAAGCAATAAAGAATAACAGAAATAATGGAAAGAAAAAAAGACAAGCCATGCAAAATATGAGGATAAGGTTTCCAAACAGAACAAATCAGCATGCAATTGGTGAGAAAAATGAAAAAGGGAGGGATCCTCATAAGAGGAGCAAGCATAAGTGTGCAATTAGGAGAAGCAAGCTTACTGAATCAGCTTCCCCACTCCCTCCAACTTCTACCCACTATAAAACAGAAACAAAAGGAAAAAATTAGTTAAAAACTCGACACAGGCTATAAATCACACATGTAATACTTCACACCATATTTCATGAAGTGCAGGGCGGTAGTGTATGCAGGTCAATCAATGATCAAATTAAAAAAAAGAGGAGGGGCAAGCCAAAGCAACTGAACAATCAACACATGGGTAATGACAATTAAGCATATCAAATTGTTTTTTAATGGGAAGGGAGGAGAAGTATGCTCAAGCAATGACACTTTCTCTTGCAAAATAGACAGGCTTTTTTTGTCATTCAGTTAAAGTGTGGCAAACAAAATTGCAGTTAAACCTTGTGTAATGTATTATTGTTTGAGAAAAACAAACTTCCATGTACATGAAAAAGAAATGGCTGCAAAGACTACGCAGCATACAACGTTGAAAAATGCACAGAACTATGCACTTGAAGCAAGGAGAAAATGCATCACAGCACAAGGCAAGTAATAAGGCATTGACAACTCATAATGTGCAAAAGAAAGGCAAATGGGTACCTCTGGCTTAGACTGCTGGAAATCAGTAAATGAGTGAAGCATAGAGGATACAGAACTAAGAGCCAACAATGAGTAAAGGTAAATGACTGCACATATTTCATACTCTACACTGTAGGGACTTCTGTTACATGCAGTACCATGTTACAAATTGCAGTTTAGGTCATTTCACAATGCTTTCTAAAAATTGAAGCCCAAAGAACTTAAAATGGATCATAATGAGTTGATGACAAGCCAGATCATTACATGTTCAGTACCTGTAAACAGTGGCCATAAAACTAATGGCAAGCATCACATACACAGTTACAAAGGAATGTGGATAAGGCATTTTATCACAATAACAGAGCCTTAAGGGAAAAAAAGAAGCACCCTTCCACCAAGAAAAACAATGAGGTATCTGTAACAAAAACTAGCACAAGAAATACTTCAGCCATCATCAAAGCTTTTCTCCATGAGCAAACATTCTATGGCAGCACAACATCATGGAACAGGACGACTCCCCCAACAGGGGCACACCACAAAAGTGTAGCAGAAAGTTACTTTTCCTTTAACCTCCCACATGTATTTATTCTACAATCATTGTCATTCTCAGTGGCAACAATTACAGCACAAACATTATGTGCTGAAGGATTCTTAACTGAACATTGCTGTAGCCAATCATATGCCAAATCAACATGCAATCTATACCAGATATACCTTGAAAAAGAGGATCAGCTAGGCAATAAGTTTACATTTTCTTTCCTGCACTTAGACAAGCATTATACCGTAGAGAGATGAGGCATATCCTTAAGAAGCAACATTCAAGAGGTATTCCAAAGCCACAAAAGGTACTCGCAAATGGCACACTAGCCGCTATAATTAACGCCTGAATACAGCACAATACTGAAATGTTCAGCTACAAGAAAGCCAGGCAAGGCAACAGGCTCCTTGAAATTAACCTACAGGCTTAAGCTGTTTACACAAAAACATTACAAGAGAGCTCAGTCACTGAAGCTGTAAAGTGAAAACTATCCAAGCAAGAGTAAAAAGTTTGCCTAGGTGGATTGCATTGTAAGCAATGACTAAATTCATGTGCACCATTTGAGCAAGTGAATACCAATTCTATCTGAGCAGCAGAAGCTCAAAACCTGAAATGAGGCCACTTTACATGCTTCTGATCCCAAATAAAATGCTACAGAAATGCTGCTCATATTCAAACATCACCAATTTGCACTCTTTTACCACCTATGATTTAACCCTTTGAGGGTCTATTTTTTTCGCCATATGCGACCGCCCAGGGTCAATTTTTTTATTGCAGATTCCAATTCTTCTGAGGGACCTATTTCGAAAAAAATGTACAGTAATTTTTCTAGCGTGACCGTAAAGTGAGAAAAAAATATTTTGCATTGGTATGCATGTTGTTTGTTCATGAATGAGAACAAAAAAAAAAAAGGAAATAAACTTATAAGAATTAACGATTTGGTGCAGTCTTAACACATAAGGATTACAAAATGCGTACACGAGAATATTTCGCAAGTGTCAAATGTTCCTGCTTTTACAGTAATATTTACATCCATAGCATAATCGAACTGCGTAGGTGAGTGCACTCAAGAAAACTGTGGTTGTGTGCCCGTCAAAAAAGCAAAACGTGTGAAAAACTTCTGCTAATCTTCATCTTATCGCGCAAACCAGACGCAATTAATTTTCGAGAGACTCAAAAAGAAAAAAAAAAGGGAGAGAGAGAGCACGCGTGTCAATGTGCAAGTGGTAGTATATAGACGCGCCGGAACAAACTAGCTCTAAAACGAACCGTGCAACGAAAACAAAGAAAGGGAGGTGCGAGAAAAAAAATTCCCTGTATTCTCACATAGTGGCAGCACATGACAAAAGAAAAAGTTAGGAAATTGGCGCACGTTTTAAGCGTACAGACGGTGCTGAAAATATACGGCATCGACCATTTTGGACTTTTTGCGCTGCCGTATATTTACGTCATTGACCCTTGAAGGGTTAATAATAAAAAAAAAGTAATAGTTATCACACTCCACACATCAGAAATATATATCACTGTTACATAATATTGTCGTGCATGCTTATGTAACACTGAATGGAGCGAACATTGTAGTAAACTACCTACTCAAGGTTCCGACTGCCACACCCTCTTAAGTCTGTTACAGCGAAGCTCTGCTGTATTGCTTGGCAGTGCTAAGAGGTGTGTAACAAATCACACAGACAATTTTCATCAGACTCAGCATCTGCTGCACAACTGCTGCCACTGAAACCAGAGTGTTTAACTGGTTAACATGAGACTGCAACAGCATGTAGCTGCTGCAAGTATTTGTTCCTGCTTGCTTTTCAGTCATCCTCTATTATGTCCTTTATAGGTTTAGAAGCACAGGTGCATGGGGAATGTCATGCAGCATTTTGTTTTACATGTGAAAGATTAAATAAGGGTAAGCACAATGAGACTGACTGGAAACAAACCACAAATTGAAAAAGAAAGGAGTGGTGGCGGGGGGGCATTCTCTATACACAAATGCCAGCAACAATGCTAGCTCAAGACAAGCTTCTTTTACTAAGCTGAAACATTGTCATGGTAGAGCAAGTCCTCTCTTTCCTGTGTAAGGATGGTCACTTAAGTAGATAGCAGAGTAACACACATCTCACTATATAAGTTCAACACAAGTAGGGAACGTGTACAGCGAGCTGACAACCACATTGACTGCTTGAAGAACAATTATAAATATCATAAAGGGGCTCGAATTTCAAACTATCACAACAAAAAGGGAAATGTAAGTGCTGGGTATTATACATAGAATCCCTCTTTATCTTTTGCTACAGTTTAGGAACATTTTTCTTGCTGCCACACATTTCGATTACGATTTGCATATGTAATTTCGAAATACAGTAGAACCTTGTTCATACGTTTTTCAAGGGACAGTGGAAAGAAAATGCAACAGCTGGGCAAATGTAACCGTGAGGAAGGTTGCAAATTGCCACAGCAACGTTTGAATGGCAGCCAGTGCAGTTATTGGTTGTCTTGGCCACGGTGGTGGTCTCAGCACTTGTATGATCAAGGGACATGTACAATGTTCTGTGACAATGGCTCCTTGCAACTCTTGATATGCTTCACTGCTTGCAGTGAAGATGACTAAATAGGACCGGCAATCATGCAATGCATACAAGACCCTTGCTGGCCCCAAAATAAATGTAGCCCTGTGCTTGGCAGATGTGGCCCAGTGTGTGCGGTTCCCGGTAGGGTTTAACCGATTCACACTACCTCGGGTGCTTCACCAATTGCTGTGTGCATATTTCCTCCAGATATGCTTCTGCAGTGCCCGACTTGTCTAACTTTGGTCGCTTATTTCTAACTTTGGTATCTTGTTGTGAAGTACTGGGTGGTGGCACCGCTAAATATAAGCGACCACCGCGTTCAAATGCCATGCAAGATGTGGGAACATTACAGAATGCAGACATATCAAAGGGGAACGAGTCAATGGGATTTATGTCGGGACTGCGAAAACATGTAGCAGCCGGGAAAACAACAGCAAGGAACGTATGAACATGGTTCCACTGTATTTGTAAATGGCAACTGAGACAAAGAACAAGATTTGTAGGCCTCATCCTACAACTACTGCCAAACAAGTTTGATAGAGCTCATATTTTTTGGTGTGTCCTTTGGTATAGTTACCAAGCATATGAATATCGCTTGTAAATGTGTTTAATAATGCCTAATGAAACGAATGAGGGCCTTCAAAAAGAAACCAAGCTTTCAAAATATCAAGTCAGGTATTGTTTTTAGAATGCTACACGAATTGTGGTATACATCGCCAGACCTTGCAAGCAAGCCTATTTTAGCTGCTCCACAATCACTATTAGTTACAACACTGCAACTGTGAAACTGAGGATTTAGGAAGAGTGAGAATGAAAAGGAAGCTACGCAAATAAATTTGAAAAATATACTTCACAAAGATGCCTAGACTGGTTATACGAAGATTGACTGTTGGCAGAAAAAGGCATTAATGGCAGTTTAAATGTATTAAACTTGAAGACTCAATAACATTTCAAAAGCAAGCTGACAACCACTTTGAAAGGGTTGAAGCTGAAACTGCTGAAGGTTTACATCACAAAGTTAGAAAGGGGGAAAGAACGAGGTATATTGACCCATGAAATCATAAGGTGGAAACTGAGAATAGTTCTCATCAGTGCTAAAATTTGTGCCTAGTTTCTTTTGTCAACAGCACAAATAGCAGCATGTACATTTCAGTAGAGATCTGTGTTAAAAAAAGAAACTAAAATACTGAAGCAAATTACAACAGAAAATTAGATAGGCCATTTAGGCATCTTGCAGGCATGTTCTGCTTTTACAAACTTTAAACAAGCCTTAAGGCAAATGGACTGCTAAGCATACAAAACAAAGCGGGAAACTGCGATGAGAGAACTGAACTATCAAATAAAGTTGGTCATGGGAAGATTTTTACAGTGGAAGCAGGTGCTGGGGTCGGATCAGTTGTGGAGATGACTATTTAGGAGGAAGAATACATAATTATATAAAATTAACAGTAAACATTTTTATAGAAAGGGTTCAGTTTCTTTTTGAACAGCCTTTATATCCTACCTTCAGGGCAGGCCAATTAGAAATAGTTTCACAAACCTTTCACTTAGCAACTGTCAAAAGGGGAAACACTTGGTAAATTTAGTCATTTTATGGGCACTTTCAACAACACTCATCTAGAACAATTGCAACAAAAGCCATCAATGCCCAAATTAGGTGACAACTTTACTCTGAAAGAGAAATTGCAGAAGACTGAAAACTGCAAGACAAACCTGAAGCCTGACTTCTTCCACTGCAACAAGCCCCTTTTGTCCTCACACAAAAAATCTTAGGCTCGCCAGCTCAATGTGCCCTTGCAAGCACATGGCCCAATGCTCTCCATCTCTGCTAAGGATAAGATGCCAATTGAATCTGAATTTTCATGCAACTAAGCTAACCACTAGCCTGTGCTGCACTGCCTGCTGCAACTTAAGATTTCTGGTGCTGCAGGAGGCAACAAGAGACTGGCTGCTTTGCAATCTTCATACGACAATGAGCACCCAATGGCATCTCAATAACAAACAAAACCTCTGAGCAGATACAACTACCAAGGCAGAGCAAGAAATGCTAGATGCGAGGAACAGCTTTTCCATTTGCCTTTATAAACACAAACATCCCAAATGCTTTTCCAACACATTCATCAAACATTTTTTGCATAATAACGCTGTCTTGTGGAGTCTGCTGGATCTATTAATTGGAATTGCTGCAGTGCATATAGTTTCGCAACACAACTTTATGCAGACATGCAGGGCTGCACAGCAGGAATGAAGCACAAGCAAGCTTGAATGATTTGCTCCAAAAGGTCACGAATCTAAAAGCATGGCATTGGCATTTTTCCTTGAGCATGGAACATGAGTAGATAAATATGAGGTTTTGTACGAGTTAACAGTGGCCACTACAAAATTTTGTGTTCCCTGACTGCTTGCTTCCATAAACAATGAGACTTGGCAAGTTCCTTTTGTTTGAAAGTTCCGTTGAATTAGTTACATTCTTTTGAGGAAGCTTTAGGTTGAACCCTAACTCCGATGCCACCTATTCAAATACATGTAAAATGCAGAAACGCTTTTCTGAGATAACCACTGGGCCGATTTGAATGAAGTTAGTAGCATTCGAGAGGAAATATTCTTGTGACAGTTGGAAGTGAAACTTTGATTTGAGGCCCGATTTCTTAATTAAAAGAAATTTTTTAAAATTTCGTAATGTTAAAAAATATCGAAGCAAGAAGTTTACAAATTTGTAACTGTGCACCAAGAATAGGTGGTGCAGTTCTGTAAACTGCATCCATTAGGGCATCCAAAGTTGACAAACTTGATATATCAACTTATATCTTATGGGAATTCATTACATTGTTTACAAGGGTTCTGAATAAGTCCGAATTCATTAGGGGTCTACTTTAGAGCCATGTATAACACATCGATTTTGTCCCCTTTCGATGTACTATAACATGAAATTTACAGAATTGCGATATTGTTTTTCATTGCCAAGTTAGAGTTGTAAACTTGATAGTTTTGTTTCCCGAGAATTTGAGATTTTCAACTATTTGTATTAAAACACTGATGGCCTAAATAGAAATTTCACCACCAACAGTCACTACACTAACATTTTCTTTTAAATGCAACAAACTTCAAATTTGGTGCAGTGGTTGCTGAGAAAAACGATCTCTCCTTTTCCATGTATTCAAATAGGAGCCCTTGAGCTTAAGCTTCCTCTCACTGACTTCACCATTTGCAGAGAACCGAAAATGCACCCCAGAACTTGGCAGCTCCTGGCAGTGGTGGTAGCGATTTTATTTGGGACTAAAAGATACCAATTAGCCAAAAATACTTTAAAGGCCAACTGTAAGGAAATTTCACTTTGGCTAGAGTGGTAATAAATGACTACTATATATACCACTGAAGCAATTTTGGCAAAGCTGTAAGGCTGGTAATTGTCCAATTTTCTTATTAGCAGCTTTTTAATAGCACCTAGGCAGATGATGCATGCTCCTGGTGGTTAGCGGCTATGATACAAGTCCCAACATGTCGCCTTCAAGGTTTTTCAGCGTTCTGCGAACAGCCACAGATGGTGCCCAATCTCCGAGGTCATGCCAAGGAGTTGCAATTGGAGTCATGCGTCACTTCCAGTGAGCAGTATTGGTGTTATTTTTTTTTTCAGTATCAAAAACGTACCATTTTGCCTGCTTTTCGTGACATATCCACTCATTTTAAAGATTCAAAATTCTGCATGGAGGCTCTTCATATCTACACTAGCTGTATCCAGGCTTTTTACGAGGCTCAAAATTTCCTTACAGTTTGCCTTTAAACCATTTTATAAATTAAGACGTTGCCACAAAGCAGCAGGTATTGCATGTCCCGTGAACTTTTCTCTAATATGGTCTCGATACTTCACTGGTGCAACGAGCTATGGTTAAGTAGCAGCACAAAATATTTACAAATTAATTTTGTAATCCCTACACATGGCACTTCAATGTTTTAGAACTAGGGCCTTCTAACCGAAGAGCGCTCATATGCAGTGATGCAACAAAGGAGTAGCTCCTCCAGGATAGCAGTCCTCTGTGAAAGAGGAATTCACATACGAAAACTATTATGAGAAAAGACGGCCTCATACACAGCATATGCTACTCGACGAGAAGCGTTTATCGAGAAGAGATTAAGTATAGTTTTGCTTTTTTTGGGTGGATGCCCACAAAATAGCTATGGCCTGGCCACATGCATATTCATTGGCCCGGTATTTAGTGTATATTCCTCAGACTGCTGACACAGCAATTCAATTCCTTTAGGTAAAGGGTCCAACAATGAAATAATCTGGTTTCATTACTAAGGAATTTCACTACGCCTACTTGTCAGAGGCATTAACTTCCTGGTTGAAAAAAATGAAAGCCAGTTAACTGTTCTCAGTGACGCTTCCCTCACAGGAGCACAAAGCCCCACACTGCATAAGCTGGCAAAGCTGGGAAGAAGTCAGACTCCAGAAGCCCCGGGGTAGCCACTGCCAGAAGCCACGCTTCCACTTCTGCTGCCGCCACAACCACCACCAACACAGGGAGCTTTATGCACCCGGGCACTGAGCAGGCATCTGGGGCTGACAGCTTTAGGGGCCATTACTGGGCTACCTTTGTGATCTTCTTGGGGTCAGCAGTGCCTGTTTCAAGCACTTCCACCCGCTGGTAAGTGTTTGGCGAATTCACCCAGCGCAGCTTGTCCTGAGTCTTCCGTCCATCTAACAGCTTCTTCAAGGGACTGCAAAGACCAAACAAGGACAATAGCACTAAGCAATGCATGTGAATGCCAGCTCCAGAACTTTGGTAGTACATTCGCTACTTGACTAAAAAGCTTATAGAGCAGCTGCATTTGAAACATTATCTAAAATCACACATTCAAGAGTGCAAGCGTACATCTGCATGGATTCAGTAAAAGACAAATGTGAGTTGCAATCTGATGCATTTAATAAGTGGTACCTTCACTTCGGCAAATACGGAAAGCCCTCAGATACGTGACGAGGTGATCACATATGGAGGAAAAAAATTGAAGATCCCACGCACTGTGGGAATCTATGTAAGCGAAGCTTTCCGTGTTGGATGATTTGATTGATAATTAGTGGTGATGTTGACGGCTAAAGCTTAATTTCTTCAACGTTGAAGCTAACACGAGAGCGGCAAGTAGATGTTAAACGTTACCTCGCGTGCACCACTGCTGTTTGCATAGTACACAGAACACACAGGGAGAGGTGTTTGCTTGAGGCGTTGTTGTGCGTCATATTTTATAAGTTCTGAGAGGGTTGAGTGCTGTCATTTCCACACGTGGCACATCACATTGTTGCAGAAGTATTGAACTTGAATTCGATTATGGGGCTGTACATTCCAAAACCACCCTCGGATTATGAGGTAAGCCGTAGTGGCGGACTCCGGATTAATTTTGACACCGTGATGTTCTGTAACGTGTCCCAAAATCGAAATGCACATGCGTTTTTTATTTCGCCCCCGTCGAAATGCGGCTGCCGCGATTGGGATCAAATCTACGACCTCTAGCAATACCGTAGCCGCAGCAAAGCTAATGCGGCGGCCACAGAAGTGTTGTTTTGATGGTGGACCGCTTCCATAGCGTCTCCTGGACCCTGCGGTGCGCTTTAATTAATGCGGCTCTGCTTCTGCACACCCTGCGTAAGTTGCCCGCTTGACATATTTGCAAGGCATTTATTTTTCAGAAATAGCAGCAACGTACTGTACCCTATCTTGAACTTAAGCTTATCCTGTTTCCCCACAGCTGCTGTCGCATAGTAGTGGGGTTGCCTCGCCTTCTCACATCACCTCCCCCTCTCTTACTTTTGAACTGCCTCTTCTACCTCTCCTCTCTACAGTTCTATCTGCGTCCCCTCTGGCCTCGCACATTAGTAGAAAGGGAAGCGCAGCAGTTTCTGCAATGCTTCTGAGGGGAGTTGCGGATAATTACAGCTGTCAAACAGCTAATGTGGCGACAGCCAGAGAGCTCCAGAGGGCATTGTGCGCATTCGACGTGGTGGGGTGAAAAAGAGTTTCTCCGGTCGCCTTTTCTCTCTTACTTGCGAATGCAGTCTATACACAAGCTCTGAACCACCCCTTGACGCAGTGTGCGCGACAGCAGCCCACAGCAGCAGTGGGAAAGTCGAAGGAAGAGGTAAAGAAAGCTTCACTTTAAAACACCAACAATTACAATACTCCTTAACGTGAAATTTGAGCACAGCTCTATATGTGTTCCTTTTGTGATATATTGGCTGCTTCGGACAATCTGTCTCGTGCGGCACATTGCAAATGGAGCGAAGTGTGGCGCGACTGCCTCGCTGATCAGGAGATTGTGAGAGGCAGCACATGGGTGACGCGTTCTTGCATGGTACTATGGTTTTCTTACACTTTCCTCCTCCACTGTGCTTGTTCACGCGGTTACGAGGGACGCTGACGATGACGCTTGCCACAGGAACAGCCGCCTAAGAGCTGCATTCTAAAATAAATCGTGTCACGTGAGCAAGTTGCTCTGAATTAATCCTGCAAGGCACTTGCAAATTGAAGTTGCAGCTCACCAGCACATCCCACTCGCCTCAGGCAAAGTAAACTTATTGTACATTACCCATCTCAGATGACTCTACATTAATGTGATTAGCGTTGAAGCAACGCACGTACACACCGTATTGATGAAGATACCTTTGCTTACAATCTGTAGTGAGGGGGAGTATGCTGAGAAAGCTAATTGCATTACGTACACCCACATGCCACAGTATCTATACCTTCAGACATAAAGAACGCTCCACTAAACACAGCCTCCCAATCCCATAAGTCCCGCTGGTGCCACACCAGTCTGCACCTCTGGATGTCACAAAAAAAGCTTCACTAAAAGAGGCCTCCCAAACACAGCCAGTTCAGTCCCACTGGCTTCAAACGTTATGATGCCACAAACAAAGTATCACTACACGTGGCCACCCAACCACAGCCAGTTTTGTGCTTCTGGCACTGTAGATTTGGAGTACAGTATCTGACTTAAATACTACGGCATGATTGCATAGGCAGCTATTTCAGGCGTAAAACTTACTTGGAAGAGCTCGCATTTTACATTTATCAGTGCAAGAGCTCCCTAATCTGCTCAGACATTTTGCCTGGGCAGAAGGCAGATGATGGTGAGACAATTGGCCTCTTAAATTATCCTGTCCCCGACAGTCCCAGGCTGCTTGGAAGTGCTGCCTAGCGTTTTATTTTCTCAGTCAACTTGTCACCCCACATGTCAGAGCTGTTAGAATTGCTTTTGTTTTCACAGCCCGGAAGTCCTGTAGTGCTTGTGGGCTCTCAAGATAGTCAGAAGAGTTTTGCTACGACAGCTAGCAGATTATGTCTGCCATCATGTTGTGAAAGATGCGTGTGGTTTGACATACTTTTCGCAATCCTGGTGGCTGGTATTATGTGTTTAGCTATCACAACTGCTGCATCGGTGCTTTCTATGCCATTGTGTGAGCTTTTTATGCGCTGTGTAGTTGCTGTCGCTTCCGTTTCTGCAATTTCTTCAAAGGGAGAAGCAAAGCAATAAGGCATACGTGCTTGCTTTCTCATTTAACGAGTTTTACAAAACCTGTCGTGCTTGTTGCTATGTGAAATAAACAGGTGGGTTCCGCCTTACAGGTGACGAAGTGGGTGTGCGAGCAAGTCCGGTGGTTTGTCACAGGTTGATCGTGTTGATCATGTGTTGATCCAGTCTGTTGATATATCTGATCGCTTTTCAATGCGAACCATTACAGGCAATGCAAATTTTTGTATAAGACACACACAATGGCTACCTGAGACAAGTGTCACAGAGCCACTCTCAGCAGCACAAAATATAGCCGAAACCAGATACACTGAACCCGGTTATAACAAATCATTGCGTATAGTGAACCGCTGTAAATATTTTTGTATAAATTTCTGTTTTATGCATCAAATTATTGATATATCAAACTATTCTGCAATCCCCTTCGAGTTCGACATATCCAGGTTTGACTGTAGTGACATCAGAGCTTTTGCGATTGGGCTTCACGACAACGCAAGCTACACTGAAAAAACCCACGAGGTCAAAACACATTCACCCACAGCAGTACCTTGTGTGTCCAACAATTCTTCCTGTGTCCTTATGGCTTTTTTGCACTATAACTTGCCTTGACATAGTGAACAGACAAGTCCTCATCGCAACCTGTGTCCCACGAGTTTTATAGCTTTGAAGACCATGCGCAACATAATTGCACTTTCCTATTAGACTGCCGTTAATTTGATTCTGATTAATTCGATCCCAACTGAAGGCTCCCGCCGGTGCCCATGCATTCCCATGGGCCTGGCCGGGACCTTTCATCTATGGGCTAGTTTTCTCGATCAAGTGCGCCTCTGCCTTTTTTTTTTTTTACATGGGATATAACGGCAGAAAAAGTTACCATACAATAGCAGTTCAGCTATGTTATGAACGTTTGTGCCGAAAAATTGTGCTGCCCGGGAATGGATGAACCGGTAAAAAAGAAACTCAACTGTATTGCGTAATATTTTTGTGTTCTCGATCACCAACATAGACGCCAGGAAATTGTACGTAAAGGCAGGGTGTCGGAAGGAAAGGTTTTTCATTCTGGCTTTAGTTTTGTTCCACTGGAAGAGTTCCATTTAGGTTCTGCTCTGGAACGGGGATAAAAATAATTCGTAACAATTCATGATGGTTTAGGGGCACATGCAAAAATTTTTGACGCAAGGTAACAATAAAAACCTATTACTTGGTTTTATCAATAAGTGAATTATGAATTCTGACATGCTCAGTGTGCCTTGAGTCTGGGCACTAAGCATGATCTCAGAAGCAGCATGACATCAAGTGTACTCACTGAAATGAGAGACTGCTGTTCCGATAAAATGAACTTAAACATAAATGAATCATAAAACTGTGGTAACAAAGTGTTGTACCTGTAGAAAACAAAACGATAAGCTCTTCAGTGTGCAGGCCTTGGGTTTTGCTATGATGGCGATCTGCTAGTACACCAAGAGGCAGGCTTAGTTTAGTGGAGCGCTCAACCAGCTATCGCTCGCACTATCCCTGCCCGAGATAAGCGCTTACAATGAAAGTTCGTTAATTTGAACTTCAATAATTCAAATTTATGGATAATTCGAACTGTACGATTTAATCCAGCCAAGCTCCACAGAAGTCTATGTATAAAAAAGCCTGTTAATTCGAACGTGAGAAGGTTCCACCACGGATAATTCGAACAACGCACCACCATGCCAGCGGCTTGGCGCCTGGCACACGGCCAGAGAAACGCGCTTACTGCCTACACACAAGGCTGCGTCGCCTCTGGAACGGAGAGAACGGCGAGAGAAGGCAAAAGCGGGAAAAATCTAACTGGCGCGGGGTCGGCCAGAAGGCAGCGGCGGCTGCCTCCTCTCCGCTCTGCATGACCTCCGAGACTTCTTGCCCGTCGCGAATCTCTGAGGATTTGCAAATTTTTGTGTAGCTGCTAATGTGTGGCAGATGGCGCGGCAAGCACCAAAACACAGCGAATCAAGTGCGCCGCAGCTGCGCTTGAAATCAAGAACCGACGATTCGGGGCCTTTGCCACCTTTACATGTTCAGCGTCTGTCTCGGCAGTCTTCATCGGTTGTGCACGTCTGTTTTCAGTTCAGGAGGTACCAGCCGTCGCGATTCATTGTGATGGTGTTAAGCCTCGGCTAACGTTCGTTTCGGTGGGCATTGGTGGTGTGGCACAGTCGTACCCAGAGCTAAGACTTGAAGATGGTGTGTGCCGGCGGGCACACGCTATCACTGCGCCAAAACACTGCAAGAGAAGAGAGATATCCTGCGGGCAGCGGACGCCGGACTCTTGTGTAAGCAAGAAATTGCGAAGAAGCATGCAATACCGAAAAGCACGCTATCTACTTCCATAAAGAATAAGAGGGCTATTGAAGATGCCTTGGCAGCAGAAGTTGCCAACGAAAAGAAGAGGTTGCGGCCCGCAAAGTATCCCGACCTCGAGAAAGCGTTACTGCTTCAGATAAAGGACATGCGCGCTCAGGATATTCCACTGATCAGCCCTGTGATACTGGCGAAGGCAGCGGACTCTGCCCTGCAGCTGGGTTACGACTGTTGCTTGAGATGGGTGGCTGCACTGTTCCCGCAAGCGTGACGACCTTGTTTTCCGTGCTGTGTCGGGAGAAGCAAAGGCCGTAAACATTGCAACGTGTGACACTTGGCACTCCGAGGTGTTGCAAGGCCACATGGAGAAGTATTCTCCGCAGGATACATTTAATGCAGACTAAACTGCTTTATTTTTCAAATTGCTGCCTGCCAAAACAATCGCATATGAAGGTGACAAGTGCACTTGAGGGAAAAGAAGCAAGGAGAGAATAACTGTGTTGGTTGCAGCGAACATGGCAGGAACTGAAAAGCTGCCGCTTTAAGTGATCGGCAAATCGAAAAGTCAGCGTTGCTTCAAGAACATCCGGTCCCTCCCAGTGGACGCGGTCAACAGAAAGGCATGGATGACGGGGGAACTGTTCAGACAGTGGCTAGCGAAGATGGACAAAAAGTTTGAGTGTTGTGGACGGAAAGTCTTCCTGCTCGTTGGCAACTGTTCGGCTCGAAAGGTCGACGTTGAGACAAAGGCCATTGAGCTAGCCTTTCTTCCACCTAACACTACAGCGGTGCTGCAGCCCATGGACCAAGGTATCATTAAAAATTTTTAATCATTTTAGCGGCACCATCTGCCGGAGCAAATTATTTTGTGTAATATACATCAGGTGACGCTCCTAAGTGCGCTACACATGCTTGTACGTGCTTGGGAGCAAGTAACTGCGGTTACGATAGCAAATTGCTATCGTCACTGCGGCTTCGGCGTGCAAGCTCTACAAGGAGGAAACCAGCCACCTGCTGTGCTCGAAGATGGCGTCACTGCTCCCATGGCGGACGTTTTGGACGACATCTCCTTTGCCGACTATGTCGATGTGGACGAGAGTGCAGTGGTGTGTGGTGTGCTGACAGGTGAGGACATAATTTCTCAGGTCAGAAGCGCTGAACCTATCGCTGCCAGTGACGAGGAAGACGAAGCACCAGTGCAGCTCTCTGCTGCGGAGGTCATGGCTGGATTGAAAGCTGCCCGTCTCTTCTTCAGTTTTGAAGAAGGCGAAGAGGAGGCCTCCCGCCACATTCGCTCGTTAGAGCAAAAAGTCCTAGCTGTAGCCTTGAAGGAAAAAAGGCAGACTACGATCACGGACTTTTTCAAGCATTAAATTTCTGACTTGCCCTACTGCTTCCAAATCGCAGTGTACTGTTGTTCTCCTTCACTTTCGTTAGTTCGAACTGAAGCGGCTTCACCTCACGGTTCGAATTAACGAGCTTTTACTGTATGTGGACCCCTGAGATGCATGCTAATTCTGACATTGTGACGTCGATAGTTTGAGATTGCACACTTTCCCCTTGAACTGAAAACCTATGAATATTTCAGTTTCACTACGAAACAAAAACAATGTTTCAGTTCAATTCGTTCCAGTCAAAAATACAGTTTTGTGTCATTTTTCGTTTTTGTCTTCGTTCCGTTTAGACACACTGCATAACGGGATTGTATCAACGATATTCTACTGTCTCTTGATTTCTACGCACCTAAGTTTGCTACATTCGTCATACAATGGTAGACTGCCACGCATTTACAGTTCCATATATTCTTGCCAAAAATTTATAAGCATTAAATTCTGTAAAAAAAAAAAAATTTCTGATGTTTGACTTAAAATGTACTGTTCGGTATTTACACACCCCTAAAAGAACACAAAACGCAAATCACCAAAAACACTGACACCAGCATAAGCTGAAACGTCTGTATTATGCAAGCGAAACACTCTCAGAAACTAAGTCACATACTGCAGGATACATATTCAAAAGGTTAGGTATGCGATAGGCAAGAATCTGGAAGCTAAGTTATGAGGATGATCTAAACTTCAAATGATTTCATTACACAGCCCCATTCAACTTTTCAGATCCTGCCTGCATGGTGACAGCATGCCAATTTGGCCCATCTAGACTAGCATAAAGAGCATTACTTTTGTTTTGATATTGCCAGCACCTCCATGAAACCAAAATAGAGAAAGGACACTATTGCTATGGTTCAGTCAATCCAGGAGTCACTGACCACATGCAAACTACGGGTCAAGCCAAGCCAAGCTGCCTGTTATTACAAATTATTGCAGCTCTGAATCATGAAGCAGCTTCAAATAACATGAACTCCCTTGCTGTCTGCTCAGATGAGGGCTGCGATGAAGTAACCAAAGTACTAGACAGTGATGACAGTTAAACTCAAGATCATTCAACTAGCAAAGCCCAGTTGCCCTTTGTTCAAGAGCCAGGGGATGCAGACTTAACCACACATAGGGCATATTTTCCTTTCCAGGGGATGCAGATTTAACCACACATAGGGTGTATTATCCTTCATCTGTAGCACCAGCATGGCAATCATTAATGCACAGACTAACCAGGCAACATGCAAGCACATGTGTATGCAAGCATATGGGTGTAATCAATGCATGCATGCACAAAAGAAAATATGTGGCAATGCGGTGTTGCAGTTTCAGTGACAATGACAAACAGCATTGTTTTTAGAAAGGCAACAAAGCCATACACAGGAAAGGTCGGCAAACATGTTCCTACCTCAGCCACTTATCTTCTTCCAAAAACTGCGCGATGGAGCTGGCCGATGGGGGCACTTCCACATCAGTCTTGAGACGTGGCTGCTCATTGCGCAGCAGTGGTTGTCGATAGATGTATCCTGTTCTGTGACCCTAAAAAAAGCAAGCAGTATAGGTTGAACACTTGGAGATGGCAGAGAATCACATAGAAAACTTTAGTCCCTACACAAATGTAAAATGGCTTTTATGCATAAGTATTTTACATTAACAAAAGAAAATATGGGAAGTGGCAGGACATAACGCTAACTTGTATTTGTCTCCATGTTCTGTATTACAGTGCCTACACCTCACTCAAAAGACCTCACTGTCCTTGCACTTGCCAAAAACAAGACACCTCCTGGTTTACACAGGCATGATCTGAAGGCTATGCAAAGATTTATATTTAGCACAAAATAATACAGTTCAGAGGATGGATGGTACTAATGCTTCCAGAGGACCTCCTTGCCTTTTCTCCACAGACAGCGGTAGACCCCCAACACAGAGTCAACTACAGTAAAACCTTGTTAATACAGAGAAGTGGATAATTTGGACTTGTACCCAGGTCTCGGCAGGTGTATGCATTATTTTATGGCATCAAACTTGTTAATTTGGACTTGTCTGGCCACACAGTGGTTAATTCAGACAACCCTTGAAGCGCCACAAAAGCGGAGCTAGCGTCTACCCGAAATGACGCATAGTATCTGCATCGCCATATTGATCAGTGGCAACTGTGTGGCAACAACAGGAATGCAGAACGCTACGTTCCTATTTGTGCCTTTATAGCCTTTTCTCTTGTTTACTGCTGTGCATGACACCATGCTGGCCACATGCCTTCAGAACTACATAGTTGCCATCTATGACTGCTTCGATGGTGACCACAGTTTCGACCACACCAGTTGTGACAAACAGCAGTTCCATTTTGACTGTGCCCTCACTGGTAGTCACCATCCACGGACAGCGAACACTGTTTCATTTGCAGTGGTTGTGGCAAGCAGCATTTTTGTTTAGACTTGACTTTAAGCAATGGATGCGCAATGTCACAAACATAGCGGAAGCTGTCAACTAAAACCAATTCTACAGTGCAACTGTAGGGTCCGCACGCTGGCATCGAACCGACCAGCTGTTACATCACGACAGACAGACAATCTGTTGTCAACCAGCACACAGGCAAAAAATTGGGATGTGCAAGCAGCGGTAAAAGGCATGTCTTGGATTCAGACGTGGGTCTTGCACTGCACGTGCAATGTGAAAATCGTGAGGCCTTCGCTGCTGCAAGCACTAATCAGTTGCAAGATGAGAATTGCAGCTTCCACAGTGCTCTTGTGCAAAATAGAAACAGGATTTGCTGATACATTCAGTAAATAAATGTGTCCTGATGTAATAGAAATTTGTTTATTATTCTCTTGATAGCCTTAACAATTCAACATCCCATCAATTCTGACATTCTTTTCAGTCTCGTGAGCGATATCTGAACTAGATTTTACTGTAGTACTTCAAAAGCACAAAAAAAAAAATTTCTCTCGCTCTAGCAACAAGATTAAGGCCAGCCTGTCATTGCTCAATACCAAGAAGGGCTTCTGCCTCCACTTGAGCAATGTATAACAATGGTTAGTAGCTAGAGAAATTAAAATATGCATTCTGCACCTACAGCATGAAAATGGTCAAGGACAAAGGAATCCAGAGAGAGCGGCCTCTGTCCTCCTTGGTTCTTTTGTTCTTGCCCAATTTCACACTGCATGTTTAAAAACGAGTAACTGACAACCCAAATTGAGATACCTGAAGCTTGGCATGTTTCAGTGACGACAACTGGTGCCCAACCTTTTATATAAGAAATATTTCCCTGTACCAAGCTTGCTATAACTGGATTGCATTGCACAGTTCTGCTCACTCTGCCATCACCATAAGTGTGTCCAGCACTTTCTCAATCATGAGACCAACTTCCCTGTGTGATATGCTAAGTGCACTCCTCACCGAGTTGTCAAGGGTGCGCATGTGGGCCTCAAAGACAATGTCGCAAGGGCGCCAGCGCTTGGGTTTCTCCTTCGGCTCAGCCTTCTCCTTGTCCTCGTCCCCACCAGGAAGGGGCTCATCAACTCCCTTCTGGCGCGCGTGCTCCTCACGCATGCTGCGCTGCGCCTCTTCCGAGAGAAGGTGCACATTGTCGAAACCAATGGGTGCAAGCTTCATCTGGGCAGGTGAGAGATGACCAGAGATTACAAGTGCAGCACCAGAAGAAACATTTCCAAGTTACTGCCATGTCGCTTCAACTACCAGTCATGGAATGGACTCGTGCACATAGCTTTCTCGACTAATCATTTTCCGCGCCTCGTTTACCACCCTACCTACTGTTAGTTTGAGGCGGGTTGTATCAGATGTTTTAATTCTTTATAAACTAACTGACAGCCCTATCCCCTGCTTAGAGTTGGTTGCTCAACCCCATATTCATTTAGCAAAAGTGAAGAGAGAGACAGAAAAAGAACTTTACTAATGGTCCCGAGGAACAGCGTTAGGGTACCTCCCTTTTCAGGGAGTCCCCGTAGCACCCACGTTGGGGTAGCAAGATCGTAGTCCTCCGCCCTGTCGCAGGCCCTCTGGACAGCCCGTAGTTGCTCTGAGAGGCCGCCGCTTTTAAGGGCTGCCTCCCAGTCGGCTAGAGTGGTTAGCGATGAGCTGCGTAATGCAGGGCATTGCGAGAGCATATGGGATAAGGAACAGTACGCCTCCCCACAGTCTGGACAGTGGGGTTCTACATTAGGCGCAAAGTGACTGAATCGGCCCCTGGAGGGGAACGACCCCGTTTGTAGCATGCGAAATACAGACGATTGTGGTCTATTAAGTTTAGGGTGTGGTAGCGGAAAGGCCCGTCGAGCGAGTTGATAATGTACCAAGATTTCATGGAAGGTGAGAAGTGAATCCCTGTACAGTCCTAAGTCGCCGCCCGTGAGTCCACCTGAACCGCCGCGGTGTGTAAGACCTCGCGCACAGTCATGGGCCAACTCATTGGCGTTAACAACTTCAGAGTGCACATTGATTCCCATATGGGCCGGGAACCATTTGATGTTATGAAAACCAGCAGCCCCCTCGCTGCTGAGGATGGCCGCCGCCTCCTTTGAGATCGAGCCGGAGGCAAAAGCTCTGGCTGCAGACCTGGAGTCTGTAAAGATATTGGGACGTAGAGGGTCCTTCAGTGCTATCGCTGTGGTGGGAGTGGAATGCATGCAGTCTTCGTCTTCAAACTTGACTCTTGAACCTTCATAACTGCATAAACAAGCACTGCTTTTTGGCTATAATACCGTTAAAACCTGCATATAATAATAATAATAATAATAATAATAATAATAATAATAATAATAATAATAATAATAATAATAATAATAATAATAATAATAACAACAACAACAACAACAACGATAATATTAATAAATAAATAATAAAATAATACATGTCCGACAAGGACCCATCTGAAGAGAGCGCAGCTGAGGAAGACAGCGATTAAAGTGCGGAGTGCAATTTAAATAAATGTTTTCCTAGAGTTTTCGCAACTCTTATTATACGCGGATAAAACTTTTTTACATTTCGAGTCCCAAAAATTTCACCTTGTCCTATATGCGGGTTCATATTATACGCGGGTTCTTATGGTAATCTCAGAGTCCCAAATTTACCGTAATATTCTCCTCTCTAGCTATACTGTCATGGATATTGATGATGCCCGCTAGGGCCTAGTTAATTCTTTCTCAGTAAAAATGTCCTGCATTGTGTTATAAAGGGGTGAAATAGTGAACATGCCAAGTTCTGCAAACTTTTAATGAGCCAACGAGGTGCAAATACGAGAAAACTTATCCGTGACATCACACTGATGGTACGTCCCGGCATTGAGATTTCAGTGCGTAATCCAAAAAACTGCAGCGTTATGTTCCTGCATGCATCCTCGCAGAACGTAAGCGGTGATGCAATCTTCAGCATTTGTGCGCTGCCCCAAAGCTGTCGGCAATCTACACAGACTGTTTAAACGCGGGAAAAGTTTACCGGCTGTTGAAGCACGTGTAGTATAGAACCTTCATCAGCACAGCATCCGCACGCTACTCGTAACCGGCGAATTCAGTCGACTACGTGAGATGGTCTATGTGTGCGAGAGCAGGGGGAGCGCAGCGTCCTGGCGTGAGCAGGCTTTCCCGCACAAGCAACATTACGCTTGCACTGCGTTATGGTAGCTGCATGCAGGCTGTTTCACAACACACGTGTGAACAGAAAATTCGCGGCGCTTGGCGATGAAACCTGCGTCAAGGGTGGTAGATAAACATGCACCTTCCGTTCAGCGTGCTAACACGAAGGAGAACCCAAAGCACGCATTATTGATAAACTCCGGTAGTAATCGTCACGGAAGTGGTTAGAGCACAACACTTGTTCTTGAGCGCTTGAAGTTGTTTCGCTTCACAGCAGCCTCCCACTTAGTTGAAAGCTTCTTGTCTTGCACGAACTAATGGAACATCGGAACATCGTCGCGGCCGCTGGCGTTCGTGCAAGCGTAGGCTGCACAGAACGCCGGCATGATCGGCCTACAAGTTCAATTGATGCTGCGCACGTCTACTACCACAACTATATACACACAAACAAAGGAATGTAGGGTCGAGCGAAGCAGATTAGGACGGCACGCACGCAGAAATAAGCCCGGTCAGGCACGGTCACGGAGACTGCGAAGAAACGGAACACCAGTGCTGAGTGCACTACGCCGTGGTTTCCGGTCTCCGCTCGCATCGTCAGCGTCAGCAGCAGCGCGCGGCGCTCGACGGGGGGGCGGAGCTACATCGCAATTTTAAACGACGATTGCCTCGCTCCTAAGTGAAAAATCCCCCCCAAAATTTTACCTGCATCGTTTATAAGGTTCCCGCATCCGTATATGTGCGTCTTATTGAATTCGACAGACTCTTCAGCTTCCCTTTAAGCGCACAGGAAAGTGGACTATGTTTCCTTTTCGCATAACCTCCTGTTGAGTTTCTAAGCATTCTGCTCAGCTCCCATCTTATCTAGACAGCAACACAGCCTGCAGCATTTCTGACTTCAATGCTGTCTTCGTGAAGCTGCCTTTTTTGAAGGCTGCATCAGAATATGAATGAGACTTAAGATGGATGGTGCCCGCTTAGCCAGCTACTTTGTAGTCTACGGCGAGCATTGGAACACAGCCTTAGTGTTTCTCTTCAGTGACCCTTTAGGCTAGGTCTACGTGCATATTACAGTGCAGTCCACTTACACAGTCGAACCCACTTATAAAGATACCGATTTTAACAATATATCAGTTATAACAACGAGAAGCTGTTGCATCGTCAACTTTTGTACGTTCACTATGGTGATATAATCCACTTACTACAATGCCCCCATGCCGCATTGTAGGCTATCAATGAATTCTGGCTGCTGGGTGTGCATGCAGCAAGGTACGTGAACGTGACATCCTTGGGGGGGGGGGGGGGGGGGGGGGAGAAAGAAGAAGAAAGAAAGAAAGAAAAAAATTCAAGCCACTGCAACCTACCCACTGACCCAACGGCCGCTGTGCACTCATCCTTCGCATCACCAGCCTTGTGCGCCTTTTTCCCCATTGCCTTCCCACTCCTCCGAATATTAATAGACTGCGCCCACAGCTCTATGCCTCGCCAGCCTCCGAAGCACGAATAGACTGCGCCAACTGCACTGCTCCCACATTGATCACTGGCCCCTCATTCTGCGCAGTTTTGCTAAAGGATCAAGTTGCTTGTGCTCGTCTATCGGTTGCGTCGAAGTCATTCGTGGCCACATGGTTTCTCTGCCTTGTTTGACTCGCCGTCAAAATGGAAGATGGCTGATCCGCCCGCTGACCGCCAAACATGATGTTGCTGGTGAAAAGAAAGTGTGCTCCTATTGATTTGGAAATGAAGTGAAGTTTTGTGAAGTATGAACTATGGCAACTGAGTGTCAATAATCAACCGCTCAGCAGAGAAGTTCGTCAAAGAAAACTGCTCGGTAGACAACGGGTGTAAACGCATTCGACAAAGTGCCTAAAGGAAGTGGAAGAGACCCTCTATGAATGGTTTCTCGGTGCTCATGCTATGAACTTGCCCATCGCCGGGCCAATTCTGGCCACAAAGGCGAAGCAGTTCACCCTACTCATCAACAATGTGGACTTCAAGCCAGGTGGCGGCTGGGTACAGCGCTTCAAAGGGGCCCAGCATGGTTTGAATTGAATTCTGTGGTTTTATGTGCAAAAACCACAATTTGATTATGAGGCATGGTGTAGTGGAGCACTGGATTAATTTTGACTGCCAGGGCCCCCTGAAATTAAGCGGCATACCCGGCCGACATAGCCACTTCTCTGCTATGCTAATGTTGGTGTTTTTCCAACCTTCCGCGGTGGGCGCAGTACGTCTAGAACCGCAACGTCCTGCGCGGTTGTATGGGACTGGTGGCCATGCATCGCTACGCAACTTCCCAAATAACAAGAGTTGGTTTTATCATAAGAAGCCAACAAACACTGACACCAAGGTCAACATAGGGGAAATTACTTGTGCTTAATAAATGAAATAATGAAACGATAAATTAATAGAAATTAAAGTGGATGGAAAAACAATTTCCCGCAGGTGGGAAGTTGTTTTTACCCGCGGGAAGTTTTTTTTTTCCATCCACTTTAATTTCTATTAATTTATCGTTTCTTTATTTCATTTTTTAAGCAGAAGTAATTTCCCCTATGTTGTCCTTGGTGTCAGTGTTTGTTGGCTTCTTATGATATGACTAATAAAAAATCCGGCCCCTCGGTTAACCCCCTCTTCTAAGAGTTGGTTTTGTCACTTAACTTGGTAGAGCAGTAAACGAGGGATTAAAAAAAAAAAAAAAAAAAAAAAAACCCGATTGTTACGCAAATACTATATATTTCTCTAATTCTTCCAGAGCTAATTAAAGAGCCGCTACTAGAGATCTTTGTTTTACACTTTCGCTTGAATAAAGAGAAAATCAGACATCCACCCGTTCGTAGCAATTGCTACAAAGGAAACCCATACGGGTTCCTCTAAAGAAAAGCCTCATAGTTGAAGAAAAATTCGTCCTGGTCCAGGACTCGAACCCAGGACCACCGGGGCAGCCGCTCTACCATCTGAGCTAACCAGGCGGCTAGCAGATGGCAGGGCGAAGTCGAATTTGTCGACAACACGAAGCAAAGGCAAGTGTTTAACGTAGTAGTTCTGCGGAAACCCGCAAGGTGGAGAGAAGTAATGAATAAAGAGAAAATCAGACATCTACCCGTTCGTAGCAATTGCTACAAAGGAAACCCATACGGGTTCCTCGAAAAAAAGAAAAAAAAAATACTTCTCTCCACCTTGCAGCTTTCCGCAGAACTACAATGTCAAACACTTTCGCTTGTTGTTCTTGGCAGTGTTCTTCATGCGCTTCTTTCATGTGCGAGTCCATTTGATGTGGTTCCTTGTTTGCAATGTAAAGGAGGGGTGTATCTCACAGGCGTACGTGTGAGATACATCTTATTTCATTTCTCTTTTGTGGGTTTACACATCTTTATGGTGAATGGTGGGCATTATTCACATTTATACTGGTAAAAGTACCCCCCCCCCCCCTCATTTACCAACACGTTTGTGAAGCACGTCCTGCTTTTGACAGATAACAGTACACACCAACATAGGTGGCAAGAAATAGCCTTGAATGTAAACGCATTCTACCACGTACTTGTGTCTCACATGTCTCTATAGTTGAACACAGGTTAGAGAAGGCTTCTTCCACCGAATCTCCACACACGAGCACCCCGTGATTACGCAGGAACAGAACCTGTAATGTTCAACAAGCAAATAACACAACCACTTCTTAACAGCTTGATTTGTTGCAAAACAGCAATCTGGGCAAGCAGGCTGCTTCTAAGAGTTGCATCTTTTGTAAACAAGTGAACTGCTATGTGCTCCAAATATTATGGCTTCAAATGCTCACTGAATGTCTAGAAGCTCATCTGTAAAGTGCGGGTGGTTCAAGGCTGCTCAGAGTTCCTTTTTAACCTTGTTCCACAGAAAAGCCTGGCTATATATTACAAACCCTAATGATAAAAGAGGAACCTAGCATCAAACCTTGCTGTTGGGCCCCAGGCTACGTGCAACCTCATGCGTGTCTGCACTGCTGCCTCTGTACTCATGGTAGGCGATTTCCCCAAGCAGGGCAGCATCAGGTGTGATAGGCAGAAGACCCTGCTTCAGTGAAGACACCTGAAACATGCACATGCCAAAAGGCAAAACACTGAAGATTCAGATGCTTCACACAGATACAGTTTTAAGCAACAGTTAGATTATGGGGTTTTACGTGCCAAAACCACTTTCTGATTATGAGGCACGCCGTAGTGGGGACTCTGGAAATTTGGACCTCCTGGGGTTATTTAACGTGCACCTAAATCTAAGTACACAGGTGTTTTCTCATTTCGCCCCCATCGAAATGCGGCCACCGTGGCCGGGATTCGATCCCGCGACCTCGTGCTTATCAGCCTAACACCATAGCCACAAAGCAACCACGGCGGGTTTTTAAGCAGCAGTTTAGGCGAGGACTTGGTTTTTTGCTTCAATCTAGATTCAATCTAACACATGAAGACATTCATTTATAATACTCTCAGGGCACACAGTATTATAGAGGAGAAGGGCAATAAGGAAGGATGTTCAAAGGCACACAAAAGTCAACAAAAATATGTGCTTAACTTTATGAGAAAGAAGTTAAATTGAAGAACATAGAAAAATATGCTTGGAAAGCAAGGCAAGAAAACGCACACAAGAAAGTAACTTCCCAAAATCGTGAATCACGAACTGGTCTACACCTACACTCTGCTAAGAAAGCGCACCTCTATGCAACACATCTAAGTCAAATGCCAAAGTAAATGTTCCCACCAACACAAAGTGCATGAAATGCTATCAAGGCTGCACACTATCAACCCACGCACAGGCAACTGATGGTAAATTGGCCTTGCCGACGTATTGTGGTGCGCCCTCTTGAAAAGTACGACATTGCCGCAGATGGCATAAGCAAGATGCAGTGTTTCGGTCATATGCTCAAATTCCGATCACATGTGGACAATGTTTGAAAAATGAATTTTTGCAAACCTATTGCAGCACAAGTGTGGAGTACTAAGCAGAACACATTGGAGAAGAGCGTGGTAGGCAGGATATGTTCGAGCTGCGTCTGCGCGATTTGAACACTCAAGGAAACGTTCTCTTTCCTTTTTTTTTTTTCCAATGTAACAATACTAAAATTTGTCTTTTAGAGCTACTACACTCAGGATCAGATTTTTAATGAAAATGCACCTTTGGGATTTCAATCTTGAAAACTAAAAATCAAGATCATGTAAATCTTTGGGTGCATTAAGATTTGACTGCCAAAAAATTGTTGTATGGAGAGCTAAATTTAGGTTATGAAAGCCGGCGTGAGACTTTTGTTGACAACCTTTAAATAATTTTTTTTTCACATTGCAGTGGCCGACGGATTTTCCAGACTTTATAAATGCACCGTCAGGGTTCCCGCAGAGCCAATGCATTGTTGTGACTGATTTAGGCCCTAAAGCTTGATTTTCAAGTCTAAATCGCTAATTTGAGCCATGCTACCCGATCATGAAGGCTGCATGCTGTATTTCGTGTTGGCTTGGCCAGACTCAGCTTCTAGTGGCCCATTCTATAGCCTCCAAGATTGGGAGGCGCAAGCTATCAGTTGAGAGCGTGCACCATCCTGCAGTCTCGGAGGCCATGGCCACGCTTCATTAGCGACAAAACGCTCCTGGGGACAGCACATTTTTTTTTTTTTTTTTGTGGCCAGCACTAGCGTCAATCATTTATGCAGGATCGGTGTTGTTTCGGTTGCTATTTTGCATGTGGTGTGTCCACATAGCAGGTGTGTCTCGTAGACGTTGTCGAATCTTTGCGAGTGTGTGCTGCTTCGCATTTGTATGATTGGTTCCACCTGTCGTGCCTTCGCGGTAGCGAAGTGATGCGAAGTAATATGGGCAGTTTCTTCGATCTCCATGCGATCTCTGCTAATGCAGATCGCTAACGTGGCGACACTCTTGTAGACTGTATATGGCGGCGAAGTCACTCTTGTGTAAATCCAAGCTAATCTGATCACATCTAAGCGTAGTATGAGGCAGGGCATTATTAGTGATTTTTTTAAGCCACTCTAAACCCATTAATTGGTAGGTTCCTTTTCTTCTTTTTGCAGGCGGGGGGGGGGGGGGGGGGGGGTGAACAAGTTTTTCGTGCTATTTTTCGGTTCACGCGAGGACCTCAAATCTGTCGGCAACTGTATATAACACTTAAAATGCCACAAAATACCATATTTACTCGATTCTAATGAGCGCTCCATTGTAACGCGCACCCGTTTGCCGTGACCTAAAAAAAAGAACAGCCCTTTACAGTACCGTGCACCTCATTCTTTCATACAGAAATGAAACTTTCTCTCATTTGGGGAAAAAAAAATGATTTGCTCCCAATGCACTAAAGCTGCGATAAACAAAGTCGCAGCTTTGCCCGAAAGGTGAAGCATCGATTACAATAGCATATTAGTAGACAGCTATAAGAAAAGCAAAGAAAGCAGTTTATTGGCCGTATAAACTTGTACGCATTCATTTATTAACTAAATTAACAAGCATGGTGTCACGCATGCACAAGCAAAAATTAGCACGTCTCACTCAATGACCGCGGAAACACTTAAACGCTGCAGTGACTAAGTGCGCTAGCAGGAGCGAGGGAATTGACTTTTGTGCGGCCTCTCGCTTCGATGCGAACGAAGCACCGAGAACACAGCACGGTGTGCCTAGACGCATAGACTTTTCGTCGTCGCAGATCACTTTTAAAATAGGGGCTGTTTGGCAGTGCCGTACGTAGCAGCCACCGGTGTAGTATGCCTCTTCTGTATGCGCCAGTCCCGCACGCGAGTCTCTGGAACTTCGAACGCCCATGATGCAGCCCGATTTCCGCCCGTCTCCGCACATGTGATCACTTTCCTTTTAATTGCAGCATCGTGATGAACTTGGCATGTCTGCAGTTGGCACTTCCATGCTGATTGAGCAAACGCAGAAAACGGGAAGACAGACGATGCACTTACCTAAGCTAAAAGAAGCACTGCCTAAGTACACGTACTACAGCATATGAAGAAAACTATGGCAGCTAGGCTCAAACCGCGTGCAAGGCGGCCATTCTGAAATGCTGATGGTGATATGGCAACGCAGATTTAGGGTCATACTTTATTCTAATGTGCACGCAATTTTTGGACTCGTTTTATGAGAAAAGTCCGCGTTAGATTCGAGTAAATATGATATGTCCTATTTAAGATAGATTATTAATCTGTATTCTTACTCTTTCGCAAAAACAATTTCTTCTCCGAACTTGGCATCATACTGCTAGTAACTTGAAAATGAGCCCATGACCGCAGAGGCTGTATATGAACAGCTTTATTGTAATGCCACGCATAAAAAATGCCTTTAACTACTTTTGTTAATCTTTACAAAACTTTCGAAGAAAACTTCGGTTAGCCAAGCAATGTGAGGCAACACTAACACACATGTCGTCACAGTGCTCCTTTCCTGCGTGTTTCCAGCCAATTTGTACTAAATATTTCTGATGGTCAAGTCCACCCGAAGAAAGTGCAGTGTTCTTAACTGTTTTGAATGGCCATGCTTGCTGCAGCACCTTTCGTATTTGTGAAACACTGATTTTAACCTACCTACATTCCAGTGCAACAATAAAGCACCAGGTTACTGTTGCACTGGCCAACGCAGCGATGGCAAACATAAATGGTAGCATATTTGTGGTTGCTCCCATAGCAAGTGATGGGATGAACAAGTGATGCAATCCAGAATGCCACATGAACAGCAGCACCAGCCTCTCTAGTTGTGGAGCTTGAGGCCAGTGCTCACTGACAATCAGAGTGGCTGCATGCCATTCGTCAATGTGCATTTTGTGCCATTTTCTGATGGTGTACCTGTGAAATGTGCACTGTCTGTTCTACTGAAGAATGCGTGTATGCAGTGGATGTAGTAAAAATACATAATTGACTAGGAAATTATGTGCCCTTTCACTTGGTCGCTAAGCATGCAACCGAGAAGCTTGCAATTATTTTGTGCAATTAGCTATTTGCAATTAAAATTTTGTGAAATTCTTTACACGCTGGCCCTCCCTGCCCCTATCCCTTTGCTCGCACAAAAAGATGGCGCGATAGGATCTTATCGCATTTGTAGTTTATATGGATCATGACTGCGAGATTATCTTGCTGTTTCGCTTCTCGGCACTGCTTCGTGGCGCATGATTTGAGAGCTGCTTTTGCGAGCAGCCACATGTAATTCGACCATTTGATCACCTGCGCCTGCAGCAGTTTCCATTTATCGCCTCAGTATTGCTTTGTGGGAGCAGTGAAATTTCGTTATATTGAAATGTGCAAACACACGAGTTATTTTGAGGCTCAAAACACATGGTGTTTTATGGATAAGAACTTATGAAAAGTTGAATACTTTGTTATATATATTAAAGTTCATTATATCAAGGTTTAACTGTACTAGTTATATGAAGAATCCCTAATTGCCTTCTTGTTTTCTGTTACAGTCGAACACTACAATAACAAAAGCCAGTGACAATGAAATTCTTGCCACAATGATAAATTCTGTAACCCCAGCGAATGCCCGCAACATTTTATGCATTTCGTATCTCTCGAGAATGAAATGCCACTAAACTCTAATCCTGCCTTAACGAACTCTACCAGTACGTTAGGCCCTGTATTATCTACCTGTGTAGTGCTAAGAGCATAAATACTGCCACGGCATATTTGCGAGTATTTAGAGCGCAGCTCTAAAGGATCTTAATCCGTTGGCTTAAGTGAGCCAACGAGCATAGTGAAAGATGAAAGAGCGAACGCGGAGCGCAGCGGCAGATGAAGGTATGGCGAAAAGAGTGAGAAGAAAAGTGTAGTGCTGTGCAAGACATTTTCTACGGCAATGACCGCTACGAGATGGCACCAGAGTAGCGCGCATTGTCTGTTCACCGATACCATTACAGAAAAAAAGTGCCACGTGCGCAGAGGTCTGTCTGCGGCGGCTGCTGTGAATCGTGCCCACATGTCATCAATGTGCTGCCTCTCATGATCTCTTGATTAGCAAGGCAGTCTCACCATACTTTGCTTGTGTTTACAACGTGCCGCACAAGAAAGATTGTCCGTGCCAGCCAATATGTCGCGAGCTGCGCCCAAATTTCACATTAGGGAGTATTGTAATCGTCTGAACTTTTTTACATACAAAAACAGGAAAGTGCCAGTTGTTGGTGCTCGAAATACATCACAGCTGCCATCTTTTGCGATTGCCCGTTTTTATCTACCACGATGCCTGTTTGAAATGGTGTAGTGGGATTGCCATTGACCTCTACTGACATGATATGATGGTTTGCGTGAACTGTGGCTTGGTGATGAAATGAAGTGCTGCAAGAAATGAGAAATCCACATCCCACTGATGTGGATTTGTTTATGGCACTTGAGATAGTGGCCACAGTATCAGCTGCCACGCCTCCTCTCGTGCTTAACAAATAGGGCTATTTGTGTCCTTCAAAGTGATCGTCCGAGAAAATGCGCCCTTTGTTGACAACGCTGGTTTTGGCACCAATGAACAGGCATCATATGCAGATTCAGCGTCGCTGGACAAATTTTTATCAGACCGCAGTTTTGTAGACACCCCGATGCGTTCAGTTCTCAGTACACACAATTATGCAACAAAGCGTTTCCCTAAAAGCAACTGACTGAGATTACGGCCCCATCGGGCAAATTTTCATTCGTTGACGCAAATCCACATGTGATGCCTGTTGCATGGAACTGAAACCAGTGTTCTTAAAGCAGGGGACGTGTACGCTGATATGGCCACTGCTGAGCTATCGTATTTACTGAATTGTAGCGCGTTTTTTTTTTTTTCATATTTGTTGCTTAAACTTGACCCTCGCATTACATTCGAATGGCAAAACTGACCACTTTAAAACAATTACACTCGAACCCCTTTATAACAACCCCAGATATAATTATTGGTTATAACGACTACATTTCGATGAGTTTACAATTTTCCAACCCTGCCTACCGAAACTGCACCCAGATATAATGAATATTTTCAACAGCACCGTACTGTTACAACGAACACTTCAAAACCGGAGGTAAAAGGAGGGAGCATGTGAAGTTCTGAAGCATGGAAGTGCCACTGAACTGCATGCACAGCGATGTGCCCCCCTGCTCCTTTCCAACAGTGACTGCTCCTTTCCAACAGTGACTGCTCCTTTCCAACAGTGACGTAGATACGATTGCCAAGAGATGAGCGAGATGAGAGGTCGAGGCAGTATGACGGCTGTGGCCACTGAGATGGCACTGGCACACGTGAAATCTTAAAGGGCACGACAGCAACACTTATCTATGCACAGTTCTCCGTACAATAGCGCGTGCATTATGCCTATTTAGACGATTTGAACAAATCTGGACCAATGACAGCTCAGGCAGCTTAGACATTGTGGCCCAAGTCGGCATGAATGCGGTAAAACATGCCGCTGTTGCATGAAGCTGCAAAGAGTCGACAGTTACTATGCTGTTATCGGGAGATTGTGTTTCATCGACACTTGCCAATAAGACATTTGCAATGGCGTTTTACCTTTCAAACTTCACACTTTTTATTTATTTTTGTTTATTTAATAATAGTCAGCCCATGAAGGGCCATTACAGGAGTGGAAAATACAAACACATACAAGGATACAGTATGACAACAAAAAGCAAGTAAATGAACAACTGCAGACATTTCAGCAGGGACGCGAATCCGTTTAGATTCTATGCGCCTTACAAACTTCCCCCCCAAAATAACAAAAGGAACAGATACACCTTTGGCAAAGTTATGATATACATATTAGTTAGCGGCAAAAAGAATAATGTGTACACATTGCAAAAATTCCTCAACGCATGAGGCAGACATGACAGAGTCGGGGAGCGCATTCCATTCCGTAATACTTCTCGGGACAAAGCTGTACTTAAAACAGTCATTTCTGACTTGAGGGGGTGTGATGTACTCGCTATGACGATGTCTCAATATTTCATTTGTCGAGATTTTGAAGTTGTGTTTGTCGACAAGCAAGTGACCATTAATGATAAGGTAAATTAGTTTCAGTCGCTCATACCTGGTACGTAAGTCTAGCGGAGGTAAGTCGGCAAGCTTACAAAGTTCAGTGGAGGATTGGCAGTAGCAATACTTGTTAAATATGAACCTGGATGCTAACCTCTGGATTCTGTCAATCTTTTGTTGGTTGGATTTAGTGTAGGGATCCCATACAGCTTTAGCATACTCCAAGATAGGACGTATTAAGGATTTATAGGCTAAAATTTTGACCTCAGGTGTCGACGTACTTATATTCCGTATTAGGCTCCAGAGCGCTTTGCTGGCCTTACCACATACAGCATCCATGTGTTGATTCCATCTGAGGTCAGAAGTGAATGTTACTCCTAGATACTTATGTTTATCGACTCTGCTAATAGTTATACTATTTATATTGTAAGGGCAATGCAAAATTATTTTCTTTCTCGTTATGGACATAACAACAGACTTCGCTGCGTTTAGTTCCATCTGCCAGTCGTCACACGATTTTTTAATTATTTGCAGACTAGACTGTAAATTGGCCTGATCATTACTATCTCGAATTTTATTATACATCACACAATCATCAGCAAACAGTCTGACAGGGACACTAATATTACTGGGCAAGTCATTTGTAAAGATCAGAAATAAAACAGGACCTAGGACACTTCCTTGCGGAACTCCAGACGCAACACGGGAAGGGCGTAATGTGCACCCCCCGAAATCAACGTATTGTTCTCTAGAAGAAAGGAAAGATGAAAACCACTGAGTGATTGCGGGGCTCTGAAATACAGAATTAATTTTTATGATTAACTTCGGATGGGACACTTTGTCGAATGCTTTCGCAAAGTCGAGGAAGATTATGTCTGTTTGACCAAGGGAGTTTAACGTTTCAGAGAGGTCATGTATAATTTCAATGAGTTGGGTAGTTGTTGAGAGCCGTTTTCGGAAACCATGCTGTCCAGGAAAAAAGTTGTACTTGTCCAAGTAAGAAACTAATTGTTTATTAATAATGTGCTCGAGGAGCTTAGAACACGCGCTTCGAGCCTCGACGCAGAAAACGTGCAACTTCGCGACTCCCAGCGCGCGTGCAGCTGATGCTACAGTTTTGCTTCCAGCCAACTAGAACGCTTTGCTATAGCGTACAGAATCCACTCGTGTCCCAGTGACAGTAAAATGTATCACAAGCACTCAAAGAAAAAAAATGGCAGTGGCCGTGCTTGTAGTTTCGTAATGACAGGTGATCGTAACCAACCGGACATTATTCTGAAAGAGCTACGTTGTTCTTTAGATACAATTTTTTAAGGGAAACAGAGTAATGTGGGAAAGTGATGAGAACAAAAAATGAACATGCCAAAAAATACAATTTTTTGGACTAAATTGGTGTCAAAACGTAACTGCATACGCCAGATTGAGTGTCCTTATTTTAGCAGGTCTTGGAGGGCAAGTCCACATATAACGAATTAATGGTACAACAACTTACAGAACTATGAAGTTCATTATAAAGAGGTTAGTTATAAACAGGTTCGACTATTCTAAACACAGTGGTATTTAGCGGTAAGTTTGCAACGTGTACCTTTATGTCTCAATTCAACCTACAAACAAGTCGACTGAAATCAGTGTTTTTTTTTTTTAATCGAAGCCATTTTCGCTGTGCTTGTGACTGCTGTTATGGTTACCACGATGAAGTAGCCCAAGGCCTTTCACACTTCGACTCCGTTCATTCGTGACACAGCATGCTTGGTATGATGCCTGCTTCGAGACTAGCAATTTTGAAGGCCGAGGGCCAGGAAAACTCTGCCGTGGCTCGGCGGCTCGATGTCAACGAGTCGACGATTCGCAGACCGCAGTACCAGCAGGATACCCTCTTTGAATGCAAGGCCAGTCAGTAGGGCTCTGGGCCTCATAGTGGCCTGGTGTTGCCCCCGAATGAAATGGTTGTGGTTCCGAAGCATGGAAGTGCCACTGAACTGCATGCACAGCAATGTGCACCCCTGCAATTGCTAATTGCTTCATCTCAAACGAGCTCGACAGCATGAAAGATGACCAGATTCTTGGGCAATCATTTTCAGAGATAGCTTATGCTTCGCAAGAGACTGCTTGTCCCGGCACTTAACCCCTCGAAGTATGGGGCCAAAAGTGCTCTTGATACTGTATGAAGATAGCGAGCTTGGCATAGCTCCAGAAACACTTGTCTGGGATGCGTTTGGTGCTGATCATGAAAAATTTTGCAAAAGTGAAACTACAGTAAAAGATCTTTAATTTGAAACTTGTTAATTTGAAGTAGCCGCCACGGTCTGTCCGACAATGTATTGAAAGCAATATATAACGAATTCCGCTAATTCACACAGAAATCTGCACCACTACCGATAATTCGAACTCCACGCCATGGAGGATAGGGAGAGTTATTGCGCTAGAGCATGTTGGCGACGCTGGCATCACTGCGCAGGCCGCGCCGCTTTGCTCTTTCCATCTCCGGCCCTTTGTTCAGGCTTGACTGGAGAGAGATGCATTTGCACCTGGCCAGGCATAGCCAACGCCTCTGTTGCAGACCAGTTCTTTCCTTCTCTGAAGACGTCCAAGATAAAAAGGCAGATGTGGCACTGCGTGTCTCTTTTTCATGTTGCATCTTGGCAGATATGCTCTTTCTCTATGAGGTGTTCTTCCAGAAGCAGCACCAGGTAATGTCTGAAACAAGCTGGCAATGACGTTTATCAGCACTCGCAGTACCAAAAAGCATAGCCTTAGAGATTCACAGCCATTAGACGTTTCCCTGCATCGCTGGGACATGCGTTTGGCCACCGACTAAACATAGGTTGTGGTGCATTTCGTAACTGCATTTTAGAGCGCAGCTCTTGTTTCTGCGGCCGGCGGCGGAAAGGTATGTTTATTGGCCTCGAGCTCCACCACTGGAAAAGCTGGCGCTACCATCGGCGTGACGTGCTATTAGGGATCACGTGGACATAGCTTCCACGTCGGCTGGTTCGGGAGCGCCGAAGCAAGCTGAAAAAGAGTTTAAATTTTCTCGTATGCTGCGGTCCTCATTTAGGGGCGAGAATTTCCTGCTTCAAGTGTCTCCTTTACAACGCTTGAAAGCACCACAAAAGGTAGTGGCTACCTTTGAAGGCGCACAACATGGTAGGCTACTGCTCGCGATGCCGCAATGCCGGACGTACGCAACGGAGCCCGGTGTCAGCCTTATTCACACGTAGCCGCAGGACAAGCTGCGTGAAGCTTCGCTCACGAAACATAAAACCGGCAAACAGTCATCGGCTACAACTCGGGTTTGCAGCAAGCACAGACGCGAGAAAGATTTTCTGCTACGGCGCCGGGTCTGCGATCTTCGGAAAATGCGCACTGAGACGCTCGCCCGAGTACGCTGCCAGACTAATGTCATGACGGTTTGGTCTATGAACTTGTCGATGCTATAGATACTGGCAAGTTCACTAGTGTGGAAAGGGAGCGGTAAGAAGCAAATTATAAAAAATTATCACATATGATCATGTTTGTGTTATGAATTAATGCACTGGATCACAAAAAACAAGCCGCAGGAAATCGCACGCTGAGAACACCGATAAACATACAGTGCAACGCAACTCGAGAAATAATATTGAAATGTCCAAGAATTTAGAAGAAAAAAGAAAGATTGAATCGTTGCGATGGCACATCACAGTCCCCCATAGGCGTCGAAGTCTCTGCAATTAAATTATTTTGAACAGCTCTGATAGCGCCCACGCAACAATTGTTGCTTGTATACTGTCAAATGCTCATATTCTGCGGCCTAAAGCTCATGGCACGGTGCGAAAACGCGCACGCGGTGAAAGCGAAACGGTGCGCGGACATGCATGCAGACGCACAGTCGGTCGCTGCGAACCCGTGCGATCGCTGCATTGAGACTTCATTCTGTTATGCTCTATTTGGTTATACAGACAGCCCACTATAGTTTACTCTCAGCGTTTGCCTACCTTTCATGCAAGAAGCTGGTTCGGGAGACTCCATCGCGGCGACCGCGCAGTGGCGTTCACTGTACGTATTCGGTAAGAGATAGCGTCTAAACGATTCTGTGCTTTCAGTTTGCCCAAGATTATAATTTAGACAGTAAAAAACTTCTCTCGTTACGAAAGTACTTACAGAAATGTCCGGGAGAGCTCGTGCGTGGCGTTTTCAGTGAGCGCTGACAGCAAAACCTATGAGGAGCGCGCTGCGTGATCCCTCATACTACGCCAGCGAGGCGCTTCCGATAGATGGCGACTCCCTAACTCCTCGCCGCCAATAGTCCGACGTTTTCGGCGCCAGTCGCTTCCGACCAGTCACACTACACCGCTTGCGCAGCGCCAGCCAAAATACCGTCCCCTCTAGAAACTTCGCCGCGTGCGCCGTTGCTGCTCTCTTCGAACCATGTGCAGAACGATCCCTAACCCGCATGCCGCTTTGAACACTTTGAACACTTTGAAACGGCTGTTCCCTACAGTTGGCGAAGCGGCTTGGGCACCTCTTTTCTCTGCGCCATTCATTGCAGGTCAGTGAGACGAACGCGCGAATGGAGCAAGAGCGATCTCGCCGTCGGGCTGTCGGACTGCTTTGGTCGCATCCGGTTAAGTTGGCTGAGCCAGTGCTTCAAAGTACAGACGTTGTTCTCGCCAACGTGACGTAGCATGCGCGCTCACGCTACGTTAAGACTATATACGCACCTTAACCGAGCAATTTCTTTTCTAACTTATTAGTTTTAATTTTGTATAATTTGAATTTTCGCAGCATCCCCACGGTATTCGAATTAATGAGCTTTTACTGTATTTTCGAAAGTGGTTGCTTGAGAATACCATTGAAGGGCAGCTCCGCTTTCTTCTCAGACGACAATATTGTGACTCCTTGAACAACAGTACCACTTCTTTTACATTTATCTCACGATACATTAGAGGTTCCATTAATTTTTTTATGTTCCGTGGGTGGAAATTTGTTGTGTTACAATTGCCATCGCATTACATTCAAGTAAATATGTCTGAAATATTGCGATAGTGATAACATTATGAAAAGCAATCTGCTGAAAAAGTGGCCACATCAGGTAAATCTTCGTCTAGAATGCCATTGTTCGAAGGTGGTGACACACCCGGTGCTAAGCTATGTGAAATTTGGCAAAAGTGGTCGTAACCCCAAATGTTATTGGCAGAGAATACAGTCGCCGACCGTTTATTCGGACCTCACGGGGACTGCGGAAATGTCCGAATAAACAAATGTCACAAAAAGCAGATTAAGAAAAAAAGAAAAATGAAATCCTTTATTTCCACGCACTTATTCGGGCTCGGCAGTAGGCTTGAAGAAATCGTGAATGCACCGTTGCACGCTGTTCCGTTTATGCGCAATCGGATAAGCCTGAATCTCGGAGTGGGTCGTACGGTCACTACAGGCGGCTGAAAGCACAGTCACTGCTTGTACACGCTCCGCATGCAATGGCAGCGTAGCACATGGTGCGTCATCTTCTGACTCTGAGTCATCGTCCGGCGGTGCAGCAGAAACCTGACAAATGATCTCGCCGTTGTAGAGTTCTGCACATGTCAGTACAGCAGTGTCAGCACCTGTGAAACTGTCAAATGAGACGGTGTCCGGAATTGCAATGCAACCACTGCGCAGGTCTCGGCAGAACATTTTCCGCGTCAGTAGGGAGCACATCGGCAGGCGACAAATCTTAGGCCTCCCGGCACCCGCTTGCTGGCATTCCCCAGCGAAGTCTGCGCGGGCACTGTCGGCGCCATTAGACACTTGACGCGATGTTTCCGTACGCCGCGTTGGATCACCGAAACCTCGACACAGCACACAAAGCAAACACCACCGTGCCGACACCAGTCGCACAAACGAAAAACATGGCCTGCTCGCAGCGTCGTGTGCGAAGAAACAAATCAGCTGCTGGATTGTCTTGACATGGCTTACTAAGCTGAAACCGGAACTGCTGTACAGCCACTCTATCGAACCAGGCAGAAACGATGATGAGCGGGGATTCCAAGTAGCGCCACTTCGTGGGGCAGCAAGGAGGCTCTGTTCAGAACAAAAATGGCGTTCAGCAAGTCGAACTATGCGCCCCGGTCATAATCGGTGCATGATGCTCTCGTTCGAGTTGGCTCAAGGAGTGTCCGAAAAATCAGACGAGAGGCTGCAACGTGACTGAACTTTCGGCAGTTGTTATACATTATGGTCTATGGGGAGAACGGCGGTGCCGCGAAGCTGACCGAATAATCGGGCATGTCTGAATTTTTGGAGTCCGGAAAATCGGTCGGCGACTGTACTGCTCCATGGCAGTGCCACCATCGCTGACCGATGCATAGGGTGCACTTGGTGCTGTTGGCAATGCAGTTCTATAGCCTCAAACAACTCTCACCAATGTGGGCTTACGAAGTTTTGAAAGTAAAGTTACGTTTTGCAGCGTATTCCTTGTATATGCTGTCCCATTTCGCAAGAACAAAATTTTTCACAAAAGTGAATTTTGTCACTTTCACCACCGACTTCATTATTTTGCGGGATTCAATTGTATGTGTGTGTATGCTGAACTTTTCGCCATGCTCATGGACCCACAGAGGTTGCTTGGTATGACGAAATCGTTTTGTGGCTCACCCATTGTTATACAATATTTTTAGCCACACACAATTCTTAGGAAGTAACGATTATAATGATGTCATTGTACACTTTGAACATTGTTATAAGAAGTTGGTAACTGTGCTGGTATACTCATTAGCCCTTCTCTGTTTTCATGAAAAAATATTCAGCTGGAAGTGAACTGCGGCAAAATTGCAGGACATGCCAACTCACCGCGACACAGGGTGGGTGCTGGAGATGAATTATACACTTGATGTCAGGTCGGTTTGCATGGATGGCAGCATGCACCATATAGGCTGGTCGATTGAAATGGAACGTAGTGGTGCCCGAGTCAATGACGTTACTCTGCATGTCAAGCTTGAGCAGGCTGGAGGCAGTCACCTCATGGTACAGAAGCCCAAATGGGTTTACCAGAAAATGCTCCTGGTCTTGGCTCACACGCAGCTGCAAGAACAAGTGGACACATTACCCAATTAAGATCACTTGCAGAGAGTAAATGCAAACAGTGACTTTCAATGCAAGAAAAAGCAGCCATTTCCATAGGCAACATTAGGTACAACATTTTTGCATAGTTTCTTAACCAATAAGAGCGCTACGAGTCAAACCTAAGCCGTACTGTCTCCAGCGGCCAACACCTTCAGCGCACAAGGTGCCTCACCGCAAAGCCAGCAGCGTCCCCAGTTATGATTGAAGCATTTTAAAAAGGACTCTATAGCTTTTAAAAGTACAGTCAAACCTGGTTATAAAAAAATTACACCTGACACAAAAATAGCTTTGTTATATCAGATATCTGTTATAAACATAACTGTTACACTGTAGTAATGGCTAGATTTTTAAAATTTATTTTGTTCTATTCAATAATTTAGTATATTTGTGTTCATTATATTAAGATTTGACTGTATTTAGTGTGGTCTCAACCACACCCCTTAACATACGAAATTCCATAACGCGATGCAGTGCTTACGAGCGCATACTAAAAAATAGGTAACTGATCATTGTGCCAATCCTGATAGCTAGACTGCAGATGTAAAATGATGAAAAATATATGCAATTATCAACTACTAGACAGTTTGGACAAAGTCTGTACCATACAAAAAGCACCTCCTTTGAACACTGCAAGCAACACACTTGTAGCCACAAAACAATTACTGCTATGTGTAACAGCATTGCATTAAGGCTACTATCAGCGACACATATTTGCATATTGGGTTAAACTTTAAAAGTGCCTTTAAACACTAATCTTGGAAGGGCCTCACTAGTCAACAATGCCATCTCACGAATCTCTTGCTGCAAAAATGTTTCGAATCCTTCAAGCGAAGTTAGAGGTAGTTATTGCACTGTTGCATGGCTTTCTCTTTTGCCTCCACTAGTGCACTGGAAGCTAGAAGGGGGGGGGGGGGGTGGCAAGGAGGCAAGGCCCTGCCCAAAAGCTGGGAATTTTAATTGACTTTTTTTTAATGATGCAACTTGTGGTTTAGGTGTGCATATCGGTCTCTCAACGTGAGACGAGCACTCAGGCTGCCTCCAATTGCCACGGCCCTGGAGCTACTATGTCAGCCACAGAGACCAATTGAAGCATGCAGTTATGAGCAGTGAAAGGTCTGGTGCTATCTCTGACACCATGTGCAGCAGATGCAGCCATGCGCAACTGTTGTGTGTAGGCCGAAAGTGCAAAGATGAAGTACTTCTTCAGCCTTTTTGAGACTGCAGACGTGCATTTTTTATTTATTTAACTCAAGAATAGAAATTATAGTATTACTGAGAATGGCCTCAAGATCTTGAAATCTGCCAATATCAGTTGGTTGGCTGTTTGCGATGAAGCTGCCAACAATGCAAAGCAGAGAGAAAGTGGTTTTTCAGTTTTTGACAAAGATTGTAAATTCCCTCCTATATGCAGTGGAATAATTTTTGGCTCTCGTACTAACAGGAGCCTCATCTACAGATTGGCCACGTTTTCTTAATATGTTCAAGAAAGTGCTTCAGGGCCCCTTTAAAGAGTAACAAATGATTTCTTCAGGTGCAATCTGCACTACGTGTTCTAAGTGAGCACTCTGGCCATACGCAGCAAACGGCCAGAGATGGTTGTCCTTAAAATGAATTTGCATAAGAAGTTGACTACTTAGTTTATGGACAACACATTTTATAAGTCAGTATTACAGTATCTCTATGAAACGGGCCTGCATGCTTATGTATGTAACTTCATGCTGACGTGCTGCGTGGCAACCCAATCATGCCATCCAAACATTTCTACTACCAACCCAGCACAGGGATAACAGCGGTGGCGCTGACATCTTGTGAAGTTGTTGTGAAAGTGTTGGATTCTTATCGCCATGAGCTGCTGTGTTAAATCTGCTGGCATATGAATTTTTGCCACAATGTAACCTTCATAGCACAACTCTTATCTTTCCTGCAAGAACCATGTCATGCATGAGCATTTACGACATTTAGTTGCGCACATCACAAGAAGTCACTACTAGCACAGTTGTTTCTGGTACGTGGCTGTTCTAGCATTACCAATGAAATCGCAAGAAATAAGTGCCTAGGCTGTCCAGTTCCGTTATAGTTTCAATATGCTGTTTTTTTTTATTTAACATTATTTATGCGTTCTGAAATTGAACTTCCTCACACATGACGACCACTCCCTTGGCTTGGTAAAAATTCCACGACAGTGCCCTGCAACACATGGTAAATAAATCATACCAGACGTGAGACAATGCTGCCATGATACTCGAGCCACCATTACTTCCAGCAGGGAACTTCTGTTGCTGTGATTATCGCTAATGCTGTCTGTGGCTTCACTGAACTCCTGCTACCCAAAATTAATCCTGTGGTTTTTTATGTGCCAGAACTACTGCTTATGAGGCATGCCACAGAGAGGGGACTCTGCATTAATTTTGACCCTCTGGGTTTCTTTTGTGCACCTAAAGCCAAGTGGACGAGTGCTTTTGCATTTCACCTCTACCAAAATTGTGGCTGCCGTTGCCAGGATCAAGCCTACAACTCTGAACACAGCAGACCAATGCCATAGCCACTAGACTGCCGTGGCAGCTCCCCATTTTAACACATGCATTACTATTGGCTAACTTTCTGAAAATTTTCCAGGCAAGCATTACTTGATTAAAGGCCAGAAAGGCATCTGCAATGCTCACAGTGTTCATATTACTCCACATATTTAAAGATCAAATTTCACTGCCGTCTGAAGTTTCTACAATAAAATTCCATTTTGCACTTCCAGTATTCATCAGCGGTCACCAGTTCGAGTTGTGCTAGTTTCTCGACAGCACAAGATTGTGCCACTGCTCAAGCTTTCCCCGACATCTGCCACAGGTTGTCTCTACATGGTGTAGCAAGTCTGGCTTTGTACATAGAATTTGTGCACACCTAGACTCACCTGAACGCAAGCAACTGTCATGGTTCTATTACTTCAGTCATTCTAAGACTGATGTGAGGAGTGTTTTTCTTGCTCGCTATCCTTGAAGGTGTGTGGAATGCACTTCACAAACCGCCTTGCTAGAAGTCAACAGGGAACTGCGGCACCACAATACAGTTAGCTGTTGGCTGCTAAGGGAGTGACAGTGATACAAATGCACCGAATCAGTTACTCCAAGACATAGTTTAGGCAAGCCTGCCTAGAGTGCATCGAACTACCAGCGTCTCAGCAGCAGAAGGGCATTTACATTTGTGGCTGATACTTTTGCAGACTACCGGTATTTTGGACATTGCCCATGGGGGCATATGTGGAAGGGCAGCCGGGGCAAAGTATGCTGGTACCGCAGAATCTTGGCATTTAACGGCGCTTGAAAAAGTGGAGTCTGGCCGTATATCGGGTAATGTCGATAAGGGATGGCGTCCATGACAGCAAAGCAGTCGCAGGAATACTCGAAGAGGTTCGCAGCGTAGATAGACAGGTAAAGGGGTGACGCGAGCCTCCTCAATTGTTCCGTGGGTTGAGGTGCAACGCGGAACACCGAGACATCTCTCTCTACTTTTTGCAGCTTGGTTGAAGCGCACGTCAGCCATGAAGCACTTTAGCTATAGTGGCAAAGCAGGGTCCATGTTCGTGTAAACACCATGACTGAGCTCGCACAGCCACAGGCATGGCATACTATGCAAGTCAGCCATGGGCAAAAGCCCACACACGCAAAAAGTTTGAACACCACAGCTAGGGCAATAGTGCTTGCCATGGAAGGACATAAACTCTATGGTAAATCCAACTGAAAGTTGACAGACAGCCTTAGAATTTCGCAAGTGGTATAAGCTAAAACTGAAAGTAGTGGCGTTCACATCAATATCCAAAATGAAAAACTGCAGCACAGTAACAAGTAGAGAGTGGGAAGTTGTGGGCACCACCCCATGGCAGAAGAGATGAATGGCTATCTTTGCCAGAAACAACACTTCTAATTTCACAGTCTTGCAGGGACGCTTTGAAGCAAGTTCACTTGCTGGTTGACATAGAGGTGAAGGTTGACACAGATATTGATTCACACATTTTAAGGCAAGAAATTTTCATCCCGCTATTAATATTGGGAATTCCTACTTGTGTTCCTACAAGAGGAGCAGAAACAACAGAGGCAAATTACACAAGTTTATACATACCGTGATGTGGTTGAAGGCTGTTGTGGTCCATCCGTATGCATCTAACAGGCGACAAAGAGAAGCAAGCTTGCAACGCAGCAGCTTTTCTCCTTTTGAGTAGCGCAGGCCATCAATTCCCCGAACGTCATTGATAGGAACCAAGCATCGGCCACCTCGAATTGTTGACTGCTTTGTTGCATGTGGCAGCAAGAGTTCCGTCACCTGCTGCAATGCTGCCATGTTGGACGGTGTGTAGCCCTCTGACAATTGCGACTCAATGATGCGCTCAAGCTCCTCCCGGAACAGTTGGCTGCAGGAGAACAAACAGTACAGAATGTAAGTTACGAGTCCCACCACACATAATGATTATGATGTCAGTTGAATAGGCAACCATAAGGCTGGTATAAACATGCAGACTTGTATAAAGTTTTGGACTGAGCTCTTTGAGAAAAGGATGGAAGCTCAGTAAACAAAAGGGAGTAAGGTTTCTCACCAAAAGGCTGGATAAGCCCCAGTTGCTTGTCTAAGGTCTAAGACTCCCATAAACATATTTCCACCACCTGCAAACAGCAGCTGGTTGTAAAAGTACCTGCTGCTGCGCTTCCTCTGAGCCAATGCTCTAACTTATGACAAGACTACTGGTCCACTCTATGCAACCACAGTTGCGGCCAAAGTATTCACAAAATAATTTTGTCAGAACAAAGTATACATGTTTTACAGCCGAAATATTTTGCATATTTTGATGGCTAACATGCTCCAAGTGAACATTTTCATAACCACAGCAAATGTTGCCACAATGCAAGCATTGGGCTTCAAATTCGCTTATTGCAGAAAGGCTTAATACTGGATTGTACAGACTATTCTAAGTTCTGCCTATACCAACCGGCATTGAACGTGCTGGCACAATGTGTTCCAATGAGAAACTGAAGAATGCTGTAGATAATACTGCTTTAATCATTAAACAATTTTTTAGCACAATAATTCTATAACTAATTGTGTAAAAGCTTAAAGGTGACTTCGGCATACCTAATGAGTTACATAGTCCTGGCCCTTTCGTGTGCCTCCCGATGCTGACAAGCTGGTTGACACCAAATTACATTTGCTAAGCATCTTGTACTCACCTAATGAAGGCAAGAAATTAAGGTGCATGAAAACTTCACCCTGACAGCTAGCATGAATCAGGTACAGAAAGGTGCCCCACAATTAGTTTACTCTCAGTAAAGCCTTGTGAGCTTTGAAAATTTGGCAAAGTTAGGTAAGTTTACAGTTCCAATTTACTTTACAAACACAGGCTTAATTGTCCATTTAATTGTGGGGCTTTAGGTGCCAATACCACGATCTGCTTATGAGGCACGCTGTAGTGCAGGACTCCGGAAATTTGGGCCACCTGGGGGTCTTTAATGTGCACCCAACGCACAGCACATGGGGGCAAAATGCCAGAACACCCATTGAACTGCAGCCACTGAGGCCAGGAGTCGATCCCGTGACTTCGTGCTCAGCAGCGCAACGCGCTAGCCACTATGCAACCATGGCGGGTCAAGTTTAATTCTCTCTGGCCATGAAGTCTTAGCGACCTTGTAAATGGTCTACACAGGAACTCTTTCATACCAGTTCAGGCACTGCACAGTATACCACTTGTCTACACAAACATCGAAGTAATGGTTTATTTGTACAACATTTCTGTTTACAGATCATTCCATCGGGGTGGGAAAACCCCTTCTTAATGGAAAGTTTTGTACCTGTGCAAAGCGCATGTGTTCTCACTGTCCCTTGTGCTTTTGAGCAAGAGCTCCACGGGACGCAATGACATCCACAGAGTCCTCATTGAAAATGTCTATACTATGGACGTTTAGCTATGGTGCAGCAGCACTTGATGCACTGTGCTCTTTTCGAACTGCATTCAACACAGGACTGAAAAAAAAAAAAAAAACCTCTCATACCAGGCAGGTCCTGAGACATTGTTATGGAGTAAGCAAGACATGTACAGTATGAATGTATTACCAGGACATAGATTTTCAGGTACTTAAAGGCGCTCTCAAGAAATGTGAACATAAACATTTGTGGATTTCATAAATAAAAAAAAAGGTATTCCATTCAGTGGAAATACCGGCAGTCATAAAGCCATTGCATAAACAAGCAGCAGAACATGCATATGTTAAAATCTAGAGAGATTCTACAGCTACTATATTTCTTCACAAGAAAAGCAGATAGAGAATGAACATTAGAGAAAAGGATGGCTCAGTGGTCTAAACAGGGGTGAGGGTTAATGGTGGGGTTTATAAAATAAAGAAATGTAAAGAAACTAGACTTTCATAACCTGCCAGTCAAGCCAACCTTGCGCACAAACTTTCATAAAGAGTTGATAATTTGCCTTGCATCGGCCTAGAAAAGTAACAATTAGGATGTCAGTCAATTAAGAGCCATAGCTCCTCTAATAACATTCTCTGCAGGCTTGGAAGAAGTATTCAAAATGTTAGATTGGGAAGGATTAGGTAAGAGGATTAACAGTAAGTGTACCGGCAACCTGTGGCTTTGCAGATGACACTGTCCCGTTCAACTCTAGAGGCGACGTACCACAATTTAATGAAGACATTACCCAGGAAGGGTATTTAGGATTATAATGAAAAAGGCTAAGGTAACGTTCAATAAATTGGCAAGAGCACAAGAGTTTGTGATTGTTGGTTGGTCTCTTGAAGCTATGCAAGAATACATTTATCTAGGCCAAGTAGTCACAGCGGACCCAGATAATGAAAAGAAACTGTCCAGAAGAATGGGTTGGAGCACCCACGATAGCACTCTCAAGTTGTGACTATCAGCTTACTGATATCTATGAAAAGAAAAGTGTACAGTCAGTGCAGTTGTAATAACCTACTGGGCTGATACTTGTAAAATGAATACACACTAAACACCAAGCAATGGAACAAAAAATAGGCGTAACATTATGAGACAGAAGGGAGGTGGTATGGATTAGAGAGCGAAGTGTAGCTGATATTCTATAGTTGATATAAGGAAGGGATGGAGCTGTGCAGGTTATGCGTGGGTAGAGTAGATAACCAGTCGTTTATTAGAATGAAATTTTTTGCCAAATGAAATGTAGATAAGAGCAACACAGCATTATGTGGTGTGATGAGCTTAGGAAATTTGCAAGAATATAATGGAGCCCCCCCAAGCCGAGATAGGATAAAAATAAACGGAGGTAGCAGGAAGAAGCCTTCATCGTGCTGTGGATGTGAAATAGGCTGCTACTGATGGAGAGCTGTACTAAACTTCTAGATAACATGCTCATCAAAAAAATGTCAACAAGGATACAAAAATATTGTGGCTAGGCCAATCTTTCGTGCTAGTCCCCAATTTTGAAACTTGCTACAACAAATAACATGCTGAAATTTTCAAAACTGAATGGAATCTCCTCCTTTTCTCCATTTAGCGTAGTCTTAACACAGTGAAATATCACTTGAGCAAATCTCACTTATGCAAACATACGTATACTATAATAACTTATAGGGGTATTACTCAAGTTCGCGCGCGCGCACCTGACCCTTCTCTGGATCGCACAGCGCCGGCGGAGGGGCAGTCGCTCGCTAGCACTTTCGCAGCAGCCCTAACAGTCAGAGTTGTGACCCCTAACCCGCGGTTTGCAGTGAGTTGTGACCACGGCGGGTTCAGGCCAGGGGGGACAGGGTGAGTTTCGACCTAAGGTGTTTATTCACCTTAGAGCACAAGTATACCAACTGGACAACAACAGCAAACCACACATACAAATACGAAACAAAGCCACAGCGGCAGAGCGTTCCGCACGTCTGGGACGAAATAAACTGCACAATGTGGGAACCAAAAAAGAGGCTGATAAGAGTTCAGCTCACCCAGAGTGGATCCGTGCTTGGGCCCTGGGGCGGTCAGTCGCTCACAAAGGCCGAGCGCAGCAGGGGGACGGCGTGCGGCGGTCTGAACGGCTGAATTGAGATGCGGCCTGTCTCAAGCTCCTCAGCGGAAAGACAAAGATGCATCGGGGGAATAGCGCTTCTCCCCGAGCGGCGGAGAGGGAGTCTCCCCGGTTTCAAGAAAGGGAAAGGAGGGAACGGGGTGCCTTGGCTGCAGCGTCGCGACCAGGCGCAAAAAGCAGCGGGAGCGGCGAAGGTGCCCTCTCCCCGCTACCCTCCGCGAGCGAGCACGTGATTATGGCGTGATAACCACGTGGACGCTGCGGAGATATCGGGATGCACGTGCGATCCCCACAAACTCTAACCAAGAAATTTTAATGTAAAGCATGACTTGATAGTGAAATTTTCTTCCTACTCAACCTGTCTCCCAATATGCCTCCAGGGAACCTCTCTCCAGACTTCATAGCAACCACAGCGCCAGCTTTGAACTGAAATGGACTAAGACAACTAGCCACAGCTGGAGCTCACATAGCCATAGCCACAAAGTGATTCGATGCAGTGGCAGCCATTTACTGCCGTCATTGGCTAAACAAGTGCTACTTATTGCTCTTTATGCATACAACTCACTTGTGTTAAGTAACACTCAAGGAAACAGAGGTTTGCAGAAGTCCGCTACTGACTGCTGTGTTCCCTCCTCTCCGCATCAAAGGAGATTACTCACCGGATAAAACTAAATAGCGGTGAATTCTCCCTTCCTCATGCACCACTTCTTTATTTTCACTAGAGTTGCTTGGCCTTTTCTTTCTTTATTTTTAAACTAAGATACTATATTTTCCAGTTTAGCACTAGCATTTTGCCGAAATTATCTTTGAGAAGTGCATCTTTTAAAGGAGTCCTGAACCACCGCTCAGGCTTGGTGAAAACACTGTTCGCAGATAGCATATGCTACTGTGAAGATCTCAGTCAGGTTTTGCTGTAGTGTGCGGCGCGCACAGCTCGCAAGCGGGGCACAAAGTCACCTTTCTCTTGAATGCTCTCTTTTCAGAAGCCTGCTCCTTACTCTCCTCTTGATGCTTTACTTCATAATATGGCGGATTCCCATAGCCGGCTGGTATCGGCCAACAGCTGACGTCAATCAAGAAGGGTGTTTGAACCAGTGCGCTTCTTGGCACTGTTACTACGTATATTTATTGACAAAGTTTAACAGAGGCTGAAGTAAGGAAAAATGTGCTTTCGAGTTTCGATAATTACGTACTTGCAGAAGAAGCAGACTATCGTCTGCTCACGTTCAGCTGTGTTGAAGTTCTTCGAAACAAAGTTTTCTAAATTTGCAGGCATTCGTTATTATACACACTAAGCTTTGTTTGAAAATGTTGAGAAATGTTTTATAACCTTTTATATCCATCCATTTCAGTACTTTTGTTAAGGAACATTTAAAATTAGCTCAAGCAATTAGTGCATTGAAAATTAATTTTTTTAGCCTTGCAAAAATTTAATTTTAAGAATGTAAACAATATTTTAACCTTGACAACCTCATATATGAGCAATTTAATGAGGAACATTTTTATATTTAAGCAAAATTATGTAAGTTAACAAGATTGTTTTAGTTCGGAAGATGCACAAGACAAATAACAAATGGGCGAGATCTTGCACCGAAAATTTTGTTAGTTGGAGATAATGTTCCTTTTGTCAACAAAAACAGTTTTCCAGAAATCGCTCATAAGTGTTCAGTTGTGGCAATTGCTCTGGCTTTTCTTCTTGAATTGCTTTTCAGTAATTGAGTGAGACACCAGAGAACTTCATGGGGCTCACCTTTGTGAGCACGGCTTGAGCCCGTTGTTGGCGCAAGTTAACATACCTGTTTTTGCACAATCTGCAATTTTCAATTTGATGAGAAATGAGGCACTCCTGTCTTTTGATGCTTGCATGTGAACACGACAACTCTGTTTGTACGTAATTTAAACAAAAATTTGAACTATGATGAACAAAACTGCTAATGCACAAACAAATGCACCACTGCTAAAGTCAGTAATGTCATTCTTGGTCAATGTTCGAAACTCTGATAAGATAAGTTACAAAGCCACAAATACAAAAACCGTTTTACATGTTTCTTGCTCTTCTGAAAAGCAGGGGTGTCAAAATCGCTCTGAAACCAAGCTGAATTTTATAGGGGGGACGTAACTTAGGCGGCATATTTGAAACACTTCTGGCGCTCGTTTTGGCATGAAATTTGCAGCACATATTCATTACACAACACATTTTTTAGTATCAAAATTTAGAAATGCTTACAGTTTTTACTCAATCCTAAGGTGCCCTTGACTGTAACACGCACCCGTTTCCCGTGAAAAATTAAAAAAAAAAGAAAAAACCTGATTATAACACGCATCTGTTTTCCATGGGGGAAAAAATAAGAAGGGGGGGGGGGGAGAGTAGAATACCACGCACCTCGTGCTTTCATATAGAAATACTATTTTCTCTCATTTGGAAAAAATTCTTTCCCAATACACTAAAGCTGCGATGAATAAAATCACAAATGGGAGCGGCGTACCTTGCCGCCAAGATTTTCACTGCGCTGGTACAAGTCGCGTGGGGCAATAGATATCCCTCATCGTCGCTATCAGACAACTCCTTATCGCTATCAACAGACCAAAGCGTTTCATCCTCGTTGCCATTCATGGCATTCGAAATGCCACACTTTTTAATGGCCTTGTTGACCATGGCAGACGGGATTGTGCACCATGCATCTTTCACCCATCCAGCAAAGTCCTGCAGTGAGACACACGTAATTTTATTGACGGGCATGAATTTGTGGCAGCCACTGACAAGCCATTCGGTGTACAGCACCCTAACTATCTTTCACTGGCTTGTTCAAACAAACAGAGCGGCTGGAGCTGTGATGTCATGCCACCGGCTATCACGACAAGTTGGTGTTGCATAAAGCCAGCTTGTCGTTGATTGCTCTTCACCGTGGCACCTGAACACGTTGAGTACAAGCATCCCATGCAGACCCAAACTGCCGCCGGGTCTCTTGGGCCAAACGTTATCAATCCAGTCAGTGACCAAGTCCGTGGTCATCCAACCTTTTTCATTTGTGCGCACAATCACACCACTTGGAAACACGATTCCTTTCGGAAACGTCTTCTGTCTGAAGATAAGATACGGGGGCAACTTGTGCCCATCCGCAGTGCAACAAAACATTACGGTGACTAGTTTTTTCATGGCTGGAAGACAAAATGCGCACCTGCTTCGTCCCCTCCTTTTCAACGGTTGCGGTGGCAGGTGTGTCAAAGTAGAGCGGTGTCTGATCGAGATTTCCAATCTGTCCTAAGTGGTAGCAGTTTCTATGGCAGAACTTCAAAACGTACCACTGAAAACTGCAATTTCTTTTCATATTCTTTGGGCAATTTTTGGCATATCCCTGTCCACCTTCGAAGAGAAAAGCCTTTTCTTTTCATAAAATTCGATAGCCAGCACCTGCTCGCTTTGAAGCCACTCCGCATTAGCCCTTTCTGTAGGGCTAACTGCATCGCTCGTACTTTGAGCAGATCGGTCATCACAGGCCGCTGTGCTGCTCGCTGCTCTTGCAAGTACTCCGTGAGCAGCTGTTCTATTTCAGTGAAGTGGCCTTGCTTCGGTCCACTGAAACCCTTCCTTGTTGTGTTGCTGGCGAAAATATTCTCCTTCTGTTTGCGCCAGTCCCGCACGCAAGTTTCGGGAACTCCGAACACCTGTGACGCGGCCCGATTTTTGTCCGTCTCCGTGCACATAACTTTCCTCTTAAGTGCGGCATCATGGTGGACTCGGCATGTCTTCGCAGTCGGAGCTTCCATGCCGATTGAATAAATGCAGAAAACGGGAAGACAGGTGGTAGACTAGCTTACACTATCGCCTGGTTACACGTACAACATGGAGGTATGCACATGGAGGAAGCTACGGCAGCTAGGCTAGAAGCACGTACGAGGCGGCTATTTTTCGAATGCCGATGGCGATATGGTAACGAGGATTTAGGGTCATACTCGATTTTAATGCGCATGCAATTTTTGGACCCGTTTTATCGGAAAAAAGGTGCATGTTAGATTTGAGTGAATATGGTATATCCCCCCCTTACTGTTCGCAACATTATTCAGTGATTCATGAAGTGGAAGTTGTGCTGCAGCACTGGCAATTACAGGAGTATTGACACAGGTTTTGTTTCCAGACTTTTATGCTTTGATGAGTAGCTGTTCACCCAATAACCACAAGAAACAAATGCCACACTGGCATGAATAACAGCTAAGGACATCCTTATAGGCATACTGCAGTGATATTTTGGACCATATAAAAGTTGCGGCTAGGGTGGTGTTCAGGGCATGGAATCCACCAAGCCCATAGACTATGACGTCAAGTTGTAGAAAATGAAGGAAAAGGGTTTATTTAGCTTAGTGCACGGCTCCAGTGCAGAAGCCCCCTCCATGCAGGAGCAAGTTAAATGTCTCAGTTCACATCAGGACCCTCTGTCACACTCTCAAACTATTTGCTTTTCATCCCATCGTCTTCCCTAGGAGAGTCAACTAGGGAATCTGGAGACGCCAGCATCAAATCGCCATTGCCGACTCCGTTGCAATACCACGCCCCATGCTACCCATAACCCGCAGTAACTCCGCCTCGAAGAAACTTGCTTGGAATTCGTGGAAGAAAAATAATCCGGCGACACCTGGTTTGTTCATCATTGCCCAACCCGTTCTTCGCTTAGTCTGGTGGTGGCTTAGCCAGTTTGCACGCTGCCTTCTTTGCTCAGCTTGCAAGGTGAGGCATGGGCTGAGGTCCCTTTGTGGAATCCTGCAACAGCTGGTTTGCAGGCTATTTTTCTTGTTCGCTCAGCCTACAAGATGAGGCATGGGCTCAGGTCCTTCCGTGGAATCCTGCAACAGCCGGTTTACACGCTGTCTCGATGGCTGGATAAGTGCCGAAGGATGGGTGGTGATCTGACTCGTCTAACTGCGCTTATCCATTACTTGCGGCTCCCTCCCGTTCATCTTTTTCTCCGGTTTCCAGGTAATAGTGGGGTGAGCGCTTTTAGTTGTTGTGCATGCCACACTGACGTCTGGTTAGGACTTGCGGTAGTTTGACACGTAACAAAGGCCTCCTTCGCTAGAATAGCAGCTTGGGCTTGGTTTTGCATCCTGATGTTAACAGCACAAAACGTAGACTGAACACGAGACGAGAAGACGACACCACAAGCGCTGACTTTCAACAACCTTGTTGAAAGTTGTTGAAAGTCAGCGCTTGTGGTGTTGTCTTTTTGTCTCGTGTCCCGTCTATGTTTTGCGCTGTTAAACACCAGGAAAGGTCTCCTTGCAAATGGTATAGACACTGGGCAGGCTCCATGCAAAATTTTGTTTGGAGTACAAGCATCGGCATCATGAAAAGCTCACAAAAGACAATTTTGATACATTTTCAAAATGCCTCCATTACCGCTCATTCGAAATGACGTAGAATGTGGAGCATCGAGAACAAGCATGTGTCCTCAGCATGATTCATTAAGATCTGATGTGCACTGAAAAACTTCGAGGCTATGGTCTGGGATTTGCGTCATATCCACTGACCAACAGTCAGTGACTACAGTCAGTATGACCAACAGTCAGTATGAGCTATTTAAAGCAGTTAAGAAAATTACACAATCAGCAGCCTTGTAGCTTTGCCAGATTTGCTGCAACACTACTAACTACTGATTATAACCACCTTAGCAAAGGTGAAATTTCCTTGTAGCTGCCTTTAAACACTGCGACCAGTCTTGGCTTTACTTCAAGACGAGTGCCAAGAGATTAAATGAAACTAGCCGAGTGCCACACAGCAGTGATTTCAGCCTCACAACTTGCCACATGAACTCACAAACAAGTACTACAAAGTGCCAGCTCAGTTGCCCACAGAATTAGTCACACACCTGTAACACCGCTTAATCACAACATTTGTCAACATCAAACAAGCAGGTGAGGTGCCATTCAGAGAAGGAGCAGGTTTCTACTGTGCTCTGTACAAGCATCCCAAATGACGACATCAATTCTTTTGCAATATACCTAAGAGCATGACAGCCACAGCAGTTTTACGTCGGCCACCCAGATGGCTTTTCTTCTCATTAAAGCATGTTCTCAGCAATGTACACCATCATTATATCACGGATACCCAAGTACAGCTTCAAGTTTGTGCAAATAACAGATTTTTTTGCCATGTGGCGCATGTACGCGCAGGAGCTGTCCAATGCTCACACGTCAAGCCACAAAGACACAGCTTTCTTTTATGTTTATTCAAGTAAAAATTGTACTTGATAAAAGTGCTTCATAGAGAATTTGGAAAAGTGAAGCAGGGTACATTAAATATCATTTAGGCAATACAGGCATTTTTAGGCAGATGTCTGCTTCTGAGGTCCACATATTACCGAGTATTATACTTCTGTCACATACAGAAGCAAGAGTTGATCCACATTTTACTAGCAATTTCATGTTTTCAAATAGCTTTAGAACAGCATTATTGTACGTGTTCATAAAGGTTTAGACACATCTACTTAAACACACTTAATAAAACATGCCATTTAATTTAACAATTCAGTTCACAGCTGATCCCGTTTGCATCCTCTTGTATGTCAACCTAGTGTTGCATGTCAAGCCTACCAGAAGAATCCCCATCAAGCTATGCTGCCAGAAGCATAGCATAGACGCAAAGTGCCCTGGATAAAACCCTTCCACAGCCTGTTTACTAAATAAATCATGCAAGAATAGATGCCAAATTATACTGAATAAAAAGCATGCTAACATGCAGCAGCTTTCTTGTAAAGCAGTGTCTCAGAAGAATCCTGGTACTTTTTTTTAAAGCAGCCACATAACCACTAGCATTGGTTTATGGATGCACACTCCAAAAGGAAGTGAAGGACCTGCTAGAAATTGGAAACGATAACACAGCTGTAGCCGTGACTAAAAACAGTGCCAGTCAAGAACAAAGCTACGTGTATTAGTGTGGCATACCTATTCATGATCATCTCCACACGCTTTCGGCGCTCCATTTCCTTCATGTCTTGCTCTATGTCTGGGGGCCTCCACATTTGTCGTTGTGCCTCAGGGTCGTCAGGGTCGTACCTCTCAGCCTTGGCCTGGCCCTCCGAGAGGCCATTGGTCTGAGCCTTGGTCTCAGCCATCGTCTGTTAGCGTCCTCCTGCAAGAAGACCGCAAAGTTGCCGAAATTTTAAGAAATGCGAACACATTTCAGACTAACAACACATAGATGTCTTCGTGTACTCAACAAATACACCAAGATCAAATGTTTCGTCAGCATTGAGCATGTCCAGAACTTTACAATGTTAGTGTTTGGCCTTATGCTGTTCTTGTTCAAAAGACATTCACCAAAATCTAAATACTTGTATCGACATCTGGACACAATGAGTGCTCGCACTCATGCATACTCACGCATACAGCTCTAGATGTCTACGAGATGAATAAATAGTGCACAAGTAAGAGTAAAACTCAATGAAAACAGGATTTTTGTGTTTCCTTAAGGACATTAGTGCTTTTACAACATTTAACGAGTCCGTGAATATTGTTGTGTTCTCTAGTTTTCATTTCTTGGTGTGTTTACCGCAGACAGTACTGCGTAGGCTTCTGCAGTAAAGATACTTGTATGGGGCTTCAATACACCCGATTCAGATAAAGAGGGACCAACAGCCGCGTAAGACGTCAGCATGTGAGCGATGCATTGGTGTAGAATTCAGAAGAGTACTTCGATTGGAGTGCATGGAAATGCAGTCGAATTTCAACTCTGGTGCGTATTTTGTAACTTTTACAAAGGATATATCACATTCTATCACCTGCCACTCTCAAGGCGGTAGCTGCTTGGCTGGAGGCATTAGGCGATGTTAGAGAAGTGGGACGTCCATTTCTTCGCTCGGCTCCCTCACACAGTGAGAAAGGCTGCCTCACGGTCGATTGTGGAAAAGTGTAGCATACAAGATATCAACTGTAGCATAACAAAGGTGTTGTTCGCAGTTGCAGTAAACATTTAGAAAGTATGTGAAGCTAGTGTATGTTCTCTGCAGATTAAATGACCACTCATTTGATTCTACATATAGACTTTCAAGAGGACTTGTTCTGAAGGCACCAGTGGCCAGGCCAGGCAGTGACCTAGATGGTGTACGGGATCTAGCATCATTAACACCCTTGGCGTGGCAGAGTGATATGCCACGGCACTGTAATCTAGTCGTGATCGGACGACGCTCCTGTAGAGGCGCATTAAACGCATTCGGTCACTGCCCCATGTTGTGTGTGATAAAATTTTCGGTAGGTTCATTGTTTTCAAGCATTTTGCCTTGAGATATTTTATGTGTTGTATGAAAGTCAGTCTCGCATCCAGCATTATACCTAAATACTTGTGTTCTTTATGCACAGGTATTTCTTCTCCATACAGTTGTAAACTTGAATCTGGAACCATGTCTTTTTGTGAAAAGAACACATGAACTTTTGTGGTGTTTAACTTTAAACCCATTTTCATCTGCCCACTTAGATATCTTGTTCAAGCCCTACTATACTTCTCTCAAACACTGCAGGGTTACAGGATATGAAACCTATTTGTATGTCGTCTATGTAGACGGAATAAAATAGCTGGTGGTAATGAAGCAGAGTGTGTTCATCTTAATGATAAAGAGTGTGCAGCGGAGCACACCTCCCTGAGGTACACCAGTTTCTTGTATAATTGATGCAACAATACATTGCAGATTTTCACACGGAAGATGCGATTGGACAAATAGCTTCCCTAATATTTAGCATATTTCCACGGATGGCCATTCCCGACAAGTCTCGCAAGATCCTATAATGCCACGTTGTGTCATACGCCTTCTCCATATCGAGGAATACTGATAAGAAAAACTGTTTATGTACAAACGCATCCCGGATATTTCCCTTAATGTGCAGAAGATGATCAGTTGCAGACTGACCCTCTCTGAAGCCACACTGATAGGGATAAAGTATTTTGTTCAATTCAAAGAAATGTATCAGTCACCAGTTAATCGTTTCCTCAAACAGCTTGCAAAGGTCAACTTTTGAGAGCTATTGGGCGGTAGCTTGCCACCGCCGAGAATCTTTACCTTGCTTCAAAACAGAGACCACAATCGCTTCTTTCCATGCGGGGGAAAGATACCCGGCAGCCCAAATAGTGTTGAGAAGTGCAAGTAGTGTCAGTTGTGTATCAGTGTGTACGTTCTTAATCATGTTCTGCATTATTCTATCAGGTCCCTGTGCAGAGCTCTTGCATGCGATCAAGGCAGCTCTCGGCTCGGCAATACTGAATGGATTGTTATATGACGTGCTTTGTGGGGATTTACACTCAAATACGTTACATTTTTCTATTTGTACTTCATGAAGGATTCTGAGTAGTGGATTGAGCTTGAGCTCAAAGTGCTTTCCTAAGGAGTCTGCCTGCTCTTCTAAGGCATTACCTTGGTTGTTCACCAGAGGCAACAGATTTATTTGCTGCCCTTTTAGCCTTCTTAGGCCATTCCAAACTTGCCTTTGTGTTTATCAGCTTATACCTGAAAGGAACCACGCCCAGCTTTCTCTCTTCGCCTGACGTCGTACCCGCCTTCCCTGTGATTTTATGCGTGTTTAAAATAATAAATGAGATTTTCTGCATTTGGTGATTACACAATATGCCCGATGCTTTATTCTGCCTCTTTCGTGCATCTTTAAAGTCTTCATTCCACCGGGGAACCAGTCTCTTAAATGAACCACCATTCGTTTTGCGGTATTAACTTTTCAGCAGCATTAATAATAAAAGCGGTAAAATATGCGACAGCATCATCTATACTAAAATTGTTTATAAAATCGGGTGATATGCGAGTTGATTGTTTAAAATGCTGCGAGTCAGCTGATGCTACTTTCCATCGAAGAATATTGGGAGGTTTGTCATGCCGCATTATCAAGTTTAAAGTTACCGGGAAGTGGTCACTTTTAAAAGGAATGTTGATGACATTCCATTCCAGGTCAGGCAGAAGAGAAGCAGTACCAATTGCAAAGTCTATCGAACATGAGTTGTGTTGTACAATGTAATATGTCAGCTCCTAATTAAATAGGCATGCACCAGATGTCAGAAGAAAATGTTCTATCAGCTGACCTATCGCATCACAACGGGAATCTCCCCACAGGGTGTTGTGGGCATTAATATCACCCACGAGTATCTAGGGTTCCGGAAGCTGATTCACAAGTGTATAGAAATCAGTTTTTTGGAGGCAATAGTTTGGGGGTATGTATATGGGGCAAACAGTAACCAACTTATTAAGAAGAACTCCCCACACTGACATTGCTTCAAGGGGTGTCTGTAAGGCTACATGATGACAAGCTACAGACTTGTCTCCAACAATTGCTACACCACTGCATGACGCATCAGCCTCGTCATGGTCTTTTCTGAAGATGGCGCAGTAAGGAAGAAAGTTTATGCCCATTTCAGATGAGTCTCTTGAACACAGAAATTTTGGATTACGTTTACGTAGGAGTTCTTTAACATCATCGAGATTGTGAAGACCCCCGACATTCCAATATAGTAACTTGAAAAAGGGGGTACCAGCGACAATATAGTATTTGTGTATCTATAGTGAAAGTGTTTTGTGATGCGTGTTCAAGAGAAAAACTATGTTAGCCCACAGGACTCTTTCCGGGCCCCGTGATACGGAGTTTGTCTTTTTTGGCACACTCCTGAGAGCTGCGCCGATCCTTCGGCGTCCGAGATGCTGATACAATTGATGCATCCATCGCCTCTACCGAGGCGCTGGATGCCCGCTTGCAGTGTACTCTCGCGGGTGTTCCGGGCTTCTCTGTGCGAACAGAGGCCCTAGAAGTCCTAGAGCCTGCTGGTCCGGTGCACTGCTGGTTGCTGATAACCAGTGGCACTGCCCCCTGCCATGCCATGTCGGAGAAAGAAGGCCCCACAAATGAGAGGCGTTTTCATGCTTCTCTGAAGGAAATGTTATTTCAACTTAGAGCGTAACGATTTCTTTTTCTTTCTTCCATGAGGGACAGGAGCGAGAGTATGCCAGGTGTTCACCGTCACGGTTTGCAAAGTGGGCTGTATCGTTGCAGTTATCTGCAGGGTGCTCATGCGATGGGCACTTTGTACAGGTGGTACAGCCCCTGCAGCTCCGAGAGCCATGACCGAATCTTTGGCACTTAAGGGGGGACGCGGCTTTCGCATCGCGAAAAATTGCCAAAAAATGGATTTTCTGAAAAGCACATTTTAAATTTCTATAACCCTTTTTCTATCTGGTAACCAAATATCATCACTGTAAACCATTTAGAAGTGCTCTAAAAAATTCGTTTTATCAGCCAAGGTGGCGAAAAATCTCGCGGAAATCAAGAAAGAACAGCATCTTTCAAGCCACAATATCTCCGGAACGGCGCGATGGAGCGCCGCCATCTTGGTCTCGTTGGAAAGCGCATTTCTCAGTTTTCAAATTTGCCGCTTCATCTATCTCCTCCATACAGAAACAAGCGTACAAAAAGCAAACGATTGAAGGTCGTGCCGGGGTCTGCGATTGGCCGCGCCCGCCACGTGACTCCAGCGCGGTTAGCCATTGGTCCGGCGCTCGCATCGTCTGCTCGGCTCTTTGAACCTCGCCTCCACACTCCGTCTCGACGTGCCAAAACGGGCGCTACGCGGACATCGCAGTAGCGTGGCCGTTCCTTATGCTTGTGGACGTTTCAGACTCGCGGCTAAGCATTCCGAGCATCGGCGACACGGACTTCGCGACCACGATTCACGTGCGGAATCCTCGGACATGCGGCTAAGCCTTTCAGCACTCGGTGTTTCGGAATTCGTGACGAAGCACATCGCGCACGCAATCCTTGGACACGCGGCTAAGCATTTCGCGCAGAGGGAGGCTGCGACTCTGCGATCATGCACATCGCGCGTCGGCCCCTCGGACTGCGCTAATAAGCGCATGGAGCGTCGGCTCCTATCTGCGGCTAGGCATTTCGCACATCGGCACCTCGGACCCGCAACTAAGCATATTGCGCGTTCACTCTATTATAATATTGTCTCGATAGCTCGTAACAATATCATACCACTCCTTCATAAAGAGAAGCTCGTGAGCTCTGTTCACTAGGCCCCTTGGGCCGGCACAGACACCTGGCTGCAAAAGTGATTGAGGTATCATACAAAAGTAAAATTCTGGAAAGTACCAAGCAGCTGCAAATCTATCACTGGCTCTCTGATCCTAAGTGCTAGAGCCATTGTCAAGTAAAGATGACTTGGGAGGCTGCTGACACTCAGCCTTCATTCAGTAACATGGTCAACTCTACCAAAAGAAAAAAAAAATGCCTCGGTGATTGTACTGAAGATTGCTATCAATCGGGGAGCCTACGGGTACAGGCTGCCTGAATGTACACTGGAACTATATTCATGCCCACACAGAGTTCTGCACATAACTTGGTTTGAAATCTAGGCCCCATGCTCTTTGTAGCGCTGCAGCAGCAAAGAATGCAGCCCCCCCCCCCTCTTTTTTTTCTTTATATAGAAGAGGGGGGAGGGGGAGCCCGCCAGACCAGAGGCCACATGTACGATGCACCCTCTTCTTGCAAGGGGGCGATCAGGGACCCTGGGGAAAGAGGAAGCCATACAAATTGGAGTGATTTCGGCGGTGGTGCCAGCCACCCACCGCGGAGCCCAACAAGGGGTCATGACAGACAGGCCTTGTGAATAAACAAGGCCTGCCAACGCCAGCTGTAACACAACCGCTATAACTAAATATGATATAACCAAGGTTGGTTATTTCACACAAGGTTAACCTTAGCTGCCTGGAGGACGAAAAATTCAAAAGTGAGAAGACAGGAAAGATGGAAAGAGAACATGAAGGTTGAATGGAGAGAGAGACAGGAAAAGGCAACTACTGATTTCCCCCGGGTGGGTCAGTCCGGGGGTGCCGTCTACGTGAAGCAGAGGCCAAAGAGGTGTGTTGCCTCCGCTGGGGCCCTTAACGGTCCAAACAGCCGGCGTCGGCTCAACCCTCAGGATCCCCTTTTCCCCGGACACGGCTAAGCCGCGCATGGTTAGACGCGGGAGGGTCTAACCCTCGTGTGCTCGGGTACGTGGTGTCGCAACACACCAAATGCCTGCCGACGCAGACGGCCCTGTGGGGTATGACAAGACATATCCAACTGGCGTAGAGATCTCAGCAATTCGGCTCTTTCCACCAAATCTCAGACAGGCTGTTTCTTATGTGGAGGAATAACTCGCATGCCACACAGACTGCACAGCCAGCCATATGCAACTCTTTCCACCTGATGGCAAAATCTAAATGAATCTACCCGTAAAGGTAGACCTATCCCTTGACGCCAGCAACATTTTTCAGCCCAATCTTGATACCACAAGGAACACAACCAATAACATTCCTGTGATGTCGCAAGAGGCACGTTAGTGCCCTGCAAAATTGAAGAGCTCGCAGCCTAGGAAACGCTGGTCAAAGCTTCAGGGAAAGAACTCTGCACATGCCGCGGCGAAGCCGAGTGGCAGCGGCGGAGAAACGCAACGCAGACGGGACAGGCGCAGACAAGTAGGAAACGCGCTGCGGGGACGACGGACGCATCAATGGCCCCCCATCACGTGAAACGTCGCCAACACAGCGCGCGCCTAGAAGAGTTCGGCTGAGGGGCGCCGTTTGGGAGAGCCAAAGTGCCGGGATGGGGCCGCGTGCAGGGTTGCCCCGGCGGCACTAAACATTCCCTTTAATTCTGAGCCCGGCGTTCCGAGGCGCACATACACGAGCCACTGAGCCCAAGACCGGCGAGTGCTCCTCACTTGACGCTATGCATGCTTCGCATTCATGCGCTGTGCAAATGCACACCCCAGCGTGGGCCCAGGAAGTGCAGAAGGTGACTCCAGACGTTTCTGGCCCGCTGCAGCGTGCGACACGTACTATCAGCGTCAAATGAAACATGAACAGCGGAGCGCGTGGTCAAAGCATAATCGCAACTTTCAGGCACGGTGGCGCCGCCACACGGCAACTGCGGAAAGCCCTCAAGCGCGGCAAGTATTCGTTCTATCCGATGATAGAACGAATACTTGCCTAGCGATAACGTGCGAGCTGTGCTTCGTCGTCGCTGTCCTTCGTGACTTTTTGCGCGTGCGGAAAGCGAATTACGAAGGATTTCGTTGAAACGTCACTGTTGCACTTTGACGTTTCAAAAACGGGAACGAAGTACAAGAGCAATCGCGTGTGCTCTGCGCCGAAACGCTCAACCAGCACCGTAAAAGGCGTCGGAAGCCGTCGTAGTTTTCCTTCGTACAAACGAGCAAAAAGCCAATGGCTGTGAACCGGCGCATCGGAAAGCCTGTTTTGGCACGTAAAACCCCAGAATTAACCTTACTCGATCACGCTTACACAGTCTCACATTCGTGCAAACAGGGTATTTGCGAAAGAAGAATGTTCGTATTCTTCGTTTGTATAATACATACTCTTTACGGTGGCTGTTGAGGAGAACCAGTCGCGATCGAGTAATCCTATACCGATAGGTCTCTATCGCGATGGGAAGTGCCTCATCTGATGTCGTACGGGCACTTACGATTGCGATCAAGCCCGACTGAGATCAAATTCGTCGATCGCGACTGGTTCGTTTGCGAAAGCTGCAGAAGGGAACTATTTGGGATATAAATTGGTTTCCAGTCGGGCTCGATGGCGATCGAAAGTGAAGTGCTCGGCTCAATGTGTCACCGATTTTTCCTCATTAATATTATGAGGCAGCGCAGTCGTGACCCCGTGGCATTATGCACTCAAACGTGAGCTGCCTCCTGAACGGTAAGCGCAGTGCCACGCAAAATCATTCATTCTATCGTGGGCCAGCGGCGGCAATCAGACCAAAACAACACAGGCAACGGTCTTTGCGCAGGTGATCATAGGATGGACAGCCATGCTGGGTAAGTGGTGGCGCTCCCTACAGTCGGTGAAAGACATCAACTTTGAAAGGCCCGCACATCCGGTTCGGCCCCACCGCCCTATCCCCCTATAGTGAGATATTTTCGCCTCTGCTCTAGTTCTTGCATTTGAAAGGGAGAAAATAAAAATAAAAGAACACAAGCTAACATTTGCAGCTTACGGGCGAGTGTTGTCGCGCAGTCCGCCGAAAGCGTAAGTGCTATCGGCGCGAACAGCGGTGCGCGTGGTGTAGTTTGCACCGTCATCACTATCACTTGTGTCATTTGCCGCTTGCGTGCCACATTCTTTCAGTCGGCAAACTTTCGCAGCGCGGTATCGCTGGCAGCGGCGACCGTGGCCGGAGTGACTCCCAAACGAGTGCAGTGCACCGAAATTGAATGTGCGCTCCTATCGCTGGCGATGACTGGACGGCGAGCACTAGCGGCGAGAATTTGGAGTGGCGCCGTGGCGCCCTCTCGCGAGTGACGTCACGGCGACGACGACGCTCGGCTGCCGCGCGCGCTCGTTTTCTTGGTGCGTGCTTCGGGTATTGGCGGCTGAGCCGTACTTACAGAAGGTTATTTTGGATTTCTGTTGCCATATGTGGACCGCAGTTTCTTCTTTGAAACCGCATGAGTCATGAAAATTTGCGACTTGGCATATCGCAAGCTATGTAGCGCTGAAGGGGTCTACTGGTCTTGCAATGCATATATGCACCCTGTATGTTCATAAATTTTGCTGAAAAATAACGTCTGCAAGTTCAACACGCGAAGTTATTTATGATGCTCCTCTAAACACTTAACATTCCCTTATTAAGTATGAGAGACATTGCATTTTACAATGAAGAAATACCCCCCCCCCCCCCCCGGAAAAAATGAGAACTTGCCGCCTTACGAACGCGGCTTCAAATCAATTGCCCGAAGGGCGGTCACCACTACAGGATTTGGACGCGCAGAAAGCTGCGTCGCTCAGGAACGTTCCGACCTCGACGACCCCAAGTGAAAAAAAAAAGAAAAAAAAAAAAAAGCAAAACGGGCGCAGAGCCGAGTGGAGGCGGCAGGACGCTTGCCGTACGTAGTATATACCGAGGGCCCAGCAGGAGTTGCACACGATGAGGCAGCCACTCTCGTCTCGCCCCTGCTTTGCATTTGCCTCGGAAAGCCCACCGACGCAGCTCGACAAGTTCAGACGCAGCTTGCACCTCTTGCACTTCCGGTTTCTTCCGTTCTGATTCGGTTCACTACACAGAGGGCCATGCCATAAAGTACTTCCTACGACACTACTACAGTGCACTCTACGATTACACCGCAGGCCACATATACAAAAGTGCACCCCCCCCCCCCCCCATTGCAAGAGAAAACAAGCTTTAGTCTAATTCAAACTGATGCGCCTGCTCCCAAGGTGCTTCAAGATATCAATGTTGCTAAACAACAGGCGCCCTTGGAGGTCAGCTCTCGCGCTCAATACCCACCACAAAACCAGAATACATATGAAGTAACTCGCACATTGGCATAAGTCATAGCAAAGGAGTTCATACGCGTGATTGCGGGAGAATAATTGCCGCAATCATAGACGCAGCGACTTTCAAAAATGCTGTTGTATTTTTGTAACTTGACACCTCTACCTTCGGGTCCCGAGAGTAAGAAAATAAATACGCGCCGTGCACGACTGACGAAACGAATACAGCGGCAAGTGTAATAGTACAAGGCGATCAGAGCACGTGCGTGTCCACACATTGCCAGTCTATGCAGAACACGACGCTGAGGCGACAAGATGTAACACAAGAGTAATCTTACACCAGATTCAGGTGAACAGTGTGCGCGCGCTGCGCGGACAAAAAGGCTTTCACCAGTGCTCTTTTATATGAAAAAAGTTATAGTGAGGACCTATACGGTCTTCAGCTTGTGCTTTGTTCGCGTTATACGTGTTCGTACGACATGGAACGCTGTAATGCGTATGCCTACGCAAAAGCAACACAGTCGCGCTTCATTATGGGAAGGCCGATTGACAAATGCAGAGAAGGGCAGCACTCGGCTGTGGCGATTCTGGAATTCTGGAGGATAATTCAAATGCCTTTCGCTCAGCGGGGACACGCAAGCCGCGGCTCTTGCACTCTCAGAGTGTTTCTAAACCAGTAAAACTTGGAGGGACCATCGCAAATGGTTTAAAATGGAAAGAGCTCGACTGCGACAGACAGCACAGATTTCCCCCATGTGCTCTACAATGGTGTAGGTCTGCGACACACACGCACAAAGCTGTACTCATCTTTACTTAAATGTGGGAAACGAAAGCGTATCGACTCGAAAGCGCTCGTGTGGACTCAGCGCGACATGAAAAGGGCGACTCCAGGGCGCAGCAGGCAAAGAAGGCACGCATATTAAAACCATGACGTCAAGACTCCAAGCGAGCGGGGTCGTCTCCGGCCAGTGGCCGCCACAAATTGGGACAGAGAGCGCGCGTGCAGCGAGGCAGACATCCCGTTAAAAATGGCTACGACATCCCCTCCTTACTTCCAGCGGTGACTGATGCTGTCTGCAAGGACCGCTGTATACAGACGCGCGGCTCAACCAATGAGGCCAGAAGCGGGCCAGCTAAGTTTTTCTCGACAAAAAACGCTGCTCCCTGTAGGCAGAGCTGCACAAACATAGCGCTGTTTCACTCGGCTTCATTCAAGCGTGCAGTTTGCACCGCCGTTCTCGTGCTGCTCACACAACCGGCCTCAGTCCTTCGTTGCCAAGGGTGTACTCTTTTACGAACAAGCTCACACTGGCTGCAATGTGTCACCGACGCTTATCTACAGGCCTATGAAAAAAACAAAAAAAAAAAAACGATGCTGAACAGTCGCAAAAACTAGTAAATTCAGCCATCACAATTTTGTCTTGATCGCCCTTAGCTCACGAGAGCGCGTGGATTCAGTACTACCAGAGTCGCTGCCCGTTAGGAGTCGGGCGCCGTGATCACGACAGGGCGGCAATGGGTTAGCAGTCAGAAAAGTTATTTCCCTGCAGCGAGTATGACCCGACGGCGTGCCTGCGTCTATGTGTAACCGAAGCTCTCGCCTCCGCGCAATGGCACACGACCTAAGCCAAAGCAGACACCGCGGAGCCACGTAGAAGGCTTGCGATTCTACAACCACGCCGTTTCCCATTACCTGAACGATGGAATAAACAGCGCGCACATCACGAGGGCTGCCAACGGCGACTATCTCGAAAAAAAGAAAAACAAACTGCCTGCCACCGTCTGTGAGCCCCGAAATTGCAAGACAAACGGCGAAAAACAACTTGTGCATTTCCGAGCACGAATGACGGTCAGGGGGTCGCGCAGGACGCAGACGCTTCAACATGGGCGAACGAAAGCGCGAGTTATCGAATCCCCGGTTCTCGCCAAACTACGTCCACGGTTGAGATCATGCAGCTCAGGCAGCCATACTGCCGCGTAGCGTCTCGCTAGGTGTGGGTCGTCGACTGTTGAGTGACGCTACGCCACTAAGTAAGCCACGACCGTCCGCGCTTCGAAGGAAGAAAGAAAAGCAAGAGGAAGGTCGCCAAGTTCAAGTGCCCCAGCCGACAGCCAGCGTGTCAACTCGGTATCACGGTGCGCTGCACTGATACAGTCGCGAAGCCTTTCTCCTCGCTGCCCCCTCGTGCAGACTCTGCATCCAATTCGGCATGCTAAGCGGCACGAGAGCCGCGCTTACTAAGCCTCTCACTCAGGAAAGCGCAAAGGGATGGTACACGCGTTGAAGGCTCTCGGACAAGACACCAAGTGGCGCCCTTTAACTTGCGAGCACCGTCCTCCGGTCGGGGACCGTGCCAGCAAATACACCAGAAGCACGGTCTCAAATTTGTCAACAAATAGGACGCAAAAGCACAGGACACAGACGAATGTTCCGCCTTTTGAGTCCTGTACTTCTGTGCTCTTAAATAATGCAACCACTCCACTACGATTCTTCAGTAGGCATATTGTGACAAAAATATGGCTGCAGTGTACCCCACAATGTGTGTGACACGAAGCCCGTGGCGCTGTAGTGAAAAGAAGTGCACTCTAATTTCCAAGCATGCCAACCTCAGAATGCAAATCAGCGTAATATTGCTACGGAACAGTATTCAGAGAAGGACTTTCAGAGAAGCTCCTCTCGCGATACACAGGGCCCTACCGCGTGCTGCGCCAGGTGACGCCTGTGACGTATGAAATTGCTCCTGTGGGTTCAACCTCGTCCTCTCCTCTGGCATCTAGTCATGTCGTGCATGTCAGTAGGCTCAAGGCCTACTACACTGCTTCCGAGTCCGACCTTTAGTCGCTCCGGGACGGCGCTTTTGCCGCGGGGGTAGTGCTACGGAACAGTATTTCTAAAGCCCCTCCATACGCGGCGGTGGCGCGTGGATGTAGGGGCTTTAAGTATTTCCAATGACGAAGAGGCGAGCAGTGAGAAGACGACGACGACGATTGGAGGCTAGCGCGGGCTGTTGCCTCTTGGCCAAGTGCGGCGTATTTTCTTGTAAATATACTTTTATATAGCTTTTCGTCTGCGTCTTCCTACGCAGCAATATAAACAAATGGCCATGGGGTTAGAGAACTCTAGCATAACGCGGTCTGTAACTGCAATATCACAGCTTATGAAGCGAACAACGCATGCGGAGCTGCACGAGCGCGCGTGCATTCATTGCACGAGTTCCCGATGACTCCGCAGGCAGTCAACATGTGACATTTCCTCCAGCGCTTCGCAGTCAAGAGTGAACCTGCAATCCCGTCGAGGTGATCCGCACATCACTGGCTGCAGTTCGGATAACGGAAACTACCGATCACGCCAAGGCTACTAAGTTGAGCTAGTGCGGTTCTCGCAAATTCGCTTTAGACTGAATGTTTCACTAAACAAAACCCGAAGATGGGCGCAGATGTGTGATCCCATTCCCACTCGGGCACCAGTTGGCCCACACACACGCTTCCCGAAGATGGGCGCAGAAGACGTGATCCGCTGCAGCAGCCAAATAGAGCCGCGAGATTCGGTCCGGGCACAGGCGGGCTCGCACAGCTTGATCGCAGTGGCCGCCCGGCTCTTCGGAATACATCCTCTTATCGGGACGCGCTTAAGGGTGACTGACAGGCCCATTGTCTTTCGGCCCGAGCATCAAGCAGCGGAGCCAGGAGGGCCGCGCCCATTGTTCAGAGCGCGCACACAAGACGAGGATGCCCAAAAATGAGAACGCCCAGCTAAGAGTGGTGCACACTGCGGGTCTTTTCCCTTCAGCGTCTGCATTCGTGCGACTGAGAGCAAGCCTCGACGTTTTTTCCCCAAGTTTCGCGTTCACATCATGCATCGTAACTAACTAGCCCAAGTCTGGGTTTACAGCGCACAAGAGAAGGTGCTGCAGGCTGTGCACCGCGACTTTCAGAACACACTACTAATATATATATAGCTACAAGCTTGGTAACCGAGCCCTACTCGCTCGCTGTTCTCACAGTGAAGCTGCTTCCTCGTGCAGCTCTAATAAACGCAGAGGACGACTCTGCCTGATGACCACTACAACCACAGCTTACAAACATTGACAACTGGAGATGGGGGGGGGGGGGGGCTTATTTCGTACCGTGCAAAAAACTTCGGTGTGCTGCAGCAAGGAGAGCGATACCGATGCACAGAAACGTCTCCACGGGGTGTGAACTTGGGCGGGTTGGTCATTCATATTAAACTTGCAAAAGCGCGCTACGGTATAGAAAAGTTCCGAAATCTCGCCTGCACGAAAATATTCCCATTCAAAGCGGGAGCTCTCCACACTCTGTCAGTAGAATTTCAGGAAGAATATCTTCATAGTTTAACTTCACGCTGTCGACAACTGACCTATCCGCCACGAACACTTCAGTCATAAAAGGAAATTCACCATAGCAGCAAGCGCACTTTCTCGACCACTTGGGTCAGTTCTGGGTGCTACTGCTGAGCACTGAAACGAAGTCCTCCTACCACGGAAATAGGGGGGGGGGGGGGGGATCGGAACACAATATTAAATACTTTTAGAGCCGTGCCTGCCATGTGCGTCGGCGTGCATCGGCGTACTTCGTAACCAGCTACGCTCGTCCGCGGCGTCAGCTGCCGAGGTCAGTTCACGGTACCAGCGTGTGTGATGGGGATCACTGCACCTACAAGGGACGATGAGGAGCGGCTACGACGTGGCGCTCCCTTGGGTGTTGTCGCCGCTGACACTGGTGGCGCGATTTGAACGCGACGAAGGGCCCACTCTCGTCGTTGGTGGGACGAAAGCGTGCGGAGCGTAGTGCCGTGCAAGACTGACTGTGTGGCGAGGATGGCTTCGATTTCGCGCCTGAGTAGCGCGCGTTGTCTGTAGGGAAACAAAGCGTTGCATGGCGGCTGCTGTGAATAGGCTGTTTCACATGGCGCGACTGGGGCGAAAAAGATCGTTCTGCCGCGCACGTCGCAGAACGATTTTCGCTGACAGCTTTCACGTGCATTTGCGGCAGAGCGATGTCCGTCGCAGCGATGTGCAAAGTTGCCGCCTGCTCACAAAGTATCCATGCCTGCATCGTGAAATAAAAACAACATGGAAACTAGTCAAATATTCAAATTTTCCTTTTATTATTTAACAGAATAGGTACACCATTTTTTAACGTTTAAAAGCGTTGAGACTTTACGATAGCTTGCAGATACGGTGAGTGAGGCGCTGCACAACCCCACAAGTACGAGCGTGCGGCTTGTGCGGCGTCGGTGGGTGGTTCTGTTTAGCACACTAGTTTCGTTGTTACTACGGAAGCCACAACTTTTCCTGGATGAGTATTTGCTTTTGCGGAAGAACCAGCTACTATTGAGTGTGCATGTATAAGCAGCTGGCGCAATTTGCAGCGATGAAGAGGTTGAAGAGGGTGGCGATCAAGTGGGTACGTCGTGCCTTATGTTGAAGCGGTGTCCTTCTCCCGACCTATAGCGTGCAGCTTCTCCTTTTAAACGAATAATGTAGGCGGAAGAAAAAGAAATGTTTATGAAGCTCCTAAGCCGCAAACGCTGGTGGTAACGCACTAGTAAAACATAACTAAAACTGGCACGCGACACTGCTCCAAAGAGCTACCAACGCACGGTAAAACCGGAAAGCGCCTATTTTGACGGCGCTTTGTTTCGTCAAACACATTGCCCCTCCCACATCGCGCCGATCGGTGCGACTCAGCGACGGCGCGACCAACATGTTGGAATCCAGTCGTGGAGAGCCCACGCCGTCGCTGAGCGACGGAATTCGCTGTGTAGCTAGCTGAGAATCGCGCCCACGCGCTGCCTCTCGTGATCTCCCGATTAGCGAGGCAGTCGCGCCACACTCCACTCCGTTCGCAAGGTGCCGCACGAGACAGATTGCCGCATCAGCTACGCTACTGACAGCGTTCTCTTCCTAATATAAACCGTGTACCTATATAATCATAAAATATTGACATGCGAAATGAAAACACGTATAGATCTGGGCTGAAAGTTTGCATTAGGGGGTATCGTATTCGTCTAATTTTGTGGATTGTTTTATTCAGGGGTTCCAGCGTCCGTTACATACGTATAGGAGACACCGTTGTGAAGGTTTATTTGGACCACCCAGGGTAATTTGGGGTGCACAAAAAGCACGGTACACGGCGCGAACGCATTCCGCCCTTACCGGAATATGGATAGCAATCGAGCCCCAGCACTCGTGCAGAGCAGCAGCCACGCATCTACCACGGCGGATGGTGGGCCACAACGCATGCAGAGCTGGCGATGGGTGACCATCTGTAGGAGTCTAAGGTGTCGCGGGGTTTCACTGACACCTTAAAATCTATGAAGCTCAGCGAGAATAAACACAGAACGCCATTCAGAAAAATCTCCGGGGAACAGCGTAAAATTTCGTCCATATTTCAGAATGCGCGATACCACACGTTCTCGGCGGAAGAAAAGCAGCCCTCGCCGCAGCGGTGCCGCCCACCTGCCGCAAATGAAGGACGCGAGGAGGAACCAAGCTCTTACAACAACTGCCGCACAAATAGCACTACCGTTCATCCAGAAAACGAACTCTCCTCGCGTCCTCTTTCCGTTATCACTGCCTCGAGAATGGCGGACAACAAAGCGCCCGTCGCGACAGTGCGACTACGTGCCCCGAATCACTTTTTCTCCTTTTCCTTCGCCCGTCCTTCTCTATGAGGAATAAAGCAGTACTCGGCCGCGCCGAAAGCTTTCCGACAACGGTGGCCTCGCCAACGGCGGAAGACGTATATAAATATACAAGTAGTGCGAGCACACACAATGGGCGAATGAATGCATGTAAAGGCAGCGGGCGGAGGGGAACGTGTACTACTACGCTAGCGGCGTCACTTCAGGGACGCGACGGAGAAGAGCTGGTCACTGAAACAACGCCGTGGTCGCAGAGTACGCGCACACAGGCCGCCAGCGACAGGTTTCATTGCTGTGGAGCGAACACGCGATTTGCTCCAACAGTTCGGAGGAATGGAGATAACGTCCCAAAGCAACGCACGGGATCCAGGAGAGGCATACTGGAGTTTTTACGTATCCATTTCCTAGGGTTTCTTAGCATGTACTATCATGAGCAATATGAAAGGGAACACAGGAACGCGTGGCAAACAACCTCGAAACAGACTCGGAGCGATACGCGGATGTCGCTGTGAAAAGCAAAGGGGGAAAGGAGGGCGCTCTTCCACTAACTGTCGGCACTGCCACCACACTGGCATTTCTACAAAGGAGCAGCTTACGTCATGGATCGTCCGACAGCCAAGAAGACGGTAATCGTCGCCAGTGACTTACACCGATTCATTTTCTATTCTTCCAATCTTTTTTTTTTCTTCGTGCAACCGCTTGATAGTACTCTTAGACCAAGTCTGCCCTGTATTTCAAACAGATTCTTTATTTGAATCGACACACCCGGTTGTCAGTGGCACCTCGAACAGCGGCGGCGCTCGAACCAATGACGACAGAGGAATAGAATAAATAATAATAAAAAAGAACGTTGATAAACTGTCTCTCGTGCGATTTTGTTGCAAGAAGTTCGTTCAGAAAAATTCACGTAGCACACTGCAGTGGCCACCGCAGAGCACTCAACTCTGATTTTGTAGCCTCAAGATGCCTCGAATGCCTCTTAAACAGCGGGAAGATATAATAGAAATGTCTAAAAGAGGTTATACGCAGCGCAATGTTGCTCTCGTGACAGGCCGCCCATCGAAAACGGTCAACCGGATTATCCAGGCTTACAGAGTCGAAGGACGCATAAACGATGCGCGAAGACGACCCCGATCAACAATGAACGCCCAAGACCTTTGCATCGTGGCTGCCGTCAGCGACAAACCATTTCAAAGTGCAAAGGACGTTCGAGCTGCTCTTGGCTTGGACAACTTGAGCGACAGCACGGTACGACGAAGGCTTAGAGAAGCAGGACTGCGAAGTCGCATCGCCGCACAGAAACCTCTGCTTACCGCAGCCAAAAAAGCAGCTCGCCTGAGGTTCGCTACTGAACACCGCAGCTGGAGCGAGAGCGAGTGGAAGTTTCTAGTTTTCTCTGATGAGTCCACGTTCTTGAGCCGCTGGGACCAACGAAAGAGTGCGGCGGACCGCAAACACACGCTTTAGTCCGCAGAATATCCAGGAGGTGGCCGCCAGCGGACGCGTGTCTGTGAACGTCTGGGGGGCGATTTCCCCCGAAGACCTAGGCCCACTGGTGAGAATTGATGGGAGGTTCACCAGTGCTGCGTATTGCACTCTGATCGAGCACCAGATGATCCCCTATGTGTTGAACGGACCGCACCCGGATGGGTGTTATTTTTTCCAGCAGGACTTGTCTCCCGTTCACACATCGAAGGACGTGGCACGCCTTTTGGAAGAGCGAGGGGTAATGCAACTTCAGTGGTGAGCGAAGGGTATTGAGATGAACATTACAGAGCACGTTTGGGGCCGTATGAAAGTCAACCTTTCGAAGAGGTCGCTAGAATATCCGAACTCCGACCAACTATGGGAAGCAATAGAACATGAGTGGAAGCGCCTTCAGCGTAATACCGCATTCATCGAGGCTCTCTACGCGTCTCTGCCCCAAAGAATGGAGGCCGTCGTTCAAGTCGACGGTGGCATGACGCGTTATTAGGCCACCAACGAACAAACCAAAGGACGAGCATAAGCTGCGACGACGCTATTGCCTTATTTCATTTGCTTCAATATCTTTTTAATATTCGGCAAGCGCCAATAAACTTATTTTGAACTCCCCCTTAAAGACCATTTTTCTCCTGATTTACAAGATCTACCATAAATCAATGTCAAGTCAGGAACAGTGCTACCTTTTGTAACGATTCGGCGCGAAAAAGTTCCCAGTGACGCAATATCGAGCGGTGTTATCACCGTCTGCTGGCGATGCGAAGTTCCGCACTTTGCAGGCGCACGGCGGGAGTGCGAACAGTTGTTAGAACAGCGTTCCGACGGCGGCCGCTGCGTGTCACCCACATAGCTGGGTCTGAGGGTGTTTCCTACGCGTTCCTGTGTTCCCTTTCCATATTGCTCATAATAGTACCTACATCTAAGAACACGAGCGTTGTTGCACTTTGCCCCCCTTCGGAATGCGGCCGCCGTGATCGGGAATCGAACACGCGACCTGGTGCTCAGCAGCAGGTCGCCTTTACTACCGAGCACCGTGGCGGGTAGGAATGGAATTAAAAATGAACGCAGCAAACTATTTGGCTTCACAATCGCAGCTAAATGCTAAAAGCGCCTCGTCTACACTTCGAATTAGTTACACCCCCCCCCCCCCCCCCACACACACCCACACACACAGACCTCACCGTCTGAAGTGTTTTTAGCCCCTTTTTTGGCTCAATCCCGTAGATAATGTAGTAAAAAAAAAATGTAAGCAGACCTACGCACCTCCCACTCTCCTCGCGTGAGAATGCCGTGCGCAGCAACTGTCACCCGAAACTCGCTTTGATCGACTTCTACTAAAGGTTAAATGACCATCCAAGTATGGCGCCTCGAGTGGAGTAGAAATGCGTTTTAGCAGAACTTTCCATTTCTTTCCGCCGCGCCTTCGTTTTTCTCGGGTTACTCGGGCTGGACGGTTCTGGCTACCCGCGGAGTGCCAGAACCAGCCAGGACGATTTTGGCCTGGCTGCTCCCCGAGTTTTCTGGCTAGCAGACGAATAAAAGAGGCGATGAGCGCTCGTCGCCACCTTCGTGGGGACTTGACGAATTGCAACGCGGGCGCTTGACGACATTACCTAGCTCAGCCAACTGGCTACGGTCACCTTCGGATTTCCTTACTTCTCGCGTTATCTTCTTAGGTTCTAAAGCACCGTTCCGCATTGCGAGGCGGTGCGATACGAGCGGCGGTGAACCATTTGAAGCTTTTGTGTCCCGTGAAGGCTTCTTCCCGGCAGTGAACAGCGCGCCGCGCTCTGAAGAGTGCATGTTATCTGCATCCTGTTCCGCGCCGCTCATTCACACATTGCGGTGCATTTTCGGTTCGTCTTTCTCTGGTTGTGTTCCTTTTCTCATATCTCGCGTATATACGCGGCGATCTCCTTTATTTTTGCAGTTAGCGAAGGCGCTGCAGCTAGCCAGTGTTCGCTGCGTCTCTCCGTCGTATGCCTGGGCGGCAGCTCGCAGCCGGTATGCGTTCGAAGTGCAGGCCGTTGATGTTAAGAATGCACTGGTTGAGTAATTGGTACACAACATTAGACACATGTAAGTTAGCTTACCGCTCTCATGATCGCGAGCGATATTGTTTTCCCTGTGAAACTTTTCGCTCGTCACAGACGGCGTGTATTTTCATGAGCCAGCCGTGTCCCCAGCTCCTTAGAGTCACAAGAGAAGCACCATCAGCCGAAACAAACTTTCTGAAATCGAATCCGAAGCAGGTCAGCACGAAATCTCATGCGTATAAGAGGTATCCGACATCCTGCTTTTTCATGTCAAGTGACGACACAACGACGTCGCCGGTGGGCAAAGGGATCGCTGCGAGCAGGCATCCTAGTTGCCCCGGCGTTCGATTTTGCAAACTTCGGGCAGCTTAGGGTTGTCTTGGGATCCCAGTCCACGTGACTCCCATCAGGACCGGAACTAGCTGGCTTCCGTCTGGCTGCTAGTGGGCTGCCAGAACTCCGAAACGTGCCACCCACTCGTGTGCACAAAATCGTCGTATTCACAAATGCGCTTTTGGCGCCGAGTTTTAAATGCGTAAGCGTTACCATGCCTACCCAAAGAGGAAACCCGTTGGTCCGTCACAAAGACGATCACTTTCAAGATGGGGCCCGCAGCAGCGAGCGAATTGACCTTCGTGTTGCCTCTCGCTTCATCGCGAACTAAGCGGCGAGAACAGAGCGCACACAAAAATATCAGCCATAGAGAAAGAAATTCAACAAGAGGGGACACTCTTCAAAAACTGGCAACAGGAAACACGTCACGCCTAGTTTCAACAACAACCGTCAGTTAACGCGAGCATCAGAAAAAAAAGAATGTGAGATAAACTTCCAGACAACGTTTTATTTTTTTTATTCCTTCCCACTAAAAGTGAAAAAGTTTTGCGTGTAAATGAACTTATACTTTGCAACTTTTTGTTTCGTTGCCTAGCAACAAGCTAGCGGCACGCCAGACGCGCGTGCATACGTCATGCGCCAGACAAGCCGCAGGAGTGAGCGTGGCCGGTCGTACGTACGAAGCTCGCGTGCTCGCCGACCCGTCTGTTGTGGATATATAGCCCATGTTTTTGGGCTCCCGGCCTTCTCTATGCTTTTCTTCCGTATCGTCTGCATTTCGACACGGCACCACTGCCCTACTGGACTACGGCAAGGTGAGAAATTGTGTTTGACAGTGTGCGGCGCATTTTAAGCAGATTTAGGCTTAGTTCGAGTGGCGCAGTTAGCGAAAAACAGCTCCGCCGTCCTGGCGCAGTTAATTTGAGTTAATGCCTCTTCCTGGGAGATGTTTGCGGCGCTTTCTATGAGCGCCAACATTACTGTAACTTATTTCGGTAGTTTTGGAGCACGCTTGCCGCACCCGGCTTATTGACGCAGTAAGCGAAAACCGGCTCGGCCGTGTGACGCATTTGCGCGTGTACATGCGTGTACTACGTCGTAGCGCCTAAGACAGACAAGTTTTCGCGCATTCTGTGGCCCCCAACATTATTGTAACTAACGTCGTTATATTTGGGGTAATCTAGAAGCACGGTTGCCGCGCCCGGCTTATTGACTCAGTTAGCGAAAAGCAGCTCGGCTGTGTGCCGCAGTTTCGCGTGTACTGAATCTTACTGGTAGAAGTTCGTTACGCATTCTCTGACCCGAAAAAGTATTGCAATTTATTTGGTAACTCTTTAGGATATCTTGAGGCTTGCTCGCCGCGCCTGGGGTTGTGAAGGTGTTAGCAAAAAAGCAAGCCGGCCATAGTGAGTTGGTTTTGCGTGTACTGAATTTTAGTGGGACAAGTTTGTGACGCATTTTATAGCCCTGCAACAACATATACCTTATTTCGGTACTCACGCTTCTCGAAAACGCGACGAGCGATTGCCGAGAGTGATAACACGGGAGTGTTGCATGCGCCGGCAGGACGCGTAAAAGATAACGAGGAGGAGCTCAAGAACATGACATTTATGTATTCTGAGCGACTGAAAACAGGCTTTGCACCCACGAGCCTGACTTCAGTGCGATTAGAAGGCATTCTGCGAGCGTGTAACATGGTCTGGCTGAGCCTGTGTTGTAGCCACCTTTGCGTACTTGGCGTACCATCGTGTCGACTGAGGCCAAGTTGCTTTGGAAACGCGCAGTCACCCGTGTATTTGTGCACTTGAAGTGCAGGAAATAATGCCCGGGAAAGGAGGGCTGCTTGAAAATTTTGTAGCATTGTTTGGGAGGAGTCTTTGCTGCGAAATATACGTAAAAGTGAATTTATCTGTAATGCCGCTCATTCACCACTTACGCACGTTTCGCCTCTACACGAAATACTCCTGTTAGGTCAATATACCAAAATGATACATGCTTGTAATTTACTTTCTTTCAGCTGATGGCATCCGGTGGAGCATCGTACGGCAACGACTGCTGCTTACCTGGTGCCACAACTTTGGATGAATGCAGAAGCCCGGAACGAGCATTTATATAGAGCAAAATAAGCATTTCATCATTTCAGAAGGCGTCTTTCGTTTTCTTTATGAAATTGCACCTGACAGATTCGGTGCAGTCTTGTAAAGGTCAATCGCAATCATTTCTACTTAATAATGAAACGATTCCACGCCAAGGCCACGCGAGGCTCAGCAGAAGCGAAAAGAAAGAAAAAATGAATGCCGCGCCGAGCAGCGGAGCCGCCGCGGCGTGTACCAAGTGGTGTTCAAAACGCGCGCGCCCAAAACCGAAACCGGAAGGAGTCAACAACATCCGCTTGGTGTGCTACAGTCAATTCGGCCGCTGGGCTCTATGGGAGTGTCCGCTCTTGTTGAAATTTCTTTCTCTATGTATCAGCGCTCGACGCACTGTGTCCCATCGCAGATAGCTTTCAAGATGGGACCTGCACGTCTCACTTTAACACGAACTAAGCGGCGAGAACACAGGTCAGCACGGCCGCGCCACACGCAGCCGGAGTACGGCTGATAATGGTCGGACGCGGATGGATAACGCGCTAAAGAGTGATAACGGCTCATAATGATCAGAACGTCATCAGCGCACCTGGCGCCGCCACTCGCAGTAGTTTGCTTGTGTCATCAATTGAGCTTGCGCCGCTGTGTGCAGCAGTTCGTGTCGCCGCAGCGCTGTCGTTTATACTGATCGGATGAAGTATAACATTGATAATGACACCAGGCTGCGTGCAGATGTGTAAGTGGCACAATGCTTGTGCATCGACAACTGCCAGAGGAGTTTGTGGGTGAATTTCTTACCCTAACCTAATTTCGTTAGGCACTCTGTCAAAGATGCAAAGCGTCTCCCAAGCAGATCAGCCTACCCGCGGCAATGGAGGCAGCCATTTTGTATTTGTTCGTCTCGCTCGTCGCGCTTGTGCGCTCCGCTCGGCGAGCTCTCTAGCGGAACGGAGGCACCCGTCCGCTCACGCGCTCACGGTTGAGCGGGGCATAGGAAACGGTCTATTACCACTATGTTCTGCAAACCATCCCTAATGGCATATTAGGCACGTGCACTCTCACAATAGGTGCACAATCTCGCAGAACGCGCACCAAACGCAGTTGCCATGACATCAACGAAAGAGCCACGAACTGGCGAGCGAGTTCACTGCCCCCACAATGCCTGCAGGAGTGGCGTGCACACACCTGCCGACTTCGAGCGTCCCGATCGAAGGTCGAACAGCAGGAGCAGTGTCGCCTCCGGCCGACAGAAAGAACCGCATTTCACAGGAACGGCAGACAGAAGCTTTTGCCGAGAGTTTCCCCAAATAGGGATTTGCAGAAACAGAAAGTTACCCGATATATACCACAGTCAAGCGGACAAGTGCACGTAACGGAGAGCGCACTCTGTTTTAAGTGCACTTTCACAAATCTAAACGTCGCAAGCGGAGTGTACTCGCAGAAGAGTGCACTGCGGTCGGAGTGCGTAGCTTCGCCGCCAGCGGTTTCAACGATACAGAATGCAATGTATAGAAAAAGGACAGAAGTTCATTCTAGTTGTTGAACAGCTTTTAACAAAATCAGATCAGAACTCGCTGTTCTGTTCTAGCAGGATCAGATGCCGCCTCGTCACACGCCATAATCTTGTTCTGTATTGGCTGGGCATTCATCTAGGCCGGCCTTGAGTTGTACCACTCTTATGATAGAAATGTGTTAAGTTTTTTTGTTGCGTAAATATAGATTGAGACTGTATTTATAATAGAACTAAAGCAATCGCTTTTTAGGTTTTTTTATTTTAATTTACATCTTCAAAAAACACAATTTTAGCCTGTCGACATGTTTTAGTGCGAGTGCGCTCTGTTTTCCCGTTTAGCACCGCGTAGCCTAATGTGTCACTCAAGGTCCCGAAGTGCACTCCCCGTAAGTGCACTTGCTCGCTTGACAGGAGTATAAGTCTGCAAAGCACGGGACGAAGCAAAAAGGCGCCGGATCTTTCTACCAATGTTCCTGGACTGGTTTCCTCAAAAATACGACAAAAATGTGTGTGAGAGGAGACTAGCTGAGCATGGGGTTCAAGGTTGGGGACTGACGAAGAGAGATCCCGCATTCCCAGCCATTGCGCACATGTACTCATAACATGACGCAAAGCACTTTTTTGCCAGTGCTAACGATAGCTTCTAGCTGTATGCCTTAAGACGCAATGCCTACTAACCCCCCCCCCCCCCTCAAAAAAGCCTACCGCCTGAAGGCCATGGCCTACGTGAACATGTCAGCAGCGATGGGAGCCGATGACAGCATAGCAGCTGGGGGAAAAGAAAAACCTTACTGTTCTAGAGAGGTCGCCGAGAAGAGAGCTCAAATGGCAAAAGCCCACTAAATCGAGTGCTGCGTTTTCCCGCCGAGCCCACTCGCAAAGCAGGAAGCGGACATCCCTCGGCGGGAGGCGCCTGCGGGACGAGACGGGTCCCGCCCCGTGCGGCGACAGAGCGGCGCGACGGCGGTCGCCGAGGCAACACTGGCGGCAGCTTGGTGGCAAGCACCATCGCCATACCAGATGCAGGTCGATATGACGACGCTCCGCACGCGCGCGGGAAACCCAAATGGCGCTGGGCTACACGGTCAGTTGCGCCTCAACGACAACGTTGAGTAAAAGCCAGGCGTAAAAGAAACCGAAGGAGACCCTAGTGAAACTCGCAAGAGCGACCTTAACGCACACACAGGGCGCCCAAGGACATACAGTGAGCACTGCTCCTGAATATATTTGGCCCCACCAACTGCTGCCTCCGGCTGCATTCCTGCTAAAAAAATTATGTAGGCAAGGAAATGAGTAACTGTTTTTAAAACTGTATTTCACACTATTTCAGGAACTTGCATGAAAAGAATTGCTCACACAAAAAGCATTTCGAAATCAGAAAGCAGTGTCCACAAATGTGTACACAAGTTCTTAAAACATCTCGTGAGGCGCTCGAAGCCATTTTTTTTTTTTTTAAGGGCCACCTCAGTCGACATATGGCGCCCGCCTTTGGAGCAGGATAAACTATGATGCAGGCTCACAAACTGGATTTGAACGCTTTGGAACTTTTCGATGAGGCGTACTTGACTTACAAAAAGATTCCGCAGATATTGTACACTTGTAGCTAACAGGAAGGTTTGCCAAAACATTCACAACCACTTTTTTAACGGCCATCTCCGCCGAGGCTTCCTCCTTTGGCAGTAAGCCATGGTACAGGCTGAGAAAGACATGTAATTTTAATATCTGCGAACATTGCGCTCACGAATAAGAAAAAGTGCCCACAAATGTGGACACGGGTATCGAAAAGATTAACATGACAGCTCAATGTATTTCTCATTTAACAGGTGTACGCGAGATGTCCGAGTACGCTTAATGCAAGGTTGCGATCATCTCTGCACTGTCCTCTTTCACGTTGTCTCTAAAAACTGACATGTTCACATCTCTCTTTTCCTCTTCGTGTGCCTACAAAACAGCCGCGTCCACCAATGATACGAGGGAGCGACAGAGATGACTAAATGTAATGGTTTCTTAAAAATATAATTGTTACTCTTTTCGTTAGCGAGAAGTTAAAAGGTATCGAATACGTTTCGCGAGCTCAATGTGGCGCGAAGTTATGCACAGACGGCGTTGGAGGGTGCGATGCTTGAAGAGCGCTTTGAAGAATACGCCTTAATATTAGCGAAGTACCCGTCCGTGTGCGAGCGCGCGCTGGGGTCACTCGGGACTGCCCCTTCCGCACCCATTCAGCAGAGGGGCACCGCGACACGAGCGCTCCGGAATAGCACGGCTTCCTGCCTACAAAGCGAGCTCCCGGCGCCGGCAGCCCCGCGGCCTACGCCCAACGACGGCGAGCTCTGTGAACGCTTGCGACAGAGGGTTTTATCGACACACGCATCAGCCCGGGCAGCGCGTACTGCAGGTCTCACCAAGAACGGAGAACACGCCGCACGTTACGGGGAGGGAAAGGTGCGGGCGGCGTGGGCGCTGCTGATATGCCCGCGCAACTTCACACTATGAATAGAACACAACGTTTGTGCAGCACCCCGGCTGATTCAGACGTGTACAGAAGAGCGTGTATTCTCAGGGGCGGGATAGTCAATGGTTCCGGCGAACTAGCTGCATGCCCACTGTTGTAGGTGGAGGCAAAGAGAAGCAAGTGAGTGAGAACCATGAGCCAGTTTGACCTAAAAATTCGAATTACAACTGAATAAGTCGGAGTTGAAAGTAGGGCTACACGAATGCTTTGTCCGCACACGAGTGAGACATTCGGAATTTCGATTATTTCCTTTGTAGTTTTGCAGCACTCGGTTTATTACAGGCGCTAGTTCTGTGTAAATTAGTTGTCCTGCAAAGTTCCGCAGACGCCAAACCACAGACCCACTTTCGCATCTGGCCTCCCCTATATCGCTTCCATTCTCAACCCTGAAGCGCAGCGGCCTCTGTGTGCGGTTTACAAGGGAACGCTACTTGTCTTCAGTGCACGTAAACTATGGTGGCTACATCAACACATTAATTGCCGCTTGTGATAAATATAGGCGAGCATATTGCACATCCGAACTGCATCCCCGTGGTGCGCGGACACCACCTTTTATCTGGTGCAGTATCAGATGAGCATAAAATGACAAACGAATCACTTCTATTAAAAATGAAGCTCTCGGCTTTTCGGAACGAGTTAGGCGCGTGAACAAGTTGCAAACGGCCGGCTGGACTCTTTTTACGTCGCCGCACATCCGTGTTTACTCTTAACGGGGATTTTAGTTACGTTAGGCGCATTTAATAAATTAACATGCGACGTCGGCGTCGATAGTCTCCTTTGGCATTGGATAACAATGCCTCCTGAAAAACGCCTTACCGACGGCCGTGTGGGACAAAACAAAAGTGGGGGGTCCCCGCTTTCGGGCGGTGTCGCGACGTCACAGAAGACGTCATGCGTTCAGACCACTGCGACCGCGAAAACCGACAAACGGATTCTGCGAAGCATACACCGCCCACAGGGATTTAAGCTTGCACCCTCCGTGATGACAACAGGCAAGGTGCCCGGTTCAGTGACACGAACGAGAAGGGGAGGGATACAAGAGCAAAGGGCGGCCAGGGGGCCTACGACGCGCCAAACTTAAGCCAAACGCGGTTGTCTTCAGCGAGCCGCATTGCGCTCGGACAGCGGGCGCATCGCGGCACCCCGCGGCGCCCGCGGTATCTACGCTACATAGCAGACCGCAGCTACGTGCAACTGTAGTGCATATGCGCAGCGCCCTTAACGTATGAATAAAGGGAAAATAAGACATCCACCCTTTCGTAGCAATTGCATTTTTTTTTTCGACTATGAGGCTTTTTCTTTCGAGGAACCCGTTCGGGTTTCCTTTGTAGCAATTGCTACGAACGGGTGGATGTCTGATTTTCCCTTTATTCATTACTTCTATCCATCTTGCGGGTTTCCGCAGAACTACTACGTCAAAGACTTGCCTTTGCTTCGTGTTGACAAATTAGACTTCGCCCTGCCATCTACTAGCCGCCTGGTTCGCTCAGATGGTAGAGCGGCTGCCCCGGAAAGGCGGTGGTCCCGGGTTCGTGTCCCGGACCAGGACGAATTTTTCTTCAACTACGAGGCTTTTTCTTTCGAGGAACCCGTATGAGTTTCCTTTGTAGCAATTGCTACGAACGGGTGGATGTCTGATTTTCCCTTTATTCATTACTTCTCTCCACCTTGCGGGTTTCCGCAGAACTACTACGTCAAACGCCCTTAATTTGAAAGCAGATTTTCGCTTACTTCAGCCTGTTTATTGACCTGCACCAATAAAAAATACTCAGTAACAGTCGGAAGAAGCACACTGATCCAAACACCCTTCCTGATTGATGTCAGCTATTGGCCAATAGCAGCCACGTACGGGAATCTGCTATACCGTGGTGTCGTGAGGTTTTTGACAGCTGAAGGTGTTTCCTAAAAAGAATTTAGTCGCCGTATGGCTGCCGTGTACGTTGAACATTGTATTTCATTGGCCACTGTGGAGCGTTGGAGCAAACGGTTCAAAGAAGGACGCGAAAGTTGCAAAGACGATCCAGGACCGGGCCAAATCACCCCCAGCACAATTGCAAAAGTTGACAAAAAGGTACATTCGCGCTCCGCTTGCGAGCTCCACGCGCCGCGCACGACTGAAAAATTAGGCCGAGATGTTCACAGCAGCGTATGCTATCCGCGGACTGTACTTTCACCAAGCCCAGGGTGGTTCAGGACCCCTTTTTGACTGTACGACGCAGAGTGTTACAAGTGCCGCCATGCACCCCACATCCCACTACCAAAGTTCCCTCTAATGACCCACCGCAGTTACCCGGTGGCTATGGAGCTGCGCTGCTAAAAACACGAGGGTGCGGGATAAAATCCGGGACGCGGCGGCCGCATCTGAACGAAGGGGACACGCAAAAAAATCCGTGTACCGTGTGTGCATTGGGTGCACGTTAAAGAACCACAGGTGGTCAACTTTAACACGGAGCCTCCGACTACGGTAATCGTAACGCGGTCGTGGCACCGTAAAACCCCAGAGTTTAGAATTTAATCGCTCTACTGGGTTCCTACTTGAATTTCGTCCGCCTGCGCATTTCCCATGCAGGATTAATCCCTCCTCACTGTAAGAGAACATGACCGAAAGACGGCGAGAGGTTTCCCGCGCACGACACAAACCGGCGTCAAGTTCGTTCACACAATACATGCCGATTGACAAAGGTCGCGCTACCAATAGAGAAGCGACGAATCGATGCTTCGGGCAGTGAGCGCGACCTGCGAGAAGCCACCCGAAGTACCACGTTCCGTGCCATCGCGCCTGCTTTCGCACTTTGAGTTTCCGTATCCGTGATTCAAAGCCTCGTTTACCTGAAGCGATGTCTCGCTCATGCGACTGCGTCTACTATCGGGAACACGCCTGTCATTTCTGTTGCTCTGGCTCTCACCACGTACTTTGTGACTGCATTGCAGGCTTCTTGAAATGTATCACGACGGCGTCAGCACTGGAAGTGCGTTGACTGGAGAAGAAAAATAAAAATTCGGTAGAAGCCATCTCACGATGACTGTTACAATAGGGCAAGACTTAATCGCATTAATAGACGCATACGCCACAGCGTAACCAAGTCACCAACAACTTGAGACGTACGCCGCAAAGAAAGCTTTGTCCCGATGGCACTGTATAATTAGGGTTCAGCACAACTGACCTAGAAATGAACTGCGACATGATTGCATAGGCGTCTATTTCAGGCGTCCAACTTTTGTTTACTGCCAGCTAGAATAGCGGGCGTTCTCAATTTTATCAGTCGGACATGCACTTGCGGAGTGCGATCGGAGCAAGTCGATAGATGTTAGAAAGATGGATACCATTAACGGACATTCGTGGCGCAGAGCATCGGGTTGCTGTGCTTGAACACGGGTGACGCTGGCTCGATTCCGCCCATCACCGGAGATGAAAGATTAAAAATTAAGGTCGGAGAAAACGGTTAATAATAATAATAATATTTGGGGTTTTACGTGCCAAAACCACTTTCTGATTATGAGGCACGCCGTAGTGGAGGACTCCGGAAATTTTGACCACCTGGGATTCTTTAACGTGCACCTAAATCTAAGCACACGGGTGTTTTCGCATTTCGCCCCCATCGGAATGCGGCCGCCGTGGCCGGGATTCGATCCCGCGACGTCGTGCTCAGCAGCCCAACACCATAGCCACTGCGCAACCACGGCGGGTGGAGAAAACGGTTAGACACATCGACCAGAAAGTGGGCTAAGAATGCCAATTGCCTTAAAACAGTGGCGACGTGTCTCCATCCGCGACAAACCGCAAGCAAAATAAGCTTCCGACACCGCCATCGCAGTTCAGCTGTTTTTCGAATTCCAGTCCAGGGCAGAACAGCCATTTTTTGACCATTGGCGACCGACCCAATGAAATGGGGACCCGCGCCCAGCGAGGCAACGATTAGAAAGCGACGGGTCCAAGTGGCTGCAATCTTGTAACTTTGCTATATTCAGCAGCGCAAGAAATCAGCTATCCTGCGCGCTGATATCAAGCCAGCTCGGGTAACTTACTGTGCGCGCTGTGTACGGGTTCATTTCTATGCCTCATTTTTTTTCATTAATTTTCGTGTCTGTGTCCACAGGCGAAGAAATATTGTTTCAGACTAGGGAATGCGGTAGCACTGCCATCACGTGGGAGGAACTGCAACGCAGGCGGAAGACTTGGGCGGGCGGCCACTGACACGCCCGGCCAACACAAACACGGTGTCGCACGCATTCACCGCACTATCAGCGGCGACAACTCGGGCCGGCGGCGCAGGCACCCTGCCAGCGGACGGTAAAGGCATCCTCTTTGAGACCGGGCCGAAAAGTACATCCTGGCATCTGCGCGACGCGCTGACGCCCCCGGCCCCTAATCTGCGAACGAGTGCGGCCGCCGATGAGAGACGGAGCAACGCGGGCTTCGGACACGACCCGCACAATCGCGAGCGCCAACATCAACGCGGATCGTCAGGTCTGGCCTGTCTGCGTTTTTTGTTTGTTTATATAATAGAGTAACGAGTTCGAATAGCTTTCGCTTTTTCACTGAAGCAGACTGAATAAACCTAAGTAAAAAAATTATGATCTTCCACTGGGTGCAATACTAATAACGGCTAGCCGGGCTTGTTGGTACGAACACATTCTTTTGCAAACAGTGCGAATAACGGGACACAAAGCGGCACGGGACGCACAAAGAGGCAGACAACACAGGCAGCGTCAAGGGAGTCTGCTATGCACTGCAAGCAGGGAAGACCAAGCGCATGCGCAAAACGGCGTAGGGGCGGCATCTGCTGCCGAACCACCCCCTCTGCTTCGTCTGCGTACGGCGTCGGACGTTGTTTCGGCAAAAACATTTTCGAACCACGCATACCGCCATTGCGCACGCCGGCGGGTAAAAAGAGTTGGGCGTCCGCAACAGTTCTGCGTACGCAGGAAACACGCGGATGCGACAGCGCGCATGCGCAGTACGCAGGAGCACGCATGGTCTCTTGCGTGCGCCCGCAGCTTATCTAAAGCTGGGTAGCATTCGCTGCGGGCTCTGCGGGACGTGCTCGCGTGTCCACAAGAGCGCGTTTTTCGATATGGCTCTTGCCAAAGTTGGGACTCCGGCTTGTGGTTTGACTTAGTGGCGGCAGACATTGGCTATACAGTTTCAGAGGCTGGCATATGTTGGCGCTGATTAGCACACTACCGACGACTCCTGCGCGTACAAATCAGCAATAACCTTCTGAACTTTTCCGTTCGGTCAACTATAGCCGTTTCACGCACGCGTGCTTCGCTAAGCACACACGACCTCGCGCGCTGCGTACGTGGGTGGTTTCGGACGCCCAACTGCCTATAACAGATCGGAGTCCACGGAGCGGCGCGGCCGCTTCCTTGAAACACTTCCAGATGGCGCTCGCCGCCGCCGCATCGCGGTCCATGCAAGGGGCCGCGTTTCTACCAGAAAGCCCGCCTTAAAACTGTAGCCCGTCTTCGTACATAGCGTTCTCCGCGAGCGTTTCCCGGTAAACGTTACGGTTACATGCGTTGCAGTTGCCAGGAAGCGTGAGAAGCAGGGATCTTTGAATGCTGTCGCGTTTCACTCTGAAAGGCGAAGCTTAAGCGTACTCCAAATTTTTGCTAGGTGATCGCACGTATTGAGCCGCAGTTGCGATGAACTCGATCTCAAGGAGAAAAGTTGCGCTTGACTTGATAGCCATCTAAGAGCATGGAAATGATCGAACTTTCAGATAAGTGTTGGCGACATTAAGCCCTGTTTTTCTAGTGGAAACACCGGGTTCGGATGTTACCGCTCGACATACCGAAGTACTCCGTGGACGGAGCGTGGCGTGACTCAACGAAACGAGTCGCACCGCAGCTGGTTTTCGACACTTGTGTGCGAAGCATGTTTCAGTGATGTCTGGCTACGATCACGTTCAGTATTTAGAAATGCGAAACGTCGTGTAGAGATACCGTTGGCGAATCAGGAAACGTGAACACGTATGTAGTCCACTCGAAAGTATCGCTCTTCCAAAACGATAGTGAGGGATATTAGATCTTGCCGTTGAGTGCGGGAGTTGGCAGACGTTGAGGAGGATTTTGAGAACTGAAGGTTATTTACAGTAATAACAAAAAGTAATGAACAGTCAAAGTCATCGACGGCCGGCAGCAAATCGGACGCTGCGGCCCGTGGCAAGAACGAAAAAACTTCTCCCTGTCCTACGCTTTTAACCCCTTCGGTCTCTCGGGGTCACGTCATTGTCGGCCAATCGTCGAGCCAGCTCAGGTGCCATTTTCCTCCAATAGTCGGCGCCCACGCAAGTGCCGTCACATTCGGCCAATGAGAACGCTCCAAGGGCTCCATTGTCACAGTGTTGACTTGCTTCCGGCGTCGCCTCCTCGCCTGGAAGCGGGAGGCTGGAGGAGATTGGTTGTTCTCGAACGACCTTACAGAGCCGCAGAACAGCTTTGCTCGGGACCAAGATCAACTACCTGGAACCGTGCCAGCCTCCCATGCACTTTCGGGAATAGTCAAGCAGGGGGTCAGACAACAGCTCGACGTGCGGCGCACGAGGTGGGGGTTATCAACCTGTCCGACAGGTCCGGTAACGTGGTAGACGCGCCACGACGCACCTTAATTGGAACGCGACGGCGATTGAATGTGGTCGGGGAACTTGAGTGATGCCAGGAAAAGGGTCCGCATCCAACAGGGAGTAACACTAACGTATATAACGTACATAACTACATACAGAATTTGCAGTTTCCAGTGTTGTGAATGCGTTTCCCTCTGCGGAATGCTCGCACGAGACGCAGCATGGCGACGTTATTTGCGTGTCCAAAAATACCGTTCTCCGAAACAGTTCTCCGGATACTTATCGCATTCTGTGCCACTGTAGTAGAAGTGAGTACTGATGTGATTTCTACGTCTCACGGGTGGCAGTGCACGAAATGTTTATCTTTGAAGCGGGGAACTTGACGTGCGATTGCACGGCAGGGCGGCCACGCGCGAGCAAAACGAAAGGGCAGCATATCTACTGGAAGGAGCGTTTGTCCCTTAACTACTCACGGCATTTTCTTTCCCATCCCTCCACATGGCTGTCTTGCGTGCCACAAATGCATCCTCCGCTGGCAAAAGCAGGATCACACAGCTGTCGCTGACATGCAAGGCGTTTATCGAACATAATTCCAAAGCACAGCGTTTTCAGTCCGATAACACGTTAGCATGAATCCACCAAAGACGGGAAACAGATTCTCAGATCGTCCTTCACCCGTACGTGGTGTACGGCGTTGAATGCACGCTCGTTTCGTGCTTTTAAAGGGCCCCTCACCAGGCCCCACAGCAAATTTTGGTTATATGATGGAAGTAACGTGTCCTCTAGGGAGCGTTCTGCCGCAAAAATTTGTCAAATCGGCTCACTAATAGCCGATATAAAAATTTAGTGCCGCGAACCCATGATTTCAGCAGGCGGGCTCCACTGCCAAGCGAGACTTCCCTCGCCGTAGTCTCAGCAAGCGAAATTCCCTCCCTGCGTTCTTCTAACCGGACCACCAGGATAGCGTGACGCATACGTCACGGGCCCCGCCTTCATTTTTTTCTCGCTTTTTTCTTCGGCGCTGCGCACTTCCGCTGACGGCGTTGCGCGCAACCTCTTGTGATTGTCTGGTTTCGTGCAGCGCACGTTTTTGCGCGCTGTACACAAGGACACATGACCAGCGGTATAATTTAGAGCTACACGAATACTGACGCAGAACAAGTGGATCGCAGAGCATGATCACGTGCTGGAACACGGTAGAAGATGGCCTAGTTTCGGTACCTGCGCACGTAACTGCACAACCGCGCGAACAAGCAGATGAAGCGGAAGTACATCTCTCTTGCTTCGGTGCAAAGTAAAACAAAAAGCAAACAGACACTTCGTTTGTGTTATTTCTCTAAACTTCAATTTGTAAATTTTAGCAACAGATCCCACAAATAACAGATGTTGCCTTCAATAATTCTCCAAGTCATGTGTCACCACGAGCGACGTCACACTGCGGACACGAGTACGTCACCGTCCGGCTTAGAGCGCGGCGGCCGCGAGGGAAATGATAAACGGCGTTCGGATTGAAATTTCAGACTTTTCCGTGGCGTAATACTTTGCAGACACGATCGTTCGCGCACATTGTATGCTCTGCGCTTGTCAGCTCAAAATGGCCAGACCTGGTGAGGGGCCCTTTAAGCTCAGACCAAGGAGGTTCAAAACTGCAGTGAAACCGCCGCGTCGTCATCTTGGAGGGCCAAAGCACGCCAGTCACCGCAGCTTGTGTGTTTCGGATCGTCGTATCTTGCCATGCCCGGTGCTATGCGGATTCCATAATGTGCTATCGCGCTCGGTTGTTTTTAGGGAAGTTGTTAGCGTTATCCTTCTCATTTAAATAAGGTTGCAGATAAGTACTGCCTTGCTCGAAGATAAAGTTTTATATTTAAGGCTAAGGGGAAACAGCCACCGCCAAAGTTCCGAGACCCTCCATGCAATGAGGATGCTAAAGCACTGGCATCACCTGATAATGGAAATAACGAATATTTATGTTTGTTGCATGTACTGCTGTTTCTCATGCTACATTTCAGTTTTTAATCGCATTTTGTTCTGACAGCTTTCATGATTGAGGAATGTCTACACTGCATTAAATAACGTGAACAAACGATAATTATTGCACGATTTTTTTCCTGTCTTTATGGCAGCTGCATATATATCCATGCCGATAAAATGAAAAAGAAAAATGCCCCCAGTACTCGGATATCTGCTATCCGGAGACCTCCAATATGGCTCGCGTCATAGTCCCACAGTGCTGCATTAGGACTTTAAAATCCACTGAAGAATTGAAAACCGCTGGAAAAGTCGGCGAACAGCGCTGCGAAGTTCTTGGCAGGCCGCTTCTTGCCTCCCCGCAAGATGGCTGCCGCCGGCTCCGCCCGAGCCCATAGGCCGGTATACGCCTCTTCCACTCAAGCAGTTTCTTTAACCTCCTTGGCCCAGACCACACGTACGCTTGCGGACGCGCGCCCGCGCATGCGCAGACGGTGCAGCATGGCTCGTACGCGTCGAAACGCGGCGCGATCTCGGTCCTCTCTGATATCGCGCGCTTGGGCTGCCTCGCATCGACGCTCAAGGCTACGCAGCTGCGGCGAGGTACATTCAACGCTCAGTGAAGCAGACTTGCATCATGCAAGATAGTGCTTCTTTACTTTTTGTGATCTAACAGCTATAAAAAAAATTGGAGGACGCTTAAGCTTCGCCTTCAAGAGTGGAACGCGACAGCGTTCCCATCGACCCGCCAAGGGGTGTAAGACAAAGCGCTACGGCGCAGGGATCACTTACGAGGCGCCCCGCATCGGACTTTGCGCCCACCTATCACACGGAGAGCGTCGAGCAACGCAGCGTTCTGCGCAGCAGCGAAACGTGCGCCTGAGCAAACGGAACGAACCAAAGAACTCGGTGTCTCGGAGGGGGAAACGATCTACGCCAGCCAAACGTCGTGATCGGCACGGGCAGAGAGATAGATAGTAATCTAAAGAAAGGAACGGCGCTTGATTCTGCAACCCGCGTGGGAGCACGGCGAAGCGTCGCCAAGGGAGAGGGAGTCGGGGCCACAACGCGCCTGGCACCGGTCCGCGCACAGCACAGCCCCATTGCGCGCATGGCGCGCCACCTGTCGGGGCAGCGCCGTACATTGAGAGGAGGGGTCTTCTGTGTTTGCCGCAAGATGGCTCTGCGTGTGCGGTAAGCGCAGAAGAAATGTAGCGGAAACGTACTTCGCTATTCGTGTAAATGCGACTTCTGTAAGTTACGTGCTCATAATTACCGATATACACCGCAGTATAACATTCTACGGCACGTTTTTACGGCAACACCGCGTTCACTAAAAGCGCGTTTGTACCGATTTCAAGCATCGAACTCGTGGCTGAGTGGTAGCGTCTCCGTCTCACACTCCGGAGACCCTGGTTCGATTCCCACCCAGCCCATCTTGGAAGTTGCTTTTTATTTATGAAGTGCCTGCCATGATTTATCGCTCACGGCCAACGCCGCGGACGCCGACACCCGACACCGACGACACCGGCTTTTCTGCGACACGAGCTCCTTAACGCTATCGCGTTAATATAGCAATTACGTTTATAGATATGGAAGCATTTGGAACACTGCCAATAACAAAGTACGCAGTGACGTCTGTGAAGGCGCCCGAGTGATCCCAGTGAGTGCGCGCTAGCGCGCGTCTACGCGCCTAGCACAGCTCTTAAGCGCCCGTCCCTACGGCGAGCGTCGGCGTTGTCCCTCGTAACCGAGCGAACGAACACAGCGGCAGATGAAAGACGGTGATAACGAATAGCGCGAGGAGGAAGGTGCAGCGGGACCATGAGGCGGAAAGCGGAGAAGGTGTGCGAAGGCGTGAGGAGAAAAGCGTAGCGCCTCGCAACAAGGGCTGTGCGGCGACGATGGCTACGAAATGGCGCCACAGTAGCGCGCGTCGTCTGTATAGAAACAAAGCGCTGCATACAATAGCCCCGTTTACATGAATGCGACAGTGGCGCATCGCATTTCCAAGCGCATTTGGGAAAGGCGATGCGACGCCGTTTACATGTAGCGCCTTAACTCTCGCGAGAACGTAGCGCCACATGGTGTCGTATAAGGTAAGTGCAACCGACTTCCAGTGTAACTGGTTTCCGGTAGTAGGCCGAGTGCACGTTGGTGGTTGAGTGCCTAGAAATAGAGTTTTAGTTTAGCGTACGCAACTAATAGCGTACGCTATACGCTATAGTGTAGCGGACGCAAAGCCGCGCACGTGTTTTGCAGCTTTAGTTGGCCAGCGAGATCTTCGGATCTCAGAGGCCATATGCCGTCGTTGCGGCTATTTTCCGACTCTAGCGATAGGTTGCGCTGACATTTCAGCTCGCGTAGACACTAGCGTCCAATTACCTGTATGAGAAATCCTACAAGCGGAGCACTATATATATATATATATATATATATATATATATATATGGAGAGAGAGAGAGAGAGATAACACTGAAAACTCGGCGCGCCCTATTTGCAGAGCAGACGCGTGCTGCACCTACGAGGTTATGACAGCGTCGCAGAGTAGGAAGTTTCCTTCGCTTCGACGTTATGCAAACGGCTAACGAGACGACGTGACTGGCCACACATTTTATACCACGGGTTTCCTTACTGGAGGCAGCGAGTCGAAACCCCGTCCTAGGACCCCGAGCTAACCAACCACAGCACTGTCATTGATAATACTACGCTGATATTTACACGGAGAACGCGCACCATTATATAGACTGCACCTAGTGCTGGGTATCATTTCAAGCATATAAGACCAATCAGCTCATTTCCTGCGCTATGGTCTTCACATCTCGGCACAAACCACAACATAAGCTTTAGAAGAGTTAACTGCTGGGCTAGTTGGTGATCTTGCATACTGAAAAGATTTTGCGCCAAAAAACAACACACAGGACGACACCACGGGCGCTACTTCAACTGTTTAATGAGGGGGAAAGCACTCGACATATATAGCCCTCCAAAACACCGCACATGCGTACAACGCAACATGGAGCACAAAGTCTTTTAAGAGTAGACGCTATATATGTCGAGTGCTTTCGCCCTCATTAAATAGTTAAAGTAGCGCCCGTGGTGTCGTCGTCTTTCTTGAGTTTCTTGGCACAAAATCTTTTCAGTGCACAACATATGCACACGCTCGCTCCCGTTCCAGAATGAGAATCCTAAATAGTGTCGCCCGAGAAAACCCAGGGCGCGTCAGTGTCCACACGTGAAGCAATAGAAAGCTTTAGTTGGTACGTACACGCTTTGTCGAAATAGCGAGACGAAAGTGCGAACACCTACGCTGGTGCATTTGCTGAGACAGTAATTAGCACTGAGAAGACTAACGGAAAAAGTTGGGACAGGACAGAGCGCTAGGCTTCAACGCCAACTAGCCCAACTTTCTGCGTTAAGCTACGCTGGTCGCTACGTCATATGACGCGGCTAGGCTGAGCAGCGTGGACCTGTCGCATGCTGCGAATGGATTTGCTGCCGCAAAGGCTTTTCTAAAGCTATCCCCTTCCCGGCCATGAACAACGTTGCCGTACTAAATCCTCGTTTCAATGCAACCTCGCGGCGTTGCTGCACGCGGCTACCCGCCTAGAGCTGCCGCACCCCCCACAGTGGTGTGCTACAACGGGACTGGCGCCAACGTCGGGTGCAACTTATTTTTAAAAAGAGAGAGAAAGCCAAGGGCGCTTGCTTGCAACGCGCAGCAGCACTTACGCACACGGACTTCTCGCACAGGATGAGAGAACTCGGGAGTTCTCGCTCAACGTAAGGGGTTTCGCTAGTAAAATAACTCGGGCCAGAATCACGCATGATGAAAGCAATAAACTGGTAGTGCCTTTTACGTGGGTCCCGCACTTATTCCAGCCCGCACTGAGGTCGGCGTTCATCGTTCTCGGTCATGGTGCACTCCTCGAGCCGACAGATGAGCTCTTGCGCATGAGCCGCAGCTTCTTGCCCAGCAGTAATTGGTTTGGCACAGGTGGTACTTCTAGCACTTGCTGTATAGTGCAGGCAGAACGAGACAAAGTTAATTGGACAACAGATACTATTCTAAGCCGGCGCAGTCGATAAAGCTCGGCCATACTCAGGTCCAACACTTTATAGTCTCCAGAGCAGCGGAAAAAATGGCAGTACGCATGGGTTCGGACGAGATGGTTCTGACGAAATAGCCCGGGTTGAGTAAGGGTTAAATGATAAACTGCGGGAAAAAAATCAGTACTGGCTGGAAGTGCCCGTCTTCGGCAGGGATAGATTATTTGCGGATAAAATGAAGGGCCGGGAATTTCGCGGTCAGACCATCGGTTACCCAAGTGGGGCCTATTCATGCCATCGCGGAGAGCTTCGCAATCGGGGTCGCCACTAATCGCCTGTTCCTGGCCTAAAACCGCACGTTCGGTATGTCCCGAAGTGCAAAGTTTCGCCTACCAGTGCCGCCCCGATGAATCCTTCGTTCAGCCTTTTCAAAGATGGCTATTACAGGCACTTAATCCAAGTCCCCTGGTGGTTGTTGCCGGTACACGTTTTCGTAATAGGAACCTGTGCGGGCCCAACTATTAATGGGTGGCACGAAGGCGTCCATTTTGCCTGCATTAAGATGCTCTTCAAGAACCTTTTCAAGGGCGTAACTGTAACGACCCAGATATTTTCGCCTTCCGCATTATTCCTGACGCCGTAATTGTCGCCTACTCGGAGCGACGGATTATAGGAGAAAAATGAATACAAAAAATTGTTTAATCCTACAGGATGACTCATTCGCTTAAGCGGGGCTGGTAATAGGAAACGCGGCTCCACGTTTCTTTTCCTGAGAAACTATGTCAACATCTTTATATGATGCTTGCGAGTGCCACCCGTGGCAGACTCGGGTTATCGTGGCAATTAACACGAAAATTACACGCTCGTTGCGGAGGGTGTGGGTTCGGCTCTCACCGGCGGCAAGTTGTGTTCTCGTCTCCATTTATTTCTCTTTACGTTCTCCTTTCTACACTTTCAATTAAAACAACAAATACTTTCCGCCATGTTTTCCTTTGGTTTATATGGTTGTGACCAAGTAAAATCGTGTCCCTCGGTGCCCATTCTTTTCAATTACTACACACGAACGCCCCATTTTAATTGTGAAATTTGTCCATGCTGGTCATAAACTCAGGTCTGAAGTGCGATTGCCCTCGTAACACCTGTACGGCGAACTGCTGCTCCCTGAGCGCGCGAAAGCGAAATTCGGGGGCTGAAATGCGCGCGGAGCTACACCCTCGAGCGGGGAACATCACGCGTCCGTGAACGGCGGTCTGTCAGGGTCCTATCGCTCAGCGCAGTATTTTGGCTGCTGGTCGGCAGCACCGCGCGCACAATCGCGCCACACCGTCGCTGTTCGGAGATAAGCCGACTGACGCGTCCTTTGTTCCCCAGCGTTTTTTCAGCCTGCCCTTGCGCACATGCTCGTGCAAGCATCCACGACGCGCTTTCGCCTGATACATGCACTGATTAGGAGGGCTCACCGCCAGACCGGAGTCGGCGATGCGACCTGGAAGGGTTGTCTATTATGGCCGCCTGTTTTAACAAGCTCAGCGAGCTTACAAATTGTTCATGCTCACAGAAAGCAAAAACGATGGCTGCAAAGCAACTCACTTTCTCTGCGGTGTTCATGGAATCTAAAAATAAGTGCCAAAAGTCACGCATCTGGAACACTGTATGGTCCGTAACATGCACCCACTCTCCAACGCGCGTCGTCGAGTCGATGGTTTAGAACCTTGGGGCATCCAGTGTTTTTCACGATAACAGGCGCGAGCGGCGCGAAAGCCTCGATCGAACCTGCGGCTCCGATCTCCTCCTTTGGGTGTGAGCGGACCCACAAGGCGACGCCTATAGCAGTGCGGCGAAACGACTGGCTTCAGGAAGGCCCCGCTTTCTTAAAGGGACCCTGAAACGCTTTTGACGATTTTCTACAAACGTACTGAGTCGTTAGAGTAGGTCCTTCTGATCATTAATTGACACATCTAAGTGCTCTGCGTAAAGCGTGTAATTTATTATAAGGTTTTGAAAATGCACATCGCTGCCGATCGCAGCGCAGTGCTCGGAGGAATTTTAAGCCGCCCCTACCCATATGACCGAAATCACCCATATGACGTCAGTGGGGCGAGCTATCCGATTGGCTGACCAGGGCGCGTGATCGATAATTTTTCCAACTTTATGGTAAACAAATGATCTTCGTAATAGTTGGAATGTTAGTTAATTTGTTTTTATAAAAAGAAAGTAGCATAAAGAGAATGCACAAGAATAATTTGTCAGTACACTTAAGCACTTCCGGCACACAGCAAGTGTCGTCTGCTTGTGTTACAACGTACTCCATTTTAACGAGAGCTCCGCGGTCAGAGTCGGTCTCAGTCTTTTCGCGAGCACTATGATTCGACTTTGTTGCCTTGTAGACTGCAAACGTAGCGACTGGCAATATGTCAAGCTGCGACATCGTGTCCCTCTGCAAGGCAGCGTACGAGCGAACTGGCTGCTGCGCATCGGACTGCCGCTTTACGATCGGCGCCAGGATTTGCGCGTTTGTGGCCGCCACTTTACATCGGAAGATTACTAACGCAATAGCGTTTCGCGAGTCCCGTATTAGGGCAAACTTAAGCGCAAGGGGACAGGGTCTGGCCGCTTGACTTTGCCGTAACGGGATGAGCCATGAGATGAGCAGAAGGGCAAATGCGAATGGTCTGCACGGTGCAGCCACCTGGTGGCACAGAGCTCAACCATACGCAGTAGCAGCAACGAAGTGTATTCTTCTTTGCTGCTGGTGGGTATTTTTCGCAGGAGTGTAATCATGAACACGTTGTTTTTATAAATGTTTAAAATGTTTACACTTGTTTAGAGCAATATTAGCGCTTTGTTTGGCTGGTTAAGCTCTGCACCAACAAGTGTACGGACCGTGCAGACCGATCAGGCCGCTCACGTACGTCTACGCTAAAGTTCCTTCATCAGCTTGAGTTTATGCCTACAGTCATTTGCCGAAATGACCAGCTTGCCTGTGGTTACCGGAATACAAGACACGTTCGGCGTTACGACAGAATGCTCGCAGCGCACGCTGCTTCGATAGCTCTCGCTTGGGGTCGACGGCCAAGCGGCTAGCGGAGCGGTCTCGCGCGGGCGGGGGCGGGCTCCAAAACAACCGGAAGTGGACGATGTGACGTCGCATCGTGACGCAGGACCAGTGAAGGCGGAGCTTAGCCCCGCTCGCTCGGCGAACGAGTTGAGGAGGAAAAGCGTGGCTGGGGAGGAGGGTAACTTCTAATCGCTTGTAGCTCCATTAATACGTAACGCTTCACTTAAATTGTGGTGCGAATGTTCTACTTAAGCTGTACCCTACGCATCTACAAAATTTGTCCGAACCGTTTCAGGGGCCCTTTAAACGCAGGGATAGACTCGTAGCGGGGGGGGGGGGGGGAATGAAAGCAGAACCGGCCACGCAGAGAGGCGCGCGGCCGCGACCGTAGGCGTCGGTCAAACAGTGGATGCGCGACGGCCGATCGGCAAACCGGTTGGCGCGACACACGACGCCGCCGGCTTTCATGTGTCCGCCGGAGCCGCGTGCGCGGCAAAAGTACGGTTCGCAAGACACAGCGACCAAAGAGGGTATGCCGTAAGAGTCCACTTACATTTCGGCCGCTGCTGATTGGACGCAGCTGTAGCGGCCCTAGCCAATCAGCAGCGGCCGAAATGGAGACACTTACGGAATACCCCCCCCCCCCCCCCCCAAGTTTCCATCCGCGACGCGATTCAGCTCCCAATTCACGGAGCCGCAAGTGACAGCATCGACAGACCTGAGGGGAGGAAAAAAAAAAAAGGTGGGCTCAGGCACCGCCCACTGATCTGTGGGCGTCCATTGTGTCCGTTACGCGCCCTCACCACCACCACCGTATTTGACTACGACATTTCGCTTTGCCTCAGATTCCGTGCTCCCTTAGTGAAGCATCTTTCGCTAAATTTACTAGCAAGAATGCAGTTCAGCCACGTGTATCGTCAAATTTGTCTTTTCTTTTCATTCAATTCACTGCACTATTCGCTAAGAAACATTCAGCATCTGCTCTGGCAACGAAATGAGATCTTCCATCAGAGTCAATTTTATGAAAATGCCCCCCCCCCCCCATCCCCGAACTTTTTTTTTTTCATACGCGCTCAATTTATGAGGGCCTAAAAAATTACGAGAACAGTCGCTAAAATTTGACGACTGCGCAACACGGTACCCACAACGCTACTGGAGGTAACAGTGCACGCAGTAGCCTAGCTGGTGGTACACCAAAGAAGGGTGGCCGACGTCGCCTGCAGCGCTTCACACCGGCGACATGTAGGCGCTGTTGGTGCAGAACAATGTCTAGAACCACCCGCTCTCCAGCAGCGCAGATGATGAGCGAGTTGAGCAAGATGGAAAACGCATAATGGACTTGTGCTGCATGCACGCGAGGTCAGCCGGCTGCCGCACAAGTCAGCACTCTTACGTGTGCGCTGCGTGCGCATCCCTGAATTGGACTTGTACGAATGGCGAAACCAGTTTCACGGACGCACCGCAGGCGCAGTCACCCTGCCGCCTCGCGTTGCTGCAAGGCGGCGAAAGTGGCGCGTCATGCGGTCAGCGGACCGATCGCCAGTCCGGAGGAGACGCGGAGAAATGGCACAAGGCGACGACGCGCACGCGTGTCCGCGCAAGATTCGATCTCGGCACGGGGCGGGATGCAGCAGCACGGAGACGCGCGCGAGCAGGAGTAATGCGCTTCGCGCCACCACCATGCGAAAAAGGTTTCTCGCTCTTGAGCAATGGCTAGCCCGTGCTTTCGTTGCCTTTTTATCGAAGTACCTTGATTACACAGAAGAAAAAAAGAGCCCGCATAAGAGAGGTCACGTTTCAGTGTTCCAAGACTTAACGACAGCAACCTCCTCCAGTCCACGTGTTTTCTTCGCGTACTGCGAGATTTGTTACGTCGCGGCAAACGTGGGCGGTTTATTGCGCCCACTTGTTTACGTAGCTTACTTTTGTGTTTCGGCTAAACTAAAATATTTAGATTTTTTTTAATTAGCCGAATAGAAATACCGCTCACTTCAATGCCTACACACGCTATTTATCAACCGGTTATGGAGACCAAACGCAGTTAAAATGGCGCGAACAAGGTGCGCGCGCATTTCGATTGCTGGAACAAACAGCGTCGTGAGCACGAAGATGTGTTCTAAAACTATATTCCCACATAGCCTAATCACGCAACTTCGGAGGCGATATCAATTTTCTGACCAATGCAGGGGACGCCTTTTTCCCAGGCTGCTAGTAAGCGACCGGCCACAGTGGCTTGTGCTTGCACTTTACCCGTAGACAAAATTTATTTATGCTAATAAATTTACTTAAAATATTATTGCAGACAATCATTCCATGAATTACCACTTCCGGCACACAACACTGCCCTTTCAAAGTAAAAATGTTAGTCAATGTGCACAATCTTAGAAAAATCTTGCTTGGCCTTACGAGATGTAGTCGCGCCTCAATCACAAAGCGATTCACCGCCAATGTGAATGGACATTAAATCCACTCCCGATGGAAACTTTCTGATACGGCAGCACAAGTAATACCCTAACACACGGCACTCCGAAGGCCTTGTTATCGTGCCAAATTTGTTCATGAATATTTCGGAACGGAAGCGTTCTTGAAGAATCAAACAAAATGAAGTTGTCTTGGAATTTATCACTTAAGTTTTCAATATAAACACGTTACCATAAATCGTCAAATCAAAAGGGATATTTTTTGTCTGCCAGCTCTACTTGTTCACTAAAACTGTGTTGCATAGGTCACTGAATGACCTATGCAAGCAGCTTACGTAAGGTCCCTTACGTAAGGTCAAATATCCGAGCTCATTTATAGGCCTAAAGGGGGTAATCACGTACGCAACTCTTCAACACATACGGGACGAACCACAGCGGTGCCTTATTTTAGCGCTTGCACGAGCGATTTTATAGGTAGCACTGACGCAATTCAGTGGTGCTACTGGGCCATGCCATTCCGAAGCAGCTTTCTAAACAGCCAAAAATGCGTTTCGGAGCAGGTTTATGAAAGCGAATTGCAAACGCTCGATATTATAAAGTCCTCTAAAGTTCAAGTACCCGTAATTTTTATAATACTAATGCAAGCTACGCAAATAGCTGCTTGCATAGGTCATTCAGTGACCTATGCAACAGACAGTTTTAGCGAACAAGTTGAGCTGGAGCTAGAGTGAACAAGTATTTTAGAACAAGTAGAACAAAAATATCCCTTTTGATTTGACGATTTACGGTAACGTGTTTATATTGAAAACTTAAGTGCTTAATTCCAACACAACTTCATTTTGTTTGATTCTTCAAGAACGCTTCCGTTCCGAAATATTCATGAACAAATTTGACACGATAACAAGAGCATTTTGTATTCGTAGGAGGGAATTATACAAAGGCCCCGCCTCTTACCTCCCCCCCCCCCCCCAATTCACGTATACAGCATTGCGGGGGAGTGTGACCCAGAGAGGGCACTACGGCACAGCTGCTCACAACTCCGCCAGGCTTCTAGGCTAGCGTACTACATAATCACCTACGTCACATGATGGGTTCGCCTCTGTGTCTAGACTTTCGCCTCTGAATGTGAAAAAAAGACATCGACCGATCTTTTTCTCTTTAAAGCAAACAACGTTCGGATAATCGGGGAGTCCAAAAGAATCAACTTAAGCAGTAATTTTGTTGCTTCTAGTACGCCACCGGCATGAAAATTTACTTCTCTAGCGGTACGCTTTACTGATATGCTATCTACTTAAAATACCCTGACGGTCGACACCGCGGTGGCGTTTCACGTTCGCTCGTCGCGCTGCAGCTGTAACGTGCCGCCGCGAAGTGCAGATATGCGAGCGCGACTTTTCACTACGCAATGCTGTCACATTACGGTCTGATGCACGCATTCAGTTTGCAGCTTCCTGCCTGCGCGATATTTCGCCGTTCCGACCATTAAGCGAGAGAAAAAAAAAATCTGGTCACTTTGCTGAGCTAAACTGCGATAGGCGAAAGCCTATCTATGACTGCCTCTGTTGTCTGAACTGTTCTGCGAACGGACGCCACCGTGGCCGCCAGCATGGGATGCAATCACAGCCATATGGCTGCAAGATTTGTCGCGGATGTGCGCGCACCACCCCGCGCATGTCCGCGCTCTCCCACACGTCCTCTCGCACAGCGCTACTGGCATGGCGCCTCCTCTCCTTGCGCCCCTCGCCGGTGATCACCGCTTTCCTGCGTCCACCACGGACTGCGCCCGGACACTCATGAGAAACTAAAGGCTTACGCCTTAAAAAAGCGTTCGCGGTAGTTGCCGGCATATCGCCCGCGGACCCAATCTCGGCTTCCGGCCGCCAGTCTAGCCCGTGATCTCACCCCCAATCGCCGAGGCGGTTCACGGGTCCGAGTATACTGACGACCACCTTGCCACGACGACCTGCTGATGGCTAATTTTCGCCACGGCCGTACCATGCTGCTAGGTTTAACGAGTGTCGCTTCGTCAGTATCCGGGGACGGAAGCTGCTGTTGGGTGCCGAGTCGACCAAAAGTATAACGGCCGTACAGGTGTGAAATCACCTAGCCAAAGAAAGTGGCGGATAGGCGACAAATTGAATGTCGACAACTTTGTTGATGGCCGCCATGTCTGCGACATCGTGCGGGATATGGGAAAAAGAAACTGAGTAAAATACCGTGCAGCGTCCAAAACTTCGGTCACCGATTTAAATTGACCATAGAGGCGAGAAGCGCGGGGTGGTTGCGCTACGTCACGCGAGGTCTGCTAGGCCGCGCCAGGCGTAAATCCGTCCCCCTACAGTACAACGCCGCGCACCTGCCGCAGCTGGAGTAGCGCATGCGCAGAACACCGCGCCGCTCCGTGCCGCCTGTCGTGGAACATCGAAACATCTTTTCGCGCGCTTTCTCTGTCGGTAGCGATTGCCACCGCGGACCGGACTGTTGCTTGGCGATGGCACGGACGCAGACACATTTCGCAAGACGAAACATTAAGCAGGAGACACACTGTACGATTCGGCATCCGATCCGACGTGCGGCGCCGCATGCTCCGGCATGCGGCATACGCCGATTCGGGGCATACGGTGCGTGCCTCTGAAAGATTGAGCGGCGCGTAAGTAAGCTCCGCCCAGATCCAGCCCCCCAGCTCGACTTCATAGCCACGTTGAGAAACGCAATATAAACAACTCTGCACAACACTGCTTCGCTTTACACTAACACTGTCAATAAAATCATGCCCCTGCAAGTGACAGAACACTTCACGACGGCGCGTTGTCCACTGACGACTCCGCTAACAGCCAACGACAGGGCCGGTAGGCCTAGCTAGGCAGACGGCGCTTACGATCCAACCCGAGCTCGTCGAAGAGCGCTTATGTCTGCCAAAACAATTAACACTGTACACTTAGGTGGCCCGTAATTAAATACAATTGACTCGACGCAGTCGTTGCGAAGGGCAAACGTGCAAGCAAAGCGAGCAGCGTCGCTCAGACGGTCGGTGTGGGATGTCTGCCCGCAAAATTCTCTCCCGTCGCGGCTCCCGATCTCGCCAGTAGCTTAGTGCTAGTGTACTAGGCGCTGCTTTGCATAACAGGCACACGTTTGAGATAATTTCACTGAACTGGTAACTATTTCTTGTCGGAAACAAACTGCAGCAGGGAAGGAAAAAAAAAAAAAAACACTGCGAAAAACCGGCCAGCCAGCGCCGCCTCCGTGGAGGGAACGTCGGAGAACGTCACATGCTAGCCGCGCTGTCATTGGCTGTGGCCAGACGACGGTGCGGTTGCCGGTCGCGTCGGACGTCCGATCCGGCGCTTCGGCACGGCAAAACACCTCGATTCCGGCTGCCGTTCAGGCTCGTCGGACGCGGGATCGGACACCGAATCGGACCGTGTGTCTCCCGCTTTAACAGGTCTCTCTCTCTACATAACACAGACACGTAGCCGCTGCCACTCCTTTTCGTCGCTTCAATAGCTTTCAGTTCACGAGTATTGCGGTCCCTCAGCCGCTTCCATAGTTTCAGGCACGCTTCGACTGAAATACGTAAAACAAGACAAACAAACAGGCGCCGTGTGCACAGCCTGTCCGGAGACGTATACACACACGTGCGTAGCATTGAAGCTCGTGTTGAGAGGCCGGAGTACATGCGTATCTGCTCCCACGCGGTGTTTTCCCACTCCGCATCCCAGTAGTCCATTCTTTTGGTGTCGTAGACACAAGGATGCTGCTGGACGGCCTCCAGAAACCTTCCGATTTCGGAGCCGCACGGGTCGGGCACGCTTTCTTGCGAAGAGGCCATCTCGTTCTGGCTCAGCCTGCCGAGTAGCGAGTCTCTACCTCGACGAGAGAGGGCGCTAGGCGCTAACTTGCTCGGCGCGAAATGCAGTCGGTTGCATTCGGCGCCGGACGACGTCTGAGCGCGCTGAATGCCGCCGGACTGTAGGGGGTCGTGTTTTCGCCAACGTAACGTCGCCATGACGAGCGCGCGCGCGTTACGTCGGAGTGTATTGCCGCCTTAAAAGGGACACTAAAGGTTACCAGAAACTCAAGTTAAAGTGGTAGAGCAATGTTCTAGAACGTCTAAGGCGTCAATATAATCGCTAACAGAGCTTTAGTAACCGAGAAATTGAGGTAAATGCATAACACGATTTGAGACCCCCCAGCGACATTCCGGTACTAGCCCGATGACGAAAGGACTCCTCATAATTTGTGTTACTAATACTCAACTACTCGTATTAAAAATATCATTTCATTCGATTATAAGACGGAAAAAAATGCTGTTTGTCTACGTCTATTCGATTCTAAGAAAAAATAACATTTTGACGTTGCCCTTAAGTAATATGGGTGTTCGAAAGGTTTCGTTTTCGCTCGAGTCTGCGCGCTCGACTCTGCGCCGCGCACGCTTTGGAGTTTCAGTAGTTTCGTTATCGCGTCGTGCTGTGAGGGTTCTGCTGGCTCGCGAAACTTTCATTTGGAACAATCAGCGAGAATGCCACGTCCATGTGATGTCGTGGGAAGCCCTCGTTGCTTTCCCGCTCCGGAGAGCCGGTGTCGAGGCCGCCGTCGTAGTACGCAACGACGCCGGCAGTGCGAGCCCTCAGCAGCAGGTCGCGCTCGTCGGTGCTCAAATCGCTGAAGTTGAGCCCACCATCGCGAGCCAATCTGTCGGTGTCAGGGTCCATTGCGACGAGCGTCGAAGTTAGCGTCATAGAATGAAGTACCAGCTTATGGGCGTTTTGCGCTGGAGTTTGAGGTATAGTAGCGGCGCCTGGTGGCGGTGCGGGAAACGACATCTGGGTCGTGCCAGCTTGGGTCGTATGAGCCCTGGCTGTGGCGAAGCACGTTTCTAGGCCGAGTTTTGCGTCGATTCGCGCATTTTTATGCCCTGTTGCGAGTGCGAAAAGGCTCGTCGCTTCTCATAGACCACGCCGACCACGCTGCGAGCTCGCCGCAGCCTATAGTTTAACGAAAACGGACTCTCCGTGTGCCGTGGGACGTAATTCGTTTCTCCTTCCGCTAGCCACCATACTCCCGCTTTCGCTCTGCTGTCGGCTCTGTCTTGGCTCTGTTTCTGGCCGCGCGTTCGCGTTTTGCGCAGAAAAGCCGTAGCGCCGTCTGCGGACGCCGTTCTACTCACCGATGGCGCAACGTCACTATGAGACCATGATGTCAGTACTCCTCGATCGGAGGGCGGGCGATTTGAACTGCGCTAGAGGTACGCGGACGCTTCAGAACGCATTTTCTCTTAAAATAAGTCTCTCCTTGGCACGAAACAAGCATTTCGACGTTTCTGTGATGGTATTTCAACAGTCCACGTTGACTTAATAGTAACCTTTAGTGTCCCTTTAAGCAGGCCTGGGAAACTCCTCGGCTTCGGTGGCAGAGGTAATTGGCGCCATCTATAATGGTACGCCCACACTAGCGACAAAAACGCGCGCGAGGCGCCGCACGCGGCAAGCGCCCGCGCGGCAGACGCGTGCGGGCAAGTCCACAGTCGCGTTTTGCGGCACGCGGCCGCGGCCCGTGGAGTCCCGCGTTGTCTCGTTCCATTCGATACTTCTCGTGACAACGCGCTCTCCGTTCTGCCCATTTCGTCTTCCATCGGAAGTGTCTGTTTTTTGCGCCACTGCCGGCCACGCTCAGGCATGTCGGATACGGACGAGGAGCTACTGGTGACTGAACACTATAATACTTGTTCGTTTACTTGTGTGATGCCGACGTGCCAGAAAGCGGACGAGAAAGTTTTGGGGGCGGTACAGGGTCACTGAGGGCCAAGCGCACACTCTGCTTCCCCGCCTTCACCAATTACTCACCTGTCATGCCAAACTGCTGTCCATAATGTGCCAGCGGTTGGCGCGCAGCTGCTTATCCGACGCTCGATTTATCCGCGAACGGTTTCCAAAAACGCCTCCATTGCGAGGCGAATTCTTCGTCGACGCCTCAGTGGCGGTGTGGTAAGGCTTAACAAAAACAGCCCCCTTGACTGGAAATGGCTTCAGATTTTACGGCGCGCGTGTCACTGTTCAGTCTCAGAGCCCATAGATTATGATTCTTTGCTTATGCGACAGGTGGCGCCCCAACAGCGCGGCTCGTAAAGCGGCTCGCTTCTGATTGGTCGTTTTGCGTCTGCCGCGAAAAATGGGTCTCGCACCCATTCGCGCGTTTGCCGCGCGTTGCTGCCGCTTTTCGTGAATCTTGCCGCGCGCGACAGCACTGCTCGCCGCGCGCGGTGTGTCGCGCGCGTTTTTGTCGCTAGTGTGGACGTACCATAAGGCGGAGCCGAAAATCCGTTTCCCTTGCAAGGCCTAGTAGACCGTCACGCGCCGATCCAGTTGGCCGAGCCCTTCCCTCAAACTCCTACCCCTCGCCCTCCCTCGTAACTCCCTTACCTTCGACTGTCCGTGCGCACCCGGCGTCCCGCCGCCAGCTTAGCCCGCTGCACGAGGTTTCACGTTTCGTTATCTGCTGTTATCGGGAAGCGTGCGCTGCTGTGCGTCGACCGGCGTGGGTAATTTCGTGGTCCTCGATAGCTGTGTGCTTGTGTTCCGCGATGTTTCACCCGTTTCACGACTCGTACCGCTCGTGCATCGTGCAGTGGTGCACAGATACCTCAAAAACAAGTCCTGCAAGGTTGTTCCGGGTGCCTAAAGACAACAGGTGAGCGCGCAGACCCAAGGACATCAGAAGGCGCAAGTACACGAACACAGCCCTGTCCATGTGTGGGCTACATGAGCCTCCGGACTTCGTTGTGCCTTGATTGTGCTCCACTTTCCTCTTGCCGGTAGAGAAAGCTGACAAACAGATGTTCCTCCTCATTGTCACCTGCCCTATGACGTGTTTTTCTGTGCCTCTCATTCTTCAACTTCAGTAACTTAGCTTTCCATTCCGCCCTCAGTGCTTTTTCTATGTGTCACGTTCTACAAACGCACTAACAGCTGAAAAATTACTGTTCGTGTATTGTCTCAGTAATCGTAGATGGGGAAAACCGCGCGAACAACCTTCATGTGTAGGCATGATACGCTTTTTTTTTCTTCTGGAAAGCATGAGCATTGCAAGTGTCCTAAATGCAGATGTTTGCAGTTCGTGTTCATTATGCAAAGGAAGGCCCAGTAGGTACGACTTAGTGCCTTAAGCCGAGACCACACGTACGCTTGTGGACGCGCGTAAGCTCGCGTCCGCGCGCCTAGCGCCTGCCGCGCCTCGCGAGTAATGGCGGTTTGAATCCACAAAGACGCGCGACAGCGCGCGTTCACTGGGCTCAATCGCAGACGCCTTGGTAGGCACCGCTTCGTACTTTGTTATCGACAGTGTTTCAAAATGCTTCAATTTATATAAACGTAATTGTAATATTTTTATAGCTGTCAGAGCAGCGTAAAAAGGAAAGAACCACTTTCTTGCATGATATAAATCTGCTTCACCGAGAGTTGAACGTTTCGCGCCGTAGCTGCGTAGCTAGGCGCGCCGACGCGAGTCAACCGAAGCGCTCGATAATGGTGGATCCACACGACGGACGAAATCAGTCTTTTTCGCGACGGACGGCGCATCACGTGACCACGCGTCACCGATTTGTGCCGTCCGCACGTCGTCCGCGACCCCCACGGACGGAAAATGCCGAGCTATTTTTCGCATCCGGATTTTGGGGGTCGAATGCTGCGGATTTAGCCTAGTAGCTCTACAGTCTGGCAACAAGCGCGGCTTTGGGATCTTTAACAGCTTCATCGCTGCTGACGCGCGACTCGCACTAGAGCGACTGAAATGAACCTGAACGACGGGGCAACTTTGTTATTCTTACATCTCGTGGAGCAGTTCCCCGCGTTGTGGGACATGACTTTCACCGATTACGCGGACACGAGAGCGTAACAAGACCTCTTTCGATGAAACAAGCGCCCGTCATCATCCGATTCGGACAAAACAGCCATTGCGCCCCCCCCCCCCCGTCGTTCCCTTTCGGTCTTCATTTTCATTCAGAGTAAAGAACATATATGACAAAATCTTTGTTTCACCGATGGCGCCATCTAGAATGAGTAGAAACAAGTAATCATATTAACTTACGGTCACAGATCCGCTCGGGCCGCCGCAACATCTTCCGAGGCCATGTTCAGCCAATACAGCCACTCGTTAAGCTTACACGCCGAGAATCTGAGTATCTCTTTCGGAAACGGTGCCCACTCATGACGAATACATTGCTGTCGAAGCTTCTGGACACAAATTTAAACCAAATACAAGCCTCAGTTTGAAAGTTACGGGCCACACAGCGGGCGAAGACTACTTGACAGGTTCGAGGCAGACGGCAGTCGCTTCGGGCGGCGCCGCCATCTTTATTTTTCCGGCGCGGTCGTCTGCTCAGTCCGTCCGTCGTGTGGATGCGCTTCGCAGCCGGACGGGCGGCGGAATAAGCGTCCGCGGCACAGATTTGCGCGGAGCCGTCCGTCGTGTGGATGCACCATAACAGAGCGGAGCTGTTCCCCCGAGATCACGCCGCGTTTCGACGCGTACGAGCCATGCCGCACCGTCTGCGCATGCGTGGGCGCGTGAACGCGAGCTTGCGCGCATCCGCAAGCGTACGTGTGGTCTGGGCTTTATGTGACGTAATTTTACTGCTAAGAATTGCATTCGAGGTGAAAAAATAAGCCAACACGACTTTTCTTTGTGGTCTCTGAGGAATAGGCCTTTCCGCGAATGTTTTCTATGTGCTGCTGCAAAAGCCGACTACCTTCTGTTCCCCCTTGTCACCGTTACTGAAGTTGTGACCAAGTGCACAATAATGCGACAATGTGAATTTCAGTTTTTAGTAGAACGTTATTTTTGTTCTGCCATGTCTCATTTTGTTCAGTAGTAATGAAGATGTCACGCATTTCATATACTTTCGTGCAGGTCTATAAGTAAGCTTGTTTTTTTTTTTTTGGTATGGCTGCCTATCAATCTTCATTTTATTCTATTTTAGGTATTTTGCATGTCATTGTTTTTGCCATTACAAGTGAGTTCTTTCTTTCTTTAGTTGTCCTGACTATGCCATACACGTCGTCCAGTTTTGTGCAATATAGTGCATATATCAGAAGCTCGTCTACATATTGGTCTTGAGGGCGTTATATGAAAATATTCTTTTATGTGTGTACATAAAACAGCCTTCGCGTTTTCTAGCGTTTTTTTTTTATTTCACTGTCTGAACTTTTGTGTTTAGTACTCATGTATATGTCATGCACCTTTCACTTTTGTACATTTCTTGAGCGTGTATCAAACCACGTTATAAGAAAAATCTGTTTTCGGAAACGAAGTCAATAAAGCGAGACCAAAGATCTGTTGTGTTGGAAGTGAATTTTTTTATGTCCCGGCACATGCTGGTATAAGTATGGGCAAGACTGCGTGCGTGCCATCGCATAGCCCACGGAGCACCACGAGCCAGCTCGCAAGCAATGCCAATGCGCGGCATAGCGCGCGCGATAAGAAAAAGCAAGCGGCGCGCGCGGCATGGGGAAAGGGAGCGGAGCGAGTCGGCATAATTAAAACAAAAAACGCTAGTGGGCGAAAGCACTGCGCGGCTGCTGTTTCTGTTGCCATGACGACGTAAAGAAATCGTGTGCGCAGCCATTTTGCTAGAGCATCGCCCTCCTGTTAGGGCCGTAACTGAAGGTGGTACCTTGGCGCTAGCGTCGAAAGAGCATGCACGTAAACAGCCAATGGCAGCCATGCGGAGATTCACCCCTGGGGCCTAAGCAACCCGTCTAGACAAGATAAACAGCCACGGAAGAAACAGCGGTACCATCTAGGCTTAATTGGAGAGGCTTGCCTCGGTCCACCGAGGATCTACCGCAGCTGCAGGTCCTCGCCATGCCGCTTTCAATCGTGAGGAAGAACAATTCTTGAGGACTTAGTTCCGTTTTCGAAAGTCCGAGCAACTCAATAGCCGCAGGGCGGGCGCAGATTTCTTATTTAGCTTAAATGTAGCAAATGTAAATGCCCCTGGGTGCAATTGGCGCAGCGGAAGCATCGCTGCGCAATATGACCAGGTACACTTTTTAACGTTTTGTCACTTTCAGTTCAAGGAAGCTGGGCTCAAAAGAAAGGGGGTTTACTTCAAATTTGGTCCGTGTGTCAGGGGTATAACATGCGTTAGAAGCAGCCACGCTGCGCGCACGTTTTATCTAGCTCGATAATCATCCCTCCCCGGCACATCCATAGCGAACGAGTTTTTAACACGTAAGCACTCTAGGGCTACTTCCCTCGGAAATCTGTCCGTCCGTCTGCAACGCTTGACATGATGCGCTCCGTAGGATATACGACATATTTATGATTATGACTATACATGGCGCAGCGCGACGGCTGCTCGCTGTTAGGTGACGCAGGCAGAACGACACCTCGAGGGGTGCGGCTTTGCGCTCGCTGCAGCCTCCCAGTTCGGTTTCGCGCGCTCTGATAGCCGAATTTCGTCGTGCCAGAGTTCCCCGGGTAATCGCATTTTTCCAGATCCAAAAGTTGATATGGCCACGGGAGAGGTCGCTTCAATTTCTCAATTACGATGAGCATGCTGAAACAAAGTATAAAAGTTAACCGAGTTCTGTTAATTAGCGACTAGTTACCCCGCATCACTCGGTCACCCCATGGCCGCCACTACTGACGGCATGTCTGAAGGAACCGTCCTTTTTATTTCAAAACAGCTATACTTAAATATTACCTAAAGTCTTCGTAGAAACTTAGGTGAAAGATTGGGTCAGTTATGGTTTTGCATCAAGGTCGTAGCATCGCGAATTTGTCTTTCTTTGTGTATGTGTTTAAGTTCACGCTGGTACGACCTTCGTAGAAGCACCAGGTATAGCGACTATATGGAGTGATCATATTTACGCTTTATGGAATTTTTTTAAAACTCGCCTGTGGCAGGTTGCATAATTCTTGTCCTTGAGCTGGATAACTCGAAGAGGCAGACATAACTTGGACGAGAAATCGAAACACATTGAAATAATCAAAACTTGCACTAGTTTACTTATTTACGGCACACATTGCAATTTACGAATTGTACTCTGCGAATTTGCAAGGCGTATCCACTTGGAATGAACTTCCAGAATGACACCAAATTGGAGATGTGCGTCATCAAACTTGCTGTAAAAATGCACTCTTCCTCTTTTTGGACGAAACGCTCTTCTATGCATCGAAGCAAAACGTAACCAACACCCATGCATTTCTTTCATTCCACATTTTGCGAAATACCTCGAACACTGGTGGCCGACGCACGATCTGGGCGTGCGTGTGAATGTGTTCGTGTGCGCACTCACTATTATAACTATACAGCGCAAGCTCGCATTCCTGAGTTATACAACTGGGCGCCGTGCGGGCACTTGAACGGAGCTACCGCCTGTACAAGGCGTCATTTCCGGTATTTGCACCTGGGGTACGAAGAACATCGCGTTCGGCATCTCTGGATTCATTTCCGCCATTCGGTCATCCTTAAAGGGCAACTCCGGTGATTTTTCGATGTCCACTGATTTTAATAACATTTTGAATATGTTCTCTTTCGCACTCTGATTATCAGTGCCAAACTATATGGCTGCAAGTCGTGTAGTTTTCCTGAAAGTGAATTTTGAAGATTGGTTGCGTTCCCGACTCATGATTTTATACTGGCCACCCTGCGCTTGTGACGTTAGAGACTAAACCACCACTGTCACTGAAATCGTCGCTTAAACTGCAGCTATTTCGGAAACTATGTAAAAGCTTCCCGTGTCGTCAGGAGACATCAGATTCGCTTCTTTGGCGTTAGCGCCGCGTGTTTACATTATGGTAGTGTAGGATCTGACGTCAGTGACTCATCGTGACGTCACGCGAAGCAGCTACCCGTTTCGGTTTCCTACCTCGTTTATTGCTTATTTAAAATTATGAGTTTCTAAGCAAATTGAACCACCCTGCCGGTGACAGGTGACAACGCTATTTGAAAATGACATTATCCCAACATGGGTAAAAAACGCTGGAGTTGTCCTTTAATGTGGCCTGAATCTAAGCGCAGGACTGTTTCTTCGTTGTGCTCCCGCCGTATAGATGCAGTGTGGACGCGAGAAAAGCAGCACCTGGCGATGCCTCTATTCCCTAACGTCACGGGAAGCTGCCAATCGTAGGTGGCTAGTGCCAGACGAAAATCCGGTTCGGCGGTGCAGTTGGCCAAAACTATTCTGGTTGATCGCGACGTTCCTCCTACCGAGGTTCGTTTGGAGTCTTGGATGTAACGAGGTTAGAGCAGAGAAAGCAACTAGCCAGAGCCGGTCCGGCCGCTCACACGAGCGCTCTCTTCTGGCTGCCAGCCAAGTCGGGAGGAACAGCGAGGCGGCCGCAACAAAGGATACACATGCACTCGGCCGACGCCAAGGTAACAACCGACAAAAACGCCCAGGATTCGCCTCCCCGACAGGAAGCGCACGCAGCGCCAAGTGACCCAGAAAGGGCTCGTGCTGCTCTTAACTGAGGGGCCTTACTTCATCTGCATTCTAGGATGCCGCCTTCAACAGAGACAATCACCAAGCGAGGCGTCAATGTTTTATTGCCCGGTAAATTCGCATTTTATACGGGCGGTAGCAGTGGGCGGCCACACCGCAGTGGCGCCTCCATTTTCTTCCTACTCGCAGGTATGCACCACTCTCGAGGCAGCGTGAATAGTACGCGCAGTCAGTTCCTTAACTCACGCGGACATCTGAAAACCACGCTGCTGCTGCGCGAGCTGATCTGTGCAGTTCTTGGTAACGTCTAAAACAAGCGATTAGACCAGTTGTCCGAACGCGAGCTGGTAGCGTTGTCGTGCACAGTGAGTGATGTAGGCATAGCGAGCAAACGCCGAACCGAACGGCGGCGTACTAAAAGCTTCAGCTCACGTATACCATTACAGCGCCTCAAGTAAGTTTCTGGAGAGCGACACTGACCGGCGTACGGACAGCGCGACAAAAACGCCGACACATGAATGGATCCGAAAGGCGTGTTGACTGAAAATGCGAAACGGAACAAGTTTAACCGCACACACCCGGTTCAGAGCCACACCCGTGGGCACTCGATTCCAAGCGACACAGACCCGTACAGCCGGTTCTTGCTCATTACGCTGCAGTCGGAACAAGCTCAGCAGTTTCTCATAAGCCTATCCCAGCGCTGGCGCCACAATGTACATCATTTATAGCTGATATACTGATGCCTGGTCGAATATGCACTTCCCGCATTCGTCTACTCTATTTCTGTGCCACAGTTTAATTGTTCACCCCCCCCCCCCCCTTTCCACTCGATTGACACAGCTGCACCAAGCAACCCGCCCTCATCACAGGCAGCACGGGACGACGAAACTTGAAATTTTCTTTTTTCGGCTAGTGAGAAAACGTTACGACGAGCGCAATGCGACATCGCAGACGCACTACTTGTACTCCCACCCTCGCAGTCACGGCGCTTAGCTTCACTGGAAATTGTGTAGAAGTATTAGGCCCGAGTAGCCACCAGCCGAAAGACTCGCGAATAGTATCGATAACCGGGACATTCATGCACCCTCAAGTGACCCGCGTGCAAGCCGACCACTTCTAGCGCTGCGCAAACACGGCGCGCCGCTGAAAGGAGGCAGGGACCACGAATCCAGTTTGGCCCCTTCGCCTCGTGCACATCGACTGGCAGCGCCCAACATGGCGGCGTGGGCTCAGGTTGAGGCGCCGCATCCTCGCGCCGCCAACACTACCTGCCCGTGGCGAACAATGAGAGGAACTGGCCCAGCTGCGCCGGTATCCGACACTTTTCGGCCTTCGCAGCCGTCGCTACGCGCCCGGCACACACCGTCGCCGACGGTGCCGGGCGCAAAGCGATGCGCTGGTACCATCGCGAGATATCACTCGCGTGCACGTCTCAAAAGAACCGAGCGTCGATTGTGCGACGCCGTGTCGCGTAGCGTGTGTACACAGGAACGCCTGATTTTCAGCTCTGTTGCCGGCACCGCGCACAACGCAGACTCAATGGACCGTCCTGTCTCCCTCGCAAGCCCGAATGGAATAAAGTTGCACGCTAGAGCTTGGGGGAGGGGGGTACATCATACTGCAGAGCTTAGTAGTGTAGCACCGGACGTACAAGCGACACCGCGTTACGTTGTGTCGCTCTTGTGATCGGTACACCACGCACAGACGCTTTCAATCCTTAATTCCGCATTGCATCTAAGCGCGACGCCTCATTTTCGCTGTTTTACTAGAATTCATGGCAAGCAATGTGACAGCTTTATCATCCAGCGCAGACATAACACAGACCCCCATTTCTCAATATATCACTTGCCGCCTGCACGTATATGTTACGATTAGAAAGGATGCACGCCAATGGGTCGGGAATCACGGAAAATGTCCCGAAAGGAATGTCTCGAAAGGAACCTGCCTAACAACGGTAAGCAAAAGAGCAACGCGAAGAAAAAAAGGATGCCATCGCAATAACTATTTTGCAGTGCCAATGTCACTGCACATGATAGGTGCTAAGAATCACTGGTATCCATGCAACAGAAGCCAAAAGCGGGCACACCGTCTAATGAGGCAAGAGCCGGTGAGCGCAGTGGCCAAGATGTCCACAGGATCAGCCCACAACTTGAAAGAAGTGGCAATAGGTACGGAGTGCCTGTTCTCAGCTCCCAACAAGCTGGCCCAACCACCCGTGTCTGCCTAGAGGGCAGAGCTAAGATAGGCTGCAGAGTAAAACACATTAAGCCTTGCGCGCGATGCACCACCAGGGTGGTTTACGACCCCCCCCCCCCTCCCGTCTTGTGGAAAGTCCTATGTAGGCCCGCTGCGTCAATTATCGAATGAGGAAGCACGACAAACGTTTAAGGACTGACTGCGCATGTTTTAGCACAGTATAAACAGTGTCTAATAAGTTGACATTTTCAAATTATCTGGGTGACACCTAACTGTTTATTGTCAAGATGGGCTGACATGTCGCCAGATGCTGTCATTCTCTAGTAAGCATGTTAAAGAAACTACTTAATCGAGTTTAAATAATAAGGAGTAGTGCATTTTATTCAAAAAGAAAACAGAAGGGGTTTAGGAAAATGCACAGCGAGTAAGTTCGAAAAAAATGGTAAAACCAATGGCGAATCAAGTCGAACATTCTCAAATACGAGCTATTTCTATTAATTGATAGCAAGCTCATTGGTACGAGGCCCCAACTTTGTCACAAGTGAGATTCTTTCTCAACAGCTGTTCAACTGTCCTCACATGCTCTCAGCCCGCGCACAACGCCTCAGTGTTACGTTTCACTGCTTTAAAGTGTTTATATTGGTTTCGATGAAGGACACCTGCAAGACGTCAGCCAACTGTTCTTTGAGCTCAAGCTCCTTAAAAGAAGCGGAGGCACGCTTTCTTTCCCGTTAATTCCTCAATGCGTCAGTCCTTTCTGTTCTCGTCCTCCTTCCGCCGCGCGTTCACCCCACGGACCACTTGAAGCATCCTCTTGGTCAACGTCCGATTTTTCGTACTCCTTAGGGGCCACGAAAATGTCCGAAAAATCAGGCAGTCCCAAAAAATGAATGCAAGCCTTTTTCAAATCACCCTAGGCACGCCCGAAAAAGCTCTTGAGCCCTGCCAGCACACTTATTAGGCATATCGGCGCTCTTACTATGACAGGAGATTGCGCGTGCATGCGTGAATAATTAAGGAATACATACTGTGTCCCATGACAATTGCCCCTTCCTACGCTTGTTAAGCTTCACGGCAATACTTTGCGCATGCTTGACAGCGTAATGTTGCCGTATTGAGGCGAAGCTGACCTTTGAGAACCGGTATTATATAACGGGCCGTGCATTCCGAGCTCCGAATCCAATCGCGAGGATTACAAAGGCACAGTCGATGCCATTGCTGACAGCGGCGAATTCTTTCAATTAAGAACACGGCACCGAACGTCGAAGCAGCTAGGCCTAGCGTTGCCGCGGTGGTGGCTACGGCTTCCAGCAGATTTGCGTGCGACAGCGCACGCCCGAGGAGGCGAGATAATCAAAATAGCGGCGGTAGTGGCTTTGATTAATGCCGTTTCGGACCTGCAGTCACGGCAAAAAGTCCTAAATAGCGGACGGCGAAGTGTTGTTGCGTCCTGAATTTCAGACGTTCTTATATACATTGACTATGGAGTACGTGGTGGTGCCGCAAAGCCATCCGAATTATCGGGCATGTCCGAAAAATCGGTCGCCGACTGTACACTGGCAACTCCTCCAGCCGACACCACGGCGTCGCAGACGATTCGTTACGATTCCTCTCAGTTACTCGAGCCAGCACTGCTTTCGTTCCCTTTCAATAAAATTACAGCTAATTTTCCTTCATAGAAACAAATTCCCTGAGTTTTCCTTGAGTATTTCCAGACAATTCAAAATCCCCGAGAATTCCCCGTTTTCCCGGTTGGTAGACACCCTGATAAAGCCGTATTGTCAGCCGAGATTTGATGGTCTTGAGCAGAAGCAAGACAAAACGGCACGTGAGCGTTTACATAAAAGAAAAGTACTGCTTGTGTAAGTCTGACTTATGTTTTGCACAACGCGGACCATACTTTTTTTACTTCTTTCAAGTGATCTTTGTAGTTGTCATCATCGCCCACTTTAGTCTGCCTGAGGTGTCCAGTGCGTGTGCGAGTTGGGTACTGTACTATATATATGAAACTTTCTTTCGAATAAAGTTGTTTAGCAGCACTTGTTTGTGACGGGTGTCTGGTGTGTCTTATTGATTGCGCCTTCTTACAATATGCCGCTAAAGGTACCTTGAAACGATTGATTTTGCACAAACGGACGGATCGCTAGGGTAGGTCCTTCTGTTCATTAGGTGGCAGATTTAAGCGCTCCACTTACAGCGTGTAACTTATGTTTTAAAAAATGACAACCCTTACACTGTGTGACGACAGTCAAAGCTCTCAAACGAAAAGTGTTTTCGCTGCCATTCCGTCTTCACAGAGTGGAATGGTCATTTTTGCGTTGCAACTCTGACGTGGTTGCTCGTTCGGAGGCGCCCGGGCTCGCGATTGTCGTTTACGTTCAACATCGCGGGAACGTTCTTCGTCGGTGGTCGTTTCGCGCCGGCGCCGTTTACATTCTCGTTGCTGTTCCCTCCGGCGCTTCTGGTACGCATGGTGCTCTTCGGGTGTACGAACTATACGTGTCCGCCCCATCGATAACGCAGCTGTTTTAGCGCGGGTACCTCTCCTGCTTATATGCCGCGATAACCTTGATGCCACGCTATTCACGGCGAGCGTTCTAATATGTTCCGCATTTTGACATCTGCGCCGCCGCACTGCACTCGAATGATCCATCCGTTTCTGTTGCCGGACGCTGAAAACACTACGGAAGGTTAGTCATTAATAAAGGGAAAATCAGACATCCACCCGTTCGAAGCAATTGATACAAAGGAAACCGATACGGGTTCCTCGAAAGAAAAGCCTCAGAGTTGAAGAAAAAGAATTTTTTTTTTCCAACTCTGAGGCTTTTCTTTCGAGGAACCCGTACAGGTTTCTTTTGTAGCCAGCCAGGCGGCTAGCGGGAGAGGTTGGAGAGGCTTCGCGCGCTGGTTTTAAGAAAATCGGAAGTAGACGACACGACGTCACATCATGCCGCAGATCCAGTGAAGGCGGAGCTTAACCCCGATCACTCGGCGAACAGGCTGAGGAGAAAAAGCATGGCTAGGGAGAAGGGCAACTTGTAATATGAGTCACTTCACTTAAAATGTGGCGCTAATGTTTTACTGTAGTTGTAACCTACGCGTCTACAAAATTTGTTCAAAATGTTCCAGGGACCGTACAACACCGACTAACCCAACAAGTACTTCACTGGAACGTTTGCTGCATTACGCACTGATACGATTCTGCACAGAAAAACAGCAGTTACAAATAACAATTCACTGGACTTTGCACTATGAGATACGCTCTATAGCCGTTCAGCTTGGTGCGTGCGTAGCGTATCGCAGTGAACGAAATCCATCTTACCAAGGCGTAGTGCAAATAGGAGAGTGTGAGCGGAGTAGGAAATAACTTTTTGTAGGAATCCCCGCCCTTCGCCAGGGTGGGCTACGTTGCGGGCCTAATAATTGAAAAAAAAAAAATCGCTACGGAATGCGGCACCAGGGGTCGTACTTTCCAGTATTTTCGCCCCTCGTCATTAACGAGACCGCGCCGCCGTTCATCGCTGGGATCGACCATTCGGTGCGATGCACGGTGAGCGGGGGTTGCAAAACATGGGCCCAGATGTTCCGTCTGGTGCGCACTGATGTTCGCAGTAGATGTTCGATATAATTTGCGTTTCTGTATACAGCGCGAGTTCCTTGCCTCTTCTCCCTTTTTGGCGCCATGCATATCCTGTAAGTGACCAACTAGCACTCTTGTCAGCTTTCACTGCATCACCCATTAACGTCCTTCCTACAATAACTAGCAGAAAAGAAGAAAAAACCAAGAACCCACTGCGAAACTGCAAATATAGGCCCCAACAGTTTCCAAAGCCCCAACGGGACTGGTAATGCACTTAAAATTTAGTTTGCACCTTTTGGGGATTTGTCCCACAACAATAATCGACATCTGTCTTGACCGCATCTCCTTCCTTTACCCCCCCCCCCTTTCATCCTGCTCCCCATCTTCCATTTCACACACCCCACCACGTCCTGACTTTGTCCACTCGCTAGTTGGCAATCGTAGCTCCAGCAGATACGACGCAGTCTCCATGCCGCATGGTGCCTTGCCATGAAAATCACAAACAGCAAGCAACAGTCGCCGACTGGTGCTTGCCGCTCAAATCCAATTTCATGAAAGCTTGCCTCAGAAGACTAAACATAGCTGCGCCTTACAGCAAGTGGTCATTAAGGCGCTCTAATTCAGTTAGGCCGTGACTAGAGAGTACCATCCTGGCCTTACCGATTAGGCTTACATTGCACACATTCGGACACAACACTTCGAATTCTGATATAAATAGGATGTTCTCGTTTTCTACCCTCTACCTCCTGGTCAGTGTATAAGGCGGATGCCCACACTGGCGCGGAAATTAGTCTTCCAATACACTCTTAAGCAAATGTACACCTTATTTGCCACACAACAAAAATCGTCATCTGTCTTGCTTGCGTTTTCTTCCTTGAAAATGCTGCGCTCGCTACTCTCCTGCCGAGAATGCTCTGTCACGCTGATAATGGGCATGCTGTTCGTGACTGGGAAGTACCGGGCTCGCCGCGTTAAAGAAAGGAAATGTGGACAAGACAGATGATTTATAGTTGTGTAGCAAACGGGTCTAAGAGTGTAAGGAGCTAGATCTCTACAACCGCTCAAGCGCTGTTCTGGGTAGTCTAACGTTATGCGAAAACTCTCGTCAGTATTCCAACAGCAGCTTCAATGCGGCGCGAAGCCCGGCAGACTAATATATCGTCAACAGGTATCTGCCAAACGCGCCGTATTTGTCGTTGCTTTCCCCGAAAAGTATAAATATTGAAAAAGCGCTAGCTTCGACTGGTGAAGTGTTTTCAGCAGCACATTTTTACTCAATAGGCGGAAGTCACTGAACTTAGCGATGTGCAAATGTTCAAAATTTCCAATACGAATCGAACAGCATCCGTTAATCTCAAGCCGTATTCGTTATTTTAAACCTCCCCAGGTTGCGTTTTCAATAATTTACAATGCACTGTATTCCTTCTTGAAGAATAAACAATCAACCATACAAGATGACACGCTGCTAAAATCTTGCGTCAGGGAAGCTGTGGCGGAAACCGTAAAGTGGCTTCCCCACCCGACTTTTACTTTTGCCTATTTTCTGGCTGCCACCCTCTCACGGCATGACAGCTTATCGACATTCCGGAAATACAGCTCAACTTAATTTCAATACTACAGTCGTTTGGTCGGAAATAAAAAAAAATCGAATCAAATTAAACATTACAAACTTCTAAAAAAGTGAGTTGAAAAGTTTCGCGGAGTCTGTCCAGCAACAAAAGGCTTGTTTAAATTAGTAATGGCGTCAGTAAATGGATGTCAATTGAGAGGCTTGTAGATGAGACAATGGAAAGCACAATCTGGTGCACATGACAGTAATAAAATTAAAAAAAAAAAAGACCAGCACGTCCAGATGCATGTAGTAGAGTAGTGCTCGCCGAAGGTGCCACGGGCAATTCTCTATCATTGAGCATCGTCTTCAAGGAATTTAAACAAGGTGAGACTGGTAAAACAAATCGTTTTGTCGAAGACAGCGAATTTGTAGGTTACCTATCACAAGACATGCTTACTCAACGGCTAGTGAAAATTGCGCGTAAGAAACTTCCGCCTCGTATTTGTTCGGGAATTTGACAGTCTGCACAACAATGGCGGTTCTGCTGCGCCAGCATCATCCTGACAAGTCTCCATTTACATCCCTTGTTAAAGGGACACTAAAGGCAAATATTAGTCAAGCTAAAGTGTTAGTGCTCGAGAATCTCTAAACCGTCAATATTATCGCGAACAGAGCCTTAATTGAGAAATTGAGGTAAATGCAGGACATGATTGAAGACTCCCCCGGGAAATTCGAATACTTGCCCGATGACGAAAGCACTGCTCAGTTAAATTCTGTCACTAGTAGTCAAACACTCATTGCACAAAACATCCTCGTATTGTATTGCAAGATGAAATAAACTGCTACTTGTCCATTTCTGTTTCATGTTTATACAAAAGAACTCGTTGAAATTACCCTAGACAACGACGCGGGCGCTCGAACGGTTTCGTTTTCTCTCGACTCCGCGCCGCCCACGCTTTCGCGTTTCAGTAGTTATCGCGTAGTGCTGCGCTGGTTTTGCTGGCTCGCGAAACTCGCACAAACTGCAAGTAGCAGAGAATTCAACTTCCGTGTGATGTCGCGGGATGCCCGAACGGTCTACACCACTAGGCCAAAAAGCAGCTGCAGCGGAGAATCCGCCGATCTGACTGTCTTGGCTCGGTACCGCCGTCTGTAGGACGCAATTTTACTCGCCGACGGCAGCAAAGGGCGGTGATGGCGTAGGCAATGTCACCACTCCCCCGGTTGGGCCGCGGGAGAATTTAATTTCGAGAAAGGTATTCGGACCCTTCAGATGCAATTTTCTCGTAAACAGTCTTTTCTTGGCACAAAACAAGCGTTGCGAGGTTTCTGGAATGGTATTTAAACAGACCACGTTGACTTAGTATTAGTATTAGCCTTTAGTGTCCCTTTAAAGAGCAAGATCTGTCGTTGTCCCTTATAGTATTTGAACGACCCGAGTGACTGCAGACCTCCGAACGACAGTCAGCAGTGTGTGTGTGGGGGGGGGGTGGGGGGGGGAGGAGCACCAGGGAGGGAACTATTTACACCTGATAATTTCCTGTCTGCCATCCCTGTCCTTTTGAAATGGCTGCCTATGTTCAGCTTGCGTGGTAGGTCATGAATGCGACCATCGCCGGCCTTCGAAATAAGCAGCGTTGCGATTAAGGTGCACCGACATCAAGCGCGACCGTGCCTGCGAACGGAGAATCGTGCGTAGGGACCGCCTAATCCCTCGAACCAGAAGTGCCGATGAGACGACGCGTCCCGTGTCCGATTTTACCTCGGTTCACGTTGACTGTCAGCCGACGAGACGGAAGGGCACCCTCCCTGCGAGTGCCTGCCACCACCTTTGCTAAAAACTGCCACCCGAGTCACCGCCTCATGTTCTTTCGCCAGTGACGAAGAAGCTGCGCCGTGATCCCTCGAGTTGCAGATATAAGGGTAATTTATTCCCTCAAGATTATTATACGTTATTTTCACATCGAAAGCTTACGTGCGCAGCTACGGGATGCCCGTTGCCCCGGTGGCAAGTCGCGCTGAACGTTAAAAGGACACTATAGTGACTAAATCAGCCTACGACTAGTGGAACATTTTTTTCAAAACTATGTTCCTTCCTTTGATTGAAAAATTTACCGCAGAAAACGAAGGCCAAATTTCCTTTCAACTTCGCACTCGGGCTGCTTGCAACGCCAGCATGTCGCGGATTCACATCTTGCCACTTGCGCGGAGTTAGCACCCAGCTAAGCGATAACGCTATGCTACATCGTTTTAGACTTCTGGGAGTGTTCGCTGCAATTCACAACTACAAACGTTGGCTGAACTCCACTTTTCAAGCAGACACTGGTGCCACTAAGCCATATGAACAAAACTAAAGGCAGCGACGTTCTTTTATGTTTCCTTCAGAGGCGGCAGTTGATGGGGCCTGCGCGTCCCTATTGGTTGGTGGAACAGATCACGTGGTGGTGCTCACTCGACAAAAAACAAGCGCGCGAACGTCTGCGTGCAGCCGACTTTATGTTTTCTGGATTTTTGTTTTGTTTTTCAGTTGCCTCGGTGCCATGACACTTGCTCGTAGGCAACGTAGCCACTGCACGCCAATGCGTGCGGTGTTTTTCGTGCAAGTTCTCATGCCGCTATAGTGTTGTTACTGAAGTTTCTCTTGCGTGATTCTTTGTTACGAAGTCTGAAGAATGGGGTTGCCTTGTGTCTAGTAGATTTCACACATTTGCTGCTACATTATATAGGTCTATAATAGGAAATTTGACAAAGTATCGAAGTATCTTAAAATACAAATGGATAGTATCGAATCGGATACAATAATTGAGGTAGTATCTTGTATCACACCATGACAAAACTACAATGTATTTGCCCAGCCCTGTTCAGTAGTAACGGGGGAACGTTAAAATAACTTGAAACAACTGGCGGTTTGGTCACCCCAGTGATTCGTGTCATTTAAGGGGCTCCAATATATGGCCTCGATCTTGACAAGCATGCCGAGATCGAGGCCAGCTGCCAATCCCATGTCATCAGAAGCACAGGTAGCGATATCAATAAATTGTGGTGTCATGGCAAATATTGGCACTGTACTAGGCACCAATTGTATTATCCCTTGATTGAACTGCAGGCTTCTGAAAGCAGCTAACAAGTGCCCCACCCTTTTCCTCCTGTGTGAGTGACGCCGTTATCTTTTAAAACAGTTTGCGTAAGAGCGCCACGCCCAGGCTATATCGAACGGACATGCTGGGGGGAGAAAAAGAATGAGAACTGCAAGTAGCATACAGATTCTCAAGGCCGAATTTGAAGATTTGAAGCAACTCATCTGCTTATTGATAACGCTGGTCTTTGAACATAAACCGCCATTTTTATAGATAATGCTGCACAATTTTACGGGCACAACAGCTCCCGTACGTAGAGGCGAGCGAAAATTGGAATCCAGTTAGAAAGCAAGAACATTTCGCAACTTCGTTAAACGCATTACTAAAAGGTTTATAATCGTTGGTCGCATGAATTAAGTTTCCACACAAGGAGTATAACAAATAGCCCTTCCACACACACACACACACACACACACACACACACACACACACACACACACACACACACACACACACACACACACACACACACACACACACACACACACACACACACACACACACACACGCGGTGCCGCAATTCTCACAGGCGCATAACAAGACATTCAACACTCCATGTGAACATGTAAGCAACACTCGGCCTAGGCTAGTAGAAAGCACTGCGTTTGATGTTCCACTCGTTGGCTGCAAAATTAGCCAATGACACAGGTAATGATTTACAGAAAAACAAAAATTGCTACAACTAAAAAGGTCAGCTCAACACGACTTGGAAGTACAAAGCGAATGTTATGGCTACGGGAAAAAAAACCTGCAACAGAAAAACAACAATCACTTGTGAACAAACATTACGAAACGCAAGACCAACACTCACTCGAGCTCAACTTCAACAGTATCAAGTTCGCTTAACATTAGTGAAAAGTAGTGACGCAGCCTGCAATACACATGCCACACACGTTTACAATCTTCATTCGCACAAGTCATTTCTATTGTGAAGACGCTGCGCGCACTACGCAAGGTGATGTGTAGGGGGATACGACGCGCTTTCACTTGGAGCTACACAACCAAATGTGCGTCGTCAAAACGAACGTGACAAGCATGCCAAGATCGACTACCCCCGGCTCTACCTGGCGCCGCGAGAAATCAGCCGTGCCAAAAGCAAGACGGGTAACTGCAACCGGAACCGGAACTTGACGGCACCCTCGAGCTGAGCTTACTCGGCAGCACGCTTATCGACGTACCATTCAATGAAACATCCAAGACAGCCGATTTCTACTCGCCACCGCTCAGTTTTCTGTCGCACGCACGCACACATGGAAGTTTCGTGGCGATAAACGGCGATGCTGCCGACCACTGTCGGAGGCAGCCACGCCGTTCGCTAAGAAAGACAAAAGCAACAACCTTGCAAAATACGAAGCTTCACCAGCTTCACGATCGATGGCCACATCTTAGGCCAACGCAATCGGTAGTGTGACTTGACACCTGGGCGGCATCGCGCCACCCGCTCACGGACGGCCCTCAATGGCGAATAGGCGTGGCACATCACCGCACGTGGAGAAGACGCTAAGCGGCTCGCGGGCGCGAATCACGAGCATGTCTCTTTCTCACGAAATTTTGCGGAAGACGCCAAAGGTTAGTTCGTTTAGGAAAAGTTCAAAATGCCAAGGAAATAGGCACGCCGCGAAACATCTCCTTGGCTTGCCGCCAGGATTATTCTGTGCAGTGGCAGTGCGTCTGTGCGCAGGCATGCGATGTTTAGGCACGTAAATTTTGATCCTGCACCCGTAAGCGTCGAAATTCACAGTCCTGCCGTAGATAGACCGCAATGTACAGGAGCAAGAAAATGACACTGAGGCATCGTTTCTCACAACGTAACTATAAAATAACAGACAACTAAATCGTTACAGTTGCGTAAAATTCAAAAATAGTGTCCCTGGTGGAGTCAACTCGTGCCAACACTGCGGCAGCAAAGATGCTTGCAAGCGGCGTGCGCGACAGCAACGGAACATGGCGTCTAAAGCTAGACTCCCATCGAAACCGCGCCTCGCGCACGCGCGTGAGCCTTGGTAAAAAGTCGGCGAACAAACTTGTTCACCACACTCCTGGCAAGGCGTGGGAAAATGTAGGTCTAATCACGTTTCTCTTCATCCGACATCAGTATACATGGTAAGCTAAAATGACCGTCCACCTGAAGTGATTCTCACCCTCTCCCATATGCCCAGTGGAGAGCTTGTAAACTCCTCCGGTTAAGCCTGAACTTAGTTTCAAGGAGTTCAAACTGATGAAGTGACGCAATTGGAAAGATGGTAGCAAATGATCCAAGCCATTAGCAAATATAAAACACGACTACCGAGTGAAGCACTGCCTTACCTTTCGATGAAGTCAGTCTCTCAACAGACGAATGTGAGCCCAACAGCTATCGTTCAAAGTGACTCGAATAGCGGACGGCAGGGCGCGGCACGGCGCTCTTCCGTCAAACGCGTTCACACCCTCGCTTCCATAATCTAAATAACACTATCTTTGAACAATTTTAACTCAGTTTTGTCATTATTTTTTTAAGGCATTGGTTACTATAAATATTTGAAACACTTCGCTTGCTTAAGTTTTTGAGTTTGTTCAATTAGCGAACGGGAGTACAAACAATGCGAATAATCGACTTAAATAACATAAGTTTAGCAAATTCAGTAGAATTTTTAAATTTTTAGTAAATAAAATAATAAAAAAAGCTTATTTATTTACTAGTTTAAATTATTTAAGGCATTTTACACTGAAATAAAATAATAGGTGCGGACTGAATGAAAAACCAGTCACGTGACCCTTTTTCGCCATTTTACCCCTGGTGCTTGACGTCCGAAAGGAGCGAAGCACGAATTCCGGCGTGTTTGATCAGTAACAATTTTCTGTAGTTGCTCCTAATGATCTAGCACCGTCTAATTCATCATGCCGACGTATTTTCAACGACCTGAAAATGCTCTTAAGCGAGCAAGAGGTAAGATCGCATGCCTCAATATGGGTCGTGCGACGGCTCGCTTTTGCGGCATATTTTGGACGCGCACATTTCACAGTACTCGCGACATTTTGTAATCGTAGTCTCGATTTGATGCGCAAGGTATATTATTGTTATGTACGCTGGAATTTTGATCGAATGAGCAGAAATTTTTGTGTTTTTTTATTAGTCTGTTACCAGTTACGGTACCGGTTTCACGTCCGCTCGTAACCTTTCTCGGTTGATATGACGGTAGACAGACGATGTCTTTATATATACATATATGTACAAATTTCTTATTCTTCCATTAGCTATTGTATGCGTGTTGCCAAATTCTGATGCTACCGTAAAAGAATCCACTTTTTCTTTCGACAGCTAATTCTCACAGTTTAGTCATTGTTATTAAAGCGTGATTCGCTTACGGGACGTTTGTTGGAACGAGCTGCGTGGCAAAAGTAGGTCACGCAGCTCGGTTCATGCGATTCACACGGCTTAGTTAGCCTATGCTCGTGTGTGTTCTTGAAGCCAGATTTTCATATTTTCGTGTTAGTACCTTGAACATCGGAAACCCAACTTCAAGGCTTAACATTATTTTGCAGAGTTTATTGATGTTGGAAAGAAACATCGAGCCTTGGATGCTCTTTATGATGTTATCAAGAGCCGAAAGCATCGAACATGGCAAAAAGTGCACGAGCCAATCATGCAGCAGTATTTGGAGCTGTGTGTGGAGCTCAAGAAAAGTCACATCGCAAAAGAAGGCCTCTTCCAGTACAGGAACATATGCCAACAGGTAAGCGACCTTCATTGGTTTGTTAAAACTGTGTCATGCGCGCAGGAAAACACATCTGGATATGGCGTAATCATTAGCATGCTTTTGAGCAGCTAATTTGCGAGCGTTCCTGAATGTAATGCATTTACTGTGGACATATCTGTCATGCTCTCGAATCATGCTCTCGAATCTGCCACTTTTTCCTTACGTTAGATTTTCAAATCATCAGTGTTTCTAGAAAGCGTCATTATTTGGGCTTATGGAAAGGTATAAACAGTAATGAATTTGGATGCAGTTAGGTTAGTGCCACCATGTAACAAAACAGCATAATTTTTGTGGTTAGTTATGGAAGCTTGGTTCAGATTATGGTTGGCCCGTTTCCAGGCATTTTGCTTGCATTTTATCACGCGGCAAATGTTTCGTAATGTCCATATAATAAGCTAATGTTTGGCAGAAACACTGCACATATCTAGTGTGTGGTATTTATATTGGCTTGTTGCACTTCGGCTTTAATTAAAAGCACATACAGGTTCGAAGATAGGAACATTACTCCTCCTCCTGCTTATTTCCTACTGCTTCATGACCTGTCATCACCTATGAGGGGTTAATACTGAAACTGCAAATTCGGCCATTTAATACTTTAGACTCTTTTATTGGCCAGTCACATTAAAACAGGTGGAAAGATGTAACACTAGCTCAACATAGTTACTATATAGGCTCCCTTTAGGGAGCCAGAGTTGCACCACTTTCTTTGCGCCACCTTCAGTGATTCTAGTGTCATCGTTTGCCGAGCGCCTTCACATAGTCAAATCTGGCTCCACAGCATTGTGCAGAAGCCAATCCTCTGCGGAACCCTCAGACCAAGTGCAGTGGGCAGTATCACTATTGTTATTTGGGGTATTGACACAATTGGCCAGGCTGTGTTGAGGCCAACTAGAGGGTGTCATAGTCAGGTCTAAAAATCCTGGTACCAGTGGGTTGGCTCACTCTGTTCAGTGCTGTCATTCCAGCCTGAAGGGAATAAAGCTCCAAGGTTCAGCTACGGGCCAAGAGTTTCCGAGGCCCACAGCACACAGTAGGTGTCACTGTCAGAAGGGTGTGACCCTCGGGGCAACGATGGTGCAGGTCAGGGGTTGTTGGTAGTTTTCAGGATACTGATGGTGCCGATCAGGAGTTCAGATCTGCTGTAACCAGGGCCTGTTGAGGTTGCAGCCAGGGCTTTGGCTTCAGTAGGCCAGGAAAGTTGAGGCTTTGCAGCACCCTGTCTTCCTGAGGACAGGGAGTCAGAGGTGCCAAGAGATGCTGAGATTACTCATGATCAGGCCGGGGTGATCAGGAGGGGTCGAGATCATGCGCAGCCAGGTTGATGGGTCAGAAGAAATCGAGAGCCATAGTGACCTTGTTGAAAATTACTATGGGGCCGGGAGGGTTCAAGGCCCAAGGCGTCTAGTTGATAATGGCCCAGAGCTGCTGAGGCCATTGTGCAACAAGTGGGTAACACAAGTAGCTAGGAGTAGTCAAGGCCTCACACGGCCAGGAGTTGTGAGACCGAGGAGGAAGCATGGCCAGAACAATGTTGCCATTGAAAACCAGCGAGGAGTCGCTCAGTCTATACCACAGCACAATCACAGTCAGATGTGTAGTAAGGCTGGGTGCAAACTGGGGCGAGACCTAAAAGTCAGCACAACTCTGCTAGACTTGGATGAGACAGGAAACACTGGCGCTGCCGTGTCCTATGGTGAAAAGGCCCAGTGCAGGAATTAGGAAAGCACAAGAGAATGCGCTAGCAACCATGTAACACCACCTCATGGATTCTTGACAGCTACCTGCCTATCACCATGACTTCAGCACTCCATAGGCTGTTTGGCCATGTGATCAGGTTGAGGCTGCAAGCACGGGCTGAGGAGGTAGTTCTGGGGGAGCTGCAGATAGGTTTCAGGCCTGGCCACTGCCTGGGAAACAACCTATTTGTTATCACCCAAACAATGGAAATTGTGGTAAAGGAAGAGCGCCCTCTTCTGTGTGTCTTCCATGACACTTCTGAGGTGTATGACAGCATTGAGCAAGCCAGGTTGTCGCAGCCGTTGCAAGCGCTCAGTATACAGGAGGAACTGCTCTGTCTGCTACAGGACCACTACACAGACACCAGGTGGTTGTGCAGCAAGGCAGCATGCTCACTGATTAAATTAAGCTCACCAAAGCATTAAGACAGGGCTGTGCAATGTTGCTGCTCCTCTTCATGCTGTACATGTCTGGGGATGGAGAGACACCTGTCAGAATCGGGGCTAGGCTTTGATCTTAGCTTCTCAGAGCTGGGCATGCTGAAGGTGCGACGACTGCTTGCACACTTCTACGCAGACGATATTGTAGTGCTGGCGGGAAGTAATGATGACTTGCAGATTCTGCTCGACATGTGTGGAGGAGGGCACTGAGCTTGGGCTCAACTTCAGTGCCAGAAAGTCGGTGGCCCATGCATTTCTCGCCCTGGGAGGAGGAACATGACTCACCTCCTCTGCTGTAGAGCAATCGGCCTATGTGGGTGGAAAGTTACTGGTACCTTGGGGTGACAGTGGCAGCAACGGACAACTATGTATGCGAGTACGAGGTGACTGCGCGCAAGCACCTTGGTGTGTCATGCTTTCCTGGTGTCGAGGACTTTGTGAGCCATCAGTCGATGCAAGTTCACCAGGGAACTGTGGAAAAGTGTAGTCCCAGCTCTCACTTTTGGCAACGCAGTTGTGTGCCTCTCGTCATCGACCAGGCAGGCTCTCTAGGTCCACTAAAGAGAAGCTGGCCATACGGCACTGGGGGTACACGGTTTTACAACAAATGAGGCAGCGCAAGCAGACCTCGAGTGGTCATCTTTTGATGTGAGGGAGGCGGTTTCCAAGCTTTCTTACGAGAGGTGCCTCAGTGGCAAGCCGGAGGGGCGCTGGGCTGGGGATGCATACAAATACAGTCGCTGACTGATTTTTCGGACTCCAAAAATTCGGACATGCTTGATTATTCGGTATGCTTCGCTGCACCGCCATTCTCCCCATAGACAATAATGTATAACAACTGCCGAAAGTTCGGACACCTTGCAACCTCTCGTCGGATTTTTTGGACACTCCTTGAGCCAACTCGATCGAAAGCACGATGCACTGACTCTGACCGGTGCATGGTTCGACTTGCTGAATGCCATTTTTGTTTTGAATGGAGCCTCCTTGCTGCCCCACAAAGTGGCGCTACTGCAAATCCCCGCTCATCATCGTTTCTGCCTGGTTCGTGGCTACAGCAGTTCCGGTCTCAGCTTAGTAAGCCATGTCAAGACAATCCAGCAGCTGATTTGTGTTTCTTCGTGCACGACGCTGCGAGTAGGCCACATTTTTCGTTTGTGCGACTGGTAACGGTGTGACGGCGTGGTGATGTTTGCTTTGTGTGCTGTGTTGAGGTTGCGGTGATGCACATGTGGCATACAGAAACATAGTGTCAAGTGTCTAGTGGCACTGACAGTGCCCGCGCAGACTGCGCTGGGGAATGCCGGCAAGCGCGTGCCGGGAGCCTAGGATTTGTCGCCTTCCGATGTGCACCCCACTGACGCCGAAAGTGTTCTGCCGAGATGTGTGCAGTGGTTCCGGACACCATCTCATTTGACAGTTTCACAGGTGCTCACGCTGCTGTACTGACATGCGCAGAACTCGATGACGGTGAGATCATTCGTCAGGTTTCTGCTGCACCGCCGGACGATGACTCAGAGTCGGAAGATGACGTACCATGTGCTACGCTGCCGTCACATGCGGAGCGTGCACAAGCAGTGACTGTGCTTTCTGCCGCCTATAGTGACCGTACGACCCTCTCCGAGATTCAGGCTTATCCGATTGCGCGTAAACGAAACAGCGTGCAACGGCGCATTCACGATTTCTTCAAGCCTACTGCCGAGCGTGAATAAGTGCGTGGAAATAAAGGATTTCTTTTTTTTTTTTCTTACTCTGCTTTTTCGGACACCTGTTTATTCGAACATTTTTGCAGTCCCGGTGAGGACCAAATAAACGGTCGGCGACTGTACATTCACCTCCGATCAGTAAGAACAAAATGGGTCACTCAAACCCAGTCGCTGACAGTGCCACACGAGCGTGGCTCCTACACATACAGGGAGTGGCTTTTCCACGCAAATTAATCTTTCAGGACTGGCTCTCCGCTTAACTGCCTCTTCCCGAATAACCTTGGTGCAACCCCTACAGTAACTCCAGTTCAGCACGAACCTGTTGGTGCCAGCAAATTCATAATTGCCGCAGCTTAGGTATGCTGGCACCTGGAAATAAGTCATCTTGTTCGTTTTGATTGTCGGACTGTCATTTGTGAATAGTCAATAATTGGGAAACTGCTCGGTCACTCGTGCATCTCACCAAGAATGCCCTTGTCCTTAGTTCTTACTTTTTGGGGAAGGTTGGGAGCCAGCAGTACCAAAGTCTTCAATACCATTACTCCTGAATCATATGAGTGAAGCGATGGTTGCATAAACAGTTACTGTTAAAAACTCAGAAGGATGATATTTGTTGCTTGCAAAAGTTTTCCCAGGTGTTTCATTTTTGTGTATTGTGTAATTGACTTACAAAGCTACTTAATTGTGGAGTGAAAGTGGCATCTGGAGTGCTTTATGCTGGAGTAGTATTGTGGCCTTTCTATTATTTTCATGCCCAATATATTTTGTGAGTTGCTTCATAGGGCCAAAGTAGATTCCTTGCAAGATCGGTCTTTGTAAACACCAAAATGCATGCAGTAAAAATGCATACCTTGTGTTTTTTGTTGAATAGGTGAATATAAAATCGTTAGAAGATGTAGTACGTGGTTACCTGGACTTGGCTGAAGAGAAAACTGAGGCTGCTCGCGAAGAATCCCAGCAAGCAGTAGTTGACATTGATGACCTCGACAATGTGCAGACTCCTGAAAGGTGAAGAATAAGACTACTCTTGCTTATTAGCATAATTTATGCTGGCTACAAATCTTATGAAAATGGTAGACTGCTGTTTGATTAAACAGTTCCAAAATCCATGATATTTACTGTAGAGCTGCTGACTGTTGTTGCAATGACTGAAGTTTTTTGGAACTAATCAGCTATTAGAGTGCACTAATAGAGTGTTTTAGTTGAGCGTCTTTACGGTACGCTCCGCTCCGAGCTGCCCCGCCAAGCCACAGCGGAGCGGCGGGCGATTTTCACGTTTTAGTTATACGTTTTGCGTAGCGGAGCGGACCTTTCGTGGTTGCAGCGCCCCCTGGCTAAATACAGGGTAATGCAAGAAAATAAAAACACTTTATGATCACTCTTATACAGTAAAACGTATATGTGTGTATATATAACTTATTTCTCCATGAAGTATCTAGACGTGCGCTTGTAATGCGTTACCGGTCCATTTTATCCAATGGAAAATAAAGCGCCGTGTTGGGGAACGCCACGTGTTAGCCAGCGCGCTTGCTTTCTGCATCCAATCAAATTCGTTCTGACGCCAACGCTAGCCAAAGTGCTGCGCTGCACGCTCCGCTCAGGCAGCTTCTAAGCGGACCGTGTTCCTCGCTCCGCTATCCCGCTTACGGCTAAGCGGATGGCGCATGCGCATTCGCGCTTCCGCTCCGCTTAACTGCTTAGCGGAGCGTAAACACGCTCAACTAAAACACTCTAATGGCACACTATGTATAATTGCAAGTTACTTTAATTCCTAATGTCTATATGGTGGTGTATGATTTTCCTACTTCATCGCTAATTCAAATGACTGTCTTTTCAGTCTGTTGTTGAGTGCTGTCAGCAGTGAGGACACCCAGGATCGCACTGATCGTGTTGTCCTCACACCATGGGTCAAGTTTCTGTGGGAGTCCTATCGACAGTGCCTGGAGCTTCTCCGAAACAACTCGCGTGTGGAATGCCTCTACCATGACATTGCACGCCAAGCATTCAAATTCTGCCTCAAGTACAACCGCAAGACTGAATTCCGCAAACTTTGCGATCATGTGAGTGCCCGACATTTTTTACTAAAATTTTGTTAGCCTTATGGGATAAAAGTTGTGCTACTGGCTTGTTCGACTGCTGTGTTAGTGTAATCTGAACACCGCATTGTTCAGAAGGCATATTTGCTGTGATACTTCTAACAACCCATTGAAGCCAAGAAAATCACAGAAAAAAGTAAGCAGTTTTTGTAATGCAGAATTTATAGCAATGAGTGTTTGATTTGCAATAAGTTTAATAAAAATAAAGACAACTAATAATAATAAAGACAACTTGCTGCTAGTGAGAGCTGAAGCTGCAGCCTCTGCATGATTTGTACAATGTTCTACCAATTCAGCTACAGTAGCAGCCTTCCCTCTGGCCCCTTTTGTAGGTTTGCATGTACTAAAAATTTCAGATTTATGGAATTTCAGATTTGGTTCATTATATCAGTGCTAATTATATTGAGGTTCAAATGTTTATACCTCATGTTTAGTTTTAGCCAGAGCCTATTGCGTTTGCTCAGTCTCATGCACACCCAGTTGTTATGTGTTCCGAGTAAGAGAAAAAAAAAATTGCACCCTAATATAATGTGCACCTTATTTTATAAAACTGAAAAGGTAGTGTGCCTCTGATTTTTTGCAATAAATATAACTTGCAGACATTACAATGCATTCACTAATTTGAAATTTAATCGCACTTGGAGGAGTGCTGAAAAAAGAAATTGCTTTATTGAATAGCTGTCGACCTCGAATTTATGCTATGGAGCCTCAATTTCCTGGTAGCGAAACCTTAAATTACCTTTAATTTGACCAGTTCAAAATGCACGCCAAATGTAGCATGGCTTCGGATGTGAAAAAGGAGACTCTTCACGTCATCGAAACCATTTGTGGTGGTATAGTGGTACCAGGTGCTGAGGATGCGTACACAAACTGTGGCCGTGCTGCCAGAAGCTGAGCTACCTTCTTGGCAGCACGGCCATAAAAAGAACAGCTATAAACTGCAGCTACTTACACTTCATGTCATGCTAGAGGTGACACTCGACAGCTGCTGGGAAAACTTGACGAGTTTGAATTGTGATAATTGTTTATGTTCCTAGTAGTTCATTGTAGTTAAGGGGTCTATGCAATGCTGATGATGGCCCGGTGTGCTGTGGTTATTGCCATCGCACCACATCGACATGGTGGTTGCTGGCGGTGAAAAAAGTTGTGAGCTGGTTATTTGAGTTGCCAGTGTGGGATGGACTTAGAGGCTGCAGAGCACTAAAAATTTTCTATTAGTTTTAACAGACTGCTATACTTTTTTTTGCAATGTAAACTCCAATGTGATGGTCAACCATGACGTGCCCTTTTTAAAGAATATGGGTTTTTAACAGCATCACATTGGAAACATTTATTGGAAACATGCTAAGAGTGCATTCTAGCATTCTTACAGACTTTGTAGCAGACAGAAGATAGATAACTTCAATCAAATTAGGCCTAGGCAGCATCATACTCTGCCATGTAGTGATAGTTGCTTTCATTTTGCCTCTTGCCCATTTGTAGCTTCGTGCTCATCTGGGCCAGATACACCGGCACCAAAGCCAGCAGACTTCAGTGAACCTCAATAACCCAGAGAGTCAGGCCATGCATTTGGAGACACGTCTTGTCCAGCTGGATAGTGCCATTCATATGGAACTCTGGCAGGTAGGTTAACAAACTTTCATAGGTCAAGGTGTTGCTCCATGATTGTAAATAATTACTTCCTTGACCCCCTGCCGCTATAAACAAACACTAATTATATTCTCACCGTCCTGTCCTTACCTTCATCACAATGGTAAGCTGGTTTGTCACAGTAAAAAAATAGGTATAACTCTTGGCACGATAGTTGTCTTCAACTTCCACCACTGTCTGTCATCCCTTTGAAACTCTTGAGAAGCCTATTGGTGAAGGTGTGCGCAAGAACACAGCTCAAGCAGACTGCAGGAGTCCAGTTTTCTGTCAACCCCTTACTGCATATTTTATTTTCTTGTGAGAAAAATATTCAAGCTTTCATTTAGGCCAGGTGTGTCTAAAGAAACCTCAATTTTCTATTGCAATGAACAGTTGCAATTTTATGAGCAAAAGTAGTAGTGTATCATATGCAATTGATTCCATTTATATCAAACTTGGATGCATTGCATTATTGCCTATGCCAAACAGTTGTAGATTCACCTTGGAAATCTTGAGCAAAAGTTTAATGCTGCACTACACATGTATTAAACTCCCGTTCACTGCCACATTCTATATATTGAATGTCACGCCCCTGCAAGTGCATTTCTCCTAATGGCTACATGATAACTTCTTGCACCACCGGAAATATTTAATACTGACGAATTCAAAACAGCACTGTTTCAGCTGATGCTGCCAAACAAGATATTGAATCTGAAGAGCAGTGTACATGCCATGGGGGAGGGGGGTAAGAATTAGCAGTGTGCCTGCCTCGGTCTTGCTCGCTGCGCATATAGATGGCTCATGCAAAAGGCCTCCAGATTCACTATATGTTCCAGAAGAAAGCGTAGATGACACCCTTTTTTGGTAAGTGGCTTCGGGCATGGGATGTCCATTAGGTCTTACCACAAACTGCGTTTTAGGGTTCAGCAAGCAGCCAGTGCAAATCCAGCCCCAACTTCTACTTGGGTGAGTGTTTACATTGCAACTTAGAGGGGTGGAGACATCAAAATTTTCGATCATGCGTTTGTTGATTCAAACATTGCGTGATGCTTCAGGGAGCACGATACACACAGCGGGATTCATATATATCCGATAAATAATTTAATAATAGCATTATTATACCGAGCGATTTCGGTTGCGGTTTCTGGGCTCCGGGGGATGCTATGACGTCACAGAGGAGGAAACGCAACATGGCTTGGTCACGTGGCCCACAAAAAATAGTGACGTAAAACTGTGCTGCGTCGTCTGCTCGCGCATACACGTGCTCTGCCAGCAGAGGTCAACCACTGGCGATTCGAAGTGCATGTCGTGATTATTATAATTATTGCGAAGAGCGACAACAACGGTAAGAAAATATTGCGGCTTGTGAGAGTCGGTGATTCATTCCGAAGCGCCGTAAGCTTTAGCTTTGAAGTGAACCGGAAAAGGCCTAGCGACGATATCGGCGGCGTCGAACGATCAGAGGCGGTGAAGCTGCCGTCGATGCCAGTGTGACCACTCCTCGGTCGCTGATTGGCCGCTTCGCCGTACGGCTGCCGCACAAATGGGTCCCGGGCCCGTCCTCTCTACGGCAAGGAAATCTCGCCGTTCGCGAGCAAAACCGTTGTCGCACGGGGGCCCGCGAACGGCAAACAGCGTGCGGCGAGTTTCCGTGCCGGTAACGTGGACGGGACGGTAACGTGGAAAGGCCAAGCGAAGGAGAGTCCGCTCCGAGCTGCCGAACTATGCGACTATGCGAGGAGAGAAGCAGACAACACGAACGCCGCATATCCTGGTCCCTTTCGGAGTCGGCCGGCTAGTGTTACACTCAAACGTGTAAAGGCCCGTCCGCAGGGCAACTCGCCGCACGCAGTTTGCCGTTTGCGGGCCGGCGTGCGGCAGTCGTGTTGTCCACTTCTCTCCTCTTGTGTCCGTGTCTGCACGCCTTACCCCTTCTTTGCATTAAGAAAGGATTTCTATATGCCTGTAGCTCGGTTGTAATGGAGGCTATGCTCGGTTGCTCGGCTCAGCAGGCTCCGTAATCGGCATTTCATCGCTACTCATCATACATGACGTTTTTGTGCTGGTGTGCTATGACGTCCATATTTCCGTTCCTCCTCTGTGACGTAGTAACTACCGCGCTAGCGATGGGTCTCGACTACGAGAAGGAGTTTTTAATGACTCTTTGGAGCTGAATTAAAATTTTGAGATGTTTGCAGCGTCCAATACCTCATTCTGGGTGTCCTTGCATACGGAAGCAGCCTACAACATGCTTTTTATAGCCTTAAAATTTGGTGTCCCAACCCCTACATTTAAGGGGGGACAAGACTTTCGCATTGAGAAAAATGGCCAAGAAAATCAACTTTTTGAAAATCAAATTTTCAGTTTCTATAACTCCTTTTCTATCCGATTCCGAAATATCATCTTTGTAAACACATAGAAGTGCTCTAAACAATTGTTTTATCAGCCAAGATGGCGAAAAATTTCGCGGCAATCAAGATAGAACAGCATTTTTCAAGCTACAATATCTCCGGAACGACGCACCCGAGCGCCGCCATCTTGGTCTCGTTGGAAAGTGCATTTCTCAGTCTTCAAATTTGCCGCTTCAGCTATCTCCTCCATACAGAAACAAGCACTCAAAAAGCAAATGATTGAAGGTCATGCCAGAGTCTGCGATTGGCCGCGCCCGCCACGTGATTACAGTGTGTTTCGCCATTGGTCTGGCGCTTGTGTCGTGTGCTCGGCTCTTTGCACCTCACGAGTCTGGAAGTCCCCACTCGCTGTGTCCAAACGGGCGCTATGCGGCCATTGCAGTAGCCTGGCCGATCCCTACATTTGTGGACATCTCAGACCTGCGGCTAAGCATACCGGGCATCGGCGACGCGGACATCGCAACTAAGATTCGCGGGCAGAATCCTCGGACACATGGCTAAGCCTTTCATCACTTGCTGTTTCGGAATTCGTGACTAAACACATTGCACATGCAATCCTTGGACCCGTGGCTAAGCATTTCGCGCATAGGAGTCTCCGACTCGGCGATCAAGCACTTCGCGCGCTGACATCTCGAACCCTCGCCTAAATATTTTGTGCATCGGCACCTCCGACTGCGCGACTAAGTACATCGTGCGTCAGCACCTAGGACTGTGCGACTGGGCACATCAAGCGTCGACTCCTCGAGCCCGTGACTAAGGATTTCGCACATCGGCACCTTGGACTGCGCGACTAAGCACATCAAGTGTCGACTCCTCGAGCCCGCAACGAGACATTTCGTGCTTGGGCACCTCGAACTGCGCGAATAAGCACATTGAGCGTGGGCCGTCAGTGAGCCAGAAAATCTTCTTGTGTGCACAAAATCAAACAGCAGAAACACAAAAAAAAAAAAAACACCTTTAAGCAAAGACAGCAAAAGCTACAATACTGGTGCATTGAGAGATGTGAACTGCTCCAAAAACTTCGACAGGCATTTTCTCAAAAGTGTGTTTTGGGCATTCTGTATTGTCTGTGGAAAGGGTAGCATGGGAACGCCTGGACCAATTTTGATCCTGTTTGTTTTTATGTATTCCCTGAAGTGTGCTTGAGGGTATGACAGTCTTCAATATCTTGCTGAGGGCTTAGTTTTTCTTCTGTATGCTAATTTATGAACGACAAGTTCTGGTACAATTAGTGAAGGTGAACATGATGTTCTGTGTAAAAAAAAAATAAATAAAATAAAGTGGTTAAAAACGTTTTGGAACTGTTGTACCCTGTAGTGCTCTTTCGAGCAAAGATTAAAACTACAGGCAGCTCCCTGGCATGTTTTGGTAAAGTGCCAGGTTTTCCACAAGCGGAACACATGCAACTTATTGTAACTTGAAAACTAGTCAAGGTATCGTAATGAAACTGCACATTTCTTTATTTAAGACACTTTCGAGTGTGGCTGCCAAATTTCGTTGCTCTAGGTCAAAGAACAAAAAGGTTAGCTCTGATCCCCACCTCCTCTCTTAACAAAACTTTTCATTGTGGCTGTGGCTCGCAACATTTATCAGCGTGTGATTTGCACGCCCACAGCCGGCACTCAGTGCATGCTTGTAGGGTTACACATAGAAATGGACTCAAATATTCTGTAAGCTGAAAGCCACTTTCGAATCTAACAGCATCTGTGTTGCGTTGGCAGTCACCAATGCAAATGCCGAAGAGGAATGGCTGAGAATGAATGGATGACGAGGCGCCCAAGCGCTGAACAGTGCGCAAGAAGAGAAGAGAAACGATCTCCAACAGAAAGGGAGGCAGCAGAGCCAGTTTTGTAACCGAAGCTTTACTCAATAGGTCTGGCTGGTTGACTTGTTGGCACGGGTCTTGGAGACCAAAAAAATGTGGATAAATAACTTTTTGAAAACAGTATTTTTGGATTCTACAGTGTCTGACATCTCAAAAATTTTTGCGCATCTTGGACCAACATTATCGTCATAATGGTGTTTTATATCGCGTCGGCAAGCTGTATTTCTACTGAAGTAGTGCATGAAACGGCCTTTTTCCATGACACGTAGTTGCCGTTATAATTTCCGATAGCAACCATTTTGATCTTGTTTGAAAGAGCCACCCTTCTCCTTTAGTTTTCGTACCACTGGTACGCTGTGTGCTGAATGACTATCAAGAAAAAGCCAGCGAAACAGTTGTCCTGAAGCAATTCCATTCATCGACAGAGACCACTGAGACACATGACCGTAAGCACGCCATGCCATTGGTAGATTTTTGCTGTGGTCTGCTTGGGTGTGCGAAACTGCACGAAACGATGTCGAATTCAATTTGCTACTAGCCATCAATTTGGTGAACAGAAGAAGAAACGAGAGGTGTTACCGTAAAAACCCGCGTTTAATGAGAACCCGCATATAGTACGAGGTGAAATTTTCGGGACGTGAAATGAAAAAAAAAGTTGTATCCGCATATAATACAAGTTAGGAAAACTCGAGGAAAACATTTGTTTAAATTGCACCCCGCACTTCAATCACTGTCTTCCTCAGCTGCGCTCTCTTTGGATAGTTCTTGTCGAACATACCTTCCCAGAGGTACTCATCCTCTGTGCCACCGAGCGCGTTCGAGATGCCGCACTTCTTAAATGCACGACTCGGAAGGTCCTCTGGTATGCTGGCCCATGCGCCCACAATCCACTTGCATAGCTTGGCTGGCGAAGCCCGCTTCAGCCGCCCGATCGGCGTCACTGCAGGCTCACCTGAACGCATCCAATCTGCATAACACTGCTTGACCGCGTCCTTCAACGGATTGTTCACACAAATGTCAAAAGGCTGCAGCTGAGACGTCATACCATCCGGGATAACGACGAGTTCAGTGCCGGATTCACGCAACAGCCTCTTCACTGAGTTGGCCAAATGGCAACGAAATGCGTCCAGCACGAGGATGGACGGGAACGACAACAGTGCGCCGGGCCGCCTACACCAGACGGACTTTATCCAGTCGAGCACAAGATTCTCGTTTATCCAGCCTTTCTCGTGGTATCTCACGACCACATTTTTTGGCAGCTCCTCACCTTTAGGTCTTGCGCTTGAAGATGTCATAGGGTGGGAGCTTGCGTCCATCTGCCGTGCACGACAACATGACGGTAACTCGCATTTTCTCGTTGCCAGTGGACCTGACATAAACTTGTTTAGAGCCCTTTTCGTGCACGGGGAGGGGTGATGGCATGTCCAGATAAACCGGCGTTTAGTCAGCATTGCCGATTTGCCCTAGCTGGAAGTTCTTGGATTTGCGCAGCAAAATAACGTGGCGCTGGAAAGCCACAAGCAGCTTTTGCGAAATCAAACTTCGGTGGCATAAGGAAAAACCAGCACGGCACATTAGCGATAAATACAGTGCTTGCTCGCTTTGAAGGCGGAGCTCGGTAGCCCTTTTTCTTTTGCAAGCTCCTTTGCTTTTGCTTGCATAAGCTCCACGCTCACACCTAGATGTGTGGCTCGCTGTTGGCGTACGAACTCCGTCAGGGCGAGTTCGATTTCCGGGAATGTCCCACTCTTCGGGCCGCGAAAGCTTCTTCGCGTTCCGCTGCACGCGAAAAGGGCTTTCTTCTGTCGACACCATCCGTAAATGCTTCCCTCATTGACGCCAACCTGCCTCCCAGCCGCACTGTTGCCGATGTCCTGTGCGGCTAAAATAACCTTTCTCTTGAAAGCAGCCGAGTAGTTTTTTTGATCCACACATCTTAGTCCTTCAATGCGGAATAAAAAAGATGCACTTCACGAAGCGTGGTTTGCACATGCTGCCAAGGTGTGCACACTCAACAATAACAAAATGATGATGTAGTCACGCAGCAATAACGAAACCAAGCCGTAGCCATGCAGCAATAAGGAAGCCAAGCCATAGCCATGCAGCAATAACGAAACCAAAACTTCTAGCCCAAATTTCTGACTGAAATTTTAGTTTGGATCCGTATATAGTATGAGGCGAAAATTTGGGACGCTAATTATAGGGGAAAAAACGTCGTATTATATGCAGGTTTTTACGGTAAACTTTCGAAAGTGTGCAGTAGCTTTGAAAGATGCAGGTAGTAGTTCGCTACCCATGCCGAGCACTGCCGAAGCCTGCCCCCTGACTGCGGAATAGGTTTAGCAGCATAAAGCAGTTCTGGCAGTGGCTGTTGGTCATGCGGCATTCCAGAACAACTACTGCAGCCCGATGATTTGGAGAAAGTGAAGGAGGCTCAAGAAACTGCAAGGCTTTGCTTCAGCGCTGGCTACCAAACGAAAGTCAGATTTTCTCACTCGAGCTGATGCAGCCACGGAGCTCGCTCAGATGTGATGGGGACACGCTTCGTTGTCATAAGCCTCCATTCTATAAATGCTCTACTGTTTTGTGTATAGCGCAAGTTGCAGTGCGGCAATGGGCGAAGGTGAACGTGACTGTGGTCTCGCCATAGATTTGCAGCCAAACATGCACCCCGTTCTTCATGAACAGTCTTGCGCTGCACGAAATGTGGAGCACCAGTAATTGGCAAAGTGCATTAAATGACATTTTTTGCGACTAAAGATATTCGTCTCGTGCGTGATCTGCGGTGATGCCACATCCACCAAACGTGCAACCCATTCCTCATGGACAATCTCCCTCATGGACGATTTTTTTTTTTTTTTTCAATAACAAACAGTTCACATAGCAGCATTCATACTGGGGCATGTGCCAGGGGCCTACTAGCCTGTTACGACTCGGAACATGTAAATAGTTTATATTGCTGAATAAATCGAGTTCTCTCTTTCTAAGTTTTCTTGAAGCATACCTTTAGCACAGCCTGCTTGTTTGTGGCAACAATATCTCAAGATCTAAGAGAGCTACCGCTGTTTTTTTTTTTTTTTTTTTCTCTCTATGAAGTTAAATGCATAAGGCTAGAAGTGCTGCAAGCAGATTACTACAGGGTTTACTAGTAAATTCTGAATGTAAATAGCTTTTACTGTATGGCACTGAGTCAAGTTTCTCTTTCTCGTTTTTCTCAAAACGTTTTTTAATCACTTTGCTTGTTTGCTGCATCACTATCTTTAAACCTAGGACAGCTAGAGGTTTTTTTTTGTTTCAGCACAAAGCTAAATATGTTCGAAAGACAACATTGAGAGCAGGTTTCTCATATTCAATTCCAAAATGTTTTATTTACATTTGCTCTTATTGATACTTTGAACACAACTTTCATAGGCTGTAAAATGACAAATAATTCTTCAGTTTCAAATCTTTTTCCATCGTTGCTATCCTTATGCATTGTAGTGTCCAACTATATGTTGTTTGCAGCTTTCCCTTTAGTGGGTAAATTTGAATGGTTTCAAAACAACAGAGGATAATTATCATCTTTGCAACTACTAGGTATGCACAAAATACAGTAAAACCTCGTTAAACTGTATCTGCTTAAACAGTAAAGTGAAATCCCCTACTCGGGGGCCATTGAACATAATGTGTTTTGTACCCACATAAACCTTACCAGCTTACTGCGTATGTACCGGTTAACGTAGCGTTTCCACATTTCGTCGCACAAACATGGCGGAGCATCGTCCCCATAGAGCAGCCCGGCAGAACAAACCTCAGAGATTGGAACAGCCTCCAAGTACCCTGTGCATTTGCGCGTGCAGCCATATCATCATTTCGGCGCCGTGCCAGAGATTATAGTGAACTAGAATATACTCTAGTGGTGCGACCGGTTTGCTGTTCCGCCTCTCTTGGTGGTTGGGAACCCCACGGACTGCCGCCAGGGTTTCCCGTGGTGCTACTGCACCTTTTCTTAGGGACGGCACGTTTGGGCATGGCTGCCCAGCCCCTGGGTCTCGCGAACCGCTGAGTCAGCAGCCACGAAGTGACGACTGCATGTGTACTTGTGTGTTCTCTAAAATTACTGGATTGCTTGCAGACATATAGAATTGCGAGGACATGTAGTTCGCAACATGCCAAAGCGGAGGACAGACTCTCGCAGTGTTTTGTTCCGGGCTGCCAGAGCGGCTACCCCGGTGCTCCGAAGGCGCCGTCGTTTGCAGCTCCTAGGGACAAAGCTCTCCATAGAAAGCGGGCGCGTAACCTCCGGAGGGATGACAAGTCTATGACCGAGCCATCAGCAGTGTGAGAGTACCATTTCAAGCCAAGATATATTCTGCATGAATATATCTTGCCAGGTATATTCTGCAGATATATTTGAGCCAGATATATTCTGCGCGAACCTATTGAAGACAGGGTGCGAAGAGTGCCAAGTTAAGGTGAAGCAGAAAAACCAGCTTGGTTGTCCTGACCATTTGAGGGCGTTGCACAGGAGGTCAGTTCTTTTACATCACCACTCGCGAAGCAGCCAAACATTAAACTTCAGTAGGTGTTGAGTTGAGCCATGTCTCTCTGACGTGTAATTTCTACTGCAAATCTTTTTAATGCTTTTGAAAATCTGTTAAATGAGTGAAATAAAGAGATGTCCTTGTTGTCATGTTTGATGCAGAGCACTGTATCCTGTACTGTAACCTCCTATATAATAAGCCTGCATCACAACTATATTGAACTCACGCCAAACTTGTGTGCTTATAGTAAGCGATTAGTTGTGATTGCTGTGTAGCAAAGGTTCTGAGCGTGGGTGGTAAATATAAAAAAATTAAATATACTGGTCGCCAAAATATATATAAACAGCTAAGCCACACAGTGACTCCCGTGACTATTTTATGTTTGGCTTAACCAGAAAAGACACATGAGAACCGCAGCTGAAGCTACTGCAGGGACCCTACAATGTGGCTGAAGTTGCTAGAAAAGGTAGCAGTGGCACCATCTCACGGCATATGTGGAAAAGGCAGGCACCAGAGCCCTACCAGTCGCAGCACTACAGTATTTTCCAGTTCACTACACAGAGTGTTGTGTTGTCATGCAAGCTAGTACTTACGTCATGCCGAAGCTCGGATAAAAAACGCCGGGTGCTAAGCATAAAGGAAAAATTGGACATCGTTTGTGTTATTGAATGTGACACTAAGAAGTCTGCGCTGGCACGCAACAGGGATCTATTGTTAACTATGGTGTGTGGCATTTGGAATGCGAAGAAATTGCTCGTCAGCGCTGCTGCAACCGCGAAGAGATGTCGGTTATGAGGTTCGACTTTTCGCCATCGTTTTGCCTCTGTTGTTGCCGAAGTGTCGCCTTACGACAGTGATGAGGTCGACACAGAAAGCGACAGCGCGGGTGATTCAGGCCTGGCAATGACAGAAGCTGTGCGTTACGTCAGCCTCATGAATGCAGTAGGCACGACGAGAACAGCAACCCACAATAAAAAAGGTGCTCTGCGACTTCTGCGGTGCTACTGAGCCTGTGCACGGATAATATCCAATGCCAATGAGGAATCTGCCATACGAGTGTTTGCCGAGAAGATGGGGCTGGCTGAAAAGCTGACTCACAGCTTTAGTAAATTAGAGGCCACTGTCGTCGCTACGCCATCAAACGAAAATAACACTTTTGTTGCGTGAAGTGAATAAATACTGGATGTTTTTGCGCTTTCATCGCACTCAGAGTTCCCTTTTTGACAGGTAAAAAGGCGATCTCATGCAATTTTGGTTAAGCAGTAGTACTGTTTAGTGCGTACTTTTTCCGAGCTCCAGCCAACTACGATTTAACGAGGTTTCCCTATATAATTTAATGTCTAAAATACAAAAACTGATGAGCATATGCAGTTTTGTGAGATTTGATCAAGAAATAGTGATCTCAATAACACATGTCCCCTCTTAACGTCATGGTTGCAAGATGTGTACAGTGAAACCTCGTTAAACCGTAGTTGGCCGGAGCTTGGAAGAAAGTATGTACTAAACGGTAGTACTGCTGAACCGAAATAGCATGAGATCGCCCGTTTACCTGTCAAAAACGGAAGAGAGAGTGTGATAAAAGGGGAAAAAAACATTCAGTATTTATTTACTTCGTGTGACAAAAGTGTTACTTTCGTTTGATGCCGCGGCGGCTTAACAGCAATGACAGCGGCCTGAAACTTAGAAGCTGCGAGCCAGCTTTTCAACCAGCCCCCTCTTCTCGGCAAACACTTGCATTGCAGATTCCTCGTTAGCGTTGCATATTCTCCGTGCGCGGTAGCGTTGCAGAAGTCGCAGGGCACCTTTTCATTGCGGTGTGCTGTTCTTGTCGCAACAATTGCATTCGTGAGGTTGACGTAATGCGCAGCTGCTGCCACTGTCGGGCCTGAATCGCCCGTGCTGTCGCTTTCCGCGTCATCGTTGTCACTGTCACTAGGCGACACTTCGGCAAAACAGAGGCAACGATGGCAAAAAGTCTAACCTCACAGCCGACATATCTTCGCATTCCAAATGCCACACACCGTAGTCACCAGTAGTCACCGGGAAGTCGTCGCGTGCCAGCGCTGACTTCCTCGTGTCACGTTCGACAGCACGAATGATGTCTAATTTTCTATGCTGAGCAACCATCGTTTTTTTTTATCCGAGCGTTGGCATGGTGCGAGTCCTCGCTTACAAGACACCACAGCGCTGAAATGATGTTGATGTTGATGTGGCTTTACGTGCAAACGCACAGGGCGCTTGGAGGCTGTTGTTCTGCCGGGCTGCCCGATGGAGACGAAGCACCACCATGTTTGCGCGACGAAAAGTGGAAACACTATGTGTTAACCGATACATATGCAATAAGCTGGTACGGTTTATGCGGATACAAAACACATGTTCAATGGCCGCTGAGTCAGGGATTTGACTTTACTACTTTTGAAACGAAACTACTGTTTAGGCAGGTGCGGTTTAAGAGGTTTTACTGTATAGCATCTTTTTTGCAATTACAAATGGGTCGGTGTGCTTAGATAGTGTGTGCACGAGTGTTTGTTACTTCATTGGCTTTGATGTGGATGTAGCAGCTTACCCCATTTATCCAATACACATTTTCGTTTTCTCATTTATGCATCCATTTTCATTTTGCAGGAGGCATACAAGGCAACGGAGGACATTCATGGCCTGATGACTCTCTCCAAAAAGTCGCCAAAGCCGCAGCTGATGGCTAACTACTACCAGAAGCTGTCACTGGTTTTCTGGAAAGCGGGCAACCACTTGTTTCATGCATCTGCCTTGTTCCGCTTCTTTCACCTGGCCAAGGACCTGAAGAAAAATATTACGCAGGAAGAAATTCAGCGCATGGCCTCACGTGTTGTGCTAGCCACTCTAGCTGTGCCAATGCCTCCTAACCGGCCTGAAATTGACCGGCTTGTTGAGACTGAGGAGAATGTTGGCGAGAAGAATCAGCGCCTTCTGGCCACCCTGCTGGGGCTTAACAACCCACCAACACGGGCCAGCCTAGTGAAGGAGCTGGTAAGTCATGCTTTTGTTCTGCACCGTAATTACTTTCTGGGAGGCTAATATAATCCCTGTAACGTCATCACGCAGGAATTGCAGAATTGAAGTTGATTGTAAGTAATAATTTAGAATAGCAGGCTCGTTAGAATATAAAACTGGGGGAGGTGACAGCATTCTCATTCACAATAACTTACTGGACTAAAGGAACACTGAAGGTAGACTGACTCTGTCTCAGTTGGATTGCTCATCTAGAAACCTCGTAATGTTTGTTTCATTGCAAGCAATAGTTCAGCTGCAGAGAAATTATCATTTTTTTAAGCAGGGAAATTGTTAGTGTGTGCATGAAAAAAGAAAAAGAAGAAACACACATGCGCAGCATAGAGATAGAGGGTGAGAAAAGTGACAGAGGTTAAGTAATGTAGTGGCAATGGCTGTACCAGGGTGATGAATTTTTTTGTACTGCCCTTAGCAAATATACCCATGTAGTTGCATCTGAGGGCATGTTGTACCAGGTGCACTGCCTGAGCAGGGAGTGTGCCACCTTCCCATAAAAAGTGCTGACACGTAGCACTAGGAAAAGCCAGAACAAAATAGGGCTAAATGCTTTTTCTTTCATGTTCATGTTAAAATTCAGTGTAACCTTTTATTATCAGTGACTGACCATAACTCATAAGTTATAAAAAAGGCATGTTAATAATGCATATCTGGCAACTCGTGAATTCTACGCATGTTTTATGAATTTGCACTCTTCAAACAGTTTCATCGCTTTTATCTGTATACAATTAGGTACATACAAGACTCATCGCTATGCAATTTGTGGGTTCGCGCTGAAGGCAAGTTGAAAGCCGCTGTTCAAACTAACGGCATGTGTCTGAATGTCGACAGTCATTGACACATGGGCCAGAGGGGAAGGGCCAAGAACGAAGCGATGTACCTGCCGTGAGGTGTCTGTGTGTTAAGAGGCATGCAAACTTCTAGGGGTGGTCGAGAAGCAAGGACGACTGGTTCCAACAGGAAGTCGGTTCCAAAACCTGACATGGCGTCTGCCTGCCTTCTTGCCCACGTATGATGATCACCTGTTTAAACTGTGTACATATTGTTGCTATTGTAACGGGCATACGGCCGGGCACGTTCATGTGCAATTCGTAGTAGAAATGTGCTGATGGACACATACCTGTATCCATGAAGGCTAGTTTGAATTCACGGTGCATCTATTTCAACCTTATCTTCAATAAAGAAAGCGGAACAAGCACTTGGATTCATGCGAGGCACACCACCGTGTCGCGTCTTGATGACACAGCCTTTTAAGGTTAGCGTTGCAATCAATATCTTAGACCATGCCGCAGCGCAACTGACTTGCAACATTCGTGAGCAAAAAATAAGTCTGCTTTCATTTGTTGGAAACAGCCTTGGAGAAGCAGATCGTTCAGTTCCAGCTTTTCACGATCTCTGGAAACTCTCCGAGACATGCTGAACTCTCAGATGAGCTTAGGTAGGCATATATTATATTTTTAATTATTGATACATCAAACTCGATATATTTTGGATCATCTTTTAAATATAACTGTGATACGTATGTGTGAAAGACACTATGATGTGTTGCTTTCTATGGTTACAAGTTTGTTGCTGCTTGAGTGCTGTGTGAAACAGTAAGTAATTATCATTAAAAAGTATATGCCCAGATAAAGCATTAAAAAAGATTGCCAATCCCCCCCTTCTTTTCTCCCTCAGTGTTCTTTTCCGAGCTTTCCGCGAATTTTAAAATTTACAAGGCGGCAAGTATGGTTATGGGAACTGAGACACATTAAAAATTTTTTTGCTATATGCTCATGACATCCTCAAACAAACAGTATCTGCATTGGACCCGCTTGGGTCTATCAATAAACAAAGATAACATTGCATTCTGAATAATCACATACTCAACCTGGTGAGTCTTGATAACTTTTTGAACAGGAATGGCCCAAACATGTCAGAATAGTTTGAAATTTGTGACATCGTACTAACATACCAGTGCCGTAACGAGGCTTGAAAAAATGCTTCATACTATGGAAAGAAGTTTGCTGTGTTGTCTGTTGTCATTCTTTCATATTTAAAGGGACACTAAAGGAAAATACAAAGTCGACGTGGACTGTTTAAATACCATTCCAGAAACCTCACAACGCTTGTTTTGTGCCAAGAAAGGACTTAGTTTATCAGAAAATTGCATCTCGAGGGTCCGCATACCTCTTTCGAAATTCAAATCTCCCACCATTGAACCGGGGGAGTGGTGACGTTGCATACGCAATCGCCACCCTTTGCTGCCATCGGTGAGTAAAACGCTCAGCACTACATGTACAAAGCAGCACTACATAAATGTACAAAGGTATTTTCATGTGATTGTGAAAGAAATTAGTTGTCCTAATTATTTTTTCATAGTTGCAGTCATTGTAAGTGCTGTTTGAGTAGATTTTGGCACTTAGCAGTCTATAAAGAGCTAAATATGCTACAACACAAAGCTTTTTGTGAAAATTTGTTGTGTAAAAAAGTGCCCACAAAATCACTCTAGTTCTTAAGTTCTGTCCTACACAATGGCAAAATATAGTAATTATACAGAAACAAATGGCATATTTGAAATCTGCTTGTAATGATTTATAAGTGGGTGGATTTTCAAATTTCCAGTACAAATATTTTAAAAAATGTTGTTTGAGGAGCGTCTCCCTTATAGTGGGGCTATTTGATAATTTACAAAAGTGTTCTAGTGCACCTTTTAGGCGCGCTATTTATTGTTAACAGTGGACAAGTGTGTACCCGTAACTTTGTCATGGGCCTTGAGATTTTGATGCTGCCACTCTACTGGATCAATCGAAAGTTGTCATGGTCATTGAAGCTGCCCCTGTAGTAGCCACAACCACTTGGCCCCTCTGTCTATAGACTCTAAGACGGAGGCCGTTGCAATGCCTGTGACACTGCTGTAAAACAATGTTGCTTTTGAATCCTTTGCATTTACTTCAATACCAGTGCTTTTCTTACACCAAATTAAAAAAAAGTGGTCTATTGCAGATATACACAATGAGGTGGTCATTACTTCCGTGAGAAATCAAAAAGATTAACTTTTTAATTAATTACTTTACGGCACATATTTCTGTCTGAATTGTAACGGGTGAGTCAGCAAGGCGAGCTTACACTTGGAAACTGAAGACACCAGTTTTTGAGATGCATTGGTGTGCTAGTTACTTTTGTGATTCAGTGCATAAAACAGCCTTTTCATTAAATAGTGAGTGGAACAACAGTGAATTTGTACAGTAAGTTTAACTGTGTATATCTCAAAACTGGCGTCATCCTAAGAATTCATTCCAACTCTATATGCCTTGCAAACGCACTAGCATCGTTTTGTATATTGATATGTGTGCCATAAAGTAATTACCAAGTTAATTAACGTAAATATATTAACTATGCAATTACACATATTTATTTATAAAATAATGGCCTCCTTATTAATGAATTTATTTAGCTCAAGGGTTAGAATTGTGCAATCCTGCCACAGGCAGTTTTTAATTAAGGGAAGACTCTGCCCTTTAGAGCTGAAAATTGACAGATATACTTTTTTGTGTCCAGTTGTTCTAGATTGCGTTGAGCATTTATGCTTGCTTCATTGGATCCCCGTATCATCCTTCATTGATTTAGCCTTTTCCATAATCACCATAAATGCATTGTGAAATGTTTTTGGTTTCCTCAATACAGCATTTCTGGCAGTGTCACAGTTTTGGAGTGATGACACCTCTGCTTCTAGTTATCCTTTGCAATTTTTTTTTAAGCAAACAGATTGCAGTAGGCATAAAATGTAGACAGATATTGTGACAGAAATTTTCAAGAATAGTTTGTCCTGGATGTTACTTCTGGGTTCATATGTTAAAAAATTTCATGCGCTACACACTTTGGCTCAATTTAGTCCAGAGAATTTATTCTTATATCACTGCATACTCTGATCATTCAAGATCATTTTTTTATGTCAATCTTTATTACACTCTATAGTATATTTTTATTTTTATTTTATTTATTTTCAAATACTGTTGGCCGTCTTGGCTGTAACAGGGTGGCTACAGCAAGGTTGCACATAGCATAGCAAATGTAAACACTTTACAAATGTAAATTGGACATAAAGCAATGAATGTTGGAAATACAATGCAAAACAAATAACGAAATACAATAGTTTGGCTAAGAAATACATGTTTCTAACATTGTGACAGTGATATTGGAAGCAGCATAAAAGAAAGACTATGGTATGTATTTCTAGAATAGTGTGACAATATTTGCACGGCACTACTAAGATTCAATTTCATAAAAGGTTTTTAACGCGTTCTTCAAAGATTTTAATGCTACTCGACTGCAAAACAGACGCCGGCAAACTGTTCCATTCCTTAATCGTTCGCGGAAAAAATGAATAAGCATACATGTCCAGATATGCTTTTGGAATTGAGAACATGCAATGATTGCTTGACCTGACGTTTCTAGCCTGCCTGGCAGCAAGATAGGGTGTGGTTTCAATATTGAAGTGGCCTTTTGATAACAATAAAAGAAGTCTAGCCAACTTCCGTCGTTGAGCCAGTGGAGGCAAATCAAGCAACCGAAGCATTTCGCAAACAGAGTCAGTACGATAATACCGGGAAAGAATGAACCTTGCAGATTTTCTCTGCATCTTCTCAATGCGGTTTATTAATGCTGATTGAAACGGATCCCAAATGACACTGGCATACTATAACGTTGGTCTAATGCGAGTTAAATATGCAAGTAGTTTGACAGGTGTCGTTGCTAGCTTTAATTTTCGGCGAAGGAACCATAACTTTTTTTCTGCAGCTCCACAAATTCTGTCTGTGTGATTTCCAACTTAAGTCTTTCGAAATTGTTAAACCTAGGTATTTTATCGTTTCAGCTTCGGTTAGAATTGTTGAGTTCATCTCATAATTACACTTAATAACATGCTTTGTCTTGTTTGTAACTCTGAGCATGACTGATTTAGATTCGTTAATTTTCATTTTACTTCTACAGCTTTAAGGGCTTGACTAAGTGACGCCTGATCGTTTTGGTTATTGATTTCACGATATAATAAACAATCGTCTGCAAATAACCGGATGGTTATGTCATTACTTATGTTATGAGCAATATCATTTATGTAAACTAGAAAAAGAAGTCCTAAAACGGATCCCTGTGGAACGCCTGAGGTTATTTTTAATTGGTTAGATTTGTTACCATTTATTTCAACGTATTGTGTCCGATCTGTAAGATATGAGCGGGTCCACATAACATCATAATTTATATTCATTTCCATTAGTTTTTTAATTAATTCATTATGTACGACCAGATCGAAAGCCTTCGAGTAATCTAAAAATATAGCGTTGACCTGCTTTCTATTGTTCAAGGAAGCTGAAAAATCGTTGATCATTTCTATCAACTGTGTGACAGTCGAAAGGTGCTGTCGAAATCCGTGCTGGTTGGGAAAAAAAGCTTTCTTGTCTTCAAGGTAGGTGTAGATTGACTTTGAAACAATGTGTTCAAGTAGCTTGCATCATACACACGTGAGTGAAATTGGCCGATAGTTTCCAATATGTTACCTTTCACCAGACTTGTCAACCGGAACCACTTTTGCGACCAGCCAGTCATCTGGGACCCGTTTTTGTTTCAGCGAAGAATTAAAAAACGATGTCAAGATAGTGAGCTATTCATTCCGCATATCTGCGCAGAAAGGCATTTGGTATGCCGTCTGGACCTACAGATTTCTTATAGTTAATTTTAAGCAAAAGAGCTACAATGCCTTCATGCGAAGCCTGAATATTAGGCATTGGTGATGTGTACGGGGATTCTGGAGAGAGAGGAGAAAGACCATCTGCAGAAATGTCAGTAAAGACAGATTGAAAAAAATCATTAAAACATACTGCCATATGCGAGTTGTCCGACACAAGTTCGCCATTAGCAACAATGACACTTGGACCTTCGTTATTATGCGACAAATGGTGCCAAAAAACGGTGCGGATCGTGCTTCATAAAATCAGTTCATGTCACGTCATAGTAATTTGTTTGAGCAGCATCCAATAGTTCAATAACTAGCTCACCTCCAAGCATGTTGTGAACTTTCTTAATTTTGTTGAAGTTATTTACTCTGCAAGAAGAAAACTGAACGTATCTTAAGTTAGCACATAAAAATACATCAATTAAGTAAGTTTCATCAAAATCTATCCACACACGCACAAAAAGTATAAAATGCAGGGTTCCCCTTAAACATTTGGTGCACGTTAAAAAAAAAAACATATATAACACTATATATAAAATTATTCACCCCCCACGCAGGAAAAAAAGAAACAGTAGTACTGTCAGAAAGAGTTGATTTATTACCTATTATTTTTAAAAGAACAACATTCTTTGTCTTGTCTGAAACAGTTCATTTTTCCAAGACTTCGTTATTGTGATTCATTGCAGTCAGACATTCCACAAAACAAATCTTGTATTTTTTGGCATTGGAAGGCCATCAGCCTACTAGGGTCAGGCTTAATTCAGTGCTTCAAGCAGAAATGAGGGTGTGCTTTCTCCTTCCTGTAAAAAGAGAAGACAAATCACTATATACAGCTTGCCTGTCATCGGTAGATAAGAGCAGCATATCAACAAAAGGAATACAGTCTGGAAGTGCTAAAGATGAATCATACTCCGAAACGTTTATAATGCATGAATAACCTGGTCACAAAAGCAAGTCATGTGCAGAAACCAAGGAATAAAGTGGCATTTCATAGTGCCTAAGGTTTACTTATGCACAAATTCAACTTTCTCGTTTGCTTGCATAAATGGGGTGCATGGAGGTTGCAAGCTATCACAGTGTGGCATCTGTGGAGTGCATTACGCTTTACTAGGATATGATTTCGATATTGACAGGTGCGCCTTGGTGTGGTTGGCCTGGCACCTCCCCAACTTCAGGAGCTATACCGCTGGCTGGAAGTGGACTTTCAGCCTCTCAAGTTGTGCGGGCGTGTCATGCAGTGCTTTGACTTTATCAACAAATGGGAAGAGTGCTCTGAAATCCGCATGTATGTGTCTGCTCTGCAAGATATCACTGTCATGCGACTACTGAAAGAGGTGTGTGTTGTAGGTACATGCAACCATGTGGTTGTCAATAGTGCGTCTGTGTTGCAAGTTTCTGTTTTCGTCATTGGCTGCAGGTGTCGCAGGTTTACCAAACCATAGAAATCAAGCGCTTGCTTGAGCTGGCCCCTTTTGCCAGTGCCTTTTACTTGGAGAACATGGTGGTGGATGCCGTGCGAAGAAATGACTTGCAAGTCCGCATTGACCATAAACGTCGATGCCTGCACTTTGGCTCCGAGCTTAGCGTCTCTCAGCAGGAGGAAGTGGTTGAAGGGCCACATTTGCAGGGGATGCCTAGTGAACAGATTCGCTGTCAGCTTGTCAAGCTGTACTCTGTCCTGCAGCGATCAGTTCATCTGATCAGGCCAGAAGAGATTAAGGTGTGTGATTTACTTTGACTAGTAGGTTTTCATATTTCTTTCGACTTCTGCATTGTACACATTTCCCCCCTTCCCTTTCTAGGACTCTACAAAAGAACTAAAGATGCACATCATAGATGCATACCGCCTGGTTTGCAAGAAAGAGCACAAGAAGATTCTGGAACGCCAGCAAATTATTGAGGCTCGCAAGGAGATGCTGGAGAACCTCACCTTCCAGCGAGTGGGTGACCACTTTTTCTGCTAAAGCTATACAATTTCTAGCACCAGTAAATATATCTGCTAAGCTGGTAATGTTTATATATATATATACACACACACACTGGTATGTTCACTGCAGGCAATTTGTTGGTTTTGCAGGAGGAAGAAGAACGCAAGCAAATGGAGGAGCGACAGCAAAAAATGCGTGAGGCAGAAGAAGAACGCATAGTGCGTGAGGCAGAGGAGCGTGCCAAACAGCGTAGCCAGCGGGAACAGGACGAGATGAAGAAAAAAGTGGTGCTAGAGAAGATTGAGCTGCTGCGCAAGACTGATATTGGGGCACGCATATTCGAGGGATTGGAGGAAGAGGAGCTCGAGCGGCTTGACCCCGAGGAAATCTTAAATCGGCAGGTGGAACAGTTGGACCGTGAACGCAAGGAGATGCAAACAAAGTTGAAGAAGCAGGAGCGAAAGGTGGACTATATGGAGCGTGCCAAACGTCTGGAAGAGATCCCTCTGTTGCAGGAGGCTTATGAGCACTTCAAGCTTGAAGACCAGAAGTTCTGGCAGCAGAAAGAAGAAGAACGTATTCGGTTACAAGTACAAGAGCGCGAAGTTGCACTCCAGCACAAGACGAGGCTGTTGCGTATGCGCGATGACAAGGAGGAGTTCCTGAGCAAGCTGACGCAGGACCGCTACTCCGTCTACAAGGAGAAGCGCCAGCAGTTCGAGCAGCGGCTTGAAGAGGAGCGCCGCAAGAGGCTGGCGGCTCGCAAAGCCGAGCGCAAGGAAGAGAGACGCGAAAAATTTCTGCGCGAGCGCGAGGAGGCACGTCGTCGAGCCGCCCTGGAGGAGCAGAAGCGCATAGAGGCTGAACGATTGAGTAAGCTACGCGAGATGGAGGCCATTAAGCTGGCACGTGAACGAGAGATTGAGGAGAAGCAGCGGAGGATGGAAGAGGAGGAGCGCCAACGTCAAGAAACGGAGAAGATACGGCAGCTGCCTACCCGCACCGAGGAGATGAGCAGCTGGCGCAAGCGGTGAGATTTTTGTCTTCCATTGTTATGAGACTGTAACATTGTCATTTGGTTAGTCTGTTTGATCCAAGTACACTGTTACTTGGACTAGCAACTAGTTCATACCAAGGTGCTGCAGGTTGTTGCTAATATTTTGCATTAATTTTTACTTTCCTGTAGAGACGAAGAACCAGAGCGTAAAAACGATTCATGGAGAAGTAAGTAGCCAGCTGAGTTTAAGGGTGAGCAGTGAAAACTTGCAATTATTATGTATGTGCGCTTATTTTCCTAGGTCGTACTCGTGACAACCGTGAAAGTGAAAAGGAATCCTTTGGAAGGAGAGATCGTGACAATGAGAAGGATCGCGATAATGAAGACAACTGGCGCCGAAGGAGAGAGCTCGACGACGGTGAGGGTTAAAAAAATGTTTTCAGGTGTAATGGTAGCCAAAAATTCACTGTGACAGTTCTTAATGCGACATGTATTTTTTCAGTTTATTTGCAGTTTGATTTTGGTAAATGAATGATTGTTTGCAGAGCCCCCGCGACCACGAGCACCAGAGTCGAGCTGGCGCAAGGCTGAACCGGACACCGAAAGGGGCAGTTCCTGGCGTCCTAGTGGAACTTCATGGCGTCCTTCGGACAATCGGATGCGTGATAGTGATCGCCGACCCAGAGACTTTGAGGATCGTGGTCGTCGAGACTATGGCGAAGACCGTCGCCCTCCTCCTCCTCGGGACTTTGATAGAGAGGACCGTGGTGATCGTCGTCCTCCCCGGGAATTTGACAGAGAAGATCATGGTCGCCAAGAGTTTCGTAGGGACTTTGGGCGTGCCAGAGAGTTTGGGGATGATCGTCCTGCCAGGTCTGGGGAGAGTGACAACTGGCGTTCTGGGCTCAAGGAATCAAGAGGTGGTGGTGGGCCTGGCTGGCAGTCGGATGATAAACGTCCATCTCCACGAAAAGGTGAGGCAGCACAGGGAGGCACAAGAAAATCTTAGCCCTGCATCTCAGCACTGCTGCCTCAAACCTTTACTTCACCGCAGGGAAAGGAGGTCATAGACATGCCGATACATGTTTGTTTCTGGAGTAGTAGCTTTTGTTTTTCTCTTCGTAAATGGTGGCATGACCTGGATAAGGTTTAGGTTAAGTCTTGCCTTTGCAAGCCATGGTCAGGCTCAATGCAAATGTGTGCTTGTTTAGCCGCGTACACAGAAAAAAAAAAAAAGTATTTGTACGTGGACTAGAACCACAGGGAATATTCTGTGCAATTTAAGCACATTTGCTAAAACTTTTTTTTTCTGGTAGCCACCACCAGCTCTAAGTTTTTAGGCAGTTTGTTGCCAAATGAAATGGATAGCCACCAACCTCCACGACATGCATGGTCACCTGCCAACTTTTAGTGGCAGGTGAAGTAGAACCACAACATTCTACACAAATTTGTGGAGTGGAATAAAATAGCTTCATGGAGTATTCCCCAATCGCATGCATTTTCCTGTATTTCTTGCCCACCAATAAAATTGTTCCGCAATCTTACGAAATCGTAGCCTCAGTCATTTTACATATTTTTACCTACCAAATAAAGGTATATCAACTTCAACAATTCCCCAATTTTATTAAATTATAGCCCCGTATTTTTTGCCTACCCGTAAAGGCAGGTGGGCTAATTCTGTACATCTTACACTAACTGGCAAAATATCAATATTGACGGTTTAACCAGATACTTGGGTATGCAAATTTTTGCAGCTGTCCATTGCATCACATGCATGGCTGTAGATTTTGAAAAACTTTCACCTCTGCACCGATGATCACATTAAGGCAGACTTCCAAACCAATGAGGACTTGTTCATGAACATTTTCTTACACGAATTGGCAAAACATCAATATTGCTGATCTTGCCAGATACTGGGTTAAAACTTTCTGTAGCTAACCTCTTCACCACATGCATGGGCTTTAATTTTAAAATAAAGACTATTTACAGTAAACTTCATCTTTTTCACCTCTGCACAGATGATCGCATTACTGGCTCCTGGAGAGACAAAGAAGACAGGCCAAACAAGCCCCATGACGATGCCGATGAGGGTGGCTGGAAGACAGTCCACTAAATCAAGTCTTACCATCACTTTGACCAATAATATTTAAAAGTTGACAGTATAGACGCTGGCCTACTAGAGCTGGCAATTATGCTTCGCTGCTGAATGGGTGGGAAAGTGCAACATCGTCAACAGTATATTTTACTTCTGTTGTCCGCTCCATGTGCACTTCAAGAATCACTACAAGACTTTATTGTCATTTCTTTTTTTTCAGCATTTATTCTGAATGATTAAATTGGTGCAGAAACAAATACGTTGTAATAAGTGTCGCTGTTTTGTAGCCCAATCATTTAAGCTTTAGCAAGAGAGAGTCGGGGAGGAAGCATGGACATAAGTATTCGAAGCTCAACATTTAGGTAATGTGTACAGAAATCTGCTTGTTCCACAAACCACTGTGAAAACCTTTCACTGCTAGAAAACAAGTCTGCAATCCTTGACACGATGCCATATTTTAAAAACTAAAGCCTGGCATGTAAAAACCTCTAACCATCTTCAATAAAAATCTGGATTCAGTCCAAGCACTGTGGGCTGCAGATATATCTTATATCTACTGTACAAAAGAACAAGTCAACAATAACAAACAACCACTATGTACATCAAACTGCATGGGGAGCAGTCAACGTGGAATGCTACTCGTTAGCACGCGTGCGCCGTTTTTTTGCCACTGGCTCTTCAGCAGGCAAGCTTATTTTCTTCTTCCTTTCGTCCTCCTGAAAAGTAGAAGTGCGCGCACTGATCGAACTGACCACCCAGGATTTCCACTGCCATGTGGTCTAGCTAAGCCAACAATACGTGGTTTTAATAAAAATATGCAAAATTTAACAGACATCCATGCACTGCACACACTTTAAAGGGAAGCTCCAATGTATTGACAACACCATTCTACTTGTATTTGTTTCATGCTACCTTGTAGGAGGTGCAACACATGCAGCAATGTAAATGACATACTATCTACATGCAAGGCCAAAGGCACCTGGATTATTTGGATCTTCCCTCTAAAGTGACCATCAAATTGTAACAGTCGTGACAGCCAAGCCACTTTTCACAAGAAAGCAAGCATATAGCACAAAATATGCATGGAAAATTTACACAATGACTCGTAACAGACGGCACACAATACAAGATTGTGTGCCATCTGTTGAAAGTCGCACAAGAGTTCTACAAAGTGCTTTAGCAAAAAGCCAACTTGTCATGCTCCTACAGTCTACTACATCTGCAAGCTAAAAATGCACATGTTGCAAGAATATACAGGATGTCACATGCTTTCTAAATCTACTACACAAATACTTAAAAAATGCACAAAACCTTCATGCTCGATAACAGCTACAAAAATGTTTATAATAGTTACAAAGAACAAACAATGCAGGAACCATGCTCCATTCATGCAACACCCACTTGTTCACAACCAATAAAAGGCAGAGGTATAGAATCGACACTGACCCCCATTAGTATGGCAGCAGTTGCATCATTGAGGTGATTATTTTTCACTAGTTTTGAATACTGTGCCACAAAGCCACCTCAACAAAAATAAACATGCCGGCCAAAGGACAGGTAGCTATCTACACATGATGCCTTTAGTTGCATGTTTTTTTTACAGATGCAAATAAGTACCATCCAGTCCTGCAGAGCATGGACCAGAGTTGACCCTGGGCCGTTTAATAAGATTTGTGTTGCCCTGCCCAAGTTATAAAACTTCGTACTTGGAGGACTAAGGATAACACAGGAGGCACACCTTTGGCCATGCATGCAATGGCTATTAGGTTTACAGTAATAGCAGATCAAGTGGAGAGAATTTAAAGGCACTGTAATATCATTGGCCTGTCTACATGCAGAAAATCTAAGACAAACAAAAAATGAATGCCTTGTGAAAAAAAAAAAAGCTAAAGTAATACATGCAGGATGGTGACCCATTTGCCTATTCTGATTATTTGGATCATAATAAAGCAACCAGAAAAACAATTTGCAGCAATATTGTAACATCGCTTAAAACCTCATTGCAGGTACAATTTTATTCACAGTAGAATTGGAAAATAGCCCACATGCAGTATATACCCAAGAAAACACCTATTTTAACTCAACAGTACAACAATGGGCGGCTGTACAAAGTTGCATAAAAAGTGGATAATGTGTCTGCTTGCACACAGTGCCATTTTTGTTTTTAATATAAATTAAGCTTTACTTTCATATGCAAGTATGACACATGTACCACTGCACTGCAGCCAAGTGCTTTTAATATTGGAGGACTTGCACGACTAAAATGTTTGCCAACCTGCAGCAGGCACATTGAGCCCCAGTTAGTGAAAGCAAGATGTAGCAGGTCAGGCCATTGAGCCATTCTGCATGTGTGCATTGTGTGCGTGTCTGTATTAAGACATTGAACAATCGTGAAGGCAGCTGGTTTTGCCAAATTTCAAGATACCATAGTTTTCATTGATGACTGCCAAGTAAGTATGTTGAAAAATGCACCAAACCAGTTTGGAACGTATATTTCAGAACTTCCATTTTGGAATGTGAAAACATTCCAAAATGAAAGCTACCCTCAAAGGCAGTGCCCGACAGCCTTTCAAAGGGTACAGTTCCGGCCATTTGACAAAGGTCCCACTATTGTCTGCAACACACATACAGCAGCTCAACAAGGAGTTCTAACTTTGCCACTTGCCAGCATGTAGCATTCACAAGGCTTAAGGTTTGGATGGCATGTATACAAACAGAATATTGAAGCACTGATCACTAGTAATGTTTTGTCATTCACTTTATATATAACCCACCACTTATTGTACACCTACATCCTAAAAAGTTTCATTCTGGATTCTGGCTTGACAATGCATATCCTACTATTAGGAAGTGCAATCTGAATACATCATGTGAGTCTATTCTTTCAGCTAAAAACCAATATCAAAGATGCTTCTCGGACCAACAGAGCAATTGGCTAGAGCATGCTACATTCACTGTTCCTGCCTCGCACGGCCAACAGCTAGATGCTGGAACTGCCACTAAAATTACCCAGCTGTTTCCACATCTGGTTTCTCAATTTATATGCTATTCAATATGACAACACTGCTCCAGATGTCATATATGAAAACTTATGTCCCAGTGTAGCAGTTCTTAAAAGCTCTTTCTGTATAGGCCTTTTTATCGGGCAAGGAGGAAAGGGCAGCCTTTCCTCCTTTCTGGCTTGTGTGAGCCGGCACAGCACTGCTTGAATGTGTTGCTGTCGCGTGCTGCAGAGCAAAGTTGTTTTAGCTCATTATCCGTGAAATTTATGCGATGTCACTTTATAGAATGTTGTCAAAGAACCACTGTGTATTCTTTCAGCGCAGCAGTAACTATAGTACGTGGAAATTTGTCTTAGCCGTGCAAACGTGCGACATGCAACATCAGTCTCGATGTGCGTATGTGTTGTGAACTATTTTGGCTGTACCAGTTTTCCGTCAATAAAGAGAACAGGCATCTGTGAATTGGAAAATATTCTCACTATCTGATTGCCTGGGGTGGGAACTAAAGCAAAAGAATGCTTAAGTACGGCCAAACCAACATGATCCCAAAACATCTAAGCACCAATAGTTATAAAAAATTTGCATCAGCCACGAGCATCGTTCTCATGCATTTCATGTCTAGCAGACTTAAGACCACTATGTCGCTATGGCCTACATTAGCCTCCTGTATGAGGCCGATTGCATTGCTCAACACAGCGCACAATGCGGTTGGTAAACCAGCATGATACATATAAGCTTTGTGCTTTGGCATTGACTTTTTGTCCTCCTGTAAAGCATTAATATTTAAAGTGCGATCACATAAAAATCTTGCGGATCCCACACTCTATGGGAATGGATATAAGCCAAGCTTTCTGTGCTGTTTGCTTTGATTGACGATAATTAGTGGTGAAGTTCACAAGAAATGTTTATTTATTCAAGGTTTAGTGCACTACCAGAGTGATGAGTTAATGCTAAACGTTACCTTGCATGCACCACTGCTGTTTGTGTAGCACCCAGAACACACAGTCAAATGGTGTTTGCTTGAGGTGTTGTTAAGTGCAATTATTCATAACCACTGATAAGGTTAGCATTGTCATTGCCTCGCATAGCACATCACATCGTGGCAGAAGTGTTAAACTTTATTTGAATTATGGGGCTGTAAATGCCAAAACCAAATCAGATGAGGCACGCCGTAGTTGCAGACTCCGGAGTAATTTTGACCCACTGAAGTTCTTTAACATGCACCTAAATCTAAGCACACAAAGCTTTTGTATTTTTGTATTTTGTACAGCAGCGGGCATAGAAGTATTGATTTGTACATCTACACACTACGGTGCTTTAAGGGGGGACACAGCCCTCGAAACCGAAAAATCGCGAAAAAGTAGATTTTTGGAAAACAATATTTTTGGGTAGTATTTCTCATAAACTACCTGTTCTGTAATTATCAGCACCTAATTCAACCACAACGTACCAAAAAGAAAATGCTACTTTTGAGGCCACCGCAGCGCACAAAACACGCGCAAATGCCAAAATGAAGTCAAACTTTGCGCGCGCGCAATTCCCGGCCCATGCAGCCTGCCTGTGCCATCTTGGTGTTGTTTTGACCGCGAATTCTTTGTCTCTCTTTTGCCGCATTGCAAAATGGCATCGTTGGCGCGGTTGAGGCGCTATTGGCGTTTTCCCACGGTGCGATGCGGAGCGCTGATTGGGCGGAGCAGCGTGTTCAAATCCCGCGGGCTAAAGCGTGCCTGCCAGTGGCTGTTGCGCGGGCGGCGGCTGCTCCCTTTGATGCCGCGCCTGCCGTGCTCGCGTCGTCGTTGCCCCTTGCTCCGTTCGCCTCAATAGACACCTGCTGGGAGCTGCTCATCACCTTGCGCTATCTTTAACATTATTTTCTCAGCTTCTTTTCTCTCGCTAATTTTTCGCTGCACGCGATGCCGGCAAAGCCCAAGACAGTGCAGATGTTCGGTGCGCTGGAGCGCGATATGTGTCTTGTACAAGCATCGAACTTCCGATCTTCCGCAGTGAGTGCCGACTGCGTAGACACTTTTCAGCGCCGAAACTGTGTTGTCGGCTGTCGCCAGTCGAAAATCCGACACACTGAGTGTGCCTGGAGCCGCAAGAGCTAATTAGAAGCTCCGCAGGAGCTTTCTAATAAAAAACGTGTTCAACTTTAAGGCCTGTTTTCTCAGAATAGATTTTTTCGCTAGTAGTGGTGCTGGGGAAGGCGATATCTAAAGAACCGCTCGCTCTTTATATTTATATGCCGTTATTTTTCATCTGTTCCTGAATGACTTTGCCAGGGGGTAACAGGCTTCTTTTTTTGAGAGCTGGTGCAGGTAATTTATAATAAGGAATTAATTTTTGATGAATGTGGTCATTACTGGCTACATCAAATTCAAAGTTGTCTTAAAATTTTTTGGAGGAGAAATTAAAGAAAAGGGCTCTGTAGCCCCCTGGGATATCTATCAAGGGGTCATCACAGTGAATTTCAGCTTCCTACAATGACCTGGCATTTCTCCAGGCTCTTCCTCAGGCATATGCATAAACCACCTAGTTAGACCTCAATAACTCTGGAATGCTCACTGACCTGGAGAGGCAAAGCAGAAGGGTGGGTGTAAAAATTAATCTGCAGAAAACTAAAGTAATGTTTAACAGTCTCGGAAGAGAACACCAGTTTACGATAGGTAGCGAGGCACTGGAAGTGGTAAGGGAATACACCTACTTAGGACAGGTAGTGACCGCAGATCCGGATCATGAGACTGAAATAATCAGAAGAATAAGAATGGGCTGGGGTGCCTTTGGCAGGCATTCTCAGATCATGAACAACAGGTTGCCATTATCCCTCAAGAGAAAAGGGTATAACAGCTGTGTCTTACCAGTACTCACGTACGAGGCAGAAACCTGGAGGCTTACGAAAAGGGTTCTACTTAAATTGACAACGACGCAATGAGCTATGGAAAGAAGAATGATAGGTGTAACGTTAAGGGATAAGAAATGAGCAGATTGGGTGAGGGAACAAACGCGAGTTAATGACATCTTAGTTGAAATCAAGAAAGAGAAATGGTCATGGGCAGGACATGTAATGAGGGAAGATAACCGGTGGTCATTAAGGGTTACGGAGTCGATTCCAAGGGAAGGGAAGCATAGCAGGGGGCGGCAGAAAGTTAGGTGGGCGGATGAGATTAAGAAGTTCGCAGGGACAACATGGCCACAATTAGTACATGACTGGGGTAGTTGGAGAAGTATGGGAGAGGCCTTTGCCCTGCAGTGGGCGTAACTAGGCTGATGATGATGATGATGATGATGAATAGCAAGGGCTTGGTGGCGCAATCAACCGTCCCTTTCCAAAGGAGACGCTCATAACATCCATCCATTTATCCATGCCCTATCCCCCATAGAGAAACTCTATGCTATCCCCAACTTCTGTATCCATAGAGTACAGGAGAGGCCTTTGCCCTGCAGTGGGCGTAACCAGGCTGATGATGATGATGATGATGAACTCTGGAACTAATAAACACATCTTCATGAAACTTTTCAGTTCCTCATAGTTCGGTGGTGTGAACATGCCCTGAAAGTTTCATCCGGATATTCTACAAAAATAAGAAAAGTTCGGTCTCCAGGGTAGCCTCCCCCCTTAATGTGACTGTGTGTGCACGCCCTGCGTCAGTTGTTTGAAAAATTCGCGCGGTGCGTTTTTTTTTAGAAATAGTAGAGACGTACCGCACCATACCTTGAACTAAAATTTCTCCAGTTTGTCTGCAACCAGTGTTGAGTCTAGTAGTAACGTTTCCTTGCCTTTTTGAGTTGCCTTTTCCCCTCCCCCTTTGTATGAGAGCTGTGAGTGAAGAATGGCAAGGCTGTTATTCACTCATTTTGTGACTGCGTCGGTTTTACCCATTCTATGCCTCCTCTCTACCATTCTATCTACCTCCCCTCTGGACTGTTGCACGTTAGTACAAAGGAAAGCGCTGTTGTTTCTGCAATGCCTTTGCGGGAGGGTCACAGATAACTACAGATGTTAAGAGGGTATTTATTATGCTGATGTGATGGAAAGGCCCAAATTATTTTCTCATGCCGCCTTTCCACTCTGCCATGCTCCTGCCATGTATATACACGCTCTGAAACACCTTCCGACTCGGCATGCAAGACGGTGACAGCAGCAGCATGGAAAAGTCGAAAGAAGAGCAACAAAAGCTTCAATTTAAAAAGAATCTGACGGCTATTTGTAAGGACACAATTTCCGTGCATCGTAGAGGACGGGAACAACAAGACCAGCGGAAAAAAGATTGTTTTCACCCTCTTCTTCGTTTTTTGTTTTTTTACATGAACAGAAAACACACTAGTAAAAACTGAAATAAGACTTCGATTGATAATGCTGCATGCTTGTACCATGCACTATATAGAACTTATAGAATTTATGCTCTCACTTGTAAAGTTCTGTGTTCAATATTGTATACAATTATTTTTTTCGCATTCATTAATAACATTCCTTTGTTCCTATCTATGCTCTATGTAATTTTGTTGTAGTTCTTCCCCCATCACTCAATGCTCCAATTAGAACCTGTGATGTATTTATTAATAAGATAAATAAATAAACAGATCTATAATCCAGCATCTACCACTACTTTCAAAGCTTGTGCAGTCTGCAACCGGTCGCTTGACCATTTGACAAGTGTGATTCACACTGTATGGTATGGCATTATTACTAGCGAAAACTATTTTATGCGTGGGCAGAAACCTTGTCTAACAAATGAGGTGGTCACACAATGTATCTGCAGATAACAGTTTGAATGCTTGTCAAAGTAAACAGCACAACTTAATCCACAGCAAAATGGTACCCAAGCTGTTAGATTGTCATATGTTTCTAACTACTCATTGCTGATAAACCACAGCTTACAATTACAGTGAGCATACTGCATTAAGGTTACAGTCACGAAACAAATATTCAGAAATACACAACTGATCTCCGAGACTGATTGTAAGCTCAAATTAATGTGTGCGCACACATTACGCTGGGTGCTCCGTCCGGCTCAACGCCAGCAGAAACTCCGGTCCTACCAACTCAATCCACTTCAGTACATTTCACAGAATCATTTCCCATGTCAAAGATGCCCGCATCATACTAAATAAACCATGCAAGTGTGAAAACAACCACTGGAAACTTTCGCTTGCCCAAGCGAGCATGCTGACAGCCCATAGATAGGAATACTGCTTACATAATATGGCCGCACCCATGAAAAAAAAAAAATATATATATATAAAGAACTTAATTTCGATCAATTAGAACTTGTCATCTTCAGAACACTGCAATGTCGGTCCCACCATTTCGCGCATGCATGCACGCGTGCATGTATGTGTGTGTGGGTGCGTGCGCTGTGGAACTCGCCTGCACACTGAGCTTTTCACAAGTTGGCAATATATTAACATAACTACAGTATTAAGATGTGCATGGGGCTGCACATTAGTGAAAAGTTTGTTTCAAGTTTTCCAGTATGAGGATCCATTCTCACAGTGACTGTCAATATTACTAGCACTGAGGGATGCTGTCATGTGATGTGTTCTGCATCGCTTATCTGCGGTCACTAACCAGATACAGTAGCACTGCAAGAGTTCTACAAGTACAAACTATGTCATGGTTACTTCAGCTGCCACAGAGAACCAATTTCCTCTGTGGCCACTGCCCCACACAGAATTTTCTGCACTGAATATTGGCTTATGACCCCATTCCAGTTTTCTAAGCATGACAGCTCTAACATGAAAACACTGAAACTTTAAATGAAATACTACGCCGGAAAAAGCAATGCAAGATGAGAGGCACATCAAACGTAACACAAAACAGGTTAGAAGGAAAATATGAATAACTGTACAGTGATGTGTTTTCACATGCAGGTTCATGCAGAGCAGAAACAATGCAATCTGACATCCAGGAAAACGCAGTGAATGAAATTACATGAAGTGACTAAATACTGCATACTTTTGTGAGACATCAATAAATGTAAAACATTACTGGTCCTGAATTTGAATGGAGGCCCAAAAAGACACTACCTAAACATTGTATCTGCTCCCTTGTACAGCTGACACAAGATGGTTAATGAATACAGCAATATACCACTGCTATTTGCTCATCTTGCTCAAGCTATGTTCTTTGTTCCTGAAATCCTGGCATGTCACTATGTAATCACTCACCAGTACCATCTTCAAGCTCAAGGGCTGTGCAATGAGCAGTGGACAACAATACTAAGTCTTTAATAGTGAACACCGAAGCTGTTGTGAGAAAAAATATCATAGGCAGGCCACTTTCATTGTAGGAAATCCTCATGGTTTGCTACAGTGAAAGCTATGATACTTTCCATGTGTAGTGCTGAATATGTAGATGTAGCAATGCAGTGCAAATTGGTTGTGGGATTAAAAATAATTTCGAATCCCAGAGTCACGAAAGCAGCACAATGTGATTTGAGGCAGAAGAGTGTAATGCGATGTAAAAGTGCACTGTTCGACACTGCAGTTCCAGTGCGTTCTGTATAACACAAATGCCATGCACCTTCTCCATTTATGCACCATTTGACTGATGATCCAAAGCTGCAATTTAATTTCGAGCTCTGCATAAACAATTCAAACATTGTGTACTGTCAGGGGCAAATTAATTATGAATGGGAAAATTTGTATTCAAAAAGAAAATCAGGAAACTACACAATTTAATTCTAAGGTCCCAAAGCCACATGGCAGACATTGCAGTAGAGGAGATCAAGAAAATTGTTTACCAACTGGGGTTCAAGACGTGCACCTAAAGCATGACTAACTTTTAATTTATTCAAAATACAGATGTCATTTACTGTAACCCTGACTGGTACGTATCAGTCAGGCCTGAATTTTTCTGCTTACATTTCATATCAGTGATGGTACATGACCAGATGCTCATAATGTGTGCTTTAGCCAGCCTCCATTCACAAAAACAAGAACACATAAGGCAGAACAAAAAGTATTCTGAAATGTTTGCCTTCCATGATAGTTTTGCCACTGCGATAGTCACGTTCAATAAATCAAGCGACTGCTTACCTGTGACATCAGCGTGCACTACCAACAAGCGCTGTCGAACGCTTCATGTCACATGAGAGAACGTACCGTGCGAGTGCAGAGCGGCTCGGGTGTGTTGTTTTCAAATGTAGTGGCCGCAGTACAGGTTCTGCGCACCGACTATGGTTGGTTACGGCCGCTTTAGGTAAAATAAGCTGAATAAGAAAGTGAAATGTTTTATTTTAAATGAATCAACAAATATCGCCGTGAAACAATGCGTGTAAGACGCCACCAAAATGGCTACAAATTAACACTAACCTTTAATCTACTACACTACACCACCAACAGAACGCCAAAAGACGTGTTCATTTATTCAATATATGTCGAGAGCACCCATTGACACCATGATGTTAAAGTGACGTACGCCGGAACTACTAGATGGCGCTGTTTATTTTCCGGTTTTGATAAAACCGCCAATCAGCATGCGCCATTGGCAGAGGTGTGGCCAAGGCGATAGTTTCGTGGAAGGCGAACATTTCAGAATACGGGAACAGAATTGCAAAACACAACAAGCTGCACCACTCAACTACTGAAGCAGGTTTTCAGCCTGCTATCAGCTGGGAAAAGCATGTGAAATTACATTTTACGAAGATGGCAGATATAACGGAACTTTCAAGAATGGTAGAAAGCGCCAACTATACAATCATAAAAATGGGTGATAGCTACATTAAACATGGACTGCAATTGAATGAGAACTCCAGCATGTTACACAATCCTTGAAACAGATGATGGTAACATTAAATATGCTGCCTTTCACTGCAGTCCTCCCCAGGACTCTTAAAATAACAGTGTCAATCTTGCATTATTATTTTGGCAGTGAAGCCACCCTGGCCATGGATACCTTTGCTATAGGCTAAGTGGCACAGTATTGCAATTGACAGGGCTATTTGTTTGTGATGCATATGGTACTGATGCTCGCACCTTATTTATTTCCAGCATAATAGGCAAGGTACTGATGCCTATTTCCAGCATGATAGGCAATTCAAGAAGCAGGTGTTTACTATCATGATCAAAACACGAATGTTTACAGAAAATGGAGAGCGGTTTCACACTAAGGGGGCTGATGAACTTAAAAAAAAAAAAAAAAAGAAAACTTAACCTTTACAACTGACGAAAGTATTAGTGGTTCAAAGTTGATCAGCAGCCAATGGCTTAATAAACTTTTTCAGCTCCAAAGTAGGGAAAGCCAGCCAGTGATCAGACTGCATGAATTCCACAGGTGCTCCACCTTTCTCCTGACAAAGCATTCAGTCTGGCATTGGATAATAAAAGCCTTATATTTATCTGGCTACCTTGGTACTGTGACATGGCAAATGTAATGCAACATAACAAATGACACTCACTGACCTTGTCACATTCTCCATAGGCTGTGAGAAATGAAAACCATAGTTTCATATCAAAAAAATTGTGCGGGTCCCACACGCTGTGGGTATCAATGTAAGCGAAGCTTTCTGTGCTGTTTGCTTTAATTGACGATAATTAGTGGTGATATTGGCAGCAAATGTCTAATTTCTTCAACATTTAGGCCAACACAAGAGTGGTGAGTTTATGTTAAATGTTACCTTGCAAGCACCACTACTGTTTGTCTCCATAGCACACAGAACACAGAGGGAGAGGTGTTAGCTTGAGGCATTGTGGTGCGCCGTATTTCATAACTTCTGAGAGGGTTGAGCATTGTCATTGCCTCACATGGCACATCGCATCGTGGCAGACGTATTCAACTTTAATTGAATTATGGGGCTGTACGTGCCAAAACCACAATCGGATTATCAGGCACGCCATAGTGGCAGACTGCGGATTAATTTTGATCCCGTGATGTTCTTTGCCACCTCCCCTAAATGTAAGTGCACAAATGCTTATTTCACCCCCATCGAAATGCAGCTACTTCAATCGGCATTAAATCCGCGACCTCGGACAATGCCATAGCCACAAAGCTACTGCGGCGGGCGCAGAGGTCTTGATTTGCGACCACTTCCGCAGTGTCGCCTATCTATCTAGCTTCCCTCTGGACTTGCACGTTAGTAGAAAGGTAAGCACTGTAATTTGTGGTATTTGGTAAGCAAATTTGGTAAGCAAATTTCTGCAATGCTTTTGCTGGGGGCCACGGATATTACAGCTGTCAAGAGGCTAATTCTGGCGATGCCCAGGGAGCTCCAGAGGGCATTGTGCACATTCGACAGGGCGCAAAGGTCCAAACGAGCTTTTCGCCTCTCCTTTCACGTTTATACACATTCTAAACCATCCCCGATGCAGTGTGCAAGACAGCCACAGCGGCAGCAGCAGAAGTGGGGTGGGGAAGTCGAAGAAAGAGGCAAAGAAAGCTTCGCTTTAATATTAGAAGGAAAAGTTTAAAGTCCGTGGGACCAATATGACCCGCTTCTTTAAAAATAAACTGCTTGGCATTGAGAAATGAAATTGGTCGTCAACTATTCCTAAGGACTTCATTTATTTATAACATGCAAAAAATTTAAAGAGTATTGTCAAAAGTATGTGCTGTCCTACAAAGTGTTAAATCAGGGTTTAACATCATTTCTAACAAGGCTACTTCCTGAATAATTTTTTGAAGATTATAACTTACAAGAGAATGTAAAAACTGAAAGGCATTAAATGAAATAGGTCACAGGCACATATTCACAGGGAGCCTTGGGGCCGACGCCAGGGATCAGCGGTCAAGGAAGTTTTGGAGCAGGTTTGGAGCATGAATTGTCCGTTTTGGAGCAGTAAATACATGTTTTAGAGCAGCTTGGGAAAGGTCAATATGAGTGAAATACAGGAATATGAAGAAAAGGTATTCCTTATATGACTTTGCAGAACACTATTATGTCAAAGCAGATCAGTTCTCCGGAAGCTCGCAAGGCAAGCAAAATTCATGACAGGAAAAAATTGTCATTCGCTGGACTTTCACATGAAGCTACAAAGGAATGCCATTGTACAGGTTTCTTAGACACCACGATTAAATTACATACCGCATGTGCCAACTAAATGTGGCCAAGAAAAAAAACAACCGAAGGCTTCCCGTGAACAGCGCCCACTCTATGTTGACAGTGTTTATGTTAGCCAATTTTTTTTTTTCATTGTGAACAAGCAAGTAATATTTAATTTTAATGAACGAACATCTATTAACTAGCTTATTCAATAAGGTGTTAATAGAAAAGTTGTGGAATACACCGAAAAATTACCGATAACAGCATATATAAATGGGAAACAGTGTATAAACGGGTATGTAAATGGCAAAACCCTAAAAAGAAATAAGGTTATTTATGCTGCACTTTAGCTAAGACCCCCCACGATACTAAAATGCTATAAAACGTCAATTCGCCCTGTTCTATAATATGCTTCTGTCGTTTGGTTCCCCTACAAACAATGTAAAAAAAGCTCGCTAACGAAAATCTAACAGTTTCATTTGCCAAAATTAAGAGCCCAGTTTCCTACCAACACAGGCTCAACAATCTTTGAACATTGAGCCATTACTTTCACGTTATCACAATGAAGCCTTAGAACTTTTATATGCAATTGATAACTCCACCTCTTATGTTAATGTGATATAGTTACAATCAGAATGATTGTAACTATATCACATTAACTAATAACGCAAGTTGCACCCGTAGCTACCACACATTAAACATAACACCTATTTATGCTCATACTAACACATTCAAATACAGTTTTTTTCCAACATAAAATAGAGCTATGGAATTTTCTAACCAGTAACATTCATTCACTATCACTAAAATATTTTATAGCTACCAGTGGTAAGCACTTCACTAACAAGCAAAGGGCTTCTTTTTAATCATTCCTCTTTTTGTGTATGTCTGTGTTTTTAATGTGTATAGTAATGTATAATGTTCCCACTCCTGCTATAGCCCTATATTGGGCAGCAGTATATGCAAATAAATAAATAAATAAGTAAATAAATGAATAGATATAGCGACCTAGGTATTGTGTGGTCCTTCTTCCAGAAAAAAAGAAAGAAAGAAAAAAAGCCTGCAACAATTTTTTTATTTATTAATATTATTATTGCAATCTTTTTTTTTTTTTCAAATCCACGCGACAAGTCCCAGCACCAGTAATAAAAGTGGTCTCAGATGTAAACATCGTCATCAGTGTGTTGTGTATATTGCAAACGTGCAAACCTAGGCCACGGTCTTTTAATGGTGTGGAAAGCGAACCACTACAAGATCTCACTACTTCGAACTTTATAGGGACCGAAGATGCATGCCAAAAACTGCTGACGTGGTGGAGAAGCATGGCCACTCATTCCCTTCCCAGTGCCCCTATTTGACGAGGTTCATGAAAAGAATGCTGCGATCTTTGGTGCGATGAAGTGTTGTCACGGCCACAGCAGGTTCTTTATTGCTTTTATTTTTTATTCATTTCAAGGGCTTTCTTTCTCATTAAAAAAAAATCTTCACAAATATTAGGTTGTTTTAAATGCTGTTATTGGTGATTTCTCAACATCACCTACAACTTTTTCATCGACACCTCATCGATTACGTAAATTAATAAATTTATCTAATTAAATGTATTTGTGCACAATAAAAGAGAAATATTTACAGTGGCCACCATGAACAACACCCATCAAGGTACCATGAACACCGTTCACGTAGTGCCATCAGGTAATTTTTAATTCTTGGCGACCTTCAGTTAAGATAGGAGAATACCACAGAATAAATATGAAGTTGATGTACTGGTTATTGCACTTTGCCCGTAGTTCACATCGCTTGCCGAGAGAAAGCTTTAAGATATTTTTTAAAACAATAAAGGAATAAAAAAGTTCACTGGCTTTCCGCTCTGTGTCGTCCAACAATATTTTGAATAAGCTCGATTATTCAGACTTACTCACGGTTCCGACATAGGCGCCATAAAGACAGCGCAAAACAGCAACTGATATTTTGTGCACGTAACAATGGTCTATTAAAATTTTTGTACTCGATCTGCGCAAGTCACATCATGAACATTGTTGCCGCGAACGCCATTTCAGAGATTTGTGACTTTGCCAAACGCTTGATTATGACCAAAATTTGGCTGCTAAGGCTGACTAAATATAAAACTTTACGACCTTGGCTTAGATTCTATGATGGCAAGAGCCTGATCTTGTGCAGTGCGGACCTGCAGAAAATAGTGTAGCCTGAGTGCAAACTTGAGTGATGATTGCAGTTCCCATCGGATATTTGTGACCAAGTAGTTTCATGAAAGCAAGCAGGCAGTTTGTCGGAGTGCCGCGCAAACTATTATCCCGCCGACGAGACGTGGTGCACCTACGAAAAAAATTCACGTCAGTTGCACTGTCTTTGCCCATTAATCGACACACATGTACCAACAGGGTGCCAAACCGAGCGCTAAAATGTATAACGAAACTGATGAGCTACATGCTGAGCAGACTGTACAACTTTTCTATTATTATTGAAATGAAAATAAAAGAAAGAGACGACCTTATTAATTCAGCATGGCTTCCTTCACGACTGCGCCATGAAATGTGCGCTAGTTCAAATCATCCTTAGCTGGTCCACATATATACAGACACGTAACACTTTTAGTAAACATTTGTAATGTATTGTACAGCACAAAACATTCATTTTCTTCAGTTACTATTATGCCACCAAACATGCCACACTCCAAAGATGCGGATGCTGAAACGGATTGCTTAGGCTTGGACTGTGGGGCTAAGCGTTATCCAACACATGCCTAGGGCTGTGTGGTTGCCACTGAACACACACGTCCTGTTAAATTAGGCAACTTCATTTGAAGCTAGTGTTTTGCCGCAGGTTGGCACAGCTCAATGGTTTGGTGCAAGATGGTGCAGCACTTCCATCCCTGGCACCCCCACTTAATATCTTCGCCCGTTCTCGCAAGCAAAAGAGGAATACAAATACAAGCAATAATGTGCCCATTTCAATCCTGCACAAGTGCAAAGAAACTTAGTGCCCAACATGCTATCATAGGCAGGCATAAATTACCACTGAAGTCATAACTGCAACCCAGGCAAGAGCATCTAAAGTCAGCTTTGCGGTTTCTTTTCCCCATTGCTATAAGCAGGGCAATTTCATTGTGCATCCATGCATAGTGACAGAGTTCAGAGTGAACCGTTTCACAGTTGGCAGGCAGAAATATTGGTCCAATTATTCTAGTTCTGTTGAGGAACACTACTCGCGAGCCTTGTACATTTCCTATATCGACGATCTGTGAACCCCTTTTGAGCACTGCTTTGCAAATCACCGGACACCAGACAACAGCACTATACAGAGCTTGCAATTTTTCTTACCAAGGCACATAGACAAGGACAACCTTAAGTGTATGCAGCACAGCTTTGAATTATATGTAGAAGATACGAGAACAGCACATGATGCCATGGAAAAGGGGAGCGAGATATCTGGAAGGCAAAATGGGGGGCAGGCCATGCAAGGAAGAGCTACCACGCTATACGCAATGGACACACTAGTTCAATATGACAGAGACCTGCTCCTGAAAGTTCACACAATCCTCAAATTACTGACAGCAGTTGACACTCAAAAGACTAAATAGACATTTGCGGAACAAGACGGCTGAAGAGCGGCTCAATCGACAATATCACGTCCATTCACCAGGTACAGTCAGTGTCAACAAAGTTATCTCCAAATTTATGGTGAAGCACCGGCATATGAAAATCATAGTGTAAAGAGAATATTCGAAACAGGGACAGAACGACATCTTTTAAAAGAAAAAGGAACTGTATTTAATGCAGTGCCATCATTACAGTCATACTGTTAAAAGCCCATAGAAAAGATACAACTTGGCATAGTAGACTCAATCTTCTCATTGAATATTATTACACCTCCGATAAATCTGCAAGCGTATACATTGCGGTATTACTGAATAAAATACTATATGTGTAGTTAAGCTTGAACCCTAATCTATGGCTGTTGTTGCGTCCTGTTGCTGCATCTTTTGCCAAACTGTTGTACAATTTTGTGTTTATCTGGTGCGTGAAGAACGAAGCAATTCACAGAATGACGAACCACAGCTGCAAAAGATTTTTTAATATGTGTTGATTTTTTATATATATATATATATATATATATATATATATATATATATATATATATATATACTCCTTTAGAAATTTACTCATATATAATCAGCTAGACACCATTTATGATATAACACACCAAAGCACATTAAATATAGAAGAAGAAGCCCGTCTGAAGCATTTTTTATGATTATATTGAATTTAGCATTCCGATATGAGGTGTACAGAACATTATGCAGCTCCGAACACATGGTTTGAATCACTTGGGATTTGGAAGTGTTCAAATGAATTCGAATTTCAATAAGAGGCGTTCTTTTTTCTGTGTGGGGGTTATTCTAGTAAGCTACTGCAAAAAAATAAATAAATAAATTAATTAATTGAAAAAAATATATATATTACACAAGGTGTCCCACGGAACTTGTGCCAATATTTAAAAATATGCGTGTCATGCAGTGGCGTAGCAACAGGGGGGGCCGGGGGGCCGTGGGCCCCGGGTGCACGGGGCCAGTAGGGGGGGGGGGGGGGGGTGTCATATACGTCTGAAGACACCCGAAAATTGTCGATATCCTCGCCTTCCTAGACTACACCTGGGGGGGGGGCAGAAGAGCTAAGGGCACCGGGTGCCAGACGACCTAGCTACGCCACTGGTGTCATGTAGCTGGAAAGAACCAAAGTAATGTTGTTCGCCGTCACTTGCAGCTAGTCAGACAATTTTTTGTATTTTGCCCAATTCTGCCTGCAAAGAGTGTCATGCAACTAGTCACGTGGCACTTTAAGTTTCCAGACTTTCTTTCAGGCTTGGAAGAAATGTTTATGCAACATAAGGTAACCAAAAGATGGACAGAGAATTTTTCATGATGGCCTACAATTTTCTGATCAACAATTTAGCTTTGATTATAACACTTAAGTTAATAATAACTAATTATGTATTTAGGCAAAATAAAAAGAAGTAGTGTATTTGTGCCGAACAACGGCAAAGCACATTACCTTGGTTCTGTCCATGCCACCGAACGCTTGTGCTCTCTCCGAAAAAAAATTATGGCTACATGCCTAATAGGTCATCATGTGAAGTGTCAGAAATAGAAAGTAGCATAATATGTATCTAAAGCCCAAGTGGGTGGTGGTAACATCTCGAAATGTGTACAACGAAAATTGTGTTTTTTCTCAGTATAAGTTTGTAAAAATGACCATGAAAATTTGATGACTGGATGGGAACAACATGACTACAGGGCTGTTGTAGATTTAGAAACTGCCCACCATTCAAATTGTTTTAATAAATTATCTTAAGGCAATATGCTTCCCTTCCTATATTTCTAACCTTATTCAAAGCATCCAACTGCTGCTAAGGCTTTGCCAACGATGCTGTACATTCAGTGTCGAAGCAAATCATTTCCTCAAACTCATTCCTCAAGCCCAACTAGACCGGTCTCGCACCTTGCCTCATTGAGGTTGTGAGCGTCATTTTCAGTGGACATCATCAAATTTTCCTGCGCCACAGGAGATACATGACATGTGCAGTGAACAGCAAGATGTAAAAATGATAAAATTCAGTTTAGTGCTCAAGAATTCAACAGTTGGTTAGGCCAATGAAAACTTTGAGGGAACGAAGTGTTTCATTTGTAAGAGTGCATTAACTTGGTCATTTTTTATTATGCTCATCATTAAATCATGAGAAGAATAGCTGCAGCGCAAACACATTCTGGACACAATCCAAACTCATAGACAGCAGCTTACCAATAATTTAAAAATCAAAATTGCATAATAAATGTATTCTGCCATCATTAACATATGGAAACAAGACATGACGTCTAATGAAGAAGTATATAAGCTAAAGGGCATGCTATGAGCAAACGGAAAGGAAAATAAAAGGCACAAAATTCTGAGACAAAGACAGCAGTATTGATTAAGTATCAAATGGAAGTATATGACACCCTAGTTATGATTAAAAGGAAAGAGCAAAAGGTCATTTGATGATGGCATAGATAATTGGTGGTCTCTTTGGGCAACAGAATGGACACAGAGAAAAGATACAACCATGGGTGACAGAAAATTGCATGTAGTGGTTGCTTCAAGAAAGCTGCAGGTATGAGGAGCGTTAATAGCTGCAGAACAAAGGTAAAGTTAGCCCTGCAATTTACTTAATCTGAATCAAAATAACAACATTCACGATAACAGGAAATGAAATGAAACACTTCCAACAGAATTCAAGGCCAATGAAGGAGGAGTTTACAAATACCCATAACAAACATATGTTGTAATCAGCACTGAAATAAAAAAACTAAGTGTTCCCTCCAACTGTGGATTGTATGGTTGATGTGTACATGTACAGGTTGATCCACTGTTAGAGGGACCAAGCGAGCATGTGGCTTATGCTCCGCACGGGGCCATGTACGAAAAGCGGCAAAAACGAAGAGTATACACGACACGGCACAGGGCGGCGCATGACGCACATCTTCTGCTGACCACCATCACTTCGCCTGCGTGCAGCGTGAAGCACGGCGTACAGCTGGGCGACTACATGTCTTGAGCCGCGGTTGCTATGAACATGATCTAAAGCATCAATGTTGCACTTGACTTGCCAGCCCAGCCATCTGGATGCTAAGAGCAAAGAAATGATCAAGCTTTTAGAACATTATGGGCGACATGAAGCGCTGTTTTTCTGGAGGAAGCTTCGCATTCTGGCGTTATCGCACAGCTCCAAAAACATTCACTTCGTGGATGGAGTGTGGCAATTGACTCGACGAAACAAACAGAAGTGACACCGCAGTTTGTTTTCGGCACTGTTATGCACGGCATGTTTCAGTTATGTCTGACTCAGATGCGCTCAGTCTGTCAAGTTGCTGGAAGATACGAAATGCCGTGTAACGCAACCATTAGCAAATTAGGAAACATGAACATGCATATAGTCATTCAAATGTATTGGCTCTTTTCTCCCAAAATGACAATGAGGAAGTGACACTGATGTATATAAACAAATACATGCAAAAAAATTTGCAATTACTGATGGTGTTGTGAATGTGTTTCCTCGCACGGAATCCTTGCACAAGACGCAGCACAGCAACATTATTTGGCATGTCAAGAAAATACCATTCTCCAAAATATATTTCTGCCACTGCTTATTCGCATTCTCCGCCACAGTAGTAGAAGTGAGTGTACTTATGCGCTTTCTACATCTCACAGGCGGCAGTGTACGAAATGAAATGGCTATCCATGAAGTGGGAGACTCTTGACGTGCGATTGAACGGCAAGGCGGCCATAGTGAACAAAGCGAAGGGGCTGTTTGGAAGCAGACGACGCACGGCATGCACTTGGTTTTCACCGTTTCTCTTACATGGCGCTGCATGGAGCATGAGCCACACTCTCACGTGTTCCCTCTAACAGTGAACCCACCTGTACATAACACCTAAGACAATGTTCAACATTGTTCTACATCCAACTCGATGGCTCGAGCACAGCTGGTTAAAGGGACACTAAAGGTTACTATCAAGTCAACGTGGACTGTTGAAATAGCATCACAGAAACCTCGAAACGCTTGTTTCGTGCCAAGGAGAGACTTATTTTAAGAGAAAATGCGTTCTGAAGCGTCCACGTACCTCTAGCGCAGTTCAAATCGCCCGCCCTCCGATCGAGGAGTACTGACATCATGGTCTCATAGTGACGTTGCGCCATCGGTGAGTAGAACGGCGTCCGCAGACGGCGCTACGGCTTTTCTGTGCAAAACGCAAACGCGCGGCCAGAAACAGAGCCAAGACAGAGCCGACAGCAGAGCGAAAGCGGGAGTATGGTGGCTAGCGGAAGGAGAAACGAATTGCGTCCCACATTACGTCCCACGGCACACGGAGAGTCCGTTTTCGTTAAACTATAGGATGCGGCGAGCTCGCAGCATGGTCAGCGTGGTCTGTGAGAAGTGACGAGCCTTTTCGCACTCGCAACAGGGCATAAAAAAGTGCGAATCGACGCAAAACTCGGCCTAGAAACGTGCTTCGCCACAGCCAGGGCTCAATACGACCCAAGCTGGCACGACCCAGATGTCGTTTCCCGCACCGCCACCAGGCGCCGCTACTATACCTAAAACTCCAGCGCAAGACGCCCATAAGCTGGTACTTCATTCTATGACACGCAAACTTCGACGCTCGTCGCAATGGACCATGACACCGACAGATTGGCTCGCGATGGTGGGCTCAACTTCAGCGATTTGAGCACCGACGAGCGCGACCTGCTGCTGAGGGCTCGCACTGCCGGCGTCGTTGTGTACTACGACGGCGGCCTCGACACCGGCTCTCCGGAGCGGGAAAGCAACGAGGGCTTCCCACGACACCACATGGACGTGGCATTCTCGCTGCTTGTTCCAAATGAAAGTTTCGTGAGCCAGCAGAACCCTCACTGCACGACGCGATAATGAAACTACTGAAACTCCAAGGCGTGCGCGGCGCAGAGTCGAGCGCGCAGAGTCGAGCAAAAACGAAACCTTTCGAACACCCATATTACTGAAGGGTAACGTCAAAATGCTATTTTTTCTCAGAATCGAATAGACGTAGACAAGTAGCATTTTTTTTCCGTTTTATAATCGAATGAAATGATATTTTTAATACGAGTAGTTGAGTATTAGTAATACAAATTATGAGGAGTGCTTTCGTCATCGGGCTAGTACCGGAATGTCGCTGGGGGGTCTCAAATCGTGTCATGCATTTACCTCAATTTCTCGGTTACTAAAGCTCTGTTCGCGATTATATTGACGCCTTAGACGTTCTAGAACATTGCTCTACCACTTTAACTTAAGTTTCTGGTAACCTTTAGTGTCCCTTTAATACAATAAATCCTGGACATATCAAACCCGAAGGAGATCCTGAAATAATTCAATATATTACTTCAAAATACAGATCCTGACAGAATTGATGAAATAATGTGATTGAAACGCTAACCCTAAGGCTATGTTCACACTTGGGAAGCGGCAAGCGGACGAAATGACCAAAGTGAGCGGAAAATCTTTTCTGCGCATGTCCAAGATGTTCACATTTGTTTTGCCACTGCAGCGGAAACCACTGGCGTTTTCGCCAGCAACCATTTAGTCTGTGTATGCTTGTCCGTGTGGTGGCACTGTTCATCACACCATTTCAAGCAGCATTCATTGGCCCATAAATTATTAAAAGCTATCATTTTGCACACCTGTGCATGTCGTCGCTAACTTTCGTCTACCATGGAAGAGGAAGAAGACATAGGTAGTTCTGATACCTTTAGCTAGTTGTTTTTCCTAAAAATGGACTATGAACAACGGAAGATGTTAAATTTTACGACCGGATGTTTACATGCCAGTGCAGTTTCCAGGGAAGTGGAATGGCTTCCCACTTGGCTGGGGTGAAAAAAAAAAAAAAAAAGGAACAGTCCGAGACCGAACAGGCTCGCCGCCTGACTTTCCGTCCATTTTGCCGCCTAGGCGGGCGGATTTCATCAAGTTTTTGCCGCTCCCACCTGCTCCGAGACCAAGTGTGAACGTAGCCTAAATGCTTGCGTCACGCGGACGTGAGACTGGTGGATCTCATGCAGGTGTTTAAAGTGCTTGTTGCAAACTTTTTATTCAGCGTGAGGTAGAAATGGAAGAAGTGCAGAAGCAAACCAGCATCTCTGGCTATGTGCAATGCTGCCATCACTGCACTTGCATAGCTTATACTGCACTTGCGTGTCAACATGCCGAGTTGGAATGGCCAACCATAAATGTTAGAAACGAGTTGACATGCCAAATGTTACATTTGACAGTGGCTTGCAGCACATCTGTGCCCAGTCCCACAGATATGTGACCCTGTGAGCACAAATGAAACGCATTCAATGCAGACTGTGGGCCCAAAAACTGCACAGCACCACGGCCACAATGGTCTTTCTGCGAAGTATTGATGTGGCGTGTGGTGGTTTTGGTAAATCCAAACTGTAATGTCAAAATCTTTGTGAATGGGCGCTGAGCTTTGATTAAATTTGGCCGCTCATGGAACCCTAAGATGCCCTCGCGGAAACCCCTAGTCTACAAGAAAACAAAACAATGCGAATTTGTCGGTATAAAATATTTCTCAAGATGTGAAAAGTGATCGCAGCTACATTAGGAGCATAGATGCTCCTTGCTACGTAGCATAGATAACATGGCCGCTGCAGGGCGCTGCGACAAGCCTGCCCGCTGAGGACAATCGAGCACAGTGAGTGGCCTTTGTGGGTGACATGGCTCCACGCACGTGGGAAGCTGGCCTGAGCACCAACATCCGACTGAAACAGGTTGTCTCCTTCCCAAGTTGCACACCTTCGAGATGTGTCGTCATCATGGTCGAAGCTCACTACGTTAGGAATCCTTTTAACACGAGTCTGCAGTGCAGCATCCATCGCTTACCCGATGTGGGTGCTGAATATGCACTTGCACAAACGAACATAAAGATGACATTTCATTCGAGCCTTGGAAGTTGTGTGATTGCCTTTAAAATAAGTGCGAAAGGGAATGTGCTACTTGCCACTCGGTGCAAAAAAAAAAAAAAAAAAAACGGAGCCGCGCATAGCTATGTAGTACATGGTAGCACATGCAAAGGGAAGACACACCGTGAACTGAACAGTAAGTTGAGGGATAACCTCAGAGCTTGGCACGTCATATTCACCAAAAGTGGAAGTAGTGGTGTCTACGTTAACAGTGGTGGAAATGAAACAAGGTCTTTGGGAGAGCTTTTAGAGCAGGAAAAAGGTCTTTTGGAGCACCTTCTGGAGGAGAAAAAATGTCCGTTTGTAACAGAATTATTGGCTTTTGTATCCCATACTTTTGTGTCATTACAAAAGGTGTAAAAACAATCTAGGGGTACACACCTTTTCAGTTGAACCTTAAACACTTAGAAAGCTAGAAATACAGTCTATGAGGCAATCTTTGATTACGAATAACTCCACTTCTGCTGAATGTATTGAAAAACCTTTCGCTGCAAACTATTTCTGAAATAGTCTATTTGAACTTAAAATGCATTTCTTGACTTCAATAAAAAGTGTTTCAGGACCCCTGCGCAGGTACAGGGGAATGAACGCTTCTGTCTGCCTCATGCTTCAACGCGTACTCGAAATTATAGATTGTGCGACCTCCAGCACTAAACGGGAGGAAAGACTGCGCACATGAAGCCACATCCATCTCAGCCCAGCCCAACCTTCGTGCCCGCACAGATAACTTCCAATATAGGGCATGCAGGAGCCTCAGTGCGTATGGCTGTCAGTGCAGCCTCGTATGCACTCAGCTGCACTGACAGCCATACACAACTACAGCTGGGCTGGAGGAAGAGACATGCACTCGCTTGCCCCCCTAGTGCATGCTTGATCATGTTACCCTATGCAACATCCTCCATTCCCCTCCTGGAGTGCGTGCAGGAAGACAGCACACATCAAGCAACCATCTTTCTCAGCTTACCCTCAAAAGCTTTTCTGTGCACCCACAACATACGGCACGGAAGGTGCAAAAGCATTTTATCGCACTTGGGCATTATACAGAACATGACGCTGCTCCACTTGAGTCACATGACATGCTCTGTCATGCGGCAAGCAACTTGAGAGGTGCATACGCAAGCAACCATTTGACCATCTATATCCAAAGTAGTTTCCATATATTGCCTCAGTGTTCCTTCGTGGCGGCAGTGAAATTCCATTGTACTGAAATCGTGTTTAATCCCTTATTTGTCACTGACATACCAGCACGTTTCCGCTTTTTTGTCATGCCATGTTATTGACATACCCGTATGTTCTCCACTCTCTAGTGAAGACCATAATACAAGTGCATTTGCTACAAAGGAAACCCATATGGGTTCCTCAAAAGAAAAGCCTCATAGTTGAAGAGAAATTCATCCTGGTCTGGGACTCGAACCCGGGACCACCGCCTTTCCGGGGCAGCCGCTCTACCATCTGAGCTAACCAGGCAGCTAGCAGATGGCAGGGCAAAGTAGAATTTGTCGACAACACGAAGCAAAGGCAAGTGTTTGACGTAGTAGTTCTGCGGAAACCCGCAAGGTGAAGAGAAGTAATGAATAAAGGGAAAATCAGACATCCACCCGTTCAACATCCAGCCGTTCGAACGGGTGGACATCTGTTTTTCCCTTTATTAATTACTTCTCTCCACCTTGCAGGTTTCCGCAGAACTACTATGTCAAACACTTGCCTTTGCTTCGTGTTGTCGACAAATTCTACTTCGCCCTGCCATCTGCTAGCCGCCTGGTTAGCTCAGATGGAGAGCGGCTGCCCCGGAAAGGCGGTGGTCCTGGGTTCGAGTCTCGGACCAGTACGAATTTCTCTTCAACTGTGAGGCTTTTCTTTCGAGGAACCCGTATGGGTTTCCTTTGTAGCAATTGCTCGAAAGGGTGGATGTCTGATTTTCCCTTTATTCATTACTTCTCTCCACCTTGCGATTTTCCGCAGAACTACTACGTCAAGTGCATTTGTTATTATCCGTGTCATTTTTTCCCTTCTGAATAAACGGAAATAAACCGTTTTGTTTGTTTCATAATACCTGAGAAAAAAACTGACACTGGTTTGTGTGTCCTCTTCGAAAAAATTCAATACTGAAATGGTTAAACACACTTCGTTATATTGAGGTCCAAGACACATGGTGTTCTATTAACAAAAAGTTATAAAAAGTTGAATACTTTGTTATGAGAATTTTGATATAATGAAGCATGTTATATTAAGGTTTAACTGTGTGTTCTGCTCAATCTGATTTTGAATATGAACCACCAACCATGCTGAAACTTGCACCAACCACACAAAATACACATTTGGCAGATTGCCCTTGGCAAAAAAAGTCAAGACACATCCTGCATGCCTCATGAACACTATTTGTCTCTCCAGGCAACTAATGCGGTCATACTAATGAGGGTTCACCATGAACGAGGGAGACGCAATTCCTCAGTTCAGCGCTGAGGAGCCTCCACGCAGAGTGGCCGTGTCATGACTGCGCAGTGCCCATCAGCAGTGCAGCATGTGATGGCCCGCTCACCTTGTCATCCTTGCCAAATTCCACCTTCTTTTCCCGCCCGTCACGGCCACGCAGGCTTTTGGTCTCTGTTGTCTTCACCATCAACTGGGTTGCCAGAAAATCCTGACAGTAAAAGACATAAGACATAAGGCAGCACTCTGCTTGCTTAGCACTAAAGAGGGGTTCCCAAGGTCTCTGCCTTTGGAGAATCCAAGTGGCTTTCAAAAAGTGCCAAGAAGCCACTTTTTTTTTCTTGCACTTCCATATACACACGAGAAGAGAGAGAGACAAAGAAAGAAGAAAACAGCAACCAAAGAAGAAAGAAAAAAAAATAGAACAGATGAATGGCCTCTTAAAAACAACTGCAGCACTCAACCAGCAAAATGGCTGCAAAGGGTTTATTACATTGAAATAATAGAAAAGACAGCAAACAATACACATGGTTGCTAAGGGTTGGGCGAGTGAACCAAATAACATGGTTGAGTTGGTAATTTGTGGTGACAGTGAGCACAGTGTACAAGGTGCTGTAGAAATGGGGATCCTTTTTAATTTCTTGCTTTGCATCCTGCATGCTGTGCTTGCTGTTACCACCAACTAGGTGTGTCGTAGCAGTGAAGAAAAAATGAGAGGGGCAAAAAAATTGATTTGGTGCTCAAACACCTGAAATATTTGTCAACAAAACCCAATTGGCTTCACGAAATCATGTTTGGGAACCCCTTCACTAAGGGCCTATTCACACTGGGAAACAAGTGGGCCAACACTATCCACAACCACACAAAAAACGTGGTGTCAGCAACCCTGTTACAACGGATGGCTAACATATGTTTGCGAAACATGTCGCAGATGACTTGTTAGCCAACAGTTCGGTCACAATTTGCCTGCCCCATTGAAAAACATGTTGGAAACATGGCAGTGCTAGATAAGCAAAAGCTACTAGTTTTGCAGTAGTTTCACTATTTAAGTCCCTATTTCCCTAGTCTCAACATCCCTTTATACTTGTCAAGCATCAATAGCATAACAAGCTTCCTATGTGATATCTTACTTCCACCACAAATTCTGTTACACTGTGACAAAATGTCTTGTGAATTACCACTGCATCACTAGTTCGAACATCCCTAAGCTTGGTTGTGTGTACAAGTAGGAGAAGCAGCCATTAATACAGTATGTGACAGAAGTGGTTGCTGATGAAGACAGTAGGCAATGGGTAAAACCGAGTACTATAGAGATAGTCTTCAGGATTTATAGTTCAGGGTGAACAAAGCAGAAGATGGTCGAAGCACAATGCAAGTAGCCTTTTATCTCCACGTTAACCCTGCGTTACAAGCTTCAAAGATCATGTGCCAATAGGCCCAAATTTCGACCATTCAGTAGAGGTCGTTTTGCCGGTGTGTGACGAAAGCAAGAAAGGACAATGCTATGTTTTGTATAGGCAGGATTCAGTTCTCCTTCCTGATGGCATAAGCTTCTGTAGAGAAGAAACATGACATGCTAAGTGTCCCTTGCTGAAGTGTGCTGTGAGCTGCCCAGTGAAACTTTAATATTACAAGAAGTAGTGCTGTCTTAGGGGACGCACAGAGTTCAAGCGTCTCACAAAGAAAATAAATGGGATGAAGCCAGATAAAGCTCCATAGCATGCTCTGCGACATGTGCATGTTAAAACAAGAATAATAACAATAAATGAAAACTTAAAAAAAAAAACACGGGCACAAAAATGCGGCTACACATGCTGTTGCCAACACTTTGTCGCTTGCCTTTTGTTGCCGAAAGTTGTCACACCAAACAACATCGTTGCTGTTGGCAACAGAGATGTTGACCAACGTGTTGACCAACACGTCGGGAAACATGTTGGTCAGCTGTTGGGAAACATGTTCCGCAGTGTGAATAGGCCATAAGACAGTAACCAGCACATTTTTTACGCGACATATACACCTTTTGCTTTGTTTGAGAGGCCTGAATGTTGTGCTGCGAAATAAGTACAAGGTGGTGTGGCATTCAAGAGGCAAAAAGGTAAGCATGGTATTGGAAAGTGCCAGTGCTTGATTTTATATAGGGCCAGAGGAAGATAAAGCTGCACTAACTCGCTAGAAAACACACAAGGTCATTCTGCAGCACAAGAATACACAATCTGCCAAGCCAGAAGGGTGATTACTTTCTGCCATCAATGTTTCCCGACAATTTTTTAAAAAATTTTAGCCCAGAGGCTTTGCGATAAAAATTACAACTTTTAAAGTACTCTTTGCCTTCAAAAATACACCTAGCTAAAATGCTTTCTACAGTCACATTTTTCAACAGTTTTTTTTTTATCTTGACAGATGTTTGCAGGAGATGTAAGCATCAGCACAGGAATGGACACTGACCTGTATGTGTCCCATGACCTCCTTCTGCATTTCAATGGCCATCTGAAAGACATCGTGGTCAGAACTGTTGTACATGATAGCATTTTGAAACATCAGCATCATGTCCCGCTGAAATTCCAAGGTGGTCTTGATGTAGCCACTTTCAATGTTTTTCTTGATTGTCAGCAAATCCATCGGTCTACATGAAAAACAAAGAAATAGGGTCACACAAAGAAATACGCCAATGATAAAGATTGGCATAAAGGTGAAAAAAAATTGTTTTAACCTGTAGACAATGCTATGGTAACCTGGGGCCATTTCATCTGTGACTGGGTGTAAAAACACATTTGCATATCTGGAAATAAGAAAGCAGAGAGAAAATGAATATGCTCACTCAAAGGCCCTCATATGCTTTGGCGTACACATACTTGTGGTTGGCTGCTGCTCTCCAGACCAACATAATAGATTTCTTCCACACCTTATAGTCTCGAACGACCTCAGAGTCCTCACTGCAATAAAAAGCATGTCAATAGCATCACCCTCCACAAAGAACTAAAAATATTGCCAAGACACTCCAGCTAGTTTGCAGTAAGTAAAACATCGCATTCAAGACTCATGAGTGCACATTATACCAGGTGTTTTTTTTTTTCTTTAGATATACAGAAATTTTGTTAAATTACCTGTGGCAGATTGCCCAATTTTAATCCCTGAACAGGACTGCTCAAAGATATGAACATTACTTGCACAATAAATCAAAGTGGCAAATCAGTTCTGCAGAAGCCCACAAGGTGGAGGCAAGTACATGGAAGGGAAAAATTGGCATCTACCCGAATTGCAGCACGACGCTTCAAAGGAAGCCCATGCAAGTTTCTCAGAAAGAAAGCCTCGCAGTTAAGGAAAACTCGTCCTGGTTCCGGGACTTGAACCCAGGACCAACGCCTTTCCGGGGTGCTCCCTATACCATCTGAGCTAACCAGCAGGCTACCTGATTGCACAGCGAGGGTGAATTAGTCGACAACTCAAGGCACTGGGGCAATGAATATGGCAAATCAGTTCTGCAGAAACCTGCAAGGTGGAGGAATGTATATGAAAGGGAAAGCTAGCATCCACCCAAATTGTAGCACAAAGCTACAAAGGAAACCCATGCGGATTTCTCAGAAAGAAAGCCTCGTAATTGAAGAAAATATTGTCCTGATCCGGGACTCGAACCTGGGACCACCGCCTTTTCGAGGGGGCAGTCTCTCTCCCATTAGAGCTAACCAGGAGGCTAGCAGAGCGAGGGCAAATTAGTTGACAAATCGAGGCACTGAGACAGTGAATATGGCAAATCAGTTCTATGAAAGCCCGCAAGGTGGAGGACGAAAGTGGAGGACTCAACTGTATCATGAAGCTACAGTCTGGGTTTCAGTCCCGGACCAGGATGAATTTTTCTTCATCTGCGAGGCTTTCTCTCTGAGAAACCCTTACAGGTTTCCTTTGTAGCTCCATGCTACAATTCGGGTGGGTGCCAATTTTTCCCTTTCAAATAAATAAAAATTCATAATTGATTAGCACAATCTCTCATTAAGTTTTTAACTAATTGCTTTGCAGCATATATTGAATTGACAAACAGCAGCCAGAGAGTTTACAAGGCATATCTGCTTGGAAAAGAGTGCCGAGGATGGCACTGGTTTCAGGACATATGCCGCCAAACTTGAAGAAAATGTGTGTTTTGTTTTGTATATTTATAAACCTTTTTTTTTTTTCAGAATATGTATGCGCTTTACATATTTGCAATACCGCTATTATAGTATCTCACGTCTTTTTGTACATGTAGTTTAGATGTCTGCCATTTTTTTAGTGAATATCTTGTATTTGGACCTTTCACTAGCCGAGTTGGCTATTGGTTCGATCATGTTTTGTTGTATTGGTTTCATAAAATAAAATTATTATGATGATGATGAAAATGTACTGCTATTCCACTTGCATTTTTTAGCAAAACACCGTTTTATGCATTGAAGCACCAAATTAACTGAAACGCTTATGTATATTGCTGCACACTTCGGGATTCAGTACCTCAAAACTGGTGTCATTCGGGGAATTCACTCTATGCCTTGCACAGTGATATTACTGCCCCACGCCCTTTTGGAGCAGCCAAATATATGTTTCAGAGCAGCAAAATGGCTTTCAAAGCAGGAAACTCATGTGAAAGCAATAAATAGGTGCTTATTCATAATTTCAATAGAAACAAACATACTACTTCGTCACAGTGTTCACTAGGGACTGCAATGAAGCAGTGGTGTCCGAAGATGTGCTCAAAACGCATATAAGTAGCTTAGAAAAGCACACAAGCACGTAGGCAGGCTACCTGAAGACTTTGGAGGCATTTTAGAACTTTTATAATGACCTTGTCACTATAAATGTATCCTGTAAAACGGAGCAGTCTGTGAAACAAAAAGGTAATGTTGATACTACACCAGAGGTTCATGTAATAGGCACTCCCTCCTCTCTCACATCCTTACATTAAATTGGTATTTATTTTACTGTTGTGTGTTCATTGCAGCACCGTTATTTATCTCCATATTGTATTAGTCATTTAAAATTGAATTTGTAAGTTAGACAAAAACAATGTTAATTTTTTTGCAAACTTCTGTTATGGCAGTTTAGAAACAGATAACATAACCATGCTCTCTCAAGGTGTTTGAGAAATTTACCAGCAAAGCTACACGTACATTGCAATAGGCCAGCTACTTTTAAAAAGAAATATTTCTAACTTGGCACATGCAAGCCTGAAATGATGTTTATACTTGTCTCTCATATCGCTACATATTTATAGCCAAATCCAGAGATACAAAGGTTTATTATTATCTCAACCAACTAGCCAACCAAGGACTGTAACATGCTTCTAGCATTCCAGTCCTTTCCCCTACTGCCCTTTCTTAAAATACCTTTCTCATTTTAGAAAAGTAATTTTACGATGTATTTTAATAAAAAAAGTTGACACATTATATGGGCACTTTGGCTGCTTTTCTGAGATATGTCCATATGAAATGGAGGCACGAAATGCAGCGAAATACTATCTATTTACCTGCCTAGTTGGAGCCCGTACTGGGCACATTCTGTGCGTGCTTCAATACATTTCGCTAATGTCACAGAACACAGCTAATCTAAGGTATTACAAAGCAGCTTACATGACACACTCCATTTTAATATAGCAAGTAGCACTACAAATGCCCGAGAGGTTTCTCTCACTGGTCGTATTTGCAACCAAAAAACAGAGAGTCACATATGCATGCTTGCCAACCTATAAACATTAATATTCGTAATATCCCGTGGACACATTGAGAGGGTGGGGTGGTTAGTTGCATGGAGTTCGTCATTTTGAAGGCTTGCTCTGAACACATAACTTTTGAGGGATATGTACGCATTTCATTAGAGGGCAACTGTGGTGATTTTTCGATATCCAGTGACCTTAATAAAATTTTGGATGTACATTCTTTTTTGCACTCTTGATTATCTCTGCCAAACGATATGACTGCAAGTCATTAAGTTTTTCTGTCAGTTAATTTTAAAGATTGGTTGCGTTTCAGACTCGTGCCCACGAATGTGACTTCTTACGTAACACGTAACTGGCTACCCTGTGTTTGTGACGTCAGAGACTACACCCTCACTTTGCCAAGAAACAACAAAGCTGACTCCTTTTTCTATGAGAGAACGGCTGACAATCATCGTTTTAACACATGTGATAACCAGTGATTCTCTTCATTTTGCGCAGCACAATGCATTGAGCTTGGGGCACGTTAGCAGCCTCATAGGGCGGCGGCAGGTCAAAGCCCAACAGCCATCTTCCAGCAGTCATATCGTTGCTGAAATTGCCACTATCTAGTTCAAAAAAGCTGGAAAAACTCTCCGTATCATCGGAAAACAGCATAAGCTTCACTTTTTTGCCGTTATAACCATGTGTACTGTGCGAACATTACAGCCATGGAGGATTTGATGTCATCGACTCATCACGACGTCACATGAAGCAGCTACCCGTTTTGGTTTTGGTACATCGTTTATTTGCTATTTAAAATTATTGGCGAATTCCTAAGCAAATTGAACCAACCTACCAACAACAGGACTGTGAACGCCATTTGAATATGACAATATCCTAATACAGTCGAACCCACTTATATTGATACCGGTTTTAACAATATATCGGTTATAACAATGACAAGCTGCTGCACTGTTAACTTTTGTATCTGTTCCATGGTGAAATAACCCACAATGCCCCGATGCCACATTATCAGTTATAATGATAAAATCTTGCTGCTGGGTGTCCGAGCCGAAAGGTAGTGAAATGCGAAATCCTTGAAAGGAAAAAAAGAAAACAAGAAATTCGAGCCGCTGCTCTAACAGCCGTCGTACGCTAGTTTTCCAGTCATCTCCGCACGCCTCTCTCCCGTTGCCTTTCCACCCCTCCGAACACGAATGGGCTACGCCCATAGCTCTAAGCCGCCCTACCCTCTGAAACATGACGGACTGCATCAACTGCGCTGCTCGCAGCTTGCTCTCTCTCTCTCTCTCTCTCTCTCTCTCTCTCTCTCTCTCTCTCTCTCTCTCTCCTCATTCAGCGCAGTTCTGCAAACAGCCTAATCACTCACGTTCGTCTTTGTTGGTTGCGTCGAAATTGTTCCTGGCCAAGCGGTTTCTCAGCCTCGTTTGACCAACAGTTGGTTTGACTCACCACTGAAACGAAAGATGGCTGATCTGCCCGCTAATCATTGGCAATGCATGACGTTTCCAATTGAAAGAAAGCCACGGCTATAGATTTGGAAACTAAATGCTTCTAACCGATGAGGTGATCGTCATGAACATGCCTGCATCAGATAGCGACGGCGATGACGGCAGCGATGACGTGGTAGGGCAGGCTGCCTCAACGTTGTCCTTGCATGAGCCCTGGCAGATGATTCAGTCCCTCCGGGACTTCATTTTCGCGAGGAGCCTTCCACTGCACTATGTGAAGCACCTGGATGCCTTGGAAGATGTAGGAAAGCTTCGCGTAAAGCATGCATGGCTGACGGGCATAAGGTTTTCTTGTGCAAGCCAGTGGGAAGTGTGTGGTGAGAGGCTTGTGGCAATCTCACCTCAACATTTCTTCTGGATTTCTCAAGCTGACAGGCTGCTGCGGCAGCCTTCTGGCAATATTTAAAAGGCCCCTTTTGGGGCCACCAAAGCTATGCTCAGCAGTGCTCGCATATCGCGTGCCACCAGTCTTTGCAGTTGTTAAAACAGTGTCATTCTTTAACACCAACAGCTGCAGCTTGTTACACGTGATCGGAGCTCTTAGGAAGCAGTTAAACGAGTGAACACAATCAGCAGCTGGATGGAGGAAGGTGCTGGGGAGGGGCACTGACCTCCCTGCTATCATAGTTTTCTCACATCAGCTCCGCCATCCCCCTATTTTGATTTTTTCATGCAACCCGGTTATAACAATTATTGATTATAACAATGGAATTTTCGTGGCACTTGAATATTGTTATAAGTGGGTTCGACTGTATGGTTTAAAAATGCCAGAGTTGCCCTTTAACGATCACTTACCGTTAGACACAGCACACAAGCAGCACCAAACTTCGAACCAGACTTGCATGCAATGAATTACATGTAATCAATTACATTATTTCTTTCTTTACTCGGTAACAATCACTGTAATTCAATACCATTTTTCAGTAACCGATCATATGTTACCAGTTAATTTATTGACAAGACAAGCAGTAACAAGCTTCCCTGCTTGGAGAACCTAAATTTGGCAAAAGCTACAGATGAATGTCTGAGATCGCGCCACACAGCAGCCTCGCAAATGCACATGTTGAGACCAGGCAAGCCTGTGAGTTCACTATTTGTTTCATCATTTTAAAGGCTCCATAAGACATTGGCCATTGAACCGAACAGGTATGTCTTGATACCAAAGCCTACTTAGGGAATTAATGCCAGGAAATCAGATACAGACAATATTTTCAGCTTTTAATCAGCCCAAATAGAAGCGTTTTCTTAAAGACTGAGCAACAGTGAAGCTGCGCTTCATAGAGGACCCAGATGTTGACTAACCACAATATTATGCGCAAGATCCGTATATGCTACTACACTGCCTTACCTCCCACCCCTGCCCCCCACCTCGGCGCACACATTGTGCTAAATGGCCAACCTCCCTCTCCTACCCTTATTTTTCCTATTCGAGCAAGTTCTCAGTGTTGCTGCTAATGTCTTCACAACGAAAACAAGGGACAATGACCTATAACATTCTTAAAAGGAATTCTTAGTGCAGTTAAGCAACATAAGAAGACTGCCGAAGACACACTGAAGAGAGGAAAGGAAGGAGGGGGAGGGGGGGGGGCAAATCAGCTCTTTCTGTTTACTGCATCTATGCAATGTTAACAAATGTTCAGAGGAATATAATGTAGAAGTAATCAATTACTATTGAGTATTTCCTCAATTACTTCCATGGGGCAGTAAGTGGTAACTGTAATCAATTACATTTTCGAATGAAGTAATTGCCATTCTAATCTTACTTTTTTTCTGTAACGTGCACAACGTGTAACGTGTAACGTGTGCAACGTGTAACGTGTACTGCTGGGAAATTTGAGACTGACAAGCAACACATTGTTCTTAGATAAGTTACTTTTTCAGTGAATTTGCAGCTGCCAATTTCTTGCTTCAGGAACAAGTCTTTATTAATTTGATTGAATCAAGTATACACCTTGGTGTCCTTTCGCCATCAGAAGATTTCCAATAGAAATTTCAGAGACGGTGATAACTTTTCTTGCAAACAACAGTTCACCCCTTGGTCATAAAACCTCACCCAACATTTATAAACTTTAAGAAAAATTCAGGAGGGTTGGCAGGTATGCATACGAAAAACATCGATTAATTTAATGCAACATTAAGTCTCACACTCCTATGTCACAAAAGGCGATATAATTACCACCTACGAGGTGTCGCAGATATCACCTATTAACCACTGAGCAAGCAGAGTGACATGTATCTGCGACCAGTGGCCAAGGAACACCAGCTGCATTCGCAACAAAAGCATAGTATGTTGCATCCTGGCAGAACAAAGGTACACAAATAATACACAATTTGAAGTAGTTGTACAAGTAGTAGTTGTAAGCTATTCAGTAATTAAAAGTGTTGCATGTCAAAAACAACCGCAATGTGAAACACGCAGAGTGAGACTTCTACGACCACACTACTACTTGCATAGCTTCCGCAGCATTGCCTGCTAAGTATGCTGGCCTGCCAATAGGCTTCATTCCACTTAAGCTTTCAAGTTTCATCGTTTGCTAAACTATTTCCTAAATTCCCTGAAAACTCAACACAGGATACATACAACTGTCTATTTGGTTCATTCACTTAGCAAGCTCCTACCATTCTACCATTAGTAGATATCAATAGGTGACAGCTGTCAGCTCTCACAGATTAAACAAGTTAAATGTTTGAACAAGCACAGAATTATTTACACTTTTTCAAAATACTTCTAAAAAAGTTATGCTTACCCCTGAAGCACAGATGCTGGGCTGTTGGGAACAGAATCACTGACAGAGCCACCAAGCAGATGTTTGCTCAACTCCCCAGTACCATCCTCAGTGCCAGACTCAATATGCTGTGAGCCATCGTCCTTCGTGTCCGGCTCAGTGCCACTGGGGGTCTCGGGCGTCTTTGCGTCGTCTATGGAAGACTTGTCATCTTTCAGCTTATCATCATCCATGTCCTCGCTCTGTGGCTCATCTAAGTTTGACATGGTCTCCCCTGCTGGTGATGGTGAGCTGACTGTTCCGGGGGCCCAGGCATCTTTTGATTCTTCTGCGTCATCATCTTCTTCATCAGCTGTAGGCAGGTGATCTTCTGGCACATCCCCTTCTGTAAGACGTAGACAGACATAACCAAGTGCATTTGGCCAAAGAGCGTGGTCTTAAATGGCAGTTTTGAGGTACTGCACAAGAATTGTTCTCCCAAAAGAATTTCTCAGAAAAAGTGTGACAGCAGCAGACCACGTGGTAATTGAAACAATAAGCCCACCCTTCCCTCCTTCTTTGGCATTCTGCTGCTAAGGAAGAGCTCCTAGCAGCCACATTCCGAAGAGGGTGGAATGCAGAAATGCTAGTATGCCGTGATTTAGGTGCACATTAATTAAACTGAGGTATTCGAAAAATTTGTTGATCCCTCTTTCAGAATTGATCATAGCACAAAAGTGAAACATGTATTCTAAGAAACAGTGGCACCTTCATGTGCATCCAGACATAAAAGTCCATAAATGTGCACAGTCATTTATTAATGACAGTTTCGTTTAAAGCATGAAGCATTAAGAGCAATAGCAAGCATGTGAGGCCTTTGCTGCTGCGGAGCATAAACACCACCCCAAAGGCTACCAGGCACCATAGGTATATACCACGGAGAAAGAAGTATTTGAGGAGAGGAATCTGCTAGGCTACGAGAGCAAACACAGGCGGTGCGATAATATCACAGTCGAGCGAGTAGAAAATGCAGTTTTTGCCGCAGTAGGACAGATGACGTGTCCAGCACGTTGCTATCATTTACATGTTCTTCTATGGACACGATGCACAAAAATCGCGATGTCTCATATATTGTAAATTTTTCCAGATTTACTTCTGCAACATCAATAAATCACAGTGGTGGACATTTTACCAACAGCTATTAATGAATACTCTCCTTATTACATGTACTGCATTTGAAACGAGCTACTAGTAGTAATTCCGCAGGAGACAACGTCTGCCGCCACCGCCGCAGTTCACTCACTCGCATGTGCTGTAAGCACATGTGTAGGTGACCTTGGGAAGAAAAGCTCCCAATTTGGACATGCAAGCTGTCATGTTTCTTCACAATCTGCAGGCTTTCCGTCTCTATTAAAAGCTCTCACAGGCTACCACATTGCACGGGCGGCCCGCTGGCTTCTCAGACTTCGCACACACTTTTTTCTTTGCAATAAAGGCAAGCGCTTTCCATCCATGCTTTTTACGAATGAAGTGGTAGGGTCGTACAATTCTTAGCATGCAACAAGGACTTCCGAATGGAAGCTGTGAAGCAATTACCAAGAGGACTAGCAATAGGTTGGTGCTGCAGTATTACAGACTTCGACCAGCAGGGTGGTGAGGAATCGATAGGCTCCGGATGAACTCGCTGACTGATCGCAGTATATATAATTAGATAGCAGTAGCAAAGAAATCGAATCATTATGTTTGAAAATTGACCCATAGGATACAGAGGTAGGCATAGTGCATTCCGCACACTTTGCTCCTTACCAGTGTCCTACGGATCGTCAGACACCCGAAGTGATACTATCGCAAAGAGTTGGCGGTTCCCAGTATTGTCATTAACGATGCTTTCAATCATCTAAGGTGTGGCAAGGAAGAAGTTAGAAGAACAATCTAAATATGAACTAATGGCCCAGAGGGTAAGTACCATCATTCGGTGGAACAAATCATACATAACTTATTGATTTCGTGTTTTAAAAAACATTATAGCATTATAGATTTGGCATTATAAAAAATATGTCACACAGGTAATTGCTCTGCAAGTAACAAATTTCCTTCATTAATTTTTCAAGGCATTTGGAGCTGGCAAAGAGGTGCAAGAAACATACTGTTTCATGCGTAAAGTACTAGTGTAAATCGCCACTGAACAGCTTTGAACCGGCGAGCCTCTTCGTAAAATGTACCGCACATGTTTTGCCTTCTCGGCAAGCTGACTGACGAAAGAGGGCACGTCAGCGTTATGCCCTACACAGTGACTTTATTGGTACACCCGAGTGAGCACTGCTCTGCCTCCTCAAGAATTCTTGCTCTGTGGTATATACCGACGCAACAATGAGTCCATATGTGGCGAAACTGCGTCGTTAACGCTCTGACGGCATCACGCACGTGCGCCTGTACATATTTTTAAAGGTGAGCAGCCGCATGACAATGGCATGAGCTGCCACAGTGTGACCCAGCAGTGACGGTTGTAAGGGATCACCTTTGAAAAATAACAGAAACACAGCAGGAACAGTCACCCGTAGACGCCGACCTAAACCACAAGACACTTCTAAGCACTACCATCTTTACGACCCTTATAGGTGTCCAGGCTGCTGGCCGTGTTTTCTACAGATTAGTAGAATAAAACAAATGATACCCAAATACCCTCACAGCAACATATATACTACAGTCGAATTGCATTATCCCGACCCTGCCAGGACCAAAAAACTGATCGAATCATCCAGCAGGTCAAATATAACAATGTGCACAAAAATTGCAAAACACATCAATTCATTTGGCAGTATTTTCAAATCAAACGCATGCCCACTTACTATATGTCCAAAGAAGAAAACTAACTTTGAAATTACATTAAAACTCGTAAACAAAACAGAAATATATTGCGAACATAATTTTTTAACAAAAAAAAAAAAAAGTGTGTCGCACAATGACTGGTTTTCTACAGTCAGCTTAGCTGCAGTACACTTCTGTTATGCGGTAAAGCATATAAACGGCGCAAAGGGATTCTGGTTTCATATCCGCTTTTACCCCACAGGCAATCTTTGGGCCAACTTTCTTGGGGGGAGGGGGGGATGCATGTTAAAATCGGGTAAATGCTGTAATCTTTGGGCCAATTTTCTTAGGGAAAGGGGCATGCACATTAGAAATGGGTTAATGCTGTAATTGGAGATTGTAAGCTTCAGTTATTGCTTGAAAATCTTCCTAGGGCTGGCCGAAAATAGACGTTTTCGACAGGTGACGACATGCGTTCCAACGTTTTCACTGTCCCCTAACCTCCACCGAGACAGACACTGCCACTAAAGGAGTCACTAATGGGGTCACCACAGGGGTCGCCACAGGGGTCGCCACATTTGTGTGCTGACTGGCCAAGTTCTAATTGTCTGGCGCTGGCCAATTTTGGGATCACAATAACGAAAGATTGAGCGCATGGAAATTCATGGGCACTGGCCAAGACCTTAGTTTGGCATCAAATTAAGCAAAAAAATCAAATCAATGAAAATCTACTGTATATCAAGAGCACAATTTCTTTAATAAATCAAACGTTTCTAATCCTTTCTATGCCTACTTAACAATTGGGTAGGCACAAAATGGCTATCAATATCTCACGGATTAGCGTAGAGATGACTGTGTGATGTAATTGCATGAGACAGCCAGGTACAAAACACTTTTGTGTTAAAGAGACACTAAAAACAAATATTATTTCAAGGTATTATTTCAAAAGAACTCATTGACGTTACCCTTGACACTGACACAGGCTGTCGAAAGGTTTCATTTTCACTCGACTCTACGCCGCCTGCACTTTCACGTTTCAGTAGTTTTGTCATCGCGTAGTGCTGTACTGGTTTTGCTGGCTTGTGAAACTCACAGAAACTGCAAGTAGATGAGAATTCCACATCCATTTGATGTCACGGGATGCCCAAACTGTGCACGGCATTTGACTAAGAGCAGCTGAAGCAGCCAACCCAATAATCTGTCTTGAATCGACTCCATGACCACACATTTGTGTTTTGTGCAAAAAAACGTAGTGCCGTCTGTCAGGTGCCGTATTACCCACCGACGGCAGTAAAGAGTGGTGATGGCATATGCAACGGCACTACTCCCTGCTCGGGGGCAGGTAATCTGAATTGCGTTAAAGGTATGCGGACCCTTCAAACGCAATTTGCTCCTCAATTAAGTCTTTTCTTGGCAAGAAACAGGTGCTGCAAGGTCTCTGAAATATTTTAACAGTCCAGGGCGACAAGTATTTGCTCCCCCCCCCCCCCTTTTTTTAGTGTCCCTTTAAAATAACCCAAACTATGGCATCTCTGATACCCCCAGTGTTGCATGCATGAATCTTTCTGCAGCTCATGCTATAACATCGTAACACAGCATCACTCACGCTTATACTACAAAAATAAACCGAACATGATTAGACCTCTTCTAATGTGATATGAGGAATACTGTTGTGATTATGATATTCCTCATGAGGTCCTTCAGGTTGCTAAAAGGCAACAACAATTACCCCTTGGTGCGAGTTCATATAGTAATGGGAATGGGCATTGGCACCTCTAAAGAAAAATGAAACCCCACACAAACACATCAAACAAAAGTTTCATGCTCTTCAGGATAAATATCAAAAGTACATGGAATTTTACACTGATGGCTCTAAAACAAATAGACATGTGGGTGTAGGGGCCATGAAAAAAATTGGAAACAAGTATTCGGTTACTACAGCATGACTCTGTTTACACGGCCGAAGGCTACGCAATAAGAACTGCACTTCAAAAGATCATCGCTGACAAACACGAAAACACACTCATACACACTCATTCTTTAAGCACACTTAAGGGTCTACATGTGAAATCGGAATTTGAACCACTGTTAGGGGATATTTTAAACATGGTATCGTCAAACAAATATGGCAGATCAATTAGGTTTTTCTGCATACCAAGCCATGTTGGGATACCGGGTAATGAAGCAGAGGATAGATGTGCATCAATGGCAGCATACAAAGAAATAACAAACACAAGATTTCCATATAAAGATAGCATTCATGCAATTCAGAAGGCCTTGAGGTCAAAATGGCAACACGAATGGGACCATTGTACAAGCAACAAGCAACATCTCACTAAACCCGTAATTGGCAAGTGGAAGTTCTGCAGTCACCAGCAACCGTTCTGTGAGGTGATCTTATGTCGACTTCGGGTTGGACACACACATCTTACACACAATTTTCTCCTTCAAAAATAAAATTCGCCATCTTGCACGAAGTGCCATGAACCTCTTACAGTGATACACATTCTTATGACATGTCCACACATCGAAACAACGAGATGGAAGCTTTTACACAACCTGTAACATTTACATATACCTTCACACCCTGCCCTATTACTGGCAGATGATGCGCTAGTGCCATTTACTAACTTGTTCGACTTTTTTAAGACAACAGGCTATTTACACCAACTATAATCTAACGCAGGTTTACTTGCTTTAACATTGCGTTTTCTATTGTCTTGTCACTGGCACACCATGGCCTAGTAGCCTTTGCGCCATTAAACCCAAATTAACAAACCATTTTCAAAAAAGGTCCATGTCTTATGGAGGGGAGAGACTAAATTCAAGTCCCACATTGCAATGCATTTTCATTCATTTGTTGTAGCAACGTCACCAACATTGTAGAAAACGTTTCATTTTTGCTACAATGTCAAGTTTGTACATTTTCTCCTTTAAATATAAAATCTTCATACCATCATATGTGCTCCCACGAGGTGCCTTAGAGTTATACCATCAGTGTTTGACGTTTTTTATTCAACTTTAAATTCCTTGCAATTATATTTCAGGTTTGCCTTGTCATCCATTAAGGTAGTGCCTAGGGCTTTTACACTTTGATTGCCTTTTTACGCTTATTTTAGCCACATAATAAATTTTACTCTTGGTTTACATGTGCCAAGGTTTTCTATTCCTATGCGTACATGTTCCTTTTGTCTGTCTGGGCATGCTCTTCTATAACCTTGAGCATATGCCTTCAAGACTTTAACATATTTCTGAATAGATTGTGACTATTGAAGTCACAGTGTCCTTGGAAAACATGAAGTAGAACATTATGCAGTGTGCATCCATGCATAAAGCATGGGCCATGTGGAAACAAATTGTTCGATAGCAGCATATGTACGCCATCCCAAATTCTGGGTTTGTCAAGGCAGCTGATGAGGTGCTCACACAAGGATCACAGTATGGAAGGTTTCCCGTATTTAACTAGTGCACTGGCCTTTTGCCTTTTTGTACCACTAGTATAGTTGTACTATGCACTGTATTTTCTTCACGTTCCACCACATTAAGAGCAACTCACTGAAATTATTCATTTTAAAGCTTGTTTATTTGTGTTCAGGATGCCCCCTTTTGTTCTCTTTTGGTTACTTTGATTTCCTACCAATATAGCTCATTTTAACATTGACTTACGCAGCCTTTTTTCAACACCTCGGCACCTGTCTATTTTGTCTTGTGTTGTCAGAATGCTGTACAAAGCAAACAAATGTGAGCAAAGTAGGCAGGAATCAAAGAAAAAACAAAATGTTGTCCACCTTTCTTCCATGCAGAGGAATAAACATGGATCAGGGAGTCCCACACAATTTGAAACATGACCTTCCAAGTTCCAGCATGCCCTCCTTGCAGCCCAAATTGACACCATCAAAAAGTATAGGCATGACTGAGTTAACAAGACCACTTTGATATAAGTTTCTACTATGTAAATGAAACATGCATCTCTTAGCACTTTTAGCAATCCAGCTTAGCAATCCAGCACTGTTTGTCAGGGGGCAAGTGAAATGCCCTTGTGATTTGTACAGTCGAGCCCGCTTGCAAAATTTCTCTCAGACAAGTGTTTATCATTGGCTAATAAATTTATAAAACGCATCGAGAAAGCTTTCCAATAAGCTCGCTCGCCACATTAGTCTGGCAAGTACTAATACTGAGAGGATTGTATGTGGTGCAACAGCACCATAAATGGTGAGATATGCATGGAGAGCCCTGCAAGCATGCACACCTGAGTGTTGGCAGGAGAGAATGTTGGTTAAAAGGGGAGTGCTAGAAGCGTTCTTAGGGACTGTTCCAAATTTCAAAATAGCCTACCTTGAATGACGGATCTTTCAGTGCCATGCACATCCAGAGGGACCATGTGGGCATCTGCACATGGCTAACTTTTTCTTCAGTTTTTATTTTTCGCTGGCTCTCAGGAAGCCTCCTTTGTTATTTCCTCACAGGTTCAGAGCCAGTGTCGGTTCACTGCGACCAACAGCATTGGCGACGCCTAAGAAATTTGTGCCATGTTCACGATGTTCAGGTATCCTCGACTTTATTGTAGCCGAATTTAAAAGTATAGAATTCATGGAATACAACCACGTTCACAGTTTCTTCAGACACATTAGCGCACCAAACTCCTATACATTTACTATGCTAAACTATGTGAAGCAAACGTATACAAAGCCTGACCAACCTGTTGAAACGTTGGGTCTTTCCTGCTGAAGCAGTCTTTAATTACCAAACTGCACGAGCAAACAGCACAGGTGTTTTTTGAAGATCAAGCAGTGACCCTGCACCTTGCTGACTCCTTCATATGCTGCTCGAAGTACTGTGGGGACACTTAACTCTCACATGCCGATGCGCTTCTTTCTCCCACAAGTGGACCACAGCAGGAACACTTGTCACAGTTACATCAGCTATGATGCGATAGCACTAGTGCTGCACTACAGGTCTCTCCTAGGAGGAGTTTTACAAACACACAAGGAACTTTTCCTCCTCTTTGGCTCTGTGGTATCACATGCACAGAGACATGTACCATGTGCATGCCAGCTAGTTTCACAGGACTATCCTGTGGACGACTTTTGGCTTTTAGGGCATAATACCAGCATGGCAAGACATTTGCTCACCCAAGCTAATTCCAATGAAGAGTGAATGATTCAACATTTGGCATCACCAGTTGCCGAGTCAAACGTCTCCAAATCCTTAAGCATTGCTCATTTGAAAAAGTACTCCTTGAATTTTGCTTAGCTTGTAGTTTCCTTTCTTCCCAACAGCACGACCCCCTGTGTTCGGCTTGTATCACATGTGCACTAGTAAACACTAGGCCCGGCCGTTTGAAAGGCAGCATTGTACACCACGAAAGTTCAACTCACACAGGGCAAGTCCAGTTATAATGAACCTCTCTTATGGTGAAGATTTTTCACATTACAAGGGAGTTCATTGTAAGCAGGCTCGACTGTATTACATATTTTGTAAATTGAATAATTTCTGTTTGTGTGAAACAACTTATGCAATTGCTTGTGCATTTAATTCGACACTATTGCACAAATGGCAATCAAAGCAATGACAAACCTTTTATTCATCTAAGTGCAGGAAAAGAAAGGAATAGCCACTCACCCTGTATCTGCTCATCCTTTTTCAAAGACACATCAGGGGATTCTGGTGTCAAATCATCATCATTGTTCTCGGATTTCAAAGCATCCTTGACCGAGTCAGACTCATCAGCTACAAGCTGCTCATCCACGTCGTCCTTGTCCTTTGACTCGGACTCCGAGCATACAGGTTCAGCCGGGATCTCCGAGGCCTCCTTGGCGCTCTCACTCTCAGGCTTTGTCTCCTGGTCAGCGCCTGTGCCATGCTCAGGGTCTGACTGTACACTCTCTTTGTCGTCATCCACATTGATGCTGGATGAGAGGGAGTCGTCAATGACAGTTTCAACGACCATTTCCTCTGATGCAACTGTCTCCACCATAGACTCGGCTATACCAAAAAAAAAAAAAAAAAAGAAAGGTAAATTAGATAAACATATTGTTAGAAAGTCATTAAGCTCAGCACATGAAACAGGCAACCGAAAAGAAAAGACTAGACTGCATTCATTCTGCCTGGTGCGAGATCGGAAAGGGCAAGCACTTGACAGAGTCAGCTTAAGTATGGTCTGATTCTCACATCGTTTGATTACAAGTGCACAGCGTGCTGCTCACATGAGGGCTGTTTATTTCAGCCATATACTAGTGTCATAATTATAGTGATGCGATTGGCCAAAGCTGTTTTGAAGCAGCATTCTAGAGCATCCAAAAATGCATCTTGAAGCGGAAAAACTGGCTTTTGGAGCATCTATAGAGACATTTAAAAGGGGAATAATTCCCTTTGGGAGAAGTAAAAGAGTTCATTGTTTTGCTTCTCTCAAAGGCAATAAGCCAATTTTATCAGGAAAAAATCACATTTTTACCAGGAAACATTTAGCTCATAATAATGCTGCGCTGAAACATGTGAATCCCATGTATGATGATGAATTAACGACAATGACAGAATGATGGGAACGGTATGACGAGTGTGTGAAGACGATGGTATGACAAAAATCTGACCACTACAGCTTTCCAGTTTGCAGGAGGCTGGGTGTGAGAATGGTGGGAAATGTAGAAGTGTGCATAGAGACAAAAGTTTGAGGAACTTGGCCACTGAAGAGCGTTAGGAGCGTGCTATGCTCGCTCGCTAAGCTACATCAGCCACAAACTGAAAAACAGCAGCAGTGCAACAAAGAGAAACAAGCTCAGTAGCACATGCAACAAGTTCCCATTTAACAAATTTGCAGCCAAAATATGCCCACCTGATGAAAACACGGCAAAGGTCACATCGTGAAATAACACTTTTCCATAAAGTGTTATTAAGAAAGTTGCGTGCTCTCACCTCAAAAGCGCTATTTCAGCAATGGCCGTAGCCACCACATTTCAAGCATGTAGTAGCCCTACATTCACACCCACCTTATACTTTCTCCCTGCACATGCATGATGAGTGCATATGATGGAGGATGTTGCTCGTGGATATAAGAAGTCTTGAACTCAAGAGATGAGCTTTGTTTTTTTAACTATCAGAAAATAGCAAAAATGTAGCAGGATGCAGCAGGATTTGCCTTTTGGAGCAATTGGAGCAGCATTCACAACACTGTATTTACTACAGTGCAAACAAAAAATACCAAGGGGAGTCGCGAAACGACAGAACGATGCACTGGTGTCAATTTTATTGTCTCACAATTCTGACCCAGAAAACAAAAATCAGGCCTTATGCAGTCACATCTATGCCATAATGCAACCAGTTACTGTTTGTATTGAGCGCAACCTGCGTGACTGTAGAAAACTCCATCAAACATCAAAATTAAAAAATTTGAAGTGCATCTTTAAGGAATTTGACACCTTGTTATGAGCACACAAAATGGTCATTGCATGATGTGTAAGAAAAAACGGTGATGTCATACTGGCTGTCCTAATTAGTTCAAGGTTTTTTTTGTTGTTGTTTTTATTTATTAATACTGCCAGCCCCAGAGAGGCTATTATAGGAGCAGGTCAAGTAAAAAAGAAATACACAAAAAGAATAGCAACTAGCACAAGCAAAGACAACTTTGATGGAAACAGCAGCAATGAAAAAGCAGGTATGCGTGATGACAATGCAACCACAAAGATTCCCTAAAAGATGTACACAGCAGTCTATCGAAATAGGGTTGAAATAAAATTCAATTCTAAAGTCTTTGTGCTTCAACAAAAACTTGGACAAGGAGTCGAGCCCTGAAGATTTCTAATGGCCGAACCTTCATATAACAAATTATTGGATTTACAGTCAACGCAAAATTTTTTGGACATGCCCAATACATCGGACACACCCCAAAAACGGATGCCTTCGCATCACTGCCATGTACCTTAGAGGCAATGCCTAACAATGACTGAATTCCGTACACTCAAACCATTTGCTGTGATATTTTTCCGACTTTTTGCCGTGGCTGAAGGTCCAAAATGGCACAAATCGAAACCAACACCTCCACCACTTTGATTACCCCACAGCCTCAAACCAGTGTTCTCACACGTAAATTCACTGACAACCGTAGCTAGCCATAGACGTAGCCATTAGCATTTGGCCACACACTGTTTTGTATGTTTGGCATCCTTGCCAAAACCTTGAACATTAAAATTTATAAAAATCTCACATACATAAGCAGGAGAACATGGAGGGGTGGGGACGCAAGCATTTTTTTATTAAATGCTAGTAGCCACCATATATCAAGGCGTAAAATCAGTTCTGGTGGAAGCTAAGAGGCAGCAGCATAATTGTTTTTTTTAAGGTGTAATTCATTAGTGGCTCATGAGTGTCCGGGCGCAGTTTGTGGTGGACGCAGGAAAGCGGTGATCACCAGCGAGGGAAGTAAGGAGAGGAGGCGCCATGCCAGTAGCGCTGTGCGAGTGGGCGCATGGGAAAGCGCGAACACGCGTGTGGGGGTGCGCGCGCATCGGCGAAAAACCTTGCAGCCATATGGCTGTGATTGCATCCCATGCTCGCAGCCATGGCGGCGTCTACCGTATTTACTCGCGTAATGAACCCACTCGCGTAATGAACCCACCCCCCACTTTTGTCGTCGAAAATTGAATTTTTTTTTTTTTTTACGTCGCGTAAATAACGCGCACCCGCCCGCAGGGTCGGTGTTCAGCATGTTCGCGTTATCTCGGCTCAATTGGCCGGCGCTGTCGACTGTCGACGATCATAAAATTGTCTGATCGCGCAGTGATAAAATAAACATCATTTGAAGCCAACGATGCTGAACACCGGCGACGCGAACGCGGGTGACGCGGGCGTCGACTGCACGCTTTCGTTGATCGTTCATTGACCTTGCATGATTCGTTGGCGGATGCGCAAAGGGCTTTACTGGGGCGTCCTCTTTGAAATGGGGTGACGGCAGTTTCCACCACGCTCGGCTATTTTCTTTGTATTTCTCGAACCAATTTGTCAAACTTCTCTAGATTCTTTTTTTTTACAATGATGATGATGATGATGCAGGTTGCCGAGTGCCATCTATTAAATGCAAAGCAAACCTCTGCTTATAGCGCCATGCATGCGCAGTCCTATTTTGTTGCTGTTTAAGTGCTTCGCTACGACCTTTGCATTATTTCGTGCGTGCTGTGCATTTTCTGCGCGTTGTGCGATGGGGCGTTACGCTAGCTACACGGCCGGTTTTAAGCTCAAAGTCGTGGAGCATGCTTTGGAGCATGGCAATCGCGCGGCTGGACGGCATTTTAGTGTAGACCCCGTGCGTGTGCGCTACTGGAGGAATCAACAAGAGGAACTCAGAGCGACGAAGAAAGATCGCCGGGCCTTTCGCGGGCCGAAGCAGGGCAAGTTTCCTCGCGTCGAGGAAGAAGTTCTGAGCTATGTGAAGAGGCTCCGCAACGAAGGATGTGCCGTATCCCACGAGCTGATACAGAATCACGCGCGGGCCACTGCAAGAAGTCACGGCATTGCCGCGAGTGAATTTAAGGCGAGCAGTGGTTGGACGACTCGTTTCATGCGCCGGAACGTGTTGTGCCTCAGAAGGCGTACTACGTTATGCCAGCGGCTGCCGGCAGACTGTGGGGACAAAGTGCGTGATTTCCACCGCTTTGTCATTCGGATCCGTGAGGACAAAAAGTTCCTGCTGTCGCAAATCGGGAACGCGGACCAGACGCCTATAAACTTTGACATGCCAAGAAACAGCACTGTCGATATGAAAGGTGCGAAAAGTGTGCAGGTTAAGACGACGGGCGCCGAGAAGCAGCGGTGCACCGTGATGTTAGCTGTAACAGCGGACGGCAGGAAGCTGCCGCCGTTCGTCGTCTTCAAAAGAAAGACTCTGCCAAAGGGAACTCTTCCTGCCGGTATCCACATTCGCGCCCAGGAGAAAGGGTGGATGTCGGCCGAGCTGGTGTCCGACTGGCTGAAAACAGTCTGGGGACGGCGGCCCGGGGCTCTTCTCCTGCCATCGCTGCTTGTTATGGACAGCTTCCGCGGCCATCTGGAAAAAAATGTCCGCTGCCGAATGAGCGAGTTACGCACGGACCTCGCTATCATCCCAGGTGGCTTGATATCAGTGCTGCAGCCCCTTGATGTTTCCATTAATAAGCCCTTTAAGGACAACGTGCGCCGGCTCTATACAGAGTGGATGGCCGCGGGAAACCACGACCTGACTCCCGCAGGTAAGATTAGAAGGCCCACCATCGACATGCTCTGTCGATGGATTCTAGAAGCATGGAGTGTGATTCCCAGCGAGATGGTCGTCCGCAGCTTCAAAAAGACTGGCATCTCCAACAGCCTCGACGGCAGTGAAGACGACGCGCTGTGGGAAGACGACGACGCCGACGAATTCGCAAGCGATATGAGTGGAAGCGTGGATTCAGATAGCGAGCCCGAGTGAGACAGACCATAAGCAGCCAGCAGCATGAAAATAAAAATGAATTTTTAATTCACATTCATCGCGTACGTGTTTTTACTATAAAGGTAAGGTTGGGATTGCGATTTTCCTATCTTCATTGTGACATGAAATTTCGACCTAAAAAATATCTAAATTTTTTTTCCCCGCGTAATGAACCCTCCCCCCAAATTTATGTCAACTTATCTGGAAAAAAGGTGGGTTCATTACGCGAGTAAATACGGTATTCGCAGAACAGTTCAGACAACGACAACAGAGGCAGTCATAGATAGGCTTTCGCCTATCGCAGTTTAGCTCAGCCAAGTGCCCAAAGATTTTCTGCTATAAATGGCCGTTTCTTTTTAAAGCCATAAGAGGTTGCAAAACCTCCAGAGTGCCTCTAGGAAGAGCTCCGTCAGGGTGTCTATCAAGTTGACATTTCCAAATTCCTAGAGTTTTCCAGGTTTTTCCTGAGTGCCTTTGCAAAATTTCCTGAATGACACAGAACTTTGTCTTATGTCAAGACGGGCTGACACCATGTCGACCAATGCTGTCACTCTCTAGTAAGCATGTTAAAAAAAAAAATTAATCCAGTTTGAATAATAGAGATTAGTGTTCATTTTATTTAAAAAGAAAACAGAAGGGAGGTGTTAGTAAAATGCCCAGCGAATAAATTATCTTTGAAAAAAGTGGTAAAGCCCATTGCAAATCAAGTCGAACATCTTCAAATACGAATAAAAAGAGATGCATACAAAAGCAAATATTTTGTAATATGAGCTATATCTATCAACTGATAACAAGCTCATTGGTATGAGGCCCAAACAATGTCACAAGTCAGATTCTCTCTCAGTAGCTGGAAAGTCAACCTCACCTGTCCTGACATACTCTCAGCCCACGCACAGCGCCTCAGTGTCGCGTTTCACTGCTTTAAAATTTATTTTGGTTGGATGAGGGATACCCGAATCTGGGCGTCAGCCACCACTTTGCTTTTGAGCTCAAGCACCTTCAAAGAAGCGGCGGCACACTTCTTTCCCATTCGTTCCTCAATGCATCGGTCCTTTCTGATCTTGTACTCCTTCCACCTCACATTTGCCCCATGGACCATTTGAAGCATCCTCTTGGTCAGTTGTACAGTTAACGTCAGATTTCTCGGACTTCCTAGGGGCCGCGAAAACGTCAGAAAGATCGGGCAGGCCAAGAAAATGAATGCATGTCTTTTACTGCCCTTAAAGAGACACTAAAGGCAAATACTAAGTCAACGTAGACTGTCTGAATACCATTCCAGAAACCTTGCAATGCTTGTTTCGTGCCAGGGAAACACTTAGACTACGAGAAAATTGCATCTGAAGGGTCCGTATACCTTTTTCTAAATTTAAACCTACCGCCACCCAACCGGGGGAGTGGTGACGTTGAATACGCCATCACCACCCTATGCTGCAGTAGGTGAGGAAACGGCTCCCGACAGAGGGCGGTACTGTGCCAAGACAGAGCGATTGATTCACTGCTGCAACTGCTTTTTAGTCAAGTGGCGTAGACCGTTTGGGCATCCTGCTACATCATATAGAAGTTGAGTTCTCTGCTACTAGAAGTTTGTGCGAGTTTCACGAGCCAGCAAAGGCAGCGCAGCGCTATGCGATAACAAAACTACTGAAACACGAAAGCGTGGGCAGCGCAAAGTCGAGCAAAACAAAACCTTTCGAATGCCCACGTCATTGTCAGCGGTAATTTCAACAAATTCTTGTTTCTAAAAATGAAATAGAACTGGACAAGAAGCATGTTATTTCGTCTTATAATACAATACAAGAATGTTTTTTGCAATAAGTGGTTGAGTACTAGTGACAGAAATTAACTGAGCAGTGCTTTCGTCATTGGCCAAATGCTTCTATGTCCCGGGGGAGTCTCTAATCATGTCCTGCATTTACCTTAATTTCTCGATTGATTAATGCCATTTCAGACCTGCGGCCACGGCAAAAAGTTCGAAAAATCAAATGGCGAATGGTTCTTGCATCCAAAATTTCATACGTCCTTATAGATTGACTCTATGGCGTACGGGTGCCGCAAAGCTGTCCGAATTATTGGGCATGCCCCAAAAATCGGACGCCCACAAAATCAGTCATTGACTGTACACTGGAAACTCCTCCAGCCAAAGACACGGCGTCAAAGAGATTTGTTACGATTCTTCACTGTTACTTGAGCCAGCATTAGCGCGACTTTCGTTCCCTTTCAATCAAATTACAGCTAATTTTCCCTGATAGAAGCATAAGTTCCCCGAATTTTCCTTGACTATTCAAGATCCCTGAGAATTCCCGGTTTTCCCGGTTGGTAGACACCCTCTCTATACCGAAAAGCACCATTTTATTAAAATGTTCAGTTGTCACCGTACATGTGCGTCAGTGACCATTTGGGACTGGTTTTCACCACTGTACATGTACGGCAGTCACCCTGAAAGGGTAAACCATCACCATCTACACAGCATTAAATCAAGAGATACCAGCCACACATAACTGAAAATCTAACCCTAACAACAAAAACAATTTCATTACATCAGTGAAAAACATCATAGTAGAGTGGTGCCTTGTCATTGCTAGTGCCCTTTCTGCTCAAGGAAACGAAACAAAAAGGATGTTCACACTCATCATTCCCACATGCAATCGTGGTGGCTTTTATATTTTCATGCACAATTTGGCTGCAATCTAGCACACAATAAACAAGGGCCCACAACCACAGTCATGACAATAAATGCCAAGGTGTCCACTCTTGACATTTTAGAAGACTAAATACTATGGTCAAAGCAGCAATTATTCAAGCTAAACAGTGTGTTTGCAAACTTGCTTAGTTCACACAAGTCCATCTTAAAAGACAACCATCCTGTTGTCTGTGTGTTTATCCTTGTCGCATGTCTCTCAAGACTGAAGTGTTTGAGGGCAAGTCAGCAGCTCGAGTTCGCTTACCTTCAGCTGGGGAAATTGCCTGGTCTTCATCTTCCTCCACGTCTTCTTCCTTAGGCTCAACTTTAGTTTCTACTTCACTGGGTGACGTATCTTCAGCTATATCCTCAGTTACCTCCATAGGCTCCTCAGTAGCAGGGAATGGGTCTGGTTCATCAGATTCCATTGTCTCAACAGGTGGAATTTCACAGGGTGTCTCAGAAGGCTCAGTGGTCAGTGGGGCTGTCACTTCTTCCACAGTCAGCTTCACAGGTGATGACACCAAGCCTGGCACACTGCAAAACAAGACCATTCACTTGATCCAGCTCACACATGGTGTCACCATGCAAGCGAACTCGTACAAACACCACCACTGCTCCGGAATAATGGTAACTTCACGATCACCAAAATTCGGCATCAGTATCTTGCCCTTAATATATACGATTACCTCAGTTAGGTGCAACCAATTCTGTACCATCTTAGAGCAAACCTACCTGTAGCTATTTTTAGGCAATTCAGCTACTTAAAGAAAAAGCAGGAAGACATTATGGCACACAGCAGCTAGATTACTAAATACTGTATTAATTATATTTGTCCAGAAAGAACAGCCACAGCACAGCAATGCAAGTCCTCAAAAAGACAAACATAAAGCATCTTGTATTACACATCTGGCCAAAAAATTCAATCCTCAAGTTTAAGTGGAACGTGGCTAATCAAGCTATTTTTGTCATTTATGGAACTAATTTGATGAAATTTGGAATGTGAATGTCATTTATTACACTGTAGTCAGATCTGAAATAAATTCTGAGCTATAGTACCTGACTAGAAACAGTTGGCATCCTTTAAGTGTCATGTCCGAAATTAACATAATAGAAATTGCTTACGATTTTGGTGGCATAATGTTTACAAAGCCATATTTTGTGCTATAAAGCCACTTAATTATTTTTTACTGCAGAATAAGCAAAAGAAAAAATGCTTAAACCTTATTATGCATATTGCCTAACAAATTATTTTTGCAAAAGGTGAATCATAACATTATTTATAGTATGCAGACAAAAATAGACAGCTTTATTGCACTCCTCAATGCTTCAGGACTTCAGGAAATTGCACACCTCAATGGTTCAGGAAAGAAAGACAGCCGATTTCAAGCATTATTCTGACTCTGAACTCAATTACAGTGACTGCAGCATACTCGCAAAGTGAAGACCACCATATTCTTTTTGCTTGCCTGCTTTTTCCAAAATAATCACGCTCACCCACTAGAAGGGAATGGGCAAGAACTTTGAGGCCAAAACATTTCAACAACTAATACCATGAGCAAAATGGCGCAGTACCACCAAGATTTCAGTCAAAAAAAAAATTTTTTTTTTCTGTCAAGGAGACAGCCCAAGGCAGATGGTTCTTGCAATGAAGAAACCTCCCACCTAGGGTGACCTGGATTCTGACTCGGATTACCGTTTCAGAAAATAAATGTTTAGTTCTCTCTCTCTCTCTATTTTCAATGCTGACATATTTACTTGGGAGCTGTGAATTGTGTGACATACTATGTAAAAGTGTAAGGTGTTGTTGAAATGTTGTTCTTGGCAGTGACTCCACCAATGCTTTCGACACTGTTTTCTATCAACTGCCACACTCTTTAATGTGGGTTACGTGCCATGTCAACATCGCCATTGTCATCTACAATTCTTCTGTGCTGTTAATGCTGTCTTCGCGAGCATAATGACTAATGGATGCATATTAGCATGACATGGAAAACAGACTTAAGAAGGAGGGAGAAGAAAGGAACAGAGAGTGCTACATCGGGATGACATCACACTAACTTACGGCAACAGTTATCACCGCTGTTCCTCCTCCTCGAACTCCCTCTCTAACCGTCTCGCACAACGCCTATATTCATACGCATCAAAGCAATAAATCTTGTCTTGGCCCAGCCACCGCTATGTATGGTGCGGATTCTTTAGTGGCGATGAGGATGGGATGACAATGGGCAGCCCTCTCAGTACGCCGCAGCCTTCGCCACCATGGGAGGATATGCCAGCCTGCCGCAGTTTGAGGACACGAGCGACAAGTGGCCAGCTTACTAAGTTCAACTGGAGGCCTTCTTTGAAGGCAATGGCATCACGGACGACAAGAAGAAGCGGGCCCTGTTGGTTGCAGCACCGACGACCCACACCGTGGATTTACTTAGTGGTCGATGAGCACCACACAAGGTGAACAAATTTTCTTACACCCAAGTAGTAGCTTTGTTGCAGCAGCACTTTTCGCCGACTAAACGAAATAGCACAGTCTTACAAGTTCTTTACACACAACAAGCTGCCAGGTGAACTTGTCAAAAATTTCACAGTTGCAATTTGTCAAATAGCGGACACATGCAATTTCGGCGCAACATTCGATCGAATGCTGCGAGATCGCATCGTCTGTGAGCTGCAAAGCGCAAGAGTACGTCGACAGTTGTTTGCGAAGTCGCAGCTCACGAGGAGTGAAGCAGAAGAAATCGTGCTATTAGCCGAAATGGCAGAAGTGAGCGCGCAGCAATTTTTTTCGGGTAGCTGGGAACAATACGTATCGCACCTCAAACAGGTGTTCTCACGGTTGAGGGAAGCCGGCTTAACGATGAAAGTGGAAAAGTGTAGATTTGGTTGTTCACAGGTTACTTATCTGGGCCATGTTGTCGGCCAGGGCACGAGACAGCCGGCCGAGCTGAAAATAGCTATGATTGGAGAATTTTCTCAGCCGCGCACGAAAACAGACCTTCGTTCATTTTTGGGACTTGTGGGGTACTATCAACGGTACATTCCGAATTCCTCGTAAATGGCAAGTCCATTAACGGATGCCCTCCGAAAGGGAGCACCAAGTAGCGTACACTGGGATACGGACAAAGAGAATGCTTTCCAAAGTTTGAAAACGCTATTGGTTTCTCGTCCTGTGCTTCGCGCGCCAGACTACACAAAGGAATTCATAGTTCAATGCGACGCAGGCGACAGAGGTATGGGCGTGGTACTTAGTCAGGTCGGCGACGATAACGAGGAGCATCCTATCCTCTACGCCAGCCGTAAACTAACTGTAAGAGAGGAAGCCTACAGCGCTTCGGAGAAGGATTGTGCTTGTTTAGTTTGGGCCGCCCAGAAGTTGTCGTGTTACTTGTACGGAGCGAAGTTCATCTTCGAGACCGACCACTGTCCTCTGACGTGGCTCAATAAAATGTCACACAAAAATGGCTGCTTGCTCCGATGGAGTCTCACTCTCCAAGAGTACAACTTCTCCATTAGATATAAGGAGGGAAAGTTGTATAGCAATGCGGATGGTTTGAGCAGGCTAATTTGAATTCTGCGTTTAAGGGTCCCGCCTAAATTTTAGGGTTACTAGTGTTAATTTTGTTAAGTCAAGAAGATCCCCTCTCATTTAGCAGGATTCCATCCATGATTGCTGAATTTGTCAACACGAAATTGCTTCAAAAATTGGCATTGCGAAATGCAGCATTTTTTTTCTGCACTTATGTTTTCTTTGAAGCCTAGCGGGTCTAAAGTGAGAGCTAAGGTACGTCATCTCGGTGCAGAGCCGTGTTGGGGGTTCGTTTTTCAGTTGCCTGTCCTTGTTGGATGTTTTGGGGCGGTGACATCATTACACAAGTGGTTGCTGCGAGCCAAGGCATCACCCCCTGGCCACCAGCCGTTCTCTTCCTGCCCAGCGGTTGTCAGCGCTGGACAGTCGAGATTTTCCGGGCCATGGAGGCGCTGTTAAGAACGGCCCAGCTGAGGTGCAAGTTTTACCAGCCAGTTGCGAAAGCGGCGTCAACTTTCCTGGAACGTCACCGCAAACCTCTAGCCACGGCGTCACTAAGTCGACTGTATGTGAAGAACAATATGTGCATCCTCAACTCTTCGTCGCTGGAGCCAAGATGAGTGCGACGAAGCAGGCACCACCGCCAACCTGGTCTGCTGTGAACGAGGGAGTCCCCGAGGGAGTCCCCGAGGGAACGTAGTTCGAGACCCCTTCCCACGCGCCGTCCAAGACGCAAGACAATGAGCACCCGGCCGCGCTGCAGGGAATAAAAGGCACCTTTCCTGACACAAGCCCCGAGTTCTACGAAGTCCATCTGACCTCGGCTGGGGACCGTGAACCTCTGTGTGAGTGTGTGTGTGTAAGCCGTCCCGCAGAGATGCGACTCGTTTACGATGACTGGTCGGCCATTTCCCTCACCTTGGGATCGAGGGAGGACCGAGTGTTTATAAACCGTTGTGTCCTGAGCTGTTGTGCAGCAGCTCAGGACACTTTCTCAAGCAGTCATGTTAGACTGATGTACTTTCTCTCGCAGTCATGCTAGACTGATGAACTGCAACATCCTCATGTAGATACTGTGAATAAATCCATATTCATTGTTCTCGACGAGAAGCAGTTCTTCCCTTCATCAACGTCCTCAGCGTGGATAAGTTGGACGATGGCATGGGCCAGCTACCTTCTAATTCATGCCCAACTCCAATCTTGACAACTGATTACGAGCGATAGGATTGAGCCCCCAATCCTGACACCAGATGGTCGGCGTTGGTTACAGTATCTGGCTATGTGACCTGGTGTGCCACAGCTGTAGCACATTGGCATAAGGTGAACTTTGGAATGCTGATGACAATGTTCTGCTGTGGTCGTGCGTGAAGAGTGACCAATAGTCTAGCCTTGTAAGTCATAGGGAGGGGCTGGTCATCGAGAACGAATGTAGCGTGGGCGCTAATCAAGGGTTCGCTCAGAAGAATTGTTACAAGATGGTTTGCTCAGGTCATAATGCGGGCAGTCTCTACAGCTGCCAAAATTCGCAGCGTTTATAGAGTGCTGCCAAGGAGTTGAGGGGGTTGCACAAACCGAGTCTTTGAAAGCGCAGGAGCTGTAATGTGGCGCCACACAACGTGCTTGTTCTTCGTGCCGAAGGAGCTCCTGGACGATAAGTCTGTTGGAGAACTCGTGTCCACACTGACCACAGTTGTTACGTTAGCCAGCCATCCAAATTTCGGTGTAATTTGACGAGTCTTTAGTATTTCAAAGGTACGGCAGTGCCGTATCTCGTCTGATCCGGTTTCCATGTTGTCTTTTCCAATTAGGAAGTTATCTTCTGCGATTCCCATTAAAAGGTGTCCCACCTTATCTTCTTCTGACAGTCGAGGGTTTATGGTCTTGCACAGTTTTAGAATTTACTCGATGAATTCGGTCTTCTGAGTTAATGTTAATTCCACTCGTTTCTTCTTAGCATCCGAATCGCCAAAACACTTCTTGATCTCCTCAACGAAACAGGCCCATGTAGTTGGTGCGTCCGCATTGTTGTCATAACAAACCATCGCCGTGTCAGTCAAAAAGAAAACAACGTTCCTCAGTTGGGAGGCAGCGTTCCAGTGATTATAATGGCTTACCCGCTCATAATCGGTGAGCCACTCATCAACATCTTCCCCTGCCTTTGCGGAGAACGTACGTGGCTCTCGGTAGAGCTGAATTGGGGCTGGTACTGCCGATGCAGTATTGGGAGTATCTTCGTCTCGAGGCATGATGGTGGCCAAGGGCAAAAGTCCGGCAAGGCGGCAGCTTCTGCGAAGGTCTTGTACTAACGGCTTCATTGTTGGTAGTGGGCGCTACCCCACACAGCTCCACCAAATGTTACGCGTGAACCGTTTACTTAAAAATGCAAGGCAGATCAAGGGAAATGGTTGCCGTTTTTCCGGGAGCGGTCCAAAGGTAGCCTACCAAACGTAATCCTCTTTCTCCACCCTCTGTCCTTTTGTCATTTGCACTCCTTCTGCCCTTTGTTACGAGAGCTCGTGACAATATATTTGTAGAATAAAATCCTTACATTACACTTCGTGAGTTCTGAAATGGTTAGGATGTTGTTTTCATGTAGTAGTGATTTTCCATTTGCAAAGCGTAAACTGCTTGTAATAATTCTTATGGATTGGTTCTGGATTACCTGGAGGGATGCCAAGTGAATGTTATAAGTGTTACCCCAGCATATTATGCCGTAGTTAATATGAGAGTGAATGAATGAGTGGTATAGCGAGATTAATGTACCATGTGTAAAGTAGGGACGAGTTTTAATTAGAATGCAAATACTGTATGCTATTTTCTTTTTTATGTGAGAAACGTGATATTTATATTTCAATTTGCGGTCAAAAGAAATCCCAAGGAAAGATGAGCATGCAATGGGAGAGAGAGAGTGTGTGCCAAAAGTTAAAGAAGGAGAGGATGCCGAATGATGTTGATATGAAGAAAATACAACAAAGTTAGTCTTGGTGGCATTAATAGATAACAGGTTAGCATTACACCAACTTAAAACATTTTCTAGGTCAGTATTTAGGTTGTTAATAAGAAGTTACATGTTGTTATCAGAGGCAAATATGGTAGTATCATCAGCATACAGAATGCATTTAATAGTTAGGATGAATAGTCGAGCGTGTTGGTTAAAAAAAGAAAGAAAAAAAAAAGAAAAATTGTTGGAAGTGGCACCCTGTGTGTGTGTGTTCCCTCTTCATCCACCGTCGTCGCGCCTTCACTTCAGATCGCACTTAATAGATGACAAATGGTTAAGTAGATCATTAATATAAATTAAAAACAGTAGCGGCCCTAAGATGGACTCCTGAGGGACGCCGATGTTAGTGGTTTGTTGTCTGGAATAGACATTAGACACAGACACACCTGAACTATGTTAGATAAGTAACTTTTTAATAGTGAGAGGGCAGGATCACGTACACCGATAACCTCAAGCTTAGCAAAAAAGATACTATGGTTTAAGCAGTCAAATGCCTTTGTTAGATCGATGAAGACTGAACCTGCAAACCGGCGTCAATTATTTTTTTTTAATTGGTCAGTTAGATGTATGAGTGCCAGATCTGCGGAGTATCCATTTGTTACGATTCCTTTCTGTTATTAGAGTCAGCATTACCACGACTTTTCCCTGATAGAAGCGCAAATTCCCCGAGTTTTGACCCCAAGTATTTCCAGACTACTCATAATCCCTGAGAATTGTCAGTTTTCCCGCTTTTCCTGGTTGGTATACACCCTGCCTGAACATATAATGTCGGCTCACAGACATCTACAAAGCATACCAACCTGCTAATAGAATGGTGAGTTATATTGGACGGATTGCTTGATTTACTTTATTTCCTTTGATTTGGCCACTCAGTATTTGCCACTGGGCATTTTACCATTCCTGGCCAATCCTCCAGAATGGGAATGTCCCACTACCATCCCTACATAAAGCTAATCAAACCAAACCAAGCAAGTCTTTAAATAGTATCACACAGGCATCACCAATGGACAAACCTTTGCCTCACATTGACTTCAACATGTGTGATGGACCTGCACTCAATATCAACAGGGCCAGACTGAAGAAGTACCAGAAGAAAGAGAAGGCATGGTTGTTTAATAAGAACTATTGTGGAAAACAATAAACATGTACACATGAAACTGTGTATTACGTATATATGTGTATCCATTACTACATAACATGATATGCTGAGGGATGTTTATAAAGCTGTCGCTATACTAATGAGACTTTGGTTCTATTGTAATTTTTTAACTCCAAAGCACTGACCTCTCTGCTCTCATGACCACTCAAATAGCACTACAGTCACGGGAGAGAGGAGAAATTTCAAGAGCTTGTGGTCTCAGTGCAGGCTGAACGTAAATTATTCAAATATTGCCCAAATGTAGCAAAGAAGCAGGTTGTACCCGTTGGTGCAGTTTGACGCAATTGGCACAGCAACCATATCACAGCAAGCACACCCAGTCAGACCATTTCCTAGTTCGTAAGTGCTGCGTGCAGTTCAAAGCTAGACATTGATCAGGGAGAGAAAAAATGAGTTACCTGGCATCATCAACTGTGGTATCCATACTGTTGCTGCTCTCCAGGGGTGAGGAAGTGGTTGCTTGACTTGCAACAGGTGATGAAACTGATGGGGACGCAGTCAGGAATGGCAGTGAAGGAAGGCAACCACCAGGAGTGCTAGGGGGTAGTTCCAGCAGCTTAGATAGTGTTGGGGCTGTAATAATAAAGTGGAAGCAAAATAAATATAAAAAATTGAGAATAAAAGAAGCACTATGGGCAGATTCAGGTACAATTGCACAAAAGCATTGTGCATGCAAGCATAAAAACACTATACGCACCACATACCAAATGCCTGCAATATCTCACAGAGAAAGTACACCACACAAGCATTTCCAGGATATTTCTATACATTCCTCAGCACCACCAATTGTAAAAACTGACACTATTGCACCAAAATCACCCAAAAACTGCAGTCATAATCTAGCAATGTTCATTGCCCATTTCTCGCTATTTCTTGCTCATTTAACAAATTGTAAAAACTTTTCACAAAGCTCTGGCTTACAAATTCATTCATAAGGTTCCACACACACACACACACACACACACACACACACACACACACACACACACACACACACACACACACACACACACACACACACACACACACACATATATATAAAAGAAAGGACATCAAGGTGAGGGGAGCATAACATGCATGGAGGTAGGAAAGAACTAGGAGACAGCATTGCACAACACGCAATTATGTCACTGTAAGTTTTAGTGTCTTTCTCCACCAGGCTAGCCACGCTCGGCGCACGCTCTTCCGAAAACTAGGGGTATGCGAAAATCAAATAGCAGATTTCGAATTGAATATTGAATCAAATCAAGAAAAAAGACAGCTGAATATTGAATGAAATATCAGAAACTTTTTCCAAAAAATTCAATGCTTACAAATCTTGGGCAAAAAAATATGGTGTTGCACATGCTCGGGAGTCTCCTAGCATTGCATAACAAGAATGTAGCAAGCTATCTGTAACTTAAGTATTTAGAAATCGAGATAGACAGTATGGCCTACTCTTAATAAAGGAAATACCAAATTAGTATGCCAGCATTGATTACAGCTCAGCTGCATGACAAACAAAAGGACCGCACATCACGTGCCTCGATCACCGCTTCGCACGTAGCCAGAGCTGACAGTAAAGCACAGGCACTGTCCGCGCCGTGCCATTGTCAGATTCGGTGTTATTGCCATATGACAAAGATGGTGAAACCTGGAAGGTCATCGCAAGTTTGTGCGGCACTCGCTAGGGCAACATCGAGCACGAGGGGCTCCACGGTGCACGTGACACTTTAGACATGTGGCACTGCATGGGTCTCTATGCCAAAAAGTAGACATTGAATTTGTAAATCACGTTATTCAAATATTCACTATTCAATTTGATTCGATAATATTAGAGTATTCGCACACCTTTACCGAAAAAAGAATAGGTGAGAGAGCAATGTGTGGCTGCCACACTATCACGTTCACTAGGACAAGTTTTGCGGACTAGCTATCATACAAAAATTAATGCTTATTGCAAGCTACTGGTGTAAATATACATGCAGAAAAGAGGAATAACAGACATCCTGAGAACATTTTTCTCGGGATCAAATAAGGGCCAAATTCAGGAAGCGTTCCAACAATGCTAATTTAGCTTTTGCATCCTTGACGACCCCTTGGTACCCATTCCCAAAACTATTCTCGCATGAAGTGCGGAAACCTTTAGACAGATGACAGCGCCAAACAAATCAGATAAATGCGACCCTTTACTGTGGGAATGCATTTTTGCACACATCACAAAGTGGGAAGTACATATATATTCCACAGTACTACAAAGCGTTATATGGGGAGAAAGTGCATTTGACCACCTTTTGTACTTTTATGTTGTTATAGTGGCAAATAATATGCAGTCTCACGTCCCAACAGATTTCGTTGATGCAGGAGTGCAGTTTAGTGACGCTTCACTGTCGAGATATACAAAGTATGGTGAATCCTATGGGCATTCGCCGGGGTTATGAAAATATTTAATTGGGGGGAGAATTTCATCTCTCGCTTTCATTATCATGGGGTTCCAACTGTAGAAATGAGCAAAACAATCTTTACACTATATGAGCCCTTAACTGTGCATCAGTGGGATATATATCCCAGCTTAGCAAGAATTTTTGTAGCCGGCATGAGCCTTTATTGCTGCCACTTATGCCGTTTGTGACAAGTGAAAGCATAGGTTACCACCAGCATGCCACAGAGATTTAAAAAGAAAAAAAAAAGCTGAAGCTAGGTAATGTAGGTGTAAATGGAATGGACAAATTGGAAGACAATTGTGGACACTTTTGTTGCAGACCTTATACTCCCATTCATACTGCCCTTCCGAAAGGTATTTAAGCAATACAGTCTAACTTTGTTTTAATCGAGTTGCATCTGATACAAAAACATTCTCAATCCTTGGCCAATGCGAAAGAATGAAAGCTGGATTCCTATAATGGGTCACAAAAGGTCTCCTGCAGACTTTGACAGCCCACTGACAGAGTGCAGTGGCGATATGTAGAATAACCACAATAAATTATATACATATGCTTTGCACCGTTGCTAACACACCATCGTGTGAATGGTGTGGTCACACAAGATTGCCATGCTGGCTTGTTGCCTGCGGTTTAACCAAGTTAAGCCACAAGCCAAAGCGTACACATGTGTCTGGAATATTAAAATTAATTAAATTTTGGGATTTTACATGCCAAAACCCCAACCTCATTATGAGGCATGCTGTAGTGGGGGACTTCGGATTAATTTCAACCACCTGGGGTTTTTGAACTACCAAATACACAGTACACAGGCATTTTCACATTTCGTCCTCATCGAAATATGACTACCGGCGCCAGGATCTGATCCCATGACCACAAGCTTAGCTATTTAGAACATGCTGTTTCAATGTGGCAGAAAGGCTTTCTTCCCTCTGCGCATTTCAGATTGTGCTTGCTAAGTGCAGTCGCCAACTTGATCTTGTGGTGCCTTAGTGGGGGCCATACCAGACCAAACTAAAGCCCCTCCATACACGTTTCCGCCGACCAGGTTAAGTGCCGCCAACCTGCCCTCCTCCTCCACGCTCCTCTCCCACTCACCCCCTTAGCTTCCGGCGTCAAGTGGAACTTACGTAGCTGCAGCTTCCTGTTCCAAGTGGAAGTGACGTTTTGTTTTTTAGTGTTGTTTACTTTCGCGTCGCTGGAGAGGCTTTAATTGCACCAGCTGTGGTTGAAACTGTGAATGCGTTTCCATCCAAGAACCACTGCCTATTGTAACCAGCGATCTGCTCGTGTTCGCTGCTTCGCGTCAACCTGCGACCGGTTGTGGCATGAGCAACAACGTACAGTGGAATGTAGTGCTTGGGCGCTTGGAGACTGCTGCCGTTTTTCGTGCATTTGGAAAACAGCGACCGCGAACTACTATTTCAGCGGAATACAACAGCTTGTCCCTTTTGCATTCTTCTTATGGTGACTGCCACAGCTCTGCTAAGCACACACGGGCGTCTCACCATCGTCTAACAGCAGTCAAAGCAGAAATTCCCGCAGCGCAACTCCAGGAAGCGGAAACGCCGGAACCAGAAATTTTTAAACTGGAAATGCCGGGACCGAAAATGCCGGAACCGGATTTGGTGTGAGGGGAAAAGGCGGCGCACAACAAAGGTTGTCGCTACTTAAGAAAGAGGCGGTGGCGCGTGGATGCAGGGGCTTTAGACCAAACTTCTCTACTAAGGGCGGCCCACCATGTGGCACCCGAAATTTTTGTCGCCGTTATGCATCGGTTCCAGGGACAGCTGGCAGTGTTTTGCGAGCAAGTCAGAATAAAGTCTATTTCACATGGTGCAATTTTAGGTGTTCCGAAAGTGCAACTTCTGTCGAATGTGACAGGAATCGCAGCTGCAGACATCAACCCCCCCCTCCTCCGCCCCCCCTCTCTGTGATTGCAACCAACTGTTTGGACATACGTCACAACAAAGGCAGCAATCGGTACGAGTTTGTGGACGCCAACATAAATGAAATAACGAAAAAACGAGGGGAGAAGATCCGTCGAAAGTGTGCTGTGAGCTATTTCGTGGTTTGTTTTGGTTATGGCGGTTGTTGGGAAATGTCTGTTGCTCAACAAATCTGGAGAACTGCACCTAATTGAGTAGAGCCATAGATTACATAAGACATCTGCACCAACATGCAAACAAAGAAGATAAAGACGCATAGGTCAAATTTGTTTTTGTGATTTCGATGCGTTTGTTGACATGCTACATTGATAATCAAGCGACGTTTTTTTCAGGTTAGCTTCAGGTGCTCAAAGTATGTGCTTTTGCACGCCTTCTGGTTATTTGGCTGTGTTACACATTGTAAATACGATGAGGTCTCCCTCACAATAAGACATGGCTTTTGGATGTCATCCCAGTTTTCTGGTTTGTTGTGTACACGCTACTTGCGATATATAAAAACGCCCCATTTGTAGCACAGTATGCATTTACGGATGGAGAAATTTAAATAATATGCAATGACGGTCAAATGCTGTGTCGAGGGGATATGACATGACACAATAGTATCAGATATTTCAACGTACAACGCACAACCATTTAGATTCAGTCTTTTCGTGTTGGCTTTTACACGTATGTTTCCCAATGAATTAAGCACCTCATTTCAAAGTTTTTTTACTATCACTGTGAGATCTACCAAGATTGCAAAGCAACTGTGCAAGTTATTTACTGTAATTGATTTTCTACAATAGCATGTTTAACGCTTTGACAAGGAATAAACAGCACCATCGATTTGTTTATGAAGCATTATAGCGTGATAAGCATCATTTAAACAGTTTTACCTCTTTTTTTTCCTGTACAAAAACCAATAATCCTTCAATATAAAAAAAAATTATAGGATTTTACGTGCCAAAACACTTTCTGATTACGAGGCACACATAGTGGAAGACTCCAGAAATTTTGACCGCCTGTGGTTCTTTAATGTGCACCTAAACCTAAGTTCATGGGTGTTTTTGCATTTCGCCCCCATCGAAATGTGGCCACCGTGGCCATGATTCGATCCCGCGACCTCGTGCTGCGCAGCCCAACACCATAGCCACTGCACAACCACGGCGGAGAAAAAACCTTCAATATGTTGCAGACATTGTTTCCTTACTGCACCTGTATTAACCCTCACTTTAAAAGGTAAATGCATAGTGCACTTCAGTTCATTGAATTTCCTTTATTTATGCTGGTCATAACATATCACAGTAAACTAAGAAACTACTTCACTGTAAACACCGCTGCTATTCCTTGCTTTTCTACCTCTTTTAAAATATGTGCATAAAATGTGCAAAGCAGGCAAACACCTTTTTCTTATAAACAGCAGATAGCACATTAAACAAGACCAAATCAAAATCATGCAGTGAAATCAGCCAACTGCATCCGTTTTTGCAAATGAGAGCATCAAGTACGGACGGTTCTCGCACCTCCACAGCTAATCAAGTGTGCAGGTGTATCACGAGGTGTAAGCCATGCACAACAAACAGAAGCAAAGTTGCTTGAGTTTGCAGTTGCATGTATTCCTGCATAAACTCGTATAACTATGTCCTGTCATTACTTCCTTTATAATTAAAGTATAAGGCAACTCGCAAAATATACAAAGCCAGCTAGAGATTAGTGTACCTGCATCTTGTTTTTCTTAGATTGTGAGATGCTGCTGCTTACCGATTTATTCCTTGATGAAATCAATAGCATATATGTGCAGACTACCCAAAATTCTACAACAATAATGTTCCGAGAGATGTCTAACTCACCGCTGTTTTTGGCACGATTTGACATTTTTTCCAAAACAACTAAATATAGTCCACTTCCTGTAATCCCACAGGAATTGGGGGGGTATTGCCACCGCAATAGTGACCATGGCAAAAACAAGGTCAGTTTCCTACTGCCAGAGATAAGGAACAATGCTGACTGAGAAAGACTGTCATCTTTGGCTCATTCCCCTTTGCAACAATGGTGACATTGGCAAAAGCTAGGTACCATGAGGGATAAGTGAACACTGCTGAACAATTCCAGAACAATCGCAAAACTTGCAAAACTTGGTCACTTCGTATTTTGTCACGCAGCAGCAAGGACGTCAGGATGCGACAGTTTCGAGACTTAAAAGAAAGCCGAGGCGGTCCAATTAGCCCGAAAGACCAGCAGCAGTGTAAGCAAGACTGCCCGTCAATTTGAAGTGAGCTCCACGAGCCACTGGCTGCCAACCACATCTGAACATGTGCATCATGTGGTCATCGACATTTTGTTCGACAGCAATAGTGACTGTCCTTTAGAGGTTTTGAGGAAGACTGAAACAGGGCATATAAACAAACCTTCACAATGTTTGGCTAGAATGTTTATTTTCTCAACTTTTCCTGATTGTACAGGGAAAGTTAGCCCCCTCCTTCTTTTCATCCAATTTACTCTAGATTTTAGGTGGGCTATCTTCCAGGATATTACGGTAGCAGAGCTTATGCAGACTCAGATTCACCCATTCACTAAATGCTAGCCAAGCGAGCTTGCTCCGACTCATATTCACCAAAATTCTACACAACCAGGCTGACACTAACTCAGCCTCATGGGTCTGTTCATGTCTGAGTGAGCTGGTTCTCGAGAGAGTTCACTGACCATATGTATACATTAATAAATATGTGACCTGTGCAGTGCATAAGCAAATACAGTCAAACCTCAATTTAATAAATTTTGCAATGTAACTAATTATTTTCATTTCCCAATCTCAGTATTATGAAAAGCATTAACTTCTTTCGCAATTAAACTATGTAATTTTGTGACACAGTCTTGATTTAATGAAGTTTTCAGCCATTTCAAGCATGCACTTGGAGCCTCTTATACCTAGCAAATCCAGCAACAAGATATAAAAATGTCAGCAGGCGCATAAGTTGTCTCACGCGTCTTTCCGTATGAAAGTTGTTTCAGCGGCAAAAACACCATGGAAGCACACGTGCTGGGATGCAAGAAACACCGTTGTGGCAAACAACTTGCGGAGGCTGTGGTGCATGAAGCAGCTGGGAGGGCTCAGAGAGAAATGAGAGAGCTCACAATTCCCACAGAACAAGGGATGGGGGGTGGGGAGGGAGTGAACATACAGTAACATGATCGAAGCACATGCTAGGGAAAGTGAGAGGGGAGGTCAGAGATGTGCGCTTATCAAACACGGTGCAAAGGGTTTACTCACATTGCGAGCATACGTAGTCATCAAGTGAGCTCTGTTTATGTTTGCCTGAGCGGAGCATGACACCGATAAACCACAGGATCAATTATGAACCTTGCTACATGTAGCTGTCTCTTCTTTACTATCGTCACAAATTCAGGCAAAACTACAAATTTTTTTTTTTAGTTGCGATATGAATCTCCATATCGTTTTAGACTTTTGGTTTTTAATTTCTGAGCCCCATCAGATGACCGCTGCTGGCACTAAGCGTGGTCACTCATGGCATCCATGTTTATGGCACTGTGCGATGCACCAAGCGCAAATCTCAGATGCCGTCAGCCACACCGATGCATTGTTGATGATGATGATGATGTTTGAGGTTTAATGGCACAAGGGCCAGGTATGGCCAAAGAGCGCCATGCTAGTGGTAATGAATATGTCGTGGTCTGATGGGCTCTGTGAATTTAATGTGACGTGGCTGTAAAGGGGCCTAAACGAGTTTGTGTAACTTGCATAAAAATTACACGTAATAAAATTATGGCAATGATTAATGACGTGTACTATGATCACTAAAATGCATTAAGAAAGAATGATGCATTATATAAAATATGCGATATGCTAAAATTGTCTAAGAGGACTACTGCCTCGCCAGAGCCCTTGAAACGCAAGGGCCGAGAGGCATGTGCTATACGAAATAGCTATCACAGCGGCATCCTCTGGAGAGAGGAGACGCTACGAACGTATGGGGCTAATTACATGTAACACAACATCTTTCAGGAAGTCTAGGACTGCGTTAGTGTCAAAGAGCGGTTCTGGGCCGAGTAACATTACAGGATGAAGGGGAATGTGCTGCCTGTATGCTAACGGAAAATGTTTCTTTCTGTCAGATTCGGCTTTCCGACACTCCAGGAGGACATGGAGGACGGTCAGCCTCTCCCTGCATCTCCCACAGGTTGGGGGCTCATTTCCAGTGAGTAAAAAATTGTGGGTGCCAAATGTGTGTTCTATTCTTAGACGACAGAATAGGACATCTGTTCGGCGTGATTTTGTTGCAGAAGGCCAGAACCCTAATTGTGGCTTTATTATGTGCAGCTTATTATTTGTTTCCATGTCCCACGAGCGTTGCCAGTAGTTTCGCAGTTTTCTGCGCAAGAAGCGCCTCAGATCTGTGACAGGGACTGCAGCGGTAGGATTAACAGAATACGATGCAATTGATGTGGTCATCTGGTCCGCCAGAACATTGCCTTCGATGCCCCTATGACCCGGCACCCAGCATATGATGATATGCTGGTTACATATATATACGCTTTACATAGGACGGAATATAGTTCATTGATTACTGGATTTTTGTGCTTAGCGAATGACATTAAGGCCTTCACAGCACTTAGGGAGTCTGTATATATAACTGATTTCTGGAGTTTTGATTTCTTTATATACTTTACAGCCGACAACAGTGCGTAGGCCTCAGCCGTAAAGATGCTAGTTTCCGGATGCAGTACGTCGGATTCCGAGAGGGATGGACCGACGGCTGCGTAGGACACCCCGTCGTGTGACTTCGATGCGTCTGTGCAGAACTCCGTGCAGGAGTACTCGTACTGGAGTTCCAGGAAATGCATTCGGATTTCGATATCTGGGGCTTCCTTTGTAACTTGTAGGAAAGATATATCACATTGTACCAGCTGCCACTCCCAAGGAGGTAGCAGCTTGGCTGGATGCATCAGGCGAAGCTCGAAGAGTGGGACATGCATTTCTTCACTAAGCTCCCTCGCACGCAGCGAGAAAGGTTGTCTGACAGAGGGACAATTGCGAAAGAGTGTAGAATATCCCAAATCGTTAACGGTACTAAAACACGGATGTTGAGGATTAGAGTGCACTTTCAGAAAATATGTTTGGCTGATGTATGTTCTCTGCAGATGAAGTGACCACTAATTTGATTCTACGTATAAACTTTCAATGGGACTTCTTCTGAAAGCGCCCGTGGCTAAGCGGATTCCTAGATCGTGAACCGGATCTAGCATGTTTAGCGCGCTCGGGGCGGCAGAATGATAGATCACGGCACCATAATCTAATCGTGACTGAATCAGGCTCTTATAGAGATTCATTAGGCACGTCCTGTCACTACCCCACGTAGTCTGCGATAGAAGTTTCATTAGGTTCATTGTTTTCAGACATTTTTCTTTAAGATGTTTAATGTGTGGGATGAAAGTGAGTCTATTGTCAAGTATAACACCTAGACATTTGTGTTCTTTGTTTACAGGTATCTGTTGTCCACACAGTTCTAAGCAAGGATCCGGAACCAGGCCTCTCTTTCTTATAAACAGAACACAAGAACTCTTGTGAGGATTGATTTTAAATCCATTTTTCTCTGCCCACTGTGACACCTTGTTCAAACCATGCTGTACCTGTCTCTCGCAGACTGTGAGGTTGCAGGATTTGAAACCTATTTGTATATCGTCTACGTAGACGGAATAGAAAATAGCTGGTGGTAAAGATGCACGAAGCGTGTTCATCTTCACGACAACGAGCGTGCAGCTGAGTACGCCACCCTGGGGTACCCCAGTTTCCTGTATGAATGTACGCGACAGTGCAGGACCTATTTTCACTCGAAATGTACGGTTCTCTAGGTAGCTCTTTATAGTATTTAACATATTGCCGCGGATACCTAGCGCAGAAAGATCGCGCAGGATTCCGTACCACCAGGTTGTGTCGTACGCTTTTTCCATATCCAGAAATACAGATAAGAAAGATTGCTTGTGCCCGAAGGCATCGCGAATGCTTGCTTCGATGCGCACAAGATGGTCGGTTGTAGATCGCCCTTCCCGAAAACCACATTGAAATGGGTCAAGCATTTTACTGGACTCTAGGAGATGTATGAGACGGTGATTGATCATTTTTTCAAAAAGCTTACAGAGGCAGCTCGTAAGCGCTATAGGACGGTAGCTAGCAAGCAATGAAGTGTCTTTACCATGCTTTAAAACAGGGATTACAATAACCTCCTTCCATTTTGATGGAAGATAACGAGCAGCCCAGATAGTATTGAGAAGTGTGAGTAGCGGGGTTTGTGTGTTGGAGTGTAGGTGCTTAATCATATCATACATGATTCTATCGGGGCCCGGTGCAGAGCTCCGACATGCTGATAAGGAAGCTTTAAGTTTAGCAATGGTAAAAGGGCAATTATAAGGATCGTTTGGCGTGCATTTCCGATTCAGAGGCTTGAGTTCTTCTATTGCTTTATATTTAAGGAAGTTCTCTGAATAGTGAGTTGAGCTAGACACGCGCTCGAAGTGTTCACCCAGAGCATCAGCCTGGTCTTGTAGGGTGTCGCCTTGTGTGTTTACCAAAGGGAGGGAGTACGTTTGTCGCCTTCTTATGCTATTTATCCTGTTCCAGGCTTTGGCCTCATCTGTATACGTGTTGATACCCGATAAAAACTTCTGCCAACTCTCTCTTCTAGCCTGTCGGCACGTTCTCCTGCCTTCGGATTTTGCTTTTTTGAAGTTAATAAGATTCTCCGCAGTGAGAGATGCGCGTAGCAACCCCCACACTTTGTTTTGTTTCTTACGGGCGGTCCTACATTCGTCGTTCCACCACGGGACGCACCGTTTGCATGCGAAACCACTTACTTCAGATATACATTTAGATACGGCATCTCTAATGAAGGCTGTAAAATACTGCACAGCAGCATCAATTCCTAAAGAAGACATGTCATTCCATGAGATCCTGGTGAGAGTTCGGAATTTCTCCCAGTCGGCTGCATTGATTTTCCACCTAGGAGCCTGTGGTAGATATTCGTTTTCTTTATATATTCTTAGCAGTATGAGGAAGTGGTCGCTCCCGTAAGGATTGTCGTTAACTTCCCATTCAAGTTCAGACAGCAGTGACGGGGAGACTTGGCTAAGATCTATTGAAGAAAAGGTTCTGGTTGTGAGAGAGTAATATGTGGGTTCCTTCTTATTCAACAGGCACGCACCAGAAGAAAAAAGGAACTGTTCAACAAGACGTCCTCGCGCATCTATACGAGGGTCGCCCCACAGGTAGTTGTGTGCATTGAAGTCGTCAAGAACAACATAAGGTTCTGGCAATTCATATATGAAGGACTGAAATTCATGTTTAGTTAATTTGTAATGTGGGGTTATATAAAGCGAGCAAATAGTGATTAGTTTGTTTAGCAGAACAACTCGCACCGCCACTGTTTCAAGGGGCGTTCGTAGCTGTAAAGGTTGACAGGCTATACTTTTATGAGTGACAATCGCAACACCACCCGATGACGCGACGGCATCATCGCAATCTTTGCGAAACGTAACATACATTCGGAGAAAGCTTGTGTGTTTGGATTTTAAGTGTGTTTCCTGTAAACACAGCACTTCTGGATTGTGTTTTTGGATAAGCTCTTGCACGTCATCTAGGTTCCTAAGAAGACCTCTGACGTTCCATTGAATAATTTTTGTATCCATATTGAATGTAAATAAGTGCTCTGTGTATGGAAACGGAGGTGATGCCTTAGGTTACAGAGCTCTTTCGAGGCCCTGTAACAGGGGTTCTGCCCTTTCTGGAGCGTTCGAGGGAGCCTCACCGCTCCTTAGGTGTTTGGTGCGCCTTGAGGACAGGTGTAGTGTCCATTGCCTCTTGTGAGACGCCGGACACATGCTCTTGCGAGCGAGAAGTTACAAGAGAGAGTCCCGCCTTGGAGGGCAAGACCCCTGCACCCACCAGCCCGGAGGTCGATGGCGCTCCCTGAGGGATTTGGCTGCGCCGGCTGTTGCCAGTGCTGGAAGGGGCCGGGGAGGTTGGGGCAGCCTCAGCTGCGCCCACCTTCGGGGTCGGTGGCCCCGTCTGCTGGGTTGACGGAGCAGCGCTAGCTGCAACCGCCGCGGGGGCAGATGGCGTAACTGCCGACTCACGGCTTGTGGGTCAGACAGCCGCCGGAGGCCGTTGTGACGCTGTCCCCTGATGTGTCACTTCGGCAAAGCTGGCCTTAGGAAGGTATGCAACCCGCCTGCGTGCCTCTTTGAATGATATGTTTTCTTTTACTTTGATTATGACTATTTCTTTTTCTTTCTTCCAAGACGGGCATGACCGCGAGTATGCGGCATGCTCGCCATCACAGTTCACGCAGTGTGGAGCGTTTTCGCACGTTTCAGAGGCATGGTCACGGGAACTACATTTTGCACATGTCTGCCGGCCTCGGCAGTTCTGGGAACTGTGGCCGAAACGCTGGCATTTGAAGCAGCGGAGAGAATTTGGAACATACGGGCTGACCCGTAGCATTACATAGCCGGCCTCGAGTGTCTCAGGCAGAATGCTTGAGGAGAAAGTCAGTACAAGATGCTTGGTTTTTATCTCCTTGCCGTCGCGCCTTAGCATGATTCTTTTAACATTGATCACGTTTTGCTCACTCCAGCCTTCCAACAGTTCGGCTTCTGTGAGCTCCATCAAATCGTCGTCAGAAACAACACCACGGCTGGTGTTCATAGTTCGGTGTGGGGTTACTGTTACTGGGATTTCCCCAAACGGCTCAACTTTAGGAAGGTTTTCAAACTGTTTCGGGTCGCGGAGTTCCAAAAGGAGATCGCCGCTAGCCAGTTTCGATGCTTTATAGCCTGTACCAAGAGTTTCAGTGAGATACTTAGAGACGAGGAAAGGAGAAATCATTCTCATGGTCTTTTCAGGTTTGTTTGAATGAATTACATGGAATCGGGGGAAGTTTGGCGGTTTGTTTCCAAGAAATTGGAAAATATCTTCAGTGCGCCCTCGTTTCTGAGGGCGATCAGGTGGTCGGGGAAAAGAAGCGGCCATTAGAAGTATGGTGTTTTCGGCAGGGATGGCCGCCGCCCACCATGGAGCCCAACCAGGGGACGACACAGGACGGAACTATTCAGTTCTGCGCACGCCAGCGGTACAACACCGCTATAACCAAATACATATACCCAAGACTGGATATAGTGCACAAGGTTAACCCTCGCTGCCTACGAAGCTGGAAGTAATACGAAAATAAAGAGAGGACAGAAAAGATTAAAAGTGAGAGAAAGACGAAGATTTGAGGGAGAAAGAGAAAGGAAAAGGCAACTACCGATTTCCCCCGGGTGGGTCAGTCTGGGGGTGCCGTCTATGTGAAGTAGAGGCCGAAGAGGTGTGTTGCCTCCGCCGGGGGGCCTTAAAGGTCTAAACACCCGGCATCAGCTCAACCCCCAGGATCCCCCTTTCCCCAGACACGGCTAAGCCGCGCACGGTTACACGCGGGAGGGTCCAACCCTCGTGTGCTCGGGTACGTGGTGTCGCAACACACCAAATGCCTGCTTACACAGACGCCCCTGCGGGGCGATGCATTGTTCTCGGCATGATCAGCATGCACACGCTGGTGCTCATAACCACGCTGTTATGACACAACCTTCTTGTGATTTATAAGGGCTTACTGACAACAAGGTACCCACCAGGAATATTCTGAAACTTTGTGAAATTATTTACACCTGCTGCAAATTTGAAACTTGAATTAACAAGATTTGCGATTTAATAAAGTTTTTCCAGCAAGAACAGTTTCATTATATTGTGCGATTTATTAAACTTTTTGCAGCAAGAACGGTTTCATTATATCGAAGTTTGACTGTTTGCATAGGAGTTCGTGTTGCATCGGATGAAAATAGGGGCACCTGCGCACACTGCATTTAATTTTATAAAAGTTAATGGACTGTTGTATGAAAGCTTCACCCCATGTCGATTCCAACAAGTGCGTTGGATCTGCACCATATTTTTTGCTGATACTGCTGGCTGTCATGGCCATATTTTACATTTGAACACTGAATAAATGACTGTGGTGCAATGTATTAAAAACACTTACATAACTGCAAGCACAAAAAAAAAAGCCTTATAAAAACACATGCATATAATAAGATGCACACAAATGATAAATACATCTACAGAGAATCATACTTCAGCCAAGTTGGCCGCCATCTTTAGCAAAAAAAAAAAAAAAAGCACAGGCCGACACTGCAATGAGACCACGCATGGTCATGCCATTTACCGGGTCCACGGGCTACGGGAGAAACATATGTGGAACCTATCAGTTACTATGAGGTAGCAGATACGGATGCTGGCACAGTCCAAAGCTGGCCACTCGACCACTCTAGAAAAGTGTGTTCAGTCTGTACTTATGTTTAGGCACACTTTTATTGTCAATATCTAAAAGATTTAATGTGGTCTCCTCAAAAATTTCAAAATATTTGGATTCTGAAACTTGCAAAGGTAAACAGTTTTACCTATTGCTCATGAAGAAAGCTCGTATAGAAGCTTAGAGATACAGTAAAGCCTCGTTGAACGGTAGTTTCATCTTAAAAGTACAGTCGAACCCGACTATATCGAACCCGCTTAAATCGAATTATTCTATATATCGAACAATTTCTGGACAAGGTATAGTTACAATGAGCATATATAGCAAAATCCGCTTACATCGAACAAAAATAGCAGCGACTCCCGATATATAGAACGTCAAGCTGCGGAAAAATGCCCCCAGAAGTTGACTTTCCCTCATGGTGGTGGGGAGACCCGGCGGCACAACTCCATTCAACCAATCTCCCTACTGTGACTGCACTGCGTTGAGCGAGCCGTCGACACCCCCCTGCAAAAAATGATTCTGGCCCACCCGCAGCGCTTGCTCAGACAGCCAATCAGAGGCTCTTGTGCCCTCGTCGTGCAAGATGGCGGAAGTGCGAGTTGTCTTGCTGCTTTTCTGGTTCATTGTGTGTGCGTCTTGTGGGCCTTCTCCCACACTGTTGCCGTGATCGTGAAGCTCGAAATCATAAATCGGGTCGAATGCGGTGACAAGTCGGATGTCCCCACAGCGTGCAAGATTCTGAGGAGCACTCTCAGCACGATCTTGAAGAATAAGGGGAGATTAGGGCTATAGCGGCCAAACTCTCGACCCGGTGCCCGTGGCGCCCGACGCGTACGCACGGCCGTGTACGAGTGCTTCATCCGAAATTGCTTCAGCCATGCCGGCTTCCGCGTGCTTGGTGATGACTGTAAATTCTGATGAATGCAGCAAAGCCGTTGCCGGTGTTGCCGAAGTTTGCAGCAAGCTGTCAGAATTTCCGGAAGCTGTTGACGAATCAACGGTGGACGAGTTCGTGAGTGCAAACAATGGCGTCGCGACCACGGGAGAGCCCGAAAACGAAGACTACATTGCCGACAACGTACCGAGCGCAAGTGAAATTGGGCACAATGAGGGAAGCAACGACGGTCCTTTGCCCACGTCCTCCGAAGTGATTGGTGCGCTCGCACTAGTCCGGTGCTTCTGTGCGAATGCGGAAAGTTGCGGCCTCAGCTGCTCCGACTCCTTAGACAATGTGGAGAAGTGGGTGCGTCACAGGCAGCGAAATTGCCCAAGCAGAAGAAAATGCAGGACTATTTCATGCAAAACTAAGCTAATTCCATCAATAAACAAATTTTATAAATGGTATGTGCTTTATGACATCCAATTATTTAGCAGGCTTATATCGAATTGGTAAGTGGTAAGGGAATACATCTACTTAAGGCAGGTAGTGACCACGGATCCGGATCATGAGACTGAAATAACCAGAAGAATAAGAATGGGCTGGGGGGCGTTTGGCAGGCATTCTCAGATCATGAACAGCAGGTTGCCACTATCCCTCAAGAGAAAAGTGTATAGCAGCTGTGTCTTACCAGTACTCACGTACGGGGCGGAAACCTGGAGGCTTACGAAAAGAGTTCTACTTAAATTGAGGACAACGCAACAAGCTATGGAAAGAAAAATGATGGGTGTAACGTTAAGGGATAAGAAAAGAACAGATTGGGTGAGGGAACAAACGCGGGTTAATGACATCTTAGTTGAAATCAAGAAAAAGAAATGGGCATGGGCAGGACATGTAATGAAGAGGGAAGGTAACCGATGGTCATTAAGGGTTACGGACTGGATTCCAAGGGAAGGGAAGCGTAGCAGGGGGCGGCAGAAAGTTAGGTGGGCGGATGAGATTAAGAAGTTTGCAGGGACAACATGGCCACAATTAGTACACGACCGGGGTAGTTGGAGAAGTATGGGAGAGGCCCTTGCCCTGCAGTGGGCATAACCAGGCTGATGATGATGATGATGATGATGATGTCGAATTATGCTCTATATTGAAGTGATAGGCGTTTCTTTGCGAGTACGATATAGCCGGGTTCGACTGCAGTAAAGTCAAATCACCGACTCAGAGGCCATTCAACATAATGCGTTTTGTATCCACGTAAAACGTACCAGCTTATTGCGTACGTATCAATGAACACATAGCGTTACCACTTTTTGTCGCAAAATCCCAGTGGTACGTCGGCTCGGCAGGACGAGCCTCAGAGATCGGAACGGCATCAAGCACAAATGCAGAGGGCTCTTGGAAGGGCGAAACCACATCAACATCAGCATCACTTCGGCACCATGCCAGAATCAGAACGTTGTGGCCCTTGTTGTGGTGTCGTGCAATCTAGGACAAAAATCGGGTGCTCAGCATAACAGAAAAATTGGACTTTGTTCGTGCTGTCAACCGTGGCATGAAGAAGTCGGTGCTGGCATGCGAGAGCGATCTACCGTTGACTATGGTGTGTGGCATTTGGAATGTGCAGAAGTTGGTCCAATGCTGCTGCAACCGTGAAAATATGTCGGCTACGAGGTTCGACTTTTCAAGGTTTGGCTTTTCACCGTGTCATTGCCTCTGTTATTGCCGAAGTGTTGCCCAACGACAGTGACTAGGACGACATGGAAAGCGACAGCACAGGCGATTCAGGCCCGACAGTGGCAGATGCTGCGCATTACGTCAGCCTCATGCGGATGTTAGCCAAGGAGAGGGGGCTGGCAGAAAAGCTGGCTCGTGGCTTGAGCGAGTTTCAAACAAAGATAACATACTTTTGTCGCGCAAAGTGAATAAATACTGCATGATTTCTTTCCTTTCACAGCACTCCCTCGTAGTTCCGTTTTTCACAGGCAAGTGGGCGATCTTGCACCATTTTGGTTAAGCAGTAGTACTACTGTTTAGTACATACTCTTTCCGAGCTCCGGCCAACTATGGTTAAACGAGGTTCCACTGTATTGCCAATGCCTAACACTTTCCCTAAGAATAATATGTAGTATGCTATTGATATTCAAGCAGCTTTTCAAGAGCAAGAAAAGGAATGTCTTCCCTGTATTTAGCATTGGGTTAATGCAGGCAATTCAAGCAGGCATAATATTGCTAATACCACCCATTCAAGAATACCAGATTAGATTGTACCTTGAGGCTTTCCTTGCATTTTGCGCAAAGCTAGCATCAGCCAAATACACAATCTTTTAGTATAACGGTTTACTAGTTTAATGTTTCCTCCAAAGACAATTGCAATGTTCCAACATGTTAAACCAATTTGCTAATAAATGCATGCGCATATCATTATTCAATATTCAATTTGACATTTGATGGTAAGTATTCATATTTGATTCGTATTGGAAAATTTTTATATTCGCACACCCCTAGTTATTGGCTATTAAAATCATGCAGTACGCTTCCAAAGACACCATGCCACACACATTGTGAAACAAATAGGTCAAGACGCTTATCGCAATAGGTTGGTGGTGATAGCTGTGAATGCGATGCGCGACAACCCGTGAGGATATGTATTTGTTGGTAAAGGAAGAGGAAACTGAGAGCATGCAGCCATTTTCTTGTGACAGAGGCAAGTGAGCAGTGGGGGAAGGTTGCCGTGATGGGCGCCCACTGCTCTCAATCGCAAGTGCCCCATGCATATTCTTGTTCACATGGTATCTAGCGGCCGGAAAACGTCTGAAATGATTGGAGTCTGTCAATTTAATATACCGTATTTACTTGCATAATGATCGCACTTTTCTGTAAAAAAAATAGACGCAAATTCAGGGGTGCGATCATTATGCAGGTTAAATATTCCACGAAAAGAAACATTTTTCTTTTTTCATCCCGCATTTACTGCGGGATGATAACGGGTCAACAAGCAGGCAGCTGCCACTGTTAGTGTGGGACACGAAAACAAAAATGGCGGCCGGCGGAGCAAGCCGAATGCGCCAAACGAAATTATTTTTCTTCTCAAGAGTACATTATGCGCATTGAAACAGTTTGTTCCGTATCAGCAATGAATAATATTGTTAATATTGGCAAGTTTGTGACAATAATTATAATGGAGCCATGTCCACTCTGAGGGGACAAAAACAGAGATAGGCATGCTTAGCTCCCAGTGACATAGAAACACATGGCGGGCATGCTGCGGAAACTGCGGCATTTGTCTTCGCTGCTATCCTAATACGGCATGTTTCCGTTAAGGGTGAGCAAAAACCTTAGCAGCATTACAAGCATCGGCGTATAAATAGGGTACAGTTCCAACATGTCAGTGTAAACGTGGCCACTATCGTTGCCGCTCACGATTTGTTGCATGCCTATGAGTACAGACGAGAAGAATTGAAAGGCGCCCTTTATGTTGTTGTTGTTGAACAAAACCATTATGAAGCCTACAAATATTAAAGCCAAGGCAAGTTTGGTTGTAGTTTTTTTTTTCTTTTTTTTTCATGGAATTGCAGAAAGTAATGAAAGGAATGAAATGGGGCGTGCACACCGCTTGGTATGTCTTCGAAAGTCGTTCACGTAGCATTTAACAGATGGTAAGCGCGATCATCATTAGCTAGACTTGGCACACGACATATCACTACAAGTTCAGGATGCGATCATTACAAGGGAAAGAAAAAAAATCAAATTTTGACGACAAAATTCAGGGGTGCGATCATTACTCAAGAGCGATCATTATGCGAATAAATACGGTCTTAACTGGTAAAAAAGAACCTTAACTGCTTTGGGTCGTTGCTTGTGTTCTTGATCACAAACGTTGGCACAGGGAAATTGTATGAAACAGAATCATATCAACAGGGTAGTACAGTATAAGCAATGGAGCCCAGTAATTTCCAGGCATGCAGGCCTGTCTAGACGCCTACTGTGACTCACCAGATGAAGTTGCAGAATGGGGAGACATCTGAACAGATGAGGGGCGTGAGGCTGTGTCTACAGTAGTGCATGTAGGTGAAAAGCGGGGCACTGTGCTTGATGTTGTGCTTGGAGACAGTGTGCCTGTGGCCAGCTGTCGCGCTGCCGATGGATTGAAAAATGATGGAGGCAAATGTGACCGGGGACTGCTTTGCTGCAATGAGAACACACACCAGATTAATCACAGGGTGCTGAAAAATTATTCTAAAAAGACATAGTACAGTCTGAATAACGTTTGTCTAAATTAGTCTAGTGACTGTGGACTAAACAAGCATTCGCAGCAGCTTCCAGATCTGTTTGTTAGATAATACATGGACCAAGCATGTGGCATGACCATGTGTGGTCGATGGAGAAGCTCGCCTGCAATTTTTTTTTTTTTTTTTCTGAGCGAAAGATGCTGCCACAATTGTCCACTCTAGACAGATGTGATTCACAATGTACAAGGTAGTATTTTAGCATGAAGACAAAAGGCAAGGCTAAGAATGAACATTACACAGCAATACATTATCAATTTTTAAATTAAAGAAAAAGGGAGGGAGAAGAAACTAAAATAGTATGAATGCAATTGTCAAGCTAACCCCACTGATGCTAACTCATTTCAGTTTAGACAGTGTAGAGAAGGAAGCACGTTTAAGGCATATGTTCCCATTTACACTTTCATGGCTATCAGAATATGTCACTCATTAGAAAGACAAAATGAGAAAGGGTGACGTCATAATGAATGACAAATACAAACCAGGAAATTACATGTCTACGAGTTCTTTTCTACGCCATTTCATGTATCCAAATTGAACTCATCGTTAACAACTGCCAGCCTTAGCTGATGTCTCCAGCTTAATGTTATATTTACTGCAAATGACTAAATTTTCTAGAAGACCTAATTTCTGTAATTTTCACAAGTTGCTGAAAATTATGAAACATTTATCACACGTGACACTCTTTAGTGTCAATCTAAAGTCAACAAAATACGCATTCAATAGTTTTTCATGTTACAACACTTTATTTACTATAACTCGCCATCACAAGCATCATGTTTTCAGTTTCATGTAATTTTAACAAGAAAATAATACCTAATGACTTTTGCCAATTTAATTTTGCACTTCTAAAAATTTTTCTGGAATTACTCATGGCAGGTAAGGGGTTAGGAATAAAAATAAAATATGGAATTGATGTTCATGTGAAGTGTTTTATTAAAACTGTTAAAGAATGCCTCCCTCAGGGCTGCCAGATATATGTACCCTTCATCTTCACCAGCCATGGTATGTGAAAAGGCTTCACCACATCGGCATAAAGGTCCATTAAAAGCTAGCACATATAATGCTAAAATTTTGTCTTGCCACCACAATCTAAACCTTATTAAAACCACGTACAGTGTGAAGGACGAGGACTAAGAGAGATGACACACATACTGCGCAGTGTGTGTCGTCTCTCTTAGTCCTTCTCCTTCACGCCGTTCTTGGTTTTAGTTATGAATAACCAACTTGCCCAAGCCTCGACCAGTGTAAGACAGTCATCACCATCATTATTACCCTATTTTTATGTTCACTGCAGGATGAAGGCCTCTCTCAGCAACCTCCAATTACCCCCCTCTTACGCAAGCTGATTCCAACTTACACCCACAAATTTCCTAACTTCATCACCACACCTAATTTTCTGCCATCCTCCATTACACTTCCTTTCCCTTGGCACCCATTCTGTAACTCTAATGGTCCTATAGTTATTTACACTCCCATTATAGGGGGCGAGGACTTACGGAGTCGTTATCTGTCCGAAGCGCCTCCTTTCAGTAGTAAGAGGGTAACGCGGCGCAATCCTCATAGGTTTGGCTGATGGCGCTCAATAAAAACACCATGCAACAGCCCTCCTGGACATTTCTGTAAGTACTCTCAAAACGAGGGAAGTTTTTTACTGTCAAAATAATATTCTTGGGCAAACTGAAAGCGTAGAATCGTTTACAGATGCTATCTCTTTACCAAATATGTACAGTGAGCACCGCTGCGCGCAGTTGCCGCAATGGAGTCTCCCGAACCGGCTTCTTGTGTGAAAGGTAGCAAACACTGAGAGTAAACTATGCGAATTATGTTCCTATAATGGGCTGTCTGTATAAGCGAATGGAGCATATCAGAATGAAGCCTCAACGCAGCGACAGCACAGGTTCGTAGCGGTCAACTGCGCGACTGCATGCATCTCCGTGCACAATATTTTGCTTTCACTGCGGGCGCGTTCTTGTACCGTGCCATGAGCTTTAGGCCACAGAATATGAGCATTTGACAGTACACAAGCAACCAATGTTGCATGGACACTATCAGAGCTGTTCAAAAATAATTTCGTTATAGAGGCTTCGACCCCTACGGCGACTGTGATGTGCCATCACGACGATTCAAACTTTTTTTTCTTGTAAATTCTTGGACGTTTCAATATTATTCTTCAAGCTGCATCGCACTGTATGTTTATCGGTCTTCTCAGCATGCGATTTCCCGCTGCTTTTTTTTTCGTAATCCAGTACATTAATTTATACACAAAAATGACTATGTGTAATGCCTTTTTCTAATGTGCTTCTTACCACTCCCTTTCCATTCCAGTGAACTTGCCACAATCTAGCACCAGCAAGTTCGTAGACCAAATAAAGCGTCATGACATCAGCCAGGCAGCGGGCGAGCGTTTCAGTGCGTATTTTCTGCCCTTACTGAACATCGCAGTCTCGACGCCGTAGCAGAAATCTTCCGCGCATCTGTGCTTGCTGCATGCCCGAGTTCTAGCCGATGGCTGTTTGCCTGTTCTAAGCTTCACGAGCCAAGCTTCACGCAGCTTCTTGTCCTGCGGCTACGTGTGAATAAGGCTGGCACCAGGCTCGGTTGCGTACATCCGGCACTGCGGCACCAAGCAGTAGCCTACCATGCTGCACGCCTCAAAAAGCTGTCACTACCTATTAATTATAGTACATTCAAATGCTGTTATGCAGATACCCAAGGCGGAATAACCTCACCACTTAATTAATCAGAACCGCAGCGCAGGTGGGACTTCAAACCTGATCCCTCATGCCACGCTACGCCGATGCTGGCGCCAGCTCTTCCAGTGGTGGAGCTCGCCCCCGATATGGCCTGCCCAGCTCCATTTTTTTTTTCTCTTAATGTGAACTAGAATATCTGATATCCCCGTTTGCTCTCTTCCTGTCTCTTAACGTTACACATAACATTTTTTGTTCCATTGCTCCTTGCATGGTCCTTCACTTGTACTCAAGTTCCTTTGTTAACCTCCGAATTTCTGCCCCATATGTTAGCACCGGTTGAATGCAGTCAGTGTACATTTTTCTTTCCTACAACAGTGCTAAGATTCCAGTCAGGATTTGGCAACCAAATGTCTGGCGCATGCACTCCAACCAATTTTTATTTTTCTGTAAATTTCCTTCTCATGATCAGGGCCCCCTTTGAGTAATCGACCTAGATAAACATCCTACTGCAGGTTTTAGAGGTTGACTGGCAATCGTAAATTCTTGTTCCATTGGCAGGCTAATGCCTGTGTCTTCTGCATAATACTATTTACCTTACTCTTATATTTACTCGGTTAATGTCTTCTATCATTTGTTGCAATTCAGCCCCAGTCTTGTGTAACGCGGAACAGGACAATGTCGTCTTCAAACAGATGGTTGTTGCAATATTCGCTATTGATCCTCACTACTATGTCTCCCAGTATAATAGCTTGAATACTACTAAGCATGCAGTGAATAGCATTGAAAAGATTGTGTCCCCTTGCCTGACCCCTTTCTTGATAGGTAATTTTGTACTTTCCTTGTGGAGAGCCAAGGTAGCTATGGAATATTTGTATACAGTTAAACCTGAATATAACAAACTTCAATATAACAAAGTTCACTGTATAACGAAGGATTAAAGTTTTCATAACTTCTTGCCCATATAATACCATGTATTTAGAACCTCAATATAACAGTGTGTTTGTATGTGATTTCTATATAAGGAAATTTCACTGCCGCCTCAAAGGAATGTCTAGACAATAAATGGGAACTTCCGCGAACGCAGATGGTCAAATTATTGAATTACAAATGGCTGCTTGCAAATGCACCTCTAAATCGCCAAGAGCCACGGCCAAAGTGGAGCCGCATGACGTTCCGTATAAAGTCCAAGTGCGATAAGATCTTATCGCGCCCCGGTTAGTGTGCGCTTTAGGTGCGAGTGAAAATGTGCGAGGGTGAGAAAACAAAAAGATGGTGACATCATGCGCGGGCAAAGGGAGAGGGGAGCGAGCTTGCAGTAACACGATAAAGCGCGCGTGAGGGGGCGGGGAGTGACATGTAAGTTGGCGCGTATCTCGATTTCTGGCACGCCTCTCGGCCATGGCTGTGCATGGCTATAAGCGTGGCTGAGCGCATACGCAACCACTGCGGCGTGCGTTTGCAAAGAGTGGGCGTGCCGTGGCACCACGTAAGCTGTCTTCCCACACGTTTAGCATTGAAGATTACATAATCTCGAGTTTCGGTGACCCGCTGGAGCGAGAGGCAGATGAAGCATTTGCTCCTCGCGGCCAGCGCATTTCCTGATGGCGTCGTCCCAGGGTGGGCAACGCTGCAAGCCGCAGAGGCAGAGTGCACGCAAAAGTGTGGCTGACTTCACTTAATTCGTACCCCCCATGTGAAGATATCGACATACGTGGCATGAAACCGCATCATTCGTCGCAGACTCCCAAATTTATCAAAATGAATTGTTTTCTTATTCAAATTTGCTTTATTCAATTGCCCGATAATTCAGAAGATTCTGCGGCCTCTTCCCGTGTAAGCAAAATTGATCGGCGTCTGTACTTATTTACATAAAAGGTCGAATTTCATAAAAAAAATTTAACATAACGAAGCAAATTGCCGATTTTACCAACTTCGTTATATCGAGGTTTAACTGTTTTTTCGAAGATATTAATGTATAGCTCCTGCACTCTTTGATTACACAATGCCTCCATGACTGCTGGTATCACTACCGAAAAAAATGCCTTTTCATAATCTAGGAAAGCCATTAGAGAGGTTGCTTTTACTATGCAGATTTCTCGATTACCTGATTGATGACATGGACACGAGCCACGCTAAAATATCTCTTCCTGAAGCCAGCCCGCGCTCTTGGTTGATTTAAGTGTTGTCCTGATCTATCGGACAGTACTACAAACGAGACAGTACTACTATCAGAAAAAATGCTTCCTGCAAATTGCATGGGACCTTTTGCTAAGTATAAAACACTTAACAGCATTCGCACCTGCATTATTGGACTACAACAGCATTCTTAGACCTCAATGAGAACACTTAGGTTTCTATTTGAAAATTTGAAAAATTGTGGGTTCAGAAAGCCAGCAGTATCAAGTGAAATTGACTGAATCACGAAGAAAACTACAAATTATTCTATAAAGTGATTAACAAGAAGAAAAGAGGTTAACCGAGGGGCCTGATTTTTATTAGTCATATCATGAGAAGCCAACACTGACACCAAGCACAACATAGGGGAAATTACTTGTGCTTAATAAATGGAATGAAGAAACGGTAAATTAATGGAAATTAAAGTGGATGAAAAAACAACTTGCCGCAGGTGGGAACCGAACCCACAACCTTCGCATTTCGCGAAATGCGAAGGTTGTGGGTTCGGTTTACTAGTACACATAAATACCCAAGAAAGTGGATGGGGAAACAGCGCCACGGTAGCTCAATTGGTAGAGCATTGCACGCGAAATGCAAAGGTTGTGGGTTCGGTTCCCACCTGCGGCAAGTTGTTTTTTCATCCACTTTAATTTTCATTAATTTACCGTTTCTTCATTCCATTTATTAAGCACAAGTAATTTCCCCTATGTTGTCCTTGGTGTCAGTGTTGGCTTCTCATGTCTATAAAGTGATTGTGAGACGAATTGTGCTGGCAATGGGACCCACTCTCAGTGCCGAATCCCCTTCTTTCAGCGTGATGAAATTTATTGTCTGTGAATAATTCCAGAATTTAACATATTATCACAATTGTGAACAATAAAGTCATTAAACAAAAACTCATTTACAGTATCTCGCTATACTGCCTTAGGCTACAACCCTGATTTGTCTCAATCTTAATAGGCAGTACAGTCAAACCCACTTATAACAATATTCAAGTGCCACGAAAATTCCATTGTTATAATCAATAATCGCTATAACCAGGTTGCATCAAAAAATCAATAAGGGGGATGGCAGAGCTGATGCGAGAAAACTATAATGGTGGGGAAAGGCCAGTGCCCCTCCCCACCACCTTCCTCCATGCAGCTTCTGATTGTGTTCACTCGTTTAACTGCTTCCTGGGCGCTGCGTGAAACAAGCCGCGGCTGTTGGCGTTAAAAGAATGGCACTGCTATAACAACTGCAAAGGGGTGTCACGGGTGGCAAGCAATATGCGAGCACCGCCAAAGCATCACTTTGGTGGCCCTAAAAGGGGCCTTTTATTATTGCAAGAAGGCTGCCGTGGCAGCCTGTCAGCTTGAGAAATCCACAAGAAACACTGAGGAGAGGTCGCCACAAGCATCTCGCCATGTACTTCTCACTGGCTTGCACGAGAAAGGCCTATGTCCATCAGCCTTGCATACTTTACGCGAAGCTTGCTGACATCCTTCTCCAATGCATCCAGGTGCTCGACGTAGTGCAACGCAATGTTCCTCGCGAAAACAAAGCCCTGGAGGGACTGAATCATCTGCTGGGCCTCCTGAGAGGACAACGATGAGGCAACTTGCCCTACCGCGTCATTGCTGCCGCCGTCGCCACAGCTATCTGATGCAAGCACGTTCGCAACGATCACATCATCGGTTAGCAACACTTCGTTTCCAAGTCTATAGCCGTGCGCTTTCTTTTCACCGGCAACGTCGTGCATTGCTGATGATCAGTAGGCGGATCAGCCATCTTCCGTTTCGGCGGCGAGTCAAGCGAGGCCGAGAAACCATGTGGGCAGGAACGATTTCGATGCAACCACCAAAGACGAACACGAGTGATTAAGCTGTTTGCAGAACTGCACTGATCAGCGAGCAACAGAGCAACATACGAGCAATCTGCCAGCGGGGCAGTTGGCGCGGTCCATTCGTGTTTCAGAGGGTGGGGCGGCGTAGAGCTATGGGCGATGCCCATTCGTGTTCGGAGGGGTGGAAGGGCGACGGGAGAGAGCCGCGCGAAAATGGCTGAAAAATGAGTGCGCGGCGGCTCGAATTTCTCGTTTTCTTTTTTTCTTCTCAAGGATTTCGCATTTTACTACCTTTTGGCTCAGACATCCAGCAGCCAGACTTCATCGTTATAACCGATAATGCGGCATCGGGGCATTGTAGTAAGCGGGTTATTTCACCATGAAAAACATACAAAAGTTAACGGTGCAGTAGCTTCTCATTGTTATAACCAATATATTGTTAAAACCAGTATCACTATAAGTGGGTTCGACTGTATCACACAGTGTCAAAACCACAAATACAATATGCGGTTGAGAAACCATGTGAGAACAAACAGCATGTGCCCTCAACATTAGAGTTGTTACGGAGCATAAGTGGCGATTGCCAAATTGAAACTGCAATATTTTCTCAATGCAATAAACAGGCACAGAAGTTTTGTTTCCTTTCAACCCAAGCCCCAACTTTTATGTCAAATTACCTCTTTGTGTTGATGCACAGGAGATGGTGTCAAGGAGCAGAGTCCCGACACCAATGACACTGGACTGGATGGGGTGGGTGACTTGAGCAATGAGGTTAATAGTGACGTTGAGATGGCAGGTGGTGTTGGAGGGGTAGAGGGTGTCGCATGTGGTGGAGGAGACACCACTTTCCGCTGGGGCGTGCATGGCCTCTCTCTCTCTGGTGTGCCTTGCGATGGTGGACTTGGAGGATCCTCCACCTAACCAAGCCAACAAAATGTGAATGCACTCATCCAACAAGACTTCCAACACAAGTGGGCCCAACAAAGCACAAGATTGAATACCTAGGAAACATAAAGGTCAAAGGCCCTATAGTGTATGGGACCACGACAACCATCAAAGCCAGTCAAAGAAGGCCATAGAGGCCCATTACTAGTTTAATAAATCCTGACAATGACTTAACTTTCATGCCACACATTGAAGTGATACAAACTGACAATAACACGTCGACCTTGATGACGTGTCGAACATGGTCACCATAATGCCTCAAGCATAGTTTGGCCACACTGAACATGTGCACAAGACAGCCAGCTTTGCATGTTGTGGGCCTCAGCTATGTTGAGAGCATGAAATGCTAACACGTGCATTTGAAGTCTCTTGCATTACAGACACACTGGCACCCTTTAAGACAAAAGCGGCCTGCTACTTTAGATTAGGGGTCTCCAAACTACGTCCTGCAGGCCAGATCCGGCCCGCAACCGGCGGAGGCCCACCGAATGACGGCTGGCCCACAGGCAAGTAGCTTTCCTCACAAAGTCTCTACTATGCTTATGCTGCAGACCAAGGCTTGTCCACTGAACACTTCGCTATTGCGCTTAATTGTTCCCGGGAGCTGGCTTCATGCAGTTACCAGATCACGACACGATGTCATTTCATTCAAGGCAGCACCAATGACAACAACAGCCCCATCGTGTGAGGAGTGAGTGACACTCGGAATGGCCGATCTCAGCCACCATGTCGGAAGACGTACCGAAGCTTTTTCGACTTCACCGAGGCGTAGTGGGCACAGAGTTTTCGCCAGTTTTTCCCCCACAAAACTAAAGCATGTTGAGTAAAACCCCTTTCCTCAGTCCACAGCATGCATGGTATGCTATCTGGCGAGGACATCTTTAAGAAATAAGAAAAGACTGCACCCACATACATACTTTAGTGGGGCAAACTAATAAACTAACGGGGAGAAAGCATGTCCGGAGTGAAAAAGGACTCATAGAACAAAATAAAAGCTCTAGAAGTTGGCGAGTTTTCAAAGCCAAGGTTTTTGCACTGCATGATTAACGAGCAGGTCCTCTGTGGTAAATACATGGGCATGTCCTGTATTCTGAAACCAGTTGTTTCAGCAGCGAATGTTATGGAGTCGCATGGGTTTAGTCTTGGCAGTTCTGTAAAGACAGAATCTCAGTACGTAAATGTAACTTATCGCATTTGGAACAGGAGGCCAAGAGAGCTTCCGTAGAAGTAAAGCATGTTGTTTTGTTTTATTTTTGAGCATTCTGAAGATTTTCGCGAATTGAGACTAATTTCTTTCAATAAGTAAAAGTATGAGCTTTGTTTTTGTTTTGTTTGAGAAGCTCGGAGGTTTGAAAGATGCGTTTTAGGTAAACCTGTAGTCGCGCGAGTTAGTTAATGAGTAGATAGGCTTTTCTTTTAGTGTGCGTGAGTAACCTGAAGGTCAAGGTTATCATTGAGAGGCCTATCGTAACGCGCGTGTGTTTTAGTTAACCTTATTTTTTTTATAAGTGTTTTTTTTATTTTCTAAGGTTAAGCGCGTAGGTTTTCAGTGAGTGCATAATTTGCACAGAGAAGAGCTCTTAGTTCCTTTAGCGCGTGTCCTGTGTGGACGGAAGTAAGCAGATTTATGACTGGGTTGCTCGTGTGTGTTGAGGGCAGCCGTATTCTGTCTTCTTTAGTGAGCGTGCGTAGAACTAGTTATTAGCAGACGCATTTTTTTTTAAAGGGTTCTGCGGAGTGCGTAAGTTACGCAAGTTAGACTAAAGGAACAAATGTGAGTAAGCGTGATGAAACGTTTGCGTAAGATGGAAGTACGCGTTCGGAATGGGGACCACAAAGCTAGCGCGTTTGTGATTACGTACCTGTGGAGTTGACCAGACTGTTCAGTGGAACCAGTACGTGCGATAAGTACGCCACTGCGATAGGATAAAAACAAGCTGTTTGTGAACTTAGGCTGCTTAAGTTATGTTTGGGTATTGGTATTTGAGAGCCTTCGGTTTAGTTCTACGTAAACCTTTGCTCTTATGCAGCATGACAGTCAGATCTGGTTAAACTCAGGGGGAACGTGAACGCTCGCTTTGGCGGCACAAAATTTTGGGGCAAAATTTGGGATTCCCAGTTGAACGGCTTGCATGGAAATTTTGATAGGAAGCCTGGTGGGTTAACAGCTGATTCCGGGTGTTTGCACGCGGAGTGGTATTGTGTTGCCGGGATCGACTCTTCTGTGCCAGTTGTTGTGAGATGGTTGAAGGCATTCCAAGTGCGCAGGGGTTGCAGAGAGCAAAGCCATCCTCTTGCTCGCCAGCCATTCTCTTCCTGCCCAGCGGTTGCCAGCACTGGCCAGCCGAGATTTTCCGGGCCATGGAGGAGCTGTTAGGATCGGCCTGCAGCTATTTCAGCCCGCTGCAGGTGCATCGATCCACCCGCGGTGGGGGCGCGCTTCAGAGAACCAGCGAGGACAGCGCTAACCAACCGTGAACTTCCTTTGGAGAACTTCACTACAGCGGCATTCATCCACCAAGCGCCTCGTTTGGAGAACAGGAGAAAGGCAGCTCTGGAATTTAGAGGCGCCGGCTGGGGTCGGGCATGACTACCTGACTACGGGGACGCAGGACAATGGATACCACGACGACTGTGCTGCAAAGGTCGTCTGCCCTCGAGAGAGCACTGAAACCTGTGCGGCACGTGTGTGTGAGCCCTCCGCCTCCAAAAGGCGGGTAGTCTACTATGACTACAAACGATGACGTCAAATGGAGTGCTTATAAGCAGTGGTTGTTGGCTGCTACCGTGTGCTAGTGCTCGTCGTCATGCTCTGTGCTCGAAATGCACTCGTGAGCTGTGTGCTCGTTCACCGTATGCTTCGCTTTGCGGGCTCCATTTGGGAGTCACGCTAGACTGAGTAAACGTATCTCATGTTCAACTGTAAATAATGTCAATAAATCCTGCTCGCCTAGTCCTGTCGCCCCAAGTTCCTCCGATCGTCCTACAAGCCCGACTCCAAATCTTACAAATGGTGGCAGCGACGAGATCGTCTCCAAATCTAATACCACACGCAATAAGCATACACTGTACATATTTGGTAGAGATAGCACCTGTAAACAATTCTGTGCTTTCTGTTTGCTCAAGACTATTATTTTGACAGTAAAAAATTCCCTCGTTTCGAGAGTATTTACAGAAATGTCCAGGAGGGCTCCCCGCATGGTATTTTTATTGCACACCAACAGCCAAACCTATGAGGAGCATGCCGCGTTATCCCTCACACTACGGAAGTGAGGCACTTCCGACAGATGGCGACTCCGTAAGTCCTCGCTCTAATATAGACGGAGACTTGGTAACAAAAGCTAAATTTTAATCCTAAAATAGAGTTCTTTCAGCCTTTGTAACTGTTATGCCAGGAGGTCAATGCAACCAATTAAAATAAATTATTTGAAGAAAGCATGTCGAATTATTAGAATAAAGGTTTTAGTCTGCACCTAGTACCGTTATTAATGTTTACGAATTTATTTGCACTAATATTTATTTAGGTCTTTATTGGCTGGCCTTTTACACCGCCCTTGGTTGTCAATGCGGCTTTATAGCCAACACGTCCTAAAAATTAAATTCTGAGGTTTTACATGCCAAAACCACAATTTGATTATGAGGCATGCTTCATTGGAGGACTGCAGATAATTTTGACCACCTCAGGTTCTTTAACATGCACTCGATGCACGATACACAGGCGTTTTTGCATTTGCCCCCATCGAAATCCAGCCACGACCTCATGCTTAGCAGCACAACACCATAGCCACTAAGCAACCACGGCAGGCAAAAAGGTTTGAAGAACCCTGGTTTAAATTATATGCAAAACTTGCAGGTGCACTTCTCCAAGCACCTAGTATCATCCCTGCCACCCTACATTCCCCTTACCAAGCAAGCTTTCAAAATGCGTGTTTCAGCTTCAACCCCTTCACGGAGAGCTGACAAGAAGATTTTGTCTCTCTTTTTTGCTTTGTAAATAGCCACCAACTCGATAATGTTACACCTCTATTCGTCAAATGTGCAACAAATCATGAATTATAACATGTTTATGTGACGAATTCCAAGCATGCTGAATTTTTGAAGGTAAGGCGTTGTTAGGTGACTTCAATTTGGGTAACGCTAATAAGATTCAGTTGGACGGAACATGTTTTGCAACTCTCTGTAGACAGAACCACAAAAGCAAGCGCTGAAGGGTTTTTTCAGAATGAGAAAGGGTCTGAAGTATATTTTTTGTAACACCTGTCTCCTATCGAGAAAGCCATTCTTAAAGAGCTGTGACAAAGACTGAAGCAGGGAAAAATTTTATAGCTTTTAAATGCATAGCATCTACAGACTTGGAGAACTTCGCAGCACCATAATGCGGTCCCACAGATGACCAAAATAATGACAACCGAAAATTCCGACACCTTACGCTGCGCCGTTTGATAATTTTTACTTCCCCTGCACAACCATGTGTTAATATTCAGCCACCGACTCAAGCAGTAAGAGCTATGTTTTTGTTTCAATACGTCGCCGGCACCTCCTATAAACCGAAACTAGTAATGCCTAGTCAATCCAGTAGCAGTCAACCAAGCCCAAAGCGTGGGACAGACTAGCTGCTATGTTAACTTCTATATGCTTAACATATCCAACAGTGTTAAGAAAATGTATGAATTAGTACTGCACTTCCGCTGATATTCCTCAGTAAATGAAACCCTTTTTAAAGAAACCCCTTCTACTTTACAGCTACTTTTCTTGCTTGAGAACGAAAGTACTTCATTTTGCAATCACAAATATGGTTAGCAATATTTAGTGTTTCATAAAGAGCAGCAGCATACTAATGCTATCAACAATAGAGTGCGAGCTGCAAGTCACGAATCTGTGAAAAATTCATTACACGCTACATCAAATTATGTCTCTATCTGGGGAATATGGGGGTGTTGGGGCCCTCGGTAGACTCGAGGGTCTGCAAGCAGACAGCCATAGCTACTCTAAGCAGTGTCCGTCTGTCTCATTAGCACTTGTGGGCTACAAAGGTTCCTAATGATTTAAATGGTCACACAAGGCACATTTGCACATACTTTACAATGTATGTACAGCATGCTGCAGTTTCCATACGGGCTGGTTTGTTTCTGCATTGCACTAATTTCTACATAACATGGAACTAATGCACACGAGAATGTACGTGACGCACACTGCAACTGGGCATCACGGGCTTTTAGGATTAACACTGCACTGAGTCAAACACTATATATTTCTACATTTAAATGATTCAGTAATATGTGCAGACTTTTCGTTCTCATTTCCATACATTATACAACAATACAGAAATTTGATTTGCTGCAACATTCAGAGGAAATGCATGGGCCTATTAGAGAAGCAGCACAGTGGAACTAGTTCCTTGGCACTCGCTCTATAAAGGGTGTTTCACTTAACTTGAGCCAAACTTTAAAAATATGCAATTGCCACGCAGATGGACCAAACCAAAGTAATGTTGTTTGTTGTGGTGTGGCGATACTCAAATGTCTTTTTGGATTACGACTGTTACATAATTAGTCTTAATTATTCAACTTCTTAATTAGTATAACTGATGAAAAGTGTCAATGAGAAAATTGTAGAGCAAAATGAAAAACTACTGATACAGCTTTCTGTTTCTAAACAAGTGGTACATGAGTGTTTTTCTGAGCACGAAAGAAGCCCATGAAAATACACAAAATTGCTGCGCAACTGGTTGCTTGAGGCACTTTGCATGTATTCGCAGGCTTCCTTCACGCTTGGAAAAGCACGTATTGAGCAACAGAAAGCTCTACTGGGAGTTTCTCATGTTGCCCTACAACTTTCTCACTGACACATTTAATCTAATTACAGTAATTGAAAGTCCATTAATTAAGGCTAATTATATAATTAGCCAGAATACAAAAATAATCTGGGTATCTCTAAGCAACGGCAAACAACAGTACTTTGGTTCGGTCCAGATACGTGGCACCTGCATATTTTTAATGTTTGGCTCAAGTTAAGTCAAAACACCCTGTACAAGCTTGTAAGGTTGCCCAAGCTCATAAAGCTTGGGAAACTCTGTGGTAGCGGCAAAATACATATAATAATATTATCTCATCACAAACTTTCATATTGTTAAACCTATTTTATTTCACTCTGTCTCCACATCACATCCTCATCACATCTCACGCCTTGCCTCAAAGCTGCTGTTGAAGTAGAAACTGAAATGAACCTATGCCTCAATTTAGCTGATAAAATATCTTGAGGCCTTCCTGAATGCAGTTGAGGAAGGCCTCAAGATAGCCAGTAATTTATATACACCTTACGGTGATGTTCACTTTCACTAAGAATGTTGCATCATAGTACAGCCAACCAAAAAGTGTTACAAAACACAATATCTAGGTGATGTTCACCTTTCTCAAGAATGTTGCATCATAGTACAATCAACCATAAAGTGTTACAAAACATGAGATCTTAGAAAACGCTAAATATCTGCACAGCCTCACAATGCGGCCTAGTGTTCTCATTTACAGCCTCTGCTAGTGTATGTGAACAACGTTGTGATGTTCAGTTTTACTGACTACTGTTACAGGCTGCTCAGAAATGGAACATTTTCTGAGATTCCCTGGTCTGTAAATTCTTGTGGTTAACTTTACTGCCCCACAATAGTACTACCAAATCAAGTTCCAATCACTAAACATTACAAAAACTGCACTGTCCTCCCTACATGCTAGACACACGCTGGTAATATTCAGTTTCTTTGATATAGTATTCTTCCGTTTTCACCACTAACGAAGGCGCATTAATTCATAGTACGTAGAAAATCTGGCCAAAACACGGAAAGTTTATAATGTTCATCAGGTCCCTTGTTCAGGTGATTTATCCTATCACTGTAGTGTGCTCAAATCCCACTCTTAACTAGTGCTACAACTTACACTAGTCCAGTGTCAAGCTCTACCAGCATAGAAACTACTGCTCACCTCAACGCTCAGTGGGGATCCAAGCATGCTGTCTGGCTCACTATGCTCAGATTGTGAGCTGCTGCGCCGCACCTCTTGCAAATAACGGCTTGACATTTTCTTGGTTTTGGAGGATGGCCGTGCGGCTGCCCTCAGGGCCGCTTGCTGCAGCTCCCGCTCCTTGGTCCACTTTTGCAGCTCCTGTTCAGCAATCTCCTTTGCCCGTTGCTCGCTGACAGTTACAAGGCAGCAGGCATCAAGCAAGGCACAATGACGGCCCACATTTGACACAGTTTGTGATCAATGCAACCAGTGGCCCGAATCCTTTCATTAGCAAGACCAATAAAACCACTGGAGCAAGAGCTTCACACTCAAATTCAAACACACATGAGCAGATGATAAGGTACCCAATAAAAGGGCCAATGAGGGCAGGTCAGTCAGTAAAATGGTACAAAGAAAAAATCTTGAGAGAAAGTGAACACACAAAAAATGGCGTGCTCCTCCACCTTCTAACATTTTTTTCTTACAAAGGCAAACTTAATGCCTACAATAACCTACAAACTTGCACGAGCGGCACAAGCACTGGCAAGTTTAACAGTTATCTTGTGCTGTGAACACTAATGATTGTCTGCCACATGATTTCTATTTCCTTCTTATCTTTCTATGTCCCCCCTCTCCCCCCAACTTAGGGTAGAAAATCAGTTTTCATCTGGTTAACCTCCCGGCCATTCCTTTCTTTCATTTATCTCTATCTATCTATTAGGTAGAATTGAGGGTGCAAGAAGGAAGTGTATAATACAACATTGAATTGAATTCTGCAGTTTTACATGCCAAAATCACAATTTATTTATGAGGCACGCCATCATGAGGGATTCCAGGTTAATTTTCGCCACCAAGGGATCTTTAACATGTCTCCAATGCATAGGACATATAACATACATTTTCGTATTCTTGTTTCTAACAGCTAAGTGAAAAAAATATAAATTCACAGTAGGGATTAGCAGTCTACACTATAAAACACTCTACAACACTGGCTTTATGTCCCGATCAACACACACTCACTACAATTGTTTAAAATGGGATTGCCTCAAAGAACCATCCTAAAATAATGTGAACAACATTGTTAGTAAATGTACGTTTGTGAAATTTATGACAGCAAATCAAATCCTGCTGACCAAATGAAAGAGCCACGCAAACGTAATCTGCATTGCTGCTATTTACCACAAGGTCGAGCAGCATGGCCACCTGGCAGACTATGGCAGTACCATGCTAAGTGTGGAGTGCTCCTCGTATTATATGCTAACTAGTAGTGCGTACATGCACAAGAACAGCATGCATATTTTGTGCTTGCCATGTTTAGTAGCTGTGGCAAAGTTACAAGTTGTCTAGATTTCTTATAAACAAAACACTGGGCCTTGTGCTGCTGTCTCTGCACTACAATAAAGTAGGTGAATGAACACAGTGGATACGGCTTACGCAAATGTTGTACCTTCCATTGGCCGCAGACAATTTCCACTTTGCAGCCACTTGGTGCTTCGAGCACATTATGCAAGGCATTTAACTTCATTCTGAACAAACTAAATTGTCACTGCAGTACGTTTCTTTGTGATTCATTAAGAATTTCCTACCACCTATACAAATGAAGTTTTTAAAGGATGATCCATCAGTCTAAGCTGATATAGTAGTTCTTTTCGTCACTTTAATTTTGATTTCCCTCTGTGACATTATAGATAAACGGTGCAAGTTACATACACCATCAATAAAGGCAAAGAAAGGTAATACGAAATTTTCAAGTGACAACATAAATATAGCGATGTGCAAATAGGGGTGTTTGAGAGCAATTTGAATACGAATTGAATAGTGTGAGAAGCGAATCAAATACAAATTGAGTAGTGCCAGAAGCAAATCAAATCTAATTTTCAAATATTTTACAGATATATTACAGCCTCTTCAGCAATATTATCAAATGATTTTCAAATTCTAGTACAGTTAAACCTCAATAGAACGAAGTTCGTAAAATCAGCAATTTGCTTCATTATATGGAAATCTTGCTCTATTAAAATTTGACCTTTTATGCAAATAAGTACAATGGCCTATCTAATTTTCTTGCATGGAAAGGGGCCGCAGAATTTTCCCAAGTATCGGGCAATCTAAAAAAGCAAATTTGAATGAGAAAATTCATTTCGATAAATTTGGGAGTCGGTGACGAACGATACGTTTTCATGCCACGTACGTCGATAACATCTTCTCGGCGGTACGAATTAAGCGAAGCCAGCCATGGTTTCATGTGCACTCCGACCCCGTGGCTGATAGTATCGCCCGCACTGCGTCGACACTATCAAGAAAAGCGCCGGGAGCGGAGAGCGAATGCTTCATCTGCCTCTCGCTCCAACGGGTCACCAAAACTTGAGATTACGATATTTACAGTACTAAAGCCTTGGACAGACAGCTTACATGTTGCCACGCCATCTCAGCATGCCCACTCTGCATATGCGGCAGATTACCTCTAAAGCAAGGTGCGCGGCTGCGTATGTGCTCAGCCCCGTTTAAAGCCATGCGCAGCCATGGCCGCGACACACGCCAACTTGGCCCCCCCGCCCCCTCGCACAAGAAGGCAGCACTCGTGAAGCCACCACCTTTCTTCTCTCACCCTTGCAAACTTTCACTCACACCTAAAAGCAGATAGGATTCTATCGCACTTGGACTTTTACGGAACCTAATGTGGCTCTACTTTGACTGTCGCTCTTGCGCAGCGCACAATTTAAGAGGCAGCTGCTTGTAATTCAATAATTTGACCTTCTGCGTTTGTGGAAGTTTGCATTTATTGACTCGGCATTCCTTTCAGGTGGCAGTGAAATTTTGTTATATTGAAATCACATACAAACACACTTTGTTATAATGAGGTTCTAAATACATGGTGTTCTATGGACAAGAGATTATGAAAACTTAAATACTTCCGTTATATTGAGAATTAGCTCGAATAATAATAATATTTGCGGTTTAACGTGCCAAAACCACTTTCTGATTATGAGGCACGCCGTAGTGGAGGACTCCGGAAATTTTGACCACCTGGGGCTCTTTAACGTGCGCCTAAATCTAAGCACACGGGTGTTTTCGCATTTCACCCCCATCGAAATGCGGCCGCCGTGGCCGGGATTCGATCCCGCGACCTCGTGCTCAGCAGCCCAACACCATAGCCACTGAGCAACCACGGCGGGTAGAATTAGCTCGAAGTTTAACCGTATTCACAACAATAAAAAGGTTGTCATCACACTGCACATTATAGAGTATGTTTTATTCAATGCACAAAGGCGCACTAGATACAACTAAGCAGATTCTTTGCAAACTCGGAGCTCTTAGGAACATACTGTAAGAGTTGAGGAGGACTTTGGGATGAAAACTTGGAGGTTTATTTACGTCATTTACAGTGAGACGACCAAGAAATTAACAGTCATTATGGTCATTACGGGCCGGCAGCAACTCGGAAGCAGCGGCCTGTGGCAAGAAGCTCGAAAGAGATGAATGAAGGAATGCTCTCTTGCTGCTCCCGGTCTCTGGCTTTTAAGCCTTTCGGTGTCTCAAACACACGTCACGTCCGGCCAATCGGCGAGTCCGCTCAGGTGACGCCATTTTCGGCCAATCGGCGAGCCCGCTCAGGTGTCGTCATTTTCGGCCAATGGTAGGCGCCCGTGCGATTGTGTCACACCTGGCGGAGAGGGTCGCTCCTAGGTCCCCAATTGTCCGAGTGCTTACTTCTCTCTGCGGTTAAGCCGTCCCGGTCTGCAGCTACCGTCACCAAGGCGGATGGGGGGATAACTGCCAGGCCTTCACGGTGCATTACAGCCGTCTTGCTTCGGGACTCATGTTGCCTGAAACAGTGCCAGGCTCTCGCTACACTTTCGGGACCTGCGTTACCTGGAACCGTGCCAGGCTCCCGCTAGTCTTTCGGGAAAAGTCAAGCTGTGAATAGCTCCAGATGCGGCGTACGAGGTGGGGGCCGCCAATTTGTTTGCACGTGCCGCACCTTGGGATTGTGGTATACGTGCTTCTGCGCTCCTTAATTAGCTGTGGCGCAATTCGAAGTGGTCTGGTGAACTCGAAGGAGGCTCAGGAAAAGGTCCCGTATCTAACAGCTCGTCCTCGTCCCGGAAGTTCGGAATGGCCGGTGAAATCAATTCGCTGGCCATGAGGAACGCGGAAAGAACCTGCAGGGTACTGGTGTCGAGCCTCGTTTGACAAACTTCGGGATCCTGGGCCTTGGAGCACGTACGTCAAACAAACAAAACAACACAGCGCTGCACCATGTGTAAGCGCAGGCTCTTCACCCCTGACTCGCCAGGCTATTACTGAGTCAAAATGAACCCTGATCTTTTATTTACCCAATTTTAACAAAGCAGTTCCAACCACCTTTCCCAAACCGCTATCCATTTCTCCCCGAATGCTGACAAGACCAGAGTGTTATTGTTGTTGCAAAACAAAGGGTGGTTGTCGTGGCAAACAAATGAAAACAGCCGAACATAACTTAATTGGCCTAATTTCGCGAACAGCCTGTTCTCACCCTAGCGCAGTGGCGTACTTATCGCACGTATTGGGGCCACTGAACAGTCCGGTCAACTCTACAAGTACGTAATCACAAGCGCTCTAGCATTGTGGTCACTATTCAGAGCGCGTACTTGCATCGTAAGCAAGCGTTTCATCACGCTTACTCACGTGTCTTTCTCTAGTCCAATCAGGACACGTAACTTAACTGAGCAACTACACTTGCGTAACTTACGCACACCGCAGAACCCTTAAAAAAATGCTTCTGCTAATTAGTACTTCTATGCATGCTCACTAAAGAAGTCAGAATACGGCTGCGCTCAACACACACGAGCAACCCAGTCATAAATCTGCTTCCTTCCGTCCTCACAGGACACGCGCTAATGGCCCTACGAACGCTTCTCAGTGCAAATGATGCACTTACTGAAAGCCTACGCGGTTAACCTTAGAAAATAAAAAAAATGCATAAAAAAAGAAGGTTAACTAATACACATGTGCGTTACGATAGGCCTCTCACCGATAACCTTGACACTCAGGTTACTCACACAAACAAAAAAAGAGCCTATCTACTCATTAATGAACAACTCGCGAGACTTAATGTTTACATAAAACGCATCTTTCCAATCTCGGAGCTTCTCGAACAAAACACAAAGCTCATACCTTGCATACTGAAAGAAACTAGTCTCAATTCGCGAAAATTTTCAAATGCTCAAAAAAAAATAAAATAAAAACACCAACACGTTTTCCTTCTACGGAAGCTCTCTTGGCCTCCCGTGCCAAACGTTTACGTCTGAGTCATACTTTGAGCCGTACTTGAGGTGGTCGCGGTTCAAAAGCTACTCTGGCTACCGAGGAACAACAAAAGGGCTGACACACTATCAGCTCCTCCAAGACGTTACAGTCTCCTGCCAAGTTGCGTTCTGGCGCCCCTCTTTCATCACGAACTCGATTGACCGCGTCGCTACTCCCCGTCACCTCGTTTCGTCTTGCCACCTTGCGTTCCCTCGCCCTACAAGCTGAGTTTCGAAAAGAACGACGGAACGACGAGGAATTTAACTGCCCCGTGCCCTTTGTCCGCATCCGTGCAGAACATGCTTACGGACTGTCTTTGACCGGTGGCTTGAACGTGCTTGATGCGCACACGTCGTCAGTGACGACCGCACCTTTCTTTTCTCCGCGCCCTGCCTTTTCACGCCTGTCGCCATCTTCGGCTTCGCTACATTAGCCACTGCATTCCGATATTTACGGCGCTTCTTTCTGTGGCGCTTTCTCTTTGAATTCTTCTGGCGCCTCGTGCTGGCCGGTACACATCTCGTCGGCCCGGATCAGTCTCTTACCCGCACAGTCTGAGTGATTAATAACTAAACCACCCCTCTCTTGGCTACTAGACTGGAGGAGAGCCACACCGATCCCTGAACAATGCAGTGGTCTTCACTTGAGCTACACAGCTCGCAATCCTGAGAATTACCCTCAACTGCATCGTCCAGCTGGCACTTCACTTCGGCACACAGATCTGACCTGACATGGGTGCTCGTGTCTGTCGGGTCAACAGTACCCTGTACCTCGCTAACGACCTCGATACCATCAGATGCGACACACACGCGCGGTAACCGTGCCAATTTGTTCGCAGCTGGCCTAGCTGTCTCTACAGTCCTCTGTTGGCACAGCACCTCGTCGCTTTCACTCTGGCCTTTAACGGCCTCTGTTGCCACTAAGGCATCGTTAGCGGCTTTTCTTTTCCATTCACCTATGAATGTGCAGCCAATCTCACAGGCACTGCTTTTCTCGTCGGCTTTTGGTGAAAATCCACTAGATACTTCCTCATTCTTTTGCTCTGTACTACCTACAGAATTTTCAGACAGCCGTTGTCTCTGTGCCTTTAACTGCTCAAAATATTGTAGCTGTTTGATCAATGCTGCCTTCTCTCTCTCGTGCTTTTGCTTACGCTTGCGACTCTCACGCTTACATTTACGACGCTCACGCTCCCGTGGTTCTTGTATCACCTCCCAAGCAAGCTCAATGCTTTTATCATCATTGCCACTATCTTCAATCGCCTTTATGATAGCTGGCGCTTTCATCTGTTCATTCGCCTCAACTCCCAAATCGTCGCACACCAACACCAAGTCTAACGTCGTCAACCTTCTAAGATCCATGGCAGCTGCCCCGACTGGTGGTTAGAACTGTTTTCCTTAATTAATTTGTGCAAACACACAATGCAACGAATTCCCGATTCCTAGAACTATCAAAATAAACACACAACATTTGAAGTCTGGCGAATCAAAAGGAAAAAAACCACGCACTCACTTACGGTTGCAGCACCCTGCCATCTGGTTCATTGGCCCGCTGTTCCCGGTTCCTCAGGACTCCCTGGGTCGAAGGCTCGCTCTTCTTCGCTACTCCCAGTTCCTCAGGACTACTTCGGACGAAGGCTCTCTCTTCGCTGTTCTAAGTTCCTCGGGACTCCTTTTGGACGAAGGCTCTTTTTCGCTGTTCCGGGTTCCTCAGGATATCTCTCGACGAAGGTTCATCCGTAGCGCTGCCACCAGTTGTAGCATTTGGAGGCGATCCCACTGCTGCCACCAGTTGTAAGAGTTGAGGAGGACGTCGGGATGAAAAACTGGAGGTTTATTTACATTATGTACAGTGGGAGTACAAAGAAATTAACAGTCATAAAGTCATTACGGGCCGGCAGCAACTCGAACACTGCGGCCTGTGGCAAGAAGCTCGAAAGAGATGAATGAAGGAATGCTCTCTTGCTGCTCCCGGTCTCTGGCTTTTAAGCCTTTCGGTGTCTCGAAGACACGTATCGTCCGGCCAATCGGCGAGCCCGCTCAGGTGTCGTCATTTTCGGCCAATGGTAGGCGCCCGTGCGATTGTGTCTCACCCGGCGGAGAGGGTCGCTCCTTGGTCCCCAATTGTCCGAGTGTTTACTTCTCTCTGCGGTAATGCCGTCCCGGTCTGCAACTACCGTCACCAAAGCGGATGGGGGGATGGCTGCCAGGCCTTCACGGTGCATTACAGCCGTCTTGCTTCGGGACTCACGTTACCTGGAACAGTGCCAGGCTCTCGCTACACTTTCGGGACCTGTGTTACCTGGAACCGTGCCAGGCTCTCGCTATACTTTCGGGACCTGCGTTACCTGGAACCGTGCCAGGCTCCCGCTACACTTTCGGGAAGAGTCAAGCTGTGAATAGCTCCAGATGTGGCGTACGAGGTGGGGGCCCCCAACTTGTTTGCACGTGCCGCGCCTTGGGATTGTGGTATATGTGCTTCTGCGTTCCTTAATTAGCTGTGGCACGATTCGATGTGGTCTGGTGAACTCTAAGGAGGCTCAGGAAAAGGTCCCATATCTAACAATACGCAGTCATGCATTATCATATCAAGTTTAAAAGCCAATGATGTAGGCCAATTAATATCTGTGTATACTTTTGCGGCAAAATCAGACATACGTGTCACCTGCGTGAACAGTGAATAAAAGAAATAACGGGCAATTTAACGGTAAATGTGAGAAAAATGCAATAGCATTACTAGCATTACTAGCATTACTAGCATTACATCACACCTCTTTGAGGCCCCAGAACCAAGATTTAAACCACTTTCCACACATTGCAAAGTGTTCAAGAGCCAACTCGACACACATCCAACCTCTTTGAGGAGGGGAGTGCAACCGATGATGATCTGGAGCAGACCACCGTCAGTTGCAGCATAGACACAGGGTGTCCCAGCTAACTTTAGCCAGAGATTAAAAATATGCAAATGCCACAGCTGGACAGAGCAAAGGTAGTGTTGTTTGCCTTTGCTTGGAGATACTCAAATTATTTTTTCTTTCCACCTAATTAGGTCATGAGTCTTAATTCATTAATAAGCTTCTACAAAATTATATTTACATGAAAAGTTTCAATGAGAAAATTGTAGAGCGACATCAAAAACTACTGATACAACTTTCTGTTCCTCAATATGTGCTACAGAAAAGTGTTTTCCTAGCATGAAAGCAGACAGCGAATACACGCAAAGTGCCTCGACCAGCCAGTCAGGCAGCAATTTTGCGCGCATTTGCAGGCTTCTAAATAAAATTTCCATATTCTGAAACTCCAGCTAAAGTTAGCCAGGACACCCTGTATGTATGTATGCATGTATCGGTGTGTGTGTGTGTGGGTGTGTGTGTGTGTGTGTTCCACACACAAGAGTTCCGAATCTCGCAACATTGATGCCTTCAGCTGGCATGAATGAATGTTTGATGTTTTATGGCGCAAGGGCCAATTATGGCCAAAGAGCGCCATGTCCGTGTTAATGAGTTTGCAGTGAAATCATGAGTTCTATGAAGTTGGTGTGACGTGGCTGTAGAGGGGCCTTAAAAATGATCGCGCTAAAGTGCGTAAAATCTGTATAGTAAGATTATGGCGATGACTTATGACGTGTTCTATGAACAATAAGACGCATTTAAAAAGAATGATATGATGTCTAAAAATATATCAGGTTATATAAGATATGCTAGAGCACTACTGCCTCCTTAGAGCCCTTGAAACACAAGGGCCTGGAGGCATGTGCTATTCAAAACAATTATCGCAGCGGCATCCACTGGAGCGAGGATGGTCTACGAATTTAATGGGCTTATAACGTGTAGAACTACATCCTTTAAGAAGTCGAGGACTGCCTTGGTGTTAAAAAGCGGTTCCTTACTAAGAAACATAGCCTGGTGTAGAGGGATGTAATAACGGTGTGCAAGCGGAAAATGTTTCTTTCTTTCAGGTTCAGCTTTCCGACACTCCAAGAGGACATGGAGGACGGTCAGCCTCTCACCGCATCTGCCACAGGTTGGAGGTTCACTTCCAGTAAGTAGAAAACGATGGGTCCCAAATGTGTGTCCTATTCTGAGGCGACAGAATAGGACATCTGTTCGCCGAGATTTTGTTGGGGAGGGCCAAAAACCTAACTGTGGCTTTATAACGTACAGTTTATTATTTACTTCGGCGTCCCACATGTGTTGCCAGTGGTTTCGGAGTTTCCTTCTTAAGAAAGGCTTCAGGTCTGTGACAGGGACCGAAGCAGTATGATTAACTGCATGCAATGAAATTGATGTGGCCATCTGGTCCGCTAGAACGTTTCCCTCGATGCCCCTATGTCCAGGCACCCAGCATATAATCACATGTTGGTTAGACATATATGCTTTACACAGTATGGAGTAGAGTTCATTAATTACCGGATTTTTGTGGTTACAGAAAGACATCAAGGCCTTCACAACACTAAGGGAGTCCGTATATATAACTGATTTCTTGAGTTTTGATTTATTAATATACTTTACGGCCGACAGCAGGGCGTAGACCTCAGCCGTAAAGGTACTAGTTTCCGGATGCAGTACATCGGTTTCCGAGAAGGATGGACCGACGGCTGCATAGGACACCCCCTCACGTGTCTTCGACGCGTCTGTGTAGAACTCAGTGCAGGCGTACTTGTACTGGAGTTCCAGGAAATGCATTTGGATTTCAATCTCTGGAGCGTGCTTAGTAACTTGAGTGAAAGATGTATTGCATTGTATAAGCTGCCACTCCCAAGGAAGTAGCAGCTTGGCTGGATGCATTAGGCGAAGCTCGAGGAGTGGAACATGCATTTCATGACGAAGCTCCCTCACACGCAGAGAGAAAGGCTGCCTTACGGAGGGACGATTGCGAAAGAGTGTAGCATATGTCATCTCGTTAACAGTATTATAACACGGATGTTGAAGATTAGAGTGGACTTTCAGAAAATATGTTTGGCTGATGTATGTTCTCTGGATATGGAGTGACCACTCATTTGATTCTGCATATAAACTTTGTATGGGACTCGTTCTGAAAGCGCCAGTGGCCAGTCGGATTCCTAGATGGTGGACTGGGTCTAGCATCTTTAGTGCGATCGGGGCGGCAGAGTGATAAATCATGGCACCATAGTCTAGTCGTGATCGAATGAGGCTTTTATAGAGATTCATTAAACACTTCCTGTCATTACCCCATGTAGTCTGGGATAGAAGTTTCATTATGTTCATTGTTTTCAGACATTTTTCTTTAAGATGTTTAATGTGGGGGATGAAAGTGAGTCTGTAGTCAAGTATAACACCTAGAAATTTGTGCTCTTTGTTTACAGGTATTTGTTGTCCACCCAGTTCTAAGTAAGGATCTGGGATCATTCCTCTCTTTCTTGTAAAAAGAACGCAAGAGCTTTTGGTTGGATTGATCTTAAATCCATTCTTGTCGGCCCACATTGAGACTTTGTTCAGGCCATGCTGTACCTGTCTCTCGCACACTGCGAGGTTACAGGATTTGAAAGCTATTTGTATGTCGTCCACGTAGACAGAATAAAAGATTTCCGGTAATAATGAAGCGCGAAGCGTGTTCATCTTCACGATGAAGAGTGTGCAGCTGAGCACGCCTCCTTGGGGTACACCCGTTTCTTGCGTAAAAGGACGCGAAAGTACATTACCGACTTTTACCCGCAAGGTATGACTGGACAGATAGCTTTCTATTACGTTTAGCATATTACCATAGATGCCCATTTCTGACAAGTCTCTTAAGATTCCGTAACGCCACGTTGTATCATACGCCTTTTCCATATCGAGAAATATCGATAGGAAGAACTGTTTATGTATAAATGCGTCCCGGATATTTGCTTCTACACATATAAGATGGTCAGTTGTGGAGCGCCCTTCTCGGAAACCGCACTGATAAGGATCAAGCATTTTCCTCTCTTCAAGGAAATGAATGAGTCACCGATTTATCATTTTTTCAAACACCTTACAAATGCAACTTGTGAGTGCTATCGGGCGGTAGCTTGCCACTGAGGAAGGGTCTTTGCCTTGTTTCAAAACAGGGACCACAATGGCTTCCTTCCATGCGGTTGGAAGGTACCCTGCATCCCAGATGGTGTTGAAAAGTGTGAGTAGTGTAGCGTATCATTGTGTAAGTTTTTGAGCATTTCATACATGATTCTATCCGATCCTGGTGCGGAGCTCTTGCATGCGCTCAAGGCAGCTCTCAATTCGGCAATACTAAAGGGACGGTTGTAAGGCTCATTCTCTTGACTTTTTCTGGTTAATGGCTTATGTTCTTCTATTTGTTTGTATTTGAGAAAGGATTGTGAATAATTTGTTGGACTTGACACGCTCACAAAATACTCCCCAAGTGAGTCTGCCTGGTCTTTGAGTGTGTCGCCCTGTGTGTTTACCAGAGGGAGTGAATATGTTTGCCACCCTCTAATCCTATTAACCTTGTTCCAGGCTTTGGCCTCATCTCTAAACGAGTTAATACTCGATAAAACTTGTGCCAACTTTTTCTTTTGGCCTGTCGGCGGGTTCGCCTGCCTTGGGACTTCGCTTTCTTAAATTTAACAAGATTCTCCGCAGTGGGAAAAGCGCGTAGCAACCCCCACGCCCTGTTCTGTTTTTTACGAGCGATCCTACAATCGTTGTTCCACCACGGGACACGCCGTTTGCAGACCAAGCCTTTTACTTCTGATATGCATTTAGATGCAACATCTATTATGAAGGCTGTCAAGAACTCAACTGCAGCATCAATTCCTAACGAAGACAGGTCAGCCCATGAGATACTAGTAAGAGATCGAAATTTCTCCCAATCAGCTGTCTCAATCTTCCACCTAGGAGCGTGTGGTGGATATTCGTTTTCTTTAGGTGATCTTAGTAGTATAGGGAAGTGGTCGCTACCGTAAGGATTGTTCGTAACTTCCCATTCGAGTTCAGGCAGTATGGACGGGGAAACTATGCTCAGATCAATTGAAGAAAAGGTATTGTTTACAAGACAGTAATATGTGGGTCTCTTCTTATTCAGAAGGCATGCACCAGAAGAAAAAGGAACTGTTCAACAAGATGACCTCGCGCATCTATACGAGAGTCGCCCCACAGGCAGCTGTGCGCATTGAAATCGCCAAGAACAACATAAGGTTCTGGCAATTCGTCTATATATGACTTAAATTCATGTTTGTTTAATTTGTAATGTGGGGGTACGTAAATCGAGCAAATGGTGACGAGTTTATTTAAAAGAACAGCTCGAACCGCCACTGATTCAAGGGGCGTTTGTAGCTGTAAACACTGACAGGAAATACTTTTATGAATAAGAATGGCAACACCGCCTGATGATACGACAGCATCATCGCGACCTTTGCGGAACTTGACATACAGTCGGAGAAAGTTTCTGTGTTGTGGTTTTAAGTGTGTTTCCTGTAGACACAGCACTTTTGAATTGTGTTTTTGGATAAGCTCTTGCACGTCATCAAGGTTCCTAAGAAGACCTCTAACGTTCCATTGAATAATTTGTGTATCCATATTGAAAGTAAATAAGTGCTGTGTGTATGGAAACGGAGGTGATGCCTAAGGTTACAGGGCTCTTTCGAGGCCCTGTAACGGGGGTTCTGCCCTTTCTGGAGCGTTCGAGGGAGCCTCGCCGCTCCTTAGGCGTTCGGTGCGCCTTGAGGACAGGTGTAGTGTCCATTGCCTCTTGTGAGGCGCCGGACACGTGCTCTTGCGAGCGAGAAGTTACAAGAGAGAGTCCTGCCTTGGAGGGCAAGACCCCTGCGCCCACCAGCCCAGAGGTCGATGGGGCACCCTGCGGGATTTGGCTGCGCCGGCTGTTGCCAGTGCTGGAAGGGGCCGGGGAGGTTGAGGCAGCCTCGGCTGCGCCCACCTTCGGGGTCGATGGTCCCTTCTCCTCGGTTGATGGAGCAGCGCTAGCTGCAACCGCCGCGGGGGCAGATGGTGTAACTGCCGACTCACTGCTTGTGGGTCGGACAGCCGCCAGAGGCCGTTGTGACGCTGCCCCCTGACGCGCCACATCGGCAAAGGTTTTCTTGGGCAGGTATGATACCCGCCTGCGTGCCTCCTTGAAAGTTGTTTTCCTTGACTTTTATTGTAACAATTTCCTTCTCTTTTTTCCAGGAAGGGCACGACCGCGAGTACGCGGCGTGCTCCCCATCACAGTTTACACAGTGGAGAGCGTTCGCACAAGCTTCAGTGGTGTGTTCGTGAGCACTGCATTTCGCACATGTTTAGCAGCCGCGGCAGCTCTGCGAACTGTGGCCGAAGCACTGGCATTTGAAACATCGCAGTGGATTTGGCACGTACGGCATAACACGGAGCTTTATGTACCCGGCCTCGATTGACTCGGGTAGGACACTTGAATTGAAGGTGAGTATTAGGTGTTTGGTTGCAATCTCTTTACCATCCCGCCTCATCTTTATTCTTCTCACATTGACAACATTCTGCTCACTAAAGCCCTCCAAGAGCTCTGCGTCTGTCAGGTGAAGCAAATCATCGTCTGAGACAACGCCGCGGGTAGTGTTCATAGTTCGGTGCGGAGTTTCTGTCCCTTGAACGTCCCCAAATGACACGAGACTGCATAACTTTTCAAATTGTTTCAGATCCTGAAGCTCCAAGAGGAGATCTCCACTTGCCATCCTTGTTGCCTTGTAACCTGGACCAAGGGCCTCAGTTAAAGACTTTGATACTAGAAATGGGGAGATTGCGCGTACTTGTGTATCTGACTTTTCCGAGTGAATGACGTGAAATCGTGGAAAGTTGGGTCTTTGACGTCCAAAGAACTGAAATACATCTTCGGTGCGCCCTCTTTTCTGAGGGCGATCTGGGAGGGGAGGGACGGAACTAGCCATAGAATAATGTAATTTTCGGCAATAACGCCAGCCACCACCATGGAGCCCTACAAGGGGACGCTACAGGGGCTGTAAAAAACAGGTCCTGTAAGCGCCAGCTGTACGTTATCACTATAACCAAATATGAGATAACCTAGGTTGGCTATTCACACGATGTTAACCCTTGCTGCCTGGAAAAACTGGAAGTAAGCGGAAGCTAGGAGAAGACAGGAAAGATGAAAAGTCAGAGAAAGACGAAGGCTGGAGGGAGAGAGAGACAGGAAAAGGCAACTACCGATTTCCCCCGGGTGGGTCAGTCCGGGGGTGCTGTCTACGTGAAGCCGAGGCCAAAGAGGTGTGTTGCCGCCGCCGGGGGGCCGCAAAGGTCCAAACACCCGGCATTGGCTCAAGCCCCAGGATCCCCTTTTCCCCGGACACGGCTAAGCCGTGCACGGCTACGCGCGGGAGGGTCCAACCCTCGTGTGCTCGGGTACGTGGTGTCGCAATACACTTCAGCTGGCATGCGTGGGTTTATTGACCAGTTACTTTCACCCAAATAGATCGTGTACTCGTAACGCCTGCATTCCACATCCACTGCCAAGGTTTGCGAGTGGTGGCGGTGGCCAACACTCCCAGGGTTGGATCTAGTAGTAAAACATAAATATCCGAGGAAATGGATGGGAAAATGGCGTCGGAATAGCTCAATAACTGAGAGCATTGCATGCGTAATGCGAAAACGTGGGTTCGTATCCCACCTGCGGCCAGTTGCTTTTTCATCCACTTTCATTTCCATTAATTCATCATTTCTTTAATTCAATTATTAAGTACAAGTAATTTCCCGTATTGTCCTTGGCGTCTACTTGTTAGCTTCTTACGATATTATTTTAAAAAATCGGGCCCCTCGGTTAACCCCCTTTCTTCTTGTTCATAACATAACGAGAGTCTCGAATCCGGCAACATTGATGCCTTCAGGTAGCACGTGTGGATTTACTGACCAGTTGCCTTCACCAAAAGAAAGATCATGTACTCGTGACGCCTGCGGCAGGAAGGTTGTTCCACAACCGGCCCCAAGGTTTGCGAGTGGTGGCGCTGGCAAACACTCCCAGGGTTAGTTCTCGTAGTAACACATAAATACCCAAGAATGTGGATGGGGAAACGCCGCGGCAGCTCAATTGGTTGAGCATCACACGCGCAATGCGAAGACGTGGGATCATTCCCTACATGCGGCAAGTTGTTTTATCATCTACTTTCATTTTCATTAATTTATCATTTCTTTAATTCAATCATTAAGTACTGTATAAGTAATATGCCCTGTGTTGTCCTTGGTGTCTTCTTAATTTATCATTAAAAAATCGGGCCCCTGGTTTAACCCCCTTTCTTCTCGTTCAATACACACACACACACACACACACACACACACACACACACACACACACACACACACACACACACACACACACACACACACACACACACACACACACACACACACACACACACACACACACACACACACACATATATATATATATACTGAACTAATGATGAAAAGGGCCAACATCAAATGCTAACGAAGAACGATGGCGACCCTGGATTCACAGGTTGCTATCCTGCTACATATCCTATACCATCGGGCTTTGGAGGCGGGGTTACTGCGGAGTGTTGCGATAGCATCGCCGTGGTATCGCAACCAATTCGACGATTGTGATTTGCTGCTAGACAGTCTTCAGATTCTCTATAGTTGGATACAACTTTAGAAAAAAGTGGGCGTTTACTCCTCCGAGGCGGGTGCACATGAGCGTCCACCAATGGGTGCGCACTCTGGACCGACGTCATGAGCCAAACGGCCGGTGACCCCGCCATCGGAGAAGATGGCTGCCCGGGCTTCGAACTCGGACAAGTCGTGTCAGCTGTGCGTGTCAACGTTTCCTCACAGTGAATTCCCAAACTGTTTGTGATTGTCTATCATGCCGGAAATATTACTGCGAGCTTACGATGCGGCATTTGTGCCGCGTGCATTTATTCTAAGCCAGGCGAAGAAACATTACAGTGAGCATCGCTGGCGCTGCGCTAAGCTTTGCCTGAAAACAGGATTCTATGGTGACCGCTGCAAACACAGATCCTGCCTGTTTGTTCCATGTCATTTTTATTCCGCTCCCAAGTGAAGTTACGACTAGAAAAGTTTGCCAAAGTCTGCTGCCTACTGTCAGCGGCAGGCGTTTTCGTGTACTGTGTCGCTGCGTTTCTCATCGATGGGGTGAAGTGATGGAACGAAACCATTCTCAGGAGAAATGAGAAAAGCTTGCGCGCATGAAACAAACCTACGAGCGTCTCCACAGAAAATATTTGCAAAAGAAGCCTCCAACGCACAGATTTGTCGCCGTCAACTTAGCGTGAACGATCGCTGTCAGCAGTGAGATAGCCGAGCGTCTAACGGCGGTGTTCGAGCATTGTGTAGCACCGTCGATTGATTGCTTTCCACCAGTGCTCAACGCGCGCGCAAGCTGTAGAATGCGTGCTGTGGCACAGTCACGCATAAGTTGTGTTGCCAGCGCTCGATATGGTTTCCCACAACATAGCTTCGCACTGCTTTTCGATTCTCGTGATATGTTGCAATTAAAGATTCTCAAGACAGTGTTAAGAGAATGGTTAAAAAAAGACTTATGAAAATGTAGGCACAGCAGCTTGTGAACCCGCTCCTATAATACCTCTAACCGCGTCTGTTTGTAAATGTGTGTATGTTTTCTTGCATATGTCAATTTTTTTTTATTTCCCACGTTTCTTTATATTTTAGTTTTTCTTAAGTTTTTGCGTTTGTGTGTGAATATGTGCCTGCTTCCATGCGTGTTTGCACTTACTCTTATTTCTGTCCTTTTATATTAGCATTTGTTTCTGCTAGTTTTCTTTCAGCAAAGTCTTTACACACTTTCATTAACCAATCTCATTCAAAGCACTAACTCCTGTACACTGCAGGGCTGGCCTCTTCCATCTCATTAAAACCTTTCTCACTGGTCTTCTCAATCTGCCTACTCGCTGTGTTTTCTGTCCTTGCTTCTTGTGTTGTTGCTGCAATGTGATTAACCAACTTGCTCAAAACAAATTTAGATCACCTATGAAAAACAGAAAGGTTTAGAGACACATTTTCTTAAAAGCGTCAGCTGGGTTGCACAGTAACTTTGCCTCTTACCTCTGTTCATGTTTATACATCAGTGCATGTGGCAGCTCGCCAGAAGTGCACATGCTGCATATTGCAAAACAACACCTTGCTATGCTGTTGCATTTTTCATGCATTCAGTCTTAGTAAACAGACGGTTTCGCTGCCCATCACATATGATGGTAAAAATTTTCAACACGGATAACATTGTACAGTAGGGTGTCATTTCCTGTCTGACGCTTTCGTCATTGCAAAGACATTATTCAGTGAATGGAGCCCGGCAAAGCAGTGCACTGAAAGCTTTTGCAACTTTCATCATTTATTACTTCACAAATGTCACTGTCTGAACCTGGCCGTCGATCACTATGCCGATGGCTTGTGAATTAAATAACTGCCTCAATAAAACACATTCAACTTCACTCAGCATTTTTTAGTACAAACAATGCTAACAGAGCTATTCAGGGTGAATAATTGTGCTTACATTGGTGTTACTTGCCTGGTCAGATAAACAAATACAACAATGGCTGCGGCATGACTCTGATTTGATGTGCAGACTGCAAACGGTGCCTTTCAAGCGTGCCCTCGACTGCTGCTATTAATAGCTACCCAAATGAGTTTTCTGGGCCTCACTAAGCCTATGATGTTTGATAATTGTTCTCTTATTTGCATTACTTGCCTGGGCCAGGTAACCAAAATAAACAATGCCACCACATGAATGTGTGTTTGCATGCAATCTGCCAACAGTGGCTGTCATTTTTGTGTTGATTGCTGCCATTTCACCAACAGTGGCGACAGCTTGACTGCGCGTTGACGTGCAGACTGTTAATGGTGCCTTTCAAGCGTGCCCTCGACTACTGCTATTAATAGTTACCCGAATAAGTATTTTGGGCTCACTAAGCTAATGATGTTTGATAATTGTTCTCTTATTTACATTACTTGGCTGGGCCAGGTAACCAAAATAAACAATGCCACCACATGAATGTGTGTTTGCATGCAAGCAGCCAACAGTGGCTGTCATTTGCATCACAACTGTCATTTGCAGCACAACTGCATGCAAAAGCACAATGTGCTTTGGCGTGCAGGCTGTTAAGAGTGGCTGTGAATGTGTGGCCGGCAGGAGGTCTGGACCCTACTTCACGCAGAGTCAGAGACGAGGAGAGCTTTCTCGGCGAAGAATTCTTTGTATGATGTTTACATGTTGTCGTCGTCATCAGGAGAGCGACCAACAGAGCAGCTGCAAGCTGCTTAAATAACACCCCTCAGTCCCCAGATTCCCCAGAGAGTCCCTAAGGACGAAACAAGGTCGAGGGAGAGAGGGTCCGGGCAGCCTCCGTGGTCCTAACGCCGCTCTCGGTGGCCGGCGCTTCCTCGAACCGCGCTGCGGCGTCAGGCCAATCTGGCGGATGGTCAGAATGGTGCGCCGGGGAAGTTTTACGGCCCGCATAGGACAAAGGGAACCAAGTGCAAGGCACAAGGTCTAAAACACAGCCCTCCTTTGGAAATTGTCCCAAACACAGTGGGAGTCGTTTGTGGTGCGGGCGCCGCCGAACAAAGGAGGGGGGTTGCATTGCTGCCAGCACGGGGAGGGGCCGAATAGCAGTCCGTGATCTGGTGGCCGCTTCCGTCATGGATGCTGTGCAGCTGCGAGGAAACCCAAGTCGTGCACGTAGTCGTGTGCCCGAAGCCAGGCACCATGCGGGGACGAATGCTGCCTCCACGGTCGACACACCATAGCACTGGCCTTCCGTCAGGCAAATCCCAGGGCACAAACATAACACCATATACGCTTCGAGAACTCGTTAGTGATCATCTCGACCATCGGTATCTTGTTGCGGCGAAAGAAATCGTGCACACAACCTCGGCGTGCACGACGTGTCATACTTCATGCTACATCTTCTTTTCTCCGCATCTCGTGGGTGCTTTCGCGAGGGCGTCGACAGTTTTCCACCCGAAATGTGCAAAGCTTTGACCTCCCTCCTCACCTAGAACACTGTGCTTTCGCTGACACCAAGCATCTTGAGTTTGTAATGGTTGCGATAAATGCATTGTTTTATATAAGTACTTGTTCAATAGAAACTGATTCATTTGAAGCTCGGAACAGGAGTAGTAAATGTGCCGTGTACATGTAAACAAGCGCAAAAGCCATGCAGAGCTGCTCTTTCTACTTTTGCCACTTGCAATGAAGCTAAAGAGCAGACGACGGGCAGCACTGGGTTATTTTTCGGTCACGATCCGGCATGTGCTGTAGCACGAGAGCTCTACTAAACCAGTCATCAAAATACAAAAGTGTTTATTTATACCGAGAATTGCGCGTTTTAGAAGCACGATTTTTTTAGCGGGATTATTTTAGTCATGGAGGCAATCGGATGTCGCGCTTCGGTCATCAGGGCGGGGCCTCCCCTTTTTTCTAAAGTTGTATCTGACTATAGTCGACATGCCTAGGGAAGACGACGGTATTTAAAGCAGAGACTTTTCGTGCAGTAGGCAAAGGGTCCTGATGTGACCTCGGACGCCTGCAGTGGGCTTAATAACCAGAGCCGCACAACTAAGTCAATAAACCCTTTTTCCTTCATTTCTACTACAGGTCGTACTCGTCGATGGGCTTGGTGGATTCCTTGTCCTAATCCCACCCTCAGCCGCAACAGTATATATATACATATATATCCCTCTACTATGTGACCGGCTTCACAAACATTTCCCAAACATTTTCCCACTTTGACACTCCTAATGTGAATGCATCTAAAAAAAAAAAAAAAAAAAACATTTTCTCTAGTACAAATGGTCACGGCACGTGGTGCTACAACTGTATATAGTATGTAGCAATTAAGGGCATACTTATCTAATGCGATTTTTAAGTCCTACCAAACAATGCTCAAAGGTGTATGACATTTTTTCGCTTGCATTTGTGTTTAGTTCGATATGTCTAGCTGCTTGAGCAACGTGTGCACCCTAAAACATTATGTTCACTATGGATGGGATGAAAGTTATCAAAGTTTTTGCTTCAATTTCATGTTTGATTGTGTACAGTGGTTGACCTGAAGTATTAGAAAAATATTCGGATTTTCCAATAGTGACTATTCGATTCGTGAACCTAATCGTATGTAGTCACTATTTGATTCGAGGACTGAATCGAATAGGACAATATTCGATTGGTTATATGAATGTTTTGAATATTCACACACCTCTACATAAATACAATCACAAGTGCTACTCACTCTTGAATCTGCTTCAGCAGATCATCCAGTCTGTCATCTATCTGTCCAGCTTTGAGAAGTTCAATGTCCCGACGAAACCTCCTGAAAACAATAAATTATTGTTACAACTTCCCTTCTGCAATGTTTTCCCAATTAACCAAAAACGTAACATGTCATTGAAAAATAAATGCTGGATATTCTTGCCCCTAATAAGAAAGGAATGGCACAAGCTAATGTCAATACTCCACATAGGCAGTAGTTATCAGTCCTTCAAACATCCCTACAATTATCTGCCATAATGTTGCCATAGAACAGCGCAGAACAAATGCACAAGTCCTCCCTTCTGGCCCTATGTTTCAACACTCTGAACTTTCTAATAAAGTGTGGGCTTCAAGGTCCCAAAACTACACAGTGGGCTAAGAAGGACACTGCAGCGCTGAACTCTCGATTAATTTTAACCAGTACATTTAACCTGCACCTAAGCACGTGAGCATTTCTGCACTCAACAAAATGTAGTGCAAGAAATGAACCTGCAACCTTAAACTCAGCAGCAGAACACCATAGCCACTGACCCACTCTGGCAGGTCCTTTCAAATTTCTCAGCTCCCTCTAGTTCATGAATCTTTTTTCATGAAATGCTTTTGTTGTACAGGTGATTTTACATGATGGACACAACCTTTACAGCCCACAACAACACACAGTTATTGTACCGAAAGATACAAAAGAAATAGTGGAGCCTATTTACAGGTAAAAAACAACATGGTAACACTTTATTTTGAAGTAATGCATTACTGTCAAACTATGTTACTGAGGCTAACAGCATGCTCAGGTGATGGTTTCAACAATAAAGTTGGGAAGCTGAGCTTCTGATAAAGATGATCAGATTTCCACAGTACCTTTGAGTCCATTTTTAAATGGACTTATAGAAAGGCCCTATGTGCTTATGGTCATTCCATCTCCAGCGTACAGGGTGCATTGTCGATCATCTCTGATTGCTTCGAAAAAATCATTGCATTTTATCTAAGTGTGTGAAGCAGTATGTGAAAATATCTTTTTCTGGGAAAACATTCTTGATGCTGTGAGAGCACTTTGAACTTAGCGCACAGAAGTAAAACTACACCTTGCAGAATATTTTCTACTAAATTACTTATCGTTTTTGCCCACTACTGCAAAATTACTTTATGTAACGTAAAAATGCTAATCTTTCATGACTATTACAAACAAGCTTTATTGCCATTTTCATTCAGTGTTTGCCCTATGAGAAAAAGAGACAAAATGCAGCAAATCATAACTTTTATAGAATAAAATGTAACTGTTTCACGAGGAATGATACCACATTGTGGGCTTCTCAGGTGTGTATACTAGCTTGTCGCGACTACTTCCACAGAAAGAGCCATTATCATCACCATGTCATTCTGCTCTTAGATCTTGTACTGCTTCGCATTCCATGGGAAACTGTCCCAGTGCCATAAATTTATCTTCAAAAGACGTGCCTGCCTGGCTCTTCGCCGACCGCCGTCCAGCTAGCAAGGGGACCCTATTGGCCGCAAAATCAAGTGGAGTCGCCGCATGGCAGACATTGGCCTAACCACGATGGTGTGGATGGCGCATCACATTGTCGGCTAACCGCTGCTTCTTTATATGTGCATGTATGATGCACACATCCTTTAAAGTTTCTTTCTTCCATGGATTGATCACGCTCATAAATAGTGGTATACATTTTTTTATGATGTTGAGACTCATTTGACTTTGTGCTGTAGCCTTTGCAGTACAATAAAATTGGTGACTGCATGTGTTGAGCTCACAATGTGTGATCGTCACGACCTCCGTTCGTCACAGTCATTTGAATTTTATTGCCGCATTATGATCTCAATACTTCACAAAAAATGTTTGGCAACACTTTAAATAAAGTGGTTGCTGCATTATTTGAAGACAGCACTGTCATAATTCCTCGTAACAATGTGTTAATCCTCTCACAATCTTTGTGACACCACGAAACATGAGCAAGGTGGCTTGAAATCACTCAGTAGGAGGAAATAAAATCAAATGCTCATATGATGTGGCCCAATAAATTGACTTTAGGCGTATAATTGCATGACAGTCAGCAGTTATGCGACCATCCTTAGCTGTTCCTGAGCTGCCATTTTATGATGTGGATATCCACCTACCAGAAATAATTTTGCATCACAAGTAAACTTTGGTACCTTGATTATCTGCTATAACAGAGAAGCTGAAATAGGGTATTATACCCGTGTCACACGGGCGTTTGGAAGGCCTTCCAACCGATAGTCAGTTGACTCAAAGGTCAAGTTCGAGCTGCTACACGGGTGGTTTCGAAGGCCGCCGAGTCAACAGTCTGTCGAGTCAACGGAGCACCCTACAACTCTATCGAAATCTCGATGGCCTTTGAGCAACGGAAGCGGAAACAGCGCGAACATGCCCTCTCTCGTTCACAGTGTGCTCGTGCTCACGGTTAGAAAGAACAAATCAAACCAAATGTTCTAAATATATTATATATGTGTGTTATTAATTATTCAATAAAGTGTTTTTGCCACTTGACATGTGCGAACACACAACAAAACGGCAGCCGCATCGAGCAGCGCAAACGCTGCCGCAGTTTCGCTACTCAACAACTTAAAAACTAAACATATATGTATGGCAATGTATAAACAAATTTTTTAATGTATAAACAAACATAAAAGAAATTATAGTGCTTTTAAATGGTTCTATATGTTGTTTAACTTTTCGTGACATGAAAATGAAAATAAAGATCCGCAGCGCCACACAATTTTTCGAGAAACGCCTGAACCACTCAGCGGCCTTTCAAAAGTGCCGTGTAGCAGCGCGACAACTCCTTTGAGTCGATAGAGTGGTGGCGTTTCAAAGGCCGTTGACTGGAAGGCCTTCCAAATGTGCCCGTGTGACACAGGTATTACACGAGCATCATGTGTAACATTATAGCCACTAACAAGAAGAAAGGGGGTTAATCGAGGGGCCCGTTTTTATAAGTCATCGTCATCATCATCAGCAGCAGCAGCAGCCTAGTTACGCCTACTGAAGGGCAAAGGCCTCTCCCATACTTCTCCAACTAACCTGGTCATGTACTAATTGTGGCCATGTTGTCCCTGCAAACTTCTTAATCTCATCCGGACACACAACTTTCTGCCGCCCCCTGCTATGCTTCACTTCCCTTGGAAGGACGGAAGGAAGGAAGGAAGGAAGGAAGAAAAACTTTATTTGGTCCTGCAAGTAGTGATAATTAACCACTAAGCGGGCCGCTCCCACGTCCGGACCGGAAGGCCAAGCCTCACGGCCACGTCGTGAGCCTGCTGGACATCCAGTCCGTAACCCTTAATGACCATCGGTTATCTTCCCTCCTCATTACATGTCCGGCCCATGCCCATTTCTTTTTCTTGATTTCAACTAAGATGTCATTTACCCGCGTTTGTTGTCTCACTCAATCTGCTCTTTTCTTATCCCTTAACGTTACACCCATCATTCTTCTTTCCATAGCTCGTTGCGTCGTCCTCAATTTCAGCAGAACCCTTTTCGTGAGCCTCCAGGTTTCTGCCCCATATGCGAGTACTGGTAACACACAGCTGTTATACACTTTCCTTTTGAGGGATAGTGGCAACCTGCTGTTCATGATTTGAGAATGCCTGCCAAACGCACCCCAGCCCATTCTTATTCTTCTGGTTATTTCAGTCTCATGATCCGGATCCGTGGTCACTACCTGCCCTAAGTAGATGTATTCCCTTACCACTTCCAGTGCCTCGCTACCTATCATAAACTGCTGTTCTCTTCCGAGACTGTTAAACATTACTTTAGTTTTCTGCAGATTAATTTTTAGACCCCCCCCTTCTGCTTTGCCTCTCCAGGTCAGTGAGCATGCATTTAAATTGGTCCCCTGAGTTACTAAGCAAGGCAATATCATCAGCAAATCGCAAGTTACTAAGGTATTCTCCATTAACTCTTATCCCCAATTCGTCCCAATCCAGGTCTCTGAATACCTCCTGTAAACATGCTGTGAATAGCATTGGAGAGATCGTATCTCCCTGTCTGACGCCTTTCTTTATTGGGATTTTGTTGCTTTCTTTGTGGAGGACTACGCTGTGGAGCCGCTATAGATATCTTCTAGTATTTTTACATATGGCTCATCTACACCCTGATTCTGTAATGCCTCCATGACTGCTGAGGTTTCGACTGAATCAAATGCTTTCTCGTAATCAATGAAAGCTATATATAAGGGTTGGTTATATTCTGCACATTTCTCTATCACTTGATTGATAGAGTGAATATGGTCTATCGTTGAGTAGCCTTCACGGAATCCTGCCTGGTCCTTTGGTTGACAGAAGTCTAAGGTGTTCCTGATTCTATTTGCGATTACCTTAGTAAATACTTTGTAGGCAACGGACAGTAAGCTGATCGGTCTATAATTTTTCAAGTCTTTGGCGTCCCCTTTCTTAAGGATTAGGATTATGTTAGCGTTCTTCCAAGATTCCGGTACGCTCGAGGTTATGAGGCATTGCGTATACAGGGTGGCCAGTTTCTCTAGAACAATCTGACCACCATCCTTCAACAAATCTGCTGTTACCTGATCCTCCCCAGCTGCCTTCCCCCTTTGCATAGCTCCTAAGGCTTTCTTCACTTCTTCTGGCGTTACCTGTGGGATTTCGAATTCCTCTAGGCTATTCTCTCTTCCACTATCGTCGTGGGTGCCACTGGCACTGTATAAATCTCTATAGAACTCCTCAGCCACTTGAACTATCTCATCCATATTAGTAACGATATTGCCGGCTTTGTCTCTTAATGCACACATCTGATTCTTGCCTATTCCTAGTTTCTTCTTCACTGTTTTTAGGCTTCCTCCGTTCCTGAGAGCCTGTTCAATTCTATCTATATTATACTTCCTTATGTCAGCTGTCTTACGCTTGTTGACTAACTTCGAAAGTTCTGCCAGTTCTATTCTAGCTGTAGGGTTAGAGGCTTTCATACATTGGCGTTTCTTGATCAGATCTTTCGTCTCCTGCGATACCTTACTGGTATCCTGTCTAACGGAGTTGCCACCGACTTCTATTGCACACTCCTTAATGATGCCCACAAGATTGTCGTTCATTGCTTCAACACTAAGGTCCTCTTCCTGAGTTAAAGCCAAATACCTGTTCTGTAGCTTGATCCGGAATTCCTCTATTTTCCCTCTTACCGCTAACTCATTGATCGGCTTCTTATGTACCAGTTTCTTCCGTTCCCTCCTCAAGTCTAGGCTAATTCGAGTTCTGACCATCCTATGGTCACTGCAGTGCACCTTGCTGAGCCCATCCACATCTTGTATGATGCCAGGGTTAGCGCAGAGTATAAAGTCTATTTCATTTCAGTCTCGCCATTCGGGCTCCTCCATGTCCACTTTCGGCTATCCCGCTTGCGGAAGAAGTATTCATTATCCGCATATTATTCTGTTCCGCAAACTCTGCTAATAACTCTCCCCTGCTATTCCTAAAGCCTATGTCATATTCCCCCACTGACTTGTCTCCAGCCTGTTTCTTGCCTACCCTGGCATTGAAGTCACCCATCAGTATAGTGTATTTTGTTTTGACTTTAGTCATAGCTGATTCCATGTCTTCATAGAAGCTTTCGACTTCCTGGTCATCATGACTGGATGTAGGGGCGTAGGCCTGTACAACCTTCAATTTGTACCTCTTATGAAGTTTCACAACAAGACCTGCCACTCTCTCGTTAATGCTACAGGATTCCTGTATGTTACCAGCTATATTCTTATTAATCAGGAATCCGACTCCTACTTCTCGTCTCTCCGCTAAGCCCCGGTAGCACAGCATGTGCCCGCTTTTTAGTACTGTATATGCTTCTTTTGTCCTCTCCTAACTTAACTGAGCCCTATTATATCCCATTTACTGCCCTCTAATTCCTCCAATAGCACTGCTAGACTCGCCTCACTAGATAACGCTCTAGCGTTAAACGTTGCCAAGTTCAGATTCCAATGGCGGCCTCTTCAGACCCAGGTATTCTTAGCCCCCTCTGCTGCGTCACAGGTCTGACCGCCGCCATGGTCAGTTGCTTCGCAGCTGCTGGGGACTGAGGGCCAGGGTTTGATTGTTGTATTCATATAGGAGGTTGTGGCCAAGTACTGCACCAGGGTGGCCAATCCTGCTCTGGTGAGGGAGTGCGTTACTAGTTCTGGTCATCAGGATCAGGCCACACTCCAGGCCTGTTTATGCAATTTTATCAACATGTGGATTTTTTTTCTTTTTTTTTTTTATCCGGTGGAAAATTGTGCAGCACCGGGATTCAAACCACGGTCCTCTTGCACGCGAGGCGGATACTCTACCTCTACGCCACCGCTTTGTTAATCATATATCATATCACATCAGTCATATCATAAGAAGCCAACAAACACCGACACCAAGGACAACATAGGGGAAATTACTTGTGCTTAATAAATGAAATAAAGAAACGATAAATTAATGGAAATGAAAGTGGATGAAAAAACAACTTGCCACATGTGAGGAACCATCCCACAACCTTCGCATTTCGCATGCAATGCTCTACCAATTCAGCTACCGCGGCGTCGCTTCACTATCCACTTTCTTGGGTATTTATGCTTCCTAGTGGAACCCTGGGAGTGTTAGCCAGCACCACCACTCACAAACCTTGGCGGCAGATGCGGAACATCCTTGCTGCCGCAGGCGTCACGAGAACATTAACTTTTTGGGTGCAGGCAACCGGTCAATAAACCCACACTTGCTACCTGATGCCACCTGATCAATGTTGCCAGATTTGAGACCCTCGTTAAGTAATAAACGAGAAGAAAGGGGGTTAACCGAGGGGCCTGTTTTTATTAGTCATATCACAAGTAACCGACAAACACTGACACCAAGCACAACATAGGGGAAATTACTTGTGCTTAATAAATGAAATAAAGAAACGATAAATTAATGGAAATAAAAGTGGATGAAAAAACAACTTGCCACAGATGGGGGACGATCCCACAACCTTTGTATTTCGCGTGCAATGCTCTACGAATTGAGCTACCGCGGCGCCGTTTCTCAATCCACTTTCTTGGGTGTTTATGTTTCCTAGTAGAACCCTGGAAGTGTTAGCCAGCGCTACCACTCACAGACCTTGGCAATGGATGTGGAACATCCTTTCTGCCGTAGGCGTCACGAGAACGTGATCTTTTTGCAAAGGTTGTGGGATGGTTCCTCACATCTGGCAAGTTGTTTTTTCATCCACTTTCATTTCCATTAATTTATCGTTTATTTCATTTATTAAGCACAAGTAATTTCCCCTATGTTGCCCTTAGTGTCAGCGTTTGTTGGCTTCTTATGATATTGCAGCCACTAGACACAGGACATCGTAAAACCTAGTTACCTGGTGGCTAATATAATGCATTCCTTAGCATGGTGGTGTTAATGGCTAGTCTTTTCACAAACAAAGAAAACAACATAAGATTGCCTCTTGAAATCATGAAAAATTATTTGCATCAATCTCATGCATGTAATCATTCAAAAACATCCTTGTGCTTTAATGCTACGTTTTTCCTGCTACCACAAAGAAAAAAAAAACCACGTGTGAAGCAACATGGCAATTCTACCAGTGCCCAGTCACTGCAGTGGTGTACTTTTCAACTAAACTTATAAAGAATTGAAAAAGAAGTAAAATGCAGTTATGATTGCATACAAGAGGTGAAGTAGAGTCACAAGAACTAGCTACTTCACTGTACAGGAATACAGGCATCTTTATAACCAGTGCGAGAATCGCAGTAAGTTGAGTTGCGCAACAGCAGTGCCAATAAAATATGCAGAATGCAAGCCAAGCACGAAGAAGCACTGTGAATGTACAGGAACAGAGAGTGAATATTGAGCGCCATTGACGTATAGCAGACATGTTCAGTAAGTCTTGTGTAAAAATTTGACATTGGAGAGCAATATGTTCTCACTTTACTGCAGTCAGTGCAGTTCATTACCAAAAAATCAGCACAAATTTCTCACAGTGAAGCACCGCTTTGTACATTTCAATGCGTGCCACCGGCCGCCCATCCACACTAACGTGGTGATGACACCACCACCTATAGCCAAATCTTGCAGGCAATGGAAGATCCACTACATGTGCCGACTCCTGGGAACTCTTTCACCATGACACCAAGCTTCTCCTGAAGTGCGGAGCCGAGAACAACCTTTGATGATTATCAGCTGCACAGACCTTGCTGACGAGACCTCCAGCTAGCATCATGGGAAGACTTTCAACGATGACAAAGCATCTGCTCACAACTGGACAACATCAGAACAAGGTGGACAGTGCGCTTGAAGAACTGGAACTCTCTGCCGCAGTAAGAAGCATCCTTTTCTTTTTAATTATTGACCGCATAGACATTGCATTCTTAAGTCCACAAGCTCGATGATGCAATATCTGACGAGACCCCGCACCAATTGAGAGACAAGAAATGATGGACTGCCAGATACGAAAACTCAGTCGCAACGACGACAATGGAATTACAGTAAAACTCTGTTAACTTCAAGTTGTAAAAACTGAGAAAAAGTTCCGAGATAAGCAAAGTTTCGAGACAAGCAAATTCCCGAAAATGTAAGCCCATGGCTGTGCACAGACCACAATGACCCTTTCGAAATAGGCGCCAGTAGCCGCTACATTTCTCGCAAAATATGTATACCACGGAAGCTATTCTGTAAGAGTCCACCTAGTGGGCATGTCCATTTTGCCTGCTGTGTAAGATATGATTGGGTGGGCTTGGCTGCATGTCGGATGTAGCGAGGCACCACAGCCAATCAGCACTTCAGCAGTAGATGAAATGGAAATGTACACTAGGGGGCTCTTACAGAATACCTCCCCAGGAGCGTAATTTCTGGAAGATCACTTATGGAAGATACTCTGTGACTTGGTACCCAACACGTCGGGTGTCTACAGGCAACAGCAATCCTTACACAGAGCCAAGCAACTGCTATTGCACATAGGCGCCGACATCTCCAAAGCCTAGTCAGGTGAAATATCATGAAAGTTGTTCCAATGTCAGCAATTTGCACTGCTTAGACACCGTCATCCTCTCCCAGTTCTTGCAGTACCGTGGAACCCCGGTTATATATGTCCCCTGACTTTGTGACACCTCTGGTCCATTCAACGTTTCCATCATGGAGTCTCACAAAAGTGAAACTCGAGGATACCATCCTAGAGTGTATGAAAAGCACAAAAGCATGCGTGAAGATTGAACCTATTAGCCACCGGAAGACATGTAGATCATATCAGATACGCAGTATTCATGCACGCTGTTTGAAGCATTGTTTACATGCAAGCACACAAGACTCCTCAAACGTCCGTCACTGAGTTGCCAGTTCCACGCAGGTCGTGTCATGCGAACATGGCAATTTCTATACAACCACTTAGCGGGAACGCTAGTGCACTTGTACACAACATTCATACCAGCAGCGGCAAGATCACTTTCCTCGCTCCACTTACAAAGCCAATTGAGCAGAGCATAAGCGATCTACTTGGCTTTTCAGCCAGTTTGCAACTGAGCTGATAGCACATCATTCACATCTCAGCAGGTGATGCTTATCAAATGCGAAATCGATGTAGTTCGCTGCTGTGTCTCAGCACTTGAACTCTACTGTGAAAAATATCGCAGCAGATCATGAAAGCTTTGGATAATGACTTTTTGCAAGCATTTTCGCAGAGATTTCGATATATATGGAGTATGGCGCAAAAGCATTTCGAGATAAGAGGTGGAAAATTTATGGAGTTGACACCAAGCCAGGAAAGAAATTTCAACTTAACCCATATTTCGAGATATCAGAGTTCGAGTTAACAAGCGTTTACTGTACCTTCGTAAAGCAGAGCACCCACCGTCCTGACTGTCAGACTAACGAAAGCACTACAACCCACAGTAAGTTCAGATTGCCACAGCTGGAATTCATCAAATTTGATGGGAATCGCCAATCATGGCATAAATTTTGGATCCAGTTCAAGTCTGCTATTAACGATAATGCTTGCTTGACAATAGCCGACAAGGTTAATTACCTGAGCTCACCTGCTACTGAATCAGCTGCATCGGCTATTTCTAGGCTCCAGGCCACAAAATAATGTTTGTAAGATGCCACCGAGATTCTCCAAAAATGACTTGGCTATGACAAACTGATCGTACAAGATCATCTCCAGAGAACAGTTGACCTACACACTGTGTTATCGCCATCCAACATCACAAAGAGAGTGTAGAAGTCAAGTCACTAGCAAGAAGTTCTTGCAAAGGCATGTTACATCAATGCGCTCATCTGACCTCACTATGGAAAGGAATAAAGTACTTACAACCATAGCCATCCTTGCTGCAACACAAGGTTGCTCCTTTGTACTCCTGCAACCATCAATGCCAAGATGGCGGGCACCACGACATTCGGTAATCACAGAATTCTCTTCGACTGTGGAAGCCAATGGAGCTTTATTACCGCCAGCATTTAAAAGAAGTTGAGATGCAAAGTGCCGAAAGAAAGAACTTTGACAGTCGGTGTATTTGGAGGTAAACAAATGCAGAAAATGAAGAAAGTAATAGTCCACCTACTGTGGCAACCCAGTCAATGGTTTATTGCAAACGAGGCATTCAAGGTGGACACAATATGCAGTTAACATATTCCACTCCCCAGACACAAACGTAATAAACACAATGAATTAAATGAATTTGCACACACAACCACTAATCTGAACAATGACCACATACTGCTCTTTGTCGTATCAGATTATTACAAGTATGTTGTAATCGTTAAGGTGAAGCCTGTGACAAATGAAGTGAAAGCTCTGGAAACAAAAATAGGAGAAATTGTGCAAGGGACACTTGTTTTATAAGGCAATCTGAATAACTGCAAGTGTTGTGCTGGGAGCATCCGTTGTACCTATAGTAAGCCTGAACATTTTACTTGAAAGCCTCCGAATATTCATGACAAGGGCAATGACAAGGCAGCATTGCAGCCTTCCACAGTTATAGCCCATACAGAAATGAACAATAGGACAAGAGATCACTGCAATGTGCCACCGTGGAAAGACAAGTCGGCCACCACACAGAAAATAACATTCTTTAGACAATGGAGCCAGACTGCCATGTTTGGAGGGTCAACAATTAAGACAGGTTTTACAAGCAACACGACAAGATCATTCAGAACGATATCGAAGAAGCCGATGAGACTGAATCTGGACAAGACACACAAGCGACTTCAGGTCCCGGGTATAAATTGTGCTGTCAACATGTGATCAGCCAGAGCAAACTCAACATGACCAAACTTAAGCTGCATAAAAATATTTATTTAGAACACTGCAATCCAACTAACAGGATCACTGGAATGATTAAGTCAGATCTAGAAATCCCAGCTACATAGATTAGCCAAGTAATTTTTTAAATCACATGAAACAAGCCAGTCTAATGTGCTGAGCAATGTGTTGTGGCGTAAAATAAAGAGAAAGTTGGCCCAAAGTTTCGATTGCTCAGTTAAAAAATTTGGTTTTTGCCGAGAACAAAATTCACTCCTAAACTTCCTGGATAAGTTACAACAAACCAGTTTTACAATGCTCCATATGCCGTATTTTTAATTGGACCATTACAATGTGTATTTGATGTCGCAATTAGGATCAAAATGCTATTTACTCCAACTTTGTGCCAATTTTAGCTGAACATTATTTTTTTTGTTCTCAAAATGGTTTCATAAGCTAGTACATACACCTAAAAAGTTCACATGACATTATTCCTTATGAAACAATTACTATTTCTGCAATAAAAGACAATTTATTGCATTTTTTTCTTCTTGCGTCTAATAACAAAGAAAATTGCAACAAAGCCTATTCTTCGTAATAGTCAAGAAAGACTAGCATTTTCGCATTAGACAGAATAAGTGTTGCAGTAGTAGGCAAAACAAGTTTTGTAGAGTTTATTCTGTACAACACGATTTCACTTGTGTGCACAAAGTTCAAAAGTCCTCAGACAAATCTCTCTTGAGGTAGTAATCACTATACTGAGGCGTAATACTGCAACTTTTTTTCAAAGGAGTCAGACAGGGTCAACAAAACACCTGGTACGCTTTGAGATGGAATGGCCTATTGTCTAAATGTATGGTTTCCGAAATATTCAAAAATGTGTCACAGAGAGATTACATTTGCACACTGTTTCATACAAAAGTAATAAAAAGATTTCCAACTGTTACATGACACTTCTGAAACTAAAACACACAGTAGCAACAGAAACTGGCTATTCTCCAGAAATAAACAGTATTTATTGCAGTTAGTTTGCTATTCCAATATCTAGTAAAAGCATTCAACCCTTTAATCGCTTTTTTTTTTTCTCGACTGGTACTATGCTCCTGCCATTTCTTTTTTTCACTCGCCATTTCAATATAGAACACATGCTAAATAAATGCTAGTTTTCGTCTTCGCTTTCTCGTATTTTCGTATATATGAACTATCTCAAACTCCTTGGTCAGTCACAGTCTTGACATGGCTACCCACTAGCCATAGCCACATCTTCCCTTCTGATCCTGAGACCCCACTGTTTTTTTTTTTCTCCCTCACTTGCTGTTCAGTGGACCATGTCATGCTACATAGAAACTGGTTCACCTTTATCAGTTTTTATTGCAATAGCAATTATATGGACGATCCAGGCAAATTTTTGCTGTCAGCATCACCATGATGTTCTGTACATATTTATGTATATGTATGCTATATGTTTATCTATGCTATTTACTAAAGGTAGATGCTATACCATTCAACTGCCAAGGTTGCTCGAACCAGGTCTTATAGTCTTTGCTATATTATTCCTCAGAATATATTAGAATTGCAGCACGCAAATGAAAGGAAATGAAATATTTCATTCAAGGCCTGTTTTATCTTAAAGGGCCCCTCATCAGGCCCCACAGCAAATTTTGGTTATGCGCTGAAATTTGTTACGTGTCCTCTAGGGAGCGTTCTGCCACCAGTAATAGCAGAGATAGAAATACTTCAGTGCCGCGAACCCACGATTTCAGGAGGCGACCTCCACTGCATAGCGAGACACTCACTACACTCGCCCCATCTAGCCTCCGCAAGCGAAATTCCTTCCCTGTGTTCTCCCGTACCGGACGTCGAGGATTGCGCGACACATACGTTATGGGCCCTGCCTTCATTTTTTACAGCGAAGCTGTATACCTCTACCGTCCAAGGAAATATTCGTGTCGTTGGCGTGGCAAGAAAAAAACTCCCCATACGTGGGCCAATCCCGGAGATGGTGCAATGCCGGGCCGACCTGCAACACACGTGAAGGAGGCGTTAAGCACTCCCCAACGTGGGCCGATTCCGAAGATAATGCAATACCAGCCCAACCCGCGGCGGAGGTGAAGCAGGCATTAAGCACTCTCCATAAGTGGGCCAATCCCAAAGATAGTGCAATGCCGGGCCAACCTGCACCTGTGGCAGAGGCGATGCAGGCGTTAAGCGCTCCCCATATGTGGGCCAATCCCGAAGATAGTGCAATGCCGGGCCGGCCCACGGCGGAGGTTAAGCAGGCGTTCAGCCCTCCCCATACGTGGGCCAATCCCGAAAAGTGCAATGCCGGGCCGACCCGCGGTGGAGGTGCAGTTAGCCATTAAGGGACCCACATACAAAACCTCGCTGGTCATCCTTCTTCAAAGAGTGGAAGGGCACTGAGCTATTTTTTCTCCTCACTTTTTTTTTTTTCAGCGCTGTGCATGAGCTGTTGCGATTGTCTGGTTTCGCGCAGCCCATGATTTTGCGCACTGTGCACAAGGACACATGACTAGTGGTATAATTCAGTGCTACACGAATACTGAGGCAGTGCAAGCGGATCGCAGAGCATTATCACGCGCTGTAACACAGTAGAAAATGGCATAGTTTCGGTACCTGCGCACGTGACTGCACGACCATGCAAACAAGCAGACGAAGTGGAAGTGCATCTCTCTTGCTTTGGTGCAAAGTAAAACAAAAAGCACGAGGACATTCCTTTTGTGTGTTTTATTATTTTTCTAAACTTCAATTCCTCAATTCAAGCAACAGATCACACAAATAACAGATGTTGCCTTGAATAATTCTCGAAGTCACGCGTCATCACGAGCGATGTCACACTGCGAACCAGAGTATGACATCCAGCTTGCTGTGACGTCATAGATTTTGACAGCGTCTTCTAGGCGGACCTAGGCAATTCTTTAGGTATAAAAATCGACTACATTGTGTTCCAAAACATCCAAAGATTGAGCATGGCAAGTTGGCAAGTAGCAGAAACTTTTGCTGAGCCAACACGGCCTGAAGAGGCAATAATACTTTGAAATCCATGACGTCACAGTGGCATCCCGGCGTTGGGAATTCGGCGTAAAATTCAAAAACAAACTTTGACCTTCATTTTCGCTTCTAATGATCGACCTATTATATCCAAATTGACAACAATGTTTTCAAAGAACGCTTTAACCGTCTAAGAGAATTTAGTGTCTTGCATTAGGGTCCCTTTAAAGGGCCCCTTGCCAGGTGCGGAAATTTTGAGCTGATATGCAAAGTCCATACAATGCGCGCTTCACAATCATGTCTGCTAAGAATTGCATTACTACACGCTGCAGAAAGAGCTGAAGTTTCAAACTAAATGCTGTTTGCCTTTCTTCTCGCGGGCGCCACGCTCCAAGACGGAGGGATGACGTATCTCATCAGCAAGTGCGCCTACATACATGTACAGTCGCAATCAAAAATACGCGGCCCACGGCTACGGGCGCAGGAGCGGCTGCGGGTCCACACCGCGGCGCTGCTATCTCCATCGGGCGCCTGCTTTGAGGCTGCACCGAGTGACGCCAATCTTCGCCCTCACTCTCGTGCGGCCAAGTCACGCGCTTGATTAATTTCAAGTTCGGCGTTCGGCTATTTCGCAGCTGGTGGTCAGTGCACAGGAGGGCGCTTTTATTTTGCTTCGTTTGCCGTGCTGCTGTAGTTGGCGGACAGCTGCCGGGCACGGCTGGCAGATTCGGACGGTTTCTGCAAAGTGAGCCTAGAAACGCTTTCGCCTTAAACGAGAATGGAACATTAGTCAGGACGGGCGTTGACACCAAAAAAGTGGTGAGCCTTTGCTTGCTACTCCTATGCACCAATGCCTTGCCATGGCGTCTTTCGTTGAGAGCCTGCATGCACGTGCGCCGTCCGTTCAAACGCCAAGCACGGAAGCGCGGCATAGACGGGCGCGAGGCGCACGTAAACATGAAATGTGAAACCAAATTGGACTCTGCCAGGTATACGTTACGTGCGTTTAGCCGAACGGCCGAACGCGAGCTGGCGCGGGGAGGAAGGCAAGCGCACACTGACGAACCAACTCTTTCCAACTGACCGTCAGCTGCGAAACAGCCGAACGCCGAACTTGAAATTTCTCAAGCGCGTGACTTGGCCGCACGAGCGGCACGAGTGTGAGGGCGATGACTGGCGTCACTCGGTGCACCCTCAAAGCAGGCGCCCGATGGAGATAGCAGCGCCGCTGTGTGGCCCCGCACCCGCTCCTGCGCCCGGAGCCGTGGGCCACGTATTTTTGATTGCGGCTGTACATGCTGCGATGTCGCTCACAGGGACACGAGACACTTCAAGAATTATTCAAGGCAACATCTGTTATTTGTGTAGTCTGTTGCTTCAATAGACAAATTAAAGCGTAGAGAAATAATAAAACACACAAACCGAACGTCCGCATGTTTTTGTTTTACTTCGCACTGCATCAAGAGGGATGTACTCGCATTTCGTTTGCTTGTTCCCACATCGTGCAGTCGCGGGCGCTGAGAGTGAAAATATGTCATTTTCTACCGTATTCCAGCACATGATCATGTTCTGCGATCCGCTTGTGTCTGCCTCAGTGTTCGTGTAGCCCTGACTTATACCGCTGGTCAGGTGTTGCCATGCACAACATGCAAAATCGTGCGCTGCACAAAACAAGGCAAATGCAACAGCTCACGTGCACGACTGCAAGCAGAAGTGCGCTGCACAACAAAAAAGCGAGATAAAAAAAAAGGACACGGAGCCCTTGACGTATGCATCCCGTGACTCTCCAGCTCTGGTATGGGAGATTGCAGGGAAGAAATTTCACTTGCGGAGGCTAGACGGGGAAAGTGGAGAGAGTGTCTATGTTGGTGATGACACTTGCCTCCTGAAATCATCAGTTCGCATGACTTCAGATATTTATATCTCAGCTATTAACTAATTTTAAACATTCTTGCAGTAGAACACTCCTTAGAGAGTACATAACACGTTCCAGAGTAACCAAAATTTGCTATGTAGCCTGGTGAGGGGTCCTTTAACTCTTTCGTTACTGCGAGAAAATGGTAGTTTTTTTATAGGTCTCGGAAAGAAATATCTACCACTACAAATAATATTCCAGCACACATTGCAGCATAGCATATTGTGCATAATAAAATCTGTTTGGCAACGTATGTTGCCAAACAAAAATACATATTAGGTAATACAAAAATTCTAGAAAGCGCCATTTTTGCTGCCAGTTGTAGAAAACAAAAATAACAAAACATGATATCTACAAAATATCAATATCTAAGAAAATTCAGAATATGCATTTCAAAGATATATAACCCAGGAATAGTCTCTGAAAAAATAAATGCTCAGTACACTGCCATTCTTCGGATACAAAAAAGAAGCTAAGACCCGTTCATCGCTCATGTCATGCGGTGAAGCAGTTCCTGGATTTTGTGAAGCACAGGTGCACTCTGCACTTTTCCCACAAAACATCTGGTTTTTGTTTAACTTTGTGGTCCTCGTAACACATTTTGCAGTTCCGTCTTTTTGGCATCTTCTGAGGATGGTCCGATGAGATGTCCAAGGAACGTACTTCCCCAGTTCGTCTAGAGTCATGCACATTTTCCAGGCCTGATAGCTTTCAGTGTAGCTGGGTAACTACAATATTATGCATCCAAGCATATCTGTTTGCATTTTTTCACATTGGCTTTATCACCTCTGCAGAGAAGAAGAGTAGAAAGAAATCCCACACAGTTGTAAACTGTCTTGCGCTGATCCGTAGTGCTGGACCAAGATGTGCTACGGGCGGCCTTCTTGGCGTGAACGAAAGTTTCCTTGCTGCTGATAGCAGCAACTCATAACCAAGCGAAGTATGCACCCTGAAGATAATCAGTAGAGCTCTCAAGTCGTGAAAAAAGATCAGCAGATAAGCACACACAAGGAAGGAAACCACTCCAGGCCAAAAAGAAAACTCGCCGGTGAACTGCTGCGGATGTGCCGTGCTGACTAAAAACATCGTCACAATCAGAGCTTGCATCTGCTTTACTGTCCCATCTTCAGAATCATAACTAGAGTCCTCATCTCTAAATTGAAATGCGAGTGCAGCATAGTTTCGAGCATGACGCTTTTCTCGCAACGCAGCCGCACGGGACAACGCCATGGGAGCGACTTTCGTTAATTGCGCAGTGACAGCGGCAGCACCCCTTGCCAGGATTTTACGAGGTAACCGAAACTCTTGGAAACTGGTTGCAAAAGCCGGGTCCACATGTTGGACATGCGGTGGACCTTCAGAAATACACTTTATTGGAAAAAAGCGACTCGGACTCCAAACCAAAGCTCACTAATGAACAGATGGCGTCATTTTCCGTTAATTATCACCGCTCAGCACTGTTGGACGGCAGAGCCGGCGATATAATTTAATTCACGACATGCTGGGAGTCATCTGATTACAAAATTTTGAGGCTAGTACGGCGTAATCGTGAGCAGCATGCTTTTTTCTTGAGCATCGCAGAAGATGACAGCCGCACCTCTTTTCACTAGAACATACACGCATTAGTTCGCAAAATGGTCCGTAAAAAATCATGACATCGCCACAGTGCGAAAACTTAAATTGATTCTGAAAGTGCAGTGCCTGTACTAACTACTGGATGGCCTTATATGGATAAGAAATGGTTCCGATAAGTTGAAATTGGTGACCTAAAGCATCGTTCACCAGTGATCGATCTGAATAGGCGTGGTAATGAAAGAGTTAAGGCAAAGAAAGTATGAGATTTTGACCAACTAAATTATTTTATGGTATACCAAATATCCAACTTCAATAAAATTGAGACTGATTTGCAACACAATACAATGATGCAAACATGAAGGGTTGGTAGCAATGCCACAATGGCAATATTGTACCACCATCTCATGATGTCATAGATTATGGCAACATCTGACTGAAGCTATTTAAATGTGAAATAAATGTAAATTCGATTTGACCGCTTTTAAAGGCTTTTTCTGCACAATAAAAAAGATGCAAGTACACAAAATGCATGAAATCTGCGATGTTAAAGATTAACGTACATCAGAAGCACTGTAACTTAGGTGTGCAATTTAGTTAAGTAAGAGCTTTGTCGTCATTTTCTATATCAGTAAGGCAAAACCTTTGTCTGGCAAATAAACGCTGAGAGAGCACCTGAACAATAACTTACCAGGCTAATCTGACTGACTGCCTACCTTTACAGTATCGTTTGTACGCATTTCCCTAACATAAAAAATAAGTTAACATTGAATTTTGCACAAATGCTGCTGCATCAAATGCTGCATCAACTATTGTGCAGCTGCAGAACTAATCATCTTTTTTTAAGTAACTGGTAGAGTGAATGCATAAGCACAAGATTATAAAAATTTATTTAACCACTAAAGTTCCTTCAACATGGCATGAAAAAAATACATATATATCCTCACAGCTTGGCTGCAAAGCCTTCTTTGTGATAAACAATGCAAAAATCACTAACAGAAGTACGGTCTGCACTATTCTGTAGATGGACACGGAAAAAAGAACGAAAGCTTTCTGCACAACTGCTTGTTGACCTATGGTATAAAAAAACTGTCAAATGGAAAAGGCTGACACATAAACATGCCTGTAAGGTCCTGTACATAGAGGCATGTAGTTTCTCTTTCTACCAAAAACAGCAAACGGCCAATTCAAAATCATTTACATGCAGCATGAGTACACCAGTTGCAGCTAAATGCTAAAATCACTCCTGACTACTAAACACTATCATGGACAAATAAGTACTTGGGAAAGTGTAAGGAAAAGAGAATGTCAGTTTTTATCAAATGGTACAGAAGACAAAGCCTTCCCTTGAATTTCAGTATGTACAATGTCATCAAAGAGTTAAATTATGGGGTTTTGCATGCCAAAACCACTTTCTGATTATAAGACACGCCGTAGTGGATGACTCCAGAAATTTCGACCACCTGGGGTTTCTTAACGTGCACCTAAACCTAAGTACACGGGTATTTTCGCATTTCGCCCCCATCGAAATGCGGCCTCCGTGGCCGAGATTCGATCCCGCAGCCTCCATGCTCAGCAGCCCAACACCCATAGATACTGAACAACCACGGCGCGTGGTCACCGAAGACTTCTCACCATGCCTGACCCTCAAGGAATCTCTCTACAACAGCAAATACGCAAAAAGGCACTCTACCCAAGCTAGTGCTGCAAAGACCCAACATGACAGCCTGATGAAGTTGCCAGTGAATAGACTATATCTGAAATCAAGAGTATGAGGGCAGCACACACAGGCACATGTAAGAAATAAATTCATCCATAAACTCAAAGTACAAATGATAGCGATGCGTGACAAGACACACTTAGAACAAAATCTAGTACTAGTGCACAAGAAGACAAGCATGACTTAAACAACGCGGAACAACGCACACAGAAGACGCAATTGGTTTGGTCAAAACATAAGGTTATGGGTCAAGAAATACCCTCACGGAACGTTAGCTGATCAATCACACACTTACGCAATACATCAAAACATCAGAAATATATTACTAGAGCTTACAGAAGCAAAGAAGCTACTGGTGCTGCTCTGCAAGCTTCTTCTAAAACGCATGTTCCAACTACGCGCCACGCTCGAAACTCGCTACAAGAAGGAAAGTACGTACTTATGCCGCTGCTGTTCTTCTTGAATAATCTTCTTGAGCTCTTCAATGCGCTCAAGAGTAAGTTTTCGGACTATAAGAGCACCGGGAGTGTCGATCTCGCCGCGTTCACCCCGCTTGCGCCTGCGATCGGAACGCTGCTATCATGGAGTTCAAACCCATGTGCGAAAAGGGAGAGGAGGGTGCGTCTCACAACTCACTTTGGCGACTCCACTTTCTCCAACAGGTCGGCATATTGGAGAGCACAATTCTGAAAAGGAATGACAAACGCTAACTAAACAATCGTGTATGACTCACCACCATTAAATCGCGTTGTCACCCGGCTTACCTTTTGAGAAAACCAATCGTTCGGCCGGTTACACTCGCCAAAAGGCCGTATCGCTCTGCTTACGGACACCCTGAAATTAACGCACAGTGCACTTTATTGCGCGCCAAGCACAGCACCGCATACGACGCATGGCGCTAGAGCCAGAGTTTGTGACGCTGGTGCACGTGCTAAACGACGCGCAAATGCTAGCAAGTCACTTACCAATTCTGGTCTCCGCTCCTCAACACCGATGACGCCAGGCACAGTCGTTCGCGCGTAGACCATATATCTGTAGCAGTTTGTTTAAGGCGATACTCTGAAAGAAGATCGAGCAATGCAGAGCGTCGTTCATCACCCGGCATTTCAGTCTTCATGACCACTGTGAGTACGCTCTCAACTTGACCGACACAGCACTGATATTAAGAAGGAGTTTTCAGGGGCGACAGCAGCGTAAGCTCCAAATTAATCGCTCGTAAATAGTATTATGGACGCATGTATGTACAAGAAAATGTCAAAATTTCGCGTGCGGATCAGGAGCGGCTGATACGCAACTTTACATTCAACACTGCACTCTCCAAAAAGCAACAAGAAAACTGTTTATATTTTTTTAACTTTAAGTCTAGTAGTTAACACCTTTAAAACACAATAACAATGGCAAAATTCGTATAAAAACAGTAAAAAAAGTTTGAAATAGCAATTCCCTACTTGATGACGACGCCATCTTGTATTGTTATTGAGAGTTGCGCGCTTAGTGCATTGCCCCATGTATATTCCCGGTGCCTGCCCTGTGGCGGCAAAACAAGGGGAGGGGGCGTAACGTAGAGAGCGCCACTTTCCAACACTTATTGCAGTTGTTGTGACGCGGTTAGAGTGACGTCAACTTTCTTGTAGAGTTTATGACTGCTCAGAAACTTTACCATTTATTGATTTTATCACTGGTTATCTGTGGAAGCAGAGAAGCATATGGAGAAGCGGCAGCAGAGCACCGTTAGCATCGTGCCCTGCCAGCAACTGGAACGTGGCGCCGCCTCAACAAACCACTGGCTTCCTCCCTTGGCAGCACGGAGGAATGCTTGGCAACGTCTTTGACAGGGAAAACATTCAAATGTGTCTATACATGGTCCTTAATATTTCGCTGCGCGTGTTCGAAAAAAAGTCTTGCGCTCACCGCTGCACTGTTCTTGCTCAAATTTTGCAGAACAATCACATTTTGGCGTCGACTTCGCTTAGTATAAAACTTGGCGCAGTTAATTGCCTGGATTTTAAGAAAAAATTGTAAACTTGCCTGCACTTATGGGGATGCGAGTTGCTGCCGTGATGGTTCAATCATAAACTTGTTTCGCCACCTGCCGTCAGCTGCATAAAACGGCGTTTCAGGGAGGGCACTCGCCTGTTGCCATGCCTGTTGCAGGAGCGGTCAACACGTGAGAGCCCTCCTCGAAACGGCAGGCGGCGACACAAGTTTATGATGGCGCCGTCGCGGCAGCAGCTCGCATCCACATAAGCGTAGGCAAGTTTGTAATTTTTGCTTAAAACCCAGGCAATTAACTGTGCAAAGTTTTATACTAAACGAAGTCGACTCCAAAATGCAATCGTTCTGCAAAATTTGAACAAGAACAGTGCAGCGGCGAGCGGAAAATCTTTTTTCGAACACGCGCAGCAAAATATTCAGGACCCGGTATGGTTTGTTATATGGTGGATAGTTTTTGCCATCGTGTACACAGTTTCCGAAGGAGCACTGACACCAAAATTTCGCACTCGAAATGTTTGTGCTGACGTTCACATAGCGCACTTGTGCGACTGACGTTAACTCTCCAGTTGAGAGCGTGGCGCCCCCGACAAGAGCGCACAGCGGTTGGTTTGAAATATGGAGTTTCATACAACACTCTTAATACGGTTGCACCCTTTGGGGTGTACGTTTGTCCCACAACGATAATCGTCATCTGCCTTGCTTGCGTTTCCTTTCTTCAAAACTCCGCGCTCGATACTTTGCTGTCTCGAATGCTGTGTCACACTGATAACGCGCAAGCCGTTCGTGACTGGGAAGTACCGGGCTCGCAGCGCGTTAAAGAAAGGAAACGCGGCCAACACTTTAAGATCAGTTTACACCCTTTGGCGTGCCCCTTCTGCCACACAACGATACGCTCTTAAAACGGTTGCACCCTTTGGGGTGTATATTTGTCCCACAACAATAATCGTCATCTGCCTTGCTTGCGTTTCCTTTCTTGAAACTCGGCGCTCGCTACTTTCCTGTCGAGAATGATGCGTCACACTGATAACGCGCATGCCGTTCGTGACTGGGAAATACCGGGCTCGCACCGTTAAAGAAAGGAAACGCGGGCAAGACAGATGACGATTATCGTTGTGGGACAAGATACGCCCCAAAGGGCGTAAATTTTTCTAAGAGAGTATAATCGTCATCTGCCTTGATGCGTTTCTATTCTTTAACGCTGCGAGCCCGGAACTTTCCAGTAACGAACGGCACGCGCGTTATCAGAAGGGGCACTCCAAAGGGTGCAAACTCTGTGGTGCGCACAACGCTACACTCTTAGAAAAAGTTACACCCTTTGGGGCGTATCTTGTCCAACAACGATAATCGTCATCTGTCTTGCCCGCGTTTCCTTTCTTTAACGCTGCGAGCCCGGTGCTTCCCAGTCACGAACGGCATGCGCGTTATCAGTGTGACGCAGCATTCTCGACAGGAAAGTAGCCAGACCAGAGTTTTTAAGAAAGAAGAAAGGAAACGCCAGGAAGGCAGATGACGATTATCGTTGTGGGACAAATACACACCCCAAAGGGTGCAACCGTTTTAAGAGTGTATCGGTGTTATTCGGCCGCATATCGATCGACTGCAGCCGATCGAGTCGGGTTGATTCACTTGCGTTTGACGAGATAACGATAACGCGGGCAAGAACATGCACTCATCAACGCTAGTAGGTCGCGCATGTTGTCTCAAGGTAGAAAACAAACGCTTTGGCCCCAATATACAGTGAATCATTCCGTTTCCCGGGGACACGCATCCAATAAAGCAGACGTGGGGGCGAAATACGAAAACACCCGTGTGCTTAGATTTAGGTGCACGTTAAAGAACCCCGGGTGGTCAAAATTTCCGGAGTCCTCCACTACGGCGTGCCTCATAATCAGAAAGTGGTTTTGGCACGTAAAACCCCAAATATTATTATTATTATTATTATAAAGCAGACGAAGGCTTATACGCAGCAGACGGCCAAAGCGAGTAGCGTTTTCGGCGGAATAATCGTACGTACGCAATGAGCTAGCGCTGCCTTATTTTTACTGAGGAGGAAAACTGTTTTACTTTATCACGAACGTTAGGCTCCAGTGCCTTCATTTCAGTTTCTTAGGCAAAACACGAAGTTTGCGTCACGTTACGAAAGCAAAACGGGGCCATCAGCGGTATTTTGTACGCGCCGCGCCTACGTCACACCTCGAATAAAATGGCGGAGGTCCAGAATCATCTCTATGTCCCGAACAGAACCCCCGGCTTGCCCGCATTTACTATCTTTAGCGCTGCAAGCCCGGTACTTACAAGTCACGAAAACGGCATGTGCGTTATCAGCGTAACATAGCATTCTCGACAGGAAAGTAACGAGCACTGAGTTTTCAAGAAAAGAAGCACAAGCAAGGCAGATGACGATTATCGTTGTGGGACAAATATACACCCCAAAGGGTGCAACCGTTTTAAGAGCGAACGGTAATCGTCATCTGGCTGATAGCAGTTCCTTTTTTTAACGCTGCAAGCTCGGTACTTCGAAGTCACCAACGGCTTGCGCATTATCGGCAAGCCCACGTCAAGTTTCTCCGCCGACGCCAGCGCTTGCCATTCCCCTACCGGAGCAAGTCAAGCTTTCACGGTTGGTCACGCCCGCCTCCTCTACCTATCGCTTCGTTAAGCTGCACCCCGCTCGCGTTGCACGTGGCCGCTTCTAGCATTAGTCTCTGAAAAGATCAGCACAAGGAGGGATGTCTCCCGAGCCAGCGTTTCAACAATGGGACTTGTCATCGTAGAGGCAACATTTGCCACGGATGCTCGACGAAAACACGCTGCTGCGAAATTGCTAAGTGTGCGTGCATAGAGTATGAGGACAGAGTCAATATGTTTAAAAACGAGAGTGTGTTATCCACAGAAGGGGGCGGAGGAAGGGAGTGAAGCGGGGAAGTGCAGCTGATTCTTTCAAGCGGTCGTAAGAATGCGATATAGACAAGAGTCCGCACATGTAAGCAGGGCCTGTCAATCCCAGGGGCTCAATTTTTCGTGAGAGCAGGAAGTAGAGATATGCTGTTTTGACAGTTAAACGCACGAGCAATAAAAAAAAATAAGAAAAAGGTTAACAGGAAGCGATCGCATTAGTAAGAGGCGATTGGAGGATTGGTGGAAGAAAAGTAGGGAAACGACAAAATACGGAGACGTACAAAAGCACAGTTCGCACTAGGGGATCAGAAAATTTGGGTGCGATAGTTCATAGTGTTTTTTAGGACATTAAAGGCAGTATAATAAAGGCAGTCATGGAGGCATTACGGAATCAGGGTGTAGATGAGCCATATGTAAAAATACTGGAAGATATCTATAGCGGCTCCACAGCCACCGTAGTCCTACATAAAGCGAGCAACAAGATCCCTATAAAGAAAGGCGTCAGACAGGGAGATACGATATCTCCAATGCTATTCACGGCATGTTTACAGGAGGTATTCAGAGGCCTGGAGTGGGAAGAATTGGGGATAAAAGTTGATGGAGAATACCTTAGCAACTTGCGATTCGCTGATGATATTGCCTTGCTTAGTAACTCAGGAGACCAATTGCAATGCATGCTCACTGACCTGGAGAGGCAAAGCAGAAGGGTGGGTCTGAAAATTAATCTGCAGAAAACTAAAGTATTGTTTAACAGGCTCGGAAGAGAACAGCAGTTTACGATAGGTAGCGAAGCACTGGAAGGGGTAATTTAGGGACTACATCTACTTAGGGCAGGTAGTGACCACGGATCCGGATCATGAGGCTGAAATAACCAGAAGAATAAGAATGGGCTGGGGTGCGTTTGGCAGGCATTCTCAAATCATGAACAGCAGGATGCCACTATCCCTCAAAAGGAAAGTGTATAACAACTGTGTGTTACCAGTACTCACATATGGGGCAGAAACCTGGAGACTTACGAAAAGGGTTCTGCTGAAATTGAGGACGACGCAACGAGCTATGGAAAGAAGAATGATGGGTGTGACATTAAGGGATAAGAAAAGAGCAGATTGGGTGAGGCAACAAACGCGGGTAAACGATATCTTAGTTGAAATCAAGAAAAAGAAATGGGCATGGGCCGGACATGTAATGAGGAGGGAAGATAACCGATGGTCACTAAGGGTTACGGACTGGATTCCAAGGGAAGGGATGCGTAGCAGGGGGCGGCAGAAAGTTAGGTGGGCGGATGACATTAAGACGTTTGCAGGGACAACATGGCCACAATTAGTACATGACCGGGGTAGTTGGAGAAGTATGGGAGAGGCCTTTGCCCTGCAGTGGGCGTAACTAGGCTGATGATGATGATGATGATGATGATGATGAATAGCAAGGGCTTGGTGGCGCAATCAACCGTCCCTTTCCAAAGGAGACGCTCATAACATCCATCCATTTATCCATGCCCTATCCCCCATAGAGAAACTCTATGCTATCCCCAACTTCTGTATCCATAGAGTTTCTATATCCCCCTTTTGCGCGGTTGCGGATGTGCGTCACAAGGGGCTTTCTGCTGAACTTCCGCTGAATAACTTTTCGACAATGGCGTAGCTGCAATGGACGTTCGTTGGCTGTTGCTCAGTCGCTTGGAAGTTTGCGGTAGCTTTAGAATGATCTGATATTTACTGTTCAAGTGTGATATTCAAGCAAGAAGTGATGGATCTGGTGCAGCGGGTGTTCACATTTCTCACTTTTTTTGTTTGCTGCGGCTGTTTAGCGTTCCTTACAGTGTCACTTGCTACTCAGGAATGGATCGAGGCGAAGCCAGTTATGTTAGTTTATGTGAGCAATAATTCTATACAACAAGCTGAAAACGAAGGGAAGTTCAAAGGAGAAGTGTCTTTTGGACTATTTCATGGCAAAAAGACGCTTAATTATGGGCTGGGTCCTAGGCACTCAACTTTCAGCAGTGAGTATGTTTTGACAGTTACTAAGCCTATTTCCTTATCCATTCGTCTTTCAGAAAAAAACTCTCGAGACTTTGCAAGTAGTATTCTCTTAATTGACATCAACCATGGTGTATTGCTCGTTAGTTTTCACAGAGCCGGCGTGCTGTATTGTGTCGTTCGGAATGGCTCGTGATCTCGTTTCTTTTTTGCATTGCACAGTTAAAGAAGAGCTGCAGAAGAATCCGACGCTAATGATCTTCGGTCTATGGCTCGTGACTGTGCTGGGCATTTCCTTGGCTGTTGTTTTCGGGCTTGTGAGCTGCATTTTTGCGATCGTCAACTCTGTGATGACACCCGTAGAAGCCATCACGGGAAGGGCTGGCCTGTACCTGTGGAATACTGTCGGAGGTTGGTGCCATGAACGATTATTTCTCCGTTCGTTTCTTTAAACGATAAAAGAAAAAAAAACTCATTTAAACGAGAACAATTAGGGCTGCCTTGTGATATGTTGCGTACTTTGTAACGTATCCGCTGAAATTGGCTGTTTAACGTATTTAAGCGTTATTTTACTTGTCAACCCAAACATCATTTGACTTAAGTCTCAATATATGTACATACATAGAGTATCAAAGCTGTTCTAAAACTGCGAAGTCTAATCATGCCAGTGACGCAGAACTCTTTTTATCACAAATACTTCTAATAGTTCTCGCCTCTGTAGTTCCAGAGCGTAAAGTAGCCAGTAGTTCTGGTTTCTGTGGAACAGTTATTCTGGTTCTAGCAGCAGGGATGTGCTTAATATGGGGCCTTCCCTCAGTACCAGTGGTTATGGCCTCAGGCCACTGGGCCTGAGTACTTTCTCATTTTCTGATCGTGAGAGTAGTTGTAGTTCACAAGCTGAGTTATAATCACTGTAATAATAATAATGCAGTGCTAGTCGCTTTGTTCTACATTCAATATGTCTTGCTGTGTTCTTTCTGTCAGATTATGGACATTGAATGCCAAGATAACTCTATTGGGCCTTTTCAGTCTGACATGCAATGGCTGTTTGAGTTCTTTGTGTGAGTTATGCCACCATAGTGTGTCATTGCTACCTGTTATATCGTAAAAAAAATGCACAGATGCACACATGCATGTCATTAAAGACGAGTCAGGCACAATGCACATCTCTCATGGGAGCATCTTTACTCTGCATGCATTATGTGTTGCGACACTGCAAACACAGTGGGCCTACTCATGTCCCATCCGTATGTTTAGCTTATTGGTGTCTTGTGAATATGGCAGCCTATGGAGTAGGACACACAGGAGTGCAGATTCATTTTCTTTTGTTTGTAGAGGCCATGCTGATGTCACGCATGTAGGATTTGCTCTGTGCTCTCTGCCTTTCTCCTCTTCAACTTTTTGCATTTTCACAGCTTTGCAAGCACATGCCTTCCTTTTATTCTCCTTCCAACAAGTGGAAAATCATTGGAGTGTCACCTTTCAATACTGACACAAAGTGCTCACACATCAATGGCGATGAAGCAATATTGTGGCAAGATGTCGTGAACAAAAGGATGTACTGCTGCAGGAAGTTGGCATCTGATCCAGCCGGCACTCCTGTGCTGAGTACTTGCTGTTTGCTATGTGCAAATGTGCCAAGGCTAATGAATCAAATGATGGAAGTGTCTGGAACTGCTGGTATAGAAAGACTAAGGGGGAAACGGTGGACAGGGAACGTGTGGCATGTCCACTACATGCATGTGTTGTGGACATTGCGTTGTACAGTTCAGAGTACTGACATCTGGGAGAAGTGCTATTGTGCATCCTTTACAAAACGATTATCAGTGGAGTCTGCATTCTATTCTATCTTATTATATGGGGGTTCCTTATGGTTTAGCACGTTTAAATTATTTTGTGCCGTTGGAAGTATTCCATTAAACTCTATTTTTATTCATTTGGGAGGAAAAGGGTAATGCATTAGTGTGACATTCCTGATTTCAATTTATTTTCCCACGCATGGGCCATTCTGGCTTGGGAAAAGTTCTTTAAACTTGCCAATTGAGTCTTTGCTTCCTTTTGAATGCAGTGTAGGACTTTTTTGACAGATCAGTAATTATACTCTGTTTCATACATAGTGTGCAACGCTGTAGAGGTGAGCAAGACATATTGCAGTGATTGCATTCGACACCAAAACACAGGTGCTTTCTTGCTAGCAGTAATTTGAAGCTTCTTTATTTATGCTCAGTAATAAACAATAAAAGAAAGCCTTAATCCTTAAACATAATAAACTGTGTTATACAGCTCCTAATATGCTTTTACATCATTATAAAAAGGACACAGCATAAAAAAAATACAAGGACACGAGAGAGCAACATGCGCACTGTGCTGCTGTCTTGTGTCTGTCTTTTTTCCGCTCTGTCCTTTTTCCAATGAATCACCAACAAGCCCAAGCTTCCACGCCAAGTCGCTTTTAGATCATTTTGCTTTTCGTTTTTTTCCATTTTGGGTTTTAATTTTCAGCCCATCGTATCAGCCTCACTTACATGCTCACCTAAGCATACACTGTTGGTGTGCAGTGAAGCTTGGAGTGGCTGATAGCTGCACCCGATTTGCAGTATCATGTCTAATCTTGCAGATCTGACATGGCACTGAAAAAAACGCAGCGCTAAGTTCATCCGAGGTAAACATTCAATTGTCCAAAAAAATATGAAAAACCTTCAGGCACACTGTCGACTCCATGGCCTTTTAATTCAGAGCTGTATGTCAAACCATTTGGCCACGAAACAAGCCGAGTGATACATTTTACTGACCGAACTTCTTGTGTAGCTTCTACAATATTGCATGCTAAATATGAAATGAAGTAATGGCTTAAGTAGACAAATTCAAAAATGCATGACATGTCTTTCGTTCTTTTATCTTTTTTCTGGCTTACCATGCCTCCTGTCATGGTAAGAGTGGCCATTTTGCTATGGCAGTTATTTTCTATTAAAGCTTAATATTAATTTCACGTGTCCTTTTAAAGACTTTCCACTGATTTGATTTTATTATCATTATTCTGATTCTTGGGTAGCAAGAGAGGCATGGGTTCTCAAAGTGGGTTCTGCGAGCCACTGAGAAATACCCTGGTTTTGTGCTTGCCAAGTGGCTAAGACGGCGAGCACAGGTGCACTCTATCCAAGGAACCTCTATTACCCATGCCAAAATGTCAAAAAGCACATCACAGTATGTAACAGAAACGCGCCAACTGCGCAATAAGTCCACCAGCAGCTTGTAGCCACCCAGCCTCCAAAAGCGGCAGGGTGCCTAAGCTTTTGCACTTCTCGGAGGCCATGACTTGCCACCATGTGCATTTCTCCTGTTTGTAGATTGGTGCCGCTAACGTGCATGCTTATAGCAGCTGGAGGCGACTTTTCCTTCAGGCCCCACCACGGAACCCCCATGACTTGGAAGCTGCCAGGTTTACTTTATGCTGATGACATAGTCCTCCTAACGGAGAGCCCAAAATACCTTCAACAGCTGGCCACACTCTCTGCGACCTGCCTACACCACCTCGACCCTAGCTTTAATGCCAAAAAATCTGTTGTGCTGGTGGTCTCAGACCAACATATACCTACCTGGAGGTGAACTAATACAGAGGACTACGGAATATCGGTATCTCAGTGTGGTGTTCAGCACGATAAGTGACTTCCTGGTGACTTACAAGGAGAACCTGCCCAAAATATTGCAGAGAGCAGCAAAGGTTCTATGTCGAAAAACCCTGTGGGGGTGTAACCATTTCCTGATTATCTGAGACACTTGGAAATATGTGCATATTCCTGACCCGACTTTCGCAAATTCAGCTGTCCCCGCCTCGCAGCAAAAACTAGAGAGTGGTTGGAGCAATGGCAGCGAGAAGTGGGGTGTGTGAATCTTGGCTGTAATGAGTGCGTTGCAATTGAAGCCATTCAGGGTGATCCCGGTTGGTCCACGTACGAGGCGCGTGAAGCAAGGAGCAAGCTGTCCTACGAAGGACGTCTGCACCTCAAGGACGACACACGATGGCACAGGCATGTCTTTAGATACACCTGCATTACAGGCTGACAAACCCAGTTGTCCAAGTAGGTTCACTTTCTGCGCCGCAAATATGTATTTCTTGCGAAACCAGTATGTGAGGACCGGCAGTCAAAGTGGACAGTGGCCGTAAAGACACAGGTGTCTGAAGAGGTGGCGGAATGCAGTGGTGGTGAAATCTACCTTGCAGATATACAACACTCGCAAGACCAACATTTAAATGGAGGAGCTGTACGATAACAGCAATGGCAGTGTGCTCCTCTTTGAAGCACGAGCAGGAGCACTGCGCACGCTTGTGTACAGATGCCATTTCGACCCATCTGTTGACCACATATGTATTACAGTCGAACCCGACTATATCGAACCCATTTATATCAAGTTATTTTATATATCGAACAATTTCTGGACACGGTATAGTTACAATGAGTATATATAGCAAAAATTATGCGTATATCGAACAAATATAACAGCGACTCCCGATACATCGAACGTCAAGTGACGGAAAAGTGCCCCCAGAAGTTGGCTTTCCCTCGCGGCGGCGCGGCTCCATCCAACCGCTCTACCTATCGTGACCGCGCTGCCTCGGACAAGCCGTCGACACACCCCTGCAAAAGATGATCCTGGTCTGCCCGCAGCGCTTGCTCAGACAGCCAATCAGGGGCTCTTGTGCCCTCGTTGTGCAAGATGCGAAGGTCCGAGTTCTCTTGCTGTTTTTATGGTGCATTGTGTTTGCACCTTGTGGGCCTTCTCCTGCAGTGTTGCCGTGATGAAGCGGCAGAATTCGCCTTTCGTCGATAAGCTCGAAATCATAAATCGAGTCGAACACAGAGAGAAGTCAGATGTCCCCGCAGCATGCCAGATTCCGAGGGACACTCTCAGCACGATCTTGGAAGAATAAGGGGGATATTAGGGTTAAAGCGGCCAAACTCTCAAACCGGTGCCTGTGGCGCCCGACGTGTACGTGCGGCCGTGTACGAGTGGTTCATTCGAAATTGCTTCAGCCGTGCGTGCCGGCTTCCGCATGCTAGGTGATGACTGTAAATTCTGATGAGTGCGACGAAGCTTTTGCAGGTATGCCGAAGTTTGGAGCGAGCTGTCAGAATTTCCGGAAGCTGTTGACGAATCAACGGTGGATGAGTTTGTCAGTGCAAATGATGGTATCATGACCACGGAGAGCCCAAAAACGAAGATTGCCGACATCGTACCGAGCACAAGTGAAAGTGGGTACAATGAGGAAAGCAACGACGGTCCTTTGCCCACATCCTCTGAAGTGATTGGTGCGCCCGCACTAGTCCGGTGCTTCTGCGCGAATGCGGAAGGTTGCGGCCTCAGCTGCTCCGACTCCTTAGACAATGTGGAGAAATGCGTGCGTCGCAGGCAGCGAAATTGCTCAAGCAGAAGAAACTGCAGGACTATTTCATACGAAGCTCAGCTAGTTTCATCAATAAAGTGATTTTATAAATGATATGTGCTTTTATGACATCCAATTATTTAGCAGGCTTATATCGAATTATGCTCTATATCGAACTGATAGGCGTTTTTTCTTGCGAGTTCGATATAGCTGGGTTCGACTGTACATGCGTTCTGCAGGAGGAAATCCTGCACACCTAGTCCTCCGGTATGCCGGTTTATACGCACAACATACAGAGGGCACCACATTTCTGCTAGCACTGGGATTTGGGAGCGAGAATGGAGTGCAGGATAAGGGTGCAGTGGTATCTAATGCAGTGCACGTAATAAATGACAAACTGGCCCAGTGGTGCCATATGACTTGGCAGCAGCACAGAGTGACCAATTCTGAGGGGAACAAATGAAATCCAGTGTCTCAACATCAATGTCTTTGCACCAGGTCAGGCTGTGTGTACAAAAGGCCTGGGGGTCGGTCCTCTCTGCCCCCCCCCCTTTTCTTTTTCTGTCTTTTTTCCTTCCCTCCCCACATTTTTATCGCCATGTATATATTATTTTTTTCCGACTAGGGCACTTGCCCGTTATAAAGGGATTAGCCACAATTCACCATCATCATCATTGTCATCAGGCCAGTAATAACGAGAGCTTGGCGGCACAACCTACCACCTCGTTTCAGAGGATGCTCATAGCATCCATCCATCCGCTGACTACGCGTATGTATATGCAAGAGGAATCATAATTAAAATAAGAAAATCCACAGAGCAGTGCAACTTGGTTGGTACTAGTACGGTAGTTCGACGAGCACGGAGCACTGCTAATACACAATGCAAACGAGCACAAACAGCTAGCGTTTAACCAAAACTCCATGGTAATCTGCGGAACTCGTACGTGATGCGTGATTGACAACAACGGAACACTTCCTGCCGAATTGTGCCCGTAAAGCCCTTGTGTTTATCACGGCCTATAACACCGCATTGGCGGCTGGCTGCGTGCCTTCATAAGTGCGTAGTTGCCATCCATAATCACGTTAATAAGCGACCCTGGTTTCGTCTGCACTTGCTGCAGCAAACGGTAGCTTCGTTTTGACTAGGTGCATTCGTCTACTGCCTGCCTTCAAAACCTCAAGGTTGTTGACCATGATCGCGTCATTAGTGGCTGCGGTTTCTTCTGCTAGGTTGCGACTAACAGTAATTTCGCTTTGACTCATTGCAAAGGTGTCAAAGATGAAGAGTACCGGCTATATTGTGATGGACGGATGACTTGTTGGCAACAGTTGTCTGCCATCGTGATGTTGGCGACTGGCGAAAAAAAATGACAAGCATTCCACTCTGTGAAGAGGGAATGGCCACGAAAGCTGATGACAGTCAAAGCTCTCACACGAAAAGCAAAGCGCTTTCGCTGCCATTTCAACTTCACAGAGTGGAACGGTTGCCGAGGCCCGTGATTGTCGTTTCCGTTCAGCATCGTGGGAACATTCTTTGTCGGTGGTCGTTACGTGCCTGCGCCATTTACATTCTCGTTGCTGTTTCCTCCGACGCTCCTCCTATACATGCTCTTCGGGTGTATGAATTATACGTGTTCGCCCCATCGATAATGCAGCTGGTTTTAGTGCCGATACCTCTCCTCCTTATATACTGCGATAACCTTGACGGCACGCTATTGTTCACAGCAAGCATTCTAATCCGTTCCGCATTTTGACACCTGCGCCGCCGCACCGCACTTGTACGTGATCACACACAAAGCAAACAATGAAATGCATTGTGTATGGGTTTGTTAGAAATTGCTAATTCCGTTTCTGTTGCTGAATGACAAAAAGAAACTATGGAAGGTTAGTCATATACAGCTTTCGCTGTAGAAATAATCAGGATGTGGGGTGCGCGGTAGTGAAAAGAGTGTCTATGAGGAAGACGCGCACTGCGAAGGAAGTCGTGAGGCCTTCGCTGCTGCGAGTGCTAATCAATCACGAGATGACGAGAATTGCAGCTTCCACACTGATCTTGTGAATAATAGAGGAAGCATTTGCTGATTCATTCGATAATTAAAATCATATTGACGTAGTAAGCATTTGTTTTTCTTGGCGCCCTCAGTAATTGGACATACAGATAATCTGGACGTTTTCTTTTTCAGCCCTGCGAAATCCGAATTAACAAGATTTTATCATAAACATAGTAGAGTCGGCACTACGGTAATTCTAATATCTCTTGTGGTTAAATGTTATGGGTCCCTGTGCGATAAGAGCCGAAAACTTCTTTTTCACGGCATACCTTGGTTGCGATGCTGTCTTGGCTCACAACGATTGCACCCTGTCCAAAGGACCATGTGTGTTGTACATTACCTTCAAAATAGCCTGCCAAACATTGCTGTGGGCCCCAAACGCATATTGTGCTATGCCTAGCCTCTCTAATAGTGTGTGTGTGTGTGTGTGTGTGGTGGGGGAGGGGTTTCTTAGCACTTTATGGAGCGTGCCGGATTTGTAAAGCAATAAAAAGACATGGCACGAAAGGAAGGTTAAACACTGGAAAGGCACTACTTTCAACTGTTTATTCCACAATGTCGTCATGAAATATATATAAGAAAAGCACATGCGCAGAAGTGTTAGTAGAAAAAAAAAAATGCGAGATAAGAAAAATATCTGTATAATAAATGCATAAATACATATATTCTTGTTTTTTTCCATAAACTCTTCTGCACATGTCTTTCTCGTATATATTTCGTAATGATGTTGTGAAATAAACAGTTGAAAGTAGCACCTGTCCTGTGTTTGACCTTTTTTTTTTGTGCCGGGTCTTTTTTGCGCATTCAAAATTTGTCAGGTATGCACCAACTAGGCCCACAGAAAGTTCTTCATGGAGCTTAACAGTGTTCCCTGGAACCAACATGCTTGAGAACCCCTCTTCTGCAGGATTACTGTGAAATTTGTTTTACTGCGGTTGTATTGCATGGGGTTCCAGGGAACGAGCACGGACCAGGAGGCATTGTGACCGTTTAACTGTGGTGGTAAAAAAATTAATGCAAGCTGCTTAGGGTTCCATTAAACAATGTGCATGTTCAGCATCTGTGTTTGCCCAGCCAGACCACAGCCACGCTTGAGCTCAGAAGTGCACATGCTCCTGAATTCAAGCGTATTAGTGCTCAGCCATGTAGGACACCTGCCATTTTTTTCTTTCACAGTAGCCTAATGCTTGTGCCGTGAGATGGAACAGTTGGCATCATGAAACAGTAGCATGCTGCTTCCTCCACTTGCTATGTATAATGCGAGTTACAGTACTGCTGTCAACAAGCAACGTTTAAATGCTTGTTTCTGATAGCACTGCTATACAACTAACATTGATGGGACTGCCACAGTAGTTGTGCTAAGGAGGGAAACCTGCTGGATATAGGCAAAATTTGGGTAATTTGCCTGCGCCAAAACTGTTTTCATAATCTTGGAAAAAAAGTGCACACACACAAATGCTTAAATTTTGTTCAGTTTCAAGATCTTCCTGCCATTTTGTGTGGTCATCAGATTATGTGTGCATATGCTCTGAAGTTAAACAAAAGGAATTGTTGCTTCAGATGAGTGGCAGCAAGTTTTGTGATGTGGTGTGACGCCTTCGAAATCTGAGCAAAGTATGATGATGTGTGAAAGACTAAACACAGTGTAGCAATGTAATGTTACATCGTGCAGCAATGTAATACTTTGCAGACATGATCATTATCGCGCAATGTATGCTCTGCGCTTGTCAGCTCAAAATGGCCAGACCTGGTGAGAGGCCCTTTAAAAGAACTCGAACAAAAGGGCTTCAGATTGACAAGCTCCTTGCGGCAGTAACACAAACGTCTTCATCTGTACAAGTGCACTTTTAACACTTGAGGTCATCAGTGAGTTGGATTGTGTGGTAGTTGCGCATCACTCAAGTTTGACACTAGCATGTGGGGCACATTCAAAGTGCCCTTTATTCTGTGTGTCAGTGGTTTCCATTGACAAAATTGGTGTGCTGTCCCATGTCATGGCGCCACTCACTGAATAAAAATGAAACTACTGCTCACTGCACTCATTTGCCCACGAAAGCAAGACAGAAAATTTTGAGGAAAGAAAAACAAACTGCGTTCTTACCATTTTTTTTCTGAGTCGTGCAATAATAGTGACACACACTCCGCCGATGCATTTAGTACAAACTTAACAGCTGTGTGGTCAGATGCTTCCTAATTAATGAGTGTTTGGTGCTATACAATAGCGTATGTGTTGAATGGTATCAGGTGGCGAGCCTAAGCTATCTGGTTTTCCTGATCTACAAGTTCTTACTACCTGCATAGGTTGTGACTGTAGAGGCATGGTATTTAGTGCTACAATTGAAAGGCAAAGGGTTGCACTTGGACTTTCATCTCTTCTCTCACTTGCTTTCAATTCTGGCACTAAAAACCATGCCTCTAGCCCAACAAGAATCTTTTCTCTGAATGTACTTATGCAATCCATGTAAGCTTAAATAAAGAAAATGAAATGGTGTAAGACTACATCACAAGTTGCAAGAAAGTGTAATTGTGGTTATAGTAAGAAAAAGGAACATTCACGTGATTGCAAATTTCAATTGCATTACATCTAGAGGAAGTAGTTTGCTCCACGTTCATTAATTTACCGTCTGTGAGCTTCTTTCCCCCCCCCCCCCCCAATAACAAATTCATGTTGTTTCGAATGAGGCTGAAAACAGTAGCAGCGTTTCCGGCAATATACCTGCAAAGGGCCAGTCCTAATCACAAATTCCACCTGCTGCAGAGGTTCATTGTTAGGCCTATAATATTCTGCTACTGAGCACGAAGTAGTGGTATTGAATCATTGCCATGGCAGCCAAGTTGCAGTGGGCACAAGTGCTCGTGCACATGTGTGAAAATATGCAAATGGCATCATTTTTTGTTGTGAAATATTTTTCGCTTAAGGCAGACCTGTTTGGCAGAAGTATGGGTGGCCAGTCGGCAGTGAGCATATGCAAAGCCATAATTTTGTAACAGAGTACGAAATTCTTAAAGCACAACTCGTCTTACACAGCGCATTTCCAGTGGTGGTTTTGGACATTCCGCTTTTGCGAGAATCCCCAAATTCAAAGTGCTGATGGCTATGTCTGATGCGTAAACATAGCCTTGACGTCTCTGCGAGCAGGGAGTGGCTTCTCAGATAAAAGGGCCTGCAGGCCTTCGTTAAAGTAGCATTTGATTGCCCATAGCTCCACTTGTGTAAGGCAGGTTCAAGAACTTTTCCTTGGAAAAGATTTGTCAGGAGATTCCTTTTCACCCCCCTTCAGGCACCATTTAATTATGTCCGTTGAAGGCTTAGTTTTTCCACATTTCTTGCATCTTCAGAATTATGAAAAGTGTACAGCTGCAGAACAGACGAATAACTGTGAATGAATGAGCAAGTTTTGTGAGTCACTGAATGTGGACTTTTTACAGGATTGTCAGATGTGGGAACAACTGTTTCACAAATAGTGTACTTGGAAAGCACCTTTCAGCTTCTTGAAAAATATGCCTGATATAAAACATTGGGAAAACCTGCCACTTGACGACATACTGTTGCGGAGAACAAGCACTCGCCTAAAGCACTTTACACATATTACTAAAAACTTGCAGCACAGGTCCAATCAGAAGTTAAAAAATTAAATTGTGGGGTTTCGGAGTGGAGGAATCCGGAGTGGAGGACTCCGGATTGGGTGCCCGTGTGCCATGCACATGATACATGGCGCTACTGCAGCCACACCAGCCGTTATTTGATCCTGCGACCTCATGCTTAGCAGTACTGCTTGTTGGCCTAGTTGGTGCTTGCTAAAAGACATGTTTTTTGCCGCAATTGAACACTCACAAAACCGGTTCGCAAGGCTGTGGCAAGAAGCATAGCACGTCCTACGGGAGATGTGCTACAGGCGTGGTGTACGAAATTCCCCTTGAGTGCGGCAAGTCCTATACAGGACAGACTGGACGTTGCATAAGTGAACGAGCCAGGGAACACGAACTAAATCTAATGAAAGATGGTGTGGCACACTTGCGTGCGCACTGCAAGGCCTGCATGTGCAAACCACGGTTTTCTGAGATTAGGATTTTTGGCAGAAGTAGATTTCAAACAGCACGTGAGCTGATGGAAGCCTACTATATAAAGAAGAAAGGAACAAATTGCATTAGTGATACATCTATGCTCTATAAATCAGAAACTAGATTGTTTGACCGCTGGGTAACGTAGATCTGTGAACAGCCAGCGCATGCGTGTATGTATATATATATTCTTGGGTCACAGCCCAAAATAAATCAGTTGGAAGTGCCGCCTGTGTTGTCTTTGTGTCTTCCTTTTGTGAGTGTTCAATTGCGGCAAAAAACATGTCTTTTAGCATGCTTAGCAGTGCAACGCCAAAGCCACCAAGCTACCACAGTGGGTTCCAATCAGAAGTTTTTAATGATGGATGCAAGACGTTTGAAATATAATCTTTATCAGTGCTTTTGCTGCACTATTGTGGTGTGCAGACACTACCTTAAGTGGTTAACACATTCCATGGGTTTGGTAAAAGGTGTTGTAGAGTCTCTGTGGTTGGGTAAGTGAATCATAGTTGACACAGGATGTGGTCATTTTTAGGATGCTAGAAAAAGCTTTTTCTTTGCAGTCTACTCAGTTTGGATGATGGTTCCACCACACCTTGCAGGTCTGTTTTGCCTGGTAGCGATCATTTCCTGGGTGGTGCAGTTCTACCTCAAGCTGAGCCACAACGTTATGACTCAGGATGAGCAGAATGACAAGTGGACTTCTGAAGGGCGGGCATCGCTGGGCTACAGCTTTTATTTTTTAGTGGTAGCCCTTGTGCTCTTTTCACTTAATGTTTGCATATTGGTGGTGGCCAGTTTGCAGCCATGGGGCTGGAAGAAGCCCAAACACATCACACCCAAAAATCCTGAGGGTGTCATCATGCTCTACTGATATCACTGCCACCTACAAGTCGTCAGTCATCGGGCAGCAATCGCATTTTAAGGTCAACGCAGCTATGTATTTAGGTGCAGTGTCAAAAACTGCCCTTTTATCAATGGGCTAGGATAATGTAATGATTCTATTCCTTTTCGTATGGTCCAAGCAGTGCAGTGCCTGCATTATCGCCAGGATTGGCTAGCCGTGAGCAGGGGATAAGAAAAGAAGAGGTCATTACATTATACCAGCCATGGCTTGAGATATTGGTGCTTTACAGTGGCCTTTGCTTGTGCAAGGTAGTTGCATACATAATATTGTCTCAAGTTTAATTTTTGTATTAAATGTTTCGGTAGCTTTGATAGTGTTTGTAGGCTTGAACAATATTGCAGTTATTGCTGTGTGTACTGGTGGCGTCTAGCTGCCTTGATTAATAGTATGTAATATTTCAAACTTTGCTAAGAGGTTACCTTATGCTTTGCAGTATACCTTGGAACAACGCTGACAGCCAAGCTTATTGTAGAACAGCTTGTGATCACAGTAGGAACCACATACCTGCAGCTATCGTCATGCGCCAGCTTCACATTTCATACTCTCCGAGTGCAAATGGTTGACTTTTATGCTGTGAGGCCATTTTGTAAATCTCAAACGTTTCAGATGATTTGTTCAACCTAGCACTTTTTCAATTTTAAGAAGTTCCAAAGTCAAGAAGTTGTTTTTCTGCCTGTAGTATGGCTTGGCAGAGGAGGATGTGAACACTTGTGCCTTGTTTCAACGGGTCAGAGAAGGGTGTTTGTACACTGACACCATTTTGCAACAAAGAGCTCATGCTGGAAAATTTCATGTTGCAAGGAATAGCTTGCTCAATTAAAGTGTGCTGTCAAGTTGCATTTAAAAGGCACAGTACAATGCCTTTTTGAGAGCCCACAGTGGAAACTGAGTGAACACAGTATTGTTCTAAATCTTCTCTGTGCACTGATAATTGCATGAAAGGTGTCCGTCCAAGTGGAGTTGATCTTCACAAAGCTTCAAAACCATACAAGTAGCATGTTCTAATGACATTTTCACACTTGCTCTCTTAGAGTGCACTTTTTTTATACCGTGAAAGTCCACCAGACAAAGGTGCCATTTTTGTACCATGTACATTCCATCTCACCTATTTAAGCATACTAACGTCTGCCTCCAATTTTCAAGGCACATTTTTAATGCTAGCTTTCATAATGTTTTGATACATTACGTATTTACATGCAAAATAAAGTTTGTACATTTTGCAACAAGTTTTGGGTCTTTTGGTTTGTCAGGGTGTGAGAACACCTCTCTGGATTTTTGCATGTGGATGTAAAGTGCACATACTGCACTGTCCCTAGTGCTTTTCGAGCACAGGCTCAACAGCCCAGAAGGCATTATGGCAATGCCCATGGAAATCTTGGAAAAGTGTATAGCCATCAAGCATTTGCCATGTTTAAGTATCTCTATTCTTATGGTGTGTGAGGTGCAGGTAAAGAATTAGGTCATCACCATAGGAACGTGCCAACTCCTGAATTCTGACCACTCCTCCAAATTGCATGGCAGTGGGTAGCCGAAAAATGTGGAGTCTTAACTGAATGCGGACGGTGTAACGAGAAAAGTGCAAACATGATGTTGGTAATGACATCTCCACGTGCCATTTAGACCAGTACACGGCGAGAAGAGACTGCTCGAGGGGAGAGATGCGAAGGAGGGAGAAACAAGTGGCAGTTGCATTCTCGACCATCAAAAGCTTGCAACTCTGCTTTTATGGCATCATTTTCAAGAATTATTGCAGCTTCATGTTTGTTGTAGACGCGTGCACAACTGCCACTATACAGGTTGTCCCGCGTAACTTGAGCCAAGAATTTAAAAATGAAAGGCACATCAGAAGCGAATTGAACCAAATGCATACTATTCGCAATAGCCTCAGTAACTCTGACAATATTTTTTCCCCCCCATGACTTACTAATTAAGCTAAGTTACCCAACTTTTTAATTATTGGCTGAGGACCCCAAGTATGATAATCAGATTTGTAGAGCACCTTCAGAAACCACCGATTGAGTTGTTTCCTTACGATACGTCTCGTGTGTTCTTTTTTCCAGGTAGCAAAGAAAGCCCACGAAATATGAAAAAAGCCATGTGACGGAGCGTTTGCTCAGTGGTATCGTGCTGCTTATTGAGGTTATTGCACAATGACAGCTAATTTATTTATTGAATCATTTTCGATTCATTCAGTGTTATTGTCATGACGGCCCACAGTGTGGTGGCTATCAATATCTGCTTTCCTACTTGAAAAATTTCAGCAGATCCATTTTTAAAATTATTTGGAGAACAAAAGGAGAATGACAGAATGACATCTGGGGCCCATAAGCTCATTCTTCAAATCATTCGGTACTTTTTACCAAGGGTTGCCAGGGGTCACATAAAAGAACACTAGAGGTCTATTCGATTCAGCCAAGTTTTTCTGCACCTTCTGCACCTAGGCCTTCGATTCCCCAAGGTGCAGCAGTGCACCCCCGTGCACGATTCAACGGAGTACAAGGCAAGGAGCCACCGCGGTGCAGCCCGCACACCACAACTGCACCTTGCACCCCTGCACCTTTTTGTTGGTAGTGACATGCACCTTTTTCTGAATCGAACAAACCTAAGGTTCGCTGTCAGATGGCTGTCAGGGCAACAGGCCATGTCTGGTGGGACCGATGGAGCGGACGAATAAATAAGTTTTGGAAATATCCAATTTGCTCTCGGAAGATGCAGAAGTAGAGAGACAAAAAAAAAAAGAAAAACCTCACCAAGGCAATTAAAGGGTCAAAAAAGGTCAGCATACTACCTTCATTAATTTTTCAGAAAATGTACCTTATTACCCAATAAAATGGCCAAGTCTCGCTTTATTGAGTGTGGTGCCAAAATAGCACTGACAAGTCTATGCGACACCGTGGATTTCAAGGTATTGTATTTTGGGCCATTTCAGTGCAAGAAACCTTCTTGAAGCATGTGAAGTCTTTGGCTTCCTTAGAATTCAGTGTACGGTTGGATGCCTTTACGATGAATTGACCAAGCAAGAGTGTGCATGCCCTGGCTGAATTCCTAACTTTAAAGGTATTGTGGACACCTCTACAGCGAAGACCCCCACAATGTATTTGTCGGTACAATGAAGGAATTTATGCATCCCCAATGGCAGATTTGTTCCTTTACAATGAATACACATAGCAGAACTACCACCGAGTTGCGATGCGCTTGGAAGAGCCAGTCATCAAAGATTGCAAGGGAGGGTCCAAATTCTACAGTAGCTAGTGGTAGGTCCCTCAACCCATATGAAAAAATTACCCTCGGAAGGACGCAAGGCTGAATACTTCAACAAGTGGCACCAACATTCTGCATCTCTTGATGCCATTAAGTAGGCTAGTCCCACATTCTGTTAGGTGAAGTGTACAGAAAAAAATTAGATGGCTTGTTTCACTAAGTATCTCTTGGATTCATGTTAAATAAACATTTTCTTTTGCTAAACATGCTTAGCCTACTTTACTGGGAGCAGGTGGTGAACAATATTTATAACGGAGTCATTTGCATAACAGGATTTTGGAGGTCCCAAGTGTTCTGTTTTAAAGGACTTTTGAATGTAGTCTCATCAATACACCAAAGCATAGGCAGCCAAAATCCATGACATCAAGGGAAGCTGGCATGTACAGATCAGGGAGACACTGTCACCCATCTTTTTGTTTTAAAGCCCTTCTGTAAAAAATGCACGCCTTTAGGTGAACCATGTGGGAGAAAACTCTAGATTAACACAGTTTAGAAACTAGGTAGAAATTGGCCTAATGAAATCCATTTACACTACTTGGTGTCTGGCCATCGCCGGATATCAATTTTTGCATGCAAAGCAATAGCGAGTCTCAAGCTCGAGCATACACATAGATGTGTGAATGTATATGCCCTTAGCCACCTAGGCGTTGCCTGTAGAGGTGCCACTGTAGGCCACATTCAGAAGCAACCTCAAGAATGCTGGTGTGACTGCTTTCGTGTTACTCGTGGCAGGATTTTTCATCTGTGGAGAGCATAGGAACATAACTGTTTTCACTGTAGTGATAGGAACATGACTGCCCTTTGCAAGAACAAGCCCGTGCATAATATTTTAAGCTGCTTGACTGTCTTGCGTTCCCCGACGTTTTCCCCAGATGGCTTGCTTTCAGATTTTCTAAAATCTGGCTCCCTTGCATAGCACGTGCAGTGCTTATAGTCTGTAGTTGCGCAGTAGTACAAGATATGGTGGAAGTGTTCTGCTGCTGATGCCACCTGATGATGGGGAACTAGCTCCCTCCTCTTTGGCATGGGGCCGACATTATACATGGATGGCTGCATGCTTTAAGACATGCTTCGTGGGACTGTCTTGCGAAAAATTTTGGAGCAGGACACCAGGGTGAACGAACATGGTTGCTCGAAAATGCCTCTGTTTGCACGACTGGTGCGCTAACGAATTAGGTGTTGGTGTCTGGCAGGGGCGAACATTACTCGCTCGATATCCTTGTGTGGAGAGTCAACTTCCTCAATTCGTCAGCATGTTCTATTAGTTGTAATTCGGCTAGCTGGCATTAGTGTATAGAAGGCGCAGTAAATGCCCTTTCGTTTGTTTTTAATAGTGTGTTGTCCTTCCTTTGTCCCAAGAGCACGCTTGAGACCCCACATTAAATACACTCCAAATATTTATTTCAACTGCAGTGGTCAACAGTGCATTGTTGCAGCTCAAAAGGTTCAGCTACGAAAAGAAAATATAGGTACGTGCTGCAACTGTGAAGCGTGAGAAACGTACCGATTAAAAGTTGAAAAATTCTTTGCTCATATGCACTTGAAAAAATTTTAGCTTGTTTTTTCTGGTACTGTGGGTTATGACAAAATGTGCAGTTTGTCAATTACAATTTTTCACTGACTGCTTAGTGTACTACAATGCGATGTAAGCGAATATACTGAACAAGAGCAAGAAAGAAAAAGGGTTTTATTTTTTTGTTTCTTAAAGGAATGGATATATTTGGCATTAACAAGAAGCGGTGTCAACCTTTACGAGATTTTTCATGAGTAAACCTCTACCCACAAAACACTGAAATGGCTAGTAAGGCATGCAGATGCATGCAGAAGTTTTGCAAGTTTTCGACGTAAATATGTAGACATTGGCACCAATACAATTACCGTAAAATACCGGAGAAGGGCTCAATCATGCATAAGCACCCAGTATTAAGATTTCCAAAACTTAATTCTGAAAATTATACGTTTAGTGCCCAGCCCCTCTAAAGCGCCAGCATCAGCTGAAGTATCCACCCCACTGCGGTCGCTATGAGACAGCTTGGGGTGACGACAGGGATATTCGCTAGCTGCACGATGCACTCCTACACCATCGCCAGGAAGGTAGTTTTTTTGTTGGCCACCATCTTGGTTTTTACTGCTTTGACTCATAGAGTTTCTCACTATTACCTAGAGGGAAATCTGGCGCTGCTGCGCTGTGGTGTGCATGGGAATGCCGGTATATTGTGACTTCGGATTGACATCGTTCTCGGAGAGACAGGACACCTTGAAGACGCGCCTGGCAAGTACCGTTCAGTCTGTCACAATGATTCATTTCCTACTAAAACAGCGCGGAAAAAGCTGTTTTAGCTTTATTATTACGCGAAAACATGTCTTGTTTAACTATGAAAACTTGTTATTGCGTGTACAACTATACGTTACCTAAAAAATATCAGCGGGCCGCTAAAGTTGGAGGACAGACGACAAGGTTCGCGCTCGCTCTGAAACAGTTGGTCGTCTGTTCTTGCTTTTATTCGCTTGGTGATGCAGTGCGGGTGAGTAAAGATGTAATATGCGTGAATGGAAACATTTCATTAAGATTTTACTTTGAGAACGCGTTATTTTTGTAGCCATATCCACGTTTTAGACGAAGCCTCTTAAACACCAGCCAACACGAGCCTCGCAGACACATATACCGTCATTCCCATGACGGCACGGTGCCCCCTTAAGAAACTCCCATAGACGGTGGCGCCAGATTACCCTCTAGGTGTTATAGTGAGAAACTCTTATGCTTTGACTGGACAAGCGCCCATATCTAGATTAACCCAATTTTCAGTGAAAGTGGGGTGGGCACATCCGTGGTACGTTACGGCAAGATTTTGTACACTGAAAAATTTCCATTGTCAAGTCTGTGCAAGAGAGTGAAGCAAATGCATTTGTTGTAGGTCACTAAAAGAATTCACTCGTCACATTATAAACAGGGCCCCATAATTTCTTGGTAAGGTCCTACAAACACTTCTAAATTACTTGCAAATAATGGCAAACTCATCACTGAACTGGTCTGAATTAATGTAGAAAAGCAACTTCCTGCAAGAACTTGTATGGCATTGTGATAACTAATGGAAGCTTTTAAGGCTTTTACTTAACATTTTGGTTGTATATGTTGATGTATATCAACCTTAAAGCGGCCCTGAAACACCTAACTAATCATAGAATGGCTTCATTAATAAAGGAGGCTACGCTTCGCAGCAAGCCGCTACCATCTTGGAGGCCACATGCAGCTGACGCAGCTATGCGCAGTGCAAAGATGAAATGATCTTTCTGTCTCTTTGAGAATGAAGACTTATGTACAGTTCACTTCCGCTAATTTTATCCTGATGGGACCAATGAAACTGATCAAATCAAACCCAAGGGAGAACAAAAATGGCAACACACGCCATTGATTCATTTGGCAGTATTTGCCTTTACAGTTAGCCTCGCCACAATACTATTAGGTTCGCCGCAATAATGGCTGCCAGTGAATGGAGATTACGTGTGCGCCTGTATAATTAAGAAACGTGTACTATGTTCAGTGACCACTTTCCACCGCAGTATTTTTCGCCGCACAACACAGATGTATTGTGGCGAAGCTGACAAGTTTGAATTATTCGGTGAAAGACAATTTTGAGATCGAAATAATGGAAATTTGGGCCCACAGAAATGTATGGGCATCGGCCAGAACCTTTGGTCGGGATCAAATTAACTGAAAAATTGAATTAACCAGGGTCAAATTAATGGAAGCCCACTGTATATTTTTCATTGATTTAATCAAAATTAGCAATTATGTATTACTGAGAATGCGCTTGTGATCATGAAAGCCAATAGCGTTGGTGGGTCCAGCTGCTTTCGATGACTGTATGATGGCATTGCGGAAGTGAGAGCTAGAGATTTTTTGCCGTTTTTGACATGATTGAAAATTCCCTGTTGCATGCAGTGCAGTAATATTTGGCTCACATGTTCACAGCAGCCTCGACAACAGACCGGTAACATTTTCTTATACAATAGTCAAAACGTGTTTCCAGGCTCCTTTAAAATTAGGGAATATTACCATCTACGCCAAAAATACGAAAATTTTGGGAAATATTCAGAAAATTGTTTCTATGCAAAACATTCATACACTGTTTATTAAAAAAAAATGGCCGAATGTTTTGTAGAGATACTGTGAAAAGGCACGCTGCTCTATATAATCTGAAAAATAATGTGAGTGATAGAAAAACAGGAATGTTCATGATATGTGTTCATAAAATATTCATGTATTGGCTGCCGAAGTTTCACCGGCCCCATTTTACTAATGGCATTGCTGCCAACAGGTCCGAATAACTGAGCGGGTCTGAAAAGTCAGGCTCTGATAATTGCTTGACTATATTTACATTCTATTGATATCAGTTTTGCTATTAATAGGACGTGAATGTTAGCTTCAATGCAGCAGTTGTAAGCAACCTCTAAAAATCTGGCATTTTACAATAAAATCGTTAAAGTTGGCAGGTATGTATATGTTGTATACATATACAAGGTGTTTCACATATATTGAACCAAACTAAAAATAGAGCAATATACCTTAGACGAATGATTGATACATTAGATTATGGGGTTTTACATGCCAAAACCATGATTTGATCATGAGGCACGGCGTACTGGGGGACTCTGTAAATTTGTACCACCTGGGGCTCTTTAATGTGCACCTAAATCCAAGTGCACAGGTGTTTTCGCATTTCGCCCCTATTGAAATGCGGCCACCGTAGCTGGGGATTCAATCTCGCGATCTCGTGCTTAGCAGCTCAACACCAGAGCCACTAAGCAACCACGGCGGGTCCTTAGACAAATGAGACCAACAGCTTATTGTTCTAGTTGTCCCAAGCTAAAAGTGAGTAACTTGCATAATTGGTTAAGTTTAATTGTGAAAAGGTTTAAATATTTCTTTTAGGTCATACATCGTATTTTATAAGTTGAAAATTAAATTCTAGGGTTTCATGTGCCAAAACCACGATACGATTACGAGGCACACTGTAGTGGGGGATTCTGAATCAAGTTTGGCCACCTGGGGTTCTTCAACATGCACCCAATGCACTGTACATAGGCACTTTTGCACTTCGCCCCCATCGAAATGCAGCTGTCGTGACCAGGATTTGATCCCTTGCCTTTGAGCTTAGCAGCACAACGCCAAAGCACTATGTCACCACAGTCGGTTTTGAGAAGTTGTACAGTGCTCACAGAAACACCCAAGAAAGTTGTTTGCACGACACTTATGTTATCTTTGCTGGGCTCTAGAAAAAGCTCCAATATATGCAAAAATATTGACGCCACTATGCGTTTGCATGTTTTCATTGCAGCACTCTCAATCATCTTTCAAAAGAACAAAGCCTGCGTGCCCACTGTAAGCTGACAAGTGTGTTTTATTCTGTGTTCAGCGTCAACCTATTGCTCATTATTTAGTATTGTTGCAGATTTCTACTTTCACAACAATGGTGCTAATGTACGCTGGATGCCGTGGCCAATCGCTTTTTTGCTTTCACAATACGCATGTGGGATTTTTGTTCTTTCAAAGCCCAATTGAGAGCATTGCCATCCACACACAGCAAATTTAAAAATATATATATAGTTCTCAGGCTTTCTTCAATTGCCCATGTAAACAATAACATCACGCAAAGAACCTTATTGGGTGTTTCTGAAGCCGCTCTATCACATTTCAAATACAGCTTATGCCCTAAAACAAATAGAGTTAAATCTCAATAACGAACTTCAATATAACAAAATTCTCGATATACCGAAGTATTTAACTTTTTATAACTTCTTGTCCATAGAGCACCATGTATTTAGAAGCTAAATCTAACAATACGTTTATACACAATTTCACACAGTACAACGAAATTTCACTGCCACCGCAAAGGAATACAGAGACAATAAATGGAAGCTTTCACGGAAGCAGATGGTCAAATGGCTAATTACAAGTGGGTGCTTGCAAATGCACCTCTCATGTCGTGTGCATAGCGGAGCAGCGTATAAAGTTCAAGTGCGATACAATCCTATCGCATGCCTTGTGCTGTATGCTTTGGGTGTGTGTGACAGCGTGCGAGTACTATGCCTAGAAAGATGGTGGTTCGATGAGCGCAGTCTTTCCACGTGAGAAAGGGAAAAGGTAAGTAGCAGAGCAGGTACAAGGTTCGCAGTAAGGCGATCAAGTGTGCGAGAGGGGAGCGGGTGGATAGGTTTGTAAAAGTCTTCTTTTCTAGCGTGGCCATGGCTGTGCATGGCTGTCAGTGTAGCTGAGTGCATATGCAGCTTGCGCAGCCTGTTTTAGATGCAATCTGCTGCGTGTGCAAAGAGCGGGCATGCAGAGATGGTGCGCCATCATGTGCGCTGTCTTTCGAAGCCTTTAGTACTGGAAATTGCGTAATCTTGAGTACGCATTGAAGCGAGAGGCAGACAAACAGACGAAGCATTCACTCCCCATTTTTGCCACATTTCATGATAGTGTAGCCCCCCTGTAGGCAACACTATCAGCTGTGGTGGTAGAGGGGATCTGAAAGCGTGGCTGGCTTTCTTTCGTACCACTAATGTGAAGATATCGTCGACATGACATGAAACTATTTGTCATCGCAGACTTCCAAATTCAACAAAATGAATTTGCTTCACATTCAAATTTGCTTTTCCCAATTGTCTGATAACTCAGAAAATTTTATCGCCCCTTCTGCGCAAGAAAAATTCATCGGTGACTGTACTTATTTGCATAAAAACTTGGGAGGACGCTTAAGCCTTTAAGAGTGGAACGCGATAGCATTCAAACATCCCTGACTGCTTTTCACGCTTCCCGGCAACTGCAGCTTATGCAAACGTAATGTTTGCCAGGAAACACTGGCGGTGAACGCTATGCACAAAGGCGGGATTCTGGTAGAAGCATGTGGGCTGATCCCAGAGGTTGGGCACAGCTGTGCCAAAAAAATTATATAATTTTCAGGTTTCTGTTATTGTTTTACACTTTTAATATATGAGTCTGAGAATATTTAACTTAAAAGGCATGCTCTGTCTGTGCTTTGTTTTGTAACATTTGTTTGTCAGCTGTCATTCTCATAATTCCAAGGAATAACTCTGTCAAGAATGTAAGACAGGGTATGAGCAACTTTAGCGATAGAATGGTGTGGCAATATAACCCACATATACCGCATGTCATAAAGCAAGATGTGGCACATACATCTACCAAAACATATGCGGAAATTTTCGCTCACGGACGACTCAGCCAACACAGACACCAGATTTTCTGCGACACGGGGCCCTTAATGCTATTGTGTTAAATGGTAGAATTTTAATATAACGAAATTTCAATATAACAAAGCAAATAGCCAATTTTACTGACTTCGTTATGTTGACGTTTAACTGTATTATGAGCCAGTGAAGAGCTGTAAGAACTTGTTCAGTAATGTGAAGGAGTGGTGAAAAGCACATAAGCTTGAATCGGCATGCAGCTACACTGCGAGTCAAGCGGCAGTGATAGATGATGACTCAGCACCGTGCCCTGCACTATGACTGTATTGAGAAATCAGTGTGTGCTGGTTTTCATCTTCAATAATTCTAGCTGCATCGTTCAAGCTGTCATTTTTGTTTTGAAGCTAGGCCTGAACTGAAATGTTTCTACTAGAGCATGGAGTAGTTCAGTGCAACATGCGACCAGTATAGGAGGGGGACAGCATAGACCTTACACAGGCTTGCATAGAGCAAGTCTTAAATTTCTGGCTGCATACTTGGGCAAGGATGAGATTCAGTTATAATGTGACAACCACATTCTGAATAGTTCTGTGGGCAGGCGTGTAACCTTCTGCAACTCCAAGATACACCTGATTCTTTATGGATGGATCGCCTAATTTGGAAGTTGTGCTCAGTCTCCTTGAGTGTGCTTCCTGGAATACAAAAAGAACTTATGGGGACAGAAACAGGCACTTAGCAAACAGAAATAACAAAATTAAATGAAGGCAGATTTGGGCAAAAGTATCTTGAGGTCTGGACTTTGCCAATGCCAAAAGTGCCAATGATAAAAACATCACAGTCAGTGTAGCTTTTTATTAATACACAAAATAATTTGTGCATACGTACATGCGCTTTCAATCTATTCACCGTGAATTTTCTGAAAACCCATCTTATTTTCCAACGTCATAATATCGATGGCAATAAGGGTGACGGCTGACTTAAGGACTTAAAGCAATTGCCAGTGTCATGCATTGAAGCCAGTAAAATCGAGCAAAGTATCCTAAGCCTTAAGAACAACCCACCAAATGAGCTTACAGTTCGAGATAATATTCGTGAAGCAATAAATACATGCGTAACCCCTGAGCAGCAAACCATAAAAGCAAAATGCACAATGCCTTTTTTGTGAATGTAGACAATGCTAAAACATTTCTGTACCGCTTTGACCTATGCTAGCAAGTGACTCTGCCCATATGCAAGAATAACTTCTATGACATCAAATGACAGGGGCATGATAAACTAAAACAAGTGACAGCCAAAACAAGCATGCTTCCAGAAACCGCTCAATAAAAATGCCCATTGTAATAGAACACAGTATCACCAAAGGCAGAGGAGATGGCAGTCCAAATTATGATCCTTAATTGTCATACACATGAACAGCTTCGCAACTGTGCTTAGGCCTCAAGAGGCTGGCTTTTGGCTGCAGGTGTCCTCTGGCAGAGTAAAGTATGACTGCATCCAACCAAGAGTACAAGTAATGGCCTGAGTGCCTAGAAGTTCTTTAGGGAGCGAATCTGCAGGCCACTGCGAGACTTGCCAGATGAGCCTTCCGTTTTGGCCATACCACGATACAGTCGCAGGTCAGCCTCATGGTCTTTGTGGCGCATTGGAACATAGCCTTGTGGCGTGCACAAGTCCTGCAGGTATCACAAAGAGAGCACCACTTAGCAAGATTGTGTTGGCTAAAGAACAAACGCATCATAAATGCAAAAGTGTACTAGATGGTGATAATTCTAGAATCCATCCTCAATGTGTGGCAAACACATCATTTTAATACATCAGTTGCAAATTATACTGAAGTGCATGTTTTGGAGAATGTATGCTACACTGTCTTGCTCTTAACATAAAAATTTATTCTGTCACCAGGCTATATGCTTGGCCGAACATGAGATGCGGAACCATCAGAGTATTTCAAGTATATTTATTCATTTGCGATACTGCCAGTCTCAGTGAGACCAAAGCAGGTGGGCATTGTATTAGACAGTTTTACAAAAAGAAACAAACAGGTCATGCTACATGGTACAGTAAAAGAAAAAAAAGAGAAAAAGCTTCCTGAACTACTGCAGAAATCACCAATGACGACGTTAAATACAATATGCTTGATTGGCATAACAATACCGCTCAGTAACAAATATAGTATTACTAGAATTTATATTAAAAATAGCAAACAAATGATCCATGTAAGATTAGAGAAGTTACACAGCTAACAGATAACCGTGCAGAAGTGGCCAGTTTGGGGCTTGAAATGCAGAAACTCCACGCGCAGAAATAAGTGTTACAGTTAAGATATGTGGATGTGTTAAGTGGAGTCTTCTGTGTTTGATGTCTCTAGTAGGTTGATGAACGATGAAAGTGACGAAGAGGAAACTATGTCTGAGTGGAGGAAATTCCATTCTTTGATCGCACGTGGGAAAAGTGAGAACTTGAATGTGTCACTGCGAACTCTGTACTGGTTTAATGTAAATGGGTGCTTTTTTCATAATAGACGTGATGTAGACAAAGTAATGTACTTAGCTCGGTCTATTTTATAACTGCCGTACATTAGTAGGTAGATGAATTTCAAGCGGGCTTGTCTGGACCTAACAGATGGTGTTTTAAGACCTGCATCAGCTAAGAGTTTTGTAGGGTAGTCATAGGGCCTGTATTTATTAAAAATGAACCTCACAGCTTTTCTTTGCACCTTTTCTAGTTTTGATATGTTAGTTGATGTGCGCGGAAATCAGATGATGTTAGCGTATTCTAATATGGGGCGAACAAAAGTTGTATATGCTTAGTCTGGTGTGCTTCGGTGCAAGGCGTAAACATCGTCTAAGAAAAAAACAGTTTGCGTAATGCGACTGAGGTAATACTATCAATATGTAAGTTCCATGAAAGGTCGGAAGAGAATGTCAAACCTAGGTATTTGTGGTTATTTACTTTATTCAAGCAAGTGCCATCGAGAGCGTAAGAAAATTCCAAAGGCTTCTTTTTTGTTGTAAAGGACGTGCATACAGATTTAGTGGTGTTAATTGACATTTGCCATCCTTTACATCAATTGGACACCAAATCGAGTGCTTTTGTAAGAGTTGCGGAGGACGTCGGGATGAAAAACTTGGGAGGTTTATTTACATTACTTACAGGGACAGTCAATTAACAGTCTTAAAGGGAAGCTGAAACACTTTTCGAAAAAAATGAGTTCTCCGTGGCATTCTACAGTTTTGAGTCCCCTGAACACGAATATCTGGTTCAAAAAGGGCGGAAACAAACGCAAGCGGCTGTTTTTTCATGAAAACGCGCACCAGCGCCTCAGGGCATCGTGCGAATGCCGCTGTTGCCCGTGATTGGTCGGGGCCGCTGTGACATAATTCGCGGCAATCGCCGGTCGGCGCCGCCGTTTCAGAGCGTAGCACGCTGTCCTGTTCTGGCTTCATAGCAGAGTTGTAAGCATTATGGAACATTCTCGCTGTCTCGGACAGCTTCTATTTTAGCCGTACATGTTCGAACCGACAGCCAATACGGAAAATGATGGCGGCAACGGCGGCAACGGCGATGTTGAGTGTGCTAACAGCGAGAGCGATGTGTGCACCTTCTCGCGCGTTGGAAATCTTAGCTGGTACGTATGTTTTTTTTTTTTTTTTTCATGTAGCTGCACGTTCCAATGACGGGAGAAAAAATGCGCTAGAGGGTCACTGGGAACTTGCTGCTGGAAGAATGCCGAAGCACTAACTTCTCATTAGATTGTAAACACGGGTGCAATTCCGCGATGTCAAGCACCTTGCTGCTGCTTGTCTAAAGTCCCGTGGTTTTTTGAGTGTTGATACACGATCGCGAACATAACTGCCGCGTTTAAAAGCGCGCACATGCAGTGCTGCAAGGTACAGTCATGGAAGTTGCTTATCATACACACCCAGAGATGGCCAGAGGTATTATATGTGCAATATTCATACCATGGCTCGACGACTTTGCGATTGTGGCTCGATCAAGAATCGGTAGGCGTGCTCCATGCTAGTGTTGACATAAAGATATTAGGCAGTTTTAGCACCGCCGTGTGGTAAACACGATAACTGCAACTGTACGTCGAATGTCACTAGGCAAGCCTATACTCCATTTCATACCTCAGGTGCAACGCTGTGGAAGCTATGCACAAAGTCCGGTAACCAAAATTTATTACTGCGCGCGTCTCCGTCTATGCTTTGCAGCGTGCCAGCGGCATTTGCTCGCGCGAGTATGCACATGAAGCTGCCGCGACGGGCTGCAATTAAAGAATGCCGAAAAGAAAATTGATTTAAAAGAACGTGTTAGAAGCCGTATAAGTACACGGATTGTTTCTATGGATAAATTCTTTTTTTTTTTTTCGTTCGGAACTGAGCTTATATATGGAAAATTTTCTAAAAAATCGGGTCAAGAAACGCCGAACTTCTCTAAGTGCGAACGCAGCCACTGCAAGAAGTATCTCAAGCCTCCACAGCGTTGCACCTGATGTATGAAACGGAGTATAGCAACGCTAGCAACAATGCGTTTCCGCATTTGTCGTAAGGCTATCCAGCTATCACGGAAATGGTCCGAGCACAGCACAGTTGATTTCGTCGGCACGAACTTATCTCTCCTCACCGCACGGATTCACTGCACTGCAAGCTTCTTGTCCTTCGGGAACCTGTGAAACACCACATCGTCTCGCTCGCCTGTGTTCGCGCAGCCGAATGCTGCACAGAACGAGGGCATGTTGGGCGCCCTTGGCTGTAGGCACTCACGCAGCACAGAAGGAAAGAACGGTTTACGAAAATCGCAAAAGAAAACAAACGTGGGCGGCGGTGGCGGCAGATCTCTCGTAGCGTCATTCAGTAAAGCGCAGGGCGGAAAGAGGCATGCCAGCACATGCCAGCACGCCGGTCCGGCAGCTCGGTCGCCGCGAATGACTTCACTCTCGCCGGTTCTCTCCTCTGGCAACCACCTCACCCGGCGCTCTGGGAAGCGATGGGGGCATGTCCGCGGGGGTGATTTAGAAAGCGATTTCCGCCCCTTATATTAACAAAACGAAGAAAAAAATTTCGGAACCGTAAATTATCCCAGCAATTCATGGAAATTCAAAACCGTTTCAGCTTCCCTTTAAAGTCATTATGGGCCGGCAGCAACTCTGACGCTGTGACCCGCGGCAAGAAGCTCGAAAGAGATTAATCAAGGAATGCTCTAGGAATGCTCTCTTGCTCCCGGTCTGCGTCTTTTAAGCCCTTCGGTGTCTCGAAGACACGTCACATTCGGCCAATGGGAGAGCCCGCTCAGGTGATGCCATTTTCGGCCAATGGTAGGCGCCCGTGCGATGGAGTCACACCCGGCGAAGAGAGTCGTTGCTTGGCCCCCCTGCGGTCTTGCCTTGCTGACTTGCAATGCGCCGTCACAATAGGCGGATGGGGGGGCGACGCTGCCAGGTTTTCAAGGTGCATTACAGCTGTCTTGCTTCGGGACCCACTTTACCCGCAACAGTGCCAGGCTCTCGCTTCACTTTCGGGAAGAGTCAAACAGTGAATAGCTCCACCGGCGGCACACGAAGTGGGGGCCGCCAACTTGTTTGCACGTGCCGCGCCTCAGGAATGTGGTATCCGTGCTTCTGCGCTCCTTAATTAGCTGTGGTGCGATTCGATGTGGTCTGGGGAACTTCAAGTGGGCTCAGGAAACGGTCCCGTATCTAACAGCTCGTCCTCACCCCGGAAGTTTGGAATGGCCGGTGAACTCAATTCGCTGGCCATGAGGAATGCTGAAAGAACCTGCAGGGCACTGGTGTCGAGCCTCGTTTGACGAACTTTGGGATCCTGGGCCCTGGAGAACATACGTCAAACAAACAAAACAACACAGCGCTGCACCATGTGTAAGCGCAGGCTCTTCACCCCTGACTCGCCAGGCTATTACTGAGTCAAAATGAACCCTGATCTTTTATTTCCCCAATTTTGACAAAGCAGTTTTGACCACCTTTCCAAACCGCTATCCATTTCTCCCCGAATGCCGACAAGACCAGAGTGTCATTGTTGTAGCAAAACAATGGGTCGTTGCCATTGCAAACAATGAAAACAGCCGAACATAACTTAAGTGGCCTAACTACTCGAACAGCATGTTTCCAACCCTAACGCAGTGGTGTATTTATCGCATGTATAGGTGCCACTGAACAGACTGGCCATCTTCACAAGTACGTAATCACAAGCGCGCTAGCCTTGTGGTCACTAATCAGAACGTGTACTTTCGTCGTAGGCAAACTTTTTATTACGCTTACTCACGTTTCTTCCTTTAGTCCCTACAGGACACGTAACTTACGCGAGCAATTAAACTTCCGGGGCTTACACAATCTGCAGAAACCTTAAAATGATGCGTCTCCTAATAACTCGTTTCATGCATGCTTATTAGAGAAGTCAGAATATGGGTGCCCTCAACACACACGAGCAACCCAGTCGTAAATCTGCTTCCTTCCGTCCACACAGGACACGCGCTAATGGACCTACGAACGCTTCTCAGTGCAAATCATGCACTCACTGAAAACCTATGCGGTTAACCTTAGAAAATAAAAAAACGCATAAAAAAGAAGGTTAACTAATACACACGCGCGTTACGATAGGCCACTCAACGATAACCTTGACACTAAGGTTACTCTCACACACACACACACACACACACACACACACACACACACACACACACACACACACACACACACACACACACAAAAAAAAAAAAAAAAAGAAAGCCTATCTACTCATTAATTAACACCTCGCGAAACTAAAGGTTTACCTAAAACACATCTTTCAAATCTCGGGGCTTCTCAAACAAAACATAAAGAAAGCTCATACTTTACATATTGAAAGAAACTGTCTCAAATCTCGAAATTTTCAAATGCTAAAAAAAAAAAAAAGAAACACCACATTTCACTTCTATGGAAGCTCTGGGCCTCCCGTCTCAAATGTTTACAACTGACTCATACTATTTGAGCCATACTCGAGGTGGTCACGGTTTGAAAGCTACTCTGGCTACCGAGGAACAACAAAAGGGCTGACTCACTATCAGCTCCCCCAAGACGTTACAGTCTCCTGCCAATTTGCATCCTGGCGCCCCTCTTTCCTCACTAACTCGATTGACCGCGTCGCTACTCCCAACCTGGTCTCGTCTTGCCACCTTGCGCTTCTTTGTACTACACGCTGAGCTTCGAAAAGAATGACGGAACGACCAGGAATTTAACTGCCCCGTGCCCTTTGTCCGCGTCCGTGCAGAACATGCTTCTCGGTCTCCTTTTGACCGGTGGCTCGAACGTGCTTGATGCGCACATGTCGTCAGTGACGACCGCACCTTTCTTTTCCTCACGCCCTGCCCTTTTGGGTCTCTCGCCGTCTTTGGCGGCGCTACATTAGTCACCGCATTCCTATCTTTAGCGCGCTTCTTTCTGCGGCGATTTTTCTGTGAATTCTCTTTCATGTCGCTCTCTTGCACCTCGTGCTGGCCGTCACACATCTCGTTGGCCCGGATCGGTCTCTTACCCGCACAGTCTGATTGATTTTCATTTAAATCAACACTCTCTCTGCCTCGACTGGCGGACAGCTCAACCGACTCTTGAACAGTGCAGCAGGCTTTACTCGAGCTATGCAACCCGCACTCTTGCGAACTGCCCTCTACTGCATTGCCCAGCTCACGCTGTGCATCAGCACACAGCCCTTCGGTATCGATCGCTGTCTCACGTGCACAGTCCGAATGATTAATAACTGAATCATCCCTATCTAGGCTACCTAGACTGGCGGAGAGCTGCACCGATTCCTGAACAATGCATTGGTCTTCTCTTGAGCTATGTAGCTCGCAATCCTGAGAACTACCCTCAACTGCATAGTCCAGCTGGCACTTCACTTCGGCACGCAGATCTGACCTGACATGGGTGCTCGCGTCTGTCGGGTCAACAGTACCCTTTTCTTCACTAGCAACCTCGCTAACATTACAAGCGACGCACACACGTGGTAACTGTGCCAATTTGTTCGCAGCTGGCCTAGCTGTCTCTACAGTCATCTGTTGGCACAGCACCTCGTTGCTCTCACTGCGGCCTTTAACGGCCTCTGTTGCCACTAAAGCATTGTTAGCAGCTAGCCTTTTCCCTTCACCTATGAATGTGCAGCCAATCTCACAGGCACTACTCTTCTCGTCGGATTTTGGTGAAAATCCGCTAGACACTTGCTCATTCTTGTGCTCTGTACTGCCTACAAAATTTTCAGACAGCCGTTGTCTCTGTGCCTTTAACTGCTCGAAATATTGTAGCTCTTTTAGCAATGCTGCCTTCTCTCTCTCTCGTACTTTTGCTCATGCTTACGTTCTTGATACTCACATTCTTGACGTTCACGCTGACGTTCTTGACGCTCACACCTAAGAGTAAGTTCTTGAAGCTCACGCTTCCATTCATTCTCGCGTTCTTGACGCTTACACTCGCTCTTACGTTCACGACGCTCACGTTCACAACGGTCACGCTTCCGTGGTTCTTGTATCACCTCCCAAGCAAGCTCAATGCTTTTATCATCATTGCCACTATCTTTAATCGCCTTTATGATAGCTGGCGTTTTCATCCGTTCGTCCGCCTCAACTCCAAAATCGTCGCACACCAACAACAAGTCTAACCTCGTCAACCTTCTAAGATCCATGGCAGCTGCCCCGACTGGTGGTTAGAACTGTTTTCCTTAATTAATTTGTGCAAACACACAATGCAACAAATTCCCGATTCCCAGAACTATCAAAATGAACACACAACATTTGAGTCTGGCGAATCAAAAGGAAAAAAACCAAGCGTTCACTTACGGTTGCAGCGCCCTGCCACCTGGTTCATTGGCCCGCTGTTCCCGGTTCCTCAGGACCCCCTGGGTCGAAGGCTCGCTCTTCTTCGCTACTCCCAGTTTCATAGGACCTCTTTCGACGAAGGCTCTCTCTTCTTCGCTCTTCCCAGTTCCTCGCGACTCCTTTGGACGAAGGCTCTTTTTCGCTGTTCCGGGTTCCTCAGGATTTCTCTCGACGAAGGTTGATCCGTAGCGCTGCCACTAGTTGTTGCATTTGGAGGCGATCCCACCGCTAGCCACCAGTTGTAAGAGTTGAGGAGGACTTCGAGATGAAAACTTGGGAGGTTTATTTACATTATTTACAGTTAGAGTCAATTAATAGTCTTAAAGTCATTACGGACCGGCAGAAACTCGGACGCTGCGGCCCGCGGCAAGAAGCTCGAAAGAAGAAATGAATCAAGGAATGCTCTAGGAATGCTCTCTTGCTCCCGGTCTGTGCCTTTTAAGCCCTTCGGTGTCTCGAAGACACGTCACGTTCGGCCAATGGGAGAGCCCGCTCAGGTGACGCCATTTTCGGCCAATCGGCGAGCCCGCTCGGGTGTCGTCATTTTCGGCCAATGGTAGGCACCCGTGCGATGGAGTCACACCCGGCAAAGAGAGTCGTTGCTTGGTCCCCCTGTGGTCTTGCCTTGCCGACTTGCAATGCGCCATCACAATAGGGGGATGGGGGGGGCGCCGCCGCCAGGTTTTCATGGTGCATTACAGCAGTCTTGCTTCGGGACTCACTTTACCGGCAACAGTACAGGCTCTCGCTTCACTTTCGGGAAGAGTCAAGCAGTGAATAGCTCCACCGGTGGCACACGAAGTGGGGGCCGCCAACTTGTTTGCACGTGCCGCGTCTCAGGAATGTGGTATCCGTGCTTCTGCGCTCCTTAATTAGCTGTGGTGCAATTCGATGTGGTCTGGGAAACTCGAAGTAGGCTCAGGAAACGGTCCCGTATCTAACACTCTGTTTAATAATAAGTGGTCGGCATAACTGACAATTTCTTTATAAATAATACGATCATCTGCGACGAGCTTAATGTCACATTCAATGTTAGCAGCAATGTCGTTAATAAAGATTTAAAAAAAATGGGTCCAATACTGACCCTTGGGGAACACCGGAGGTGACAGCTACAGACCTGGAAGGGGTGCTATCTACAATAATGTACTGTGTTCGATGCGATAAGAAGTAAGAAGTTTTTTATCCATGCAGTAATTTGACCATCCCCGATTGTAGCCTCTAGTTTTGCAACTAATTTTATATGGCTTACACAATCAAATGCTTTACTGAAGTCGAGGAGGATCATGCCTGTCTGCCTTCGGTTGTTTAGGTTGAGTGCAAGGTCGTGCACCACTTCGGTTAGTTGTGTGATCGTTGAGAGGCCATTTCTAAAGTCGCGTTGTTGAGGTATTAATATATGTTCTTGCTCGAGAAATATAGAGATGTGTTTGAAGATAATATGTTCCAATATTTTACAAGGTGTGCTGATAAGTGAGATTGGCCTGAAGTTAGAAGGTTCGTTGCTGTCACCGGATTGTACCGCACTGACAAGAAACACAAATTAAAGTCCATTAGCACTCTTTTTGAATGCTGGCAAAGCAAAATTTGCAAAATCATCTCTTGTAAGCAAAAAAAGGAAGAAAAAAAATTTGACATATGAATGGCTCTGCATTGGCACCATGGCTTGCATCAGACTTGTACACATTACAGAAAGAAGTGAACGGTTACAATTACTTCATTAAAAAATGTATTTCATTAGAGTAACTAATTGCTTCTTTACAAAAGTGGTTGAGCAATTACTGAAATGTAATAGATTGCTCCTATGTTACTTTCCTCCCAACAAATATAGTAAATAAAACAAGTTGCCCTGGTTCTTTCAGTAAGCCTTCTGCAGCGTTTCACATCTTGCTTTTTAACTCAAAGAAGAATGGCGTGAATGAAAAGGGACAAGACAGAAAACACAGATGAGCACAGACTAGCAACAAGGTTTACTTAGAAAAACACGCAAAATATATACCCTGGCATAAACACGTGTCGCACCTTAAAGATTAGTGGTTAAATAATCAATTTCTAGTTCGTGCAGACTCACTGATGGCCTCGCCACGCACATGTGAGTGGACTTATGAATAAAGAAAATTTCAGCAATCTCCCTTCATACCCTCTCTTTGTGCTTGACAGCACCTGTTTCTTTTAGCAATGGTTTGCACTTACATTCTTTGCAATGTAGCACAGATTAGATGATGGCTGCCTTTTCAAGGAAGCTCTGCGGTCCATTAATCAAAATTCAATATTTTCAAAATTTTTGTCAGTCAACTATCTGCGTTTTTGCTTAAGGACATTAGCAGCGACACTGAACTTGCAAGATGGGTGCGCTAGAGGGAAAGGTGGTGCTGTAAAGTACAAACACCTTGCGCACAAGGTTGTGGTTACCTAATACCTGATTTTTGCGCCTCGGTTCTCTAAAAGCACAGCACTTCATACAATCTTAAACAAATGTACACCCTTTGGGTCGTACCTTGCCACACAACAATAATTGTCATCTGTCTTGCTTGCGTTTCCTTTCTCGAAAGCGCTGGGCTTGCTACTTTTCTGTCGCGAATGCTCCGTCATGCTGATAATGCACATGCCGTTCTTGACTTGGAAGTACCGGCTCACAGCGTTAAAGAAAGGAAGTGCGGACAAGACAGATGACGATTATTGTGTGGCAAGATATGTCCCAAAGGGTGTAATTTTGTTTAAGAGTGTAGTTGCTTGGGCTTGAAGAAGGTGCTCTTGATATAGCAAATAAAATGTTGGAAAAAAATCATGATCCACAGACGATTTCCTGGCATCAACATCCAAAGTGGCCATTGCTATCAAGCCATAGCAGCGCCGGCTCAATTCGTCGGCCACCACCTGGTGGAGTGTTAAGATGGGCAAACAAATATTGAAAGACCGGGTTTGCCAGTTTCAACATGCACATCCACGAGACTGCTGCGTGGCACAACCATGGGCGTTGTGCAGTGGTTCCTGCGAAATTTCAGTTTCAGTTTATTATTCTTTAAATACAATTAATGGGTAAAAGACAATATACAGACAAGGGTCCCAAAGTCAAACACTGCAATGGGACCCTCGGTTAATAATAACAATGGAGAGACGTATGAAAAATGAGCAAGCTAAGTAAAAGAAAAACACTATCGCAAAAAATACAACACAGAAAAAATAAATGAGCGAAAACAATTGTTAGTATACAAGACTATAAAGCATAAAAAGCTGTCAGTACATACAAATGGCAAATGTAGTGTAATGAATGATGTAAACTTATTTATACATGTAAAAAAGATTAAGGGTGAAGGACAAAAATTTAATGGTGTTGGGTATACAATTCCAGTTTTATAGCAGCGAATGATGTCATTTTTTCATAGTTGGAATGCAAACCTCGTATTATTATTACTGATGAGGTACCTGGAACCAATGAACTCGTATGAAAGCTGTATACTGTAAACTGTAAGCTGTTTAAGTAAGTAATTTATAAAACAATCATTAGATGATAGTTGAACAAATTCGTTACAAGGATGTTATTTTCACGAAGTAACAGAGCAGCACTCGTGAAAAACCCGCTGTTGGTGATAATGTGTATTGCTTGGTTTTGTAACTGCTGAACAGACGAGATACGACAGTGATATGTGTTTCCCAAGGAAACAATGCTGTAATTAATGTGACTGAATGAAAGCAAAGTATGTTGCTAATAATGCATCTGTGGAGAAATATGCTCTTGATTTGATTAATGCTCTAGTACCGAAAGTACACTTTTGCTTAATGAAGGCAACATGTTGAGGAAACTTTAGGTTAGAATCTAATTTGATGCTCAAAAATGATACACAGTCGGAGACGAGAATGTGATGACCATCTAGAGTTATCTCAGGCGAGCCAGGTAGTATTTTTTGGCTAGATCGAAAAATCATGAATTGAGTGTTGGTAGGCTTGAAAATTAAATGATTGGAAGAACACCATGCAACAATATGTTCAAGTTCATTGTTTAGTTTAAGGATTAAGGTTGTTAAAGATTTGTCATGCAACGAGATAGTAGTATCATCTGCGTATAGTACACAATGTGCAGATTTAAGACACGTGGGTAAATCATTAATATAAATGGAGAATAGTAAGGGACCTAATATGGAGCCTTGTGGTACACCTTAGTTAATAACTTTAGTATCAGAATGAGCAGCTCAAGAAAAAACTTCTCTATCATGCAGGTAACTTTTTACGAGTTTTAGTACTGGACCAGTAATTCCCAGGGTTAGCTTAATAAAAAGTATGTTATGATTAATTGTACCAGAAGCTTTAGCGAAAGCCAAAAATACCGAACCAACAAAGTTACCCGTATCAATCGAGTGACGAATGTAGTCGGTTAGGGATATTAAAGCTAAGTTAGTCGAACTGCCAGTGTGAAAACGAAATTGAGAAGACTACAAGAAATTACATTTTTTAACCCTTTCGCTGTCACGGCCGTACCGGTACGTCATTGCGTTTCCCCCCCCCCACAGTGTCACTGACGTACCGGTACGTTCTCTACCGTGCGTTCAAAATTTCGCGCCTGAGCGCAAAGCTGGCGCTCCTAAACTGGCCACGGCATCTGTTGACTCTTTCTACAAGTTCGTATTTTCGCCCCGACATGTGTTAATCCATGTACTGAAGAGTGCGGTGCGACTGCCACTCCCCACTTTCTCTTTGCTGAGTGGCGCGGTGGCTCCGCGTCTCTGGATCATGCGTCGCGCGCGTGTGGTTATGGGTTCAAGGGTTCTTCTGCCATCTTCGCTAGTTTGAAGGTTTTTATTTTTCTTCTGTTGGTGTGTCTGCTAAGCGCGTCAAGTTCAGGCGCACGTGCCGTTGCCTCTCCGAAAAGGGTGACTCGATTGCTGCTTTCGCTCTCTCGCCGCACCCTCGCTTCCGACTTGCAGCAGTAAACGTAAAGCCCTTCGAACTTTGTCTTAGCCTTTTTTCATCCCCCTCTGGCTTCTTGATCACACAACCTCCTATTTCTCTCCGTTGTGCGGGCGAGTAAAAGCGCATCCTCCCTGTGCGCGGTTACTTTCGGATGGCTGCGCGCGCGGGACCTTCGTCTGCTCTTTGGAGCGGTGGCTCTTCCAATTCAGAATGCGAGCCGAGCCCGAATTTGGACTTGGACAGCGTCGCACACGAGGAAGAGATGAGTTCCGCATCGTCAGATTCGGACGTTGAATGGATGTTATAGTCAGGCTGATGATGATGATGATGATGTTTACTAACAACATCTGCAGAGCACTGAAATGTGCATATTGCATTGACTATGTTATTTGTCTACCAATCATAATCAAAAATAAATTGCTATGTTCATTCCCTGTTATGCTCGTTCCCTGAAACCGAGCCGACACTGGGGGTGCGCGTCACGGCCAGAAAGATCCGACAGCGAAAGGGTTAAGTAAATATTTAGGCACTTACAAAATAACTTCTCAACAAATTTACTAATCGATGAGAGAACAGAAACAGGACGATAGTTAAAGACCTCCATTTTATCACCTTTTTCATGTCCAGGAATAACCTTAGCCCTTTTAAGTGAAGTGGGAAAAATTCCAGATTTAGTGCTCAAAAGTGCTCAAAGCTGCGTTGCCTGTAACTTCTAATTGGTTACTGAATAACGTAATTGAATTACAGTGAGCATTACTTACCAAAAATAGTAATCAATGAATTACAAAAGCTACAAGAAACAGTAATTTATTACAGGTAACACCCAGGTCAGGACCCCGAGTCCTGGGTAACACCCAGGACTCAGGTCACATGGGCAAATTTAGTGTTCCTTTGAACAAGTGCACTTCACCGCCCTAAGTCACTTTGGTGGCACGCTGCTCCGCAAGAAAGAAAAGAGCCTTTTGGAATTGATGGAAATGAGTGAATTAGTGGGTACAACATGTATTAGCTATTTTAAGCAATGTCTGCAAAACAATAGTGTACTATAGTTAAAAACAGCATTTAGAATAAATTTAGGTTTTGCATTAAGTATTTTTTTTTTAAATTTATTTCTAAAGCACTGCTATTGAGACCACACTTCATCGCAGCGAATTGAGTTCGCCAATTTAACTTGCTGGGAAGTGCACTCTACATTAGGTGTCGCCAAAATTTTCAATCTGACAGCCTGTGAATGACACTAATGGCGAAGTGCACTTACTTAAAGTGACACTAAAACTGCCCTTGTGACCCAGGTACAATTATTTGATATACTAATTGGTTACATACAAGTATGGCTTGCATGTGGTAGTAAAACAGTTAAGAGGGTGAGCACGATTGAGAGTATAAATGAACACGTAAGCACTTTTTGAGTGCTGTCCAATACTGAAACAAAATTCTGAGAAAGCACATTTTGGATGGCTTCTGAGATTCTGGCATTTGGATTTGCAACAAAGCACTGCCTAGCATTGCCCTGAGGTTGCTGCAACCTTCCAGGAATTCTAAAGAAAAATTCCAGTATAACCCATCTCATGGTGACTGTAGACATTCTTGCGATTAGCATTCACGCAACGCAGTGGCACACCATATTGCTGAAGACACCTTCATTTACAATCTTAGTATCCGATCTGAGATTTCCATTGCTTCGGCTTCGTTACCAATTGCACATATGAGGGGGTGTGTTTTTAGCTCGGCAGCTGATAAGCCCTCTTAGGTTGCATATCTTAACTGGATGAATTACAGGCTGCTACAAATAAGGAGTTAATGTTCAAAGACGGTTTAAGAGCAATCAGCTCACTATTAAAGTAAACAAAAGTGTGCAAGCTTTCATTCTAACAAAAAAATAGCAGATTATGACAATTTCCAAATAAGTCTGGATAATACCTATTTGGTTCATGTAAAGTCTTTTATGCATCTAGCCGTCACTTTTGAACCTAATATGAACTCGGGTGCTCACATGAACATTACATTGCCTCGTGAATCTCCTGCCACAAATGTTTTTTCAAATTCATCAAGCACAAGCAAAGTTGGACATAGTTATCGGACTGATCAGTGGCTTTCTCATTTCCACTAGCGCACTAGAAGCTACACAGGGAAGATGGCAAGGGGGTACAAGGGAGCAATGTGCCACTGGCCACACCGAAATGTTAAACACGAGATGGTTTGTGGCAGCAGCCTATGGCAGCCGCAGTATCTATGTAATGCTTTTCATCTCAGAAGTCATGCGCAGCAGACACAGCAACGTGCAACTGTCAAGTTTAGACCAGGAGTGCTAAGATGAAATGGTTTTTCTGTCTTTTTGAGATCGAATACATATATACCCATTTACCTCAAATGAGCAATAAGTATTAATAATATTTGGGGTTTTACGTGCCAAAACCACTTTCTGATTATGAGGCACGCCGTAGTGGAGGACTCCGGAAATTTTGACCACCTGGGGTTCTTTAACGTGCACCTAATTCTAAGCACACGGGTGTTTTCGCATTTCGCCCCCATCGAAATGTGGCCGCCGTGGCCGGGATACGATCCCGCGACCTCGTGCTCAGCAGCCCAACACCATAGCCACTGAGCAACCACGGCGGGTAGCAATAAGTATTGCTGAGAATGTTCTCGCGATCACAAAATCAGCCAATAGTTCATGAAATCAAATCAGCCAAACTAGCGCTCGTCCTGTATTCTTTCTCGTGTTTCGTTTTTATGTGCGCTGCCCAAGAATTAATTGTTGTGGGTTTAGCTACATTTGATGACGCTACTTGAGAAGCAAAAGGAACCAATTTTTCACTGCCTTTGACACAAGGTTGTAAATTCTATGCTGCATGCAGTGCAATATTTGGCTAACATGTTCATAGGAGTCATTAACAGATTGCCGACATGTTCTTACTTAGCTCAAAAAGTGTTTCTGGGCCCCCTTAAGATATTTTAAAAACATGGTAGTATACAATTCACAATAGAGTAATATGTACAGTGCTTGGCAATTGAAACGCGATACTCGAACAACATGGCAGCCGGTACTTTTTTTTGCACCACTGGCGAGTGCTGGTGACACTGAGATTATACATTTTTGTGTCACATGAAAGCGAGATCTTATTGATGCATCGTACCTGCATTCAACCTCCTCGGAGATCACCCAGCGATCACCGGTGGCGCGAGAAGCGCTGGCCGTCATGCTGTCTGAGTATAGTGCTTCAATCACTGAGCAATGTAAATTCTTTGTCGCCCTTGTCTGTTTGAGCATGTCCCACAAATGACTACTATGCATTTAAATGCATTCCTTGTGGGTGTATTTCTACCATTTCATGCAGAAAAGCCAAGGTATTTCGGTTTGATATAGGCAGGCTACAAAACATGGTGAGGCAAAAGATCTTGTTAATCAAGACATCAAGTCATGCTTGTGATGTACTCACATAGGGAATCACATGAGACTATCTTATCTAGTTGCAGTTGTAGCAAGTACACAGAAAAATCAAAACACAAGGCTTTATTAGGTGGACTGGCTACCCTAAGCTAAGCAAACGCATTTTTTCAATGTTCCAAGTATATGGGGTGATAATTCTTATGTTTTCCTGGAATTCTGAAAAATCGCATGTTGCAGATAACACAATTCTAGTCCTTGAGCTGGATTATTCAGAGAGGCAGACATTACTTGCACAAGAAATTGAAACACATATTCAACTAATTTTTAAAAATCCTCTAATTAACTTCTTAATTATTTCACAGCACAAAGTGCAATTTAAAAATTGCAGACAGTGAGTTTGGAAGGTGTATCCGCTTGAACTGAATTTCCAGAATGATACCAGTTTCGAGATATGCGCCATCAAACTCGCTGTAAAAATGCACTGTTCCACTTTTTTAACAAAACGCTCTGTTATGCACTGAAGCACAAAATCAGGTGGAATGCCCGTGCATTTCGTCCCACACATGAAGAAATAATATCTTGAAACTGGTGTCATCCTGGAGGTTCAGTTCAAGCGGATACGTCTTTTAAACTCACTGGGTGGAAAATAGTAAATTGCAATATTTGCCGTAAGGTAATAAATTAGGAATTTAATTAGTGACTTTTTGTTCATAAGTTGAACATGTGTTTCAATTTCTCTTGCTAGCAATGTCTGCCTCTTTGAATAATCCAGCTCAAGGATAAAAATTAGGCTATCTGCCACAGGTGATTTTGAAAATTCCAGAACACTTAAACGTGATCACCCCGTATACATCACAAGGTACCCCTAGATGGCCACCATATGAAGAAGACTGCGTGTAGCAAGGAAGCCTGAGCATGGGTGGAATGTACTGGAAAATGCTGACTGGGCATAGTGTATCTACCACTGTAAAGAACAGCAAAGAACACTTATTCTCCTCGTCTTACTGTTGTTCTGGAGGGCCTCAGTTGAATCTGGGAACCCACATGCCCACAATACGTCCGTGCATTTATACAAACACACATTTAATAAACATATACAGGGTGTTTCAGCTAACTTGTGCGAAGTCTTAAAACATCTATGTGTGCGTTACGAGAATGCAACCAACTTGGTATTGTTCACTGCTCTCTTGAGCAACTCAAAGTCTTTTTTACTATGAGTAGAACATTAATTAGCAATAACTAATTAACTTTGAAAGTATTGCATTAAACACAAAATCTTCAGCGGAGAAGTTGTAGCATCTATTGAGAAATATCCAAATAATTTTTCTGTGGAGATAAAAATTGGGTTAAACAAGATTTCTGCCAGAAGTTTGACCATTTGTAAAAATAATAATTGCAGGTGTTGCAAAACTAACGAAGGCTGCTCACCTTCTGCGAGTAAGTGGTCAAGATATAATATTAACATTATCTTGAGAATGAAACGTCGCTGTTCTCCAATCCCACATCAACGAAATTTGCTGGGACATAACCTCGCATATTACCTACTCGTGCAAGGCTGGCAGGCTCCAATATGTGCTCAAACACGATTGCCTTGCACTAAAAATGTGTAAAATACCACTAAATTACACTTGTTTGGGCGCTGCCATTTTTGTTTACAAAAACAGCCAAGCGCCGGGAGCGATCATCTGCACTAGAAACACATCATGGTCGCCATATTGTTTAGTGATCGCCCATTCAAAGCATCACTTATGTTGCTACCGACATGCGACGATGGTTTTTGCACACCTAGCGCAGTGCTTAATGTGCACCTTGGCAAGCGAAATGCAGGAAAAACTAGAAAATCCACGTTCCACCGACGTGGAATTGTTTATGATTCTTGAGATGGCGGTCGCAGCATGGAGTGCCATGCATCGGGCTGTGATTAAGTGACCGTCCGGGAATAGTCATCCCTTGCTTTAGGAATGCTGCTTTCAGTGCCATTCAACAGCCATGGCGTGTGGACTGAGCGGTCCTCCCCCTCCTCCCCCGGGCTTCCCCCCTTCCCCCGTCGTGCTATTGTGTACCGCCGACCAAAAGAACCCCCGGCGCTGGAAATCATTCTGGAATTCTGGGTTTTGTCTAGAATGTCCTTTTCATGCTCGAAAAGACGTTTCAGCGCGAACATTGTGAAATCGGGCTGGATTTCGCGGCAATGCCCATGTACCGGGAGTCCCATAACGCAAGGAGCCCCATCCGAGCACAAAGTTTCCACGGGCTTTTTAATGGTGAGCAGGCTTGTCGCGGCATCTCGTGGAGGCCGCGGAATCTATGGAGCGCATGGATTTCAATTCTGACACTTTATGGGTATAAAATTCTCATAAACTTTTGATGCAAAAGGTGCATTGAAATTTCCAAAGTCGTGCTTTAGATTTTCAATTCCGGAATTTTGTGGGTTTAATGTTGTCATAAATGTTTGAGGCCAAAGGTGCATTGACTTTACTAAAGTAGCACATCGGACCATACGACGAGACAAGCCAAATCAACACACTATCAGACAAGTTGACAAAGCACGCAGGAAGGTCCGATGAGACAAAGCGTCGTGGTGGTTCGTTTTTGCCATCATGTCATGGAAAATAATATTTTTTTTTTACCTGTGCCAAAGCAACCATGTCAAGATACTAAAGCCAGCAAAGGTAACTACATTCTTACTTATTTTTCTACTTTGACTTTTATTTGCGAGAACACTTGAGCCTCTTCATTTTTTTCTTTTTTTGTTCTCGTTACTCGTGGGCTGCCGGAGACCGCCAGAGCACATGCGTTTTTCTCGTGTTGCCCCGCCCATGATGCGGCGCACTTCGATGAGCGTTCGTTTTTCTCTGGCCGAGTGGATTTTCACCGGGCAATGTTTTCGACGCTTTCTGGCTAGCAGACGAAAAAAAGAAACAATGCATGGTCGCTCATCGTCTCCCCTGCGGGCAGGGTTAACAGATGGCTATTTCTCGCCAAATTGACTGCTTTTAGAAGCTCCTGGAGCTGAAAATCGTGTTTAGGGACTTGTCTACTTTATGGCTCCTTTTGGAGGTGGTAATTGGTATAGGTAGCAGCCGAATCGCACTCCCCCCGACGGCCCCCTCGAAGAGTCAGATCTTCAAGGCGACACTTTGTGTCTTGCAAGCTCCGGAAGCAAATTTAGGAGTTGAAAATATATCATAGCCACCACACATTCGGTGGGCCTCTACTTGTCATCCTGGGCTCCCCAGGACTGCTCGAGATGCATCATATGCAATGCTCATTGGCTGAAATCAAATATCGGGCGGTTCAGAACTGTCACTGACGGATAATTGAACAGGCCCAAGCAGCTCCCTCCGAGTAACAGGAATGAACCAATCTTATAGTCAATGCTTGTGCGTCCTTCGAAGGACGGAAGCAGTATCCTAATATCAAGTGGTGTCCTGATAGGTGGTGTCCTAATATCACCCTAGCGACGATTACCTCTATAGAGAATGCCGAAGACCATGGTTCTTCGAGTCAGAAACGACTGCAACAACCAAAAACACGTCATGGCAGCCATGACATTACAGGTGCCAATGTCTATCTGAATATGCAACTACGTGACAGGGAGCGGAGAATGTGTGTGACGTCGTAGAGTTTGCACGGGAACGTTTAAGATGACGTCATAGTGGCATAGAGTTAATACAACCATCTGTGCAAGGACCGCATTCAGCAAGTTTACTCTACTGAAACTGGTGATACCACTTCGGCTGTGAGAAAACACTGCAAGTGTGCGGCAGAAATTATCAAATGAACATCAGTTGGTCAGACATTACGGTATGTTAAGTTACAATACAATATTATGTGATAACTACTGTTTTGTTCTGCTATTTTTGTTTGTCATCAGCGCAGCAGGAAACTACAGGTCTTTCTTGCCTGTTCTTTATTTTCGCGTTAAAAATGGGCAAATGTTCGTTTGTCGCAACGTGGCTAGATGTTTAACTACCAATTAAAGCTTTTGCCGCAGTTGGCGACTTTTTGGCTACTTTTCTGAATTTTTCGGCTACTTTTTCTTCTGAAAACCTGGTAACCCTGCTGCGGGGACGCAACGGATTGCAACGCGTTCGGTTAAGTGCAACCTCTCTGGAAAATTTTGTCTCGCCGGTGCAGGATACCGAGCGGTATGTGTATGGTTCTTTGTGGACCAAGCGTCTCACGTTTCCTTCGATATTCTTTCGGTAGCTACATTAAGTGCCCAAAGCAGACATTCTATTGTGGCCAACATGCTTTCCTTTGCGTTTTTTCATTTCCGGACCCCGCCCGCAAAAGAAAAAAATACATTGTTGCGGGGCACAAATTGGCGCATACTGAAAGTTCGATTTTGTTACCACTTCATCTTTTGCAGAGAGTAATGGGCTACGGGACGCTTCAGTTGCCGGATACTCTTATTACATTATTGCGGCAGCAATTATATGGACACTCCAGGTGCATTACTGCCATTGCCATCGCCTTCATGTTCCATATAAAGTTCAAGGGCAATAACATTGTGGGCACGCGCCGTGTGTCGCATGTGTAAGTGAAAGCGTAGGTGGATGGGGGTGGTGGGGGGTGAGCCGATGATGGTGGCTCAGTATTGTGTGCTCAAGGGAGAAAAGCGGAGAGAAAGCGCGCCGCCTCATGCCGCGCGCGATAGATCAGGCGGAATGGAGGGAAGGGAGGCTGTGATCTCTGAATCTGTGGTTGCACAACATGTTTATTTGCCTTGTTTGGTGCATTATATACAGTGACTTTTTCTTAGGTACGTAGATTTATTGGAGGCTTATACATATATTTAAATATCTTGTTGCGATGTTTTGTGTATATGTGCATTGAACTTCGTTTCCTGTGACACTTTTTTGTCCTTTATCAAGCTGTATCTTCACATTTGAGTATTCCATTGTATCTTCGCATTTCTAATGCACGAGGCCGAGTCAAATTAAAGGGAGCCAACCCACCCTGCGCAATAATGGTTCGGTTCATTATCTGCAAGGAATGCACGTGGCACAGAGGCATCTCTTATTTACAAAAGTGACACGCAGGTGTGAGGATAAAGGTTCTATAATGCTCTCATACATTCGGTTGAATATGGTTGCGTGACATATTGGAAACTCCAAAAGTTGAACAGCGTGGTGCCGTGAAGTTTTTGACTGCTGAAGGTATTTCGTAAATAGAAATTAGTCGCTGTATGGCTGCCGTGTACATTGAACATCGCATTTTATTGGCCACTGTGAAGCGTTGGAGCAAACGGTTCAAAGGAGGACATGAAAGTTGCAAAGACGATCCAAGGCGGGACTAAAGCCAACGTGAAATCACCCCCAACACAATTGTAAAGGCTGGTTAGACGAGAACGGAGGACATGCATCAATGAATTGGCAGGGCATGTGAACATCAGTCATGGTTCGATTCACACCATAATTCACGAACATCTCGGTTATCGCCTCATGTGTGCAAATGAATGTCCAAGATTTTGAACCGCCGCCAGAAGACGGAGAGGTTCGGTGCTGCCTTGACTCATCTGATCCAGTATCACGATGAGGGCTAGAAATTTTTGTCTGCAATTGTGACTGGGGACGAATCATGGTGCCACTACCATGAGCCTGAAACACGACGGCAAAGCTTACAGTGGAAACATTTGAACTCACCAGCCCCGAAGAAAGAAAAGGCCGTTATTTTTGCCAGAAAGGTGTTGTTCACTTTTGTTTCGATCGTCAGAGGCCGTTATTGATTGAATTTACTAAACCTGGAGAGGCTGTCAATCGTTTCTAATATTGCGAAACGCCGGATCGGCTGCGTATCACAATCAAGAACAAATGACGTGGAAAATTGATGAATGGCGTCATCTTGCTTGACGACAATGGCTGTCCCCACGTCACTGATGTTGTTAATTCAAAACTGGCAAAGTTCAAGTGGGAAACGTTGCAACATCCGCCATATAGTCCAGACCTGTCGCCTTGCTACTTCCACATTTTGGGGCAACTGAAGAAACAGTTCAAGGGAACCAGATTCGTGTTGGACGATGACGTGGAAAAGTCAGTTACCGACTTTTTGAAGCAGCAACCCAATGAGTTTTATGAGACTGGAATCACGCAACTTATTGGTCAGTGGGACATATGTTTAAATGCTCATGGAGACTACAGTACTTTTAAATAAGGTACCCTGTTTGTCATATATTCGCATTGGCTCACTTTCATTTGACTCACCGTCGTATATTTTGCAGAATGGCTTTTTATATGTACTCTCTGTTGCCACTATAACATTGGTGCAATTACAATAGACGACCCTTGACAGCATTGGTGACAATACATTTGAACAAAGACAGCGTTATTAAGATCTTTCTCTGGCCGTTGCATATGTACAAGAATGTAAACAAGGTTCTTGAATGACAAAGTTTCCTTAAAATATTTGTCCTCAACTTGTCCATTTGATAGCCTTTACATTTTGCATATCAGCGGCATGCACTGCTTTGCTGGTTTCAAACTGATATAGTTCTGAAGTTCATGTGTTGTTTTCTTTACTTATAGAATAGAGAGAAAACATGGAAGCATCGATATCAGTTATTTCGGGCACAATTTTTGAGACATACGAGTATATTCTTTTATGAAAAAAATACATACATATTTTACGTGTGTTGAGATTGCGTAGCGTTCAAGAATTCGTTCGCAGCACCTTTGGCTATGGCAATGCGGTTATTATTTATGTATTTGATTCTTTGAAAAGTTCTAAAAGAAGGAGGCCGAGCTGGAACGTGAGCCCCCCTGAATGAAATTTCTGGCTACGCCACTCTCTGTGATAAGAGGCTGCTTACCCAATTACGTTACGTTCAAAGAAGAGTGGCTGATTCGTCTGGTTGGTATTCCATTAATTTTGTTGCAAGAGCATATACTGGGAACCAGTAAAACAGGATGATAACAGTCAAGGACGAAAGGCTCGACAGGTCCAGGATGAACACAGGAATGTTTCCAACGCATATGATAATGTACGTCAACATTGGATTGTAAGATAAGGAAAAGCATCACACCTGCTGCAAAGCATACTTGTGTGCAGCACTTTTTTTTTCCTTTATTAAAGAAGTGGTGAGAAGAAATTAACAAAGGATTACCAAACCATTATAGTATGTACCATATAGTATGATCTCCACAACAATTTGTGGAGATCAGCTTGTCATATTTGCAAGCAGCTCTCATTGCCATTACAATTCCTGTCATTGGCTTCAATAAAGCAGGGGACTATTGCTTGTGTTAAATTGTAAAATTTACCAAAAACTCCTGTACTTCAGGCTGAGAGACAACAAAACACCTATTGCTCCCCAGTTTTTGTCTGTAAAATTAACGCCCAATTTTTACCCCACAAATTTAAAAAATAGAAAACCCAGAGACGAAGCACCCTGGACGCAGATAAAAAGCACTTTCCAACCTTGAAGCTCTGTCAGTGTTTTTTGCTGGTGACCAATGGTATAAAGTGTGAGTGGGTTTTGGCGGTATAGGGTGATGCACTGGAGACAACAGGAGTAGCCATTGCCTCTCACTTTTGCTTGTATCCGATTCAGGTGTTAGGTATGCATGCAGGATCAAGTCTTTGTTGCTAGCATGCAGTGATAAAGGCCGCTTTTGAAGTAAAGGCCGGATTTGAGATAAAGCTTGGTCCCCAGCTGAAATGTCAAAATAAATTTGTTGCATTTTTTAACATGGACTTAAATACTGATACAGCTGCCAGGAATGCTTATCTTTCAACTTACTCACTTGAACAATAGGATGCATAAAATAATTTTTTTATTAATTAGTCCTACATGTTTTGGCCAGGGTTCAACCATCACTATACAGGGAGTAAATTTTTTAAATTTTGCCTGACGAGTGCGTCTCGACGACGCGTTGACGAGAGAAGGCGATTACATAATTAGTTATTAGTTAATTAACTTCTCAAGTATCCTGAAAGAAAGCCCATAAACACAAAATGTGCCGCACCACTAGTCGTGCGGCAGTCATGCGGCACTTTTCGCGGGCTTCTTTCAGGCGTGAAAAAATCTTATGTAACATGTATAGAGCAACAGAGAGATGGATCTGGAATTTTTCATGATGGCTTACAATTTTCTAATTGTCAATTTTGTGCTGATTATAATATTTGAGAAGTCAATTAATAATCAATTATGTAATTAGGCAAAATACAAAAATAGGCTCACTTGCTCCAAGCGACAGCAAACATTAGCTTTAGTTCTGTCCAGCTACATGGTACTCACATATGTTTAAATTCTGGCACAAGTTATGCAAGTCACTCTGTGTATAATATAGAGACATGCTATTTCAGCAATTCAGTTATAATAGAAGAAAAAAGGTCAGTTTTCAAAGAGACATAGCAAAAAAAAAAAAAAAGGCACAGTGAAAACTACAATCAGGAATTTTAAGTCTGCAGCTTCATCATATGGAAGCACCATAGATTAGGCATAGGCAATAACTAAAGCACGAAAAGTGGGCATGCGCTAGTTGCACCCATAAGTTTTTGAGATCAGCACAAAAATATAAGCAACTGTATCTTCTGGTCAGAGATAATGTGCATAATATGATTAAAGGATATACCATGTGTTCCAGCTACCACAGGCAAAGCTGTTTAAAAAGATGGGCAACAAGATACAACGCTGGAACCAACAGTCATTTTTTTTTAGCAGTTGCCTTATGCACACTGGTGAATTTTTTTATTACCATTTATTAGCTAATTAGCCAAATGAATTGCTTAAATTTATAATTACGTGCATAATAGACAATATGCAGAAGTCCATGAGCAGGCTTTCCCACACACCAAACTTTCCCTAACCAAGATGGCTATGTTCTGGCTAGTAGCATATATTAAAGCTGAGATGCAGGTTTTAAAACCTTGAACAGTGCAGGGAACAGATGGTGGCAGGAATGACGTCACTGATCCACATGCTGATACTTCGATTATGATTCTAGTGCGAGGTTCGCCATCTTGGTTGCGCCAAAGAAGGTGTATGGAGAAGCACACATGCAGGTTTTGCACATCATCTATTGTATAAGCTGGAATGTCAAATTGTGCATTACATTTGAAAATATCATAATCGACAGTTTCTAGCTTGCTAAATTTCTCACATTTAATTTTTCTGCCTTTTGAACTGGCTCTCAAAAGCGGTTTCAAATAATCAGCACTACTCAATGGCTGACTGAGCAACCGAAAAAAAGTGATAAAGCAATGGCATAGCTATTGGCTACTACTACAAACAAGCAAGCATTTGTGTCACGCTTTTCTACAGAGCATTCCGCACTGGCTTAGGGTGGCAAAAAGCAATATGACAGAAGCGAAACAAAAAGTGAGTTGCGGCTGCTTGCTAGTAGAAGCAGCCAACTGCTATGCCATTGCCTTGTCACTTTTTCACACTTACCAAGGCAGACGTTAAGTAGTTTTGATTTCTCAAAATTCCTTTTGAGAGCGCTGTGGTTGTGCAGGCCTGCCTTCACTTCGCATTCTTTTTCACGATATGCACCCGACATTGGAATGGAGAAAAAATAGCTGGGGAAAATTTAGTGAGCTGGAAACTGTTTAAGATGTTTTTGAATGTGATGCTCAGTTTGACATTCTAGCTTATGCGATTATGCAAGAAATTATGAGTTTAGCCAATTAATTTTGTTTAATTAGCTAAGTAATGATAACACAAAAGTTTACCAATGTGCACAAGGCAACTACTAAAAGAACACCGTAAGTCTCATCGTTGTGTGTTGTACAACTTTTTTTTAAACAGCTTGACCCGCCTTAGCTGGGACACAGTATGCAGACCTTACTGTCGCAACTCATATGCGACTACTTGGCAATGCTTTTCGTGACAATTTTCTACAATGTACTGAGTCATTAGAGTAGGTCCTTCTGATCATTAATTGACACATCTAAGTGCTCCACGTAAAGCGTGCAATTTCTTATAAGGTTTTAAAAATGTACATCGCTGCTGATCGCAGCACACTGCTCAGCTGAATGTTCAGCCGCCCCTAGTCATTTGACGTCATTCCCCCAATTGATGTCAGTAGGGCGACCTATCTGATTGGCTGCCCAGGGTGCGTCATCGATAATTTTTCCAACTTTATGGTGAACAGATGCTGTTCATAATAGTTGGAATGTGAGTTAATTTGTTTCTATAAGAAGAAAGTAACAGAAAGAGAATGCACAAGAACAATTTCTCCGTACACTTAAGCACTTCCGGCACACAACAAGTGTCGTCTGCTCGTGTTACAATGTGCTTCGTTTTGACGAGAGCTCCGTGGTCAGTGTCGGTCTCAGTCTTTTCGCGAGCACCATGATTCGCCTGTGTTGCATTGTGGGCTGCAAACGTAGCGAATGGTAATGTCAAGCTGCGACATCGTGTCTCTCTGCAAGGCAGCAGACGAGCGGAGTGGCTCCAGCGCATCGGACTGTTGCTATCCGATCGGCGTCAGGATTTGCATGTTTGCGGCCGTCACTTTACACCGGAGGATTACTACCACAATAGCGTTTCGCAAGTCCGGTATTCGGGTAAATGCAAGCGCAAGGGGACAGGGCCTGGCCGTTTGACCATGCCATTTCACGGGATGAGCAGAAGCAAACGTGAATGGTCTGCATGGTGCAGCCACCTGGTGGCACAGAGCTCATCCAAACACAGTAGCAGTAACAAAATGTATTCTTCTTTTCTGCTGGTGTAAACATTTCGCAGGATCACAATCAATAACATGTTTTTGTAAATGTTTTACACTTGGTTAGAGCAATATTAGCTTTTTAATATTTGGGGTTTTACGTGCCAAAACCACTTTCTGATTATGAGGCACGCCGTAGTGGAGGACTCCGGAAATTTTGACCACCTGGGGTTCTTTAACGTGCGTCTAAATCTAAGCACACGGGTGTTTTCGCATTTCACCCCCATCGAAATGAGGCCGCCGTGGCTGGGATTCGATCCCGCGACCTCGTGCTCAGCAGCCCAACACCATAGCCACTGAGCAACCACGGCGGGTATTAGCTTTTTGTGGCTGGACAGTGTAGACCGATCAGGCTGCTCATGTATGTCTACGCTAAAGTTCCTTTATCAGTTTGAGTTTATGCCTCCACACTTCCGTCGAAATGCCCAGCTCGCCTGCGGTTACCGGAATACCAAAATGTTCGCCGCTGTGACAGAATGCTTGCAATGCATGCTGCTTCGATAGATCTTGCTTGGGGTCGACTGCCAAGCAGGTGGCGGAGAGATTGGAGAGGCTTCGCGTGCGCGCTCCTAGAGAACCGGAAGTAGACGACACGATGTGCCATCATGACACAGAGCCAGTGAAGGCAGATCTTAGCCCCGATCACTCGGCAAACGAGTTGAGGAGAAAATGCATGGCTATGGAGGAGGGTAATTTGTAATCGTCCGTAACTCTCTTAATATGAGATGCACCACACAAATTGTGGTGCGAATGATTAACTTTAGCTGTACCCTATGCGTCTACAAAATTTTACCGAACCGTTTCAGGGGCCCTTTAAGTTTACTGTTAGCAGACACCATGATTTCAAGTTTTGGATCACAACGCCACTCCAGCGATGCTTCCTGTACACGGTAACACTCAACTACACACACACAAAAAAAACCCAGCTGTCATAACATGCCATGCAAATTACCACATAGTGTGTGTACAAGTAGCATTTCCCTCACACCCAACATGTCAACTAGCTTACAATAATAGGTAATTTCCTATAACAATAAGAGCTAGCATGGAAAAGCTGCAGTGTACAAGAATCCTTGTGAGAAGTATTTGTAGACTCTTGAACTAGTAGATAATCCAGCAACATAAAAATTTTGAAGCAAAAATCATTCAGTAAATGTACTACTGCAATGCCCACCTGGAATTCCTCATAGAATGCCTTGTAGCCACCTTCAAGAACATATATTTCAGGATGCTTCAAGGCAGGATACTGGTTAAAGTGGATTTGCCTGTCCCTTTCACGCAGTAAGCGTGAGCTGCATTGCAGGAAGAGAAAAGCAATCAATTTCAAGAGCCTGCTTTGTGGAGGCTCTGTCACACGGTTGCTTTCAAACATGCTTGGTTCATGCAATTTAAATACTGCTACATGGTCATTTACAACTGGTATGAAATAAACGAGCAACAACTACGGAAGGAAGATGAGAAAGGAAAGGGCATCTTAGAAGTAACGACTCCGCAGTAGAAACAGGAACAGAAGGCAGGGCCCACTATAGAAAAATATAACTCAACGAAACTTACTGCTGGGCTAGCTGGTACATGATAACTGGTGTTAAATAGGTGTGCAAAACCCATGGAAGGAAGACGAGAAAGAAAAGGGCATCTTTTTTCCACACTGTTGCACATGTTTTTCACACCAGTTATTATGTACCAATTAGCCCAGCAGAAAAAGTCATTTCCAAGCATGCTTGACTTTGACACTGCTATAGTATGCACCATGCTGATTATGTTCAAAAAGCTAAAAGCAGACAGTTTTCTATGAGGACAAACTACCTGTGTAGCAGATGCATGAAGCTCATCTGCAACACACCAGATGAGTAGTTATGACATGCAGCATACTTGAGCTGCTTTAAAACAGTGACTACATTTTGGCTGGACAAAAATTCCCAAAGCAAAGCAGGGGCCTGTAACCAAGCAAGCAGTTAGTAGTTCTGCTCACTCTGCCTCCGATTGATAACTGTTACTTATATAATAACGTATATATGGTAATAAATAGTTATTTCCAAGGGAATGGAAGAAAATAAGGTAACAAAAATCAATGGCTCTGCAATCCATGGTTATCACACTTACAAAAATAATTAGAGTATTTTAATTCACAAGCTTATGGAAACTTCATGTTGCAAAGATAGTTCAAAAGTGCAGGTAAATACAACAGCTTATTGCGCTTTATATCAGAGATAAATTGGAGTATGCTCACAGCTTTGGGCCACGTTCTGAGGAAAATTCACAGTGAAAGACCAATACTCGACGTGAATCAGAAGTTGATGTGGCTTTCTCCAGGAACTCTGACATCAGGTGCTCTGAGCGGTAAACATTTATGGCACCCTGGAAAACCAGACATTCATGAAGCAAATGCAGTGTACCCTGAAAAGCAGTGTACCCTGAATACAAAGCAGAAGAGCAAAACAGAACTTCATTATCTCTTTTTCTTATGTTTAAAAAAATTTAGGAGCGAATTTGGTGGTAAGACAGAAATGGGAACAAGACTTGGCCTTATCTTGCCAATTCATTCTATACTAGAACCTAAATTGACAGATACTTAACTGACACTTTCATAATAAGCAACTAGTTAGGACAAATGTAATGTAGAAATAGAAACAAATGTTAGCTAATCACTATTTTTGTAGAAACCTCTAAACCTATGTTCCCACCCACAATGTAGCACTAAACCTTGTGCATAGAAAATGATTATGAAGAAAGTTCCTTCACTCTTACATTTGTGCCGAATCAATAATCTTGATAAGAAATAGAAGCACAGCAAATTCTGCAACAAATTTAACTGCATCTTAACCAAAAATGAATTATTCAAGTCAGCCAGGCTGTTTCCCAGGCTAGAACACCGACATACTACCACTGAATTATACTCACCTTTATGTGCCCTCCGTTGTACTCAAAAGGGTACCGGCAGTCAATTACTGTGACCTCGTCCACAACAGAGACATACTTTCCTTGCAAGAGATCAGCAAGCTGCATGGGAAAAGTGTTATGTAACAATTACAGTTAGTGTCTATAGAAAGCATGACAGTGCACAGCTTGCTTACAGTGGATGGCAGTATCATCTTGAGATCATGATGCTTTCCCTTCACCAAAGGCAAGGCATAAGGCTAAAAAGAGAAAATGTGCATTAATATCTGGACTAACCTTTTAACCTTAGATAAAAACCCGAAAGAAACCATACCTTTGTAAAATCTCCAATGAGATCAGGAAAGTCGGCAGCTGGAAAATAAAGATATAAACAGTTATATTAGTTTATTTGCACTTGGTACACAATTCGAGTTCTCTTACATTTCTGTAATGCACTCTTGATAGAGGCATCAGTGTCGGAGAGGGACCTGGTGAAGTTGATCACCTTTAAGGAACAGCTGGGCTGCAACAAGAGGAGGCAGCTCAGGATACAAAAGTCTCCAAAAACATCTAAGCACTAACACTATTGCAAACTTTTCTGTTCATGTGCTCAGAGCAAGAACACTTCCCAGGGAACATCAGAAATTTATTGGCCAACCATTTTTCTTACTCAGAATTTCGTTCACCAGAGATGGAAAGTGTCCAGATAAGCCTTTTCTGTGGTGCAGGTGTCATATGGCTCCTCATTGTGTCTTGCTACTACCGAGACTGCAGTTATCGAAGTTACCGAGATTTGCAGTTATCAAATTAATCAGGCTCACTAAACAAGTTTGTGGGTGAATGACTCTTGCTGACTACCTTATTTGCATGATTCTACTGTGCCCAGATTGTAACGCACAGTTATATTACTGTCAAAATATATAAAAAAAAATAACTTGGTGCCAATTCTACCGCACACATCAAGTAATGAAGCCCAAGTCGACGCGTACCAAGTTGAAACAATTTTATGGAACATACAAAGGCACACAGACACACAGTACACAGCTGAACTTAAGCAGCTATTCGCTATTGGAGTTCGATGACACCTCCTTTTCGCTGTTTACCGACCACAGAAAGTAATATTCAGTTCCATCTAATGCATTAGAAATGCCACACGTACAGCAAACCGGAAAATTACGAGCACAAACCAAGGGGGGGGGGGGGGGGGGGAAGCACACACGTTTGATGGCAGGTGTGGCTAGCTACCTTGCATGGAGCTTTATTTTATTGTTATTATTTTATTTATTACTTTTTTTAAAAAGAAATCATCAGTTTCACTTTTGATTTTGAGTAGAGATAGTTATGCAAATTTGAAAGCACTTTTTATCCAAGAAAAGGTGTGCTTTAGAATCATGCAAACACAGTAATTAGTAAAGAATAGTATTAAAGAATATAGGATGCAGGTTCTAGAAGTTATCTGCAAGAAAACTGTTTTGTGGCAGCAGCTAAACGATAGAAAGTTTAAGCATGTCTGGTTTTGGGGTAAATGCAAGCAGACTGGGTGTTTTATCGGATTAGCGGACGTGCAAATGTGAATGTCCTGCACAGTGCAGCCACCGGGTGGCACAGAGCTCGTTCAGGCAAACACATAGCTAATATTGCAGTAACCAAGTGTATTCTACTTCGCTGCTGGTGTAAATGTTCGGCAGTGGCGTAATCGTGTTGCCGCCAAAAATTTACAACAGCAGCAAAGTAAAATACAGTTGGTTACTGCACTATTAGCTGGCTATGTCTGGTTGAGCTCTGTGCAAATTGGTGGCTACACCATGCAGACCGCTCACTTCACTTCTTACCTTAAGGACCCCTCCAGGGGGTATTACACATAAAGGGTGGATATACAGAAAAATTTAACAATGGTAACCACATGTTAATTGCCACTAGCTTTCTGCATTTCTTAAAAATAAAGATTCTGAGATATATATATATATATATATATATATATATATATATATATATATATATATATATATTGCAGAACAGTTAATTTGTTAAATTTCAAAAAATTTTTGTCAGGCAGGCGATAGTGGTAACGCTGTGGGAGAAAGGTTGTTCCAACCGGATGCTGCAAATGGAAAAAAGAAGACAGATAATGTAGCAGTGCAGCTGCGTGGCTGCACTGCTACATGGATATGGCCTGAGCGATGAGATATGCAGGCTGGTGAGGTGATGCAGGATGGTGCTGGTGCTGCGATGGTGCTGGGATGATGCTGGTGGGGTGATGCAGATATGCAGGATGGTGGGGTGGTGGGGTCACACGTGCTGTAATAAAACTCATGGAACAGGGCTAGTCTGACAATGCAGCGACGGAGTGTGAGAGTGAATAGACATGAGTCTTCTTTTAAAACTTTAAGCATTCAGGTGCTTGACGTAAATGATGTTTTAGAAAGCCAAATGTTTTATTATCATACACTACTATGTTAGTGACGTGTGCACTACATTAGATCATGTGACGAAAGTTACTCCTAAGTACTTTTATGTCCTAAGTATAATAATGTTACAGACTAAGTCAGGAAAAGATAAGGGGTCACGATGACACGAAAAAGGTACTGATTTACATTTAGTGGGAATAAGTTTCATAAGCCACTGCCTCATGGCACTTAACTGGCTCATGTTTATGCCTCCACCCCTCTGGTAAAATGCCCAGGCTGCCTGTGTTTACTGGAATACTGGACAAGCTAAAACTCTCAAATGACTCCTGTTAGCAATGTAGCTGAAAGATTAAATGCTAAAATTTGAGAGAGAGAGAGAGAGAGAGAGAGAGAGAGCGAGAGAGAGCTTTTTAGACAAAACTATTTTTGAACATGCACATAAGTGTATGCTCCATGTCTCCAGTGCTAGAACCACTGCTTGACTGAAACTTGCTGGCAAAATCACTGACAGCACTCTGTGATGATGGCTGGATTACTAATCATTTCTTTGGACTAATTTTTCACAATTACTTAGCATATTTACACTGCTGTTTTTGATGCTGGTTTGACATACTATTGTAACATATAAAGCTTTTGCAGGAGCACGTAGCACGATTTTCCTTTCGCACAGTTTGCCACAAATGGTGCAGGTGTACCGTGAACAGGACAGAGGCACGTCACAGAAAACATAGTAGGGCATGTCGAGTGTTCCATGCTACACATTGTATGCACACATATCATATAAGGCTAGGTCATAACTTCTTAAGTGCTAATTTCTGCCTATTGAAAATCTTGTTTCATCACATTTCTTGCATGTTCAAAATCATTAAATGCACACTGCATCAGAACAGATGAATTTTCTATTCTTCAAGGAGCATTGTCAAATTTACAAAAATGTGGACTCCATGTGTGAATATTGAAGGGCTCCCTCAGCAGGTACGTCCATTTTAAACAGACAAGCGCAGTATGTGGACAATCGTATGTGGACAATCGTATGTGGACAATCATGTCCAGAAAGTATTACAGCAATGCGCACCCATGAAAACAAGCTAAATTTTAAATCAATAGTCACGCACCTTCCCTCTCGAACAAAATCTGCTCCCAACCAGAGAGTTAAGGCCACACACAAATGCCTCTATGTAAAACACACTGCCAGCTACATCACACACCGTGACACGTGACTTTGGTTAAGCATATAATGCGTAAGTGGCAATGCCACTGCTGTAAAGGCGCTGCACAGCAAAAAAAGAGAAGAAAAAAAGAGGCAGGGATTGACGCATGAACATGGTACGGTCCCTTGGCTTTAGCATGGGACAAGGCGGGGAAGAAACACTGCTTGCGGACACTAGTCGAGGCAAAGGGAGAGAGTGTCTCTGTTGGCAGTGATGCTCTCCTACTGGCAGCAGGGTAACAGGACTGTTAATTTTTTCGATTTCCTCTGATAATCAACAGACTTCAAATATTGTTTTGGTAAATGCTCCTCTGATGACATTTTACAACTTCCAGCATATAATGAAAATTTGCAATGGGGCCTGGTGAGGGGCACTATAAGAGAAGCATCAGATGCAAGAAAATCAACAATTTCATGTCTGGCATACTTGGAAAGCACTCATCTGGACCCTTGAGAAACGTGAATGATGTAAAACAGTCTCAGAAGCAATGAAAGAAGTGAGCCCACCGCATGATGACATACTAGCACCGAGAGCAAACACTTAGACATCTACGTTCGAACTCTCTTCAAATAGAACACTTTGCCTGTCTTATCCAAATTTACAGCAAACATCCAATTAGAAATGGCTCAAGATGCATGCGAGACAATTATTTTCATCTGCAATTTTACTTCTGATGTGCTACCTTAGTGAGTGCAATTGTACACACAGTGCCTTAGCAGGGTAAGATGCCATCTGTGGACAAGATATGAGAGGAAACATCATAGTAGAGTTATGCACAACTTCTATGCACAGTAAATCTTGTTTACGAAGTGCCGCATATAACAGCGTTTCTCTGGCATTGAAGAAACGCTGCAGCAACCACTTGTAACGATGCATGCTTTGTGGTTTGTCCCTATGGTATGTGGCATTGAAGAAGGACCTTGTGCAAG